>NC_134365.1:186120417-187370417 GCF_035582795.1 Mycteria americana | reverse complement strand
AGAGAAATGTGGAACGTTAGATGTGGTTACCAGCAATTTTTGCCTAACTGCTGAGCAGTTAGACCATTCATCATGGAAATAAGAGAGTTGGAAAGTAGAATCTCCTTAGCCATGAGACCAAATCCACTTCATTCGTATTGTAGGAAGGTGTACAACCACCTAGGAAGTAGCTTTCACAAATATATAAATGCACACCCTTTGAAACAGAGTCCCTGTGCTGCCAGCGAAGGAAGAGTCAGAGAAAGCGAGCTGAAAGGAGAGACTCTTGCTCAGATCAGAGCAAGTGCACTGAGGTGAAAGAAAAAAGACACAGGCTGATTGGACCAGAAAACACAATTAATTAATATTTCTATTGGTTCCTTATATTCATAGTAAAGGTGTTGACAACTCTCATAAACTGATCTGCGGGAGACTCCAGATTTGTAGGAAGAAAGACTTGCTGTAATCAGGGGATCTTTCTCTGCAGGCCTTCAGAGGTATCTATTGTTTTTCTGTTGTCTTCATAGAGAATATAGCTTTAAAGAATGCTATTTTTCCCCTGCAATCCTTCCTGCCTATCACCCTAGCCAGCTAAAAAGTCTGTGAAAGAATTTACAAACTAAAATCCCCACAGATCTCAACTTAGGATGTTCAATTTGGTGCCTCAGGTGGAGCAGGATGCATCTGGGCCAATATACTCACGAGTGTGGAAGGTCTTTCCAAAATTTTGGTGTTGGTCGAGAATCGTCTTTCTAGGATACTGCAAAAAGCTGTTCCTTAGATTGATAAACAGCCATCTAACTTGCTAGATCAAAAGTATGAAATTGTTTGATTACAACACAGATTGATCTAGAAATACAAGATGTTTCCAACAGCATTGGGTAATATCAGTTCATAATGACACTTCTAAAATTAGAACACTTTAATTATCGTATTATTCATATTAAGACACATTAGCAGCAATGTAGATTGCCATGTCATATCTAATATGACTGGAAATATGTCCTGTGTTTCATGTTGCTGTTTGTATCATGAAATATATGAATAAATTAAAAACACTGAATTGCCATTAAATTATATTTTATTTCAAAATAAACTTAGAAAAGTATTTTAAAGAAATATCCTGAGAAAAGTCCACCAGAAGTCAAAACTGCACTTTTGACACGTCTGTTTGGACACTGGATTATGGAATTCATCTCACCAAAGGTAGATGTTTACATATGACCTAGGGTGACTAGTTCAGATGAGGATGTCTACAGCAGAGGTATCCAGAATGCGATTCAGCTGCCTAAACATAAACTTCTAGTGCAATGTGACGTGCTGTAGGGTACCTGTGATAACAGCTGTGGTGGGTTGACCTTGGCTGGATGCCAGGTGCCCACCAAGCTGCTCTGTCACTCCCCCTCCTCAGCTGAACAGGGGAGAGAAAATATAACAAAAGGCTCCTTATCTCCTTGAGATAAGGACAGGAAGAGATCACTCGCCAATTACTGTCACAGACAAAACAGACTTAACTTGGAGAAATTAATTTAATTTATTACCAATCAAATCAGAGTAGGATAACCAGAAATGAAACCAAAGCTTAAAACACATTCCCCCCCACCCCTTCCTTCTTCCCCAGCTCAACTTCACTCCCAATTTTCTCTACCTCCTCCCCCTAAGTGGCACAGAGGGATGGGGAATGGGGGTTGCAGTCAGTTCATCACATGTTGTCTCTGCCGCTCCTTCCTCCTCACACTCTTCCCCTGCTCTAGTGTGGGGTCCCTCTCATGGGAGACAGTCCTTCATAAACTTCTCCAATGTCAGTCCTTCCCACAGGCTGCAGTTCTTCACGAACTACTCCAGTGTGGGTCCTTTCTATGGGGTGCAGTCCTTCAGGAATGGACTCTTCCAGAATGGGTCCCCCACAGAGTCACAAGTCCTGCCAGCAAACCTGCTCCAGCGTGGGCTCCTCTCTCCACAGGTTCACAGGTCCTGCTAGGAGCCTGCTCCAGTGTGGGTTCTCCACAGGGTCACAGCCTCCTTTGGGCCCATCCACCTGCTCCGGTGTGAGGTCCTCCATGGGCTGCACGTGGATATCTGCTCCACTGTTAACCTCCATGGGCTGCAGGGGGACAGCCTGCCTCACCATGGTCTTCACCATGAGCTGCAGAGGAATCTCTGCTCTGATGCCTGTAGCACCTCCTCCCCCTCCTTTTTCACTGACCTTGGTGTCTTCATAGTTGTTTCTCTCACATATTCCCACTCCTCTCTTCCGGTTGCTACCGTGCAGCTGTTTTTTCTCCTTCTTAAATGTGTTATCCCAGAGGCACTACCACTGTCGCTGATTGTCTCAGCCTTGGCCAGCAGCGGGTCTGTCAGAGCTGGCTGGCATTGGCTCTGTTGGACATAGGGGAAGCTTCTGGTATCTTCTCACAGAAGCCACCCCTGTAGCCCACCCGGCTACCAAAACCTTGCCACGCAAACCCAATACAACAGCAAAGCAATGGCATATACAACACAGGAATTATGGGAAACTGTGATGACAGCTGCATATACTAGTCCACAATGGCACTTATGCTGAGGCTGCTAAATTGCACCCCCAAAATAAAATGAAAGGAAGGGTACCCGATGCGGCTTCCAATCTCTAAAAATAAACAATATTTTTAATATAGAAAATTGCAAGCCTAGAAATGCAGATTTTTAAGGCATCTGTCATGTCTCAATTCTTACTGTATGAACCAATAAAGGAAGCATACTCACTGTAAAAGTTGGAAATGAAGCTTCTGCTATGCCATTAATATAATTGCAGCAGATGGAAGGCTTTAGAACATGTTTTGCATTAAACAACCATTTTTAAAAATTATTATAAATAGAAAGTAGAATAGGCTTGGAGAAGGGCTACTAAGATGACCAAGGAGAGAAAGAGCCTGTCTCCTATAAGAGGAAGTCTAAAAATTTAGCTTGTTTAGCTCAGACAAATGCATCAGAGAGGGGTAAGCAGCAGGGAAAAAAGAAGAGCTACTTAACCTAAGGAACAATTTTGGCATGGGTACAAGTGTATGTAAGTTGGCCATGAATAACTGAGCTCTGAACTAGATGGGTGTTTTTTGATCAGGGTAATGATTTTCAGAACATCCTTCCAAGTGGCTGCCAAGTAGGCTAGTGACATCAAAACTCCCTCCTCTACCCTGTCCTTGTCCAAAGGTTTAAAAGCAGAAGATGATGAATTTATGAATCAGAATATCTGTTGTGATTGGCTGTGGTAGCGGGCAGTGATATCCCCTAGCTGCCTTCTTACTGCTAAATAAAAGAGGATCAGAGCTAGATTGGCATGGCCTGGCTCATCCCCTCATTGGTGAAGTTCCATTTCCTCTAAGTAGACTGTTCACATGGCATGGCACTTGGTTTTGGTCTCCTCTGTAGCCCAGGTAGTGCCCTTAGGAAATAAAAGCTATGTTGTGTGGGTTTTTTTTTTTTTTTTTTTCAGTTCAGAGCAACTCAAATGATCTGAAGGCTGTGCTGTAACCCACCAGAGTGATGTTTTAGAGCATGAAATACGTATGTGCTTGCTGTGGTTTAGCCCCAGTAGGCAATTAAGCACCACACAGCCACTCTCACCCTCTCCCCCGGTGGGATGGGGGAGAGAATCAAAAGGGCAAAAGTAAGAAAACTCGTGGGTTGAGATAAGAACAGTTTAATAATTGGAACAACAAAAAATAATAATAAGTTGTAATGAGAAGGAAAACAACAAGAGAGCAAGACAGGAACAAAACCCACGAAAAAAACAAGTGATACAACCGCTCACCACCTGCTGACCAGTGCCCAGCCAGTCCCCAAGCAGCAATCGCTACCCCCTGGCCAGCTCCCCCCAGTTTATATATTGCGCATGACGTCATATGGTACGGAATAGCCCTTTGGCCAGTTTGGGTCAACTATCTTGGCTGTGCCCCCTCCCAGTTCCTTGTGCACCTGGCAGAGCATGGGAAGCTGAAAAGTCCTTGACCAGTGTAAACATTACTTAGCAACAACTAAACCATCAGTGTGTTATCAACATTATTCTCATACTAAATCCAAAACACAGCACTATACCAGCTACTGGAAAGAAAATTAACCCTATCCCAGCCAAAACCAGGACAGTGCTACACACCTAGGGGTGTGTACCTGAAGGTGCAAAGCCTGCTGAGCTTTTTTGGTTAGTGCTGCTTTTTATTTAGTTATGCTTAATTTACAAACCACATCTCAAGGCTCAGTACCTCAGTGGCCATAAGACCACTTATGGTGATAGAAAACTGGGATAGAAAACTGGGAAACTCCATTATTTTTGCTGGTGACTGTCCATACAGGACCTCCTATGCTCTCTGCCAGAACTGTGGGGAGTGTGTCACTCCCAGGGGTATGTGGATCGAGGAAACCAAGCCTGGTACAAGCTCATCCATACAGTCTCATCAGAGCAACCTTGGCGTGAGGAGTACCCCAAGTCTTCCCTTGTCTTGGAGACAGCTAGTTGGAACAGCCCTAAGCAGAGCAGGTGAGGAAGCTAACAGCAAAGCAATGTGGGTGATTATGGGTGTAGTTCCCCACTTCTTTTGTACAGCTGTGTTAGTATAATCCCCTGGGTAAGATTCTTTATCCTCAATAAAGGTGTGCTTGAGAAATTCAGAAAAAGGTTTAAAAGATACAGGTAACCTGGTAACCATGGTAAGTCTAAGGTGCTACGGAAAGTACTCCTAAAAATGAAATACTGTCAGTAGGAAATTTCACCTTCTTAAACTTAAAATTATTGTTCTTATTTAGCCACTACCAGCCCTGCTGGTAGAAGATGATCAGTCTAAGCAGTTCTGTGGATGTATTAGCGAGATTGAGAGTACTCCTTATGAAACGCATGAATTTTTCAACCACAGGTGTTGATTTTCATTGGATTTCAGCACTATATTTGACAATACCAGTGGCTATGAACTCTGCTTTGAAGGTAAACTGACTTTGTTGTTTACATGTGATTGCTCCTTCTGTGCAGGGGAGCAGCATTTTGCTCCTTTTGCTCAGACAGCCTAATGTTGTGGGCATGATGCATGCTAGAAACCCACTGGTGGCTTGAATTGGAATCTGCTGGAACTGGGAGCTCTGAGGGCTGGCCCTGCCTTTCTATCATGATCAGTTCTGTTCACACAGCTGGCATGTAACTTACCATAAAAACCAACAAGGAACAGTGCTAAACCCTGCTAACAGGGTTTCCCTCTCTGCTTTCTCTTTTATTTATTTTAACACATATCAATTACATACGTATATGTTATATTCGTATATATGGGCTGGTTTTGGCTAGGATAGAGTTAATTTTCTTCATAGTAGCTAGTTTGGGGCTATGTTTTCGATTTAATATAAGAATACTGTTGATAACGCAGAGATGTTTTAGTTACTGCTGAGCAGTGCTTACACAGAGTCAAGGCCTTTTCTGCTTCTCACCCCACCCCACCAGCGAGGAGGCTGGGGGTGCACAAGAAGTTGGGAGGGGACACAGCTGGGACAGCTGACCCCAACTGACCAAAGGGATATTCCATACCATATGGTGTCATGCTCAGCATAGAAAGCTGGGGGAAGGGGGGGACTTTTGGAGTTACGGCATTTTGTCTTCCCGAGTAATCATTACATGTGATGGATCCCTGCTTTCCTGGAGATGGCTGAACACCTGCCTGCCCATGGGAAGGAGTGAATGAATTCCTTGCTTTGCTTTGCTTGTGTGAACGGCTTTTGCTTTGCCTATTAAACTGTCTTTATCTCAACCCATGAGTTTTCTCACTCTTACTCCTCCTATTCTCTCCCCCATACCACTGAAGGGGAGCGAGCAAGTGGCTGTGTGGTGTTCAGTTGCCAGCTGGGGTTAAACCATGACAATATATCATGTATCTATCACTCAGAAATAATCAGAGAATTAAAAAATTAGTTACACTTGCAACAAGTGATGTCCTATATGTGGGTATGAAAGGCAGTAGAGGTTGGAAGAATGACTTCAGTTCTGACAAGAGAGGTAAGGGTTGTGTGCAGTGTTGTGCATTCAAAACTAGATGTAAAACCAGTGTCTGAATAGAGTTTTTAATAAATGTGTCAGGACCAGAGATGGAAGTGAGCCAGTCTATATCACTTTCTGCTGGAAGAAAGACCTCCAATGTTTTTCAGGGGAGGGAAAGGGTAAGAAGAGGAGGAAAGGAAAGAAAAAATCTAATTTTTGTGTGAATGGAGTAGATGAATGCATGAGGGGAAAAACAGAAGAAACTTACACTTTTGTGATGAGAGTACCAAATTATTGCAATAAAGAGTACAAAATTATTGCATTAATAACAATGGCTCACAGACCTGAATGAATGACTGCAATGATTTGTGCATTTGCCTGGATTACATATACTGCCACATACAGACTCAACATACTGAGGTATATTAAAACTGTTGGTAAGGTTGATGGTGAAACATAAAACTTAGATATTTATCAAAAGGTTTGCTAAGGTTCATGGGTCTTTTGAATGAACTTGAACAGAATTATGGCTTTGCAATGACATCATGAAAAATTTGTGGTGCAATATGAAACACAGTAAAACTCCTCACTTACAGAGGCAATTTTCAGCCAGGCAGCACCTAATACCTCCTGCATGTTAGTGAGACAAACATAGCACAGCTCTTGTGCCTTTGAGTACCTCTCTTCTTCAAATAAAATAAATGTTGCAATATAGAGCTTCTTTGCATCTCAGGTTTAAATGGCAGATTGTAATTAGTGTTTAGAGCATGTGAAATGTGAATTGGGGAATCTGCTGTGTATGGCTTACAAATTCTGATTAATTTTAGAAGAAACTGTTTAATTTGGTGCCTCCATACATGATGAGTCACCTAGAGCTAGCGAGATTCCTGACATGTATTGCCTGTCCTGTCTGAAAGATATCACAGATCTTCCACAGGAAGGTTATTAGCATTAGGGACTGAGAAGTGGTAAAACAATGCAAGTGCTAAGGAAAAGAGTTAGAAAAATCTAGTTTGACAATGCTATCTGAGGGAATGGGAGTGGGGAAATATATGTTGAATCTCTACACAAGAACAAAGACCAATGGTGTAAAAACAGGTTTAAAAGGATAAAGGCATACCTTTTTATTGGGTTTAGGATTTCATAATTTTCTGTGAAGTCCTTTCCCATCCATCTGTCCTTGCTTCCTGGGCCTAGAAACGTCCATGAGACAAGCTATGCCAAGAAAGGTCCATTATAAGGAATTCTCTCCCTTTTGTTGCTCCTACTCTTAGCCTCATTGCCCCCATCCACTCTCTTTCCTCTTCTTGGTCTCACTTGGGTTAGAAACAGGAACCTATGGCAGAAGCAGTAGCTGTTGCTGCGATATGCTTCAAAGTCCTGCCAAAATGGCTCCTTAGCTCTACGCTGGGACTACAAGACTGAACCTTTGTAGTAGTGGTGTGCTTTTAATGTCTTCTCGCCTGGTGTATGTTCGTGTTGTGATCATCCATAATGATCTTTCTGCAGGGTAAAAAGGGTAGCCTAGTTCTGGGAGATTATGGAAGAATGGAGGGAAAAAATCACAGGATTTTTAGTAGCCCACTTCAAACTCAATGCACAGAGTTCCAGCTACCTTGCAGCAGATGTCCTACAACGCATATGATGCAGCTCATTGCAATATGATTTATTGAAGGGAAAAAAAACCCTGGATGGTAGAAATGATTTACACTAAAATAGAATCTGAGACTTTTTTTTTTTTTTTCCCAGCAGTTACATCCAGACTTTGTTACAGTGCTTCACACTTGGAGACAGATCTGATCATATAGAGAGAAGGTCAGATTCAATATAATGGGAAGCTGACTAGGGTGGGAAATATGTGTAAACCAATTAGTACTCCAGATAAGTTATGAGGACAAAGATTCAGGAAAAGGGACTTTTGAACTTGAAAACTTATTGACACAAATCTTAAATTTACTCAAGATTTGTCAGGAAGCTGATGTACAGAACGGGGAATAAGAATTTTACTGTTTCACCTGGAAGTAAAAATATATATACATATTTCCTAAACTCTCTATGATTTAAAGTGATTAGTTTTACAGACTTTGCCAAAGTTTGTGTGGTATGTATTCAACTGTCTGATCTGCCAGAGAATATAATCAGCCCTATACATCTACAGGGAACATAACCACTCCTGTTAAGTATGAATATAGATGATGAATTGCATTGCCATATTTTAAAATATAAAAGAACAGCCTAGGAACAAATATTTATTTTTAAAACAGAGTCATCTTTTTTGTGTATGTGGGGGGAAAAAAAACCCCCAAACATTCTCTTCATGGCAGAGGCATTTCGTATGTTTTTAAGGCAAATAAAAAAAAATGTTCCTGCGTTATTGTGTTATAAGAATAATCTTTTCCTGGTCATTCCTTTTTCTTTCATTTGCATTGGCAAAGTGATTCCTCACTCCAGGACTTAGATTGCTTCATCTGACTGAGTAGTCTTCAAAGTATTCTCAAGTAAATTCTCTTTCCTTGAAATATTTTTCCTTTCCTTATCCCAACATTAAATATCTTTACATCACTCAGTCTACAGGGGTTACTAACAGCTCTTTCCAGAAACCAGAATCTTGTATGTTTATCTCCATATTCTGTTCTTCATATGATATCAGATAATACTTGCTTGGTGTGCCATGAGTGCCTTTAAAAGAAGTGAATCTTGTTTAAAGTTTTCAATGTGGATTTTCCTCAAAGAAACAGATGGGAACCTGTGGGGACCTTGTTGTGAAAAGTCTGTTGGGAAGACAGAAGTAATGAAGGTTGAGACCTAGAGTAACTTGCGGTCTGTTGAGAGAACCCATAAAAAGCTAGTTTATCCTCAAATGGAGTGGCAGTAACAATGACAGGACAAAGAAATGCCGTGTACTGTTTATTTAATACACCCTTATGGCAACTATTATTAGGGCACAAGTAACCCTAATATTAAATTAAGATGCTTGTCTTTGTACTCTATGGTCTGATTGTGACCACTGGATCATCTTAAACCTCAAATCTGAATCATGCTCCTAAACCTGGTATACAGTGTTGGCTCCTAGGAGATTAACACCACTGGGAGGAACCTAAACCACATAAAACACAATTTGAAAGTGCAGCATTGTGTTTTTTTTTTTTTTTTACCTGGCCTGGTTGTATTCCTTTTGAGAAGTTATCCTAATTTTACATAAAGCAAGACAGGAAATTATGGTAGAACAGTGGCAGAATCTGGGACTCTCAGGCCTGTTTTAGCACCTCAAAAATCAGTTTCTAAAGCTGCTCACTGGACCTGCACTATCTTGAAGTGGATGTGACAGCTCCCATGCTGTCCTCCAGAGGAAACCGGTCTCCTGAACAAAAATAAACATTAAGTGGTGCAAGGAGTGTTTTGGTTCCTATCCTGTAGTGAGTAGAAGAGTTAGAATAATAGAATCTTTTAGGTTGGAAAAGACCCTTAAGATCATCGAGTCCAACCGTAAACCTAACACTACCAAGTCCACCACTAAACCATGTTCCTAAGCACCACGAATGGAAGTTGAATGGAAGTTCCACTATGTGATGTATTATGAAATTTTAAAATTTGGCTACATTCTATATGAGAACTGAAGCAAAATGTTTTAAAATTCTCTGAAGGAAATTTTCTTTGAAGTTGTACCAGGTTATTAGAAACATTTTGTTTCAGGAAAATGGAGGCAGTTAATTTTGATGTTGACAATTTTTTTCACTACAAAATGTAGTAATACACAATTAAAATATGCAAATTATGATAGATTTTTTAAAAGTAGTTTTAAAAAATAAAAAACTTTGATCTGCATACACTGTCAAAGGAAATTCAACCTTCTTGACAATTTCCTTCCTTTTTTACTTCCAAAATGAAATTCCAGGAAAACTGACCTGATTTTACAAGGGTTTTGATGGTACTGCATATTCTGATGGAAAATGGCTCTTTGGGAGTGTCCCTGAGCAGCTCTGGTAATGAGTTTATCCATGAAACATTTGCTGAACAGGTAATGTCTACTGAATTGAATTACTGTGCTTCCTTTATAACACACTGATCTTTAGATTAATGATTTCATCTGTTTACTTTCCTGTTTTATGGCTAAAGTGAAACTAATCAAGGAATAAAAAACCAGGACAGACCACTATATTGGCATGCAGTTTACATTTTGTTATTTGCAGATCTGCAAGCTTTTCAAAACTAAGGCAATAGAAAATCAACTGTTCTATTGAAGGATGCTGGGAATTGCTCTCACTCCCACCAGGGAAAAGTTATATCTTTCGAAACATGGCTTGACTTTAGTTTTTATTATAATTAACTCAGTTAATAGAAGGAGGAAAAAAAAAATCCTGTCAAGAAATCAGCTGTAAGACCAGTCAGTTCATTAAAAACAAATAAATAAATAAATAAAAATCACGCATTCTGTCTCTGCAATATATCACAAAGGGGAGAAGAGATTATAAAGAGGAAAAGTGAAGTGATTACTTTGATTCATTATAAATTGGTATAGTAAATTTTAGAAATTTTGTACTTCAAGTCATTCTAACAAAATAAAAGCCACAAGTTGCTCACTCACCTAGGTACATTCTGAATATTTCAAATTTATCTTTTTAGGAAATATATGGCTTTGCTGTATAACTTCTTATCTTTCCCATTGCCTTGAAAAAATAGAGCACTGAGCTGGTAGGGGCAGTTGTATCAAAAATAATTAAAGAAGTAATCCTCACTCTGGCGTAAATGTCCTTGCGATACCACTATAGGATACCACCAGCGGCTAACAAAGAATTCTTCTCATCGCTGCTTAACTGTGATTTTTTTTTTTTTTGGACTTGCCTCCTAAGCTCCCTTCCCCTCAAACTACTCGCTGTTGTTTGCGCTGCTGCTGCTGCAGGCGGGTAATTGTGTGCTGCGTGTGGCACAAGCACAGTGCAAGTACAGCCTCTGCCCCTGAGACCTTTCAATCAGACGGGGAACATGAGGAGTCAAAGAGACAAAACTTCACCTAGTGATTAGCAGCAGGGTTGGCTTATGTGTAGCTTAATCACCATCAGTTGTTTTCTGCCAGGCAAAGGAGAATTTTGAAGAAGGGCTTCCAGTAGATCATGGTTTTGGTATTTCTGTGCTCCCGTGTAATCTGCAGAGCAGTTGTATCCTGGGAATGTTATGCAAAAAGGCTCAGTGAGATTAAAGCATGTTCTGCATAGGGGATCCTGGAAAGATATCTTAACTGAAATTATACAAAGCTGCTATAAAGAGGGAAGGAATAATCCAGTATCCGTGTCCAGGATTGCACTTTGCTGGTGACACAGGGGATTTCCACAAGAGAAAAGACTCTTTGTCTTTACACTAAGGGTAGAGAAACACTGGAACTGAGTGTCTAGGGCAGCTTTGGAGTCCCCATCATGGGAATTAAAAATAATAAAATAGGCCAAATACCTGTCAGAAAAAAACCCAGATATAGTATAGCAATGAAACCAAAGAGTGGAAAGGTGATATCCCAGACCTTTTTCAAGCCTATCTTCTATAATTCTAGTATGGCCATTTTATGAGCTTGTGGATGAGGGCAGAGGGAAGTCCGTTCTTCCAACAAACTGCAGCTTCTCATCACTGACCAGGGCTGTTGCTCCCCAGGTCCATTTGAAGGAAGCGCGTACTGCAGACACTTAGTTTCTGCTCAGTGTGGTTCTCTCTAGATGACCTGAGTTTGCTGAAGTTTGGGTGTACTAGAAGTTTTCCAAAGTGTGTCTACCCGTGCCACATAGCACTTGGCCCTGTGTCTTTTCTGTGCTCTGCATGGTGTCCCTCTAGCCTAGGACACAGTGCCTAAGTGTCCTTTGCCAGTGTAGACATACTAGTGCGATTAATCTGACAGCAAGAATGACCTGGAGGGGCCAGACTTTTAGCTAGCTTCAGAGAGCCTCAGGTATAGCTGATCACTAAGCATGTGAAAGACGTCAAGTTCAATAACCGCCTGGCCGCTGAGCTTTGTAAAACCACTGCCTCACACTGAAAGGCAGATTGCCATTGACCAGCACAGGCTTCTGGAAGAGCAGAATCACTGCTCCCTCCAGGGACCTCTCAATTTCATTTCTCTGAGCGGGGCTCCCTCACTACAAAGGGATAAGGGACATTGAATGAGGCCATCATGGAGTTACTTGCTCTGAGCTCCCACTGCAGCCCATTCTCCTAATCTGCTCCTTGCCTCCCAAGTGTGATAACATATTAGCATTGCCATTTTCTGGACAACTTTAATGAAGCCAGGGGCTGTAACAGAGACAGCCAGGCCTCCTTATCTGTATGGGTCTTTAGCAGCAACTTTAGTAATTTGGATTTATATGAGTCTCCTGAGGCATATGCTAAATATTTTCTCTCGGGGCACTTCAGAGCCGTATTATGCCTGTAAATTTTGCTAGGGAGAGGGTAGGATAGCTTGTCTTTCTGTGTGATACTCCAGTCTGCATGTTGGATTTCCATATGTTGTAAATACTGTCACTCCGTTGACTTCACAGTCATCTCCTACTGAGACAGCTGCATCTCCTGGCTGTGTACAGCAAAAATTAAGACTTGAATGAGAAGTATACAAGGGAAATTCAGCTTCTGTAGGAAGCAATATCAGTGGGCCATGGCAAACAACTTGCAAGAATGGAGTGCAAGGGGATATTTATCCTCCCAAACCAGACACTTCTGTCAGCAAAATTACTAAAGTTAACAAGTTGAAGGCCTTGATGGATCTCAGCCGCTTATTTCTGGAACCAGCTTATTGGGCTGCAAATGTTCTGGCAGGAAAGACTAGGGGCTGGGACTTTATTTGCCCCCCTTATCTTTGGCTATGAAGCTGCAATCTATTCTTCATACACTTACCATTATTCTCTTGCCTCTCCCACTTCTAGGTAGAATCATGAAGAGAACTTAGTTTAGGGCTAACAGTGAGACCGGTTAGGAACATGAGCATCATATAGCTTTTCCTAATGAAGATTATTTAATAAGATTGTGCACTGTCTTTGAGTTTAGTTGTGGAAGATGTTCATGATGCTAGCATTTCTCTATGACACCTTTAATAATTTAGACTAAAAGTATCCAACAGGTCAACTTTTTTACATTTCTTTGACTTGTCAGTTTGAGAATAAATGACTTGCTCAGGTTTATAATTCCCACACACATTTTCCTGGGATTGAAGCACGCAACATCTGTAAAAAGATCCTTTACTTCTAGAAGCACTCCTTTTTATTTTCTAGCAGCAAAACATTTGTTGACCTTCAGAACAGAACTGTATGTATCACTGATTTTTTTGGTTCAGTGGTTCAAACAACAAAAAAAGTCACTTTGGGTCACACTGAAGTGAAAATTTGTTTGGTTGCTTCTCTCCCAGCTCCTGAGAATCAAAACTGAAAATTGTTTTGGATTGAAGGAAATACCTTGTTTGACCCCAAATAACATGTCAGATAAATTTTATGCCACTTTAGTAATGCAGAGGAAATTTGGGAGCAAAGCACTGAATTCACAAGGGAAATTAATTCAAAAAAGTGAATGTATCATGCTGCGTTCTTCTGCTTACCTCCTTTTTCTTGCCCCTTGAATCCTAATGTTTGCAGCAGCTTTTAGGGAAGTGGGAGACGCAGGTTCACATACCCCCTCTCTCTGATTTTAAATATAGATTTTCTATCTCTGTAGCATGCCTATTGGTGCATTTCAGTCTCGCTTGCTGAAGCTGTTCCATTTTTTGTAAATAATTGAGTATTCATTTTGACAGACAGGGAAATAAATGTGAAAGACTGATTCTTTAGCTTGCTGGTTATGACATTTTAGCTTAGAGGTATGAAAGTCAGTTAAGTCCTTGCTTCAGTGATAGTTTAACCACTTCTGCTGGTTACAGGGGCTTTGAAAAGAAAGCTCATTCCTAGAAATATTGGAATGCCCAATGGTAAGAGTACTTTTTGCTAATAAGGGAGACCCTGAGTTCAAATTCTGAAGTGCACAGGGTAGAGGAGAAGTAGAAAACAGCCTCCTGCCCTCCAGCTACAAGTGCCTTCATTGGTGTGTACGCATGATGAGGGGCAGTACCAGTCTCCACTACGTAGTTCTCGTGAGGCTGTTGTAGTGTTTTTGTAAAGTTTATGAAATGTTGCTTTCTCTGACCAACAGTGTTTGTCTAAGCTGAGCTGAACCCACAGACAGTTTCAGCTGCTCCAAAATTCAATTTTTGGTGAAAACAGACATCAAAGCAATGTCTACCAGTGTTAATTCAGAGTTCTTCTTAGACTGAACTTGATAGGATTCTTTTTAGAGGTGCTAGTGGAGTGAAGGAGTGGCTATATAAGGAAATAATGAGTGTGTGCAGCTTGATGAGGTTTTCTGCATAAGTCAATAACCGTGTGAATTAAAAATATTCCAATTTCAGTCTTGTTAGACTTTGAGACAGTTGTATTTTAGAAATAGAAATAATACATGTGATCAGAAAATGCTTATAAGCACTTTGAAGATGTAAAGTGCTAAAAAACAAAGAAAAAATAGAAGAAGTTCTAAGTTCATGTCAAAGGAAAAGTCCTAAAAATTTGGACAGTTTGACAGGCATTTCCCATTCTGGGTGCTTCTGCAAGTCATATCCCAGACTTTCTTTTAAAGACACACCAAGCAAATGCTGAGCATGTATACCAGTGGATTTATCTAAAATAAGGAAAGGATTTTAAAGATGACAGATAACAACTTCCTGAACAATTATTTTGCAATAAATAACTAAATACAAAATATTTTTAGGAGAACACGTGTTCAACACTCAGAGGACTGAAAAAGACTATGTGGGTCACTGAGTCCACTCAGTAGCAGTCACATTGGATCATGAAATTATGCTATTGAGGACAGGTCCAGAAAACACCTACTTCACACATCCTTATACCTATTATCCAAAAATGCCTCCCAACACCTTTATATTAATTAAAGACCGAGATTATAGGTATAACATTCCACAGGCCTTTACCAGTGTTTTGTTTTTTGGGGTGTCCTGGTTTTGGCTGGGATAGAGTTAATTTTCTTCCTAGTAGCTGGTATAATGCTGTGTTGTGGTTTTAGCACGAAAATAATGTGATAACACACTGATGTTTTAGTTGTCGCTGAGCAGTGTTTATAGTAAGTCAAGGACTTTTCAGCTTCCCATACTCTGCCAACAAGAAGGTGCACAAAAAGCTGTGAGGTAGCATAGCCAGGATACTTGATCCAAACTGGCCAAAGGGCTATTCCATACCATATGAAGTCATGCTTAGCATATAAACTGTGGGGAGTTGGCCGGGGGGCAGTGATCACTGCTCGGGGACTGGCTGGGCATCAGTCAGTGGTTGGTGGGCAGTTGCATCACGTGTTTTCTTTTTCCTGGGTTTTGTTCCTCTCTCTCTCTCGTTGTTTTCCTTTTCATTACAATTTGTTATTATTATTACTACTATTATTACTATTATATTTTATTTAAATTATTAAATTGTTCTTATCTCAACGAGTTTTCTTACTTTTGCTTTTCTGATTGTCTCCCGCATCCCACTGCGGCAGAGGGTGAGCGAGCAGCTGTGCGGTGCTTAGTTGCTGGCTGTGGTTAAACCACAACAGTCCTTTTGGTGTCCAACATGGGGCACAAAGGATTTGAGGTAATAACAGATTAACCAGAGAGTATTAAGGAATTTATATCTGTTAACAGTTGCCAGTCACGACATTGATTCATCTGTTCTCAGATATTAGTTTATCTGATCTGCACCATGTTCTTTATTTTGCTGTACATGTTAAAGATTGGTGTTGCTTTTTGCAGTTTGCTGTGCTCTGCAGTGATTAGTGATGTTTTGCCTGCAAGATTTGTTATTAGAACAGTGGCCTTGAGCTTAATTTGGTATCTAAGTTTTGTACTGAAGCCATGACTGTACTTTGGGTACCACCTCATGGAGACAATTAGCAATCATACTTCTTCCTCTGAGAGGTTTTTTATGGAGGAAATACAGAATGGCACCTTTGCTACCTTCTTCTATGATGTTTCCTCCTTCATTACAATAACTTTTCAGTATCTTGAACATCCTTGGGTACTTAAGATACATCTGGTGGTATTTCTTGGGAATATTGTTTCAGTTTTGTCTAAGGTTAATAAGCAATTTCAGAATATCATCCAGAGATCTGTCCCAAGGCTGGATAGTTATGAGTGGCAGGGTGTGTGGGATAGTATGGGCAAGTACCTAGGATGGAGGGCACCTCCGGTGTTTTGGAACTTCACCCCTGAATAAGTGCAGAATCCTGAAAAACTAGTAAGGTATTTGGAAAAAGTATGCTGTCACCCTGGCAACTCCAGAGAGACACAAATCACTGCAGTGTGCTGGGACCTGGCCCATGCCTACTGAACCCTGTTCAACACGATTCAGAAGCCTCAAGGGGAAGAGAAGGTCTTCGGATCTGATGACAAAATGACAGGCACTGCAGGTATTCCAAACCCAGCCACAGGCACTGCGGCTGCTGCTCCAACCTTGGCGACAGGCACTGAGGTTACTCCAACCCTGGTGGCATGCACTGCAGATAGTCTAACCCCCCCAACAGGTACTGCAGCTGAACCAAAGAACCAACCCGTGCCGGTACCAGCCACCCCTATACACAAAAAGAAATACACAAGAAAATCAGCTTGTTTAGTAGGGGATGAAGATGAACCAGGGCCACCAGGAGAAGAGGAGGAGGAAGAGGCAGAACCCATAAATGAGATGGTAACCACACGATCCCTGTCCCCGTCCCTAAGTGAGCTGCGAGATATGCGAAAAGATTTCAGTCGTTGTCCAGGTGAGCACATTGTCACCTGGCTGCTCCGACGCTGGAATAACGGGGCCAGTAGCCTGGAATTAGAAGGTAGGGGAACCAAGCTGAGATCCTTTTCTAGGGAAGGGGTCATTGACAAAGCGATTGGAAAAGAGGCACAAGCCCTCAGCCTCTGGAGGCAATTCCTGTCAGGCACGAGGGAAAGGTATCCCTTCAAGGAAGATATTATATGTTACCCAGACAAGTGAACCACCATGGAGAGAGGTATCCAGTACCTGAGAGAATTAGCTGTGCTGGAGGTGATTTATGGTGACTTGGACAATGAGCAGTTACCCAAAGATCCAAATGAAGTCAAGTGCACATGACCCATGTGGCGGAAGTTTCTACAAAGTGCACCATTGTTGCATGCCAACTCATTGGCAGTAATGACCTGGAAACACAGAGAGGAATCAAGGGTGGATGAATTGGCTGGCCAACTCTGACAATGCGAAGAAAGTCTCTCTTCCTCCCTACGGGCCTGCATCTTGGCTGTGGAGAAACTGCCAGACATGCTAGCCAAGAAACTGTCCTGGGAGTTCCAGCAATTCAAAGAGGATATGTCCTGCTCCCCCCCTATACAAACCATTATTTCATCTATTAGGAGTAACTGACCCTCTGCTCAAGAGAGAGGATATAGTGGATACACACCACAGGCCACCCTGTGGTTTTACCTGTGTGACCATAGAGAGGACATGAGGAAGTGGAATGGAAAACCTACCTCGACCCTAGAGGCGTGGGTACGTGAGTTGCAAGGGAAAACAATCACCAAAGGTGGTTTTTCCAGGAAAATTGCTGCTGCGGTTTCCAATGAACAGTTCCCCAGAAAGAGAAGAAGGGCTGGTTTTACTTCCAATCTTAAGAAAGGGACTTTTGATTTGCATTTACAAGAAATGAGTAATGAACACTATGACCATGCCTAGAGGGGCCCTGCCTCCAGCCAGGTGGAGGAAAGGGACAACTGAGTTTACTGGACTGTGTGGATTCGATGGCCTGGCACATCAGACCCACAGGAGTATAAGGCTGTAGTAGACACTGGTGCACAGTGTACCCTAATGCCATCAAGCTATATAGGGGCAGAACCCATCTGTATTTCTGGAGTGACAGGGGGATCCCAATAACTAACTGTATTGGAGGCCGAAGTGAGCCTAACTGGGAACAAGTGGCAAAAGCATCCCATTGTGACTGGTCCAGAGGGTCTGTGCATCCTTGGCATAGACTACCTGAGGAGAGGGTATTTCAAGGACCCAAAAGGGTACTGGTGGGCTTTTGGTATAGTTGCCTTGGAGATGAATGAAATTAAACAGCTGTCCACCCTGCCCAGTCTCTTGAAGGACCCTTCTGTTGTGGGGTTACTGAGGGCTGAAGAACAACAGATGCTGACTGCTACCACAATGGTGCACCGGAGGCAATATCGTACCAACCGAGACTCCCTGATTCCCATCCATAAGCTGATTCATCGACTGGAGAGCCAAGGAGTGATCAGTAAGACCCTTTAACAGTCCCATATGGCCAGTGCAAAAGCCTAGTGGAGAGTGGAGACTAAAAGTAGACTATCATGACCTGAATGAAGTCACACTGCTGCTGAGTGCTGCTGTGCTGGCCATGCTGGAACTTCAATATGAACCTGGAGTCAAAAGCAGCCAAGTGGTATGCCACAACTGATATCGTTAATGTGTTTTTCTCAATCCCTTTGGCAGCAGAATGCAGGCCACAGTTTGCTTTCAATTGGAGGGATGTCAATTATACCTGGAATCGACTGGCCCAGGGGTGGAAACATAGCCCCACCATTTGCCATGGACTGATCCAGATGGCACTGGAACAGAGTGAAGCTCCAGAACACCTGCAATACGTTGATGACATGATTATGTGGGGCAACACAGCAGAAGAGTTTTCTGAGAAAGGGAAAAAAATAGTCCAAAATCCTCCTGAAAGCCAGTTTTGCCATAAAACAAAGTAAGGTCAAAGAATCTGCACAGGAGATCCAGTTTTTAGGAATAAAATGGCAAGATGGACGTCGTCAGATCCCAATGGATGTGATCAACAAAATAACAGCCATGTCTCCACCAACTAGCAAAAAGGAAACACAAGCTTTCTTAGGCATTGTGGGTTTTTGGAGAATGCATATTCCAAATCACAGTCTGATCGTAAGGCCTCTCTATCAAGTGACCCGGAAGAAGAACGATTTCAAATGGGGCCCTGAACAACAACAAGCCTTTGAACAAATTAAACAGGAGATAGTTCATGCAGTAGCCCTTGGGCCAATGTGGGCAAGGCAAGGTGTAAAAAATGTGCTCTACCCCGCAGCCGGAGAATGGCCCTACCTGGATCCTCTGGCAGAAAGCATCAGGGGAGACTTGAGGTCGACCCCCAGGGTTTTGGAATCAGGGATACAGAGGATCCGAGGCCCGCTATTCTCCAGCTGAGAAAGTATATTGCTGCTGAGATATTGGCAGCATATGAAGGGGTTCGAGCTGCTTCGGAAGTGGTTCATACTGAAGCACAGCTCCTCCTGGCACCCCAGCTGCCGGTGCTGAGCTGGATGTTCCAAGGGAGGGTCCCCTGTACGTATCATGCAACTGAGGCTACGTGGAGTAAGTGGGTCGCACTGATCACACAATGGGCTCAAACAGGAAACCGCAACCCCCAGGGATCTTGGAAGTGATCATGGACTGGCCAGAAAGCAAAGATTTCAGAATATCACCAGAGGAGGAGGTGACGCATGCTGAGGAGGCCCCACTGTACAATAAACTACCAGAAAATGAGAAGCAATATGCTCTGTTCACTGATGGGTCCTGTCGCCTTGTGGGAAAGCACTGGAGGTAGAAGGCTGCTGTATGGAGTCCTACATGACAAGTCACAGAAAGTACTGAAGGAGAAGGTGAGTCAAGTCAGTTTGCAGAGGTGAAGGTCATCCAGCTGGCTTTAGATATTGCTGAATGAGAAAAGTGGCCAGTGCTCTATCTCTGTACTGATTCATGGATGGTGGCAAATGCCCTGTGGGGGGTGGTTACAGCGACGGAAGCAGAGCAACTGACAGCGCAGAGGTAAACCCATCTGGGCTGCTGCAGTGTGGCAAGATATTGCTGCCCGGGTAGAGAACCTGGTTGTAAAAGTATGTCACATAGATGCTCACATACCCAAGAGTCGGGCCACTGAAGAACATCCAAATAACCAGCGGATGGATCAGGCTGCTGAGATTGAAGTGGCCCAGGTGGATCTGGACTGGCAACATAAGGGTGTATTATTTATAGCTTTGTGGTCCCATGACACCTCAGGCCATCAAGGAAGATACACAATATATAGATGGGCTTGCGATCGAGGGGTGGACTTGACCATGGACACTATTGCACAGGTTATCCATGTATGTGAAACATGCACTTCAATCAAACAGTCCAAGCAGTTAAAGCCTGGCAGATTTATTATATCACACTCCCACAAACCCACCAAGGCAAGTGCTATGTGCTTACAATGGTGGAAGCAACCACTGGATGGCTGGAAACATATTCCATGCCACATGCCACCACCCAGTACACTATCCTGGGCCTTGAAAAACAAGTCCTATGGCAATATGGCACCCCAGAGAGAACTGAGTCAGACGATGGGACTCATTTCCAAAACAATCTCATAGACACCTGGGCCAAAGAGCATGGCATTAAGTGGGTATATCACATCCCTTATCATGCACCAGCCTCTGGGAAAATGGAACGATACAATGGACTGTTAAAGACTACACTGAGAACAATGGGTGGTGGGACATTCAAACATTAGGATACACATTTAGTAAAGGCCACCTGGTTAGTCAACCCTAGGGGATCTGCCCATCAAGCTGGCCCTGTCCAATCAAAACTTTTATGTACGCGGAGGGGGATAAAGTCCCTGTAGAGCACATAAAAAATATAGAATCATAGAATTGTTTAGGTTGGAAAAGACCTTTAAGATCATCAAGTTCAACCGTAAGCCTAGCACTGCCAAGTCCACCACTAAACCATGTCCCTAAGCACTACATCTACACATCTTTTAAATACCTCCAGGGATGGTGACTCCACCACTTCCCTGGGCAGCCTGTTGCAATGCCTGACAACCCTTTCGGTGAAGACATTTTTCCTAATATCCAATCTAAACCTCCCCTGGCACAACTTGAGGCCATTTCCTCTTGTCTTATGGCTTGTTACTTGGGAGAAGAGACCGACACTCACCTCGCTACAATCTTCTTTCAGGTAGTTGTAGAGAGCGATAAGGTCTCCCCTCAGCCTCCTTCTCCAGGCTAAACAACCCCAGTTCCCTCAGCCGCTCCTCATCAGACTTATGCTCTAGACCCTTCACCAGCTTCGTTGCCCTTCTCTGCACACCCTCCAGCACCTCAATGTCTCTCTTGTAGTGAGGGGCCCAAAACTGAACACAGGATTCGAGGTGCAGCCTCAGCAGTCCCAAGTACAGGGGACAATTACCTCCCTAGTCCTGCTGGCCACACTATTTTTGATACAAGCCAGTATACTGTTGGCCTTCTTGGTCACCTGGGCACACTGCCAGCTCATATTCAGTCGGCTATTGACCAACACCCCCAGGTCCTTCTCTGCTGGCCAGCTTTCCAGCCACCCTTCCCCAAGCCTGTAACATTACATGGGGTTATTATGACCCAAGTACAGGACTCGACACTTAGCCTTGTTATAGCTCATACAATTGGCCTCGACCCATTGATCCAGCCTGTCCAGATCCCTCTGTAGAGCCTTCCTACCCTCAAGCAGATCAACACTCCCACACAACTTGGTGTCGTCTCTGCAAACTTACTGAGGGTGCACTCGATCCCCTCGTCCAGATCATTGATAAAGATATTAAACAGAACTGGCCCGAATACTGAGCCCTGGGGAACACCACTTGTGACAGGCCACCAACTAGATTTAACTCCATTCAGCACCACTCTTAGGGCCCAGCCATCCAGCCAGTTTTTTACCCAGAGAAACATATGCCCGTCCAAGCCATAAGCAGCCAGTTTCTCCAGGAGAATGCTGTGGGAAATGGTGTCAAAGGCTTTACTAAAGCCTACGTAGGCAACATCCACAGCCTTTCCCTCATCCACTAAGTGGGTCACTTTGTCACAGAAGGAGATCAGGTTAGTCAAGCAGGACCTGCCTTTCATAAACACATGATGACTGGGCCTGATCACCTGCTTGTCCAGTACATGCTGTGTGATGGCACTCAAGATGGTCTGCTCCATAACCTTCCCTGGCACTGAGGTCACTGACCAGCCTGTAGTTCCCCGGATCCTCCTTCCGGCCCTTCTTGTAGATGGGTGTCACATTTGCTAACCTCCAGTCAACTGGGACCTCCCTGGTTAGCCAGGACTGCTGACAAAGGATTGAAAGTGGCTTGGTGAGCACTTCCACCAGCTCCCTCAGTACCCTTGGGTGGATCCCCTCCAGCCCCATAGACTTGTGTGTGTCTAAGTGGTGTAGCAGGTCACTAACCATTTCCCCTTGGATTATGGGGTCTTCATTCTGCTCCCCATCCCTGTCTTCCAGCTCAGGGGGGCTGGGTACCCAGAGAACAACTGGTCTTACTATTAAAGACTGAGGCAAAGAAGGCATTAAGCACCTCAACCTTTTCCTCATCCTTTGTCGCTATGTTTCCCCCTGCCTCCTCCAATAAAAGGTGGAGATTCTCCTCAGCCCTCCTCTTGTTGCTAATGGATTTATAGAAACGTTTGTTATTGTCTTGTACAGCAGTAGCCAGATTAAGGTCTAGTTGGGCTTTGGCCCTTCTAATTTTCTGCCTGCATAACCTCACGACATCTTTGTAGTCCTTCTGAGTTGCCTGCCCCTTCTTCCAAAGGTCATAAACTCTCCTTTTTTTCCTGAGTTCCAGCCAAAGCTCTCTGTTCAGCCAGGCCAGTCTGCTTCCCCACTGGCTCGTCATTCGGCACATGGGGACAGCCTCTCTTGTGCCTTTAAGATTTCCTTCTTGAAGAATGTCCAGCCTTCCTGGACTCCTTTGCCCTTCAGGACTGCCTCCCAAGGGACTCTGTCAACCAGGCTCCTAAACAGACCAAAGTCTGCCTTCTGGAAGTCCAAGGTAGCAGTTCTGCTGACCCCCCTCCCTACCGCTCCAAGAATCAAAACCTCTATCATTTCTTGATCACTATGCCCAAGATGGGCTGACCATCACATCACCCACAAGTCCTTCTCTGTTCATAAACAACAGGTCCAACGGGATGCCTTCCCTGGTTGGGTCACTCACCAGCTGTGTCAGGAAGTTATCTGCCACACAGTCAGGGAAACCCCTAGACTGTTTCTTCTTTGCTGTATTGTATTTCCAGCAGACATCTGGTAAGTTGAAATCCCCCATGACAACAAGGGCTGGCGATTGTGAGCCTTCTCCCAGCTGCTTATAGAATATTTTGTCTGCCTCTTCATCCTGGTTGGGTGGTCTATAACAGACTCCCACCATGATATTTGCCTTGTTGGCCTTCCCCCTCATTCTTACCTGTAAACACTCAACCCTATCGTCACCATCATTAAGCTCTAGGCAATCAAAACACTCCCTAACATACAGGGCTACCCCACTGCTTCTCCTTCTTTGCTTGTCCCTTCTGAAGCATTTACAGCCATCCATTGCAGAACTCCAGTTGTGCAAGTCATCCCACCATGTTTCCGTGATGGTAACTATATCATAGCTGGGGATATATATATCATATATATATATATATATCATCATATGTATATCATGTATGCTGGGGAAGACAATCTGTGTTACTCTTGCCTCGGGCAAAGGCAAGTGCATTCGTGGGATTGCTTTTGCTCAAGAACCTGGGTGCACTTGGTGGGTAATGTGGAAGGATGGGGAAATCTGATATGTACCTCAAGCGGATTTGGTTCTGGGTGAGAATAGCCAATGATTCAAACCGTATGACATTAATTGCTACATAATACTGTATATCATTACTCATATTGTTGTTATATGCCATATCAATGGTATTACAGTAAGAATCACCCAGATTAGTGAAGAATTAACTTTAACGAAACCGAGCAAAATGCAGAGGTGATGGAACCAGAACTGGCTTCAGCATGCAACAGTCCACACACCATCTCTCCTGCCCTGAAAGACTGTTATGACAGATGGAACCCAAAGTCATGGACTAAATAAACTCAACGGACATTTTAGAGGGATGGCCCATAGACCAAGGGAATGATATCTGTGTGTATATATTAAAAGACTGTAAAAGCAGTGGTGGTTCATTGAAACGTATTGGAAAGTATGGGACTTGGGCATGACGTAGGTAGTATAGAATAAGGGGTTGATACTGTCCTGGTTTTGGCTGGGATAGAGTTAATTTTCTTCCTAGTAGCTGGTATAATGCTGTGTTGTGGTTTTAGCATGAAAATAATGTGATAACACACTGATGTTTTAGTTGTTGCTAAACAGTGTTTATACTAAGTCAAGGACTTTTCAGCTTCCCATACTCTGCCAACAAGGAGGTGCACAAAAAGCTGTGAGGGAGCACAGCCAGGACAGCTAACCCAAACTGGCCAAAGGGCTATTCTATACCATATGTCATCATGCTCATTATATAAACTGGGAGAATTGGTTGGGAGGCAGTGATCGCTGCTCAGGGACTGGCTGGGCATCAGTTGGCGGGTGGTGAGTGGTTGCATCACTTGGGTTTTTTTCCCCTGGGATTTGTTCCTCTCTCTCTCTCTCTTATTTTCCTTTTCATTAAATTATTATTATTATTATTATTATTATTATTATTATTATAAATTATTAAATTGTTCTTATCTCAACCCATAAGTTTTCTTTACTTTCGCTTTTCAGATTCTCTCCCCCATCCCACTGGGAGGGAGGGTGAGCTAGCGGCTGTGTGGTGCCTAGTTGCTGGCTGGGGTTAAACCACATCATAGTGACATCAGGACAGCTATATCTTGGCATTATGGCCCTTGCTTCAGAGGAAGGCAGAAACACCAGTGGTCCCTATCAGTTTAAAATGAGGAGAAAAAGCTGTCTGAAATTTGATGGTTAATTTATGCCTGAGAATGTGAATAGGACTACAGATCTAGAAAGCACTACAAAACACTTACCTTCCTAAACGTGCTTTTATCACACCTTATTTTAGACAACTACCATGTAGAAGCCTACATTTGAGCTAGTCATAGAGACTACTTTAACAGACAATGTACAAAAATAAGCATTTCTGGAAGACTTCTGGTGTTTTAATATCTAACATAGGTTGACATGGATTGTGCACTGGAAGAGATTTTAAAGGAAACATTTGCTCTCAGGTCAAATGCAGGCATCAGTACCATGGGTGCCCAGGTTTGCACTGATGTACTGCACCCATTTTAATTAAGCTTAATTTATTACATAAGAATGGCAGGACACTGACCTAAGCTGTTTCCCTGACGCAACTGAGCCATCGTTCTTAAAGTCCCTTTGTATCATAAGTGTCCTTATCTTCATCAATTTTGTCTCCTTTATTTTTGCTAGGTCAAGGCATAGCAGGCTAGCAAGGCAATGTAAGAGTTTGTTTTACAGGGCATTGCTTCTGAGAAACTCTAAGGTAATGCAAAAAGAAAAAATGAAGAGAAAGAGAAGAAAATAGAAAGGGCAATAAACAGTCAGCTGTGTAAAATGTCCTATTATGTGATTTAAGATTATAGAGAAATAATAATCTTGAAGCACAAAATGTACCATTTTGCTTTATTGCTGAGAAAACCTAAATTTATCTGCTCTAGAGTTTAAAAAGTCAATTCTTTAATGAACAAGAAGCCCTGCTGGTGTTATATTCTCTCCCTTGTTTCTGTAGAGTTATATGCCAAGCTATTTTATTAAACTGAGAATGTAATACAACACTATTTAAAATTTTGGAACCTTACTTTATTAAAGCTAATATTCAGAGGTTATTGGGAGAATGAGAAGGCAATTGTTTCAATTGCATTAAAGCAACGGTAATGTTCATTTCAACTTCCTTTTTAATTCTTGCTTTACCAGAACCCTATGCCAATCAAGGAAAACTCATTAATCCAGTTAACAAGCATAACAACAGTTTTTCTTGTGGAATCAAGTAGGCAGAACTCTGCCGCACATTGTCCATTAGCCCAATGTCTTCTGCCTTTTCTTGTGCAGAGCTTATAGCTCTGCTTGGTATAACATTTTCTTGAATTAATTTCATAAGTATTTTCTCAGGATCTGTTCCTGTCCCATTGTACAGCAGGGAAGAAAAGGGCCTTTGGAGTACTTCACGTGGTGCCTCTGCATTCTGTGGGCACAGATAGTATTCCTTCAATGCGTCTTTCAATAAGAGAAAAAACAACAAAACCTGTCAAAGGAACAAAGGATGCAGAGAGGAAAAGGAATTATTCTGTCTCCTCAAATATCAGCCAGCTATTCTGGCCAGCAGGGTATGGCTGAGGATGGTGTATTTGTTGGAGGGGTGACATTTTTTGCACACCTTACAGGTATGTGAGAGATGGGCATCCACTACTGTGGACTCCTCATCATCCAGGTAAGGAGATTCACCTTGAAAACATAACTGAAAAATAAGAATGAAGATTTTAAAGTATGTAAAGATATAGGACTTCAAGTCCCATTAGTTTTCAGTCAGGTATAGGTTGCTTTATGTAGAAGTCACCTCTTAAAATTTTTCCTATGTGCTTAGTTCTGGCAAAATTGTATCCAGTCTTTCCAATTTATGCAGAAAATCTTCACAGATATACTATCCATCATCTGCAAAATTTCTTTTATCGTGACAAGCAAGGACTTCTCAGACACACAAAATAAGTGTTCTCTAATATCCACCATGACATGGAAACACTGCATTTTAACTAGAAAGGTCAGAAAATATGGCTGCAGAGGTTGATCCTAGTGATTTCCTCCTTCAATAACGTAATAGTTGCTTAAAACTGAGTGCAAACTGTAAGTAAATTGTTGAATAATGGCTCAGCATTTGATAGATTCACGTATTCACATTTCCTTTAGTGGGTTTTTCCCCCAAAGACATTTGAATAATTGAGTTCTACTGGCAGGAAAACAAATTCTGAAGTTGCAAAAACAATATTCACATACAGCTGTACTCATGACCAGAGTATATAAACACTCACCAAATTGGGAAAATTAAATAAAGTCACATGCTTTACCAGACCAATTACAATGTACCGATGCAGATCATGTAGCAAGCACTGTATATCAAAGGCTCACAGGGAACTCTTCAGGCTCAATCCATAGTTAAAAATATTCACCAAAAGTGGTCAGGTGACTTTGATTAACAAATAAACTAGAAAGTAGATTTGCTAGCAGATATTCAGCAAGCAGAAAATGAGGTTACATTCAGCAGATGAATTATTCATTGTGAATTATTTGCTCAGTTCTAATAATTACAGCAGGGAAAAATTAATTAATGTTACAGCAAATACTTTAATTTTTATAATAAAAAGACTGATCATTGAAATGAGTCTCAAAAAGAGATTTCTAAATGGAAGAAAGAATGAGACATGACCAAGAATAATATGAAGCTTCAACCTGAATAAAATTTACACCTGCGAGTAATTTTACACAGATATGATCCCATACAGATATAGTTTCAGTAAAGCACTTGGACATTGAAATAGTTTCTTACTTATGTTCCTTTGCATTATGTTTATGAGAAATGTCCTTTTCTTAACCACGGTTTACACATGTATTCACAGGATAATACCCTAACTGTATTAAGTACAGTTTTAGTTCTGATTATTTTGCTGATTATTGCGATCTCTTCGCTTCTTGCAGTCACAGTCCTAAAAACTTTACTGAATGGAGGGATTCTCAGCAATGAAGCAACCATGAAGTTAGGGTTGAAACCAGTAACCTGACAGTATGGATCCTAATGGAGACTATCAAGAGCCCGGTGACGGGAAATCTTTGCACTGGTGTGGAAGGAACACGCTTATTCAATCGTAAAGGGAAATAATGGAAAACAATGACAGAAAAAGCTGCTTTATCTCAACCACTCTCTTTACTGTTAAATCTTTCAAAAGAATAAATAGATAGCACTAGAGAAAGGAATGTCCATGTGCAAACAGTTTATAATAGGAGAAACAATATTCAAGGGAAAGACATTTTAATTATTATATCAACAGCTTTACAGAAGGGTTATTCAGTTATAGAGATAAATTTATCAGAAAACTAATGTGTGGAGGCATTCACAACATTTATTGAACCAAAATCTGCCTTTCTATCAAGGTGAAAATTTCCACAGAAAAGCGTGGCAATGAAATTTTTCATGTTTTCATGAAAATAAAAGTTTTTTTTTCAATTTTGGCATCAAAAGGGGTTAAAAAACATGTTTAGAAGAAAAACTGAAATAATAATAAAATCTGTTTAGTTTGGTTTTGCTGACTTTTTTATCAAGTGCAAATCTTTTCGTGACCAAGTCTAATAGAATCCCCTGATAATTTCTGTAGGTTGTTTAAAACTTGAATTTAAAATGATCTTTGTCTGTGTAGGGCTGATTGAAAGGGATGCATTTAATTCCTCTACTGTGTTGTTTAACTAACAGAAGTTCGGTGCCATAATATGTTATTAAACTCATAATTTTAACCTGTGTTCCAAAAACGCTTTGTGAAAACATGGGTTACCATCAGCATCCAGCTGCTTTAGAGCTGAGTAACTATTTTGTGGCTATGACTCAACAGGGTGAAAGGCAAGAGGAGCACCTGTCAACATGCATATGCTGAAAGCTGTCCCAACAATATAGTGATAACGGTCGGATTAGAGATCCACTGTGCTGAGAAGCCTAGCAATATATAGCAAGGGTGTCCCTGCCCCCCCCCAATTTTCCACTATGATATGATCCAAAACCACAGCATCATCGTGAAATGGAGAGGCTCTGTAATGGAAGGCAGGGATAATAAGACCTTACAGGTGTAGCCAGACAAAATACTTACATGCCTAGTTTCATAGGCTTACGTTTAAAAAGTGAAAAATACATAAGAAAGAAGCGACATTAAATATGTCAGTATCCCTACTGGACACCTGCCTAAATGTTAGTTAGTGTGCTTGTTAATGCAGCCTGAATTCAAAGGGAGGCAAAAAGCTTCTTGAAATCAGAGTTCAAACAAATGCAAGGCATAAGGGCTTTCTGCAGACTCCTTTTCCTTCTTCCCAGGGAAGCTCTGGCCCTTGGGTCCGTCCAAATTTAGAATATGAGAAAGTCATAAAATTCTTTTTTTTCTTCTTTGTGTGTGTGTGTGTGTGTGTATTTCCTGGTTTCTGTCCCTTGTGGAGCAATTAGCCTCATCTGAGCCCTGGTACAGTTTACCATGGCAGATCTCCACAGCAATCTCTGCAGTAGGTCAGACATCTGCTGAAGTCGCTTGCTTCTATGGTTTTCGTTTAACCCTTTTCTTTGCTACATGAGGCAGTCATACAGCAGGGCACCAAGAAGAATCAGAAGCATGGGTGTTAATTCTACCCATCACAGCTCTTTGCAGAGCCTTAGGTGTGATGTTTTAATATTCTGAGCCTCTTTTACTGGGTATGCAATGTGGCAATTCATGTGTTCAGTTTGAAGGTAGCATTTGGGCTCGGCAGCTCTTTTAGCCCTTTGCCTTCCCCTGTCTGCCAGCCTCCTCTGTCAGCAGCGTGTGCCCTGCTGGATCCCCTCCATGCTCTTGTGAAGCATGTTGAAAGTATCTCTGCCTGTCTACTGCATTTTTCCCTTTCACATCTTTTTTTTTTTTTTTTTTTTAGTGTAATTTTGCCTAGCCAGTGACAGCTGTTAGATCTCTAATTGGCAGCGGAATACCTCTCAAATTACAAGACTGTACCACATATAAAATACCAGTGTTTCTGTAGTATCGTGGCGTGGCAATCAATACATTAACTTGGGAGGCTTTATGACATCAGGTGCTACAATTCATCCTTTTAATTTTCCTTAAAAAATACAGCTTGAGGGAGGAGAGTTTTCAATCACAAAGCTACACATTTCATTAGTATTCTCATTACAGTTCATACTATTTATTTATGGAGTGCTCAGAAGTGTGATAGATGCTGTATAGCTCTGCAGACCTTAGGAGCAAGTGTTAGATATGACAAGGCAAGCGAGACCTGAACAATAGGTGAATCAGTCAATTTCTTTTTGTATTAATTGCATCTGGGAGGAAAATTGAAGGGGGGAAAAAACCCCTCTGCTATTCAAGTATCTCTAAAACTTCCACTGACTTTAATGGCATTAATATCGAGGCCTTAACTACAGCCTCATTCTCTTTGAGGAGTGATGACAATAATATCTCCCTAAGACTCTGTAAAACCTCCTGCTTATTTTTCCTTTCTATACCTTTTCCAGTAAGATTTCTGTGTCAGCTTCCCAAGCGTGCCCAGTGGGGAAAGCCTGATTTTCACTTTCGGTGGATTGCTGATGCCTAACTAACAATAATAAAAGCAGTTTGCGTCCCTGAACCCTCCCAGGAACACTGCAGCCTGAATTGGGTGTTATGCATTGCAACTCGGCCTTTTGGAAGCGCCTATGGAAACAGAGCATACCGACTTGTCAACCACTGCTCAATTCTTCAATTAAAATGTGAGCTGTCTCTTTTATAGTTCTGTGTTTTGTCTCCATTTCTTATTGCAGCACTTCTACCTGATGCAGGTTATTTTAACACTTGCTTTCTGGCAGTCAGTTATATATTGAGGATTTTTTGTCCTCTGGGAGGTGTGCTCTGTTGTTTTGATTGATTTTCACTCTTTTTATTACCTGCAAAATACTAGATTCTGAAAGTAATAGCAACCATCGTTAAACAGTATAGGAAATAAAAGATACTTCAGTTGTCTTAAGGCTGTTTCAATCTCCTTTTCCCTTTGTACAGAGGCACATAAGTTTGTCTATGGCTTAGCAAAAAAAGCCTTTTTTCAATGTAGAGATTTTTTTTGTCCTTTAAAGGCAAGCTTGAAAGGCTATACATTGTTTGAAGAGAATAAGAAAAATAAGTTAAGCTCCAAGACTCTGCTTTATTCTGCCCACTACATTTATTCCTGCTGTTAGCAGGATTAAAATTTACTACTAGAGAGAGGCATAAATAAAGACATGTTCTTGGAAAATATATGCAAATGTGAACACACCTTTCAAAACCTCATTTGGCAGTTCAGATGCCTAAGTGCCTGAGCTAGAAGCTACTGCAAAATTGAGTGCAGGGTGGAGAAAATGCATACAAAGTAAGCCAGAGGCAGAACAAGGCTGCAACCCAGATCTACGGAGTACCAGTCCAGGACAGCATTCTGTAGGCTACTTTGCCATATATTTGCCTCAGTTATGTTTGTGAGAAGGCATTTATCTTTTCAGGATGGTCAAAATCTGCTGGCTGGGGAGCTGGATCGGGATTTTAGGACATAGTCCCCCTCTTAGGATTTGCTCCCTGCTGTCCTTCCAGCAACGGTAAATAACCTTGCAGGATGTGCTAGGGAAAAGTCAGATTACTGCTGGGAGAGGAGGGAGGGAGACAAAGGGCTAAAGCTGCTTCTGGGAGGGGTGGGCAGCAGGTTGACAGCATAATTTTCCATGTCTGGTCCCAGGGGAGGAGGCTAACTGAGGGCGGGCTGTAGAGTTTGAGTTTGAAGTCCTCCAAAATCAATAATGTACGTCTGTATTCAGCACCAGGATTTTCAGGGCGGGTAATTTAATATGGCTCTGAAATCTTCCTGTACAAATATCCCAGCTGTGATCGTTTGAAAATTGCCTGACCTGTCAGGCCTTGACACGCAGCATTGTTGGGAGCAGATTCTCCGGTGATCACTTTAAATCACACCTGGATAATTAGCCCCCGGAGGGCTGGGCATGCCTTTATCACACAGAAATGGTACAGGCACTCCACCGCCACTCCTGAGTCCTGCTGCTGGCCTCGCTGGTAAACAGAGATATGACCGAGGAAATGGTGTGGTGGCTGATGCATCCTGTTAAACAGGTGCTTGATCTCTTTTCTGGGCACCTTGTGATACTAAAGGCTGGTGTAATTTAAAACAGCCTGTAGACTGCTCAAACACAGGCCAAGGGAATGCCTTTCACAAAGCGACAGACCTTTTGCACAAGAGCCTCAACCTATGCAATTTGATTGCACCTGAGGAACCGACCCTTTGAACGACAAGGGCAATGACCTGAACCTGGCTTAAAAGAGACTGAAAGCTGGTTTTAATCCTCCCTTTATTTCCTCCCAGAATGGTTTCTAATCAGAGGGGCCAACCTGTGAAAAGTGTAGCTAGTTAGCATATATTTCATTCTTCCTTATGTGTTTATTTGCATTGTTTTCCAGGCATGCGAATGAATGACGTGAATAATGTGGTTTGAATGCTTCAGTGACTGGGTCTTTTAAATAAAACTAAGAGGGGATTGATCAGTGTCACAAAAGAGCCAAAGAATCCCTTAAGCAGCAGCTCACATAACTGTGGATTGCATAATTCAAAGCCATCCTGGGGCATCTTTAAATGATGCATAGATTTTGTTTTCCTACTTTACATTTTTGAGAGGAGAAAGTTAGATGAAAGTTTTGCGTTGGCCACAGTGTCAATGACAGATGTGAAGTGTTTTCCTTGAAAGAGAAGGTGCCTTGCCTGCCTGCTTGCTTAGAGTGAGGGGGGAAATTACGTTCCCAGCTATGTTCAATAAGAGTCACTGTCTGAGAGATGCTTTCTCCCTGGTTAATTAAGATACGTGTTGAAAAGGTAATACAGGGAGACAAGTTCAAGCCTTTTAAAGTCACTGTTAGATGTTAGCGAGGATTCTGTGAGCAGTCCTGGTTTGCTGGGCAGGGGATTTGCAAACCAAATCGTGGTCTGGTGCAGGAGGGCTGCCAGAGTCTCGCCGAACGCCGCTCCGTGTGACAAAGCCCGCAGTGCTGGGCATCAGATGGTGCGAGGCAGAAGGTACGGTGAAGAAATCCAAGATAATGCTTTTATTTGTTCAGGGCATTTCAGTTTTTTAAATCGGCAAATTAAGACAACGCAATTAGTTAACAACAAACCGTATTTGCTTAGCCCCTGAGTCTGAAGAAGTGGCACCGCTGAAGTAGCACCCGTGGGTTATGCTTAACCCGTGGGTCATGCAGGCAGAGGCATGCATTTTAATATTCTGCCTTTCAAAACTGAAGTAAAAGTTGGACAAGTTGGTATTTACGAGAGAGGAGGCTTGGCTTGGTCGCGGTAGCCCTCCCGGCGAGCGGCAGCGGGTGCTGCCCGGCGGCCGCTAGGTGGCGCAGCACACCCACCGCTCGCTGCCGGCAGCGCCGGGCTGGGGCTGCTGCGGCCGCCGGGACCCCGCGGGGGGACGGGGCGGCCCCGGGAAAGCCGGGCTGGAGGCAAGAAGACCCTTCAGGTACCGAGCCGCGTTCTTGCCTCCCGCTGGCAAACGCAGGTGGAGGCCTTGATGTAGGAGAGAAATAAATGGTTCTTGTAAGTGGCGGTGTTCAGCGAAGGGATGGAGGGAGGAGGAGGTGTCTGCGTGATCGTGCACCGCTGTCCTGAGATGTTATACCTTGCGTGTGCGTGCGTGACTGGCAATGCAGTATTCAGTCACTGACTTGCTTTCAATCTGCAGCTCCCTTTGCAGTTGTCTTAGAGATATTCTAGGAGTTGATAAACCTCCGAGTAAGAAAGGTGAGGCAAAAAACCCCCAAGCTGTTGTGCATAACACATCTTTTTTGGCATGCTACAGGACTGCAGCAAAGTGATATTGGTCATATAGTGATCGGTTCTTGAATGCCCTTTCTGTAATCACTTTGGGGCAGAGACGGGATTTGTTTACATTCAGGGCAGTGGTAGGTGTGCTGGCGGTGCTTAAACAGCACGTGGCATTTCATAGCAGAGCCTAATTTTAAGTACACTTCAGTAATATGCTGCCAATAGATTAACATGGGGCATCCCACAAAATTATACCCTGTAGCTTGTAATAAAATCCATTTTCCAAAACAACATGCATTTGAAGAAAGGAGGGGATGGCAAATACAGTTGTTTGTTTACCCATTTAAACAAAAAATATCCTTTCAAAGCATGGGAAGGAACTCGGCAAGCGAGCTGATGGGGAAGGCCAGATTCCCTGATGTGTAAGGGGATTGCTGCCCTGTGAGTGGGGCTACAGGTCCCCTGCGGAGCATCCCTTGGATGCAAGGAATCTCCTGTATCTCCTCAGATACAGGGGATTTCTAGACACTTCTGCATCGCTGTGCTGCCTTATGACAGTATAGTAGAGAGGGTAGTCTGAGAGACGGGAAGGATCCAGGCAAACCTTTGGTCTCTTGTAACAGTTGCGATGTCCCTGGTGGGAGCTCGCAGCAGCAGCTCTGTGAAGGGGCTGTCAGGCAGCAGCTCTGAGAGAGTTTCTGCATAGCAAATTGGGAGGGTGATTGAGGCACCAATAAGCTGGTTTTCTTCCCGGGGTTTGGGGCTTACAGCCAGATTGAACAGCCTGGGGTGTGCATATCTGTCTTTCCCAAAACAAGTAGTAGGGTATCACACTCGCACTGTTGCTTAGTTCCTGTCAGTATAGGATTTCATCCTGTATTTTCAGATCCTGAAGGCTGTATTGCAGGTGGCTTAGGTCATTTACGTACAGACAGCAAGACAGGATCCTGAAACCAAGCCTTTTCCTCTTCTTTCTCAGAGACTCGGGGAAAAGATGAGCTCAGAGCTTGTGTGCATCTAAAGTGCAGCTGCTGGCACAATCCCAGCATCCCCACAGCTATCAAATATTGGGGTGACTGGAGCACAAGGACTAAGCCTGGCACACGTGCATCTACACCCTACACAAACCTCCCATTTCCAGGGTATGAGGTACCCTGAAGTGAGTTCAGTCTTCACTCTTGAAGCTGTGTTACTGGGCAGCCGAAGATGACAAGGTCCAATGGGTCAGCAAACACAAAAAAGATCACTGTGGTATGGCCCAGGGGTTAGTGTACACACATGGGAGAGGTTGTTTTTGGATTGCAGACCTTCTTCAGGTTTTTGGCGGCTTTTTTTTATGCAGTGGCTGTTTCATGTAAAGTATGTGTTAAATTTTTCATACTGTATCATGGACACTTATGGCAACATGCCAGGAGCTCATCAGGCCATCCTTGGCAGGAATAGCACAGCAATGTTCAGACGGGAATGAATGACATCAGAAGCTGAAAACCACTGCAAACCTTCCGTCACTGTGGGAGCAGAACTGTAGCCCACAGCTGCTGGCAGAACAAAGACCCTCATCATAAAATTTGTAGCCTGTTGTACTTGGTTTGCACTCTCTCCCGAATTCTGAAACTATAAACGGTTAAGTCTTACTTAATCAAAATGCATGCAATCATAACCTGGGTTTTAAACAATTTTTGGGATTTGCACAGTAAAATCAAAATCACAAAGATTTTTTAACAGGAAGACTGGGGGTTAAAAAATGACTGAGGCAAAGCAGAAAGAAAACCAAACATCAGACTGTATCACAATCAATCATTTCAGTACAATTGAACTCAGAAAATATACATTCTCTCACTTGCACTTTGGAATTTTGTTTATAAGGATATCACATTCACTAAAAAGTAGTTGCATTTTACTGTGTATAGCTCCATGGTTTCACAGCACAACTTACTGCAATGTAATTAAGGCTTTTTTTTTTTCTCTTTTTCATTTTTTTTTTTTTTTTTTAACAGCCACACTAGGATTTTGTTCCTATGAGTATAGGATTTCAGCCTGTATTTCTTGATCCGGAAGGCAAACCATCCTGGGCAGTGTGAAGGGGTTAGGCACAGATCAGTCAGGAGTTAACAGGTTAGTTAATTGCAAGTGATTGAGCTTTAAACAACATTTGGATTATCCCATGCAAAGCACCTCAAGCTGTAAATCACGGTGGTAAAACACAGTGACTCCTGAAGGTATATCAATTGCAAACCTTCCCTAATGATTTTAAAATCTCCCAAATGAATTGGTATATTGACACAACTCTGTCCACAGTGGGGAATATTTGTAGTTCAACAGCTATAAATCCTAGAACAGTTGAATAATCTTATACTAAAATGAACTCTGTAAATGTTGTACACATCCACTGTATGTTCTCCAACCATATTAGCTTATTTAATAGCTCTAACAGAGAAATGCTATCTATTACTGCTGTCTCTGCTGGCAGGCTCACAAGGGGACGTGCAACTCGGGAAGCTGCAGCCGTCCCACCCCATTCACGGACTGGGTACCAATCTGTTGTGTAGGCACCTGGCCGCACATGCTGGAGGAAGGTGCTGGGAGGTGCCTGTTCCAGCTCTGATGGGGAGAGCAGGCATCAGTTTTATATAAACATATTGTTGATCCCCTGCCTCCTGACAATTCACCTTTTCTGACTGTCTGAGCTCTTTCATTTTTAACCCAGAGTCCTTGCTCTAAACATAATTTTGGAGGAAAATAAAAGAAATCCACCATATATTAGCAGCTGCTAAATTATACCATCTACAACAACTTGAGTGCAAATAGGTGCATCAGAAGCATTGCCAGTATGAAAGAGTCCTGACTTTGATGGAAAGAGGGCAGATTTATGCTGGAGGTTTAAGTTCTCACGGTGCAGTATTCAGTTATGGTAGTGACAAGTGTTGATAGATTTAAAAGTGGCATCTTTCATAGTGTGAGTAAATGTAACATGCTGCATATGGCTGTAAGAGAACATTTCTTCTAATGAAATTACATACATAATTAATGCTATGGACCTCATTATGCATGAACAGTGGAGTAGTTCTGAACTATTCCAGACATCTGTCTAAACAAATCAATGAAAAGTCTTGGTGATCTTTACTAAAGAAATCTCTTACGATCTGAATGTAAGTTTTTCCTGTTACAAACGATGATCCTGTTGCTGCCTTTAGCTTTAACTTTGATAGAGAGTGAATTAATGCAGTAATGGCATCATCAAACTTCCTTGCATTGTAATTACAAAGATCTGGTAGGGATATATCCTTTTTCTAAACAATGTCACATCATTTTATGCTGATCCCTGATCCCACTTTCAATATATCTAGGATTACTGTACTGAACAGTACATAAAGCAAACATTCCCTGCAATCAATACAATAAAGGCCTGTCTGAGTCAGCTGCAACTGCACTTTAGAAACTGCCTCTTCTTAAATCATGGCATGGCACTGGAGATCAAACAAAGCACTGGAGATGGTAGTCCCTGAATTTACATCTCAGGGTTTCACAAAAGGGCATTTACAGTGGAAGACCCAGCAAAAACTCACATACCCTGCACTGTAAGAGAAATTACAAAGTCTGTTTATTCATCCTTGTGCTCAAATGGCCTGATCCAAATCTCACTGAAGTTGACTCTGACCCAGTCTCACTGAAGTCTGACTTCAGTCTCACTGAAGAGACTCTGACCCAGATTACAATAGGTTTTGGATTAGACATTTATTAAAAGAAGTGTAAATATTTCTATTTTGCTAATGTAAAATTTGTCTCTAAGCAATTATACCTACAAAGTCCTCGAGATGCTGAAATTTAAGAGTATAATTGAAGCTTATGAATTGTTTAACGTTCTGAGAATGTAGTGTCATTTTTGTTTTGGGTATCTGTGATTTTTTAACACTTATCTGTGGTCCATGTAAATAAAAGCCATATACACAGACACTTAGACATTCTCTATCATTTGCACGTTACCACTAATAAATACGGAAGGTATCTTGCTCTTTCCTCTCCTTCTCCAGATTCGTTCTTCAGCGTCTTTCTTTACTACATAGGTAACAGCAAGAAATAAAATAAAATCTGATTATTGTCTTCTGGAACTAAAAGACACAAATCTCAAAAATATTGCTAAACAGAAAGTAAAAACTGGGTAAACATATTAAAAACATGTGAACAATCTCAAATGAAGTGTGCATATCTTCACTGAGGACATATGTCCTATTACAGGAGATGGTTGCTTACACTAACACACTGAGGCGTGCATAAAGTTCTCACATTATCTAGCCCTGGTCAAAACATGGAGCTTTCATCTCACGGGAAACTCTTTCATTTTAAACTGTGCATTGCAAAGTTGAAACTCAACATTATTTTTAGTGATGGGAATACCAGAAAACATTTGGTAGAGTACTAGTCTAGTCTCCCTGGACTTCCCCCTGAGAAGGGTTAATTTGCATGCCTAATATTCAGATTGTAATTCCCTCCCCTGGGCTAGACTTCCCAATGCACTGACAGGCCTCTGGCTGTTGTTTTGAGCGGTGTCTTCTCTACTCCCTCTGCTCCTGGGGGGATAAAGCTTAGTGGAGGATCCCAGACAATAAAAGAAACAGGACATTGACAACAAAACTCTCATGAGGGACAGCAGGAGCCCAGAAAAATGCAGCTTTGTATGTATCACTCAGAGAGAAATACCTCATTTAGGGGTGATAAGTTGAAATATTTTTAGCCTTCTTTCTGAAGAAAACACATCTTTTGTGACTGTGTTCATTGTCTGTCTACCCATTCATCTTTCAGTCATTTCCCCCAGAGCAATAAATTTTGAACTTTTTTGGCAATGTTGATCTTAGCATTAAAAAAAAAAGAAAAAAAGAATAAAATTTAAGTCCCTACATGTTTCCTGAACATAGGCAGCTATGTAGAGACAGGGAGCCTATGTCAGTGACCCACAGAGGGAGGATGTTGCTGCGAGGGGAACAGTTACCTGCTCTGTTTCACCGTGAGGATGCCCATCACCATACTCATCAATCAGAGCATACCATAAATAGGAACAAAACTCTGAGGACAGTTAAAGTACTGTAAGGAGAAAGTGGGTAAAACTCAAAGAGAAAGGTAGGGTTATTATGGGAAAACACTGGGGGTATGGGATGCAGTTAAGGATTTTAAAAGAACACATAGATGTGATATGAAGATGACTGGGAATGTAAGAAATGTATGGAAATCTATTTCAGCAGTCTGTTCACTCACTTCTCACTGAATATTGCGCTTGTTTGTCATATCCAAAGCAGTGTATTTAAATCTGAATCTAGGTATGCATGTATTTGGTTTTTTGGATCAGATTAACCCAAAATATTGACCTAAACTGAAACGTGTCACTGTAGGTGAGCCTTGTCTGACCAAGTATAAACACCTACCATACAGAATTTGCTATCAGCCTCATCCCTCTGCACTCCCTTTTTAATCAGTGGAAGCTGTAGACCCTTCTAAGAAGTGATTCATGTCTCAGACATTCATTTTCCTAATGGAAAATTGGAAAGCTTCAGCACTCTTGAAACTCTCTGTCAGGCATTTAGAAAACTCTCAATAAACTCCAGTTATTTCTGTGTCCAAGGTAATGGTTCTCTATATACTTCATTCTGAATGTGGGGTTTGTTAGAAAATGCTGAATTTCTAATGGCAACCACTTTATGTTCTGAGTGACATCCTTTAAAGTTCAGAGGAGGAAGATCTCCACTTTGCATAGCAAAGGACTAGTCATAATTGATTGGTGTCAGCAGAAACAGGTAGACAGGCAGCACAAATGTGGAAAATAACTGAATAATAGGAACAACGTCCAGAATTCCAGGAGAGACAATATCTCATAAAAATTGATGTAAGATGTATGAGGAGATGCACTCACTGAGCTCAGACATGAATCTACGCAGACACTGCTGCTGTGTACCACTTTTACAAGAGCTGCAGTACGTTATCACTTCTGACCTATACCTGAAGAAGGAATAACATGTACCCCATAAATGATAGTTCCGTATGAGAAGAACATAAGTTATCTTGGCATTTATTTCTACATTTGTTGCTGGACCAGCTCAATTTGTTACCGGTTACAGAGCCAGACAGCCTGGATTTTAGTACCAGTCCAGGTACTGCAAAAGCACTGGTCCCTCCCTAAAACAGCCTTGCAGAAATCCTCTTTCCAGAGCAAAAGTGTTTATATAAGCCAATACGAAAGTAAAACAGAAGGAGGGCAGCATACTCAACTACAACTTTCTTATGAATTCCCTTTTTATGAGTTTTCTTTAAACGAGAATAGAGTAAAAGAGATGTTTGCTTGCAACATAATACATACTAGCATACATGTTTTCATTAATACTGAGACAATCTCCAGTGACATACTTGTCTTTCTTCACTTCTCTTTTTTTTTAGGTGAAAGTAATTGAACATTAAGAAAAGTGGGAAATACAGTAGTTGCAACCAGAGCAAAGATTTTCTTTTTCTTTAAAAGAGAAATTATTTTCCATGGATTTCAAATATTATTGTATTAGGAAAAAGTATCCTTTGGATTCCTTCAGCAATTGTAATTCAGCAATTATAGTAAATTCTATTAATGTGCTATGAGCTGCTTTTCTGATTTGATTCAACATAATTGCACTAATTTGGTAGCATTTTCAGATTTCAGTCTTTAATTCCCACTTAAATGGCTAAGATTTCAGTGCCTAGCTTCTCATTGTCTCTGGTTTTCTTATGTGGGAGTCACCTCTTGGCTACCTGTAGAAAAATATCCCCATGCTCCATAAGCAGAGATAGTGTGGCTAGCAAATGCTTTTGTGCACCAGATCAAACAAATCTCCCCATGCAGCTTACTGAAGATGCCGGCCACATTTTCATTGCCTACCATAACTAATACAAGCACCACAGCCTTTTATTGTCACCAACCACAGGGGAAAGTCTTAATAAATAATGCAGTCAAAGGTCTCAATTACTTGCTCTGGATCTATCTGTATGCACACTCAGTCTTTTTCCTGTTTGCAGGGTCTGAATGCAGGTATAAGCTATGCTCAGTCCAAGACACTTGCTATTATCAGAGGACGTGGAGAAAAACACTTCCCACACATGATTTAGTAGCATTTCCAGAGACCAAACTCCAGTTTAGTCTTCCTGCTGCTCCCTGCTGTAACCACCTCAGAGAGAGGAGACTGCACTCTTTACAGTCTTTGCAGCCTTTCCCGTGGAGGACTTAAGCTTTATACCGATGTTTCATCTACCCTTCACTCGGACCTTAAACTACCATTTGATCTGGATAGGTTAGGGCTGCAGAACCAAAAACATTCTGAAGGTTTACGGTTTTGTGTGGACTTAGAAATGAGGACTGCAAAAGATACTGAGACTTTGCCACGTCTCCCATTCAGAACCTGTCAATGGTTTCCAGCATTACTGTGATTTCCCTGCTGGCTAGAGCTAGAAGAAGACCAGAGTCCAGATTTCGTATCAATCAGCTGTTGCGTCTGTTGGTGATACACTGACAGGGAGAAATATCCTGAGTCCAAACATGTGAGGTAGCTACCAGCGCTGAATGTGTCAATATTGTCACAAAGTCCATGATAACAGATTTATTCCCTGCTTTGCTCCATCCTGTGAGTACCAGCCCAGCCCAGCCCTGCTCTGTGCCACCTCACCATGCATTTGTCCCCTCACCCCAGTACCTTTCAATCACCACTCTAAAGAAGGAGATAGATTAACATTGGACACAGCTCTTCCCCCATCTCCTGATTCACAAAATTTACCCCACCCCAGTGAAACGCTGGAGCAGACCTGCTGTGCATGGTAGGTCAGTTGGTCCCAGGAGTAGAACGAGTGGGGAAGGAAAGAATCTGGGCAAGGGTAGGAGAAAAACATGGACTGGGAGGTAGTCCTTGTGCTGTAACTTTCACACTAGCGTACATTTCCTTCAGGACAGGTCTTGACTGCCTGATCCATACAGATTTACCGTGGGGCAGTAGACCCTCGCGCCATTCAGAGCTTTCCAACACACTGCAGACCCCTTTGCCTAAAGGTTTACTGTGATCCCTGACATTGCCAAAAGTGTTTTCAGGTATCGTTATCTGGAAAGACTTGAGTAATACTGCCCATCACTTACAATTCTTCCATAATTATCAGATTGCACAGTTGGTATTACCTTGGCCCCCTGACTACTATGCTTATTATGCCAAATGGCTCCTTTTTGAAAAGTTCGCTGTGGCGTTCAGCTGCACTATCTATTGTGGTCTGAAAGAATCTGGACTGTGTTACTCGTCATCAGAAATATATCCAGGATTTTCTAGGATTTGAGAGAGTTCGAATTTGAGAATCAGGTTTTGCCCGTTAGAGTGATCCCTAGGTGCCAAAGGGAAAGTCTGAGTTTAGAGCTGCTGCTGTTCAAAGTTTGGCAGTATTTAAAGTGGATGTTTCAGGCCTAACTCTGCTTGTTATATTTCCCAAAGCTTTCCTGCCATTGTACATTCTGTGCTATAATAACCAATGCTCTAGCACTCGACTGCACTACTTATAATGCTCCCAGTGCTACTTGACTCTGCTACTAAAAATGCACCTGATGATAATGCCACTTGCCCACTACTTCCTAATGCACCACCGGTTGGCTCATTACTGGATGCCTGGAGGCAAAGTGAACTGTCCCAGTCTTTCCCTCCACGTTGGCAAAGATAAGGGTAGCATAATAAATACCACTCAGCCATTCGACTTCCCAGTTCCACTGAGTTCACACATTTGGAATAGGTTGTAAATTCTCTTGAACACAGTCGCCCATAGATTATCACTGATGCACATACACTGAACTTTGTGCTCTTTATTTCAAAACAAGCACTGTCTTCAAGCAAAGCAGCTCGGCTCAGCTGCTTTCCAGTCTTCATGTGCAATAGATTGTATCTTTAACAAATTATTAATGTTCCTATTACAAACTGATTTGATTTATATTTTTGCTGCTAGCAATGGTCTAATTATTTTCGTATTACTGTGTGGTCATAATGATAATTGTCCTCAATTTACACACTGACTAAGCATTTACTTTCACAGATTTGGAGATTGTGAGATTACTGATGAGAAAAAGCAGAGAAGGTAGAAGTTTAATATAATTAGTTGTAAGGGGAGTCTCTAATAAGGAACCATAAAAACTCAATTTTCATTGAAAGGATCATTTTACATTGCATGGTTTTTGTGTTTGTGGTTTTTTTTTCCCCCCCAGGAGCAGAACAAGCTGATCTTACTGTCACAGATATTTTATTTGATCAGTATATTTATATGTTCTTTGCAGGTTTTTTGTTTTTAACTTCTTATGGAGGACTATGACATGAGAGAAAATATGTAGAGGTTAATGCATTATATTAAGGACTGGGACCTAACTGTTCTGTACATTTTATGATATTTAAGGCAGGACAAGAAATCCTGGCCCTGCCATCTTCAACACAGCCAGGATTTTGCCTTCGGATTGGCAAGATACACATATGTGTATAAAGCATCCACCAGGGAGAAAGGGGGAGGAGAAGATAACAACAAAATAAACAAATTATCACACAAGAAGTCTGAGCTCGCTAACAGCTTGTCCATTGTCTGTAAGCCCTGTAGGTTTCACAGGGGAGGCATGTTGTAAACAGTGATTTGACACTAATTACGTGGATTTGTGAAGGAATGTTTGCCATGCATATTGAAGGTGGCAAGTTAAAGCCTGAGCTCGTCACCCTAAGGTCTTTTTATAGTTAATAGAGAGACACAAACATCTGCAAAGAGGAATTTGTCTGGTCTTTGCTAGATTTCTGTCTGAGGTTGAGTACCAGCCGGGAGGTGTCTACTGCTCTCCATTAACTCTAAGGGAAGCACAAGAGAGTTAGACTGTACTTAGACAACTAAATTTTAGATGCTTAATTTAGGTAAGGTCAATCCCACCCATGGAGGGATTATATTACCCACCTTCACTCATAAAATAGGGTAAAAGACAGTGAAAGGAACTACTTTTTTGAATAGTTTCCAAGCAAAACACACTACTGGAGCTTGGAAAATTTCAGCTCACCGTTTTGTCCCCATAAGATGGAATTACAAAGGAAAAAAAAATTGCTTTTATGGAAATGATTATTCATTCTGTACAAGAAGAGTGTTATTTATACTACATTATACCTATAGAAGAACCTGAAATCATACATGGTTATGAACACTGTGCAGAAAAATATTTGTGTAGTAAATCCAGCATTTTGTGCTTATTCTAACAGGTTTTGAACATTTTTAATAGCTTGTCTTATGTTCACCTGTAAATTCATAATGGTGGATTTTCAAAACCGCAGATTTTCATCATGCGACATCAGAACCACAGTATTTAGGAAAACAGCGCAGTCTATGAAGCAAGTAGTTGTTGTAACACAAGTAACTCCATTAATTAGAAACCTAGTTTGACAAGTTATAACCCTTCTTCCTAATTTTAATTCTACCTGGTGGATGTGTAAGAATGAGTTATTAATGCTGATATTCTGAAATGCCACTTAGGTCTTGTGTAATCAAAGAACTGTATTCTCTCAGAACACAAAGGAACCCCTAGTGTGAATTTGTAATTAACATGCTGAAGGGGATGTTTCCACCCATGTACTGAACGCAGTTGTTGGGGCTAATAAACAAGCACAATGGAGTCATCCTTTCAACATGATCAAAGAATACATAAAGATACAGGCACACGTAATTTTGGGAAGTGTGGAGGCATTGCTTAGCATAAGCTTATATCAGAAGAAGAATGTTAGATCTCTGTTTTTGGATATGAATAATTTCCAGAAGAGATACAAAAACATCTTGCCTAGACTAGCAGCAAGATGCACTGTGTAGCATCAGGCAAAAAATAAGGCAGCACCTTTGGTACAAGTGAAAGCCAGCACTACTCTATAGCCATGCCTGTATTGGAACGATTGGGAAGACTCCTGAACTAACAGGGCTGTTTATAGCTAACACAAAGCTTTTAGGAACAGAGAATCTCTTTTATCAGGCCAACAAAACAGACAGCTTTCCAGGCACAATAGTCTTTCTTCAGGTCACTTCAGGCTCGTGAGTCTATCTGTTGTTTGGTGGTTTGGGTTTTTTTAAAGTGTATCAGTTGGTAATAAAAGATACTGCCTCCATACAAAAATTGCTTTGCTTGTGCCCTTCGGACATCATGGTTACTATATATGCCACCGTAATGGCTGCCTTAAGCAAACTGACCAAAGGCATAACTTGCTATGTCTTAGTTATGTTACTGTCAAATTTGAGCGCACAAATCACTGAAGTTTTTATCAGGAGGTGAACCATGGCCAGGGGGTGGCCTCATTTAGCTATCTCACAGTAAGAATACTGTAAAGATACAAGAGACTCATCTTGCCTGTTAAATCTGGGAGTAGTGTAGCTACTCTAGTTAGCAGATATCCTGCTGATGAAATACCCACCATTTTTCAATGAAGATACAGTTCAAAAGTGCTGACATGAAGCAACACCTATTCATAACAGCCTGTTGCATTGCTATAATCTCTACAAGAGGAAAAAGTCTTGTATTTATAGCATATTTGCTATAGGTTAGATTACTGCTTAATAATCAGTGTTTAAGATTCAGTCTAGGAACAAAATCATATTTAGGCATATTTAGACATATATGAATAACTGTACCATTGAGCTCTCTGGTTGTTTTTAATCTTTCTCCTATGGATACTTGGCTATTGCTAACATTTGTAGAAAAAGAATTTCCAGACTAAAAAAATGCAGTTTCTCCCCTTACAATAGCAAGCCAAAAATATTCCAGAAGTCATATTCAGTACTTTAACTCTTGACCCTTGTGCCAGGGTCTAAGGATATGATCTCTCTTTAAAATATCTACTAGTTATCAAAATAAGAAATCTATAACATAACACATACTGGAAATAGGGAAGGCTGATAAATTCTGCTCTTAGCTGAACAGTCAGCAAAGGCCTGAAAAGTAAAAAAGTATTTGAAAACCTAAATAAACAGAAGCCTTATCTATCTATCTCCCAGCAAGCTAGCTAGATAGTGTCTTAGTTTTTTTTTTCAATATAAAGCCTATTATCACAGAATCTAAACACCTAACACTCTAAAGAACATGCAAACTGAAGAAGCTGACAAAATAGTTGCCTGGAACATTGCAAATCTTGCTATTTTGTGCTATGTTTGCACAGCTCATGCATGAATGCTCTCCCCATATTACTGAGATTTTGTTTGCTAAGATAGTGAGGATAAATGAGGAAATATATATTTTGTGACTTGAACTGAAAGTGCAGAAATATTTCCAGTGTTGCACACTGCAATTTATTTTTTATTTTTTAACATAAAGGTTTATGGTAATGAAGAGGAGTTCATGGACATTGCTTTCTCTGTTTTCCAAATCTTATTTTATTTATTAATAATTTTAAAATGTCACGAAGCCTCAGTTTGCTACATGTGACGTTACTTCTTCTGAAAAGAAAATCATGCGGATTGTTAAATTATCAATTCAATTGGTTTATCTTTGAAACTAAAGAGACCAGAAAGCAAAGAGGAGCCTTGGGGAATTCATAGTAAATCTAATCAGATACAAAAGCATTTGTAAATCTCTGTGCATCTTCATGTTATTTTTCTTTGTGGTAACTGTGTTTTCAGGAAAAGGGTTGTGGTACACTGTTGCAAAACTGAGAACAGTCATTCCTTATTCTCTAAGAGGGAATGCTATATACGTATATATACTCTCTCTCTTTATATATATATATACTGTTCTCACTTTCTGAACAATATTCATTGCTTGTTTTGGAGGATCCCATAATGGCCTTTCTTAAGCAGAACTCACTCTGGAAGTTGTATTCAATTCCTGAAATTAAATGCAAAAGATGGAGCACAATACTATAAAGGCCACTACTCTAAATTTGAACGCCTCCAAATTCTGTATGTTTTCAGTCTGGGAGTCTATACCTACTGCATAAACTCTAGCTGGTGGGTGCTGCACGCTGCCAAAAGTGCCGTGGTGCTCGGCTCCTCCACGCTCAGGCTGTGATGCTCAAATGCCCACCACCTCTTTTTTTTTTTTTTACTGCCCTCTGGCCCTCTCTCAGGCTTCAGCAGTTATGTACCTCAGAGTTAACTTCACACCAGTGGAGAATAGGAATCTTCTTTGAACAGTTTTGCCATCTGTGAGATCCATTTATAAGTCATTTGCCTCTGCTGTTCTAAACCCATCAGCAGTTATGCACATGGATAATTTTATGGACTGGGCTAGATCCTTGAACGGGTAGAGACACACTCTGACAGTTAGGCTATGTAAGTGCCAAGCTGTTTGCAGCAAGAAGGCTTCAGCCTTTAAGATTTCCTGGCAGGGACTATGTACTATGGATGTTTTTTACAGCTCCTAGCACATGTCCTCCATTTTATTGAACACCTTTCTTGCCCCAGTTCATAAATGTTCACCTGGCACATGCATGGATACGTCTCAGGAGCCAAGTGAGCTTGGCACCAAGAGCGTTTGGATTATGGACCACCTAATGAGCAGAGGTGCAATTAGAACAAATTCAGAAATTGTGGGTGAACACACGGAAAGTGAAAGAATTGGAGAATTCTCGTTTGGCCCTGTTGTTATTCATGGGCAGAGAGTAAAGATCTGTGTCTGTGACAATTGCAATGGTGTTTATCAGCAAGGCAAGTGTTTTTTAAATGAAGATTAAAAAATGGCATTGCCTGTTCATAATATTATATCAATTCTATCTAGTTTTTTATGGTATATGTAAATTATGTTTTGGATTTGATGTAATCTAGAAAAATATGATTAAAATGCTTTTTTCTGTTTATTTCATTCTATCATCCATGACAAGATGACATCCCTGAATTGAAAAGCCATATTCATTAATAAATAATCCCATATTTTCAGTAACTGCTTTGGAAAAGATGGGTTTTATCCAAACAGCGAAGTAAAAGCTTCAGCAGAGTTTCATTTGTCTGCAAATGGGAAAGAAACCTTTGGAGTTTGCAGTTTCCACTCAGTGCGCGCTATTTCCACGCAGCTGTGTTACCTCCTACAGAGCTTCGCTCTCTGGACCTGCCTTTCGTCAGTTATTCTCCGCTCTGCATTTATCTTCCTGTCTGTACTGACAGCACAGGGCTAGATCACCCCCTCCAGAGGCAAACCCCACATCTATAAGCATGAATCTCTAGCTGGGGTCACCCTACACAGTGCTCCCAGCATCTCTTCAGGCAGCACGGTGCATGCAAGGGTCTGTATTATTGTGGCTGCCTGTTTGTGCCTGCTTGTAGGACTGGAGGTAGGGCAGGCTCCAGGGAAAAGATAATGCAGCTTCAGTGTGCTGTTTCCTAGGAGATTCAGTCGAGAGCAATAAGGGTGGCTGAGCCTGTTTGGAAATCCTGGTACCTCGCTGAACCAGCAGGACCTGCTCACATACAGCTCACCCTGCCAAAGCCCAGAACTGCTGGGGATGCTTTTGTGGGAAATCTTGCTGCTCAGCGTGGCCTGCTGAGAAAACTGAGCTTTGTGGGCTTGGGCCATAGGATTACTCAGAAGAGAGGATGGCACACAATATCTGGAAGAATCTGGAAGCAGTGGCTCTAGCTTTTGGTAGAGCTACAATGCACAGCTAGAGCAAAACTGTACTTGGTGTGTCTAAGAAAGGGATTAGAAATGGCCCAATAAAACCCAGTAATCTTGCATTAGTTGTATATGAAGCTTAAGTACAACTTTTGAATAATATTTAAATACACGGAGATGAAAAAAGCGATACAATGGCCTGTGAATTAGCAAGTGGATTGCATCTAACAACTTTGGTAACTAAGCTTGTCTGAAGAGATTAATTTAGCACTTAATCTACATGGATTCAATGCACATGGAAAATTATTACATACTTGGAATAAAAGGTGGATTAGCACAAGATCACAGTGTGGGAACTACAAAAATTTGTGCTAAAATAAAAATGAATTGTTGGCTGTAATTCCTCAAGAATCAGTATCAGACCCAATGCTATGGAAAATATCGGCAATATCTTGAGTACAAAAAATAGGAATGCGTTAATAATTTTTTTTCACGAAATACAAATGTAGCAGACATTAACAATATGGAAGATGATCAGAATATCACATGGGAAGAAATGGATAGGCCTGAGAACTGGGGCAACATATGTGATTTAATTAGTTTGAAATGCAAGGTAATGAACATAGGGAGCGATGAGAATTTCTTCAATCAGAACTTCTGCAATAATCCTAAGGCCCACTGGTTTGAAACAGGAAGACTTAGGGGTATTAGTCAGTCAAAGAATTATTATGCACCACCTAGGTGCATGTAACAGTAAAAAATGGAAATACAATTCTCAGTTGTATCCAGTGAGACTTTTACAAAACGAAAGCATTAAGTATTAATTATAAGTTGCACTGGTGAGACATTATCTAGTATAGAGTTTAGAATTCCAGTCATAAAAACTCAACAAGTTAAACTCCCAATGGAGCAGGTGGAGAGAGGAAAAGAGTTAATAGTACTGCTATAGGAACAGAAAGCCTGTTTTGTGGCCAAAGCTTATCAATTTGTTTAATGTAACAAAATAAAAACCAACAGTACTTTTGGTCTATTTGTATAAAGATATAATAAAGTAGATGGAAAAGAAAAAGAAGGCCCATTAAAGCTAAGGGACAATTTTGACATAAATAGGGCATAATAAATGTGGCATAGAAATTGGAAAAAAAGTGTTCTAGAAAAATCTTATAATAGAAGTAGTGGTGACAAGAAGCTGAATTGGTTTCAATGCATAATGTTTGCAGTGAAAGGGATTTGATAATGTGATTGATTATGATGAAGGAGAGCTGGAGTCAGTGATGCAGAAGTGTCCCAAAGCAAGGGACCTCATGTTGGAGCTGGGAAAATGAAGCCAAAAAAGACCAAGACACTGATTTTAAAAAGACCTACATTGTCCTTATGCATATAGACCTAATCTGTTGAAAACAAAATAACATTTAACTGAACAAACCAGCAAACAATGTGCAACAATGAAACTGAAGCTAACAAAAGACTAAGAGATAGAAAGGAAAAAAATGCTAAAGAAATTATTCAATGGAAAATAGCCACTCTAGTTTGCTGTCATGTGCATATCTATGTGCATATCAGTGATACATATGAATGTATACCTATATATAGATATCTATTTATATCGATCTATCTACCTATGTTAATTGTCAGGGCCCCAGGGGCATCACTCCCCATCCTGGGGGCTGGCTCCCTGGGCTGAGGGCCAGCTCGCAGTGTGACCGTCTATCCATGGCTCTGCTTTGCTGACCTGGCTGGGGCACGCAGGACTGTGCCCTTGCCGGGGAGGACACTGCCCCTGTCTGCCTTGCCATCAACCAACCTCCTGGATCCCCTTCTCCTGTGCAGCAGCCCTGACTTTAGCCGCCCTGACACTAAACTACTTTCATGATCTGGTATTACCTCTTTGAGAGGAAAGAGGTTTCTGCTCTGGGGACATGGGAAGAGTTTGCTGTTGCTCCTTTCTAACCGGTAAGCCCAGGTTTGCTCACAGCCTTGAGGAGCAGCAGGAAGGTAGCTGAGCAAGGAGCCTGGATCTGGGTGGGTTGTGCAGAGAAGCCTGGCAGCTGGGAAGCACTCCGGAGCTCTCTTTTTGGCAGCTGCCTGCAAGCCCAATACTTGATTTCTTCTGTCAATACCAACCTGGAAAATATCTAGGCAAATGAAATCCAGATGGTTTCTTCTGAGCATGCAACTGAACCAGTTAGGAACACTGAAGACACAAGCACTTCACAATGCAATATGCTAAAGCTCTCCCTGACATCCAGAAGTGCTGAAAACCTAGTGCTAGTGCTGATGAAGTGCTGGTGGGTACAGCAGGATTAGCAGAGAACACTGCAATTCCTCTACAGTCCCAGGAGCTGCAACGGCATGTGTCCTGGGTGTTTTAAATTTTGTTTTGGATATTCCACATAGCTCTATTTGGTATGGACTCCCCTGCAGTAGCACTCTCATTTCAGCAAAAGCAGTACAGAAATGATTCGCATTCCTAGGTAATTTCCTTCTGCGCTGCAGCACAAAGGAAGGAAAGGGAGTTCATTTTCCTTTGCAGTTACCAACACTTGAGACCAACCAACGTAAAACAAAGATATCTTTTTTCTTCTTCTTTTTCTCTCTTTTCCCTCCTGGAGTGTAAAAAAGAAATTGTATTTGTGAAAATAAACAGCAGGTTGCTATAACACTTCCCCAGTCCCAAGCATTTTCTCAGACTGTTTTTTTTCCCCTGAAGATCTACAGCACTGTTCTGGTGTATTAGAGAACCCCCCAGGATTCCTGTATGTGGACTACATTAATGAGTTCCATGTAGGCCATAGAATAGTCTAAGCATGCAGGAAACATTTTAATGCATTCTCCAAAAGCAAAGTTTCTTCTAAATAGAAAGTGACTGAGTTCTCAGCAAAGTAACTTTTACAGCTCAACATATTTCATTTTTCTGAATTCACAGTTGTTAGCATCTGTGTGTATTTTGCTGTTTTTACTTGAATGCACTGATCATATGTTAGTATTTGATTTATGTTAATGAAGACGGTAACTGGATGATAATGAAAGAGGGAAAGAGGAACCAACGTAAAAAGAAAAATGCTGCAGGGGGAGCAAAAGACCAAGAGGGTTGGTCTCCATTTCCTATTAAGGTCTTCGGGAGTGTTTCCACTGATTTCACTGAGCTTTAGCTTTTGTCCTTAGTGAAAAAAAGAGAGTGAGGTTCATTAACAGCTGTTATTAAATAAAAATTATTACCAAAAAAAAAGTACAACTCCCACCTTCCAGACAGCTATGTGGAAAGAGAAGACAGGAGTTACTTGAAGGTTGCTGGGGTTTTTTTAAATGCAAAAATTTTGAAACTGAAGCTCTTTTTCCCCAGAATTGCAGGAATGCCTGTGTTGGAGAGGATTTCTCAGTTGTTTTTTTTTTTCTGACCCTTTACCCGGGTCAGAATAAGAGAGGACCCCACGAACTGAGGGAAGGACACAAAGTCCTTTCTCTGCCTCATGCACCTAATTTCATAGTTAGCATGTTCCCTGACACGTTGCTTGGTTGAGAACATGGGCCCAGGAATGATCCGGAGCAGACCTGAATACGCAGCGCAGGTGAGGCGTTGTGCTCAGAGAAAGAGAGGTTAGCTGCGGGGACGCCAGCTTTGCTTTGCCACTTCCCCTTATGGCCAGAGAACAGACGCTTTGACTCATTTTGTACACTGCTATAGACGTGCCCCGTGAGTCCTGAAAACTAAATGCTTTAGCCCTGTGACCACTTTTTTGCATTCTTAATACCAAAACTCCTGCCTGTTTTTAAATTGGCATAACACTAATGATGCCAACACAGCAAACGCTTTGCCAGGACTGCTCAGAGTAGTCTCCCCTGACATAGCACTGATTATTTATTTTGAAACATTTTCAACATTGCTTATTCTGTCTTCTGTTATGTCAGCACTTAGAGAGTGTCATTTTTCTAATAAATTAATTTGTTATGTTGAATTCACAGAAGTAAAATATGAATGGGGTAGAACGAAGCAGACAAACAAAGAAGGGTGAAAAATGTAGAAAACTGTTTGGGAATACATACTGAAGTCAATGGATTTTAAAATATCTTCTTGCTTGTAGTGTTACTTGAAAAGCAGTGACAACCCTAGCCTCTCAACAAATACAGGGCAATTCCTGCTATAAAATAACTGTGGACTTTTGATATCTTCTAGATCCATGGGCAGAGAGGGGCATCTGCATGATGTGGAGTTTCAGGAGTGTGGAGAGAGTCCCTCTGATCTGAGACCCCTCTCATGTTGCATGATGATACATCCTGATGTAGAGAGGGTAACTACTTGGCTTTTGGCTTGAGACTTGCAATATGAAGACCTCAGAGCTAAGGATTACTTGTGGCTTTACAGTAATTTTCTTGCTATACAGCATCCACACACACCTTTGATTAAGTGAGAAGTGGACATCAAATGCAGGGCAGAAAAAAGCATGCATTATGACACTGCTTTGTGAGTTAAGTTGAAATTCACCATGCAAGAACCTCTGCAACTCTTAACTCCAGCAGCTGGTTCTATTTTGAGAATGTGGGTACACACTGATCTGATGTTGGCCATTACCCGTAATTTAGATTGCAGATGTCAAGACAATATGTTTGTAGGTAGAGCAAGAATGTAAGAAAAAGAGGTGTGGGTGGGCTACCAGATAAGCAGTACCCGATTTATTTATCAAATGCAGAAATAATGAATACTGTTGCTTTTATGTTAAGGTTGTTGCAGAATAAGTCTAGATTTTTCAGGGTGTCTGAGAGGTAATGGGAATAATTGCCATTGCTCTGTTGTACACTGTATTTTAGAATTAATCTGTAAGGATCGGGTACCTTAACATCATAGCCAACTAGGCAGCAAATTTTGTAGGAGTTCTGAATGATGCTCACTAAGTCCACATTTCAGCAGTCCTCTCCCATTGAACAGAGCTCTTAAGAAGGTGAAAGATGCCAAGCCCCTACTTTGGTCTCATTGACTTCATCACTGTTCCTCAAAGCCTTGGCCTTAGGTAGATATGTGTGCTCCTCAGTTTTGTAAGGTGATGATCCAGTGCATTGCTGGATGACCTTGGCTCCCACTGGAGCCAGAGGTCCTATACATACAGCAAGGCACAAATGCCCATGGGTAGTCTGATTACAGAGAAGTGCATGCACTACGGGTTTAGCCAGATCGAGCCCCTTGACTCCACAGGGGTAGAGAGTTCCAGGTCCCTTGGAGGACGCAGCTCTGAAGGCTTTGAGGTATTGATATTCATGCTGACTTACACTGGCCACGCTGGGGAAGGAAGGAAGGCTAAGGGCTTCAGCACATCATGGTGCCAGAAGAAAGAACTATTCCCAGCAAAGGGAATAATGCTGCAGAAAGGCTATAAAGCTGCCCTCCTCTTGCAGAAGTTAAAGTGACAGCCGTTCAATCCAGCTCAGCCAAGTGTTCTCAGGTCCCATTTCAAGGGAAACTGACAATGATAAATTGAACAAAGCAGGTGGGCTGGTGAGGGAGAACAATGGAAGAAACAACACGCAACAGGGCAGAGCGGTCCTGCAGCTGTCTCTGCTTTGTCTCCTTTTTCCAGCGATCCCACTTGAGGAAGGACATGACTTAGCACTCAGGAGAGATGGTAAAGGCTGAGTATTATTTTGAAAGAATGTTTTTAAACTCCTTTCTCTATTTTGTTTTCTTTTTTATTGACCCCAGCCTCAAATTCTCAATGATCTTTTAATATATGAGGAAAATGAGCAAAGCATTTGCACTCATCTCAATCTAAATGAAAGAAATTTCTTTAGATTTTTTATTTTTTTAGCTTTTTGCAAGTATTATTTTATCATTTCATTTCTCTTTTAATCCCCTTTTGTTTCATTTGGCAGCCACAACAGTAGTTTCTAGCCTCTGGCAAGGAAAACAGATGAGCAAATATTCTCTGTCTTGGAAGTTAAATGCATCGCCCCAGCGACAGGCCTCTCCAGCTTCCCAGCTACCATGAATCCTGAGCCTACTCTTAAATTGGTAAGTCAGCAGCCATGCCAGCACAACGCATTGCCAGAATGGTTCAATCAGGCCAGTCTATATTGATTTATTTTTAAATGTATTCAGCATCAGTTCCTCTGTTTTCTGTCAGTTAGCTATACTGTCACAGGCTTTGATTCACCACCCCTTCTACTGCAAATCCTATGAACACATTATCAAGCAGCCAGTGCACCTTGGAGTTGAAGCTGACAATACAGGATCAATGTCCCAGGGGTTCAACCCTGAATTTCAATAATTCAATTAAATTCCTTGAATACTGGATTCAGCCAGAACATCGATTCCACATTGCTTGCACGTTCACGTACGAGACACCCTCCACAGAGAACCTGCGTATAGTCCCCTTGTCGGTGTATAATGAAGGGAAAAGAGGAGATATTGAACTGGAGGAAAGATAATCAAGCGTTGAACCTGCTGAGCCTATTATGTGAAAAACTGTTCAGGAGGATGCTGCAGCAGCTGAAGCCACTGGAGGATATTGTATGTAAAATTGGGGTTCTATTAAAAATGTATAAACATATCCAGGATTAGGTTTTAAAGCTATTGCTATAGGTATGAAATAAGCTTAACTGAGAACTCCTGGGTTCCCTCTAGACTCATTTGCAACTAACCGAGGGAAAAAATAAACTCTTTTATTGCTTGAATAATTCTATGCTACCTATAACAGTAGTTAATAGTTAATAAGGATTTATGCCCTTCATAACTGAAAGGTGTATCTAGTTTCGGCAAGTGGGAAGGCTTATATTACAGATCCTAGTAATTCATCGTCCATTACTTTGTTCACAAACAATATAGGAAGAAAGAAGGAGAAAGAAAGAGTCTGTGCAAGCAAGTGTATGGGAAACCACAGTTTATTACCACATAGAAAGATTCTTTAAAGAATGCCCCAACTTCCAGACCTAACCCCAAATGTCTCTGGAGCTGCTTCTTTGGATGCAGAAGTCTGCAATTGCATGGTGCCCTCAGTGAATAGTTATTCATGCCAGGTGTAAGTGTAACAGCCTCCCTCCCACCCAACAGCAGCTGCAAATCTATAACTGCAGGATGCGCCGAGTAGTGATAAACACTCCTCCACAGTCTGCATCTGGAAGCTCCTTGAGACCCTCATTACCTCTTGGTGGGTGTTTGCACAACGCTCAGAATGAGAAGTTATGGTTTTATTTTAAGAAATAGCTTCAGCCCTTGCTGTAATGGAAGAAGGTAAAATAGCAGTAATTGATAGTAATAACAATTGTGAAATCAACCGCCCAGACAACAGAAAGATTGCCATGGCTAGAGGACCTATAAGTTTAGAAGAGGACATTTGTCCTTATGGTCTAATTCACAGGTCATTTTTCATTGACCCCTAAGGGACAAGTCACTCCCCTTTTAACAATTTTACTGGGACTTCAATTAAGAAAAATTCCAATTGTTTATAATTAAGCATTGTGGTTATTGAACATTTAAGCAAAACATCAAATAAGGTTCTGTGGCAAATGGTCCATATAGGACATAGCATAAGAGTACCCTGGACAGTAAGCATTTATAGGCCTTTCAATATCAATACTTGCCCTAGTATAGCCAACAATAGTGAAACAAAAGAGCACTGTAGTTTTAAAAAGAGACAACTTTTTTTATATACACTACAGCCATTTCAATTCCATAGGTTGGATTCTGGTTCTCATTAATTTATTTGTTATAGTAGCAGCCAGAGATCCATTCTGAATTGAGGTATTGTACAAACACTCAGAAAAACATAAAAAATATTTTTACAAAACATGAACGAGGATCAATGAAAGTTGAAAAGGATAGAGCTTGGAATAAATACCAGTATGAGATGGGTAAAATCATTTACATATACCACAAATGAGCACATTGAGAGAAGAACTGACTGGGCAATAGTTTCAGCTTAAAATGTTGTTATTAACATCATGAAGGGGAAGAGGATAAATGGATGGCTATTGTGTTTTTTTCAAAAGAAAAACACTTTTGTATTTATTTTTCAAAAATGCAGTCCATTTTCTACCTAGGAAAAATAGTCATATTTCTTTTTAAAAAACTTTATTCCTTTTGTTGACATCTTATCAAACCACAGTGAAATTTTCATTGACAATATCTCCAGCAACACCATTTTAATATCTTTTGACAGTAAGGACATGCCCTCTGACTAGCTGGGTCACTGAGGGTAAGTCTCCCTTCTATACCATCATTCACCATACATTTCAATCATTAGTTCACTGGTGCAGCAGCTTTTTAAAATTTGTGTAGGTAAAGTTAGAACATGCATCTCTTTTCTTATTTGTGTCCCCCATTACTGAATTGTAATGTTAATGCTAATAATAATACTTGCTTGAATAAGATTTCAGGATCAGTCCCCTAGTATACAAGTGCAGAGATGGTTCATTATACAAATATGCTTGTGACACAGACTGTTGTCCTTTGTGGCTGAAGCAGAGCTAATCCAATTAATTTGTTCATGAAAGACACACTGGTTTTAAAACACGGTCTAGCACAAAGAGGAAAGGACAGTTTTTTATTAACTTTCTCCCTTGTCTCAAGACATATTTATTGCTTTCTGCTCAAGCAGAAATAATAAAAGCCTAAGAGTACGACCACTTGCATGAAAAATCTTTCAGCTCTTGTGCATGTAAATAGATTGGACTTTTGATTGAAAATACTCTATGCATTTCTTAAGGCTGAAACTTTAAGGACTTATAAAATGCCTAAGTTGGAAAGATAACAGTATGTGCAAAAGAGTGACTTTCATAATACATGGCAGCAACATTATTAATTAAAGAGGAGGACACTGCAAGGATATGTCAAAGGAAAATAACCTTCAGCTAGCAGAAACAGACTGGGCTATAGGTCAATTTTATTGCGTTATAGAGGCAGACACTGTTTTTCACATTGTGTTACCAGAGATACCAGTGAGATACTCAAGACAGTTTTTTGCTAAAAAGAGACTAAAGACCACATAGAAAGCCTCAATAGTGCCATATCGAAATTATGTGATGGAACAGGGATATTTTCTCTTCCTCCATCTATAAAGACTTTTGCCAGTGGTCACCTTCACGTATCTCTGAAATAAAAGTTGAACACAACAGAATGGAGTAAATTCAACATATAAAGGGTTAATGTGCACTTACTCAGGCACCAAGGGACAACCACGTATTGACAATTGGTCTGCTGGGATACCTGCGAGTTGAGTTGCAGGCTCATAGTCATGGCAGCCACTCCCTTTCTGGGTACTGAGTGCGTACTCCTACTGGGCTGAAAACCTTCAGGAGGATGCTGTTAATGAAAGAGACTTTTCTCAGTCCTGAAAATAAAGACAGATTTATCTGAGTGCCTGGCAGAAAGTTTTTGCCCTCCAGATTACGACACTAATAGTCATTAGCAAGTTTAAAAAGCTTTACATACGCTAGCAAGGTAGGATGTACCAGTCACCTCAGGATGTACGGAGGCAGAAGTTAGGGCAGTATTCTCAAACTTATTATTGCATTGATAGATGGGGTCATGCTCAGAGTCTTATTGTCTGTCTAAAACACCTGCCTTGAGAAGTATTTGTCCAGTTATGAGCAAACTGGTTTCTCTAAGACTCATGGTCCTCCTTGACCTTTATATATTGCAGCTATAAACAGGACAGATCTTCACCTGGCTTTATTTGTCATGGGTACGCTGATGTTCAAAGACTTTGAAAATTTTCACCAGGCAGCATCTGCACTTCTATTTAGAACACATTCCTTTCATACAAACAGGCTGTACCGAATTGTGCTGCAGTACCCACTAATAATGCAGTCCAGTCTGGAATAGTGCTAATTAGCAGCTGCTGAAAACATTGATTGGTCGATACATGGCTTTCAGGGAAAGTTTATGCAAACCCACAATGCAGCTTGAAGTATGCAATGTTCTGCTACCCGGAATATGATTTGGAGTCAGGTCGCTTTCTCATTATGAGCTTTTGACCTGTATTGGGTACATTAAGTAAATATCATCAAAGATAATCCATACTGGAATAATCTTGTAGACTATTATGTGGAATTCCACATTTTCAGTTGAGACTAATAACCTTTCAGAAAATGGTCTTCTTGACTTGGAGGTAATAATGGAAAGCCAAAACACTAGAGCTCATTAGATTGCCTATATCTGGGCATGATACTCTGATTTAAAAAAAAAAAAAGGAAACGAAATAACATTCCCAGAACAAAATAATGATTTAATCTGTCTGTGGCATATGAAAGTATTTACATGTTTTCACAAGTTGGAATCAGAAACACAGCAACAATACAGAAGTTGAGAAAAGCATCAGATACACAAGCCTCTCACTTGCCTCTGTGATGGTGCCACATTCGCTTGGTGACTGTCCACTGGTTGAGAAGACCCAGTCATCAGAAGCAACTGGTCTTTTACAGGTGGGCATATCTACACCTGTTGCCTCAGCACCCATGCACATGTCATCTTGCTTGGCTGAGGCCAGTGTGCTTTGAATAAAGCGCACAAAAGAGTAAATGCTGTACTTACTGTGCAAAATGTTTATCCAAGCCCATTGTAGTGTGCTGTGCAGAATCAGTCCTGCACGTGATTCATTCCCCTTATGCTCTGATATGTGCCACTGTTGCTTTTCACTTGCACTGCTGGCTGAGGGGCATCAGACACTGGTAATTGTTGGACATTCATTTCCTCTGTGCCTTCCGTAGCAGCAAAGCTTGTCCAAAGCTTCACAGCAATGCATTTTCCAGCAAATGTGTCCCCTTCTCTCCTTCTGTGGCCAGGATGCACTTACAAACAATCCCTCTGCTGTTAGCTTTGCTTAGCACTGCAGAGATGAATACTAAGGTTTTAAAAGTTTAGAAATATTTAAATGGTTATCCTGGATGTACCTCGTCAGTGTTAACATCTCAAACTTCCTTTATTTTATTTCGGGAAAGGTACTTTCCTTTTTACTTTCTTGTTTGCTTTCTTGGTTCATTTTATGCATCTTTTTTCTTTTTTCATCTATAACAACATCTTAGATCCTTTATGTACGGATTTTTGTGTACGGATTTTTGTGAGCATCTATTCTGACATCCTTCATGACATATAACAAAGAACATAAGTACTCATTCCTGCATCTACAAACTTTGGTGGATTGAAGAATATCTTTTACAAAATGTAGGGCCTTCAAGTAGCAGAGGCTCCACCATGTCGCAAAATAAATTCTTCTATTGATTGATTGCTTTCATTGTTAAAAATCACTTATTACTAGTCTAAATTTGTCTAGTGTCATTTTCCTAGCCAGTGGAAGATGTTTTGTCATTGTTTGCTACTCAGAAATATTTTCCTGACATACACAGTGATCGAACCAACTCATAACCTTTCCCATGTACATTAACAGGGCTGAGCACAAGGCTTCTAGAAAAAGTCAGATTTCCCAGGTCTCAGGTAGCTCGTTTGGGTCTTCATTGAATATTTCCAATTTCTAAACATCCTCTTTTGCAGACCACAGGCTTTTGTTACTATTTTATTAGAATTATTAATGGGTATATACGATGGAATAAACAGTTTGTGCTTACTGGCAGTGTTATTTTTTATTTCTGAATATGACTACTGCTTGGCTTTTTACATATTCCATCATACCGGGAGCTCATGTTTGGAACATCATCTGTTTATCACTTCAGAAACAGCGCTTTTTCAAATACCATTCCCCCTTCCTGCAACTCTGACCTGAATTCCATTTTCACAGATGCTTGTCCTTAAATTTGGTTGTTTTAAAAGGCATGATGCTCAGATGGTCTCATCGTGCTAAGTGAACTTGATTACTCTGTAGAACTGACCTGTCCTTATCCTAATTTACTAGTTCACTGATTTTGTGTAATCTACAGACCTTACCAGCAATGATATTTTCTTCCAGATCATTGATAACAATATTGACTGCAGTGGAGCCAAGAATAGATCATGGAGGGATATGACTAAACCCATTCCTATTAGATGATGATTACCCGTTAACAATTAGCTTTGCTATCAACCAGTTTTGATCCATTGAATATATATCATATGGATTTGTTTTTAATAGAACCAATTTATTAATCAGAATGTGATGAACTACTAGGTCCAAGTATGTACTCACAGATAACTTTGTCAGCTATATTTGTAATACAACAGGACATAGTTCCTATCGATGAGATCTGTTTCCCATTAAGCCCTAATGATTAATGTTATTGTGATTTCTTTCTTCATCCTGCTTGTACAGTGAACCTGAAACTCCACCCCTCTATTAATGTTCCCAAGTACGCTTTGGTGGGGGATGATGTCTCTGCTCCAAGAAGCTGATTCTAGGTTGAGATCGCATCCCCCCTTGGGTGAGTTTGCAATGATCGAGTTGTAACATGGAATACAAATTCAGGGGGGAAATAGAGTGTGAGGGGAAGTAGGAACTGGGGAAAAGGATTACATGAGAGTGTAGATTGTCTTGTGATTTTATGTTCATTTTACTCCTTGGTGAGTTGTTTGGGTTTGTTTTTTTTTTTTTTTGTTGTGGGTTTGGTTGGGTTTTTTTTTCCCTTTGTGGTTCTCCATCTTCTAAAACTGGAACATCCATGACTTTTCAGGAGTTTTTTCATTGCTTTTTCTAATTCTTAACAGCCCACAGTACATGTGAATAGTAACTAACTTGTACAGGATTATCTTTTTCTTGCTTTTTCTTGAACTATTGTCAGCTATATCATAGAGGTTTCATAGCTACTGTGCAGACTTCAGTGAAAACATTCAATGCTTCTGCATTGTTCTAACACGCCACACCCCCCCGGCCCCAATTAGCACGGGATATTACAGACTCCAATAGCTTTTTTTGAGGAAACAATCTACAAGAAAACCGAAATACAATAGTATCTTAGGAATTTACTACAGATGCCTTACAGTGGGCTCAGTACAAACATTACATTTTAAAGACTTCTGGCTTCCTCCACACTCTTAATAGTCTGGCCCCAAATACTACCTCAAAATAACACTTCTGTCTCAGGGAATCCGAGAACCACAGATTGCTGGAGGCTGAGAAAGCGTCATTGTATGCTTGACCTATTTTACTCCTTTCTATTGGCATCTGTTGCTGGCCATTGTTGAAGATGAACTGTTTGGTATTTGGTTTAACCCAGTTTGTCATTCTTGTCATCTCCATTTCTCCAATAATTCATATATATTTTTTAGGCGTACCAGCATATTAGCTTTCTTCAGCTTTGCTGCGTAAGTTTTCAAACCCTGATCATTCAGGCTAAACACAGCAGCTATATCGCTATGGTAAATGGTCACATGATGCATATTTTCCCTTTTTCTGGTGCTACAAATGCAGTGTTCATTAAATACAGGAATATTCTGTTTGTATTTTATGTTTGGGAAATCAATCTAGCCTCAAATATACTCAAATTCTCTTCATGTGTCTGCCACAGAGAATAGCTATCATTTGTTCCATATGTATATTTCCAGTGAACAGCAAAGTTTTTTGGGGAAAAAAGAACAAGATAAAAGCTAGAAGGAAGTGGTAGATTATATTAATTTATATTAATAGAGGGTATCATTAACCATCAGGCTTGTTAGAGTGCAACCTGAATAAAACACACGCTATGGAGTTAAAAAGGAGTAGTACTTATTATATTGTTTTTACTGTCCTTCAAAGTCTATGATTTTGTCCAGCCCAAATTACTTGCTGATGGATGCATATATGAGTGCAGTGATACCCCTAGATCCAAGGCTTGAGGGCACTTCTACATGTTGCTTATTGAGACAATTTTCATGAAATTGAAGTCACCAAATGACAGACTTTGATAAGATTCAGATGAAAAAGGCTTCAGTTTTCTTTTTTTACAGTAGTAGTAGACCCATCTGGTCCCTTTCACTGTTCTTGTGCTATAGCCAGCTGAAAACTGGAGCAAATTTAGTATAAGTTAAATGGACTTATAATTGAATAAAATAAATAATCTATCTTCTGGTTTCTATGTCACTTGATTGGAGATATCCAAGACATCAAGATATAAACACACTTAGCAGTATAAACCACTAAATCAAAAGAGCGCACTTTAAAGGAAACGTAGCACAGCCACTCTCTCATGAGTCTTTTGCAGCCTATATTACTGGCTTGCTGTTATGGTTTAGCCCCAGCTGGCATCTAAGCCCCACACAGCCGCTCGCTCACTCCCCCCTGGTGGGGTGGGGAAGAGAATCAGAAGGGTAAAAGTGAGAAAACTCATGGGTTGAGATACAGACAGTTTAATAAGTAAAGTAAAAGCTGCGCACACAAGCAAAGCAAAGCAAGGAATTCATTCACTCCTTCCCATGGGCAGGCAGGTGTTCAGCCATCTCCAGGAAAGCAGGGCTCCATCACGTGTAATGGTTACTTGGGAAGACAAACGCCATCACTCCGAATGTCCCCCCCTTCCTTCTTCTTCCCCAGCTTTATATACTGAGTGTGACACCATATGGTATGGAACAGCCCTTTGGCCAGTTTGGATCAGCTGTCCTGGCTGTGCTCCCTTCCAACTTCCCGTGCACCTGGCAGAGCATGGGAAGCTGAAAAGTCCTTGACTAGTGCAAACATTACTTAGCAACAACTAAAACATCCCTGTGTTATCAACACTGTTTTCAGCACAAATCCAAAATATAGCCCCATACCAGCCACTATAAAGAAAATTAACTCTATCCCAGCCAAAAGCAGCACACTTGCAATCATACCTTTAGTACTAAGACATACGAAGGTAAGAGTGTAACATTGCAATGGATGAGTAGCACAGGTGTAGACTGTGATGCAAAGAGATGCCCTAAGACAGCGACAGAAGCCAGAGTCATGAATAGAAATTGCTTTATCAGTAATTTTGATTGTTCCCCTTAGAGAAAGGAATATGTTACACTCATTCTTTCCACATTTTCTCAAAATATTTGTCAGCGTGCTGTTTAAGAGTCAAAATTTTTCCACTTTCTACACTTTGCATTCAAAAGCCAGAGTGGAGAACATAGCTGGATGTTCAAACCTGCCTCTCATGCACACTCAAAACAGCAGCAGAGTGATTTCTCCACAATATAAGGATGTGATTTATGTCTCTGCTCTGCTCCCTTGCACCAGTGCCCAGGCTGTGCAATGCTTTGCTCTCATGCAAACTGTAATCTATATAAAAGTCTCTGTTCTCATATTGCTAACTGATCTACCAGTCTACTTCTAGCTTGGATGGAAGCAAATTAAACAATAGAAGAAGCCCATGAATGTGAAAGATTGCACATAGGTTTATTTTCCTTCCTAGAAGCCTTATACACAGTTAAAAGTGTGGCAGCCTGGCAGGAGGACAAGAATTTTTAGCACTGCTTAATGAAATTAAAGCAGGTCAGACATAAACATGAGGTGGCTGTCCTGCAAATTGTTATGCACATTGATAATTATGTAATTGTATATGAATATATGTCTGTGTGAGTATCAAACATAGGAGCTTCTTCACTGAAGCCAATGTGGAGCTACTTGTGTGGCTAAGGTTTGGCTCTGCAGGTCCAGGGAGAAAGAATTATGCTGTATCTTTTATTGATGGGAACTAAGGGACATCTTTGTAATCTCAAAATAGCCTTTGGAAGAAAAGCAGGATGAATCACCAGCCACCACTGGATTTCTTTTTTCCTTCCTTTTTTTTTTTGCTTCCCATCTCTCCCTCACCTCCAAAGCAGTAGGAGTAAACTTAATTTGGTGCACTACAAGAAAGAACCTTTATAACCTGGACATAGAGGTCTTTGCCTGCTAGTGGCAAGACAGATGCTGTAAGGAGTTCCTATTCATGGTTATGAAAAGAAAGAAATATTTTTATTGAAAAAAGTTAGTTCTAAGTCCAATATAAAAAAATCAAGAGATTCTGGTTATGCTGCAAAAGGGAACTTGACTCCCTCTTACTGATAGGGCTGTGTGTGCTGCTCCCAAAAGTATTGTTTCTTTTACACTAAGCAATAATTTGCTCAAAAAACTACAAGAAATCAAAAAGTTAAAAATTAATCCTCCTCAGAGTTAAGCACTCTGGCTATAAGACTCGAGTCAGAGTCTGTCTTAACATCTCTTTTTTTGCCTTTGGAGCATTGGTTTCTTGCTTTCATAGTAGCTCAACTTTGTCTACAAGAGAGCTAGAAACTAGCTATTTATGCAAAATACCCTATAACCTTGGACACACATGTCATGCAGGGTTTCAACACTCTCAGATCAAAACCTTAAATAAACCTGTCTCACTTTTAGGGCAAGTTTTGTAGTGAAAAACACTTCTCTCCTGTGGAGGTGCCTGGGTGGTTTTACTTTCATTTTGGTTCTCAGTGTTTGCTTCCTTCTCAAAAATATAATGTTACATTTGTTTTGCCCTTCCTTCTCAAAAATATAATGATGTTACATTTGTTTTGCGATCAGCTATAAAAGTATATTGTTACTGAATAGAAAGAACAATTCCTGAAATAAGAATTTTAAACTGTAAGTGGTAATGTTTGCTTTGAATTACAGTAACTCACTCGTGGAAAAAATTAGCATCTAAACTATATGCTGAATTGTGACATTCCCATTTCATAAACTAATTATTTGCCAGAAACAGCTGTAAAACCACATAAAAGCCACAAGTTAATTTTTGTAAATTATAATTATTTACTAATCCCAAGATTGTTTTACTGTTTTTATAATGTGTGTCTAATACTCATTTAGGGGGCTTGTCACTGACCATGTAATACTAAAGTGTGTTTTACAGTTAATAATCAGGATTGCAATCAAATCCACAAATTTACCTTGTATTTCAAATAAGAACCCAAGTTTCTTAATGGTCAAATGCAACATTTTAAATTTTGTCAGTTCAAATACTTCTTGCTGAAAGAGTTGAACTAATATATGACTAGAATAAAGGCTAGACAGATACTGCTCTCAGGTTTTCAGACAAAGAAAGAAAATCACAGAAGAAAATAGAGCACCTATATTGCAAATGCTTAACTGAGAAATCCAAATACACATAAAAAACATGTGGGCTTAGGTCATTTTCCAAGACAATTCTAGGACTTCAATAGTTTTTCATGTGTTCACTTTGTTATTCTCTTACTCTTGAAGAGTGGTATCACTAGTAAAAGGTACCACTTTTTACACAAAAGGCTTCTTGGGAAATCAGGATTTGTCCTTTTCCCAATAAGGATTTGAAAAAAATAATAATACTAAAATTTTCAGTGTTTCTATAGAGCTGCAGTCACCGCTGAGCTTAATTGAAAACAAAGAAACAAAGCACTTCTGAAAATGTGGTCTTACCATCTGAAGTTGGAAGCAAATCCTGAGGTATCCAAATTTCTTGGAAATTTCTGACAGTTTTAGCCCATTATTTGAACACTGATAATACGATATAAAAGAAAGAGGGGTTTTGTTGTTGTGTTGGGTTTTTTTTAATCTCTATTTGTCAGCTATACTGAAAGATTTAGAAACATGGAAGCAAACAAGTAAAGTGCCTGAAGATAGACTCCAAAGTAGTTTCCATTAACTTCAATGGGATTTGGTGGAGGGGGGGATTTTAGCACTTCTGAAAGTCAGACTATTTCCTTAGTACGATACCATGGTTTTATGAACCTAGCTTTAGGCTTGTACTTATGAAAATCTTGTCCCAGATACTAAGTTTGCATTTTAAGGTATTTCTGTAAGTTGAGGGGAAAAAAAATTAAGAAAATTAGCCATCATAGCTCTCTCATTAGGCAGCTAGGTTAAGCAATCTTTTAAGGTAATGATGCCCTCAGAGGCAATGTTTTGCCTACAGGGAAAATGTTATTTTTCATTAACAAACGGTCAAACATGAGAATTTAACAAACTGAAGATTTACCAACAATTTTAGACCTTTTTGTCTTTCCACCCTCTCAGTGCAACACATTTTAGTTAACTTGAAAGAAGAATTAGGAGGCAGTGATGTTGCAAGCTTGAGATGCAGTCTAATTTCCACCATATGGTGTTTTTGTTTTTATCACCATCTTTGGAACAAAGGGTAGAACTTCCTAACTTGTTTGTTTTTATGCTAATTTTGCTTTTTTTTTGCAGAAGATCTAAATGGTTGACTTAAATCCCATAAGCTTCATTACTTTTTTCCCCTTACTTTTTTCTTTTTTTTTTTAGCAGCTTTCACATATTCAACATTGCATAAAATACCCATTTGTAATTATATTTAACCTTTGTAAAGCCTCTGGGTAAAGTCTACTCATTAATCTTTAACCTGACAAGCCTTGGGGGTGGTGGAATTGGCACAGCCATGTATTAGAGGCTCAGAGACCACAGACTAGAGGTACAAAAGGGGTAATTAAGAGGTAGTATGAAAGGAAATGGAACAAAGCTAAAGGGATAGGATCATATTATGGTACATGTCAGACAGTAGTAAGGACAATGGAAGGCAAATTCCTATAGACACAAATCAAAAAATAAACGAGGCAGTACGTTTTTCAAAACAAAACCAGTTTAATGATCTTTCTTAGTCAAGCACAGATAACCTTCACTAAATTAGATCTCAAACATAGTAATGATCATACAGCAAGGACACATGGTTAGTTTTTAATAGTGTGCCCCTATTTATCTTTTGTTTGTTTGTTCTTAGCAGACATGCTGCCTCACAGTAACTGTAAAAGGCACAAGTTAGTATAGCTCAATATGTCTCAGCAGAAAATGACGTCACCTGGACAAGTGTCATCCTGCAACTAAGGGACAAATCCTGCCCCTGGCCACCAGGCTGTGAGGAATGCCTGGCTGCTGGGAAGCTGCTCTGTGCTGATGGGCTCAAAGCGCAGATGATCATCAAGGTGGCTTGGAGGGTCTGAGATGTGTGAAGTCTGTGGGAGAGGAGTCAGGGCCAGGATTCAAAACGTTGGCTCTGATGAGGCTTTACAGCTTTTCCAACACCTCAGTAGGGAGTACTTTGAAATCCTGGAAGCCACTCTTTTTGCAGATCCTAAAGGACAAAGTCCTGTCATCTTTTTGACCGCGCACTGGGACAGGCGTCTAATTTTAAGTTAATGAATTATTCTATTGACCACAGTTAGACTCTTTGTTTGATTAGACACTTGCTTTAGCACCTTTCTCAGTCTGATGTCCTCTGATCAATCTCTAAAGTGGTGGCATTAAGTGGTGATTTTCCCCCAGTCCTCTGCAAAATTCCTCATCATTTGGTTGTGATATTTAGACTTGGCTCCAGGGGCTGGGTTTCCTTTAAAGAAAATTTCATTTTATGCTTCTGTAAGCCTTCAGTGTATTACTGAATAAAACAAGACAGTCATGCATTCATAAGCTGATAACATTATAAACAGTAAGTCCCACACTGGGGAAGGATGGGGTAGAATACAAAACCCAGCATTACTGACTTTTGGGTTTTTATATCCACTTTCACAAGAAGTGATGATTACTTTCCTGATAGGTAAAGCTGCTTTTATCAAGAGGTTACATGAGAACCTTAGTTTTCATCAGAAATAAAAATAAATTTTAAAAAGTGCTCTCTCTGGCCTTTCTGTTTTCATAGAAGTGCAGCAGTTGTTCAGAAGATGCAGCATGGTCTTCTATACCTCCGCTTCTGTGCATGGAAGGAAAGGTCCCTATGATATCCAGTGTAGTGGAGTTGCAGTTTTGACAGTGCTTCCTCAAGGAACGTCCTCACCTACATTCAGTGAGGTAGAGGCCAATTAGAAACCAATCCTATATCTGAATATGTATCTAAGTGACTTATGAACATTTTAAAGTGAATGTATTACCAGAATTTTATTTCAAATCCCAAAGGAAGATAAAATACTTGTACTCTAAAGAGGAAAAAGTCTTAAAGGGAGTATGTCCATGCTGTATGTCTCAATGTGTCTCTCTGGCTAATCATGTGGCTATGGGAAAGTAGAACAAGGTTGGGGGCGGGGGGGGAAGAAGGAAATAATTGTAATGGTGGAAAGAAAGCATCTTAATTTGTCTTTCCCAAGGGCAAATACTAGACTTGCAAATATAATTAAAGCTCCTTTTCAAAAATGCAACAAAAACATGAATAAGCTGGCAGAAGGAGACTTCACTGGTTTTGGAAGGGGTGGCATGACACACAATGTGGAAGTGGTAATCTTTGCACATGGAGTGCATAGAAATCTGATAAATCAGACACTCTAGTCTGAAAACGGGAGCAAAAAATAAAGGCTTAATGTTTTGGATTAATTTCTTTCTGCTTTACTGCTTGCAAGAAGCATGGCTAACTATAGTAAGTGGACAGAGGGCCAAATACTACCTTTTTTGTTAATGGTCAAAATCATCTCTCTGTTCCTTAAATTAAGGTACAGACATTTTTAAGGCCAGATCTTAATATTTTGAAGATCCAGATCTGAAATGCACATTAGTGAGGTGGTCTTATTATGGCCAATTAATGTGAAAAAAAAGAATTATAGAAAAAAAGTGAGGAGATCCTGTACAGTCATTATTTTAAATTTCATTAAGGGTGTAAACCTCATCCTCATATACTGAGAAGTATCCAGTTCTCTTGGTTTGTATGAACTCCCAAGTTTGTTGAGTTTAGTTACATTTAAAGAGTTAAACCAGGACGAAACCAATTTAACGATGCAGAAAATCATGCCCTGGCTTTTGAAAGATCAGTGTAAATATGTATAACCCTTCTCCTTTCTTCCCTTAACCCAGTACTTTTCACTCCTTAATGAGATAGAGAACATGTGTAGGTCCTACTTGTAGGATTTGCTTATCTTTCTCAGTCCTTCAGGGCTCCCAAGAGGAACTAAATCAAATCTAATCAAACAAATTCTTACTACATTTAACAAATAACTAGGAGATACTGACGCCAGAATAATGGATGCAACCAATACGTGAACTCAGGATATAACTGTAAGACAATTATGGGAAAGAAAAATAGGTCAGAAAAAATAAGGCAAAAAAAGCTGTGTTTTTAATGCTGTATTTATTAGCTGTCTGGGTCAGCTACTTTATCTCTTTCTAATTATCTGTGTAAATAAGACTAGCAATGTCATATTCTTTCATTCCTGCACTACACTGACAATTTTCATTGCTTAATGAGATCGAATGTTTCTAGGTTCTACATATGTATACTCATTCTCTTCAACCCTTCGGGGCATCTTCCTTCCCATGATGAAAAAAATCCTCAAAGAATAATAAACAGTTTGTAGTGAATTTAGCAAATAAGTAGGATATGCATGCAATGCTTTAAATTTTCAGTTATAATAAAATTACACTCAAAAACCACAGCATAAATCTCTGCTTGAGGTGCAGTATGGCACGAATCAGCGCACTGGTTATTTCCTCTGGAGTCTACAGTACTGGCTACTGTTGGATACAGAATATTGGATTTAATAAACATGTCTGGATTAACACAGTTATAAATACTATGTTATATTGTTTATATTGATAAATGCTTATAGTGATGACTTTTTAAATGGATAATATGATGCGAAATATATCACTGCTCTTCCCCTTTGGCCTTTTTCCACATTCATGCAAAGCAGTTTACACATAACTTCCTTATATTTGATTATCTTGCCCTCCTTAAAGTAGTGGTCCCACGGATAGAGCAGCTCCTCTGAATCCCAATCCGAAGAACTGGTAAAAACATAAAATGTCAGCCTAAGCCAAGAATCTTTTTAAGGCTCTAGGATAACGTCCCCAGAATAAACTTAATGTCAAGCCAACACATTATTTGTTTGGGGTGGAAGAGAAACAGAAGGGGAAAAATTAAGACCCAAAGGCAGACTAAAATAACACAGAAACCAGTCAAAAATCCAGGAGCAACGGGACTGGGACCATTCAGAGTTGAAGAATCCTTCGTGGATAGGCATAATCCTTAGGAGAAAGGAGGTTTGAGAAAATTCCCAAAGAACCCACTGTCCACAAGACATGAATATCAGCATCACGGGGATGCTGATATTGGGAGCTGAGGGAGGAGCGAGTGCTGCCTACGTTGGTCTTAGTCTAGCAGAGTAAACAAAATCTCTTACGAGTCACAAAAAATATGAATAATAGATTCACCTTTTCACCTTTAAATATTAATTCCTGGAAAGTCTCTGTAACACTGTTAAATGTATTTGGGGCATTTTTGCCAGGAACAAATACTTCCTACCTTTGTGTTACCCATTGTAACCTCCATACTGTTACATTTTTAGGTTTCTTAAACGCTGTCATCAAAGGCTGACTGGGTAATTTGAAATCTATCTAGAACATGAATGCGTTTTTGCTGTCCTTAATTTTTCTTTTCAATCATTTTTTATTCACATGGATCAGTTAAATACATGAAAAGGGAATGATTTGTCTCTGATGATCCTGATTAAGTTAATGCATATTTCATTATCACATTTTATACGTACCTTTTAAAGTGTTTTTTCCCACTCACATGCTTAATGACTGTGACTCCTAGATCTTGACCTAACTCCTTACTCTGGGTTTGCCTCCCTCTGCTTGGTTTAGCAAAGTGATGTGGAGTTCTGACATCTCCTCATTAGATTGCTGCCAATTTCAGCTTTACATGGCCATGTGTGATCTACCATCCTGCCCTGTCACTGCTTTCACCCCTCCTCTTTTTCTTCTGTCACTAAGTGATCCATCATCACACTCCTGATCACTTAGCTCCATAAATAACCCATTCATTCCCTTTAACCCTTCCTTCTCTGTGGATTTGTACAGGCACACTAGTTCCAAGTCCTCTGTCTTCCTCATTCATAACATTTCCAGAATGTGGACTCCATTATTTATACCTTTAGGAATTTAAGAGTTGGGCATCTAAGCCTGACCTAGTCACTCTAAGGACTCTTTATAATCACTGAGAGAAAAAGGCATATGCAGAAATTGATTCACCTCATCTATCTTAAACATCTATTTTAGGTTGAGATGAATTAACCCCAGGTAGTATCTATTCCTCTCCATATACTTACAGCGAGTGTTAGGTGACCCGTTCAGACTTGGAAATCTCAAATGTCTAGATTTAGAGCATAAGACTCCTAATGCTGTTGAATTTATTGCTCAGTAAATTGCTGGCCAGCTTTGTCCACTAATATGCTAGGTCAGAGATTGCCTTGCTACAAGTAATCGTAAATATATTTATGCTGGGTTAACGATATGGTTACTGTCCCATCTCAGCACAACAGTCCCCTTTCTGTAACCATGGGATGACCTTTCTTGCTGTTAGATTTCTTTCTACAGCGCACCCTCTGATTTTAGCTCCTTGATTGTAATTGAGCCAGAATTATGTGTTGCCATGGCTGTGGGTGACAACATGAGTTCAGGTAGGTGGAAGCCATAGCCAGTCAATATTATCTTTCATCCCCTGGGCTTACTTTGGACCTTTGACATCTGGGCAGCTATGCTTTGTCAGAACAGACTCTATATGGTTGCCATCAGGCAAATGGTTTTGCTGTTTAGCACTGATAAATTAGAGTAAGTTATAATGCATACCAATATTAGCATAACTTATTAAAATTATAGACAGTTCTGGACAGTGGGGTGGCCAGGGATGTGGACTGAAAACTGGTTGAACTACCTGGTTCAAAGATCACTGGCATGAAGTCCAGCTGGAGGCCAGTCACCACCATTGTGTCCCAGGGGTCAACACTGATTCTGATCCTGTTTTAACATCTTCATTAATGACCTGGATGATGGGACAAAGTACACCGCCAGCAACTTTGCAGAGGGTACAAAGCTGGGAGGAATGGTTGATAGAAAATATGTTTGTGCTGCTGTTCAGAGGGACCTCCACAGGCTGGAGAAACAGGCAAATGAGAGCCTTATGGAGTTCAACAAAGGGAAGTGGAAAGTCCTGCATCTGGTGAGGAAAAACTCCATGCACCAATATATGCTCTGGGCCCACAGACTGGAGAGCAGCTTTGCAGAAAAGGGCCTGGGGGTCCTGTTGCACAACAAGTTGACAATGAGCCAACAATGTGCCCTTGCAGCAAAAGCAGCCAACAGCCAGAAAGGCAAAAGTTGCATTAGCAGGAGTGTTGCCAGCAGACCAAAGGTGGTGACTCTTCCCCTCTACTCAGCCCTGATGAGACACATCTGGAGTGATGGGTCCAATTTAGGGCTCCCCAGTACGAGAGATAAGAACATACTGTAGAGACTCCAGGGAAGGGTTAGGGACTGCATCTGCCATATGAGGAGAGGCTGAGAGAGATGGGACTGAGCAGCCTGGAGATAAGAAGGCTCAGGGGGATCTTATCCATGTAGATAAATACCTGATGGGAGGGAATGAAGAAGACAGAGCCCGACTTTTCTCAGTGGTACACGGTGACAAGACAAGAGGCAATAAGCATAAATCAAAACGCATGAAATTCCTTCTGAACACAAGAAAACACTTTTTTTACTGTGCCAGTGCTCAAGCACTGGCACATGTTGCCCAGAGAGGTTGTATAGTCTCCATCTTTGGAGATGGCCAAAACCTTATTAGACACGGTCCTGGGCAACCTGCTCTAGCTGACCCTTCTTTGAATGTGGTAGGGGTTGGACTAGATGATTTGCAGAGGTCCCTGCCAACCTCAACCATCCTGTCATTCTGCAAAATCACAGTAAGATTTATTATTATTAAGTGTAATAAGTGTAATATCTCAGTTGCCATGGGGGAATAGACCATAAAGTTATCATATACCAGTGCTATTTGGACATTTGATTTTTGTCGCAATTCAGAAAATTACAAAGTGCCTGAAACGGTGGTGTTAAGGGCAAATCACACAGATAACAAGATGGTTTGTGCAATACTACTTAGAATACTTTCATTATTTTAATTCTTTGATACTTAAGATATTAGTGTTATTGACCCACATACTGTTTTGAATTGGAGGTCATATCTTGTCTGCTGTCACAGGAGAAACGGGCATATGGGATTTATATCTTTTATTAATGGTGTGGAAATAAATCTATTTCTTTAAGGTGTGCATGTCTTATTCAGAACATGTTACTGTGGGGAGGCATAGGCAACAGTCTGGAAAAAACTGTCAGCTTTGTCTCTAGTAAAGCAGAATTGCACTTTTTACTGAATTTGCTTGTTATTTATAAGGTTGGAACATAAAAGTTGGCAGGGTAGCATATGCAAGTGCATGACTGGTACTGTTAAAAACACCTGTGGCACATGAGTTTTTTACGGGCATGCTGATGGGTATGTAAACTCCTAGGATCATACCTAAGGACTGGGTTTTGATCATACTCTTGAATTTATTATCCCCCCTTCCCCCTGGCCTTTTATTTGTAATACAGATATAGCTACAATAATGAAGCAAGGATTGTCCTTTCTGGACTAATCCACAGAGGCTGTTGCAAAATCATTCAAGTCCCTCATGACAGGCTTGATGTTTATGATTAATCATGACCAAAGAAAATATATGCTTATGTGCAAGGTCACTTTGAAATCGGATCTATACATACTGCTAGTCTGTGACTTAATGCTCCTGGCCCTATGACCCTCACCCTCCCTCTCTTTGCTCTCCAACTACTTGCATCGTTTCACAGATTAGATCCTGACTCCTTGACTGACTCTTCCCCTGTCCTTGGACAATGTCACTGTTTGGTGCTACTGAGTACTGTTATTCTGCAAATTAATAGAAATGAGAATATCAGATGTATATGGCCTATGACGTGCAGCTGAAGAGTTCAGATTCTGTCTGGCAGAGGGTTCATGAGCTTTCTCTTTCTTTATGGTCTTTTGGCCTGCTCTATAAATCTTTATTCATGTCTGAAGTGGCCTTACTTGTGCAAGAATGGGGTTGTAGCACACAAAGTTATGAGTCAAGTGATTTAAGAGGATCTGTTGCTAATCAACAGTTTTACGTTAGTTAAATGTGAAATGCAATTAAACTAAAGATGTACCTTTGAATCTTCAGTTCTTATTTTTTCCGATGGTGGGTGGTGAGACCTAATAGGATTTCTCCTTCCCATCCATCAAATTGACCTCTTTGCTAATTAATGAGAGTGTGAGAATCTACAGAACTTGTGGCTAATGAGGATGTTTCCTTTATTGGTGTATGTGAAAGCATTCACAGCATTAAAGCATCATTCCAGATGAACTTAGGTGAACGTTGGGCAGAAAAATTCCTCCTAAATGAACAGATCAGAACAGTACCATTAAATCTCATCCCCATTTCAACACTCACCTGCAGCCTCATACCTCATTGCATTTTAAAAACTTCGTGTTGCTGCACTCTTGGACTTGACTGAGGACAGTACATAGGCCAGATTCATCCTATGTACTTCAGGTACATAACAAAGGCACCTAAGTCAGGAGAGTGTTGTCTTATGCTCTGTCTGTGGACAGCAGACAGAGGCAGGCACTTCTAGAAGTCAATCCAGACCTTAGGTGTACTAAATCACCCGCTGGCATGGGCTGTTCTCTTTATATAACAGAAATCAAGGTTAGGGTAGTGATGAAGGGCCTGCTTCAACTTTACATGGATGCCACAAGAGCTGTGCAGCTAATAATGCCAGTGCAGCTCATTCTCAGCTCCTTTTAACACCCCAGCTGCGGAGTAGTTACAGATGTTGGGAACAGCTGTCCATTGCCCATCAGCTAACAATGTTGACTTGCAAGGGGGAGCATGCTACATTGTCCTAATGGAGATAACGCATCAGAACGTGACAGTGGCTAGCCATGAATGAACAGCTCCCACAGCTGTTTATACCTTCTCATGATATTTCCCAATTCTTAGTGCAAAATTGCTTCATCTTGTACAGTTAATTTGTATAACAAGAAAAACAAAAGGTGTAGTTCGAATTCTAACTCACAGCACTTTCTCAAGACCTTTGGTGGTTTTAGCTCTCAGGTCTTTCCTCTTGTTGGTTTGTCTTCTCCGTATCTTCTACAGCTAGCTCCATTCTACATTGGCTACATTCACCACCTACTTCAAATCTGTAACCTAGACAGGCAGAATTCTGGCTATCACGGGGCTTTCCACTTGGCAAATTTTATTCATTGGTTTCTGTTCAGGAAGGTATTTTTTAAAAATGAACAGAGTCAAATATGTAAGTTATATTGGTTGGGAGATATTTCTTTTTTATTATTATTCCCTAAGAATAATCTGTACTCCAAAGTGGAGGAGGCCTGAGCAGGTATCCAGAAACGCCTTCATGTCTTCTCCTTTCAATTCTGCTTTTTTTCTTTTTTAAAATGAGTACAGGCTCGAGTTAAAATTTTCAAACAAATTGTCCTGATGGGAGAAAATATTAGTGCTCTAGTAGGTAAGAGCAGAGAGAGTTATATATTTTGTTGCTATTTACTACAAAAGTCATCAGAGGTCAAACTTCATCATACATATAGGAACAAATTGGGTAATTTAGGGTATGTCTACACTGCTGGGTGCAGGTAAGTGCAAAAAACTTTGTTCATGCTCTGAGCTGCAAGTCAAGAAGATCTTGAACTGTAGTCTTCTGGTTGAATCAGAGGTTCTTGCCTCTCCAAATTTTGCCTCTCCAAAGGACTTATTATAACAAGGTTATAGGGCTTCCAAAGTGGGGCTGAGGTAAGTAGAGTGACACATGGTCATCAGCACCTGACTAATGTCCTTAGGTACCAGTATTTATTGCCATATGCTGAGTTTTTGATACTACATACAGTAATCCTGTGTGCCTCGTATGCTAGCACAATTTATCAAAGAGCTACAGAAGAAAGAAAGAAAGAAAGAAGGAAAGAAAGAAAGAAAGAAAAGGGAGAAAAGAAAGAAGGAAAGAAGGAAAGAAAGAAAAAAAAGACATTTAGCAGAATATTAGTACAGATTATTTTAAAGTTATGTATGTGAGGGGACATACATGGCCTGTATTTCAATCATATAAAACACTGATATTTTTGTGAGTTAGAAATAACTCCATGAAAAACTATCCCATAAACTACCGGAAAGTTTTTGGCACTTACCTCTGAAACAGCTGCTGCTAGAGACTATTGGAGATGATCTACTTGTTTAAATAAACCATCAGTCTGGTCTTTTATGGAAGTGTTTAAGAACAACTACTTAAGAACAGCTACTTTATATAGGTTTCAACTGTTGTAACAAAAATGACAAATAAAACAAGACTGTAGTTCCCAGGGAACCTTTTAACATTGTTAGCTTTCTCCTTGACAGTCAACCCTGAGTGGGAAAAGCCCCCACCAGCTAGCAGGTGCTCACAGAAAGATGTGGGTGCACAAAGCAGTGTGTGGTGCTTATACTCCTTTCAGTTAATTGGAGGCAAGACAAACTGTTGAAGTTTCATAACAAGCTGCATCGACTTGGCATTTTTCCCCTCTTTCAATCATGCCTAAGTAGGGAAAAAAGTTGGAAAAAAATAAAAAGAAACTAAAACGTGCTAAATTATGAGAATTAGTAAAATGGGGCACACAGCTGTTTATGATGCTGCAGCCACATAATTTCCAAAGTACAGCATAAATAATATTTTTTTATTGGAGTTAGACACAAATCATCTATTCCTTGTGCACATTTAAGTGGCAGTTGGCGTTTTAATTTTGGCTATGTGCAGTTAGTAGCGTGGCCAGCATATTTGTCAGAAAAAAAAAAAAAGTTTAGCTTACACATTCCTATAATTACAGAGTGTGGACTTCCTTGAAGAAAGACAAGTGAATGCTTCAAGGAAGAAAGAGAAAAGTTTAAAATAATGGATAGCAGCAAAAGCTTCTGCCAAAAAGTACTGCCACAGTAGAGACAGGCATCAGATGTTTCTTGTCTCATACCTCTTTCTGTGTGGCTCAGCACTTAAGTCTGCCCCACAACCTTTTCTATTCTCATTACCTTTAAAGGAGTGCGGGAAGTAGATTAAAAAAGTAGCACACACTGCCATGGATCTTGACCCACTAAATATTGAAAAGGTAGGGTGTACTTCAGGAGTGGCCCAACAAAGTTCACAGAGTCCTAAACTTTCTTGACTTCTGACTTCTCCTGGCCTTAGGAATTAGATTATTAAATGCATAGTTAGATTCAAACTGACTTCAGGTTATACCGCCTAGAGTCCATGTACACTGGTTCTAGATTAATAAACCCAGATGTGAAGCTCAGATTTATTACAGTTATTTGTAAATGATTTAGCAGAAGTGCCTAAGTTAGAACAGTTTTCTTCATTGCATAGCAACGCATACCACCAAAGAATGACTGAGGTCTTGGATAACTGAAGGTCTCCAATAACTATACAGGCAACCCGCACACTTACACTAACTTAGAAGTCTGATCTGAAGGTCTAAAAGTGAGTGGTTTGAATGTCCTCCATTGTCCCTAGAAATATGTTTTTCATTAAAATTTACATCCAAAATAGAAATACAGAAAATCTGGGTTGATCTGAACTATCCACATGCTTTATTTTCAGTCCCTTCTTTATTGTGCTGACAATATATTACTAAGGCATATAACTAAATAGTATAAACTAAAATTTGGTAAAAAGATTGAAAACTCTAAAAAGACAGGTGAAAATCCATTGCAGTATTTCCTTAAAAATTCTATAGTGCTTACTAATAAAAGGAATAATTTACCTTTTGAATGATTTAAATAAATAATAAAATTCTCCTCTTGTGTTCAACTAAGTTACTAAGCTGGAAGGTGCTGTTGAGGAGTTGTTAACTGAGTAGCTTATAAAAGCTTACACTGAAAGAAAATGAAAATCACATGTAATTATTCCTAAATATTCCTACTAATTACAGTACACCTGCGACATCTGTAGACAGAGCTGTAAGATTTTTTTTGTTTTGTGTTGGTCATGAAGAATTTGAATTTTGATTTGAATTTTCATCTCACAAACCTCTTAAAAAGTAGGAAGGAATTGCTGGAATTCAGTAATATGCAAGACTGGAATACATTGGCCAGTCAAGTACAAGCATCTGCCTGAGAGAATAACCTTCAGCAATATTTCAGGTGCCTTCTAGTCATATTGGATGTTCCTATTCAGCATGAACAACTGAAATCTAGTGGCAGGTCATGGCTAAATAACTTGTGGACATGCTTATCAATATGGTCCATCTCAGAAAATGAATGACATAAGATTGATGTTAAGAGAGAGACTCATTAGATCATGTACTCCCTACTGGGACTTTAGTTTTCAAAAGTTGGTTTGTTTTCACTAAGGAAATCAATTTTTCAAATCATCCTTGGAGTTGGGTGATAAAATGAGTATGAGAAGACATACCAGACAAGTTTTTTAGGTTAGTCCTTAGTCCATATATTTTGCATATTTAAGAATGTGATTTCAAGATTGCTGATAACCCACCAATTTATAACTAATTGTCATGTCAAGGGACTTAACAAAAAAATACGCTGAGGAAGAGATGGGAAAGATGGATTATGAAGAAAGAGTAAAAAATAACAGAGTGTGTACCACTGGCCAGACAATGGCTACTAGAGGATGCAATATCTGTCTACAAGTATTTGAATTGTGTAAACACCTAGGAGGCATAGGATTTATTTAGAGAGGTCCAAGAGAGCATAACTAGGAATAACGGAATGAAAATGAGCTAAGAAAAATGCAGACTTTACATCAGAAAAACTTCCTGTGAGGTCTATTAGTCTGTAGTAATCTCCCAGAGGAAGTATTGGAAGCCCATCACTTGAATAATTTAATACTAGGCTGGATAAAGCACTCGAGAATATACTGTAGGGAACAATCCTGTACTGACTCATTACAGCTTATAGATGGATAAACTACATGCCTACATTGCACAGAATTCCCATGGATTTGAGGGTCAGGCTGTTCAGTGTATGACAGGACTACAGCCTAGAAGGCTATGCCAACTTTTCACCCTGCAACAAAAGACTCTCTGGGTCTCAACATGTATCCACTTGCTGTTTTCCCCTTCACTATAGTCCACAGCAGGACAAATGTTATTCTTTTTGGATAAATCTGCTTCTTTATTTTCCCTTGACGCCTACAATGTTAGATAGGTGAAATTTAGTGCGGTGTCAGCCTATTCATATTGTTGACATGTTAACTGTTCTACGTCAGTTATGAACTACTGATCTTCCAGAGTTCAGTAAGATCCAGGAAAAGCTGCATTTAAAAGATTTTTATAAAACTTTGATAAAGTCTCAAGCTGTGTCCTGGATCTGCCAGGGCAAAATTAACTATGTTTCTAATATTGCCAACTCTATGTGCTCATTGTGAAAATTTCCATTTTGCATGTTCTTATCACATGGTATTTATTTTTATCATTGTACTAAAAAGATGTAGAATAAATGTAGTTTGCAGTCATTGTTCTCTATAGGCAGTACATATCTATAAAGTTATTTTAATTTTAACTGTCCATTAGCAACGATGTGTTTGGCCTTCAATGGTCTAACTTAAACTGTAAGCACACTTATAAAATCTCAGTCCCAGTCGGGCTTTTAGCAGAATTAAGAGTGCAACATATTTGACTTTGGAATATACAGTTCCAATAAAGGAATATTGCCGTGTTAGAGAGTAACAGGATTAAAAATCATGTTCTTGTCCTCTTTTTTTGGCCTACCACAGGGTCCCCCATTTTATAGACTAACATGACCACTGGGGATCACCTCAAGGATGTGTTCAGTGTCTTCCACTCCAGCAGTCCCAGGCTGGTGGAAGGGCCTTGAAAGGACGATGCAACTGATGTGACTTTATGTAGGCTCAGGGAACTGTGACTGCTGTGATAGGGTGGTCAGGCCTTGAAGGAATTGTCAAAAGAGCAAAAAAACCAAGCAAACTGAAGCACTACAAAAGCATATTTACAATTTTAGTTTGGAAATAGTTTTGGGAAGCAGTTTAATCACAACAAGAAGTACGTCTTCTGCTCTGAAAATGAAATAGCTAAATATTGATTCCAGAGGGTACATCCAGAACCCCAGATGCAATTTGGCTCTTTGGTATAGTACTATCTGTGAGGAGACTGACCTACATCCTTCTCAGTTCTCAAGGGAAATTCTAGCTGGGCTGTTTATATGGGCTGTTTTTTCTGGGTGTACTTTGCAAATGAAAGTAGTAGAGATTACAGGAAGAATGGACAAATAGTTGCTTTCTAGCCTATGGCAAGAGAGATCTTCAGTTCCCTACAGGGTCATAGACTTGCTTGGTGATGTTCAACAGGTCTGCTTGCTTTGTTTGCTCTAGTTCCCCATCTATTAAATAAAGCTGATAATTCACAGACTTGTGTCATGGTTTAACCCCAGCGTGCAGCTCAGACCCACACAGCCACTTGCTCACTCCCCACCAGTGGGACGGGGGAGAGAATCAGAAGGGTAAAAGCATGAAAAATTGTGGGTTGAGATAAAGACAGCTTAATAAGTAAAGTAAAGCTGCACATGCAAGCAAAGCAAAATAAGGAATTCATTCAGTACTTCCCATCGGCAGGCAGATGTTTACCCATCTCCAGGAAAGCAGGGCTCCATCACGCGTAATGGTGACTTGGGAAGACAAACACCATCACTCTGAACGTCCCCCCCCTTCCTTCTTCTTCCCTATAGCTTTTATTGCAGAACATGACATCATATAGCATGGAATATCCCTTTGGTCAGTTGGGGTCAGCTGTCCTGGCTGTGTCCCCTCCCAACTTCTTGTGCCCCCCCAGCCTATTGCACCCCCAGCCTATTTGCTATTGAAACCAAAAAGACCTTGGTGCTGTGTAAGCACTCCTCAGCAATAGTTAAAACATCCCTATGTTATCAACACTGTTTTTAACACAAATCCAAAAAATAGCATGATATAAGCTTTTACAAAGAAAATTAACTCTATCCCAATGAAAATAATACATTATTAAGTTAAATACATTAACAGTTGTGAAGTACTTAGGCATTACAGTAATGGTAGCTATAGCAAGAGATGAAGTCTTTCTCATAGTCTACGAGAATTACAGGAGCTAATCCTTCCAGAAAGTACTCTATAAAGATTATGATTCATTTTCTCAACCTTCATCTTGTCCTACAAACCTGTGGTAGCTTTGATTAGATTTTATCATTACCTTCAGGTGGGTTTGTAGCATGTTCAGAACATTTGGTAAACCATGAAAAAGTTTCCCCAAGCAGGGTGATTTCTTTGGTTTTATCAGAGCTTGGCAAAACCAGTAAATTTCAATAAGCAGTACATTTCTACAACTGCTGACAAATTTGGAAGTTCAATGATATTGTCACTCAGGTTGTTTAATTTTCTATTGTACAGGAAAACAGAGCACAAAGTTGAATGAGATGAACAAAACTGAAACTGCCTATGTTTTAAAAAACTTTCTCTTTTTTACGGAAACATTTCTTGGATTTATTTTCTTGGTAGATTAAAAAAGTTTTAGAAACTGAGATAGGCATTTCTTTGCCCTAGTTTCTTAAGTGTTCTCTAATGGTTACAGATCTACTTGTAAAACTCCTTCCTCATACAGCAAGAAAAGTCTATTTTCTATGAGCAAGAGTTTGCAGGGTCAAGGCATATAGTTGTAATAGAATAGTCAGGCAGAACTAAATAACAAAGAATAAAGTGAAAAACACCAGTAAATTAAAATAAAGCTGGAATACACTCAATTAGCTAAATTACTATTGATATCTGTCATTATAAAGTACCCAGGGCTGTATAATTTTGTTCTAATCCCCTAAATGCGCAACTAAGCAAGTGAGAGAACATATATTCCTACAACCCCCAGTGGAGACATTGAGATTATGCACGCTCTTACTAATTTAAAGAGGGACTTTCACACTGGGATACATTTTAAAAAGAGAACATTTAAATAAAAAGCAATTTGGTCTGCCTGTAATTGTATTCCCCTTGCTGTTATTGCTAATTATTGAAGATATTTGTGCTTGAATGGGTGAACTCCTTTTTTTCTTTTTAATTTTAAACAGCTCAGTTTCTACTTCCACTCAATCCTGCTGAAATCACAGGGTCAGGGTCTTTCTTTCATATTCCAGTTTACCAGTGTCAGCCAAGAGGCAAAGTCAGCATGCTCAAAATAGATGGAGTCATACAAATGCTTGGCTAAAATCTGAAGCCAGTCTAGAGCCAGCCATATTCAAACTAGAAATAAGAAAAAAAAAAAAAGTTTGAACAATAAGGGTGATGAGCTCCCGGACCAAATTCCGCAGAGAATTAGCGGATCCTTTCTCTCTCTGTATGCCCCCATAGAAAGACTGGATGTTTTCTAGATCTTGATCTTTTAAATCAAGCTACCTATCAGCCACATATATGCTATTGGGCTCAACAGAGAGGTGATTTGATTATTTTCAATGTATAGGAAGCTAATTACCTATTGGCCCTTTCTGGCCTTAGAACAGGCTAGTATAAACTTTGACCTTACTCTAGTGGAACTGAGAGGTGATGAGAAGTGCAGTAAAGATGATTATATTTAGAAACATTCATCCTTATTTCATTCTATTATTCGTGTCTAATAAAAAATACCATCCCTTCTTTCCATACAGAGCAGAATAGCAGAAGGAAAACCCTGTGACGAGTGTAGCCCTGTGATAAGAGTGTGAGTTCGTTGACATTCTCATCCAAACTATGGACAGGACTTTTTGTAGTTATTTTATATAATGTGGAGGTGTGAATTTTGAGCATGCTGGACAACTGGTGACTCCTCAGCAGTTCAAGCACAATTCCCATGCTGGGGGTACATCGCATAACTATCAACAGAGAGTTCTTGGCTCAAAGCTTCTGAGTGAATCAAAGTCCCAGCTGTGGGAGAGTGTGGGATACTCAGAGTTGATCAGGCCAAAGTTACTAAGCTACTCCTGTCCCCTGACACATGCCGGTCCAGTGATAGAAGACTTCATAATTCTTTGACGGTGAATTACTCACAGAGTTCCCTGATCATTATTCTGAAATGTGGTATGGATCTCATATTTTTCCAGCCATATGAGGGTTTTCAAATGTGGTTAATAGGATCACAGAGCCTGGCTGTCCTCCAAATTAATATATCTGAAGGCTGAATTTCAGAAAGCATAATTTGAATAAAATGTCCCAAATATTTCCTAACTGAATTACCAGATCTAGCAATGTGCTAGCATGCTTTTAAAGACACAGTATGCTTTGCAGGCAATTACAATGTCCTTTAATAAATGTCATTGTTTATCTGATATGTTATACATACACTTATATGCTACACATCTGAACAACTTCTCAATACATTTTTGCTAACAATAATAATTTAGTAAATCACCTTGTTTAAGTAAAGATACCTCATCTGGCTTTAGTTTTCTGCTACATTAGCCTCAGATCTGGCCATTAGATTATTTGTTAATGCTGCAGCTGTTTTATACTTCTGGTTATGTGGCATAGCAATTACATGAACAAGGTAAATAAACAAGAATTAGGGAATGTGAAATGAAAAAAATATGTGGGGTAGATTTGAAACAGACTGAAAAAGTTGCTTTTAGTGCAAGTCAAGAGTAAACCACAGAATTCCTTGCTATGTTAGGATGCTTAGACTATGATATGCTAGATAGAGATATACTTAGATCATCATTTTCTGGCACTGAGGCTGACTGGCAAGGAACAGACAATATTTGCACTAAACTCTTGTAGCCTCCAAGACAGAGTAACTGCATCCAAACTACCTATTGGGAATGGTTCTAGCTTGTGCCTAACTCCCAAATTGTGCCTGGGAATTATTTGAAAGAGCTCTAATTGATACAAGCCAAAACTGTGCTAAGGACTGTTATAACAGTTTAACAGATGATCTAGTTCCAGTTTTGGGAGTATTTCCTGGCTCTGTTTAATTTCATACCACTGACATAGCCTACAGATGCTAAAAACATAAATAGTTCAAAAAAAAGATTCAACAAATACCAAAAAAAGATCTATTAAATACGAAGATACATACGAAGTAAGGACTACATATTACCTACAAAACCAAGAAGGAAGTCTCTTTAAGCCACAAACAGCTGAAGACTAGAAGAGTATCACTAAATGCTTACTTTATTCTTACATTTGTCCCTGGGGACCTATTCTTGGCTATTGCCAAGAACTGAATATTAGGGCGCACTAGGAAAGGTAAATCTTTGGTTTTATGTTCAACAAATACAGGGGCAGATGCAAAAAGTGGTTGGACTGAAGGTGGTTCCATGAAAGGGGACTTTCCCAATATCAGGGCATATGTTAGGTAAGAGGACAGCATGGAGTTTAACTTTGAAAAAAGCAATCTATCCTAGACCCCTGGGAAGAAATTCTGCTTGTTGCTGATTTATTGCATCCAGCCCATAAGATTGTGGAGCCAGGCAGATGTTGCCACACAATGCTGGGAAAATGAATTGTACCTATGCCATAGGAACAGAGCAGGAGACAAGACATAGTAGGTGGTGTATGAGAGGGGATTAAAGGTTCATGGCAAATCTATGCCTGGAGCTCTAGAAAAGCAATTATAGAGGTGAGCTGATCACTTCCCATTACAGATGAACTGCTACAGTACATATCCCTGCCATTCTAATACTTTAAGAAACAACTGTATGGAAAATATGAGATAACAAGAATATCTGGTGACTAAAGATACACAAAAAATACCTAGATTTTCAAAATACTGACATTTACCACTGAGTCCTTTGAAAATGTAACAACTTTGGAAAGTGCACTCTCCCTCTGTCTGTATACACACATATACATGTATGTTGCAATAATACACACATACATGTACATGTGTATATATGTGTATATACGTACGTATATAGCTACCTATCTGTCTCTACATAAAATGTGCAGCCAAAAGCAAAAAACCCCAATTGATGTCATATAACATTGTGTAATGGAAGGATGGGATATTGTGCATCCTTCAGATGCAAAGGCAACTCCAGATAGCATTCTTAAACAGAACAGTTAACCTCCATATCTTTTAGGTAAATGTTACATTTTTTTCATGTTAGATATGTATTTGCTTTCAGATAGAGTACTGCTTATTTTCATACTGATGTTCTCTTCTTTGTTTAGCCATTTAGTTTTCTGATGAAAGAAAGGATTCTTGTTTTGCAGCCACGAGCACATGTGTATTTTTGTGTCAAAAAGACATTGCATGTAATAAAAACATCTTAGTGAGCAAGTGAAACTGCAGACTAGTCCATGCCGAAGGCCTGATTCCCCTCTGACACTGGTGTAACACTCTCAAACCCATTACAGCTACACTAACCTAAAATCTGTGCACTTGTGATCAGAACTAATCTCTCAAATAAAAAAACTGCGTCACTTTATGAACTACTGTAATTTCAAAGGTATCTTTATTATCTTCCTCAGTAAACAGTCAATGTATTTACTGCTGATACAATAGAGAGGAGCACTAACACTCAGCAGAAGCAGACTTAGCAAGTGCAGACTTTTTGCAAATGCCACAGTTATATCCTGTGTTATATCCCATGTATCCAGTTATACCCCATGTATTCAGTTATATCCTATGTATTCAGTTATATGCTATATGTTCAGTACCACATGGAATTTAAGGTTGCTGTTCCAGTTGTTATCTCCCTTTTCAACAATGACTGAAAATTGTGCTTGTGAACAGATAATATGTTGTTGCTCAGGGACTGACAGGTGTGACTAACCAACCGGAGGAACAAAAAATCCATTGCTTTTAGACTGATCAATATTAGTCTTCATCCCAATTGCATGATCTTGGATGTTGCAAATGCATCTGTAACCACTTTCAAAGGGGACACTGCACATTTATTAAATCTGAGACAGCACCATTACAATCAACTAAGACTGGAGATCTGCTGAACACTTGAAACTATAATTTCTAAATATCTTTCTTTTCTTTAATTGAGGTTTCTTCTGCTGACAGACAAATGCACCCTCAGCTGAATTTGAATAGAACTACTGCAATAATCAGTGACTCTACTTGAATGAAAAAACACATAGCCTGACTCTCTGCATGGTTATGTCTAGGAATGTCTTTCAGACAGACCTGACTCCTACTATTCCTAATTAAAAGTGGTAATAACTGTTTTATTGGATCTAAATTACACTTTTATTTGACAAACTTAATATAAAGTGTGACCTATCAACTTAATGACATTTTGAGGCTGGGCACAACTATACATAAATTAGAAGAGAGTGAGATGCTTTGCAATAAAGAGGTAAAGTGAAGACAGAAAAAAAAATACAAATGAAGGATAAAACCACATCAAAACATTGTAGCTAATGAGGTTTGCAGTTTGGAATGGAATCAGAGCTAACCCTGCAGCATATTGCTTACCAGGCTAATGGCTAAAATCAAATATATGGAACTTTGAAGTTTCTGATAGGTGTGATTTGATTTCTGTAATATAAATGCAGGAAGGTTTAGAATTGAATTTGCAAATAAGAATGAAAAGCTTGCCTTAGTTGTTTGAATAATAGCAAGAGGGGTGTCTCCCTTTTTCATGTGCTTTTCATCCATAATTCTTTAAGCACTTTAAATAGACAGTTGAGCACCCTCATCCACTTTGTCCAGATGAAGGAGCTACTGAGATTGTACTACAAACTTGATGAATATTTGAAGTGGCACCTAAGAACCTGGTAATGTTACATCCCATGAGGGACAGAGATACCTTGTAGGGAGTAGTATCCATCACAGCTTCTCAGGAGCAGAGGACAAAGACATAATCTGCCCTTAAGAGTTAAACCTGTGATAGGGATTCTGCTTACTAGAGTCAAAATATTCCTGATAGCACAAAGCCCCTCCACAGATGAAGGCATGAGAGAGTAACAAATGTTTGGAGAAATTGTTGGGAAAAATTATGTTGCAGCTATGTCAAAGTCCTAGGCTGAGCTTTTTTCAGGAAATGCAGAATCATTGGAAGTAGTCATGGAAACATTACAATACATTCTCTGTTTCAAAGAAATTTTCGGAAAAAAATGTTGAAAATGATCCTCCTGTAACATTTCAATGTATTTTTTAAGTTTGAAGGAAAAATGAGGGGTTTTTTTTTCAATTTCTTCTGCAAAATATAGCTTCATGTAAGATTAAAAAAATACAGGAAATTAGAAAATATCTAAATTAAATTTTTCAAGTACTTCAGCTGAAATTTTGGGTGTGGTTGGATTCAGTTTTTAAAATTTTTTTTAGATTTTGATTTACAACTTTGAAATGGGAAGAGAAAAATACTTACATTTCTAAATCACTGAGATGCAACAGGCAATGTCAAACTGTAAGGCTAGGTTGATATGATAGTAAGCAATCGAATTGCTGTGTTTCAGCAAGTAAACTTCTGTTGGAAGAGCTGTGGTCTCTGGCTGTGCATATACTGTCACTCTTTTTACTTAAAGTGATTCCAACAAGCATATTGTGTGTTGCTTTTGCCATAAACGATAGGACTTTGACTGTCCAAAAGGTACCTTTGGAAGTATAGAGACAGATCTTGAGGAGCATTGGAAGAGAGCATGAGGGTTTTATTTCTCCAGAAGAAGTAGTTTTTCCAGCTACACATTGATAAAGTGACATGGTTAGTGAATCTCTGAAGACTTTCACAGAATCACAGAACAGTTGAGGTTGGAAGGCACCTCTGGAAATCATCTAGTCCAATCCTACAGCTCAGGCAGGGTCACCTAGAGCAGGCTGCCCAGGACCACTTCCAGTAGGGTTTGGAATGGTCTCCAAGGTGACTCCACAACCTCTCTGTGCCAGTGCTCAGTCACCCTCAAGTAAAAGGGTGTTTTCTTGTGTTCAGATGGAATTTAATGTGTTTCAGTTTGTGCTCATTGCCTCTTGTCCTGAAGCAATGGCCTTTTAGTGGCCTTTTAAAAGTACAATGACAAGAGATTGACGCAATGCGTATATCTCTCTGGGAAGAATAAACTTTCTATAGTTTCTGTCAATGGCTAATTTTACTGTGTTTTTCTCGTAGGTTGAAACTGTACAGTCGCCAATGGTAGCTGAGGGAAAATATTCTGTAAAGTATTTGTCAACAGACAAGAGAAAAGTTTCATATCACCTAATCATCTTAAACTTTAAGCCCATGTGGGAAGGATTTGGAAATTCAGACAAGCAAAAGAATTGTATTCCTGATATGATCTAGGAGTAGTAATTAAGTTATTTAGAAAACAAAAAGGGAACTAGTGACTATAAGTGACACATGGAGCTTTGCAAAAGTTGTCACCTCTTACAGAGCTTGAGGTTTTTTTCCTCCTTTAGTCAGAACGTGTTCTCAGTCAATTGTATAAAAGTAGTAAGCAAAAAAAAAAAAAGAGAGAGAAAATACATGGTGTATTTATGGTGTGTTTATGGTGTGCACTGTATGACTTGTCTATTTAATCTATAATACCTTTTTCTGAAACCTGGAAATATTTTTTTGGTACTCTCTTTAGTCTGGGATGCACACAAACACACAAATTCCCATTCAATGAATATATGAGGAATGATCTCACAGAAGACACACTTATATTTCTTTCCTTTTAATATTACCACACATTGAACTCCTGATGACCAGCTGAGCTTATCTGGATGGTACAGCTGTAAACTCTGGGATCAGTGATTACTGATATGAATGAAACCCTAAAAACTGCAATGAATCATGATTATGGCAGCCTCACAGCTCAGTCCACACACATTGCCTGAAATATCTTACCCATGAGCTCTGTTTTTGCCTGTCTTGAGCAAGTTCCTCATGGAAACATCAACCAGTTCAAGTTCTCTAGGCTTGTTTCCAAAGCTCTGCCATATAAATCCCCTTTTAATAACAACGATGTGTACCAGCCATCTTGGGTTGACTTAGGGGGAAACATAGTGAGAGATTTAAGAAGTTATTACTATTATTACTGTTACCCAAATTCAGCATGAGAAGAAAGTCATTAAAAGCATTCAAAGGGCATCTGAGGGATGGGAAGTAAAAGAAGGGTGACTTCACAAGAGAAACAAAATAGGTAAGATGAAGAGCGGGACTATAATGGATTAAATTTGTAGTTAGTAGTGTGTTGCCACTTCCACTTGCTTCCTTAATGCAAGTTCTAGTTGTCTCACAATCTTAAATCTGTATCTTCAAGATTCCCCTATGAAGAAAATAAATATTCTTCCCTTTATTTTATAATGGACAACTAAAGCACAAAAGCTGTATATATATATTGTTGACATGAACAACACCTAACCTGGGCTTGAAGGCAAGTGTGCTGGTTGCTGGGGATCTCTGCAGGGAAATTCTGTGGAGAGTAGGCTGCTGGCCATTATGGAGGGAAAAAAACCCAGGTGTGTTTTCTAGTTTAAAGCACACCCTCTTTACCTAGATTCCTGGGTTCCTTTTGAAGAAATGCAGAATACTAAGTACTTCTGAAAAGCAATTAAAAAAGCTAAAACTACAAAGGAAAGCCTAGCATTCATGATTTAGGACTTCTAAACTAGGAGGGCAGTGCTTACAGCACTAATGTGGATTGATTCAAAGGTCTTCCAAATCAATGAAAAACACTTTCCTTACACCAGAAGGAATTCACTAGTTGAAATAACACTAGCTTTTTGATGCTTCTGCAGTCACTGTCATATAAAAATTTGTTTATTACATATATTTCAGTGGTTGCCTGTTTTATTACTTGGGGGGGTTTTGTTTCATTTCCAAAAGAAAAAAAACCAAAAACAAACACAGTATTGCATGGAAAAGATACACATTTTCACTACATTCATCAGCCCGCAGAAATAACAAATTATGACTAACCTGGATTGTGTGGATTAGTGGGGCCTCACCACTATTGTCCATGATATTTGAAGATTTCTTTGGGAAATTACAGGTTTATTTTTATTTTTCCTGGCTGCAGTAGTCTTTTGACCATCTTTTGTGAAAGTATAGGAAAGTAGGTAAATTCTTGCATATTAAAATTAATTTATCCATGGCTCCAATAAAGCAATCAATGAACATGTTTAAACATCACCAAATGATTTTACAGTGCTAGCAAATGAGAGATCACTTCCTCCTGTACATAATAAGACAGCCCTAACAGTAGGATGTTTGAACACACCAGTAAATCAGGAAACAGGGAAGTTTTACCATAGGAAGACTATCAGTATGAAGTGGGATTTATATTACTGTTCATTACACGAGCAGGAATCCCAGCTACCCAGCTGAGGAAAAGATTGAAAATAAAATGAAATGTAATAGAGAATTTTTTTTCCTGGAAAGCTTTGAAGACAAGAAAATGGAAACTAAATATGTATCTCTGTCTCTTTTTTTATATCCTCCTTGTTGATATGTTTGCCTGTGTAGATAGAAAGAGACAGACAGAAAAAGAATGAGATAGTGTGGATAATAGCACACTTTCATTAGTATACTTTGAAGAGGGCAAAGCTGGGTTTTGGTAGAAGCAGATACTTATGCTCCCTCTTCCCATATGCAGTCTTTGGCAGTAGTTGCAGTATCTTGGAAACACAGCTTGTACTTTTGTGTGTTTGGAAGCAGACCAAAATTAACCAAAGCTACAGCTATGGTGTCAGACTGAAACAATAGGTCTTTACAGAGCTATTCTATTTCAATGCACTTAGTTAAGTGAGAGGAATCCCTTGCAGACTGTCTATAACCTGCGGGTTTGCAGTAAGAGTCCAGTGGATTAGCCTTTCTTAGTTTATTGGTATATCCAATTTGTTAGCACCTTCTGCTATTCAGGCTGCTCTGGCGGCAAGAGGCACCTCACTCCATTCCTGGCTTATCAAGGAGGCAAATCATATTTCTCTAAGCATGTATGTGTGTATATATTCCTATTAATTACGTATGTGACTGTGTTTTTATTCTGGGAAGTAATTTTGACATTTTTTTGTTTTATTTCTTTCTTAAGTTCTCAATCCAGCTCAATTTCTACAAAATTTGTGACTGGAATTACCATATATGTATATATGTGTGTGTGTGTGTGTGTGTGTGCCTGCTCATGTGTATGTACATATACATTTTAGGTGTTTAATAGTGCTAATAGGTACATGCTAGGATTGATTAGATCAATGAGCATTAGTTTCCAGTAGAAAACATTTTTCCTATTTATCTTCTTAAGTATTTGTAATATCTGTTCTGCAGAGCCTTGCAGTAATTCATTCAGTCGTGTGTTCTTTGTTCCTTCTCTCACCATAGCAGGAATACGAAATTTCTACCATGATGCAATATTTGCTGTGAAGATGCAAGTAGAGTTTTGCTACCATAGATGGATTTGGTCAGTGGCAATTTCTTCACTCTTGTCCATTGTTAAGTACGGCCTTGCCATTGCCATTCTTCTGCAGGCTGGGACAGATGCTCTGGTGTTTCTTTTCAGCTGTTTCTAGTTTAAGGGCACTGAGCCAAGAACAGATATTCATGCTGTTAGTACCAAAGTATGTGACCTTGTATTTGGTAAAACCTTCCTTAAAGCTTTTTGTGATTCAGGGCGTAAAATCTTGGCATCTCCCCAAACCAACAGACAAAATGCTTATTTTGCATTTCTTTATCAAGAAGTTGCTTGAACACATTTGTTGAGTGGCTTTTCTTAACCTTTTTACAGTTCTTTGCTCATTTCTCCTGCAAAGAGGAGAAGCTGTCCAAGCTGTCTTTGTGTCATGCATCCTTTTGTAGATGTAGACCTCAAGGAAAGAAAAATTACAACTAACTACCACATTTTTAATCATATAAAATCTGCAAGTTATCTATGCAAAAAAACAGGGAAAAACCCCACCACCTTAGCAAACTGAGGATTCAGCAGTGGGATAGCCCATACAGCTACAGGTAATACAAACGAAAGTATCTTGCAGAGCTCACTCTGTCTCACAGTCTTTCACAGAATCACAGAATGGTTGAGGTTGGAAGAGAACTCTGGAGGTCATCTGGTCCAACCCCCCTGCTCTAGCTGGGCCACCGAGAGCTGGGTGCCCAGGACCATGTCCAAACAGCTTTTGAATCTCCAAGGAGGAAGACTCCACAACCTCTCTGAGCAACCTGTGCCAGTGCTCAGTCACACTCACAGGAAAAAATCTTTCCTGATGTTCAGACAGAGCCTCTTGTGTTTCAGTTTGTGCCCATTGTCTGGTCCTGCCACTGGACACCACTGAAAAGAGCCTGGCTCCATCTTCTTTCATCCCTTCAGGTATTTATGTACATTGATAAGATCCCCCCTGAGCCTTGTCTTCTCCAGGTTGAGCAGTCCCAGCTCTCTCAGCCTTTCCTCATATGAGAAATGCTCTAGTGCCTTCATCATCTTCATGGCCCTTTGCATTGAACTGTCTCCAAAATGTCCTTGTCTCTTTTAGAGCAGTCCAGAACTAGACACAGTACTCCAGGTGTGGTCTCACCAGCATTGAGTAGAGGGGAAAGATCATCTCCCTCCACCTGTTGGCAATGCTTTGCCTAGTGCAGTCCAGGATACCAAATGCAGCCCAGAATACCAAGTGCAGCCCAGGATACCATAACCTGTTCTTTATCCCCCAGTAGTTGTAACATCTGCTTCCCTTATGGTTTCCTTTCTTCTCCTTAATATCTGGGATCTCCCACAAAACCTCAGAAAACTGTTGGATCAACAGTTACTTCAGCAGGCAGAAAAGCCTGGGTTAACTGAAGTTATTGATTATCAAGAAATAGTATTTACAGGGAGATGGGGAGATAAGTCCATGAAAGTACTGTCATCCTTTCCTATGTTTTGTTGTGAACAGTGCTGCTGTGAGTGGAGAAGTAAGGAAAATAGAGTTTTTTAGTTATTTTTTGAGGGTTTTGCTGGGTCTTGTACAGGGGAGAAAGTTGTTGGGGTCATGAAAGCAAAAGCAACTGGTTATACAGAGACATAGAAATAATTCCAATGACAGGTTGAAAAAGATCCTAATACCTGTCTAAAATAGATTTATGTAAGGTATTGGCAACTGCAGAATTTTTTATTAGTATTAAGGTGTTCACAAGATCTTGCTTAGGGCAGTATACATACCTAATGCATGGCTGTCAGTCATGAAAGGGTTACAGTTTTTCCATGTAGTATTATTTCAGGACTCAGAGGAAGTCACACCTGAGGAGTCACACCTGAAAGATCAGCTGGAAATCTGCCTTTTCCTTGGGCTAAATCTTTTTGCAGGATTTCAGAGGGAAGATTTTTTAAAATAGGATTTTTTTTCCTATACAGAAAAGGTTGTCAGACTAAGTAGGATTTATGATTTACAGAATTACAGAATTACAGAATAATTGAGGTTGGAAAGGACCTCCAGAGTTTGTCTGAACTCACCCTGATTCAAAGCAGATTCAATGAGACTTGGTTGATCAGGATCTTTTCTGGTCGAGTTTTGTGTTTGTGTGAGGATAGAGTTCCTACAACCGGCCTCTCTGGGCAGCTTGTTCCAGTGTTTGATCACCCTTAGAGTGGTATTTTTTCCCCGCTTATATCTAGTCCTTGAGTTTCAAATGATCAAAATGTATAGATTGGTGTGTGTGTTTGTGTGGTGCATATGTGCGTGTACACAAGGGAGCAGTAAATTCCAAAGAATATTTAATTCTTCTTCTGTCTGCTCTCAAACAACAGCTTAATGATAGCCACCAAAGCAAAATGGTAAAGGTTTATACTTAACTTACATAAGGTAATTGCTTCTATAAAATGCCAGCTGAAATTCCATAAAAAGCTGTTTCTACATTAAGATTGGGGGTCGATATTCAGGTGGTGCATTTGACCTTCATTGTGAGAAATTGTGTGTGTGCAGTTTAAGGGTTTCTTTCACAAACTTGAAAGTTATTTTCCCCCAAAGTTGAATTCATTTAGAATTGACAGAAATGAGGTGAAACTTCACACAAATTGAGATTAGTGTGAGTGTTCATGTTGTCTTCTCTGGTGGCGTCCTTCTTTTTAAATAGCTGGCACGTACCGACTGACTGCAGCTAAAGATGAAACAGTTATATGATGATATTAAAAACATTTTCAAATATTCTCTTCAGACAAGTAAATACGCACTGAAAGTTGAAGGCAGCTTCTAAGGTATTCTTCAATCCCCTAGGATAAAAAAAAAAAATACACATATATGAATGTAAGTTATTGTAACATGATAGAGGAAGTGTGTTGTAATTTCACTGTAGCATTTGAAATACTCTGTGATAAGCATGCAGTGAAACTAAGTTGATAGACTTGCTGCATGTATTGCAGATGTATTTTTCAGGTTAAACTATTTGACTGTTGTATTATAATAGAGGTAGTATAACTATATATGTTTCTGTGGTTTTTGTGTTTTACTTCAGAAGTCCATTCCAACCCAACCCATTCTATGATTCTATGAACCCCAAACCTACCCACATCAATTTATGTAAACCAATATTCTTTAAAATACGTTTTCAGAAGTCCTAAGAAGACTTTTGCAACATGATGAAATTACCTTGTGTGTATAGTGTCTCTAAACAGCTTGCTTACCACCTCGACCAAGTCTCTACGTCAGTTAGAAATGCCTGCCAGTCTCTTCTGAGATTCATGAGAGTTTATTAAAGCTTGCTACGAGTTACTTCTGGCGAAAATGTCAGTGGTTAATATATAACTATGTTAGGATAACTTATAGCAAGCTTGAAGCAATTTATGGCTTCTGTGTGAGGGGGTGATATAGAATCTTATTATGTAAATTTGTTAAACCGTATTTCACTTGAAAGTTTTTCCTCCTCCCATGACCAGCAGACTGAGCTAGAGAAAGCAGTACGCCCCTTCCTGACACACTTGAACGTGACGATCATATTGAACAATCAGTTATTTCAATGTGCTCTTTTAATTTCCACAAAGAAGTGAAGTACTAAATCCAAGAAGTGCAACGTGTGGAGAAAGAAAACATTTGAATGTGCAAGGCACAAAAAAAAGACCTTTAGCATGTCTCATTTGCTTGGTTCTTTTTTACTTCTTTTTTTTTTTTTTTGCCTGTGCTTGATTATTTAAGAGTTTTATGCTTGCCATAACTCATCTGTAATATTTAATTGATTCCTCCAGTTGCCTCTTACTGCTGTGGGCATTCTAATCAATTAAGGATCTTCATTGAACTGTGGCCTCTTATTTTCCCTCCTCCACCTTTCTTCCATTAAGTCTCTTGAGTGTGACCACATGCTTACTTGTGTTTACGTATGGATGTGCTTGTTTGTTCTTTGAACTTAAATCAGGTTCTTTCATTTTCTTTAACATTGCTTATCTCCACCTGAATTTCCTCAAGTTCCTGTATTCTGTGAGGCTTGCTTTAATTTCCAGCTAACCAAAAAGCTGCTTGCACAGCATCCAACAGCATAAATAGTATTTCTGCAGTGTTTATCAGGCAATCTTGTGATATTATTGCATCGATATATCTATAATGATTCAGTGTCATAACCAATGTTATCATCAGGCAGCAAGCACCTAAATAATCCTCTAAGATCCCATAAAGCCTTTCAGTTTATTTAATTCTTTCTACATCTCTAAAATTCAACTGGATAGCTAAACTTCACAGGTTTTCGTCCTTCCTTGCAGACTGCTGTTTCTTTTTCTCATCCCATATAGTTGAGAAACTATCTTTTGATTTAATCTCTGCGTACTCCAGAGCTGTAAAATTCTAATTGTTAATGCCTTTAGTGCTGGATTATTGTGGTCCTTGACATCTGGTGTGCTGAATAATTAAAGTTGGGGAGTCAAATTTCCAGACATGCCTAACCTCTGGCCTCCACATTTGAAAAATATTGCACTTCAATAATTATGAACCAGAATATGTTGCTTGAATACAGTGGCCATTTTATAACCAAGGAAAAGAAACAGTCTTTAAGGATCAAGTAATTTGATCTTCTGCTGTGAGGTAATACAGTTTTTTGTCTACCATAAAAATCTCTCTGGCAATAATCTTAGCATTTTTCCTTGCACGAGGGAAATATATGTAGCGTAATTGTTTCTCAGCATTTTCATAATATGCGTACCATGTATTAAGGGGCAGCTTGCATACAGATACTTCTCCTTTGGCCCTAAAAGTTGCATATATTTTTTCAAAGGCAGCACACAGTGCTGGACAGCACATACCAGAAACCATGTTGCACTCTCCTAAAAAATGGCTCATACTGTTTCCTTCCTCCTGTAACACCTGGAATCAGAGGAGAAGCTTGGCTTCTAGAAACACAAGGGCTTCCTAAAGCTCCTGATGGGGCACCATTTTTCTGTGTCATGTATTGTCCTACATTTTAATCTTATACACCCAGATTCAGGAAGTTTCCAGGCTGAAAGTATCCAAGGGGGTTTAACGAGTTAACTCGGACTGGAATTTGCATTGGATCTAAGTCTAGGCATTCCTCACCACCACCACCATTACATCCATTATCTCTTCTTTAGCATCCCCCAGGAAACCTTAAAAAGTATTGTAATACCAACCTGCTGGCTCAGACTTTTTTCCTCTTGGAGGGATGGCATTAAAATCCTTTCCCCAGTGATTTCTGCAACTGTTAGCAATAAGAAAATTTATCTGATACTCTTTTTTCTTCCTTTGCTTTATAATTGCTAAGCTGGTAAGCAATGATTCTTTTCTTCTTTTCCTCTGAGTTATTTTTTTCCTCTGTTCTTTCTTTTGATAAAGTTATGGAGAACTCATGGGAGAAAAGAAAAGACCTAAAAGACTTAAATTATTTGACTGGAAAATGTGCTGCCTTTTTATTACTTCGGCGTCTCAAGGAAAAAGTATTCATTTTACTTTTATGGAAGATAGCATGACACTTACTGGATTAGGATACTTTTCAGTTAAGTACACTTGTGTCATTAATTGAATGAAAATCAAATTTATTTGGCAAGAGTAGATAAAATGCTCATTTAAAATTTAGGATTTTTCACAATAGTTGTTTCCTTCAAATTTAACCAACTGCAGAATCCAAGCTCTCTGCACATACACAGCAACTGAGAACAGACTTTTGGCTACACATGGCTTCAGTGGACAGTTATGGTGATTATAAACCCTGTGCTTATGGACAGTTTCAGAGCTTCTCCATTTCTATTTTCTAGAGACTGGGGATGATGAAAGAGACTTGATGACAGCTGTATATGTCCTGATATTCTTCCTGTATGAAGGCACTGCATCAGCGTTTGGTGTGAACTAGTTATTAGAGTGTTTTGGTGCCAGCTCAGCCCTGATACAGCCCAATATCTAGCCTCACGTTTCTTTAATTTGTCAGTGTTTGCTTTCTCCTTCAAACGGCTTCAGAAGCATTAGAACAAAGCAGTCACTCACATGTAAAGCTCATGCATATACCCACACAGGTACGATTTAGGTGTACTCCCCTGCTGATTTTAAACCAGGATTAAAACCGAAAAGCAAACCCCAAAAAACTCACCTAGGGCACTTGAACATTTTTAACACTTTCTGCCTGGAAACAAGGCAAGAAAATAGGTCCTCTCTTTAGATATGTATCATGTATTATAAAAACAAAGATAAAGAACAATTCCCTTCTTATATTAGTTTAAGATAGGACTTATCTCATCTAAATTTGTCTGCCTAAAAGTTAGGCAGCCACTTGTAAGCTAGCCATCCAGAATCATTTTGTAGGCAACAGACAAAGATCACCATTTCCAAGAGTCCTGCGTACCCAATCTAAACGATGGCATGACTAATTGTCCCATGGAGGCACCTGTCTCTTCCATTAACATTAGAAGAAATCTTGAAAATTAACTTGGGCTTGATGCCCAACTTTCAGGCAGACAAATTTAGATGAGATGCATCCTACTGTTAGTCATTATTTCAAGTTGAAGCCAACTCTGGGTATACTGTATCTAATCCCAACTTGTCATTTAAATGGCCTTCATGCACAGATCATGCTAGGCTGTTGATAAAAAAAAAATCAATTATTTGGCCATACCAATTCTTTTAAGACAGTTGAGTCACCCCAGAGCATTTTACTCTACATTGGCAAATTAAGCTCTTCTGTTCCTCATTGTCTCTGGGAAAATAGCAAACTCAGGAAATCTTAGACCTAAATCAGAAAATAGGAGACTATGAAAAGTCTGCTTAAACCAAACATAGCAACTATAGCAAATTAAAAAAAGGTACGTCTCTATTGCATCATGTATCAGACCTAATGTGCATATCCAACAGGGCTAAGACATTACTAGGTCTTACTGCCTATGTGATGTGCCATTGGTCTGTGCAGTCATTCCAGGAAAAAAAACCTCAAAGTGACAGAATAGTATATACAAAAAGACAGAGGTGAAAGATTTGTAATTTTATCAGTCATCAACAGTCCTCCAGTTACAGAAGAAAAAGCATTGACAGATTTTGTGTTAAGGGTTTAGAGTTCTCTCCAATAAGGAATACACTTGTGCATACTTTACCTTAGCTTGACAGAAACCTCAAGCCTGCTTTTGTAAAGATGCTATAGTGTGAGATCTGAAAACAGGAAAGTAATAGAGTATGTTTTCAGTGTTCAGGTAGAATGCTGAAAAGCAGACAAATTACTTCAATTATAAAAAAAAAATAAAAATATAATTCAAGTCAAATAACTTCTTTAAGATTTTTTTTATAGCATGAGTAAGACTTCTGTTTAAATACTGGCCCTTTACACAGAAATCCGTATATAAGCATAAGTGAGAAAAGGTGATGGGGAGGATTAATATTTTTCACTGAACAATTCAATATTTTACGAAAAAAAGACAAGATTCAAAGTACACAAACATTTTGATGCCTTCTACATGGACAAAATATCTTATTTTGCTCTTTATTAAGAACTGTTGTGAAAAGAATGCTTTTTCTAACGCATGCCCAAATGGCACAATTTCAGTTGAGAATATTTTACCTACATAGAGATTTTAAAGGATTGTGATTGATCTAAATAAAAGTACAAATAACCTTATTTTAATAGAAACTCCTTGAAATTTAGTCTGGCTTCTGAAAACAAAATTGTGTTTTCATTTTTGTTGTTTGTCAAATGATTTTGGGGAGGGGGAGAGTGAAATACCTTGATTGCTTTAACCTAAAATAAAAATTGTTGGGTTTGGATATTAAAAAGCCCCCAAACCCAAAGATTGAAGGGCTGCCCTCAAACAAAACGGGAAATTAAATTTAGGGCTTAAGCATCCCAAATAGGTGTTTGGACTGTTGTCCTCACAGGACAGAAGAGTGAGAGCCTGTGCATGACTTCTCCTTCTCCTCCTTCTCCTTCTCCTTCTCCTTCTCCTTCTCCTTCTCCTTCTCCTTCTCCTTCTCCTTCTCCTTCTCCTTCTCCTTCTCCTTCTCCTTCTCCTTCTCCTTCTCCTTCTCCTTCTCCTTCTCCTTCTCCTTCTCCTTCTCCTTTTCTCCTTCACCCTCTCCTCTCCTCTCCTCTCCTCTCCTCTCCTCTCCTCTCCTCTCCTCTCCTCTCCTCTCCTCTCCTCTCCTCTCCTCTCCTCTCCTCTCCTCTCCTCTCCTCTCCTCTCCTCTCCTCTCCTCTCCTCTCCTCTCCTCTCCTCTCCTCTCCTCAACCATAATTCTTTTATTTGAATGGCATTTGTGTCACTTATGTTTGTTGGAACATTTTCAGTTGGTAACAAACTTCTGGTCCCTTAGACTACATCTCTGTTTGGCTAAAAATAAGCAATTTCCAAAAAGGTATTTTCTAAAAGATGGTATGTGTGCATAGGAGGCTTGATTGCAGTATTTTGATATACAAACTGTTCTGAGCTTCTTAGATTGGTATATAATTTCGCTTTGTAGGTATGGAGAGCAAATAGTTGGTGAGATCAAGGCGGTATGCTACTGTTTTTTTTAAGCTGGAAATGTCAGCAACCATTACAATTTACTATTTGATATATAACTTTTTTATTATAATATAGGACCATGCTACAGTTCCCTTTATGATTTGTCAGACTAGAGACAGTTGGCTCTCTCCATTTATATAAATACATTGGTTAGCTTGCAAATCTAGTTAGTTATTTGGAGTTGCTGCGGGAGGAATTGATGCTGCTATAAAGAAGAGCCTCAGCTGTAAATATGTAAGATTAGAAATAACATTGCTGCAACTTGCAGAAATCAACAGACCTGGAGTTTTTGTTTAAACCCAGGAATACAGCAAATCTGGGACATTCATACAAAAAGGAAATTACTTTGATATATTTAAAAAAAAAAAGATTTCTGAACTGTTTAATTAACAACCTATAAAAAATGTATACCTGAGATGGAACTGGGTAATAAGATGCCACCTTTGTTCTATAAAAATACTTTGCTACTAGGAAAATGATTTTAAAAAGAGTAGTCAGCATCTGAACCAAACTATCTGCTGAAGACTTGCACTACTGATCTTCTGATGTTAATAGCTGGGAAGGGCAAAACGTACCCACCTTACATCCATCAAAAATATAGTGGGTTTTATTTGTTATTGATTCTTAAGGTACAGTGAAGTGCTGCCTCTGGAGTGTGCTTGCTGTCATGGCAGATGGTCTTTATTACTCCTAAAGGTCTGTTTGGTTAATGGCACTCTAATTCTTTAGTATCTCCATCTATCTACCCTTCCCTTCCAATTAAACATTAGTGACACACTTTTATGGCCTCTAAAGCAGCATAAATGAGCATCAACTATGGATACGATAGAGTAATCCACTAATTGCAATCTGATGACTAACTTGAAGATACATAGAAGTTACACTGAAGTTTTAAGATTGGAAAGCTCCTGTGAAAGTTATTCTGTTGTGAAGAACATTTTAAGTCTAAACTTTTTATATATTTTAAATCCTTCCATATAGGTAGTTAAAAGAAATACTGGAACACTAGTTTAACATACATCTATTGTTCAAATTTTACCAGAAGTCCATAGGTTGGTGGTCATACTGTAGAGGCCTGTTATAAACAGGGATGTGCAGAAAAACTCCCTTCATATGCTACAGAAGCTAAAATACACTTCATGGGCATCCGTGCAGGGCCTGATCCTAAGTGTATTTAAGTTATTGCAGGAATCCACTGCCTTCAGGGGGGTTAGTTCATAGCTGTAATTATCGTTTTAAGTAACTACATGGAGTCCCATAAAAGTTTCACATCCAAGCATTTCTCATCAGAACAGGCTACATTTGAATTAAATTAACTTAATTAACTCAAACTGTAATGGACTATAGCCATTTTATTATACTGATAGCTCTTTACCTGTATTCAAGTGTCATATTTTCACAAAGTTTAATTATGTCTTCCTCTTCCCAGAAAAAAACCCACTGAATTTAAGACTGTTATCCCCCTTTCTTCAGGTGAGAGAAGTGTGAGGAAGTGGACTTTTTTTTGTGTTGGCTAATGTGGAGTGCTTCTATTCTTGGCAGCCTTTGAAGTGAACATTTAAAATAAGAGGACACTTTCAAAAGACTTAAGCCAAAAAATACTGGATGCTAAGCCAAATCTAGCACTCACTTGCACTATTGTCTCTCTTGTGCCTCATCCATCAGATGATACTTTTAGTGCTACCTGAGCATGATGCTATCTCTGTCTCACAGCATTACTGAGATTATAGATCACTGAGAGATAGCATATACTTGCCCTGTATGTTTGCCCTGTTTTATGTTTTTGCCTAAGCTTTCAAGATTGCCCATTACTGAGGACAGGATACTTGTCTAGAAGGAATTTTGATCTGACTGAGAACATTATGTTCTCAGCTGTGCTACTCACAGTAAAGTGAACTGACGTGTGGAAGATGACTTTCTTGTTCTCTTTTTACATATTTGTTTGGTCTTTGGCCACAAATTTCTTGTGACAATTAATTTTCCTTCTGGTTTATCTAGAAAACACTTATGCAAACAAATAACAATACAAATAAATCAATAGGTGCATAATTCTTTCACAGACTGCGTTCAATGAAATAGTTTTAAGCTCTATCAGACAAATAAATAAGGATGGTTCTTTGCTTTTGCTTTTAAGCAAGTTATCCTCTGATGTTCTAAATGAGGACGTGTTCTGTATTCATACATTGCAGTTACACTACCACCCTGCATTCTTGCAACGGTGGTAGTATTGCAGGGGTGGTAGTATAACTAGCTATAAACCACATAACATTTTTCTGGACAACGAAAATAATCTACCTGTTAATATGCACGTTCCTGAGCAGTATCCTTTGGACAAATCTCTAAATTATTTAGAAACCCCCACACACGCCATTTTTTACTTCCTCTGGACGAATCTTTAAGTTATTGAGAAACCCCTCCACACACCATTTTTTACTAACATAAAAAAAAGAAATAATAATTTCAAAACCTTACATCAGTTCCTGTGTATGCTTATGTATCAGTTGCTTATATTCATAAAGGAAAGGTTAGTGTTCATGATTTTCATTGCTTTGTAGTGTTCAAGTTTTCTTAGCCTAGTTTCATGTGTCACTTTAAAAATGGATATCTTTTTGCTTACAACTGCTGACAATTTTTCTGTTCTTAAGTTTTTGAATAAAATAGTCATAGTCCCATCCTTGCCAGCAACAGCAGCAAGAATTACCAGTTTCTTATGATTTTCTGATTCTTTCTTCAGATATTGTATATTAAAATTCACCACAGTTAGAATTTGTAGGGTAAAAAAATTGGCCCGTCTGGATGGTATATGAGCTAGCTGTGGATGTCACTTATTATAATAGCATTTCTAACAAATGACAGGTCAAACTCTTGGGTTTCAAAGTATTTATGCAGAGTGTCAATCATTTACTCTTCGCCAGTTCAAATGCATAGTCATCTAGGCATACCTTTAAGGGATGCCCCTGACTTTTCATAAAAAATTCCTTCTTTCCTGATCTCATCTAGTGGGTCTTAATGATTGGAACTCAAAAAGAGGGAAATAACAACATATTTGAAAGGAAGACCTGAACAGCTATATTGTTTTTGTTATTATTGCTCACCACCTCCTAAATTTATAGTGTAATTTGACTCTTTTCCCCTCTCTAATTTTTAAATAAACAGAATTTCCTTGATTTTTCAACAGACAGTCACCTTAGCCTTTTAAGTTCAAAATAAAGAACATCATTAAAGAACAAACAGAAGCTGCAGCATAAGGGAGGGTCATGGCAAGATATTAATTTAAATAGCATCCCACAGAAAACATGTAATCAACAGGAAGGATGAAACTAACTTTACGGGTAGTATTTAAGATGATATTTAGAAAGTAACTTGGAATGAAAAATCGGTTTCTTACTTTGTTTCAACAGTATCTATGACTAGTTCAAATAGTCAAATGATGTTTATTTTTTCAAGTGCCGTTTTTCCTGATGGCATTCTCATGTCTGTTTGAAGTGTGAAATGCATAATGAAGGATCCAGTAACTCATGCAATATATGTTTCAATGCAGAAACTTACCACCGTTTCCTGAATATGTGTGTCTTTGAAAGAGTTTTTCCCAGGGGAATTTAATTCCTTGAGTATTTCATTTGCAAGTAGCACAAAAGGCAAAGAAACATACTTGTTTTTAATTCATTACCACATTCAAATGAGTATATATAGAACATCTTGTGATTAGTGAACCATCTGTATTAGTTAAGGACTGAATAGCAAGGGTTGCAAAAGTCTGCATTTAGTCAAAAAATAATTCAGAAGTCTTCACCACATCACATAAGCTTCTGATGAACTTACAACTTTTTGTACAATGTTTTTTCAGCATGCCTGCAACTTCTTTACATTGACATTTTTTGTTCATCTTTAGCAGGTGAGATCCACCAGCAAAAAGCTGATATAGTGATTCTGGGTAGCAGTTTTCTGAAGTGTTTAGTGTTTACCCTACTTTGCTTCCACTGAAAGCAGTGGAACTTACAGAACAATGAATTTACTGGAACTGGTGTTGTATGCTCTAGAAAATCCCATAATGATGAAGATTCTGATCACTTAAGGTTTTGTTGCACTTTAAGGAAGCTTCCGTTATAATTTCAGTTGACAAGGGACTAAGCAAAAATAGTATTTCAAGATGAAATAGAGGTTCCAGAGGTCTCAAAATAAAAAGTATTTCTCCATTAGTTCTGTATGTTTTAAATTACTTGTATTAAGGTCTGCATGATTCACATTTTATGACATTTTTCCATCATGCCTTTATGCATTTACCCTTGTGAAAGTCTTATTTCTGGCCAAGAATTTAGAATTAACTTTCACATTAAGTGTCATGAACAGTAGCTAGAATTTAATATTACAAACTGACATTATTGCATACCATTAAATATTAATTTAAATCTACTTGGAGAAAGGCAAATCTCTTCCTCCTTTGCATTCACACACTTCATTTAGTGCCTTTATAGAAATTAGGGTGTTCCTAGACTCATTCTAGTGCACTAGTCTTATTGCACAGACACTGATGCTCACAAGGAATGTTATTTGTGTGAGTATTTCTGCCAAAGTCTGTGGGACAACCCCCTGCTGTAAAGTTGCATACAAAGGGGAAGGTGGAATTGGGCTTATGGACTTTAACAATTACCAAGCACCCTAACTTAGAAAGCAGGTAACTTAATTATGTAAATCAACAGGAGATTAACCCTGCAGTGATTTTTTAATAATACACTAATTGTCTTATAGAGAAATCAAATTAAACATTAGTGGCAAACCTTCATCTCAGCATGCAGAGAGTTACATCTCCAAATCTTGTTACTAATAGAAGAACTGTACATAATTCTTGAGGCAGTATGAGAACAATTTAGGTTGGATTTTTCTCCCTCCTTTTCCCCTTATGAAAAGAGTTAATATTGAGCTTAAGTCTGTCTCGGCTCTTCTCTATTGATCTTGAGAGTGACTCTCAGCTGCCCTTAAGTATTACCTATTGTAGTCTCCTATAGCTTGTAAATTGGTTGTGGGAGGAAATAGTCAAGACTTTTCACAAGATAGTTTTCCAGTGGAAGAAAAAGCTGTTTTCATAGAGGAGAAATTCTGTGAAACCAATGGAGAAAATTCATCTTGAGAATAAATAACTACTCTAAAATTCCATAAAAATTCTCCTGCAAGTTTCAAAATTACATTTTACATTCTCATTTTACAATTTGTCTTTAGTTATAACAGACATCTAAAATAATTCTGCTATTGCTGTCACAAGAATGAAATGTGCTATTTGTATAATCATATTTTTGTAGCTACTACTGAGAGAAGCATCATCTGGAGATCAAAGTGTCTTTTGTTCTGTTCTGAAAAAAGCTTCAAACTGCTGCTTGAAACTTTTCAAAAATAACTTTTTGAAGATACTGGCTTTCATATACAATCTCAAAAGTATCTGGCTCTTTATCTGAAACCCTGAAATTTTTAATGGCATAGGTATTCTGATTTTCAGCCTGCTAGTTGCTAATATCAGCAGCTGGTAATTTATGATTGAAATAGTAATATTACTAAACATAATATTCTTAAAATCATGAATCAGATGCAAAAAGATCTTAAGATATTTTTATCATCACAAAATGTTTAAAGAATAACTTTGGAAATGAATTGTCCTGCAGACCTTTAGGGTTTTTGTTGAGTTTTCAGTGTCTTCTTCTCTTCTTCTAAAAGATTAGAAATCTTTTCTTATGATCTGAAAGCTGAATTTTTATGTGACTCCAGGAGGTAGAGCTTTAATAAATTAAAAAAATCGAATACCATGAGAACTATACTAAGATTATTAATGGTAGTTACACTGAAGCTGGGAAAATTAAGTTACTCTAATTTAGTTCTTATTCACCTGCTGTCTCAGTTTAGTACTATTCTGCCAGCTAAGTATCAATTATTATTGATTTCAATGATACTACCTATTAAAAGACAACTCCAAGAGGAGACAATGATTAGAGTTTGATTTCAAGATACTTGTAAAACTTGAATTATACACCATGATAAACACCTCCCTAATTCACTGTTTGGGGATTTATAAATTACGTTAGCAGAGACTCATCACACTGTTTTTAAATTTGGACAAAAATGTGGTATTTGATTTCACAAACTTCTCTATTTTTGTTCTGGTTTGCTTTGTTTTTACAAAAAATATGGTAAGATCTATTATGATCAGTGTTAATTTACCTGTACCCTCAATTCTCAAAAGAAACTTCAATTACTATGCAGCAGAAACATCAGTTATAAATGTCCTTTCCTTATGGAAAGATTTAAATTATACCTTCATTCTTTCCACGGGATTAAAATATTTTGTTTACAACCATTATCCTGAAGTAGTTTTATGATTTTAACAATTAATTAGCAAATTGTCTCCTTGTCACAGAATTTGATTTAACCAACTCAGTTTATGTATGAAATGGTAGCTGCAATATTTAGCTGTATTGAACTGTAAACATTAATATCTATTCCAAAATTAAATCCACTTGATAATTCCCCTGTTTTCACTGAGCAATCATACTCTCAGTCAGAGTCCATAGAAAATAATCAGTGTGGACTTCTGGCAGATTCTGCTGCCTTTAATACAAGAAGTGGAACAAGATTCTTTTCCCAGGAGCATCAGCAACGAGGACGTATGGCTCTTTCACTCCTCTTTCTTGCACTTGTATGATCTGGAGCTTCAGGCAACCTCCAAGCAGCGTAGGAGTGGTGACTTACAAATTCAACAATTATTTTGACTTGTAAAGTCCTTTGACAAATATTCAGATGACGGTAATGGATCAGCTGGCAAATTAAGTCTTAGATATGTTTTAAGTGCACTGGATAATAGACCTGAACTATGCTTGTCTCCATTGGTTTCTCTTGCATAGGTATCCAAAAATCTGTCTCTCCTCACGCTCTGAGTGGTAGCTGACAGCATTACTGAAAGGCTCTCTTAAAGCAGCTCTAGATGGGCTCCAGTATTGCCCTGCTTTATCCTGTTGTCACATCTTCTCATTCTCACAATTTTGGGGCTTTTGGCATTCTTAGGTGATGCTTCTCAGTATGTCTCTGTCTCCATTTCATGTCCACAGAGCACCTCTATCAGTTACATTGTTCGATCCTCATCTGAGTTTCCTTTCCTTTTCCTGTAAAGGTTGGAACATTTCTTTTAAAAAACCCTAATGGGTTTCAGAGCTGAGTTCTTCAGTTGTTTTTTTGTTTGTTTGTTTTGGTTTTTTTGCTGTTGTTTTTATTCAGGACTTTTGAAAGATTCTTTTCTTGCAGTGGATCTGAAATATCCTGCGGTTCAGCTTTGTATTAGAATATGAATGACAGCATGCAATGTTCTACATCACTATTGATTTTGTTTACATTTTTGACATCTTTTCTTCTCAGTTAAATTCCTTTGTTAGCGTAGAACTTTCCAGCATGACTTTATTGCTGTTATATACACATTGTTTGCGCCACTGTAGTTTTTTCCTCTTCTTTACATAGCAATGGTTCTTATTTAAAGCCAAGAGATTTTTTTTATTTATTTAAATAGAGATTGGATCATTGCTGCTCAAAATCTTAGAACAAATTATAGTCTCATGTATAATAAGGAAAACTGCTACATTTCTCCCCTACCTTATTTAGTCAGAGCCAAGATTCTTTCCTGTTTCTCTTCTGTTTGAAATGAACGTTGAAAGCATCTTCAGGAAAGCATGGGCTAGTCACTGAGGAAAACTTCTCAGATCTGCAAAGGGCCTGCCCCTGCAGGATGCTAAAAAATTCTAAAATCTTTCACAGGACTTCCTCATGAGATAGATTTAGTCCTGGGTTCATATCGACAAAATCTTAGGAACTCTGCTAGTACCCCTAAATGTGAAGTGTTCTTGACCAAACTCGATTTAACCTAATCTGACTTTGAAGTTGGTCCTTTTTTCAGCAAAAGTCTGGTGCTTCCGCAGATACCCTCCAGAGGTCCCTTCCAGCTCTAAATTATTCTGTGATTCTATGACTGGTGTTCAAGCATGTAGGTAACTAGGGTAACACACAAGGATAACATTTTCAGTATTTCCTCTCTGACATTTGCCTTGGCAGTTTACTATTACTATAAATGAAAACTGGAGTTTTCGTGATATTAGTTGCATTCAAAAGACTGGCCTCTAAGAAGGGAAGAAGAGGCTTTTAAAGAGAAAACAACAGAAATTTCCCCAGAAATCACAAGGTGACCACTCAGCAATAAATGGAATAAAACTTGATTACTTACTTTTACATTTCAAGGTAATGTTTTGCACTCATTTGAGTCTTAGGAGAGAACTTCATCTGATGGCATACATATTCTTGGATTTGTATCTCTTCCTAACCTATAGGAGCCAGACCAGAGAATCTGTTAACTTGCAACAAGTTTGAAGTTTACTTACATGCAGTAAGTTGTGTTTAGAGATTCTGTGCTGCCAGGTTTTTGGGGTTTTATTTGGTTTATTTTTAATGAGGAACACTTATTTTCTATTATAATAGAACCATAGAATCATAGAATACCAGGTTGGAAGGGACCTCAAGGACCATCAGGTCCAACCTTTCTTGGCAAAAGCATGGTCTAGACAAGACGGCCCAGCACCCTGTCCAGCTGAATCTTAAAAGTGTCCAATGTTGAGGAATCCACCACTTCCCTGGGGAGATTATTCCACTGGCTGATTGTTCTCATTGTGAAAAATTTTCCTCTTGTGTCCCATCGGAATGTCCCCAGCAGTAACTTGTACCCATTACCCCTCGTCTTATCCATGTGACTCCTTGTAAAAAGGGAGTCTCCATCTTCTTTGTAGCCACGCTTTAAATACTGGAACATGGTGATAAGGTCTCCTCTAAGCCTTCTTTTCTCAAGGCTGAACAAACCCAGTTCTCTCAACCTCTCCTCACATGGCAGGCTTCCCAGTCCTTTGATCATCTTTGTGGGCCTTCTCTGGACCCTCTCCAGCCTGTTCACATCTTTTTTGCATAGCGGGGACCAAAACTGAACACAGTATTCCAGGTGTGGCCTGACAAGTGCTGAGTAGAGCGGGATAATGACTTCTTTATCTCTGCTGGTAATGCCTTTGGTGCTGCAGCCCAGCATCCTGTCGGCTTTCTTTGCCGCAGCAGCACACCGTTCACTCATATAGAGCTTGTTGTCCACCAGGACCCCCAGGTCCCTTTCCACAGAATTGCTCCCCAGCTGGGTAGATCCCAGCCTGTGCTGCACTCCTGGATTATGTTTTCCCAGGTGCAAGACCTTACATTTGTCTTTCATGAACTTCATAAGGTTCTTGTTAGACAACTCTTCCAGCCTATCCAGGTCTTCCTGCAGGGTGCTTCTCCCTTCTGAAGTGTCCACTTCCCCACTCAGTTTGGTATCATTGGCAAACTTCATCAGGATACACTTGATCCCATCATCCAGATCACTTACGAAGATACTAAACAGCGTTGGGCCCAATACCGATCCCTAGGGGAGCCCACTTGTGACAGGTTGCCAGTTTGAAAAGGAGCTATTTACCACCATCCTCTGGGTGCGGCTTGTCAGCCAGATCCTCACCCACCACACAGACCACTTGTCTAGAGTGTAACGCATCAGTTTCTCTAGGAAGACGCTGTGGGAAACCATATTGAAAGCCTTGGAGAAATTTAGGTAGACAACGTCCACCACTCGTCCCAAATCAACTGAGCAGGTTACTTTGCCTAGAAGGCAATCAGGTTTGTCAAGCATGATTCACCCTTGGTGAATCCGTGCTGGCTTTTCCCAATCACGTGCTTCGTTTGACTTGTGATAGCCCCCAGGAGGATTCATTCCATAACTTTCCCAGGAACTGAAGTAAGACTGTACATACATAATATGCATATTATGTACCAAAAATAAGGAGGCCAAAGCTGGCAGGGATTATCTATCCCCTCATAAATCAAAGGAGTAAACCTGAAGATATGAATATATACACATATGTATATATGCATGTATGTATATACACATATGTATGTATACAGGTGGGCATGCACACAGACATGCACAATTATGTAGACATACCAGCATACACATATCTATATACAGGCCACATATATGGCTTAACCTTAGAGGAAACAGATGAATAATTATCTTAATTCTGCTCTTATCAGAGCAATGCAACAGAGTAATATAACATATTCTAACAAAAAAGCATAGACTACAGATATTTGAAGTAATTTTGAAAATGGCTGAAGTTGCATTCCCTTTTTATTATATTTAATTTCGTATATCTGAGCTTGGCATACTTCTGCAAAATTTTGCAATTCTTACATTTTGGAAGTATAGCATTCCTGCTGTAAAATAACAAAACCCATGATTTCAGATTGCATTTATCTAATACATATCCATAATCATGACGAGTCATAAGAAACAAGAGAGAATGAACTCTTCAGTGTTTTCCCTGTAGGTTGCAGAAAGAACACATATCTCAAAAAACCTGAACTACAAAATAATCTGAAGCTTCAAAATTACAAAATGAGACACCTAAGAATAGGCACATGAGGATATATGGGCAATACTTGCAAATGCTCCTGTACTTGTTTATGTTAGAACATTTGTATTTTTCAGAGAGTGCTGACTCACCAAACAACTCATCTGACAAAAAACTAATTTTACATTCTACCCATTATAGAACCAAGTTATTTCTGGACAGATATATATCAGACAGCAATAATTAACACCCCCACCATTGCCTTCAACAGCATCACTAGCAAGAATGCAGAACATTCATGTTTCTTATAGCAGTTGAAGATACGTTGAATGTTTCTGAATTAATTAGTGTTGCTTTGCAGTACAGATGTTGGATGTGCATGGACAAGATGATCACTAACAACCTGTGTCTTGTTGCTGTTCACAAGTATTCATTTTGCAGCTTTGCCATATGCATATATTATGTGTAGTGGTTCTGAAAACTCCCTTTCACAGGTCTTAATGATATTGTGTGTCTCATGTAAACTGAAGTGAAAGAGGAAAGAAAAAGACAAAATTAATCAGATAAGCTTCTTTGCTATTCTTCTTGAATTCCCCCTTTACTCCTTTTTACTGTGATGCTTACAAAATACCAGCTGCAGTACTGAAATTCCATCTATCAAGCTGCCAAACATACTCCTCGTATTCCTTCTGTGTCTCTCTACCTGTATACCTGATACAGATTATCTGATTGTAAACCATATAAAATGAGGATGACCATTCAGTTCTGTGCTTGAACCCTGTCTACTTTTAGGGTCTTGATCCACAATTAAGGATTATGGTAAAACAAATAGCTACTAATAAAAGGTGTGATATCATATCAAATTGGATTTTGTGAAGCACATAAGATATTTACAGATATATAAGAACATGATTTCTTTAACATCATCATATAAAGCAAGGACAGTTTGGGTGAAAGAAGCTATACAGCCAATCTAATACATGCAAATATGTCTTTTTATGGACTATTGCTTAGGGAAGTCATTGGCTTTTGGTCATAATTCTTGCTAAATAAGTATTCATTGTCTGAACTGGCAATTTTTTTTATACCTGTTGTCAAAGATATAAAGAACATTTTCTTGAATGTATTTTTTAGTCAAAATACTAAGGATCAGCATGGACAATATTGTGTCAGTGCAGGAAGTTTGGTCCTATGTTGTTTATATCACTGAGTAGCAGTCTACTTGCCTCTAGTGTACTATGGAAAATGTATCACTCAGACATCAGGTTAAGAACATGAGAGAAAGCACGAGCTTTTGAACTGTTTCTGTGTGGAGCCCAAAATTTCAATATTTTGCAGTTTCTGCCAAGGAAACAGAGATGTTTCCTTTCCCACACTTAATGACTGAACATTTTTAACTAATGCATAACTTACATCATTTGTATCCAGATGCATATGTTTGTACGTATAACTGTACTGCCATGACGCTGCTACTTATAGAACAAGCTAGTCATTTAAACCTCTTCAGAAAATTAATGTAAAAAATGAAGATGCCCAAACTGAATGACAAACTGTAAGAGGCATATTTATTTTCTTCATTATAATTTATTTCCAGTACTTTTCTACCTTCTTTTCCAAACTATTTTTTCTATATTTTGCTACTCTGTATGGCACACAGAATATTCTGTTATTGTTTTTAAAAGACCTTTGGAATTTTCTGCTCCTTTTTCAGTGATTCTTTCTCCTTTGTTCTTGTGTTTGCCAAAAGCTCCAAATTGTTACAAATTGATGAGGCCAGCCTCTGGGTTGCTTAAAATATTTTTATTGGGCTCCTTAGATAGAACATCTGCCTGTACCTCTTTATTTCAGCACAGTCTCTCTATACATCATTGGCCTTCACTGCTGTATCCCACAGGGCTTTATTCTACCAGATTTCCATTTGGTAACACCTTTTTTTCCATGTTATCTTTTTCTGTTATAGAACATTCCAGTTCACAAATCTAGGGCCTGCTTCTTTGTCTTTTACTCAAGTGTGTACTTCTTACTACAGACATGATTGGGAATATTATTTGCACAAACAACTCCAATAAAAGAACCTGATTAAGAGATTGGGAAAAAAAAAAAAAAAAGACTTCTGTTGTGCTGCATACAGGACTGCACTGAACATAAGAGATATCAGTATTTGCTAATGATAAAACATATGATCTCCTTGTCCCTTCTCTCCTAGATAACTCACTGAAATAATCTCCATAAATGCAAGATTTATTTTTGCAGTAATTTTTGTATTGATCATGGCTACTAGTAACTGATCCACATGTGGAGAAATTATTAGAAACCCAGTTTACTCAAAGAGGTGTTCTGTATTTTGAAGTGCTTGTAGGATTGCATTAGAGAAACCTTTAGCTATTCCTCCAGTTTGCCTATTTCAAAATCAATACGCTTTCTGATTATAAAGTAAATTACTTCTTTTTTTTTTAAATGTAGTACTTCAGACAGTTGAATAACAACCTTCTTCTAAAAAATATTTATCTCAAGGACATTTATAGATCTTCAACCTGAATTACTGTACCAGCACAAAGATTTGTTTAAGAAGAAATGACTTACATTCACACATTTAAAACGTGTGACTTTATGCAAAGACTTCACAGAATTTACTCTGTTTCTGCAGAAACCTTCTGTCCACTGCTTGCGTGCATGTTTGGCATGAGAATTACTCTTCTGGCCAGAGCATAGGTTTCCTGTGTGACAGGAGTGGTGAACGTAGACCACAAAGCTGGACATGCACAGGCTGTGGACTGCAGGCCTAATCTTAGCCAGAGAACACTGAATATCTCATGGATACCGATGACCAAGGCAGCAGCCGGCAAATTATATATAAACCCTCCAGGTTATGGAGAGTGAATCTAAAGCAGCACATGGCAGTGGCCGGCTACAAATCCTACTGTTCAGGACTTGGAACCCTGAGCGTGGCATCTGGGCCCTGCAATTGCCAGCTCTACTCTCAGATAGCCTCAAAGGTTGACTCATCTGCAAAAACAGGCAGAGGAAAATGAAGGCCAAGGGGTCCATGTTCAGCCCACTCCTGCCAGCTACACGAGGAGGGAGTGCCAAATACATTTTTGGAGTCTTTTAGTCACAATCATGTTGAATAGGTCCAAGGATTTAAAAACACATTAGTGTCAGATGAAACCTGGGTTATACATATTGGTTTTATTAAAACTGTATTAGGGATTACATTCTCAAAACACGTTGTGTTTGAAATAGTTTTCCAGGCTACCCTTTCTATCCATCCTCAGCCAACTTTGTGATCAATCATTTCACTGCTTAGAATAGATGTCAAGCAAGTCAGGAGAGATTCATGTCAAAAGATCAATAAAGGATTGAAGATAGAGTCAAAGCAGTTGTGAATATAAAAAGGAAATTCACATAAATTCTGATCCCAGCTCCACTATCCTTTTCAAAAACATATACATCGTGATGACATGAAAGATTTAAAAAATAGAAAAAAAAAACCCAAACCAAAACCTAAACCAAAACCAACCTGCTCCCTCTGCCCAAACCACCGAGGAAATAAACAAAAGCAGGATTCTAGAGTCATGCTCCTTGAATTATGTCATATCACATAGGATCTTCTCTCTACCAAGTGTTAGCTCATACAACAGAGAGCACACCTGCTCCCTTTATATGGGACTGCATGAACTGGGATGATTGACTTCCATCCTTTTGCAATGTCTCTGCAACTGGAGGAATCTTCTAGAACACAACTTGAGAGGAGAAGGTGGAAAAGTCTTGTATTCTTGACTAAAAGCTTATAGTACTGTTGCTGTTGCCTTTGTACATGCTGTAAAATAAAAATAGGTGAGAACACAAAAAAGACTTTCTGAGGGATGCTGGAACACAGAATCCCAAGCCTATCTCAGACAAACGCAGACACGGTCACTTGTAATGAGGAAGTCAGTGAGCGATTAAAGAGTGTATTAGGATTCAAAGTATTTGGGTCAAATTCCTCTATTTGACCTGGAGAAAAGCAGTTCATCTTTTTTCTTCATCTTTCTAAAAACAGAGTCAGAATTCTCTCCTTCTTGTCATTACACATCAAAAATTATCTTTAGGCAAATGATTCCCTTAATGTGAACAGGTCCATTGTCCAGAAAATAAAGCCATGACTTTATTTGTGCCTCTAGCTGTCATTGATATTTAGATAGCTAACTCAGAAATTTAACTGAATAAAACATCTGGATAGACACTTCAGATTTTAGTTGAAAAAAGTGGGAATGCTCTTGCTCAGGCTTGAGATTTAGGCTAGTCATTTAATCAGTGCAGAGATGGGCTGTTCTGTAGAAACTCAACTGTTTTATACAGATGTCTCAGAACAGAATAAAACACTTTGTCAGTGTTTGCACTGAATATATAAGCCTAGACTATTGGCTTAGTCTAAAGGTCTTCCTTCCAGAGAGCCAACAAGAGTTGAGATTCATTTTGGTCGTATAATCTCGCAATGTCTGGAAAGTACTGCATACTTATAATTTCCAGCTAGAAATAGTAACAGTGGAACAAGGCCTCTGTCCAAAAGTGTATCTGAATTCAGAGTTTTGCGCTGAGCTTTGCATTTCATATCCTCAGTAGTATTCATTCAATCAATGTGAAAAATCTGAGCTTTTTCCAGAAGGAAATAATTCATAAAACAGGCCTGTTACCTCTAGCTATGTGTCAATCTCTCTATATAATATGTAGTCACCAAACAGTTTGACCTAAAAATTACAGTTTGCCAACTGTTGATGAACTACCTAACTTCACATTAAATATTAAGTAAAGCTGGTCAACAAAATTATTAGAAATTCTGATGAAAAATGGTCTCTTTGTAAAACAACATCTCCCTGGAAGTTTCTGCCAGTTGAAAAAGAATATAGTCCTTAATGCTGCTTCTTATTATTCTCTTTTTTTTTTCTTTGCCACATTTTGTCAATGTCCAGTACAGAAAGGGCTGTGGAAGAAGAGGAACACAAAGTATTAATATTGTGTTTCATTTAAAAATGCAAAAATTAAAACCATAAATATTTCTAAACACTCACGAGCAAAGTTACAAATTGCTGCAAAAGTATATTGCTATGGCAAAGTGTATGGCAAGTGTAGATGGAAATCCAGTCTAAATAGGGCTTCTGTACTGTTCTGGCATAGGATCAGAGCCCATGGCAGAGAAAGACATAAATCTAGTATCAGGGAGCCCTTAGGCTCCTGAAGATGTCACTAAAACCCTTCTAGACCCTACTGCAAATCCATGCTATTATTTGGGTTTATTTTTTGTTTTATTCAAAAATAACATGAGCCCAGGATACCAGTAACTGTACTATCAGCTGATAGATTTTTGCATTGTGATATTCTGATAATTCTGAGGACCTGAGTGAAATTAGTAGATCTGTTAGCCAAGTATATTCCTGCTCAGTATAAACAGCAGTGCTGGTCCCCAGTGATTTTCAGATCACGTGTCTCTGGCCTTAAAAATCGTTCTACCTACCCCTTTTGTACACCACTGCACAATTAATTAAGTACATACTGTGGTCAAAGGTTTTACCATCTCCTGAAGTATTAAGCATCAGATGCTACTGCACACAGGAAGCATATAGAACTGATGTTCTCATCCAAGATGCCAGCGTCTGAACTCCTAGCTGCAAAGCTACAGCATCACCACTCAGCCTTAAATTCTGTGTTTGCTAGAAAGTGCTTAAGTTTTTCATTGTAAAACTGCATTTTGCCATGCACCAGCATGCAAAACATTCTTACTTTGAATCTGACTATCCTTTAAAAGTGATGTTAAAGGAAGGAAATACAGTTGGAGATAGAGGAAATAGAAACACAGGGAAAATCTAGCGAAGCTCAGTATATACCAGAGGGACTTTATAGTGATGAACAGTCACCTGCTATTAAAACGTCAACCGTTTTTGTTTTGGAAGTATTCTTCCTTAGGTAATGGTGATGCCTAGAATGGTATCACATTATCCCCTTTGACTGAGTCCACTTTCTAAATCCTCACTTTCAGGTTATGTCTAGTTTTCACAGATTCTTTCTACGGACCATATCTAAGATGTGGCTTTTGCTCTCTATCTGCACAGCTGAAATATCTCATGTCTCAGCTACTGCAACACCCTTTTTTCTCTGACTTTGACAAATGCAATCTTGCTCAGCTGCTGCGAAGATCATTTTCCTGGCCTGTCATTTTGACCATTTCACCTCTCTCTACACCTCCCTCCGCTAGCTACTGCTTTTCTGCCACTTCAGACACAAGCTGCTTGGCTTCACCTTCAAAATCCTTTCACAACCCATCCCCACCCCACAAATGATCTTTACATTCAGCAAAGAGCAGTTGACACCTGCTACCGATTGGCACACAAAACCAGCCTCTTAACAGATTTTTAATCAAGCGCCCTTTTGATTTCTCCTACTGTCTTTAAGATTGGGATGCACTTCCTGAAAACATTCCCCACATTTCCTCATTTCTCTCTTTTCAATCCTGTCATTAAAGTTTGCCTTGCCACAATGTCCAGAGAGAGCTAAGGACAGAGAAGTGGCACAAGTACAGTCTGTTATTCCCCAGTATCACATTATTTTCTCCTCATTTCTGTCTGTCAGAGTGCAAGTTCTTTGCAAAAGGGATTGTGTGAGTTTTATATGTTTCTCCTACAATGGCGTCCCAGTCAATTGTAGAGATTCTTATATTTGAAAGCATAAAAAATGAGAGATCTCCTGTGAGCTTCTTAAATGCTTTTCTACACATTTTGCATTCAGACTAATACGAACAATGCTTCTGCTTTTCCTGGACCTTCTGATCCGTGGATGTTGCTGTTGTTAGCTTTGGTCTTCATCTTCCAGACTAAATATTCATCAGATTCATTTGGGCCATCCTAAGACTTCAGTCTCATCTCAGTATAACAATAACTGCCAGAGCTGAGCCTATCATCAACATTTACACAGAATGGCTGGGTGCTTCTTAAATGTAGAATCTTAGGGATAATGATTGTACCTGAAATAGAGATTTCCTCAGAAGTGATGCCATATGCAGTGTAACTGGCCGGCTCCTTCTGTCTTGCATCAGTGCTCAGATAAAAATGAAGTAGTTCAGGTATTTTATGCCTATAAAATTTATTTCTCTCTTCACATGGTGAGAAAACACTCTAGGGTATATCAGAGAACAAACTTGCCCAGATCATAAGGAACAGAGCACATTGGATGCAGGCCATTAAATTAGTGCTTTCTAAGCTATCTAATCTGACACAGCAGACAGCTTTGACTGTTGCAAGTATTAGGTATTAACACGTTTCCCCTTCTTTCCCCTTTCCTCTTACTTGTGCTTTTAATCATAACCTGAAAGCAATTTCTAAGCACAGGTGCTGTCACATAGATGGGCCCTTTTCTATGACTATGAGTAGAGCATACAGTAGCATACTGCAGAAAAAGAACAAAGTGCTGTGGTTGACTTGACTGTCATCCAGGATATGCAGATCTATAATGTTGTAATTATTGTCTTTTAAGAACCAGTGCTGAGGAAAATCAAATCTTTCTTTAGCTAATATGAATACAAGATTGAACTGAAAAAAAAAACCAAAACCAAAAACAAAACCCCACCAAGAACCAAAACCCACCAAACCAAAACAAAAAACCCCACCCAAACCACCAAAACATCCAGTTTTCATGTAATGGTCTGAAACCACTAAATGGATACACATGTACCAACATGAATTTAGTCTTGGATCCAATTCTAAGTCACATAATGGTTTTATATGAATCATTGATAGCGATATTTGAAAACTACTGTGTACTGGTGAGTACCCATATTCATAGACTTCTATCAGTGTCTTGACATTTTTTTTTCCCCAGAGCTACTGAGGTGAATAAGAAGGTGAATGCTGACTTTTCAGCACACATAAGTGAAAATTTTGGATTGGATATGAAGTTCATTATAAGGAATGGAAGTTTTTCAAACTGCGTTAACATCTTTTGATGCCTCATGCAGCACATCTAGGTGTTCTGGGCTTCTGATCTTGCAGATAAATGACCTCTTATTTTGTGCTTCAAAGTATGTCTTTCAGTGGGAAAAGGAGCAAGGCACAAAAAGGATGTTATGTGTACATATTTATAACTGTACAAAGTCAGAGTATAGCCTAGGAAGAGACTAGACTCAGGAACTAGGAAGCCCTTCTGACATCTTTAACATATGTGTAACTTCAGTTCAGTAATGATGTCTGGTCCATTCATGTAGAGTATATTGACAGAGAACATGAAGCAAGCATTACTCATTTCAAACTTTTTAAAATTCAGAATCAAATTGCAGTCTTCTGACCGTGGAAACAAGGTAACCTTTTACTCAAAAAAAAAAAAAAAAAAAGCTTACTATGCACTTAAAAGCCATACTCCTTTCTCTCCTTTCTCTTTACTACATAAAAAAGGGATCTTTATTTTATACAAGTAGTATTTGGTAGTATTGCAGAGTCAAGACAGCTGTGAGAAAGTGAATTCAATTATATTTTTGTTTGTGCATCTGTTGAATTCATGCAACACCATGTCCAGAATCTTTTCTCCTGTTGGTGATGTGCACCCAGAGTACAGACCAACTTTCACAACTTGAGTAAATTATGCCTGGAAGTCACCTTAAATATAGAGTTCTTGACATTAAGGTACTGAAAGATAGGAAAGATGAGATTTCAAGGTGAATATATCAATATTATCTAGTGAACATTTACAAGGAAAAAAAAAGTGAGAATGAGGTGTTAAGTTGTTGGAACTACGCTTAAAGCTGCACAGATTTTCATTCAACACCTGTTTCAGAAGGACAGTGAAATTATATTTTAACACACAAAATTATAAGTAAATATAGGAGGTAAGATGTAGAATTCCCATCTAAGATTAGGAGTTTAGGACTGAAGTATCATTGAATTGCTGGGAAAATCAAACAAACATGGAAAGTTCTAAGAAATGTATGAACCCACTATATATGGTATAAAACATACTTTTTTGTATAAAACATACTTTTTGTATAAAACATACTTTTTTGTATAAAAAAATCTCATGAGATATAAACAAAAAGATAAGTAGAAAGAGGGTGCTTTTTCATCATCCCAGTGAGATAATGTTCTCTAACACATATATATCATCCTTCAGCTATTCCTATTATCTACTCCATGTTTGAAGTTATCACAGACACTAGCATAATAAGGAGTGTATCAGTGAGTGAGTGAAATTCACATTATCCAGCTAAAACCTGAGTAAAAGACTGTGTGAAAAAGGTCATCTTTCTGCTGGAAATGCAACTGAAGTTTTGATGAGGTGAAATCCAGCCTCTGATATAGATGCAAACTCTGGGCTGCAGCTCAGCTTGCTCCTTCTCTATAGTCTGAACTATATACAACTCACCATAGTGTCTATCAGTGCTTGGCATAATTAGTAATGACCAGAGATGACCAGACTGATTTTTGTACATGTATGACTTGAAGAATGTTATTGTATTTGTTAATTTGTTCCTCACTGCTCAATTACAAACAGATTCTGTTTTTTGCTACGGCATTTGTGTTTTAGTGCATGTGTGAAACACTGGGGAAAGAAATTAGCAAACTTTTCACTTCAACTGCCTGTTGTTTGTTCTTGGTGACTAGCTTCCTATACTAAACGTTTCTGCCTTTGATCCTTGATATGGTGACTGAAGCTTCAACATGGAGACATTGATTCAGACCAAAACACAGCAGCTCCATGCACATTTATGATGCAAACATGATAGAATTTCTGTTCAAGACAAATAAATAGCTATTAGTCTGCTTTTCTGTGTGTTCCTAGCTGTAGCAATTATCTACACATACTTTGGCAGAAATCTTTTTCACGTTTAGAATATAAATAATTTTCCTGGCTTTTTTTTTCCATGAGAGAAAAACAACTCTCTCTATATGGTGTACAAATTAGTATGTTAGAGGTGGGAACGTGTCTGGATCTCTAGAAAACAAAGGAGGATGCTTTGACATTCAGAGACAGCACAACGTAATCTTTTGACCAGCTAATTAAGCATGCTCCGTTTTTTTTATTTCATTTTGCTTCCTGTGCAATTTGTGAATTTGACTTTACAGCTGGCCAAGGTGGGTGGCATGACACAGCTTGACAATCTGTGTCAGAACAGTAAGCATATTTCTGAGTCATTGCATGGCACAAAAATGTGGACTGCTGTAGAGACAGCAACAGTATTTGTAAAAATATTGGCATAAGTCTCCGTTTAAAGACAATATGTGCAGATCACAGATAATAACAGCTTTGGAATAACTAAAACTTCATCTTGAGGTTTGTACCAGGATCAAAAGTGTTATACTTTTCTTTCTTAGCAAAACATAGATACAGGTCATGAGAAGTATCCTGCCTATTCTCTGCTGCACTCATCCCTTCAACATACCAAAGCATTATTTGTGGGACAATCTGATTGGATGCTAAATGTACTGACAAACGTTGACATTTTCCTACTCAGGGTGATTTTTCTTCTTTTTCTATAAACTGTATAGTTTATATATTTCTGTAACTGAAAGGAAAAAAAAATCTTTCTGCAGTTACGCTCAGATTGAAGTACATCAATATCTGCAGCACAAACCCCAGAATTTACAAAATGGAGTTATTTAATTTTGAGATTGTTTTTATGTAACTAAAAGACACTGCACGCACAAATGTATGCTCTAGAGATGGTGTAGTTTTCTCAGACTAATGTAAAACCCAGAGTATACAACAGTTGTTGGAGGACACAGTTACAACAAAGGCTAGTTGAAGTATTTTTATAGAAATTTTGGAGGACATTTTTTTCAACCCTTTCTGATTTCCATCCATGACAGGAAAAATTTAAAAAAATTAAAAGATCTAAAATCCAAACCAGGTAATTTAGGGAAATGCCATTGCAGTTTCACATGAGCTGTCACAGAGGTGTCTCTCCTTTTCCTTCTCTATGGCAGACTTCACAATTGGCAGAAATCCGACATGGTTCACAGCAGCTTCTGTATCTTTGTGATTCTTTATATTGTCATAAAATGGTAGGAACCTAAATGTGCCATACTTAGACTCACGCTTAGAATGGGTACATCCAAGGTATGTCAGAAGTCACTCCGATGGCATTTCTGAATTAGGAAAGCCCTTTGCTGCTTAAAAAGTGGATTTTTTTTCATAGGAGCAAAGTACAATGTATCCAAACAGCTCATGTTCATTAATTCATGTAGTCATTCCCATAGATGTTTTAACATTATTGTATTTTGAAAATATGTTTTCTCCATGAAAAAGGAAACTAAATGAGGTTTAAAGGGAAAAGCATGGACAAAAACTTGAACTTGAGTCCAGTCCGTATGCATGCCTCTTTTTGAGACTTCATCAAAGACCAGTAGTATAATTAGTTTCATTGTAGAAATGAAGACTGTTGTGCAATAAAACTATGTACATCCCAAAGGATTTAGATCACTAAACATTTATATTGCTATTTTTTGGCAGGGAGGAAGAGAATGGGAAGGACGGGGTTTGTCTTGAGCACATTGTAGCAATTCTCTTTCCTTTATTAACTAGAGTTCCAATTTAATTGTAAAAGACTAGTTTAACAACACCCATTTTCTAAAAATCTGTTAGCTGGTGTTAATTCTGCCTTTTATTAGTTATGACCTGAGTCATGCAACATCTGTTCCACTATTTCACCCGCAAACTGGCATGCCTATAATTACTTGGGTTGTCCTGTTTAGTCTTTTACAATGTCATAATATTAACTTTGCTCAGTCAACGAACATGGTGAAAGTTCAAGTCTCTTTGAACCGTTTTTCAAAAGCTTATACAAGTCAGGCTTTTGTGGTTGTGAAGGAGGAAGCTATATGACCAAGAAACACTACATCTATTACGCTTTGAATATTCTTTTGGTGAATTTTCTTTGATAATCTTATCTTACACTTTATAAATGGAAAAGTTTTGGACTATATTCTAATGAATTCCTGAGTATCAAAACTAATCTGGTGATGAAAAATGCTATCCTATATGCATTTTGCACCCACTGATTTGAAAAGGAATTGACTTAATTTAAGGTGCACGAGGAAAACATGGCTGAGTCCTCAGAAGTAATTAGCTAAGCTGAAAATAAGTTGCTAGTGAAACATGGGAGAAAAGAACTAAGTGCAGAGAAACCCTACTTTGGAGCTGCTTAGAATGGATACAAATTATCTATACACTGTTTTCCAGGCTTGATTATCTAGAGGCAAGTATCACCGCTTTAGCATTCTTCCCAAATTCATCTCCAGGGTTAACCATCCATGTTTAATCATTGCTGATAATGAGATTTGTAAACTTTCAAAAATCCCTTAACTAGAACTCTATGAATAGATTTGTGCATAAAGCGGACTGGGAGGAATTTACCTCTTTTTTTTTTTTTTAATCTAAAGAGTTAGGAAGAATTGATATTGACTTTTTTTTTAACATGTTGTACTTCTGAAAATTTCACTATGCAAAGAGCAAGCTTGATATGCCACAGTGAAAGCAGTAGAAAAGAAACACAATGAAGCTATTCAGTTTCCTTCAGTATCTGAATATTCCTTACATAATAGTGATTTCTGCTGTGCAGGTAGTCAGAGCACATATCTATCCAAGGGTTTCTCAGATTGGGGGTCCATGTAACACATGAAGTAAATTAAATCCCCAAACCCTGCAAAGTGGCATTTCCAGATACACCCTGGTCATCTTACAAAGAAGATCCCAACACATTACATTTCTAAGATTTCTCCTGTTACAGTGATTCCCAAATTGCCTTAAAAGAGGGCTCCAAAGCAGTCAAACAGAAACAATAAAGGGTGGAATCCAAAACAGAATTCAAAAAGTAACTAGCAAGAAAAGTTACAGTACTAAATGGAAGGAGTTGTGAGAGTGGCTGGAGCTGCATAGGAAAAGTTTGAAATGGATGTGGAAAATGAACCAAAGCACTGTGAACACCAGAATGAGGACATGTCAAGAAATGAGCAGCTGGAAAGGGATATGAATTAATGGAGCCATGAATTAATAGCATTGCTTTCCTGGTGCTCTAAGAAAGATGCAATGAAAATGAATATCCTGCATCCTGGTTCATATACTTACTTGAGGTTGTATCCATGTGACTCCTAGAAGAAAGAAACAAAGAAAACCCTCCCCCAAACCCTCCCAAAAACCCAGCCACAAACTTTGAAAGATTACCTGAGGCAACAAAGTGAACAATGCTTGAACTCTAACAGAAAAAAACAATGCTTGGAGACTCTCTTCAGTTTTTCTCTGCTTTTTTATGTATTCAGCTAAACCCATTTATCGTGAGTAATTTCAGAATTTTTTTCAGTAGCACTAGACCTAGATCAAATAACACTGGTTACCAGAAATAGCCCTACACTTCTGCAGATATTCTGTAGCAAGTTATTCTACAGTCACGTACATGGAATAAAACCATGTGTGGAAGAACACAGCCAAATCACTCAAACATGCTCCATTTCTATCACCATTTCTCTTCTTCCCTTTGAGTTTTCAAACTATAGGAAAAAAAAAACTTTTGAGTTTGAATTCACCTGGACCTTGTCAAGTCAAAGTGTAAGGGTACGTGGAAGGAGAGTGTCAGCTCTTTTAAGTGTATCTGGACAAAGGAGCCGTAAACAAGAACAGAGACAAACCTGACTGACACAGGGTAAGGGAGGTTGTGATAAGAACAAACCTGGTCATTCACACTAATTCATACGAATATCTGGAGTGTGAAGATGTTTATTTTTTTGGGAGGATAGGGAAAGGAAAGGGAGGAAGACAAATAGACAGAGGCATAAAACCTGACCAACTAGCGTTAACAAAGACAATAGTCAGAAACAAATCTGGTCAGTCAAGGTAACCGATGGGCTATCGAGAACTGGGCAAACTGGGACTTTACAATTGATAAGGATGCAAACCTGAGGGTCCCGGGTGTTGGAGCAGATTGGTGGGACTACGCTGAGTGCTGAGGCAATGTGCAGGGGAGGGGGAAGCAGAAAGGAACAAAGAGGGGTAGACAGAAAGGGGTATAAAATGGGCTGGTCACGTGTAAAAGGGGGCCGGTCAGTACGCTTGCCTGGCCAAGCCCTGTGCCTGATCAACCCAGTCCGTCCTGTCTTCTTATGCCTTCTTATTGAATGTTTTCTCAACTATCTCTCTATGTAATCTCACCCTCTATGCCATGTGTACATGTGCTGCTAGGACTAACCGCCAGCTACTGGTGAGACCTGTATGTGTACGAGTCAAATTTTGTGCTGGCTACTGGAGTCAGACCTCGGGGGTGTTGATGAGCATGTGTATCTTCCCAAAACTGCACGTGTGTGTGGGATTGGGTGTGCCTGTGTGTATGTGTCTCTGGGATATGTGCTCAGCTCCTCTACTGGTTGAACTTGCAAAGAGGAAAGTGGCAGCCTGGGCAGGAGGGAGTCCTGGGCTGGGGCAGCTGGAGAAGGCGGAGACTTTTAGCATCCCTTAACACTAAGCTGCACATATATATATGTATAAAATATTATAGACACACATCCAATCTCGTGATATATAAGCAGGTGATTGGTTGAAAGTATGGAGGCACACAGTTAATTCTGTGCTCGCTTTCTGAAGAATAAAAATATCATTGTTAATCTGAATGCATTGCTCAGCTGGGGACCCTGAGAGCACAGTCTAGCTCAAACACAGCTTACCTAAAGGAAATACTGACATTGAGTTAATGAAATTTTGAATCAAGTGTTAAACAATTAATTTTCTATACCTTTATTAATCATTTGTTGTGAAGGAAGAGTGACACAATGCATACCTTTCAAAAGAATGATCATAGAAATAAATAAATTTATAAATTCTTCTGATAAATCAAAATGGCCAATGAAGTAAGCAAATACACCCATTCTCCTCATTATTCAGGAAGTCTGTTCTGACAAAGAAATTAGCTTTATTTTGTCACCTAATTTATCACCGAGAGAGAATTAAAAAAAAAAAAAAAAAGAGAGAAATACCGTACCTTGCCCTAAGCCTTTTCAACTAACTTCAAATTGTCATTAGAGTTCTACTTCGGTGTCGCTCAGTTTAGTGATCTGTTTCTCCTTTGCAGTTTCTAAACTTAATTACTACAGCTATATCTAAGACACAGAATTCTGCCTGAACAAGTGTCTTCCTTGGTGTGTTTGTTGGGCAGCATCACACTGCCTGTGCAGTAAAATGCCAGTTGCTAGCAGCTTGTGACATGTGTGTTTTCTCAAGTCAAATTCTTTTATTTTCTCAAGCAAAAGTTTTAGAATATAAAGGACATTATTGCAGAATTTCTAGGCTCTGTTCTTAAGTTCTTCAAGCAGACTCTTTTGTCAAAATAGTTGCAAAACTCTATTACCGATGTCTCATGCTTTAGCCTGAGTTGTTAGATCTGATGTCACTTGTATAATGTGACAAGACAGGCAAGGCTACCTTTTCTTTTACTTTGTAAAAGACCTTGGTTTTCCCCTAACTTCCCATGACAATTGTCATTGCAAGCCGCAGCCATGTTCTCCCACTTACGTCCTCATCAATGACAAAAAGAATATTTCTGACTCTAAGGAGATCTTACACTCTCCTGCCAAGGCACCCCATTATCCCTCTCCTCGCAAAGGTCCTGAGTGAGGCCGTCAGCCCTCCTGTCACGGGAGATGCTGCTCACGCCCAGCTGCAGGCCCAGCACTTGAAGTTACGTGTCACAGCCACGTTTCAAAGCAAATTGGTTTCCGTTTTCCAGCCGGGATATGTGATCAGAATGCATTCTAGGGGATGTATAGCAGGTGAGGGCTACATTTAATCCTTTTGGATTGGTATTTATTCACTCAGGGAAGATGAAGAGGCCCTCTGCGGGCAGCAGCACTGGCTCTGGCCCCGCCACCTCCCCTGGCCTCCAGGTGGCAGCACAGGCAATGCCTGGAGGCCTAAGGCCCCAACCAATCCCATGTCGAGGTTCCTGCTCCCAACCAATCCCCTGCTGCCAGGTGTCCCTGCAGGGTGGGGCCCTGCCAGGCCTTGTGCCACAGCAGAGCTGGGCTCCTGGCCGAGCGGTGTGGGCTCCGCTGCGCTCTGACAGGTTGCAAAGCCGTCAGCAGGCAGAGCTAAAGCAGCTGCTTCTTTCTTTTTTTTTTTTTTCCTGATTTGAGCTGTTCTGTTTTCCTGTTTGTCCCCCTTGATACACGCCCAGTGTCTGTTCTGCCACTTCTGTCAGGAGTAGGTCAGGAGAGGAGGCATTGCTGCACAGGCTGGGTGGAGGGCGCGTAAATGCCAGCAGCTCTGTCTTCCCACGTCTTGGGATGGTCTTCAGAGCCCCGATCTATTTCTCTGTGCTCTTCTTGCAAGGTGTTTTACCTCCTCCCGCTCTGTAATCCATCATTCTATGTGCATAGCCTGTGGCTGATTCATTTAAAATGTCACTGGGTAGCACTGTGGCTTGTATAACAATGTGGGTGATAAATGGGAAGTTTATCCCCAGAGCCTTTTCTTCTAGATTTATAGGCACTTTACATCTAGAAGGTAAGGGTCGACTCCCACCCCTCCCCGGTGTTCCTTCTCTACCTTCCTCCCCAGGTCTTGTAGCTCCGGGAGCAGCAGACGGTGGAGGGCAGGCGGGAGGGAAGGGCCTGCATGGCGGGGGTGGCTGCTGCCACCATAGAAGCAGGTATAACTGGCTGTCTTCCCTTCAGCCAGTCTGCTCTCGGACCTAGGGAGGGGCAGGGCCTTACTCTGTGCAGAGGATGGCTGGCCCATTCTGGTAGAGCGATGAGGAACAAGGAGGCTTGGATGTAGAGTCTCAGGTCTATCAATTGCAAGATGTAGGGAATGGCATGCGGCAGGGGTGGGAGGGTGGTGAGGAGCAGCGAAGGATTCCGCTGTTACAACAGTCTGGTTGCTGCCCTGAGTGCTGTTTTTGTATCCACAGCCTGCACACCTAGATAATCTGTGGGTTATTTGAACGCATTTGCAGAAAGAACAGTGCTTTTACAGGTGCTATTTAAGGCCCAGGGTATACCTATGAAAATACAGTTGCCGGGTCTGCTTTAATGCAATTCATCCTTTGAAGAATGGTTCCAAAGTGATTTTTGCTTGAAAGCTAACTGTTCTACCGCTTGAATTAATCCCCCTCATTTGATCATTTGCTGTTACCTTTTTGGTCTGCTCTTGTTATCTCCACTGATTATTTGCATCTCTCTGTGCTTCTATAAACCTTTCCCCAATCCCAAATTGGATCTTAAGTGTACTTTTCTTCTAACTCATCATGTTACTTTTTGTCTTAATCACATCCTTCTATTACTTCTTTTGTTTCCTCCATCTCTCTCATCCTTTTGCCTTTCTTCTCTTTTTCTGCCACTACTAACTCTACTTTCTCTCATTTCTCTCACCTGCTTGCTTTTCTGATGCATAGAAACCTTCGTCTGCTTTTTCTGCTTTTGGTGGTACTTATTTGTCTTGATCTCTTCTTGTTCCTTCAAAAACTTTTCTCACCTGACAGTTACTATCCTCTGTTTCAGAATTAAGTAACCCTGCAACTTCTTCCTACTCTCTTGCACCCCAGGAATGTCTGCTCACTCTCAAAATGTCATAAACTTATGACATTTAGCTTGGCGTCTTCCTCTCTTCTTTTTGCAGTCTCTCCTTTGTGCACATCCTGCTCTTCCCCTACTCTGCTTCTCCTGGACTCTCATGTATGTCTTTATTTTCAAATGGTAGCTGCTGAAAACTTCTATGTTTTTTTTCCCTCATATATAATTAACTAGGAGAATGTCATATTTTCTGCTTGCCATGCAATTGCATTCAGAATCAGTAGATAGAGCAGAATTGCTTAGAATTAGCACCTCTACAGGTTCCTAACAGAAATGTCATGGTCTCTGCACTGGCTTTCTAATTCAAATTTAATTGTTCCTTTATAGAGCCCTGAATAGAATGAGTCCAGGCTTCCTTTCCTTTATAGTTGTTTATCTTCCCAGCAACTAAGATTACCTAAAGCAAGATTGCATCAACTTTGGTACTTATGTAGAGGATGATACAGGGGGGCAAAAGTAATGTTTTCCTTAGTCTTAGGTAGACATGCTATCCAGGGTAGAAGGCTCATCTGTTTATTCAGAGCTTTATTTTACTAAGCATTTAGGTAGAGTATTTTGGGTCTTTTTTTTGTAACTTTTGCAGCTAGGACTGACTTCATAAAATATTGTTGCATTATACCAGTATAAAATTATGTAAATTATGTTCCCCTGTGTCCACATAACAGTATAAGGTGGGTTTTTTTAAGAAGCTGAGGATGGGGAAGGGAATTACTGGCATGATAATTAGTTTGGATATTGTATTTTATTCCTTATGGATGAATCAAATAAATTAAAATTTAATTATAAATTATGTGCATCAACACTTTAATGTTCGTAAAATGCTGTATTAAAATGTACGCATTGAAATATGAGCTTCTCACTTTTTTATGTTTGGTAGTATGTACTACGGATTTTTGTACATGATTTTTGTGGTTTTGTATATACATTTGTGCACATGCATATAAATAGGTTAGATTTCATAATATGGGTGTATGTATGTATATTTACATATGTGCCATTTTATACTTTTGGGTTGAATTTCTCGCATGGAGAGGACAGAAAATCCATTCTGTGCTCCTTATTTCTCTTCTTTGATGTTAGTAGAATTTTGTATTTCATTTGTTCCCTCCATTGTCTCCTAGCAATATCAAATAATGACATCCAATGATCATCCTATGGGTGTATTCAAAGTTCCATTTATATGTTTGGGTACTGAAAATAATATTTTCTAGAATGAACAGCTTTTGTTTTGCAGTTACCTCTTTTAATATTTTAAATTTATAGGGATGAAATTTTAATATTTTCAATGATTCTGGATTTTTTTCAGGCAGCATTGATAACTATATGGCCAAATCTAATTCCTGCCCTATATTTTTGGAATCTGTGTAAGAGAAATAACTCCTGTAACCCTGAGTAAGTTGGTTTAAGATTCAACATCTTTAAAGTAAGCCAACAAGTCATTGATAGTCTCTCTGCCAAACCTCGTTAGGTGGACAGCATCTTAACCCTTATTACTGGGGTATTAGCCAAATTCTCATAACAATGTCAAAGTATTTTGAAAAAAAAAAAAGTAAATTAACTACAGGTTTCAGAGAAGTCTTGGAGAAAAAAAGGTGCTTTACAGACTAAAAGCTATTCAGTTTGTCAAAGAGCAGTTTAAAAGTGTGATTTTATTACCTCGTGCATTGGAAACAGATTTCTGATGACAGATTGTTCTTCGTTCTATGCAAAAGACATACTGAGATCCAACAGTTGAATGAGGGAGCTAACCAAATGCTGACTAGAAATAAGGGACATCTTTTTTAAAAAAAACAACTATGTTAATTATTCATTGGAAGAATTCAGCTACATGTAGGGTAACTTTTCTGTCAACTGTTGTTTAAATCAAAAATAGTGTGTCACCTCTGAAGGTTCATCTCTCTTCCTGTTGACTGAAGAGACAGCAAGGCTCCTAAGTGTCTCCAAGTGTCCTAAGTTAGGTAAGATAAATCACAAACTATGAATATCCACCTAAAGAATAAGATATTTTTCGAGTGTTGTACTCAAGACCAAATTTAGTGCCTTACATGCATCATCCACTAGAAGTAAAACAGAAAGTAATTTATGGTCTGGATTTTAGAGGTATTTCAGTGTTGAAGAACACCTATACAAATTCTCAGACATAATTCCATGGGTCTATTCTAGTTGTTAGTACTTCACCAATATGACTAAGAGCTTTGTGGTCTACCCTAAAGTTATTTAAAACATCTTAAAACTCCACTCCTTACCTTTTCAGTATAATCTATAAGTAATTTTTCTGGCTGCCCCATGGTTCTCTTTTTAACCAAGATCATAATTCAAATTCTCATTGGCTAAATAGATAGCAATCTAAAGAAGGGCTTTGCAATTTTGTCTAAATTCCGAAGCATTGTACAGAGGATTTGCAGAGGCTCCAGAGAGAGCCTCTTATCTTTCTTCGCTATTGTTAAACTTCACATTTGCATGATAAAAAATACAAGTAAAGAAAAAATAAAAGCCCCTTTGGTCTCAATGTAAAAGCAACACTGATGGAAAAACAACCCAGAAAAAACAAATTCACACAAAAAAAAGATGGAAAAAAGTACTAAGGAAAGAGATTACATATACATAAATGCATAAACCTAAGAAGCTGACGGACTATACCCACAAATGAAAACTATCTTAAAATGGCACCATATCCCACAAAGGAGATAAATCATTATCTGTTTTCATTTGGTGTTCAATGAGGAAACAATTCACTTGTGGAACAATTTCTAATCAGACAACCTCTAACAAAACCTTTCATCTTCTTTCACCTATTTGGTGCACAAAGATTGATCTGTTCTGCATTCTGAAACTGATACCAGACAGAAATTATTTTCGACACCGACTGGCACTGGGCCATGTTGAAAACGATTTGTGAGCAAACCTGACTAATGAAAGGAAAATGATTTAAAAGTCATCATGACAATCCGTAAGTGACTCCAAAAGAGTGGAAACAAGTTATAAAACAGAAGCAATAAAGAAAAATAGGACAAACAATGGAGAAAATAAGTAATCTGTGTCGTAAGTTAGTGTGCCGCATCCCTTGCTCTCCTCTTTCTTTTTCTTCCCTTTCAAGTTTCAGTATATCAAAATGCTAAGGATAGGTTAGAATTACAAATAGTTTTATATCAGTTAAAAATTCTGGATGCTATCTATAATAAGAAGTTGGGCAGATACATTTCTTGTTCCCCCCCTCCCTGCCCTGCCATCTGTTCCACATATGGTATTAGGTCCTGATTGACTGGAATTTAGCAAATGTGATGCCCATCTACAAGCAGGGCTGGAAGGAGGATCTGGGGAACTACAGGCCTGTCAGTCTGACCTCGGTGCCAGGGAATGTTATGGAGGAGATCATCGGATTTAGGTTTCTCTTCACATGACTCCTCAGCATATTAGACATCATCAGAATATGCTTAATCCATGCCAAAAACATTTGACCTTGGTCACTTTCATTCACAAATGGATCTGGCAATAGTGGTGCCCATTTTTGCATGATACCTTAGTGTATACATCAGTCACTCGGGAGCTGATTCAAGTGCTGTCTTAGGGGACAGTGGGTCAAATTTGTGACATTCATCTGGTGTTTAGCATCCTTTATGAGTAAATAAGAGCAGAGAGCTCCAAAACCCTCAGGCTAAGAAGGGCCTAGAGTTGGGGCTGCCTCTTTTTTTGATAAGTGGTCTAACTACTGGGAAATTGTATAAGTGCAATGGATTGCTGTTCAAGACAAAATAGAAAACTAAGATCCTCCCACTGGAGTATTATTCCTATTTAAATTTTCATGCTAATTTCAGTAAGGCTTGCATTGTGTTGCTGTGTATTGTTAAACAACAACTGTATCCCGCTGAAGAGACGGCTGCAGTTCAGTAACGCATGAAGGCGTTCCTGGGTATTGTATGACATTTGAATGATCCATATAGTGTACTAGAAAGTGTATTGAAATCCATTTCCATGACAGGTGCTAGACAAAAGAATAACCTCTGTAATGCAATTAGAGTTTCTTCCAGATTAAATGTGCTGTATGAAAGTAAACCCTGATTTTGGTGGTTTTATTCAGATTATTAGTGCTTGGTGTAGTACTTAATGATGCTTCTGATTGAATAGCAAAAGTATTCATGCATAGTTTTACAGAAAGGTAAATTCAATATTTATCAAATTGCTTTATGAGATAGCGAGGAAGGAAAACTGATGACATTCTAACAGTATTTATGTCTAAAAATGTTACATTCAGATGTGAAGACCCCCTGTGGCCAAATAATTTAAATGCTACACATCCCAATTTTAGGACAGGCCCCTGCCATTTCAGTGCCATCTCAAATAAAACTGTGACAGGTGGCCATGTAATTAAAAAAAAAAAAAAGTGGTTGTTCTGAGCCCTGATAATACAGAGTTCACTTCATTTTTCTCCCCGATTTTCCCTTTACACAGATGGTGTAATTTTGCCCCTCAAAGTTTTACCTCTGGAAGCTATTTTTATTTATTTTCTACAAGTGCACCTTCAGGCAATAACAGCAGGGGGGCAAATCCTGTATTTTACGCTGTCAAAACCGATACACTGTAAGTTATTTGCATCACTTTCTGAAGTGCCAGTCAACGGCTTTGTGTTTGGAACAGTGCGACCCACTAACAGACTCAGAAAAAGCAGTCTCTGAACTGATAGCACCAGGGTGGGTGTTAGTATGGAAAGAAAAGGAAAAAAAATAAAGAGTCTTTTTTTATTGCTGCTGTTGAAAGTTTTCTAATGAAAGGAGATGAATCAGGAGCTTTGTAATAACATGTGCCTGGCCACTTAGCTGTAGCAGCAGATCTGGAATGACGCTTACTCAGCACAAGCTTTGGACCTTTCAGACCTTATGTTTCATTTCTCATCTACCGAGCTTCTCACATTTGTACAAAATAAAAGGAAGAATAAAAAAATCAATTTTTTTTAACAATTTCAGTCCAAAAAGAATACACATATTCATCCATTAGACTTTTAGAAAAAAGTTGGCACATAGTCCGACTTTTTGCCCACAAAGACAAAATATTTGTCTTCAGAGCCATCAATTTTAGAAACTGATACTTCTTTGTCCTTTTTTTTAAAGGAGTTCAGCTCAAAGCAGTAAACAAGAGAAAGTGAAAGAGCAAACATTAAATAATGAGCCTGTAAAGGGAATATCTGCCAAATTCTTCCACTGCATGTTGGAAGGCTGCTGAAACCTGAAACTGCTGTTATTTTCCATGCAGAGAAGCAACTCTTCAGGTCTTCTGACAATGCAGAGGCCTCAAGACAACATTTCTGGAACTCTTACAGCAAAGTCTTCTAAATGTATGTCCTGGTTTCGGCTGTGAGAGAGATAACTTTCTTCCTAGTAGCTGGTATAGTGCTGTGGTTTGGATTTTAGTATGAGAATAATGTTGATAACGCACTGATGTTTTAGTTGTGGCTAAGTAATGTTTACACTGGTCAAGGACTTTTCAGCTTCCCATGCTCTGCCAGGTGCACAAGAAACTGGGAGGGGGCACAGCCAAGATAGTTGGTCCAAACTGGCCAAAGGGCTATTCCATACCATATGACGTCATGCTCAGTATACTGGGGGGAGTTGGCCAGGGGCCAACGATCGCTGCTCGGGGACTGGCTGGGCATTGGTCGGCGGGTGGTGAGTGGTTGCATCACTTAGATTTTTTTCCCTGGGTCTTTTCCTCTCTCTCTCTTTTGTTGTTTTCCTTTTCATTACTATTTTACTATTATTATTATTATTATTATTATTATTACTATTACTATTACTACATTTTTTCTTTTCCCAATTATTAAACTGTTCTTATCTCAACCCATGTAGCCTGGAATTAGAGGGTAAGGAAGCCAAACATCTGGATCCCTTTCTAGGGAAGGGGGCATTGACAAAGCGATTGGAAAAGGGGCACAAGTCCTCAGCCTTTGGAAGTGGCTCCTGTCAGGCATGAAGGAAAGATATCCCTTCAAGGAAGATGTTATATATTTCCCCGGGAAATAGACCACCATGGAGAAATGTATCCAGTACCTGAGGGAGTTAGCCATGCTGGAGGTGGTTTATGGTGACCTGGACGACGAGCAGTTACCCAAAGATCCAGATGAAGTCAGGTGCACACGACCCATGTGGCAGAAGTTGGTATGGAGCGCACCATCGTTGCATGCCAACTCATTGGCAATACTGACCTGGAAAGACGGAGAGGGTCCAACAGTGGATGAAGTGGCTAGCCAGCTTTGGGAATACAAATAAAGTATCTCTTCTTCCCTTGTTTCGGCTGTGGAGAAACTGTCCCGGAAGGTCCAGCAACTCAAAGAGGATATGTCCTGCTCCCCACCTGTGCGGACCAGTATCTCAGCTATTAGGAGTCAATGTTCTTCTGCTGAAGAGACAGGATATAGTGGATACACACCACGGGGCACCCTGTGGTTTTACCTGCATGACCACGGAGGGGACATGAGGAAGTGGGATGGAAAACCTACCTTGACCCTAGAGCCCCGGGTACATGAGTCGCAAGGAAAAACAAACACACAAGGGGGTTCTTCCAGGAAAATTGCTGCTCTGGTTTCCAGTGGACAGTTCCCCAGACAGAGTAAAAGGGCTGATCTTACTCCTGATTTTAATGAAGGAGCTCCTGACTCGTATGTACAAGAAGTGGGTAATGAATACTATGACCTTGACTAGAGGGGCCCTGCCTCCAGCCAGGTGGAGGAAAGGGACAACTGAGTTTACTGGACTGTGTGGATTTGATGGCCTGGCACATCAGACCCACAGGAGTATAAGGCTGTAGTAGACACCAGTGCACAGTGTACCCTAATGCCATCAAGCTATATAGGGGTAGAACCCATCTGTATTTCTGGAGTGACAAGGGGATCCCAACAGCTAACTGTATTGGAGGTCCAAGTGAGCCTAACTGGGAATAAGTGGCAAAAGCATCCCATTGTGACTGGCCCAGAGGGTCCATGCGGCCTTGGCATAGGCTACCTGAGGAGAGGGTATTTCAAGGACCCAAAAGGGTACCGGTGAGCTTTTGGTATAGCTGCCTTGGAGATGGAGGAAATTAAACAGCTGTCTATCTTGCCTGGTCTCTTAGAAGACCCTTCTGTTGTGGGGTTGCTGAGGGTCGAAGAACAGATGCCAGTTGCTACCACAACAGTGCACCGGAGGCAATATTGAATCAACTGAGCCTCCCTGATTCCCATCCATAAGCTGATTCATCGACTGGAGAGCCAAGGAGTGATCAGTAAGACTCGTTCACCTTTTAACAGTCCCATATGGCCAGTGCAAAAGTCTAATGGAGAGTGGAGACTAACAGTAGACTATTGTGGCCTGAATGAAGTCATGCCACCACCGAGTGCTGCTGTGCTGGACATGCTGGAACTTCAATATGAACTGGAGTCAAAAGCAGCCAAGTGGTATGCCACAACTGATATTGCTAATGTATTTTTCTCAATCCCTTTGGCAGCAGAGTGAAGGCCACAGTTTGCTTTCACTTGGAGGGGTGTCCAGTACACCTGGAATCGACTGCCCCAGGGGTGGAAACACAGCTCCACCATTTGCCATGGACTGATCCAGACAGCACTGGAACAGGGTGAAGCTCCAGAACATCTGCAATATATTGATGACATTATTGTGTGGGGCAACACAGCAGAAGAGGTTTTTGAGAAAGGGAAAAAAATAGTCCAAATCATCCTGAAAGCCAGTTTTGCTATAAAACAAAGTAAGGTTAAGGAACCTGCACAGGAGATCCAGTTTTTAGGAATAAAATAGCAAGATGGACGTTGTCAGATCCCAATGGATGTGATCAACAAAATAACAGCCATGTCTCCACCATCTAGCAAAAAGGAAACACAAGCTTTCTTAGGCATTGTGGGATTTTGGAGAATGCATATTCCAAATTACAGTCTGATCGTAAGGCCTCTCTATCAAGGGACCCAGAAGAAGAACGATTTCAAATGGAGCCCTTAGCAATGACAAGCCTTTGAACAAATTAAACAGGAGATAGTTCATGCAGTAGCCCTGTCCTGGTTTCAGCTGGGATAGAGTTCATTTTCTTCCTAGTAGCTGGTATAGTGCTGTGTTTTGGATTTTGGTATGAGAATAATATTGATAACACGCTGATGTTTTGGCTGTTGCTAATCAGTGTTTACACTGGTCAAGGACTTTTTCAGCTTCCCATGCTCTGCCAGGTGCACAAGAAACTGGGATGTGGCACAGCCAGGATAGTTGACCCAAACTGGCCAAAGGGGTATTCCATACCATATGACGTCATGCTTAGTATATAAGTCAGGGGGAGTTGGCCGGGGGGTAGTGATCGCTTCTCGGGGACTGGCTGGGCGTCAGTTGGCAGGTGGTGAGCGGTTGTATCATTTATTTTATTTTATTTTATTTTATTTTATTTTATTTTTTTTTATTTTTATTTTTCCCTCCCTTGGGTTTTGTTCCTCTCTCTCTCTTGTTGTTTTCCTTCTCATTACAATTCATTATTATTATTACTATTATTTTGTTCCAATTATTAAACTGTTCTTATCTCAACCCACGGGTTTTCTTACTTTTGCTCTTCTGATTCTCTCCCCCATCCCACCAGGGGGGAGTGAGTGAGCGGCTGCGTGGTGCTTAGCTGCCAGCTGGGGCTAAACCACGACAAGCCCTTGGGCCAGTCTGGGCAGGACAAGATGTAAAAAATGTGCTCTACACGGCGGCCAGGGAGAATGGCCCTACCTGGAGCCTCTGGCAGAAAGCACCAGGGGAGACTTGAGGACAATCCTTAGGGTTTTGGAGTCAGGGATACAGAGGATCTGAGGCCCACTATACTCCAACTGAAAAAGAGATATTGGCAGCATATGAAGGGGTTCAAGCTGCTTTGGAAGGGGTTGGTACTGAAGCACAGCTCCTCCTGGCACCCCAGCTGCCGGTGCTGAGCTGGATGTTCCAAGGGAGGATCCCCTCTACACATCATGCAACTGAGGCTATGTGGAGTAAGTGGGTCGCACTGATCACACAATGGGCTTGAATAGGAAACCCCAGTTGCCCAGGGATCTTGGAAGTGATCATGGACTGGCCAGAAGGCAAAGATTGCAGAATATCACCAGAGGAGGAGGTGATGTGTGCTGAGGGGCCCCCACTGTACAATAAACTACCAGAAAATGAGAAGCAATATGCTCTGTTCACTGATGGGTCCTGTCGCCTTGTGGGAAAGCACTGGGGGTAGAAGGCTGCTGTATGGAGTCCTACGTGACAAGTCACAGAAAGTGCTGATGGAGAAGGTGAGTCAAGTCAGTTTGCGGAGGTGAAGGCCATCCAGCTGGCTTTAGATATTGCTGAATGATAAAAATGGCCAGTGCTCTATCTCTGTACTGATTCATGGATGGTGGCAAATGCCCTGTGGGGGGTGGTTACAGCAATGGAAGCAGAAAAACTGGCAGCGCAGAGGCAAACCTGTCTGGGTTGCCACATTGTGGCAAGATATTGCTGCCTGGGTAGAGAACCTGGTTGTAAAAGTATGTCACATAGATGCTCACATACCCAAGAGTCAGGCCACTGAAGAACATCAAAACAACCAGCAGGTGGATCAGGCTGCTAAGATTGGATCAGGCTGCTAAGATTGAAGTGGCCCCGGTGGATCTGGACTGGCAACATAAGGGTGAATTATTTATAGCTTTGTGGGCCCATGACACCTCAGGCCACCAAGGAAGATACGCAATATATAGATGGGCTCGTGATTGGGGGGTGGACTTGACCATGGACACTATTGCACAGGTTATCCATGTATGTGAAACATGCGCTGCAATTAAGCAAGCCAAGCAGTTAAAGCCCCTGTGGTATGGAGGGCGATGGCTGAAATATAAATATGGGGAGGCCTGGCAGATCGATTATATCACATTCCCACAAACCCACCAAGGCAAGCGCCATGTGCTTACAATGGTGGAAGCAACCACCGGATGGCTGGAAACACATCCTGTGCCCCATGTCACTGCATGGAACACTATCCTGGGCCTTGAAAAGCAAGTCCTATGGTAACGTGGCACCCCACAGAGAACTGAGTCAGAGAACAGAACTCATTTCTGAAACAGCCTCAATAGACACCTGGGCCAAAGAGCATGGCATTGAGTGGGTATATCACATCCCCTATCACGCACCAGCCTCCAGGAAAATCAAACGATACAATGGACTGTTAAAGACTACACTGAGAGCAATGGGTGGTGGGACATTCAAACATTGGGATACACATTTAGCAAAGGCCACCTGGTTAGTCAACACTAAAGTATCTGCCAGTTGAGCTGGCCCTGCCCAATCAAAACTTTTACATACTGTAGAAGGGGACAAAGTCCCTGTACTGCACATAAAAAATATGCTGGGGAAGACAGTCTGGGTTACTCCTGCCTTGGTCAAAGGCAAGCCCATCCGTAGGATTGCTTTTGCTCAAGGACCTGGGTGCACTTGGTGGGTAATGTTAAAGGATGGAGAATTCCGCTGTATAGCTCAAGTGGATTTGATTTTGGGTGAGAATAGCCAATGAACTAAATGATATGATGTTGATTGCTATATAATACTGTATGTCATCACTTTTATGGTTGCTACATGCCATATCAATGGTATTTCAGCGAGAATCACCCAGATTAATGAAGAATGAACTTTGATGAAACCGAGCAAAGTGCAGTGGTGATGGAACCAGAACTGGCTTCAGCATGCAACAATCCAACACCACACCCCATCTCTCCTGCCCTGAAGGACTGTTGTGACAGATGGAGCCCAAAGTCATGGACTAAATGAACTTAACGGACATTTTAGAGGGATGACCCATAGACCAAGGGAATGATATCTGTGTGTATGTATCAAAAGACAGGGAAAGTGGTGGTGATTTAATTGGAATGTATTAGAAAGGGTAGAACCTGGGCATGATGTAAGTGGTATAGAATAAGGGGTGGATACTGTCCTGGTTTTGGCTAGGATAGGGTTAATTTTCTTCCTAGTAGCTGGTATAGTGCTGTGGTTTGGATTTTAGTATGAGATTAATGTTGATAACACACTGATGTTTTAGTTGTGGCTAAGTAATGTTTACACTGGTCAAGGACTTTTCAGCTTCCCGTGCTCTACCAGGTGCACAAGAAGCTGGGAGGGGGCACAGCCAAGATAATTGATCCAAACTGGCCAAAGGGCTATTCCATACCATATGATGTCATGCTCAGTATATAAACTGGGGGGAGTTGGCGGGGAGGCAGGGATCGCTGCTCGGGGACTGGCTGGGCGTTGGTTGGCGGGTGGACAGTGGTTGCATCACTTGGGTTTTTTTTCCCTGGTTTTTTTTCCCCCCTCTCTCTTTTGTTGTTTTCATTACTATTATTATTGTTGTTGTTATTGTTATTGTCATTGTTATAATATTAATTTCCTAATTATTTAACTGTTCTTATCGCAACCCATGAGTTTTCTTACTTTTGCTTTCCTGATTCTCTCCCCCATCCACTGGGGGCGGGAGGGTGAGTGAGCAGCTGTGCGGTGCTTAATTGCCTACTGGGGCTGAACAATGACACCATAATAAACGTGCTCAATTTCTGATTTTCTTTAAGGGCTGAAAAAACCCAACTTGGTGTACTAGAAGGGAGTACTAAGAGGTGCTGAAAAACTTCTTCCAACTGCCTGTTTGCTGAGAAATGTAACCTTCCTAAATCCTACCTTCAGGTTGAAGCTGACAGGAAAATCAGTGGAAAATTTAGCATTTTATCTAGGGAGCTGCAGCAGTTCAGTGGAATATAATAGTTTTCTCTATGAATTTACAGCACACCAGCCATCAGAGATAGATAACTTGGTACAAGTCCAGGAAGCTCGATTATTCAGAGTGTCTGAAGTATGAGAGGACAACAAGCAAGACAAGCACAGATGTTCTTTAAGTGACTTATGCTGACACGGTTTGCTTTCTTACTTTGAGTGTTGAATCAGGGAGACAACTTTCAGGTCCCAGCTGTAGGAGTTTTAGAAGGTGGCATAACAGAAGAGTTCATGTCTCAGAGTTACAGACTATTAGCCTGGGGTTGAAAGCTTTTCCTTGGTCAAACTAGCAGTAAAGGGATACCTATTTGCAAAAGCAGAAGGAAAAAAGCAACTGCATGAGATGAAAAGTACATATTTTTTTCCATTCTGTGTTACAGAAATTGGTGTGGCCACTGTGATACTATCTGAATAAAGTATTTGGGATGAGGTGAAGTGCTGTTCTCCTAAAAGTTTTCTTTGCAGTTTAACTCATATGGTAGCTGAGATCTCCTTGGCTTAGTTATAGGCTGTAAAAGTCTGCTTTTATAAAACAATCTGTAGGATTTGGTCCTTCCTCTGCTATTGGGAGAGTCAAAACAATTCAGATTTAATATTTTTCAGTCAAATCTTGGCTACTATGATGCATAAGAACGATGGATTTTTTTTATAAGCAGTAACACAAAGGAAGATTAGAAGGAACTACAGAAATACAACAGAAGCTACTTTTGTATGGAATAGCAGAAGCTTTACTGCATAGGCATAGACATTAAACTGGTTTTATTTCTTTAAGTATCTAGGCTGCTGTACACTTGGTAAAAAAAAAAGAAAATCTTCTCTGGTCATAATTTTCTGGGGAAGGAAGTCCTGGAATGCTCTAAGCTGAAACCTTGTTTGGCAGTGAGATCGGAAGTCCTATTTTAATAATGTTTTACAAATGACTGATCAAAACAGTCATTCTAGACTTCCGTTAAATTAGCCCTTCTCTTCTAGTTTATTTGGTATTGAATAACATTAAAATATATTTTGAGCTTAAAAGTTTGTACTAAAAGAAATAGACCTTTATATGATGCATAAAGGTGTAAAAGAGACATGTAGTATGAAAACATTCCAAATTCCCAAATGACTTCAATCTGAGTTGCTCAGAAAATTCCAGGTTAATTATTTTGTTTCTAGGAAAGAATTCATATTACAGAAGAATAATCAGCTCTTTATAGACAGTGTTCTTACTTATTAAAAGTTCTGCTGAAATTAGGTTATACCACATTCCAGAAAAGTGATAACAATGTACCATTGCTATGACTTTAATAAAAATCAGACACACCGGCACCAACTGAATCAATCATCGTTATTCAGGAAAACACTTAGCCAATACATTTCAAACCTATTGGAGACAATGGAGCTTAAGCACAGGGTTATCTTCTTTCCTACTAGAGATTTGTGTCATATCCTCATTTATTCTTTGATTACAATTTTATCATACCTGCAGGAAAAAAATAGTAGTTAAAAATAAGATTTACTCTTAATGTGAGTATAGTTCTCACTCAATATGCCTTATTGCTTTGTCAGTAATTTTAAAGGATAAGGATGAATCAGGTTGAAGAAATGGGATTACAGAAGATGAGACTACCAGGTTAAGAGAGGAATCATTTGGAGTTATCATACTTGAAGGTGCTGTGATAACGGTAATAGGAAGGAAGATTTGTTTGGATAAAAATTGTGGTATCGTCTGTAAATGATGATGCCGTGACATTTATAATTGGCCATAAATTGACATTTATAAGAGGAAATATGAATATCAGAAGCAAATCCACATTGTCTGTAGGTTGAATTGAAGTTCTTATTTTACTCCCAATTTTTATTTAGCTTGTTAGAGTAAGAATGATTCTTCAATAATTCCTCAAGAACAATTTACTAGAAGAACTAATAAATGTGGATAAACATCCTTCCATTAACTAAGGGAGATAGGGAAATAGTTTACTACACCCATTTTACCGTTGCATAACTGAAGAACTGAGGCCGCCTCACTTATCCCTTGCTCTGAATTAGGTGGCATTCTTAATTTTCAACATTTCTGAGCTTTTTGGTTCCGGAAACCACAAAATGTTTGCTAGCTTCAAAATGAAAACCTCTGGGGACTTGCTTCTGCAATGATTAATTGCAAGGTAAATACAGGTCTGTATGGTGCCTACAGATACAATGTTTGTTTCTAAATATCTAAAGAATGCTAAGATCCGTATAGTTTCAATAAGGTCATCTGTCATGCAGTGATCCAATGCCAAAGTGCCCCATCCTTTATTTGAACATTTGATTGCATTGTTCTTCCTAAATTAGAGTCCTTGATTATAATAATTTATTGTGATAAATTATTAAACAGATACTAAGTGAACTAGTCACTGTTCTATTTAACCATCTTGTTTGAATGCCAGGTGTGCAAAGTAAGTCATCTAGTTAAGTGGAAGTTTGAGAACCTAATGTAACATCTTTGACATCAGAGATCAGATAAAATCTTTTATGTGTCACTGGCTCACAAGAGTCTGCCTGGGCAGATGGTGTTGGTTTTAGAAGACAGACATACTTTGCCTGGAGAGTTTCAGAGAAATATGGGCATTATTTTCAAACTCCAGTAAAGGAGAAAGGTGTCATTTCACTGACAGCCCCAGAGAATATTTCCCTGTTACTGCATGCTTGACAGATGCCAGGAACAGACTGATGTGTAGAGAAAGGCAAGGAACAAGGAAACCGTACATTAAAACTCATTAACTTTAGATAGGAAAACTCTGTTGGGAGCAACTCTAGAGCATTTTTTTGATGTACAGTGAATGTTTAACATTCTAAATATATGTGCTTTTTAATGTGTTGGGACTGCATTTACATATTTGGTGTAAATCTGAATGAAAATGAAAACAGCGACAAGATAAACACAAGAGAAAATGCAGCAGTAAAATGAATCATTAAGAATCTGAAGGAAAATACAAGAGACATTTTTCATCCTCCTAATTCTTGATCCACCAGAAGCTATAGGTGTGGTATTTGGAGTGGGTCACTTGAATTTCCAGTATTAATTTTCTCGGAAGGAAATATTCACTCTTGTTTATAATGTAATTCTTGCTTATAACTCTTGTTTATAAAAGATCAGATCTGCTTCTCAGACCAGCCAAACTCTTATGCATAGCCTTAACTTTTACCACTGAACAAAAGGAGATGGAACCTTATTATCTGACTTACCACAGAAGCTAGTTCTCTTGCCAACCAGTCCATATGTGTTGCCGCTCATCCCATTGACTCCTTCTCACAGATACAGTAAATTCCCATATTAAAGCTTATGATTTACTTGATTCTTTTTTTTTTTTAATTAGTATAAGAAGAGAACTATAGAACAAATAGAGCACTGGATGATGAACAGAGAAGCACTGCATTTTTAATATGGAATTAAAATTGCAATATTACATGTACATAACTATAATTACTTCATTATAAGAATCACTATTCCCAACCATTGAATGGGGCATGGATTTGAGAAGGTGTTTTTAGAGGATCTTGTCTTTAGAAACAGCACAGATTCACAAGGGAAGGAAGATGCATGTGCATGTGAATTACATAGGCATCCTTAATTTTGGTAATTCTTCATCTGAGCACTTGACTTTTCAAACTTAATATTCTTTTAAGGTAGATCTCGTTAGGAATTTAATTTATATAATTCCTGCTTTGATGCTAACAAATTGATGGTAATTTTGTAGATGAAAACAAATTTTAAAAACTAAACAGTATAGCTGAAAGGAATGTTTGTAAGAAATTCTGTTTTCAATGCAAATGGGACAGTGTTTAGTGAACTGAAAGTGGAAAATACAAATAAACAATGGCATGCTCTTAGTCTGTGAATATCTACTTATTCTATATCTTCATGTTAAGTTTGAAAAGGCTTCTTTTAGACAGGTAGAACTTAATTGTTTTATTAAAGGTATGTAGGTACTAAATAATTGAAACAGTCATGCATAATTCAAATAATTGCTTCCAGTAGACACCTAGTCTGATAAATATCTGACAGAAATGCAGATTGAATACTTTTCCCTGATATGAGGATTTTTTAATTTTAAATTCATGGAAGGTTGTGTTAGTATGCGTAATGGCATAACTGTCACAGCAGGTTACAGGTGATGACTCGGGCTCTGATGCTACCTGATGCAAAATGACCCATGTCTTAATTCAGCTTGCAGGTTGCTGCTAATAGAATTCAAACCTGTAAATATTGGGCAATTATAAAGATGAAAAGAACCTATCCTGAAATGTAGTAGCCAGTTAATACTAATTTTTCATTGTAATAAATGCAAATGCCTGGCTTAGATACTGTGAAGGTCTGTGCTACAGAAGTTTACCAAGAGCTACTTTCTGTTTATAAATAAATATTAAGTATGGCCATCAAAAAACCAGTGTTTGAATAACTTCTTGGAGTGCATTGAACAGCATTGGCAATATCTGTTGCATATGGTTTATTTTCTCTCTCTCACACATCCTCTCCCCAGAAGGAGGAACTGAACAAGCAAGATAAAAATCCAATTGGTAAGGTATACTGTTCTGTCTTAAATGCGTTCACTATATTTATGATAGAAAAGGCAAGATCCTGCATTTGAAATAGTATATTATTGTGTTTAAGGAGGCCCCAGTTCCTGTGGCAGTTCACAGTTAGTCTCGGACTGCTATCCCTCCCTCAGAAAGATCATTCTCCCATGTGGTAAATCTTTACCCTATGGTGAAAGTTTTTCCATGGTTAGGGTTTAGAACTGGACCACAGTATTTCAGCTACACAGGACAGACAGCATTAGAGCATCTTGGATGCTCTAAAGAAGATTCCAGGTTGTTTATGGCTGACAAATGCTTAAAAAGAAACACCTCTATCTTCTGGTGGTTCTGCGTCTTTACCACCTAATTCTGGACCTTCTCCAGTTTCATCACTCTGCAAGGCCCTCTCTTCCACTGACATACCTTTAAAACACCGTCCCTACCCTCTTGGTGACCTTGTTTTTTAATGTCTCAGACTAAGAGATACCTTTTTCTTCTTCCTGACATACAGAGACACAGCTAGAAAAATAAGGTTTGTTGTTTCTGAAGTCTCTTATTTTTAGTCCTGAATGAGGAGGGGGAGGCAGAGGAGAGAAAGAAGAGGAAGCTGAGGAATGGGTAGAAAACAAGGTTTTTTTTCAGAACTGAAAGCCCTAATAGAATTTTGTGAAATTACCTGTGGGGTTATTTCAAGATATAGAGAAGAATTGACTAGTGGGATAAACAGAGGGCTAGATATCCAACAGAAGAGTTTGGGAAATATAAGGATTTGCATTTCCTTGGTGCATTATTGATAAGGATGTCTATTTATTGTATATGTGAGCATGAGTAGAAAAAAACACAAATCCTGAAAGTTCACAGGCCATGTGAAAATTCTACCATGGCTTTGCAGATCTAAGTATTCTAGATAGAATTGGAATCATTAGCTAAATTTGGATTGCTTAAATGATTGAGACAAGCTTTCAGTGACTTTCAAAATCTGTTCATCCCTACATTTTTGAAACTGAAGAAGTAAACATGAACCAGAGGTGCTGAAGCAATTTCTTCTATACTCTGTTCAGTTTACACTTCATTATCCGTATCTCTTGCCTAGGCATGTAGATACTATTATTTTCTAGGAAATCCTGAGAACTATAATAGGTTTTGGATGCAGTTTTTTTCAGGAAACTCAGAGAAGATAACTAATCTGTAGCAACCCAGACTCCTATAATATTGCTGGACAGAGTGGGAAGTAGCTGTGTAGCAAATGAAATTCAGAAGGTTCTTAAGGTCTCTGTACAAATTATTTATTTTTTTAAACATAATTACAGTTGTATTTAATGAAGTAGCAGAACTGTAAAGCTGTCAGGAAATGCTGTGGCAACAACATTTCTTGAAGGAGCATATTAAATAGTAATGATGTCAAACATCTGAAAGAGTGAGCAGACCTTGCATGCATAGTTTTCCAGTCATAGGAAATTAAAAAGGGGTTGGAACGTTGCCAGTTGACTGACTACAGGGAAAAAAAGAGACCCATAATAAGCAACAGTTGTAGTTACAATATTTGCTGAAACCAACACACATTAAATAATAATGAAAGCAACCATCTAAAAATGCTGGCAGACTATATGGAACAGCTGAGCTGAAGAATCTGCAAAAAGGATAAAAAAAAAAAAAAAAGGAACTGGTATATAGCCAATGTGCTACCAAAGAATAAAAAGCTCCATTGGAGATTAAATGGCAAGATCAATTTCAGACAAGTATTTATAAAACAAAAAGTGTGAAAGGAAAAGAGTTAATTCTTAGGTTGTGTAAATGACAAAATCTTCACAGGTAAAGTGATCTCTTATTTAAGTAAACTTCTAAAGCTTTTTATTTTCTTGCAATTATTTAATTAGGAAAAGATGGGGGCAAGAAAGGCATTTGTTAGCATGTTGAAATACAGCATGATGATAGTTTTGTACATGAATCTTACATGAAATTATTTTTAAAATTTATGGAAGACTTTAGATTTCCTTCTAGTCAAGAGGACCTTATTATCTTTACACTAAAGAATTTAAACCTAATAACCAATGACACTGGGATCTTGTGCTTGCTTGTAAGAATTAAAAGGGAAATTCAAGAAATAGGATTAGCTGAGGATTTTTTTTTAAAGATTCCATATGAGTGTTAGCAATGGAGGTGTTGAATAGTTGCTATGTCTTTTTGGTTTTTATCCTATATGTACTCTAGCAAAGTATTAGGCTATCATAGCCACTGAGGGAAAAAGAAGTCTAATTTTCAGTGTTATAAAAAGACCAGATAAATCTATGAAAGTCACTGGGATTTGCCTCATAACAACACAACTCAGATCATTATTAGGCCTTATGATTACATGCTGAATATACACTTCTATTAAAGAAAATATATGTTCACTGTTAAAATGGAAATGAGGATTTGAAATGGGCATTGGAAGTGCAAAATGTAGATCCTCTCAATCCCTGCTCTGCTGTTGTATAGTAATAGAAGTGCCTACATTTAGACAGTGCTTTGAAAGCAATTGCGTGTTCCCCAGAAGCTTCATGTTCTGTTCTGGACACATCTCCATCTTGGTATGTTCCTCAGTCTCACAATTCAGCCTATTGGCACTCGCACCCTCAGCTTTCCTCCATAGGAGTTGCCTGTGGAGTCCAATGTACTAAGCGTTCATAGAGAGCTGAGGAATGTTTCTGACCCTGGGAGAGACCTGGCTTCCACTAAGACATCTGTCAGTGGTAACACTTGCATGTCCCTGTTTGCAGATAATATTTAAATATTTTTGGACTAGAGAGAGCGTAAAACAAAAGGGGCCATTCACCTCAACTATGAAGATATTTAGCTTCCGAGCTCAGGTCTGGCAAAAATCTAAACCAAAATGTTCTCTGGATATGTGCAGGAACTTGTTCATAATCTTGTCCCCCTGAACTTTGAGCAATCCAGTCTTATTCGCCTCTCTCTCTTCTAGGTATTGCAGAATGAGCCTTAGGATTTGGGGTGCTCTGGTGCTCAGACCTGTGGTATATAAGTTTCGTTTGCAATCTGGTCTTTGCTATTAATACTTACATTTATATTGCTTAATCTGAAGGTACTATAAAACACTTAGGTCTCTCTGCCCTACCTGTATACTAGTTGTATGTATATGTGTAAACAAACACACACATAGACCAAGCTCCCCTATGATCTGAATTCCTTAGAAAGGACCCAAGGGGGAATAATACAAGCAGTCTGAATAGGCAAGGGACCTGGTCTGAGAGACTCTGCATTACATGGCCCAGAAGATCAGCCCGAGGTCACTGAACATGACTAACAGGAGGTACCCAGTGTTCCTTGAATGATCTAGCCTCTCTATCTTTGCAGGCAGTCAAACCTGATATCTTTTAAATGCTTATCTTTTATGAAAAGTTGTTCTATACACCTTTTTTCCCCATTTATAAGGTTATATGATGCATAAAGCAGAGAACATGAAAAAGATTTCCATGTTTGAGTCCTCTGCTAGAAGTCAAACTGCCTCTGAAAACCTTAAAATTACTCGCAAAACCTTCTGAAGGTTATGACAGACCTCCTGCTTCTTTGTTCTTCTTGGTGGTGGTAAAAGCTGGACCCATGCCCAGTGCAGAGAACATAGTGTAAATAATGTTGCTGCAGATTGCTACTGGATTGTTCAAAACATCAGATGGCTAGAATATGTTATTATCAACAAGCTGTTTACTGGCCAATCAATTACAAACTCGGATGGAGCACTAGGCATTTTATTGTAGGCTAGCCAAATGGATGGAGAAAACATATGTCAATCTCTCTGTTACTTTAAGGGGCAAATTCTGCTGCTCTTCAGCTTCGGTATGTTGCAAAACCTCCCACAATGGAACCACACTGATGTTAGTATGGAAGGGTAGGATCTATGGCAGTGCTGTGGGAATCACTAGGACAATGCAGTTCTCCGATATTTGGGCAACTTTATGTCAACATACATTTGCATAATAGGAGTACAGCTGAGGCATCTGTGGGTAGTCCTCCCCTCAAAGGGGTTTTGAATGCATGAGTTTCACAGTCTGTGTGCACTATAGAAACAGTCAGGAATTGTTGGTTGGCTTTTACATTTGTGTTGGTTCACATGCAGTGACGTTTTGAGTCTTTTTTTCTCCTTCCTCTTCTGATTATTTTCCCCAAGTCTATAAAATGAAATAAGTCCCTTATCTGCAATCCCCAACTGGAAAATACTATCCAGAATCAGATGCTTCAAGAGGAAATTTTCCAGTTTGGATAGGGAAAAATATATCTGTTTGCTCACAGTACCTTAATCAATAATGTGTTATTTGAAGGAGATTTTTTTCATCCCTGCTACTTGGAATTTCCTTCTGTTTTTTTTCTGGAGAGGATTTGATGGCAATGGGGAACAGAATTTAGAAAAGTAGAACAGTCATCATGATAATGAGAAGAAAAAAAGCCAACTTAGTTTGTAAAAATCTATGGTTATATTGGTGGCAAGCAGTTATATATATATCCTGTCCAAAGGACTCTTGGACAATGACTAGAAGCAACAGGTCTCATAAATGTGCAGTCATGCAATATGGCTGCTTATGTCACAGTATATCTGTGACTTGCAGGCAGTATTGGCAAGTCACTGGAGTTTCTCACCTGCTACAATTCAGTCAGAGGTGATCCAAACTGATGTTCTGAGCTGGAAAGGAGGAGACAAAACTTTGCCTTTGAAATCCTATTTTATATTGCATAAGATATCTTGGGATTAAAAAAAATATTTGAAAGTGTTCATTCTTCAGAAACATACACTGAAAAAAGCTACATTAAGTGAAGGGCTAAGCAGGTGGAGAGGTCTTTCTTTCTACCTCCTCTTGGCTCCAAAACCAGTAATGTGTTAATGCTGAAAAAAAGTATTAAAAGGAAAGAATAAAAACAATTGAGAAGTGTATGATATCTATGTTCCAAAACTATTTGATTTAAAGTGTTAGAAAATTTGAATAACGTCTTACTGATTGTTCCCTTTGGGTAGTTTTTGCCACCATCTGTGAAGGTGAGCAGTAAATCACTCTGCAAATCATTCTTGAAAATATCATCAAGAGGGAGAAGGATCTGGTCTGCACTGAATAGACCACCAAAAGAAACTGGGGACCAAGGACTGTCTATATTTAAAAGAAAGAAAGGCTACCTCCTGTGGAGATGATGAGCTCTGGAAGAAAAATAAAAAAAATAAAAGCATACTTGCTTTAAACTGAAAAATGTTCATGGATGTGTCCTACAATGGAAAATTCAAATCCTTGCCCAAAACTCACTACTTAGATTTTAAATTTTTTTTTAATTTGAGCAAGCAGCAGCTAAGATTTCCCTTTTTTTGTCATTCAAAATAGCCTGAAATGATGCTGCAGCTCTCCAGTTGTTTGTAAATCAGCACAGTTCTGTTGGCTCTAACAGACCAATGCCAGCAAGACCAGAAGGGCTGGGCCCAGGCAATAGAAAAATCACTGCCACTTAAACTCTGCATCAGCAATGCATAATTTTAAAATATACTCTTAGTCTCAATGAAATTTTTTTTTCAGAACAAAGCTAATGAAATTACTTAAATACGTCTTGAGGAGGTGGGAGTATATGAAAATTGTTGAGCTTCAAAATGCATTTTTCTCAAAAAGTAGAAGTGGAAATAAATTTTACACACAGTTGTTTTAAACAAATAAAATAAAATAATGCAAGCAGCTCTAGTTATGCTTATAAACAAATGTCTATTAACATACAGAAGCCATACTCTATGACCTGTCAAAGATGTGTTCCTTTCTAAGCATTTTTTTTCTCCAGGAATTATTGTAGGGATGGATGTACACTGAGATTTCAGAAATATACACAGTTTAAACACATGGGATAGTACATAAGATGGGAAGGATGGAGAAGCAGGACTGGGTTTTGGAGGTCAGCTTTACGGAACTGTTCACTATTCTGAAAGATCTCAGCCAGTTTATCTGTGAGATTGAATGCCTGATGCAAAATTTTTAGTGTGACTGTTCAGGCTGCCTCTTTCTGAATGTTTACATTTTCACTAGCATCATCATCTTCTTCAGATGAACTGGAACCCCTAAAATCATTCAAGGGTGAAGGATGGAAAAGCAGGGAGATGGTGAAGGTTAGTGGAGCAGGTTATTAAACAAATGGTGAGAGGACTCTGAAACGATGGGAAGAGAAGCAATGGATAGTGGCATGTGCTCTGCTGACAGACCCAGAGCCACAGAGGTGTTTAGGAGTGGAAGGAGGGCAGTTACTTTGTGCAGCTGATGGAAGCTGAGGAAGTGGTATTAGCATTCCTAGCCTATCATTTGCTTCAGAAATATGCACAGAGCAGCCCTGTTGCTTGGTGTACGTATCGCGAATATTTGTTATTTCCTGTTCTGTGAGACTTCTTATCAAAGATGAACTTGACTAGCATCTCTTCTCCTCCCTCTGCTTCAAAAGTTTAAATGATAATTGATAACTACTACAGGCCATGCAAGATTTTAAAAGTGGGATACATGTTCTAAATTTCCTTTTATCCCTATCTTTATTATGACTCAGACAAAATCTGAGGCACTGTGCAAAAGAGATGCCAACATGGCCATAAGAAAGAGATATCTCACACTAAGCAGCAACTTCTAGAATCTAGTAAAACTGTAGGGCAGATCCATGAGCAAAACTTCAGCTGATAACACTACACAGCTCTGATTTCCCTTCTTCAACAGTTAGATGTTAATTAATGCTATTGAGAGGCTTTCAAATTGAAATCAATGGGAGTTTCATTATTCACTTCAGTAGGAGTGGGATGAAGTTCTAAATAGTAAATGGAGCAATGAAAATCTAAGAAAGCAAGAGGCATGCTAATGTGTGTTTTGTTTAAGAATTCTCAGTTTCATTGGCTCTGTTTAACAAGCAATTGAAGGCAATGTGCTTGGGGGGGTGTGAAAGTATGTGTGTCTCAAGGGAAAGGAAGACTATACATCTTTCCACTAATCTTGGATGAAGACAAAACTAGAGGCAAATAATTTAGTCTTCACACAGAAGGTGTTGGAACAAGTGCCTTCTAAAGTAAAAAAATAAATAAATAAAGGTGCATTAAGTGTTATGTGTGTTTTACCAGCTTGGGGTTTTTTTGGAACCATTAAATACAAATAGAATGAATAATTTAACATTTTACACAGTATGTGCATCTTGCACCACTGAGTTTTTGGAACAGTTTCACATAGAGAAAATGTAGTGGGTGCTTGCGTTGCTGTTCTGTAATTTTACTTTGTCCTTATTTCAATTACATTTCAAAGCAAATACTCTTCCTAATTGTGAAGTGCATTTCATCTGGTGAGCTAGGTGGGGTTTTTTTTTTGTTTCTCAGTTTTAGAAATTCAAAATATGAGATGTGGAGAACAGAATGAATATTTCTAATGATCTTAAGCTGAATTAAGCCCTTTTCTCTGTTTATTCTTCCATTCAGAGTCATTGGTGCACAGACCCTGTTTTACTTCACTCTGGGACACTATAAAACACTTAGCAGTGAAGGTGTGTTTACAGATGCTTTGTCTGGCCATAGCCACCCAGGATCTCTCATTTCTCACATCCTGCAGTTCTTTCTGCTCCTCCTCTTCACATTTGCACAATATCCACCTTCACAGTCTCATTTCCCCTTCCTTTTGTCCTTACTCTATTGTTCTGCAACAGTCAAGAGTTTTGCAAAGAAAAGCTTAAGATCCATTATCACTTTTTGTTATTTTCATAAACGTCTGTCAGAGGTTCCAAATAAAATGTTCTTAACAGAACTTAATGAAAAATTGTTTCTTCATGAAGATGAGAAGTCAATCTGATCCTGGGAGTAGTTGTTCTAATTCCCAAGTTTTCATTCTGTATCAGAGCAGACCGAGATGTACACCAATACCCTCCAAATCTTGATTATTAGGGGAAGAAAACCCAATACCGTGGGCTGCAAGAGAGCTACAGAATACTCTAACCAGGATCTGAGGGCAGGCTTCAGACCTAGATAGATCAGTGGGAGAGATTTGCCTTTCTTAAAGGGGCCACTGACTCAGAGTGGGTTAGAAACAGGCAAAACCAAAGACATATTAGCTTACAGGACTAAGGAATCAGTGATCAGTTCAACCAGTCTTCAATCTTAGTGAAAAGCTCAAACATTGCAAAAAATCCATGGTATTAAATGTTGCATTTAAGTGTTTTGAACCAGAAATAAAAATATTTTTCTTTCAAAAAACATAGTGCATGAAGAGAAAATTACTTAAATAGCAATGGAACTTTTAGAAATGATAAAAAATGGAATGTTTGTATTTACACAAACCAATGTTCTTCTGCATATTTCTATTTTTACAGAAGTTTCTGTATGATGACTCTTTCATCATAATATCAGATTAAAAATTCTCTCCATGTCTTAAAAATCTCTGTGGATAGGAATGACTATTTTCATCTCATTTCAGCAGAACTCATAGTTCTGCTATCAGTCCTCTAAAAGCTTTTATTTTACACGTATACAAGCATGCCTTCCAGTGGTAAGGTTAAGTCTGTTAACCTGTTGCTGAGATTATTTGAGACAAGGACCAACCAAGAAACTGTGCCATCGATATTGCTGTTTTAAAGGACTCTAAGCTGTCTCTATCTCAAAGCACATCTGCTTATCTGCACATTTTTATTGAGAATAAATCAGTACGCTTAAAAAATACTGTATTTGGGTAATCTCTATTATTTTCTTTCTGCCTGCAAAAGGGTCGAATCCTTGCATTGAATAAAAGTTTAAGTTGGATCTTAGTGTGAGGCTGGGAGAAATACTTTCACCTGGAGAAAATGGTGACATTAATATTGCTCTCATTGCTGTTCCAGGACCTCTGAGTACTACTGTTTTAATCATTGAGACTTCTAAATGAGTAACATGACTGACACCAGGAAAAAATTTCCTACTCTTTGTTCTGTTCAATTTGGTATTGAAACTCTCTTCTATTCAGCAAGAGTTGTTTTCCAGAGCTTGCTTTTCAGTACCTGTGAGGAATCAGTGTAAACTCTATTAGCTGTAAGCACTGAGATAGAGTGGTACCGAATGTCAGCCCTGCTGGTCTGAATAGCAGAGCAATCGAGTTTGTGTTTACATGCTGTATGAAGTGCATGCTTTTGCCTGGCCAAGCCTCTCACCTGCTTCTTTTGCATCTGCAGTCAGGCATTTTTCTCTCACCTGGAATATAGTAACTACGTGTTGTCCAACTCAGACTAAGGCATAATATTTTACCTTTTATTTGCATGGGTAGAGTGTAGGCTCGGCAGATCAGCAGTGGTAGAAACTGATGTTCATCTGATACCAACACCTCTACCAATGGCAAAGTCAGTGGACAGCATTCATGGTAGCTCTCGTCTCCCAGGTGGGACCTGTACTTCACTATGGCTTGAATGAGTAAACTTGCCAAGTGAAAGGCCACGAATAAGGTAGGCTTAATGAGTAGGCAGGGACTGATCCAGACTGACTTTTGAAATGTCTTGATCCAGCCAAAGTGAATGCAAGAGTAGAAAGAAATGAAAGCACCCAGCGATGAAAACTGCCTGCTGTTAATGTGTTTGGAGAAAGCCATTGAGCAGGAAAGTCCAGTAGAGAGGCTGAATTCACGTGTCATTGCACTGGCAAAGGGGACAGAGGAGTGAGCACATGGCTGCTGCTCTTCTGAAGCTATTGACTGCTCTGAGGCCCTGATGTAATTGCTGCTGGCAGGAAGGAGAGGGGGGCTGCAGCAGCAGAAACAGACAAGTTAAAACACACGTGGCGGGATGTGTATTAACCATGCTGTTTTCACTGAAGGCAGCAGAGTAGTTTACTTTTCAGCTATCATTCCAGCTGTTTACAGTGGCAAGTGCCAATCCATTGTTAACAGAGGTAACAAGATGAATTACTTCTGGACTCAAAGTATCTGAAATGATAAAAGCCGTAAATAGTCTGACAGTCAGTGTCCTGCTACTTAATACGAATTCTATCTTCTAAAGTGAGTTTAGCATTTATTGTTCAGCAGGTTATGATAAGGGTCTGCATGGGATGTTTTGTAAGAATTCAATTAGCTTGTGTTGTGAGTTAATGCCATTTGCATGGTAATGAAACATTCTTTCAACAAAGTGTTGAAGGCAAACACACAAATTAGTTTTTTGAACAGCATCTGACATTCATAGGGCCCAATGGTGATATTGGCTAAATGCCTGCATGACTGATGCCCCTTTCTTAGAGCTGGCCAGCATATTTCTCTCTATGAGTTTATGAGAAAAACAAGCAAACAAAAATCTCCCCAGTCCCACAGCAGCTTCTTAAAATGATACAAAGCCAATTTAATGAAATTTGCCAGTCATCCCTGCCCTTCCTCTCTCTGGATCCCTTCTGCTGCCTCCTCTTTCCTTGATATATCAAACATTGTTTCTTTTTGCTGTTACAGACCTACATTACTTTTCTTCCTCTATTATTTCTTGTTCTGTATAAAAAGATGACTCCTACCTCCTAGTATCCCCCTATGATCCTCCATGCGCTATTCACCTGTACTGTAGGAATCACCATGGCAGCAGAACAGCTGCCAATACGCTGCTCTCTCTTTTTTCCATGCAAGTGGCCTCCAAATTGCTGACCAGCGAGAGAAAATAAGTTACAACAAAAAATGGGCTGGCACAGGTTAATTCCCCGCTGGGGTTCCTGAAAGCAGCACAGTTGTATTTAGCCCTTCCTCTAGGGGAGATGGGCAGCTGCCAACCTGCTCCACAATGAATAGCACAGCAGAATAAATAAAGCCAAAATATTCTTTTAACCACTATAACTTACTTGAATAAACAAAAAGGTATTTCATCTTCTGATCAAGTTTTGCTCAGATTTGATCCCACAGTGTTTCTAACAGGTATGTCCATTCTTTTCTCCCCCCCCCCCCCCCCATGTGTTTGTTCGAAAGCTTTTTGTTCACAAAAGCTCTCACAAATGCAGGTGCATTTATTCTGAGGGAAATTGTCATGCTGGAATTGGCTGCCCTGTCATTTTTTTACTTTCCTCTGTAAATGTTTGTGTCTTACAATTAGGAAATAGCTATGAACAAGGTAACTAATGAAGAAATAGCAATAGCGGTATTAAGTTACATATAGTGGAAAGTTTATGGCCTCATCTGAACAGGCACATGTGACATTTGTGTTACCTCATCATGATTCACTGCTTCGTAGATGATATCTGAGCATGGAAGAAAGACACTAAAAGGCACTATGAAAAGACATAGCTGTGCCCTGACAGACCTGACCTAAGGCAGACCTGCAGCCATGACCTGTCTCCATGTAACCAAAGATGCAGCCACCTTGGAGGCCTTCCCAGAAGGTTTCCCTTACTACAGAGATCTCTTGAACACAGTGGTATATACAACTGCAAAGGAAAAGGAAATTTGCTATAATTATGTATTATTTGAAGATATACAGTGATTTGATTTAAAGGAAAGCTTGGGTTATCAGCTCTTAGCTGAGCTATTGAGTGCCCTCACAAGGCACTGCTCACAGTCAGTTCAGCTACTACTATTTAGTTGATGGCAAGTAACCAGATGTCTTTATGTCCTGTGCTTATCCCTAACCCATATAACAATTATCTATACCAGCTGTCCTGGCTGGGTGAAAAATGATTCCTCCATTCATTTGGTAGACTAAGATAAAGAATCCTTTTTTTTCCTACAGAATAGGGAATATTGTTGTTTTTATTGTTTCCGTAGTACACTGACATAATAGTACTTCTAAACTGGTTACCATTTTAACCTACCCTAAGAATGCTGTAAGCACCCCTCCAGTATAGAGAGAATTAAACACCAAGCCTGTGGGGGAAGAGTCGGTCTTTGTTGAAGTGCTGCTTCTTGCTGCAAACACTGTGAGAAATGCTCCAAAGCCTGGCCACTGCTGGAAGGCAGGCACACAAATCTGTGGGCGAGTTATTGCAGCGAGTGTGCAGCAGCTCAACCAGCTGCCAAACAAGCTACCCACAAGTTGTTTGACTTTGGGTGGTGGTGTTAGAAGATTGGTTGGGGAAAGAGTCCCCAACCTGGGGAACCTGGGGAAAGGGTCTCATTGTCCTGACAAGCTCATTCAGGCACGGGTTTCTGGCTGTAATTTGCCATTATTAATTGGACCATTCTGTTCTCACACAGAAAAGGGTTGAAGGAGAACTTAAGTACTTTCTGCATCATGAAATAAGTGAGGTGAAAAAGCATATGTCTAACCTGTATAGCACAATGAGGAAGGTTGCTTTCTTATTATTCTTCTCGCTCTCTTTTATTATTGCACTTATTTTGTCTCATCTCTTAGTGTGTGCATTGTCTATTATGTAATTGCTGTAATACTCAGCAGCAACACAATAATACTTGGTGCATTTTCTGAGCTGGAAATCCCCCTTGGTCCTTACAAACACCTAAGTCAGTATATTTTGTATGAGAGTTTGGTGATAAATAAGCAGCTGTAAGGCATAGTGTATCCTTTCATGTCTGTCATGTCCAGGCAAATTCTAGGGCAGCTGTGCTATTCTGGAAAAGCAGGCAAAGCCTCTCCTGATTCTTTCTCTCAGTGAGCCCTACCATCAAATCCCAGATCTTCTAGCCCTCTTTCAGAGTTAGCACGTCTTAGTAATGCTGCTAATAAAAATGGAATAGGGAAGTGGGGTGGTTTATACTAAGAAGAATTTCAACCTTTTTAATTCGTTACTAAATAACTGATACTGTCATTTCCAAGTACTCCAAAATTGGCATTTTTCTTAATGCTTCATCCATAAAACCTGATTTTTTTTTAAGGGGTTTTTTTTCAGTTCAAAGCCCTAATCCTGCAAGCTGTTTTACACATGTAAAATGTAGCCCTGATAAAGGACTGAGAATTTTACAACTGCTCACAGCTTCTCTCTTTCACTTGAATTTTCTCAAAATAATAAGCAGAAGAGTCTCATTGTCCTGACAAGCTCATTCAGGCACGGGTTTCTGGCTGTAATTTGCCATTATTAATTGGACCATTCTGTTCTCACACAGAAAAGGGTTGAAGCAGAACTTAAGTACTTTCTGCATCATGAAATAAGTGAGGTGAAAAAACATATGTCTAACCTGTATGTTCTGTTTATTTAGCAAGCTGGTGACTCAGTCTATGCTAACGAAGACTACAAAGGACTGTGAATAATGGAGAAAATTTGGGTTCGTCTGTCCAAAGCATGGTGTGTTATTTTTATTCAGGATTTATAAAATCACCAAGACTACAGCTAGAAAACGAAGGAAAAATCAGAGCCTCGAATAATTTTGATTTTAAAAAGAATAAGAAATTATAGAGCTTTTTTGACCGCACTTAGAAGATGGTGTGTTTCACAGCAGGGATTTTGATACATTCTGTAGAGTTAAATCTCTTACTGAAAGCCAAGCTAATGAAAGTGGATGTAGTATCCTTGCAGGTGGGGTTATTTTGTTGATGTTTAAAATCCAATAGTAGAAAATTTTGGGAGGTTGAGCAGGGGCCTGTTAAATGTTTTATATAGTGGCTTAGGGAGTAGAGCTACTGCAAGAATACAAAGGAACTCCCTAACCTGGGCTGAGACCAGTGCAGAACTAACCAGAAGAGACTTTTTGGCTATGTGCATTCAATTTACCTTTTGTGTACCACAGGCAGTCATGAAAACAAGGGACATGGAACAGTATTACAAAAATCTTTGTAATGAACTGACTTTCACTCTACCTTAACTGGAAGATTTGTGTGACTTCTTATGAGCTATTGACTTACCACAAAAAACAGTTCATGGCAACATGAGCTGTTGAGATACCAGGTATTTAAATGCTGCTTCAGAATCATTAGTATAATCTTCAAAAGACATTTGTGGTGTACCTGTGTTACTATATGCTGCAATTCTTGACACAGGCACATGCAGATGGAGAATGTCTCTTGTAAGGACACTCTCTGTGTTTTGAAGTGCATTTAGAAGCTTTTATGAAGTGTGCTGTAATTACATATGCACATAAACACAGCAGCAGGGTCTGAGGTCTACTGATTCTGAAGATAGAAAGGACATTAGTTAAATGCCTTCCTACTTGTTACAGCCAAATAAATGGCATAATACAGCACTACACCTAACTGATCTGTCTCTATAATCTGATATCAGATCAAAATTGAACAATTTAAAAAAAAAAAAAAAAACAACAAGCCACAAAAGGTATTTAGAAACGCTGAGCACTGTCATTACTAATTTTAGGTTGGAGGTCTGTTTAGCTAAGAGTATGACCGTGTTTGGAGAAATGTGGAGCAGAAGCAGTTTGCCTATTGACAGAAGTTTCACATTTAGTGCTTCAGAATCAAAACCCAGTGCAAGAAACTCACAAAATTTAGCTTACAAAATTTGATATTTAAACTATATTTGGTTGATCATGTACATTTTTATCTAAAGTAGCATTTCTGTCTAAGGAATTACTGGTACTAGAAAACCGCTCAGGGTGCCTAATCACTGAACAAGGTTACTTTGTGGTACTGAAGTGACTTACTTTTTGTAAAGCATTCAAAGATTCAAGGATGGAAAGCTATATGAAAGAGTTATACATTATCTTCATTAGTTTACACTATGAATATGGTTCTAAAAAAATTTCCTCTGCTTACTAAGAGTTCAAGTGACTTTTAATTGCCAGGGCAATAGCTTTCTTTCAGACTGAGATGAGCACTCCTGTCTTTTTAAAATCTATTTCAGGACTGAAAAAAGATAACTTAGTTAAAAATGAATGAATACAGAGGACAGTATAAAGGTGAAATGGATAAGAAAGTTAATATAAAGTGACAGTGTGACTTAGGCATAAAATATATTTTTTTCAAACAGCATTTTTTATCAAAATCTAGTGCTACCAAGTGTACTCGGATAATTTCAAGTGAAATAATATTAGATCATTGAAAAGGGAAAATTGAAACAGTTTTCGCAAATTCTGCCCTTAGAAGTAGCTACACAGCTTATAAGAGCAGAATTCAGGAGAACGTCTTCCATGGTGCTACAGCAAAACTTCCCTGTAAGTCAGGAAGGGAAATCAATGGGTCTAAGTTCAGGAATGAGTTGCAGCAGTGGTGAAGAGTCTTTCTAACCTTGTACAGTCTTTCTAACCTTGTAGTAGAATAAAGATGATCTGGTAGCTAGGAGTCCTTTCTGGAGAAGGTTTCATTCAGAATGAAAACAACATCAAATTGTATTTCCCTGCAGTCTTTCTCCCTCAAGTGTTGTCTACGCTAGGATCTGTATGGTAACCTGATGCTCTTTGTTCTAAATGGTGCTTTCTAAAATCTTTGTCATTATGTTGGCCTTCGTGAAACTGAACAAACACAGGCTAACAGCACAGCTGGAAGTATTGTCCTGTTACACGCTCAGTTTATTTGATATGAAAAGTCCTACCTGGATATTTCTCATTTGACTCTCTGGATCAATGGTGCCCACATGATAGTTTCTCTCCTCGGGCAAAGGCTTCACAGCAGAAGCTGAGGAGGGGAGAGGACAGCAGTAGCTGAGAGCCAGGGATTCCCCTTAGTAGCCTTGCACAAAGCTCTGTCTTGCCCATTGCATTCTTGCACCTCTGCCTGAGTTCTCCAGCTACCCCCTTCTGCCTTGGGGTTGCAATAGTGCTGTGATGGGTCTGGGAGGCCAAGTGTGGCTGGGAGGCAATATTGAGGGGCTGTTGTGGGAAGAAAAGGAAAAAGATAACTTCAGAAATTATTGGAAGCTAATATCCTTAATTTTCTCCTCTCTCAGAACTGTTCTGATATATCCAGGGGGTGTAATGAGACCTCTGCTTCAGCCAGTCTCTTCAGGGTCATCCATTGTGAGGAGGAAGAAGGTATCAGCCAAAACCAAATAAACTGTGTCAGATTTCTTCTCAGGACAATATCCAGGATTCATTATTTATTAAAGAATGTCATCAGATCTTAGCTGGAATAGTATAAATCCCACAAATGGTTTTGCATCCTGGCTGCAGTGAAATCAGAGGTCATCATGCCATGGAGCTGACTGATAATCAAGATTTTACCCCTGGTTACTGAAAAATACTTAGCTTTAATTATTTTTGTTCCACATATACAGTAATGATTTTGAATATTGAGTTGTATGAAATTGAAGATTTAATGAAACTATTTATAGTAGGGAAAATTAAGTGGTAAAAATTTTGAAGGAAAAATGTTTATCAATATTTAACATCTGTGAGAAATATAGGAGAAACCTATTACTAACTTAGCTTAGAAAAAACAGAGGGTTACTTGAGCTTAATTAATATCTTGTAAATCCCGAAGTATCTTGACGACAAAAACTATACTGCATAGATTCCTCTTGGAATGGATACTGTACCCCTGAGCATTAATCATGTCTATCTGTCATACACAACTGTGTATGTGATCATAGCAAAAAGCTTTTTAACTCACAACAAAATAAATTAAAAAAAAAATTTAAAAAGATGCTGTAAAGTTGCGTTAAAGTTCTGAGAAAAGACTGGGAATAAAATAAAATTTTGAAAAAGAGACTAAGTATGTAGAAAAATACTTTTTTCAAGTGATATAGTTCTAACTAAAATTTAAGTCTCTGTATCTACAGAGAAGAAAACTTTCCTGACAACTACAGTTACAAATGCATATAAAATGTTGTCTGAATTCAGCCCAAGCTTCCTCACTTATTTTGCCTAGTAGTGGAAGCACAGTGCAATATTAAATGAGTTCTGTCATGCACACTTTCTTTGGATTACAGGGTGATAAGTAATTTTATCATATTTCATTTTATATGGCAGCTTTAGCCCTAAATCCACATTTAAGTAGCTAATTTTCTCATTGGTTTTGAGAAATCAAATAAGACATTGCTTAAGCACACGTTTGTCCCATTGACTCGACTGGAATTTCAGCACAAGCTTGAAAGCTCAACAAGAATTTGACTGCTATTTTGAATAGGGAACCTTAAATTGTTGGTTTAAAACCTAGAGGAGAACGGGTATTTATTATTTACTAAAGCCAGCATTTAATAGTTGTGAATATCATTTTGCTGACCACATCTGGATACCTGAGTTCATGCAGCAAAATGGATAGCCTGATGTTTCTTGGTTTGCGTGCACGTGTTTTGGAGGAAAAATGCAGAGCAAAAGAAAATTGAAAGAACTAAATAGACAAATAAATTGCCCACTTTAGTCTTTTAATTTTGCTGATAAGGCTTTGAAATTCACAACTTACTTAGATGAGTGCTTTTTTGCAGAACTGTCAGAGCACACATGATGAGATGAATGAGATGGGGACACATGGGTTCACACATTTGTTGATTTTACTTGGTTGGTGATATTTGTTCTCCAAAGCTGGATTGATAGCACAAAAATGTCTTTGAGGAAAAAATGTGAAATAAGACCCTGTTCTCAGGCCTTCTTTCATACCTCTTTGACAGTGTGAAGAGGCGTGAGAGTTGGTGAAAATAACAGAGAAAATTCGTGCTTGTTAATTACTACTGAGCATATTACTTGCTCTCATGAGTAATTCCACTGGAATCAGGGTATAAATCACTGTGCTTGGTTGTAAATGTTTTCAAGACTGAGAAGTCTTCTGAGTCTTCTGGGATATTTTGCTGTGTGTGTGTGCCAATTACACTTTTACAACTCATCTCTCTTGTGTGCATTTTCCCAGCAGCAGCTCCCTTTCCTACTAAGTTATGCTGGCCCAGCAGGCCACGGGATGTGCCTATTAAGCAAGATGCCAATGGGTTATGCTCAGAAAGGTCTTTTTTTTTTTTTAAAAAAAAGTGTAGCTGTTTTTGGAGGCGGTGGGGGGTTGCGCAACAAAACCTCAGTTCTCCAACTCTGTCATAAGAAGTTTATAGACTGACCTTGCTACTTTAGCATATGTGGAAACATCTTTGAAGCAAATGCATGTAAAATAATGCAATGCCAGTTCATTACAGTTGTATGCAGAGGCAAAGCTACGGGTTTAGGAGAAGGGTGTTGGGAATACCTGACACTGTCTCTTTTGTTTCTGGTTGTATGTAATGGTAAAATGCTTTTGATTTACTCACATTGTTTAAAAAGAAAGAGAGAAAGTGGTGTCTTCTTTAGAGAAGAGAACGCTCCAAAACCCACAGTGGGTCTGAGGTCATAAATAAAAGTTTAAGTTTTGAGAAAAGAATATTACACAATTTAGGAAAATTATGCCTGGGTCTATAAACCTAACAGTTTTTTAAATTTGCTTTCAGTGCATATTTTTTAGTATACAAACAGAGAAAACACATGTGAGTATATTAACATTTTGCTATCACTCTACCTCACCAGTGATATCTTCTAGCTGATCTGGACCCAAGTAACTTTGCACTGAATAAATATATGCTTGTATGATGCTGATTTTTTCTCTTATCACCCATCTCCTTTCTTAGCCTATGCCCGGGATATATGCATTGCACTGTTAGAGAGGGATGTAACGTTACCTATTGGCAGATGCTACTTATTGAGCAGTTTATTTCTGTTTCAGATGCATTTAAAATCAGCTCTGCAGACCAAAATTAAAGTGTTACTCCCTCTCTAGAGAGAAAAAAAGGAAAATTCTCACAGCTACATCTGGCACTCAACAATCTCATCAGAGGACTGGAAAAAATCTATTCATTATTAGAAAAATTGTCTATTGTTAATAGAGTAAGCAATGGATTCCTGTTCTCTTCTCAACTGGGAATGAAGCTGGCTTGCCTGTTTGAACGGATGTGACAAAAAACATTTCTTGATTGAATTCACAGAACATCTGCTTGCACAATCAATCCAGAATATCCTTATGCATAATACTAACTTGATCTGGATTGAATTATTTTTCTGCATCCTATTGCCAGCAGAACTTATCACCTGTACACTGACCACCTAGCACTACGTATAATGTGAACTTGGGACATATTTTTGTCTCCCTGAGTATCTTCACAGAGGACAGATGCCTTTTTACTTGTTTTTAGCCATTTTTCTTCATGTGGTATCAACTAGCAATGCTCTACTGACATTTGAAGATACAGATTAAACAAGGGAAAGTATTACTGAATGATCTTAATTGTCATACAGAAATAGCTGGTGACTGTAAGAGACAGAAACCCCTCTGCACTAGCTACAGTACAAATGGATGGTACTTCAAATTTTTACCTCGTAATTAAAGAAAGCAAGACCGGGTAGAAGAGGAGCAGTCACAGACAGGTGAAAGTGTGTGTCCAAAGTCATACAGAAAATCAAGGCCTGAACTGTGAATAAAACCTGTATTTCCTGAGTCTCTGTCTAATGCTGCCTCCACTCTCTTATGCCGCCTGTAAGGTAATGAAATGTGTGTAGATCTGCACCCCCATCTTTTCTTTCATTTACTTCACTGTGTGACATGAAAGTTAAAACACTCAGTGGAGTTCTCAGTTGTGCATGGTCTAATATTTAGGAATGCCTGTACATTCGTACAGACAGCAGAGTGCTTGATTTGCAATGGGATATCAGAGCACATAAATAGCTAGTGAGACACAAGGCACTGTCAGTGCCTGTAAATACCAGGGAAACGTGCAATTGAGGCGACTACATGAATGACATAGATACACTGTTTTGCAGGTGCAGTTTTGCAAAGCCAGGTGAGGGAAAAAGTCACAACACATGAATCATTTTAGCTCATGAGTATTACTCTCTGTTGTCAATTCCAGTTCTGTTTGTCATCAAAGACACTCAAGACAGTAAACCATGACAGCTCTGCATTCTTCTATCCCCAAGGGGGCCTTTTTAAAGAGGCAAATTGATTTTTGCCACCAGACAGTGAGTCACGCATACAAACTAGGAGAGTACTTATGAATCCCTATATTCATTTCCCCATGGTGCTTGGCAAGGTGAGTTGTTTGCCTGATTTGTTTAAGAATAGGTTTAGGGAAAAAAACAAAACAAAGCAAAACACAAAACCCTAATGTTTTTAACCCCTACCTCAAGAATACAATATATCTATCAGCATTCAAATAAATGTTTTCACTCCCTATGGAGGGCTTAAATTTCTAGTTTACACAGAATTGATATGATCAAATGGTTTGCCACGTGCTGTGTATAGAACTTTTTAAACAAATCGTTACTTGGCTATTTTCAGGAAGAAAAGGGAGAAGAAAGGAACAAAACCCAAGTAAGAGGGATTGAGTCTGTTGCCTACACAGAGGCATCTAATGCCTTTTGAGACACCCTAAGGTCCAAGGTGTTCACTGGAGCTGTGTAAAACCTGTATCCTTTTAGAGGAGCAATTGGAGCCCAGGTGGGAGACTGTAATTCCTACAGAACCATGTGGATGAGGGGAGATTCGGACCCAGACAAACAAATTGAAAGCCGACTAGTTAAACTAAGCATATCTCTACTCAAAGACTAAAACTGAATTTGTCCTACTCTTCCAGTTGAGGAATACTGGATTTTAATAATTTACACTCCTCAAAAAATAGTTTTCTTGCTGCAAGGACCTTTGGTTTTGTTTCTTTTGTTGTTTAAGATTACTTTTCAGCCATTTAATATAAATATATGATGTTTCAAAAAGACTGAATATAAGAGGTAATTAAATGTTACTGAGATAGCTTTAGCTTCCAAATTAGATTTGTAAGCTTTCAGTGGTGCAAAAAGAGTGAACAAAAAAAGCATCACCTAGACTGCCAGACCTGCAGCTCACACTGAAAATTGCACCTATTGATAGCAGATGGAGCAAAAGTGGGCTTATAAGAGAAAGCAGGTGGAGGCTGGAGAGAATGAAGCTTAGTTCCTGAAGGCTGCAACTGCTTTTGCTTTAGTAGTTCCTGCTACAAACTCCGCACGCCCTCTGTCTTCCTCCTTTCTCCTTTTTTTCCATCAATAATCACTGAATGCAGATAATGTCAACACACATAAATAATGTATTTTAACTTCTTTCATTTCCCTGCAGAGGTTCACATTCCATCCCAGTGCCGCATTTAGTTTTTAGCCAGTGACTCTTTAATAAAGATGTATAAATTTTACCTAAATCTCCCTAGCCTCTCTTGTAAAAGATATTATTCCTCCAACACAAGCCTAATGCAAATCTCTATCCACCATCTTGCCCCAACTCCCACCTGATCTGAGTGCTCTAACTCACTTCTTGAAACTTGCCTTTACTCAAGATACTCACTGGAGTTTACCAAACAGCTAAACCTACCTGACAATACCCACCCACATTTGGGCAGACCTCTCTGCACTACTCACCTCTATTGACTAAATCTTCACTTTCTAGTGTTGTACTTGGACTCTGTAGCTCACACTTACAAACCCATATTTAGATGTTAACCATCAGTAGCTGAATCCTGTCCAAGATGTTTACAGTGTGAAGCTGACTCTCAACCTTAATGTCTAAGGTCAGTGGAATAAGCACTGAAGTCAGTAAGAAAAAAATGGATATGAAAATAGGACTGAATATTTTTGTTTTCATACCTAAAATATTAGTTATTACATTTCAACACATAACACCACAGTGAAAAATCTGAGTATGATTATCACAACTCCCGGTTTATGCCTGGAACAAATACATTATCTTATTCCTGTTTGCATGTCTCCGAATTCTGAAGTCACGAATACAAGAGGAAAAAATGCCAAATAAAGTTAACTTTAATTTATGGCTGAAACACACACTTTAACTAAAAATTGTGAATACTGTGATCTGTTGTAAAAATATGAAAATTTCATATTCATGTGCCTTCTTTATATGCTGTATATTAGATTTACATATATATACTGTACATATATATAGACCTAGATAAGAGCTAAAAAGAGTTCTTATTTAGACTGGACACAGAAAGGCAGGTTTTGGCCCACCTGGTATAGCTGGTAGAATGTATTTGTCACCTGTGGAGAAAGCAAACTGCCTGGAGAAGAGCTACTCAGCTGGTGTGAAATATCGTAGCTCTCTTGTCTTCAGCTGAGCCCTAATGATTCATACCCACTGAGGATCTGGTCTTGGATAAATAGCTAAATCCAGCTGGTTGGTCACCAGCTGGCAAACACAATGCCCTCAGTGTGACATAAGAATCACATTTCAAATGCCCTGCTATTTTTTCATTTACTTTAATGGGAGATGTACTTCACAACACAGAAATTTTGCCACAGAACTAAGTAGTAGGAAGTGGGAGTTGCATATCTAAAATCGCACAAGGTTCTCTGGAAATGTAAGACTCCAGTGCCTGTTTTTCTTAAACTTTCTCTGCATAACCCAGAATCCAAGGCCTCCTTTTTTCTTTCCTCTAGATGTTTCATATTTATTCTCTTTCCTAAACTCACAATGATCCTAAATATTTTGAAATATTCACAGATCCTAAATCTCAACTAAATGCAAAACATAAAACAGTTACAAAAGTCAAAGGCAGCTTTGTAACATGAAGAAGGCAGACAGAGTTTTACATTTACTGGTATGGCCCCTGAGTTTAAGCAAACATCGGAATACTTCAAAGGATGACTGACTGATGGAAAACACTGAAATGAGAAGGAGAGAAAGGAAAAATAAATCTATAGACATCTATCAGTGAGTTGTTTAAAAATACAGAGGAGCAAAGGGGATGGAGAAGATGTAATGAGATGAAATTGGGATAGAGAGGGTGAAAAAAAAAGCTGCTGCTGACACATAGAAAGGAGTCAGAAGATGAAAAGATACAAAGCAGTCAATAAATTAGAAAATAATTAATGAAGAGGGAAAATATAGAGGCTGCACACTTTATTCTTGTTAGAAAGGCACAGCAATGATGTGATCAGGACAAAATAGAAGCCAAAGCAAATCTTCAGCCCAATTTATGCCATACCTTTGAGAGTAGGTCGTATTTTTTATGTTTTCAGGAGAAGGATGCATTGTACGTTTCTGATTAGGATTGGAATACGAAGCAGAGTAGTAACAATACTCTAAGGAAGGCTCTTTTTTTTTTTTTTTCTCTCCTGATATTTCTGATAGAGTTAGGAAGTATGAGAACTATAAAAAGGAAATTAGCTATGGGATTGGAAGTAGATATTCAAAGACTAAATTGTTGCAAAAAATATAATACTTTGTATAAAATGCATTTTTTCTTATTTGAGTTTCTAGTAGGAAATTGTCCATATTAAAGCCATGAGTAGCACATAGATCAAGAACCATATGAAGAATTTGTCCCCCATGAAAGTACATCCCAGGTTTATCAGCCACTCCTTGCCAGCCAGGGGACAGCTGGAAGGGATTGCTTTGCTGGCACATGCTGTCCTAATTCTACATTTTTATTGTATTTCAGCCTCTAGTCTGTCCAAAAGCAGTCCAGTTTCTAGTATAGAGGTTCAGTGAAACTTGCCCCTAGGATATCTCTCATCTACTTCTTTCAGAAAAAAACTCATACTCTTAATTGCCACGAAGTACTTGCCATCAGGTTACGGTGGTAACATGACACCTTCACATCAACTTTAGGATGATGTATTGGAAAAGCCCTGCTTTTCACTGGACCATCCTAGGGAATACGTTTTTTTTTTCCCCAAGGAACAATGATTCTGAGGATGTGGGTTCTTGTGCTGGGTTAACGCTGGCCAGCAGCTAAGCACCCACCCAGTCACATGCTCACTCACCCCACCCTACAGCGGGATGGGGGAGAGAATCAGAACAAAAGCTGAAAACTCATGGGTTGAGATAAAGACAGTTTATTGTGCTCGTTTTGGCTGCAATAGAGTTAATTTTCTTCATAATAGCTAGTATGGGGCTGTGTTTTGGATTTGTACTGGAAACAGTGTTGATAACACAGGGATGTTTTAGTTACTGCTGAGCAGCGCTTACGCAGAGTCAAGGCCTTTTCTGCTTCTCAGCCCACCCCACCAGCGAGGAGGCTGGGGGGGCACAAGAAGCTGGGAGGGGACACAGCTGGGACAGCTGACCCCAACTGACCAAAGGGCTATTCCATACCATATGGTGTCATGCTCAGCATAGAAAGCTGGGGGAAGGAGGAGGAAGGGGGGGACGTTCGGAGTGATGGCGTTTGTCTGCCCAAGTCACCGTTACGCATGATGGAGCCCTGCTTTCCTGGAGATGGCTGAACACCTGCCTGCCCATGGGAAGCAGTGAATGAATTCCTTGTTCTGCTTTGCTTGTGTGTGCAGCTTTTGCTTTCCCTATTAAACTGTCTTTATCTCAACCCGCGAGTTTTCTTACTTTTACTCTTCTGATTCTCTCCCCCATCCCACTGGGGGGAAGCGAGTGAGCGCCTGTGTGGTGCTTAGTTGCTAGCTGGGGTTAAACCATGACATAAGAGAAGCAAAGCTGTGTGCACAAGGAAAGCAAAATAAGGAATTCATTCACTGCTTTCCATCGGCAGGCAGATATTTTGGCACTTCCTGGAAAGCAGGGCCACAGCACGCATTAACAGTTACTTGGGAAGACAAATGCCATAACTCTAAACGACCCTCCCTCCCTCCCTCCTCCTGTGTCTTAGCTTTTATTGCTCACGATGTCATACAATATGGTCAATTCTGGTCAATTTGGGTCAGCTGTGCTTGCTGTGTCCCCTCCCGACCTGTTGCCCACTCCCAGACTACTTGCTGGGTTGGCAGCATGAGAAACAGAGAAAGCCTTGATGCTGCACTCTTCAGTAATAGCCAAAACATTGACGTGTTGTCATCACGATTTTAGTCACATAGCCAAAATACAGCACCATATGGGCTACTATGAAGAAAGTTGACTTCATCTCAGCCAGAACAGTTCTCCTGTAAAGTACAACTGGACAAAATCTGCTATCACTTGTGCCAATGTTTTGCAAATTATTCCTATTCATATCTGTAGGAAATTAATTTGAATTTATTCACATATAAATAGCAAGAAGAATAACGACTGTTTTTAGCTGATTACTTCTAGTTGAGACAGGTAAAAATGAGAGGAGAATTAGATATAATACTTTTTTTTTTTAGATAGAAACTTGCTTAAATTAAAGTACAAGACCAGAAAGTCCTTTAGAGAAACAGACTTAAAATAATTCCCAATGATTTTCTCATGTAGCTGGGGAACGTTTCAACTTCCATTTAAAGTTTAGGAAAAAAAGGCAAGATAGATTCCCTATTACTGTAGATTAACAGTGTATTTAATTCTAATATTTTGCATATTTATGATAGGTTTTTGCAGCATTATTTTATCTAGAGAATTGCATCATCATCTGCTTCAATAGAGACAGATTACTGAGTTTTGGTAACTAACAAGGAAGATAAATTTCAGGACTTTGCTAAGAATACAAAAGGCTGCAAATAAATAAAGTTTCCAAATGACATTGCTATTGTTATAAATCCTTGCAGTATGTCAATATTCTTAAATGGTATGAGTTCTAACATTAGAACAGAGTCTACAGCATTAATCTGATAATACTTTTATATTTACACCAAAGATACCTACAGAGGATAGGGAAAAACGAATCAGGTCTAAGGGGCTGGTTTGCTCCATTGAGAAGAATGACTATAGAAAATGTGTGTGGCAATATTCAACAAGTGAATAAACTAAGTCAGTAGAATGTAGCATTTCCCCCTTTAACTTATACCTTGTCTGTGTGATGAAAATTCTAGGAGATATCTGGCCAGTATACCTTAATTTTGACATCTGCACACCTGAAGGCAGTAACTACACAAGTAAGTTTTGTACCCCTGTGTTCAGAAAGAGAACAAAGGTTCCTTTTTTCCAAAGTATAATCCAGATTTTTTGGCTCATATGCTTATTGGGATGCCTTTGGTTTGATGTCTAAAAGTTTGTAATTCTTTTTGATAATAAAGAAATATTACCTAATGGGAAATATTCAACTTGTTGTCCACCAGGACCCCCAGGCCCTTTTCTGCAAAAATGCTTTCCAGCCAGTCAGCCCCCAGCCTGTGCTGGTGCATGTGTTTAGCCCTCTCCAAGTGCAGGGCTTGGCGTTTCCCGTTGTTGAACTCCAAGAGGTTCCTCTCTGCCCACTTCTCTGGCCTGTCAAGGTCCCTCTGAATTAAACACAACCAGCTGGTGCATCAACATGGTGGATTGGCCTGGCTCACATCCAAAGACCCACACAGCCACTCGCTCACTGCTCCCTCTCCCCCTGGCAGGAGGATGAGAGAGAAAATAAAATCATTGAATCATAGAATATCTCTCATTGAAAGGGACCCATAATGATCATCGAGTCCAACTCCCTGCTCCTCGCAGGACTGCCTGAAACGAAACCATATGACTATGGTCATCCAGAGGCTCATCCAGAGCGTCATCCAGAGGCTCCTTGAACTCTGACAGGCAAATAGGAAGAATGAGAGTGAGAAAGCTCATGGGACAGGGAGACCATTTACCAATTACTGATGTGGACAGTAGATACTTGACTTTGGGGAATTTGACCTAGTTTATTTCCATTTAATGTAGATATTTGAGTACTGATTAGGATATTGGGAAACAAAAAAAGAAACAAGCACACACTTAGGGAAAACACCTTTCCTCCACCTTTCCCAGGCTCAACTTTACTCCAAACTCTTCTCCTCCCACCTTGTTATTGATGCAGTTTATACACTCAGTCCCTTCAGCGAGACAACTGGTATTGTATGGGGCTACAGCTGTTTCTCTCTGCTGCTACTTCCCTCTCACTCTATTCCTGTGCTCTGGTGTGGGTCCTTTACAGGCTGCAGTCTCTTTGAGGGCTTAGCTGCTCTGGCATGGGATCATCCATGTCCCGTTTTTCCCTTTAGGGAAAATTTGCTTCTGCATGGGTCCTCCACAAGCTGCAGTCCCTGCTGGGGTGTGCCTGTTCTGCCATGGAGCACCTCCTGCTCATTGGACGTTGGTGTTTGCCTGTTGCTTCCCTCTAATTCCGTCCTCCTCTCTCTCTCTCCAGTGTCCCCTGCTCTTTCTTAAATGTTTCCACAGAGGCACCTCCAACTTTGCTGATGGACTCAGCTGTGTCCTGTGGTCGGTCCATTGTGGAGCTGGCTGAAACTGGCTGGAACCGTCTGTCCAGCACAGGGCAGCCCCTGGTGTATTCTCATAGAGGAAACCACTGTAGCCCTCCCACTACCAAACACTTGCAACCTACACTTAACATTATCAAACACTCCTCCCGGTTTTGTACCATCTGCAAATTTGCTGAGGGTGTGCTCTGTCCTATCATCCACGTCATTAATGAAGGTGTTACACACTATTGGCCCCAATATTGCCTCCCCTCAAAGTGGGGACACTCCTAGTGCCTGGCCACCAGTTGGACTTTGTGATCTCAACTTTTTGAGCCTGGCAGTTCAGCTAGTCCACTCTGCTGTCCATTTATCTAGTCTGTACTTCATTTTGTCAATAATGAAGTTATGGGAGACAATGCCAAAAGACTTATGCAGGTGTAGCATAAGAAAAACCCTTTTCTTCAAATCTAAATTGAAAAGAAAGAAAAAAAAAAAAAGAAAAGAAATTTACTATCTCTATATCATGGCTCAGAAGAGATTAAGTGATTTTCCTAAAGTCTCTGAGGCAGTCTATGACAGAGGAAGTCATTAAGCCCATGTCCCCTGAACCAGTTCTCACATTACAGAGGAACTTTTTCATTTTGTAATCATTTTTCTATTTATTACCTACTCTGCCTTGAAGCTGTTCTCATTCAACCATATTTTGAAACTGTCCTTATAACTGGTCACTCATATCTTGCGTTTTTCACAGTCCTGGAAGAGTCTGGGTATCATTCTTACTGCTCTCTTCCCTATCACACACAAAGTGAACTGCAGTAGTTATAAAGTACTGCTGAACTGACAGGTTGGAGTTGCTGCTGACACTGTAGAAAAAGACTTCCCAAAAGGTTAAACCTACATTTTTATCAAAGAAAAAAAGCAATGAATTATTTGAACTGTTCTGTCTTGAACTACAGGTCTTTGAGATAACATACGGAATCACTTAATCCTTCTAAACCCATCTTATTTTAACTTTTCTATAGTCATCTGCTCATGCAAGTCTGCATCACAGTTCAGGAAATATTAGGGCTGGTAGTAATACTGATGGGCTGAGTGTGAGCTCAGGCTAGGAAGATTCAAGGTGTAAGCAGAAGTCTTAAGTCCAGGAAGAATATGTACTTAGATTTTTATACTTTTTGATGGACCCAAACCACATATTTCTAATTTATTTCTAATATGCATGAATCAACTGGTGAAAAAAAAATGTAATCAGCCCAGTGAATACTTTTTTATAAAAACTAGTAAACTTATTGACTGAGCCCATCTTAGGGAAAATACTACAATGGTAGTTGTGCCACATAACTTTGAAATCAATTAGACTTGACTGCTTTTCTCATGTGACACATTTAGTGGAGCAGATTGATCTGTTTTGTGCAAGGTAAGTACTTACAATTAAGTTTTGATTTTGTTATGTTACCAGCAGTGAAATAAAGGGGTAAGAGATGAGAAGTAACACCCTACTTTAAAGTATCAAAACCTTGTTAAAAGAATAAGACTATCATTTCATAAATATAAATAAAAACTTCAGTTACAATCAAAAAAACCCTGTAAAAAGATGCTCTTTTTATTGGTGTGTATGTTTAAAAAAATGCTGAGTCAACCTGATGTGGGTAGCTAAAGACCTGCCAGTCCAGAGGGCATGGAATATATAAAAAGCAGCATCACCAAATAAACTGTAATCTGATAGCCACAAAATACACTTCTTTCTTCCTAGCCTAAGGATCTGTCTGCACTTAATGAGATTTGCAGCCAGTTAGTGACATGGCTTCTCCACAAAGTGCTGCTACACACTTGGCCAAGGGTAGGGGCACAGTCCTGGCTCATGTATGAGAAGGGGAAAAAAAAAAAAAAAAAGAAAAAGAGAAGTTGCTGCATGGACAGAACTATACGCAAAACAAAGAGGTCGGCTTAGAGAGCCATTGGTATGTACGGTGGTGTACTTCTTGCTTGAGGCACATTCTATTAATTGGCAAATGCTTAACCTCTTTACATCCCCTAAAAGAATTTATTTTTCTGTACATTTAGGAGCTTTTCAAAAAAGGAAAATCTGATGTTCTCCCAACTCAGATGTTGAATAAAAGTGACTTGACTGTGCTAAGTAAAGTACATGGAAAAGCTTGCTTTTCTGTATATCCCAGGCTTTGAAACATATCCTATGGGGTTTATGTTTCATTTTAATGAGGATAAAATGGAGCCATCAATGCAAACCCACTTGAAAAGACGCTTTGGGTGTCTTTTTCTTGCATGAAGCAATTCCAGCTACACCAACTTTGTAGAATCTGGATCATTGCATACACCTCATATTGAATGTTGAATCTTACTGTATGAAAAAGCATTGCTTCCCAAACGCAGTATATACCTTTCGCTACACTTTAGTACGACCCATCATTAGCAACCTATGAAGCAGGAAAAGCAAAACTGACAGAAAGGACTCATTTTAAAATACAACTAGACACCATGTTCTTTCACTTGAAACAGAAACAACAATAATTGCAATGTGAGCTGAACCTGCAGAACAGTAACCAGCTAACCCGAATTCAATGTTGGCTTTTCATTATTAAAAAGGGTGGATTTGGCATTTACCACTTCTTTTACCTGAATCAGCACGTGAAATTGGCTTCCTCTGAGTCAATTACCAAGCACTTTTGTTATAAATGACAGAAAAACTGTCAGGAACTCTTGCTCTACAAAGGTTTGTTTTGAAGACACCAGCTGTTTAAGTACAGATCTGATCTCCAGGGACTTTATTCTTTCATATTTATATATGTATTTACATATACAGTGGTTACATTGATTACCAACAATACATGATAATCCTGTATTGGAATAAATAAGAAAGGAAAACACCATTTTTCTAAAAGTTTTTGTCAAAATCCAGCAAGCTATTGCTAAAGGACTGAACCCTTTTGCTTCATGGATCCAGATTCACATGTAGAAGGATCCCCTTCTGCATCCTGTACATGCAAATGCAGATGAGAAAATAAAGAAGACTTTTTCACACATTTCATTGAACATTGGATTGGGTCCCTAGTCATTGAGTTTCCTAGAATCGCACAAAATACATTGCATAGAATATAAGTTTACACCTACGTCACATGCCAATTGCCTTGCATTGGGTGGAGCCAGGTTTTAAACTTTCCTAAATATAATTGAGGGACACAACAGACCTGTTATGTGATAAAAGCTCAACCGCATACCCACAGAGTAGCGCAGAGAGATAATGGCAGGTGGGGGAGCCCAAATGTGTGTTCTCTGTGTGTGTGCTTACTGGAAATACATCTCCGGTCTGGCCACTGGTTGGCTCTGGGGGCATGGAGCTGCAGCAGCCTCCCCTCTCTCGCTCTTGGATACGACATGGTGTATTTGCCTCTAACAAAATGTAACAAAGATGGCAGTGTAGTAGTAATGAAAGAAAGAATTCTATTACTTTGCCAAAGATCAAGTCAACGTTATCCAATAAGGCACTTGATCTTGGGCAAAATTTGTCTCTTGGACAATTAAAATATACCTTATACTTTTTCCACATTTCCAGCTGAAGCATTTGTGAATAGCAGCTTTACACACTTCTGGGTTCTGGAGATGCAATTTCAGCTAAGGCCAGTGAAAAGGAATCTGAAGGAAATTGTTGACTTTTTAACTTGAAATGTTGTTTGTTTTCTTTTCCTGTCTAGTACTAATGAATTCAATTACATTTACTATGACTAGGATAGGAAAGACGTAGATATACCTGTTTCTGCCTGAAGGCAGAGGGATGCAGTACATGACTTTTGTGTCCATTCTGGCCCCATTTTTTCTAATAATGACCTGTAATTTTACAGTATAACTACAACTTATTTTCATTTTCAATTCAGATGTTCATTGCTGTTCATCATTGTGGTTAAAAGATAAATAAATAAATTGAACAAATTCACTAGAAGAAAGCACAACTGGAGATCTTGGAAATGAAATCCAGGTGATACAGCTAAGATCTATATGGTCTCTGGGAAGAGCTTCAGAATGAGATCTGAATTGTCCTGAAGTTAATGGGATCTATTCTGCTGATCTAAATGGGAACTGGCCTGGACCCCAAGTAACTTAAGTTCTTCTCCGGTTTGTAACACATGCTGAGCGTTTAGAGCAGAACATAACTTCAGATTTGGTATCTAGTGGTGGCGTTTGTCAGGGTAAATAGAAATGGTTACAAATGGCTGCCAAAAAAAGCCAGCTTTCAACTTAAAACAAAATGGAACAAAACAAAAACCTTGAAGTTTATTTTTTCAAGCAGAACTTACTTAGCTTATGTCTTGTTCTTAACAGCAATACCACAGTGTGGTAAAAAAAGAAAACATTGTGATATTCACTTGTGTGCTCTACTGTAGTCCTTCAATGACAGTATAATTGCTGTTTAGTTAATAAGCTTAGATGCCAATGATAAGTGCAATTTTATGGATAGCATATTGATGATAATAGTTGGAAAAAAACATGTTGCCAAATGAGACAACCAAAAAGAAATATTACAGTCCAAATTGCACATAACTATTTTTTTCTCTTTGTGCAATCAAGAATTGAATATTGTATAGTTATTTTCATCTCTGTATTTACTGTAAAACAAGAATAATAACTCCATATGATTCATAGGACAGGCTGGTGACACAAAGCTACACACCTGTGGAGAGTAGGATGTTATAATCCCACTGTGATTAAGAAGATGTATGCTTACTGCTCTGCAACAAGGATGGATTGTTTACTTTTCCTATTAGGTCTGTAATTAATCACCCAGGTTTGATCTGTGTGATACCAAATGGATTTAGCATCCCACATTGCTTAAGCAGCATGTTGGTTTGTACCAATACCTATTGTTTTGTATTAAGAGATGCGTCCATAGAGCGCAGTATGATATTTTTTATTCTTACATAACCTCTATTTATTTGGACAGAAAATGGCACTGCTGTGAATAGAAAGAGATAACCAGAGAAAATACGCCAGGGAAAAATAAAATACTTTTGAGTTACCATTCCTGTACTGAATAAATCATTTCCTTTTACATAATGCCTTTATATACTCTATTTTAAAGTGCTTTAAATAATAACTAAACAAGTCTTAAAGGAACAAAAAAGTTAAATTTTACTTTCTGTTGCAAGAGTGCTTTGAAGGAAAAAGAAATGTCTGGGTCAAGTTACCTACACCTCCATTTACTATATCTCTATTTTGGAATAGTACATCTCTGGTGGAGCAGTGAACAGAACTCATGTCCAACTGGGCCTAAAGTAAGGTCATGACTGACTGTCAGAGTCCAATACTCTCTGACCAGGTTCTTTTAGATATTCCACACATGGAGGGTGCAAAGTTTAATATCAAATTTACTTACTTGAAGATGGTTAATGCTACACAGGATTTCTGATTTAGCAGAGTAACACAAAATATACTGAAATCACAATACAAATGACAAATGTAAGTTACACTTAGCAAAATATAGTAATTGCTATACACAGTTCAATCACACTACCAATGTGATTTCCATTACCTATCTGTATATGTCCTCACTGTCATGACACTGAGTGTCCCCAGTTGCTGGGAAGGAATACGTGGGTTGAAGCCAGCTCAAGGCCATTGTTATCTTCAGAATTATTTTTCTAGTTGTCTATTTTTTATACGCTATGTTGTGTTAAGTCATGTATTCACTTTCCCCATGCTGGTCTGTCTAACTGAGGGAGACATTCACACTCTTTTAATGAACTCAGGGAGAAACACACCAGTTGATCCACTCAACTGTTGATAGCTAAAATAAAAGCCACCCTCCGGTCCCCTTTGTGTTGAGATTAAAGTCAGATGCTTTGCAACAGCTGTGGCCAGTCACACCCTGCATTATACCCTGAGTTTCATGGGCACATTGCCCTTGCCCATCTTCTCTGAGACTTCTTCCATTTTAGGCATTTATTGGTCAGTCACACTGATGTATTCTGGGCATTCACCTGGCTAACATAGGGATCATCACTGTGTTGATGAACTGCTTTTGAGAAGCTATCAAGACAGCAACTGAGAGCTATTGGCTGTGGTTGTATCTTGACTACTAGCCTAGACCATGAAATGGAACAGCAGCTTTCCATGAATTATGAAGGGGTAGGAACTTCTGAGGTTTGGCAAATATTTAAAGATCTTGTCTTTAATATATGATGTTTCTGTGTGGTTTAGATCATCATCGTTGGATTACTTATCACATGCAAGAAGGTTAGGCAAGGTAGGAAGCAGGAAGCACTCAATATTCCTTTACTTTTGTTACCCACTTTGCACAATACTATGTTTGCTGAGTGTATCTAAAGAACTTGAAATATGACTGGAATCTGAGTTGGATGCTGTCTATATAACTATACTAGTTCACCTCAAAATGTCAAGATTACCCTCAGAAAAGCAGTGCTTTGGGATTTGCTGTTTTTCAAATAATTACAACAAGATAGAACATTTTTTTTCTCAAGGAAAAATGTAAAGGAAAATTCTTTACTGAGCCTTTATTCCTTGTGTGTCTGCTGCCTGTCTGAAGGCACTAAATGTGAAGCCAGGGCATTAGTCACATGAAACTATGGTACATCAGCAGTACAGTCAAATAAGGCTGTGTTTACCATCCCAGTTGCTTAGTCCAGGCACTTACCTTGCACATATCACCCCTACCCCCCATCCATAAATTTGAGAGACCAGTCTTCACCAGTTCCTTTTCCACCTGTGCCTTGCTTTACATGCAAAAGGAATCTGTGTGTTTCCCTCTAAGAGAAATGTGTTCTTGGCAGGGTTGGATCAGAGGAAGCAGAACCCTGGGCTCTCTGTGGAGTTTAGGAGATGTCAGCAGAGATACAGGGTAGGGTGCTGGAGAGAAAAAGAGTCAAGTCACTGACTCCCAAGTCTCGGTGTTTGGATTCAGGGATCCACATCCAAACAAAAGACTGCCTGAGTTCAGGGGTATGCCCTAAAAGCCATTTGTCTTGGTGAATTGTTACCTCTGATGCTTAATTAAAATTTCAACATCAGCTTAAATGACATTTCAATTTCCTGTGTTAGAAGGGAGAGGAATGATCACTGGTCTTCATATACTCCTGTGAGATATGTTTGAGCTTGGTTCCAGAAGTGAGAGATCTTTGGGTTATCACTGATGCATGTATTTTTCCCTTAGTTGAAAATGTGGCAATCATGAGAATTAGCTATGGCCATAAAACATGGAAACAAGACAGATCAAATGATGTGTACATAGAATTCTATGTTGAATAGCTAAATGATATATTTTGAATAGCATCTCATTTCTGGCAACTTGTGGGCCAAATTAAGTTTGCAGGCCCATAAAGGAAGAGAGACACCATCCCTTCAGACTCATCCATCTTTCTAATCTGACTTTGTGTAGTGTCAAAACGTTTGAAGTAGAACCCCTGAGTTGCTCATGAAGTGAAGCAAGGTGGTAACTATGGTGCTATGATATTGACATTTGCAAGGATAGAACAAGAACCTTGTACTGGCAGTATTTTTTCATCATCCACTGACAATGAAAAACCCATAAAATGTTTGGCTAACTGAAGCAAGAATTTCAAGTAGACTTTCCAAATGGAGTTTCAGGGGAAGAGGGAGATTTCACTGACAGTGGAAAAATGAAGACAGCGTAACATTAAAATACACTATTCTTAGGAAAATGCTGAGGCTACTGCCAAACAGCACCTTCAGAGCTGGTTACGGTGTTAAGAAACCTGCTACGTTTTTCAGAAGGTTGTAAATTTGAAGAACGATTAATGCAGTTACACTTGCCTACATGATATGAACTATTACATTCACTATCCAGGAGAAATCTAAGGTATATTTTAAATTTGTATTTTAGGAAACACATGTTTATTAAAGCCACAGGTAGGTTTTAAAACTGGGTTTTCAAAAGAAACACATCAGTGGGATGAGTCCATGATTTATAGTTTTCTGAATCCTTTACAGAGAACTAGGGTATTTTTGTCATGCTGTTAATTGTCATGTTCCCTTTACTTGTACTTTCTTAATTTCCTTGGCCCTTCAGAAAAGAGTGGGAAATTGGCTTCTTTCCCACTGAGTCCAGAGAGAAGCCTGATTCTTATCTCATTGCAATTTAGATGCTGGTAGACTTCCTGACAGGTGTCTCAGAAATTCCTTGTGTGAATCATGCTATTGTTGGCATACAGCTGCTTTACAGGACAACTGAGCTGTTGCTGCTGCATGGAAATGTTAACAAGCATTCAGTCTGAATCAGTGAGCATTTTCCCTGAAGTTTTTGATGCTACAAGGCCCTTTCATACTTGTCCCTGTCCTAGCCATTGCTTTGACTAGAAAAGACAGCCCAGGTCTGTATCATACTTTTACTATGTCCCTCTGCCCTATTAAAGAGATTAAAGAGATGTGTCAGATCAACTTTGAGCTGTTAGAAGGCTAGATGCTGAGGCTCAACACAGAAGGGTGAGGAAAGAGCTCATTCATGGATGTGTACAGCCCACCTATCACTCTACTGTCAATGTGCTGCAGCTGAAACTGAGTGGAAATTTCCTGAGCAAAAATGCATTGCATTGTTTGGTTGGTTTTTTTAAACCACTCATAATGAAAGTACCTATTTGGCCACATATTTTAGAGTCTCCAACTTAAATGGATTGTCTCTCTTTTCCTACAGCACTGGGATAAGGAAAGAGGCTGAAGAAAGGATTGGGGAAGATAGAGGATTGTGCATCCCGAAGTGATTGCTATCACATAAACAGCAGGAAGGCACATTTCAAGAGGTTCTGATTAATATGTGCATGTGTGCAACTTTGTGTTTGTGTGGCAGGAAGGTGAAGGGGTTGAATGGACAAGAGACTCTTTTGGAGCCCCTCAGTAAATATATACCTTTCCCAAGTGTAGTCACTGCAGGGAAACAGAATCAGAATAGGACTGTAAATTGGATTCTCTGAACTGCACCCTAGAGTTTTATTTTCTTCTACTTCGACCAGGAAACCCAAACTTCCAATTTCAGTGCCTAAAATTAGGCTATCTAAATCCCAACTTCAGACACCGAAATCTCCATTTTTAGAAGCACGAAGCAAGATGTTAGACTAGCTACACTTGGCATATTCACAAATGAAACTGACTCATCTGTACAAATCCCTGGGTGCTAGTGGAGCCAGGAATAAACAGATTTTCCCATTAAAAATCCTTTTTTTCTTTTTTTTTTCTGCACATACCTGTAATGGGTGGCTTTGTTCATGTATATACACAAGAACTCACTCACAGACTGAATGCTTATGTAGAATTTCATAGCTAAAAATACTTCTTCCACAGAGTTATGAATATTTGAAAATGTATCTCTATCACAGAGGTGAACTTTTATTCTATGCATTGCCCTGATGATCAGCAATCACTGCAATGCAATGGAAATAGCATTTTTCCCCTGCAGTGCTACCAACCAGAAATAATTTAACATGTTATAAAGTGACTGAGGTATCACAGATACTTGGAGGTGTTTTCCAGGAATCACTTCAATTTTACAGCAATTGTGATGTCATTTCCAGAAGTAACTTGCCCTAGGAGCACTAGGACTGCAAGTAGAGGCACTGACCAATTAAGATTAGCAGCTGGTAAATACTTAGATGCATATATACATGTTCCCCTAGTCCACTGTGAATCCAGAGGTATCCATGAAGATCCCAAACTGATCCACTATTAATATCACACTTCCAGCACTGAAAATTATCTTCTCATCTGGTTTCTTAGAAATGAAGTTGCTACAGAACCAAAAGGCTCATTAAGCCAAGCAGTCCATCTCTTGCCAATACAGGAGTGTTCTCCAGAGTATTCTCTATGGTATATTTTCTGATGTTTGACCTGTGCAGATTTTGAACTTTCCACAGAAAAAACATTGCAACTTCATTTTGGGAGACTGTCAGCTGTGTAACAATTGTCATTACCCAAAAAGCATATACGATTAATGTTTTATTTCATATTGCATATGTAAATATCACATTTTTTCATGTATAGGCATGAAGGTAGCAGTGGAGAAATCAGTACTTTCCAAATTGCAATAAATAGGAAATATTTTAAATATTTTTAGTATGTTTAAATAGGAGATACTTTAGAACCTCTTAACATCTTTAAGATTTTGTGCTGCAATGTGAATATATTATTGTCGACCTCTGTGGGTATGAATCCTTCATTCCATTTGAAATGCTTTCATGTAGCCAACAAAATCCACTTACTTCTACTTATACATATCTTTTCCCACATTTACAGAAATATATTTAGATATTTACAGAACAGAGGGGGAAAAGGAAGTTAAAGTTTTCTTTTAAATTTTAAATCTGAGTTAAAACAAGAATTCTTAGCTCTTTTTTAAAAAATAGTTAATCTTTCCTTCTTTATATGAGGTCATTCTGCTGGATGCCTGCCACTGTTTTGTGTTATCTGGAGTTTTCTCAGGTTTGTATTTCAGTGCAGGACCAATCACATTCAGTTGGCATTGGCATTTTTGAACTCCACTTTTTGCACTGTCCTTGTTATGTTCTTTCTGTTTCAGAGGAGTCTTTGCTGAACTAGGACATATGACTGGATTCCGCTATATTTTTCTGTAATTATATTCATAATTTCATAACTTTGCATCAAAACGAAAGTTGTACAGTGCTTATCATTTTCTGTTCTAGAGACAATTCTGCACAGTTCAGGTATCCTTTGGAAACAGATGAACAAATTCCTTGCAGGAAACTCAGTAGAGCAGTTCACTTCAACCTAAGTAAGTGCAGCAGCTTCAATTAGTACTAAAGCTAAGGCAAAATGGAATTAGAAGAGTTTCAGAAGTGGAATTTGGCAGGTTGGTTAAACTGGTAATTGGGCTTAAAGGTGAACTGTGAGAGGAAAAAAAACCCACCCCACAACAAAAAGTAGTATTCTACTGCTTATTTTTTATGCTAAAAAAACCCACCAAACCTTCAAACTTTCATCATGCCTCCATTTTTCTCCTCTCTCAAGTAACAGAATTACTTCTTACTACTTCCCTGGGGATAGCAGAAAAAATCCTTTGAGGATTTATACAGTACTAGCTGATGAAGCTTCATGAAGCTGTAATGTGAGCATTGAAATTCTGGTCGGTGAAAATATTAAACCTTTATTCTGCAAATGTATTGCTATAGGTAAGCAGTCAGTCCCACTGTGCTACTGTCTGTGACCCATGCTGATCTTGCTCAGATGAGCAACTGTGATGTAATTCAGGTGGCTTAACAAATTGTTATCCCCATGCAAAAGCTACCACCCTGCGCTGAGGGCTCTGAGTGCTCTTACTCTATTTCGACACCAGGTGTACTAGGTTATTGTAAACTACCTTTGCCCTTAGAAATTATTTCCCTAGATATGATTCAGCTGTAATGATAATGTCTGACGTTATTTGAGTTACAGTCAAGGCACAGTATAATTTTGGTGTGACTATTCACTCTGATAGGCAAGTGGATACAATATAAAAAATCTGAGAATACTTTGCAGGATTTCCTTTAGAATCATAGAATGGTTTGGGTTGGAAGGGACCTTAAAGATCGTCCAGTTCCAACCCCCCTGCCATGGGCAGGGACACGTTCCACTAGACCAGGTTGCTCAAAGCCCCATCCAACCTGACCTTCAACACTTCCAGGGATGGGGCATCCACAACTTCTCTGGGCAAGCTGTTCCAGTGCCTCACCACCCTCAGAGTGAAGAATTTCTTCCTTATATCTAATCTAAATGTACCCTCTTTCAGTTTAAAGCCATTACCTCTTGTCCTATCACTACATGCCCTTGTAAAAAGTCCCTGTCCAGCTTTCTTGTAGGCTCCCTTCGGGTACTGGAAGGCTGCTATAAGGTCTCCCCAGAGCCTTCTCTTCTCCAGGCTGAACAACCCCAACTCTCTCAGCCTGTCTTCATAGGAGAGGTGCTCCAGCCCTCTGATCATCTTTGTGGCGCTCCTCTGGACTCACTCCAACAGGTCCATGCCCTTCTTATGTTGGGGGTCCCAGAGCTGAATGCAGTACTCCAGGTGGGGTCTCACAAGAGTGGAGTACAGGGGCAGAATCACCTCCCTCAACCTGCTGGTCACACTTGTTTTGATGTGGCCCAGGATACGGTTGGCTTTCTGGGCTGCAAGCGCACATTGCCGGGTCATGTTGAGCTTCTCATCAACCAACAGCCCCAAGTTCTTCTTCTCAGGGCTGCTCTCAATCTATTCTCTGCCCAGCTTGTATTTGTGCTTGGGATTGCCCTGACCCAGGTGCAGGACCTTGCACTTGGCCTTGTTGAATTTCATGAGGTTCGCATGGGCCCACCTCTCAAGCCTGTCAAGGTCCCTCTGGATGGCATCCCTTCCCTCCAGCATGTGGACCACACCACACAGCTTGGTGTCATAGGCAAACTTGCTGAGGATGCACTCAGTGCCACTGTCCACATCACTGACTGTCCTGGTTTCGGCTAGGATAGAGTTAATTTTCTTCCTAGTAGCTGGTATAGTGCTGTGTTGTGGATTTTAGGATGAGAATAATGTTGATAACACACTGATGTTTTAGCTGTTGCTAAGTAATGTTTACACTGGTCAAGGACTTTTCAGCTTCCCATGCTCTGCCGGGCACACAAGAAACTGGGATGAGGCACAGCCAGGATAGTTGATCCAAACTGGCCAAGGGGCTATTCCATACCATGTGACATCATGCTCAGTATATAAACTGGGGGGGTTAGCCGCAGGGTAGCGATCGCTGCTTGAGGACTGGCTGGGCATTGGTCGGCAGGTGGTGAGCGGTTGTATCCCTTGTTTTGTTTGTTTTTTTTTTTTTTTCCCCTGGGTTTTGTTCCTGTCTTGATCTCTTGTTGTTTTCCTTCTCATTAAAAAGTATTATTATTATTTTGTTCCAATTATTAAACTGTTTTTATCTCAACCTACAAGTTTTCTTACTTTTGCTCTTCCGATTCTCTCCCCCATCCCACCAGAGGGGGAGGGTGAGCAAGCAGCTGTGTGGTACTTAATTGCCGACTGGGGCTAAACCACAACACCGACAAAGATGTTAAACAGTGCTGATCCCAATACTCAACCCTGAGGAAAGCCACTTGTCACTGGTCTCCACTTGGACATCAAGCCGTTGACCGCAACTCTTTGAGTGTGACCATCCAGCCAATTCCTTATCCACTGAGTGGTCCATCCATCAAATCCACGCCTCTCCAATGTAGAGACAAGGATGTCATGCGGGACAGTGTCAAATGCTTTGCACAAGTCCAGGTAGATGATGTCAGTTGTTCTTCGCTTATCCACCAATGCTGTAATCCTGTTGTAGAAGGCCACAAAATTTGTCAGGCACAATTCGCCCTTAGTGAAGCCATGTTGGCTGTCACCAATCACCTCCTTATTTTCCATGTGCCTTAGCATAGTTTCCAGCAGGATCTGCTCCATGATCTTGCTGGGCACAGAGGTGAAACTGAGTGGCCTGTAGTTCCCCGGGTCTTCCTTTTTTCCCTTTTTAAAAATGGACATTGTGTTTCCCCTTTTCCAGTCACTGGGAACTTCACTGGGCTGCCACAACTTCTCAAATATGATGGATAGTAGCTTAACAACTTAATCCACCAGTTCCCTCAGGACCCGCAGATGCATTTCATCAGGTCCCACGGACTTGTGCACCTTCAGGTTCCTTAGATGGTCTTGAACCTGATCTTCTCCTACAGTAGGTGGTTCTTCATTGTCCCAGTCCTTGCCTTTGCCTTCTGCGACTTGGGTGGTGTGGCTTGAGCACTTGCCAGTGAAGACTGAGGCAAAAATGTCATTGAGTACCTCAGCCTTCTCCATACCTTGGGTAACCAGGTCTCTTGTATCCTTCCAGAGAGGGCCCACATTTTCCCTAGTATTCCCTTTATCACTGACGTACCTATAGAAGCTTTTCGTGTTGCCCTTGACATCCCTGGCCAGATTTAATTCTATCAAGGCTTTAGCTTTCCTAACCTGATCCCTGGCTGCTCGGACAATTGCTCTGTATTCCTCCCAGGCTACCTGTCCTTGCTTCCACCTTCTGTAGGCTTCCTTTTTGTGTTTGAGTTTGTCCAGGAGCTCCTTGTTCACCCAGGCAGGCCTTCTGGCATTTTTGCCTGACTTCCTCGTTGTTGGGATGCATCATTCCCGAGCTTGGAGGAGGCGATCCTTGAATATTAACCAGCTTTCTTGGGCCCCTCTTCCCTCCAGGGCTTTATCCCATGGTACTCTACGAAGCAGATCCCTGAAGAGGCCAAAGTCTGCTCTCCTGAAGTCCAGGGTAGTAAGCTTGTTGTGCACCCTCCTCAGTGCCCTAAGGATCTTGAATTCTGCCATTTCATGGTCACTGCAGCCAAGGCTGCCCTTGAGCTTCACATTCCCCACCAGCCCCTCCTTGTTGGTGAGAACAAGGTCCAGCATAGCACCTCTGCTCATCGGCTCCTCTGTCACCTGGAGAAGGAGGTTATCATCAATGCATTCCAGGAACCTCCTGGACTGCTTATGCCCTGCTGTGTTGTCCCTCCAACAGATATCAGGGTGGTTGAAGTCTCCCATGAGGACCAGGGCTTGTGAACATGAGGCTGCTCCTATAGGTCTATAGAGGGACGCATCCGCTCGATCTTCCTGGTTGGGAGGTCTGTAGCAGACCCCCACTATAATGTCACCTGTCCCTGCCATCCCTTTAATCCTGACCTGTAAACTCTCAGTCGGCTCCTCATCCATCCCCAGGTGGAGCTCCATGCACTCCAGCTGGTCATTGACATAGAGGGTGACACCCACTCCTCATCTCCCCTGCCTGTCCTTCCTAAAGAGCCTGTATCCTTCCATTCCAATACTGCAGTCATAGGAGCCATCTCACTACATCTCTGTGATGCCAGTAATATCATAGCCCTGCAGGTGTGTGCATGTCTCTAACTCCTCTTGTTTACTCCTCGTGCTATGTGTGTTTGTATAGAGGCATTTAAGTTGGGCCCCGATGAAGCTGACTTACTGGCTGGAGTGGCTGGAATTCCTTTGTGCTGCTCTTCAGGTGCTCTCCTGCTGACCTGTGATCCTTCTGCAGACTCTGGGCATCTGTTGCTGGCACTGGCATCAAACTGGTAGGGGTGGGGTGGATTGAGGTTCCTCTCCCCTGGCAACTTTAGTTTAAACCCCTCTTCACCAGCTTGGCAAGCTTATGACCAAAGATGTTCTTCCCTTCTTAGCACTGACTCTGCTTAAAATCATCTGAATAACCCGCGTTCACAGCCAGAATACTCACAGAAAGGAGATTTTAAGTTAGGATGCCTGAGAGTACTTATGGGTATTTTATACACTTTTTTTGTAACAAAGAAGATTTATTCATATCCATGTACTTAGTTTGAATGTAATGTCAAAAAATTAAGTATCAAATCTACTCCTTGCTCCAAAATCTTAGCTGTAGGAAATTTAGTAGGATCCATACTTCAGAAATAGTCTTATTGACCCAGGAGAGGACAAGCTACAGTTTTCTATGGTTCCCTAAAGCATCCCTAATCCTCCTTGTCTAAAACCTCTGCCTAAACTGCTGCTTTTCTCCCCTTGTGTTTATGAGAATAGAAGTGCCACTGACTATGTAAGCCATCATCTTCCCACTTGTAAGAGTGACATTTATTTAAATGGAGGGAAGAAACTGTATCGAGAGGCCAATCCTAATTTGATTAAAATAGCTTATATTTCAAATGTGAAATGTCAAAATTGATACAGTCCAAACAATAAACACAGTCAAACAAGTTACAGTCATTTCAGAAACAGCCCACCAAAAAAGGCACAGTAAAAAAGGAGAGTTCACAAATGTTGCCTGCTGAATTGTCTGCTCCTTGGTTTTGGATGGGGGTACTTCATAAGAACCTCAATACCTGCAAGACTCGCGGTAGCCCATGATTAATAGTTCTCAATGCTGCCTTTGGCACAGACTATTGATTCAGTAAGACAATCAAAAGTTATGACATGTGCATAAAGAAAGGTCAGTTTTACACTAATTTTGCTATCGCTCACTGTCATTCTGGAAACTGTTCAGGGTGGAGACCTTCAGGTGCTAACAGAAGAGAGAAGAGGCAATTTTAGTATCTTGTGGGTCACCTCCTTTATGGTGATCTTTACTTGAACTCATAGATTTTCATGTTCAAAATAAATAGCTTTTTTTATAGAAGTCTGCACAGCCAAGCAGAAATGTCAGCAGTTTTGCTGTAGCTTTTCCTATCCATTTCAGTTCCATACATTATGAGGAAGAAAACCTGTTGAATTACTTATGAAAATAAATATTTGCAGGAATAAAGCTCTAATGGCGCTATCCTGTTGCTGGTGTCAGGGCCCTGGGGGCACTGATGGGCCTGACTGTCCCTGCCCATGGCCCCGGACCCCATGTCAGCCCCCCAGGGCCATCAGCCCCTGCCCCAGCGACATGGCAGCAGGGCCGGTCTGCAGCTCCCCACAGCCCTGCCCTGCCCGGCCATGGGCCCCACCGAGCCAGGCCCACCCCCGGGCCCATGTCCCAGCCCAGCCTTGGCCTTTCTGCATCCCCAGGGAGATGCCCAATGCCTGGGGCTGGGGCTGCCCTGGTGCCCCCGGCTGCCCCGCTCCTGGCTGGGGCGGTGGGACAGGACAGGCTGCCAGGCCCTGCCCTGACAGGGAACCCCCATGCAGAACCTCCATAGCACTTGGCCCCAGGGAGACCCTGGCCCATGCTGCACCCTGATAGTTGGATGTTTCCATCATCACACCTACATACTACTTAGAAATTATCTTACAGGATACATTATTCTAACAAATAAAGCACTGTGGGGGCTGTTTGCTGGCTCTGAGGGCAAGTGTTGTGGCCCTGCTGAGGTCTGTATGATTCAGCTGCCTCACCTCCTGAAATGCGGTAGCTGTACCCAATCTGCCTGTTTAGGAATATTCCCCCTTGTTTCTGCGACCACCAAACCATGCATTGGTGCTGTCTGGGAGAGCGCTAGCTAGCCCGGGCCAAAGCTGCACGAGGAAACCTGCTGCACAGCAGCAACAGAGTTAAACACATTTTTTTCAGGCATTAATATTGATGTTATAGTCTAGTTCTTGCTGGACATTAGAGCTGGATGCTCCTGAAGAAGGCAATTAAAACAAAAATAAAGCCCACTCACTAGCAACGAATGCCTAATGCAGCGATGTAACTTTCAGCTTCAGAGGAAATCAACTGGTGAGTTCCCTAGTAATGATGTTAAAAGGGAATTATGAGCGGAACCTTATAACTGTGTTCTAAATACAGTAAAACTAACAAACAACAGGGTACAAGAGAAACTTGTATTTCTCTCAGGCAAACTTCTCCAGTTGATTCATGCAATCAGCTACTGGTCTGCCTGCATGCTGTATTCAGACATATCTTTGAACGGGCTAACTAGTTTTTAGCTAAAGGCTTTTCTTCTCTTCCAGTCCTCAGCTTCAGCACTTCCAAAGCTTTCCTATGTCTACCATTACTCCTGTCATGATCTGCTTACAGAATGAAAGACTACAGCAGGAACCAGAGAAAGGGGGATTGATGGAGGGAGACACATGTCTGGACAGAGCTATATGTAACACTTCTGTGTCTCTGTGTTAGAAGTTCTACTGCCTCCATTTCTATAAGAAATCTATCCTACATCCTGAAAGGAAAACAGCAGAGAAGTACTGGATAGGGAAATCCTGCTTCCCAGAGACTTTCTGAAGCCAACATTTCTGTTAAAAATATGTCCTCCTTTCTCTTTTGCCCAAAAGGGACCCTCCCTAAAAGCCATTTGTAACCCCAGCCCCCTCTTCCATGTGGTAACCCAGGAAAGTCCATTGGGCAGGCTCTTGATAATTCTGTCGTTGAAATGCCATTAGCATTTGGGAATCAGAGAGACAGTGTCATCTGATATGTCAGCTTTCATTTGTAAGCGAGCATTTTGATGCTTAACTTGCTGATCATCTTACTTGACATTTTGACTTAACAGGTAAAGATTAAAGACAGACTTCTGTTCAGGTGGGCAGAATATTGCTGTTAAAATATTTTAGAGAGGTTTAAAACTCCATTGTGGGTCTTCATGGTTTAGTTTAGCAGGTTATGGACATTGCTGATCTCCAGCCCATTCTCAAGGAACTAGGATAGGTGATTCTGTCTTTCAAAGAAGAGAAAAGCTGCAAAGTTTATTTTCACTATAACATATGAAATTAGCAAATAGAATCACAAGGCTATATGGCATCAATATGCAATATCTGTTTTGATTCTTGGCAATTTGTCAATGTACAAAAGACGAAGTAGGGAAGAAGCATTAGGCATTAGCATTAGGCATTTGGACATATTTGAAAATAACTACAGTCTTTGTGGGAGTGAAATGTTTTTGCTCTTTTAATGCAAAATCACAGGGTTCAAAGGTGAGATCTAAGAGCCTACCAAAGTCAGGCATTTGACAAGTGAGATATTCTGCCAATATGCCAGAGCCTAAAAATGTAGCTAATATGATTATCATCCATACAGCTTTTCTGGAGGCTTGTAGATATTTTAATGTTTTCACATAAGCGTCTGATCATATACAATTATGTTGATTAGCAGGATATGCTAACTGTTCACCAAAGCATTATTAAAACAAAAAAACCCAAGAAAGTTAGCCCTGGAGTGTTGTAGGCGTTCAGACACTTTCTGCTTGGCTTCTAAATCTCATCTCTTTTCACTTTTTAATTTAATAGGGAGGAGGAAAATGGAAGCTGTCCTTAATGGGAACATGCTTAGTGTGAGGAAATACTTTTTTATATATATGCACGAATGAGGTAGGTTACAGTTGGGAATGTGATGAGCCACCTCTGGGTGGAGACTCTCTTATCCTGAGCTCGCTTGACCTGTTAAGCAGGCTGGACTATATATTACCACCCTTTACACTGTGTGAGGTTTGAAAACTTATTTTCCAAAGCAGACTGCTTCTGATACAGCTGATATTTTATGTCATAATTTTATAGCATTCTGCCAGGAAAAATTCAACAGCTAAAGTGATAATAAGTCTTCAGGCACTATCTTCTGGTTTTGCATCCTTGCAACTGAAAAAAAAGATGTGGTTCATTCATCTGGACCAAAAAAAATCTATTTTCTGTTGTAGGAGCCAGGAAAAAGTCTACTTGAGCTGGAAAGTAAGAAAGGCAAATGGGGTTGCTTCCCCCAAGACTGTTTTCAAGAAGTTAGGAAAAAGACCACAGACCATTACCTTACCTACCATTTGACTACAGAGACACATAGATTTTGAAATGCCTGGAAGTTTAGTTCTTTCCCTGAGGTGAAGCACAACCTGTTCACCTAATTTTAAGCACTGCAGTAATTCCACAATAACATTTTCCTACTGTGGCAGTATTTTAGGATTATGATTAGCATTTTGTTATACACACAGTCAGTATAAGAATGGATGACTATTATAACTTTAAAATTTCCACAACTATCTAAGACTTTGTCTTTGTGAGGCTTCTAGTGTAAATTGTAAAAGCTACTATAACCACAGAACTATGACCATTCATACTAGCCAAGGGCTACTGCTTGGATAAAACATAAAAAGAGGGAAAAAATCCACTTCCAGTAAATTGCTTTAATATTCCTGTCACAGATGGGCAAACCATTTATTAAGGGATGAAATAACAAATATATAACAGAGTTCTGAATTCCGCAAAGATTCATGTTTCCACTTTTTTTATACATTTGATTATTTCTTGAAATCAGGAAAGTATTCCTATTAACAATGTTAATTTTGTATGTGTAAATCACTCTAGCTTTGAATCTAGTCATACTGATAGTTATTTAGGTGTGGCTTTCAACCTTTGATTCTCTCCTAAATTAACATTTATGTTATATGTTTGACAATGACACTCTAGACTTCTGAATGAAATTGATTGGAGAGTAAAGTCTTGATCTGGATTTCTTTTCACTCTGAAATCCTCTGCAACATTAAAGAAACTAATCTTAGCCCTCAGGAGCTGGACTGCAAAAGTAAAATTTCTAATAGTAACTTTCCTTGTGTTGGACGGACGAATGGCTGTATGAGTAGCATTCCTCACGGGGCAATTTGGGAACTAATGCTGTTTAACATCTTCATCAGTTAGATGGCCAACGGGATGGAGCGCACCATTATCAAGGTCACATGTGACACAACATTAGCGCGAGTAGTCAGGACACTGCAAGGCAGGGCTGTCATTCTGAGGGACTCTGAGAAGCTGGAGGAATGGGCTGACAGAAGCCTCATGAAGGTCAACAAAGACATATATTAATTATTACTTGATATATGACTATTTATGGCCTAATTCTAGTCTGAGATGCATTTCTCCATTTCATTTCATTGGAAATTCAATGGGTATGTGTACAAATCCTGACTGTCTCAGATATTTATAAGGACAAACTTAGAGCTGTGTAAGAGCTTGACCTCTTTATTTCTAAAACTTTAAATTTTTTAAAGATCTATAAATGTGAACTTCTTCCTTTTTTTTTCAGTTATCTGTCCCATGGGGTTCATTAGCAACTTTTAGGCAGACGTAGTGACTCCTGTGCTTAAAATGGTAACTCCAAAGATTTCTTTATAATTAGAAGTACACAAACCAACTTTCAGCTAGGCTAAATCATCACTTCTATATTCTTTATAATTAGAAGTACACAAACCAACTTTCAGCTAGGCCAAATCATCACTTCTCTATTCATGTGAACTGAGTTGCAGTGAGTTTTACCCTGTACATACTTCAAGGTCAGGAATTTGGATTTTCTTAGGTTCAGAAACTTTAAGTTCGCATACCACTATGTCTACAGTAATCCTATTATTTGAACCTGCTTCAAACCTTTCTCTGGCATATCCCTCCAGTTCTTTAAATCTGAGAGTGCCTACTTTCTTAATTTGGGATGCAATTCACAGGAACAGCTGTCCTCGGAGGCTTATACCATTTTGACTCTTGGCAATAGCTGCCCTGTTATTCTAATTAATTTTTCTAAAAGATAACCATGAGCAATATGCAGCTTGATTTGTAAAGAATAGATCTTACCAGGCTCACTTTATTTGCTTTGTATTGCACAGAATTTTTAACTTTGTGAGTGAAAGGAAATGGCAGATGCACTGTAGTTTGATTTTAGTAAAGCTTTAAATCTCTTGCAAAATCTCACCTTCAGATTAATTTGTAGAGGCTTGGGTATGAATACTGATACATGGATTGAAAAGGGGCCGAAGAATGTTAAGTGGAGATTTTTGATAAGCAGCAAATAATAGGGCACCAAGGTGGATTCTAAGTGGCTACCCAAAAGACCTCCTGGGTCTTCATATCTTTAGTGGTTCAGAGGTGGAAATAGCTGCAGACAGTGCAATGCCCAGATGACATTCAACCAAGACAGGCTGTGAAAGGTAGGGAGATATGTTGATTTGGCAGTCTGTGGAGAGAAAAATATAAGTTGATAACACAATTGAGCAGCAAATAAATTAATCAGGCTAAATTAATTTCAAGATGCATGTTCATTTTACAGCTCAGGAAGGTAAGAAGAGTCTGTGTATAGATAGTCTAATGCTATTCATGTGGAACATTGCCTAGAGGTCTGGACATTGCATTAACAAACACATTCACAAGTTGAAGGATATTTAAAGAGAGACAACAACAATTATGACAAGGTGACAGGAACTGATTTATAATGAAAAATTAATGGAGTTAAATATTTTAATTTTCATCAGTATCAGCCGTAGAAGATTAATAAACTGTAGATATTTGAACTGGAACCATAATCCTGAAATAAGAACTTCTTCAAAAATATGGAATTTTATAGCTAATTTCTTGTCTGAAGTTTGTGACTTATCCTATCTCTAGTCCAGAGGAGGAACACAGGATTGAGAATTATTATTTATGGGAGATTTCTAGTTCTCTTGTTTTTTTGCAAACAAACTCTTTTTAATTTATATTTATGAACATAGGGCTATGTGAATGCAAACGAAAAAATACTAATATGAGGTGAATTAGAGGGAAGTACAAATTGAATTATATGGATTCAAAAATGTAATCTTTGTTAGTTACAGTTGTGAGCACAAACAAATTGCTTAGAAATGTAACAGGTGAAATCTTATTTTTAATTTACATAAGCAAACACTTTAGAAGATTGCCTTCACCAGATGTGTGAAGTTTAGTCTTCCCTAAGATTAAATAAAATGCAAATATAGCTTTCATCACATTCTGTAAACATTAAAATTAAGATAGCAGGAGCAGAAAAAATAGAATATTTATATTTTTTAGCACCTTCATTTTCAGCCTGAGCCTAGGATGAGTGGTATCATGCCATCATGTGTCCTGCTTAAAGGGCTTTTAAATATAAAGAAGTATGGTAACTCTGAAGTTTAACTGAAATACGTTCTCTCTTGAGGATTCAATCACCAGTTGATTTAATGTTGCCTATTTAATCATATTATAAATGACTTCAACAAGATGCTTGTGTAATTGCCTTCTTAGCAGAAAAGGATAAAAAGCATACCTTGCAATTTTGGTTGCATTAAACAGGATATTACAGTCCTATGAACACCAAAAGGTTTGTCAGCATTTCCATTATCAACTCCTATTTTCAAGAATTAAAAACATGTCCATAAAAGTATTCTGCTGGCTGAAAATTCCTATATAAAGTCTCATCCTGGGAACAAGCTTCCTTTCCTCCTCCTCTCCCTCCCCACCTATTTCTTTTAATTTATAATGCAATATTTTTTTGTGGACCAAATCCAGATTTTCCTGTTCACCCCTATCTGCTATTTGTTGCACAGCAGCTGAGAGGCATAAAATTTTGTCTTTATAGATATTGCTAAGTGTATGTGTGTAGCCTGATACTATTCATTTTTCTTATAAAGAAGCTGAAGAATTCAAGGGCATTTAGAAAAAGGTAAAATAATTATGAGTGGAGATGAATTGATTTAAAGTGTTGTTCAATAAGTTTAGCTTTCTTAAACGGTAAGGACAAAACAAGTTATTTCTATTTGAAAAAGGAAAATTATGGGAGGCAAAAATCTCATATAATTCCTTCTTTATTGGTTTATTGGTCCTGAATTCTCTTTTGCTGGTAGCACAGTATAATGAATGCCTGCTCTTGCTTGCTTTAGGTATGTGAAATGGTTAAGATGATGATTACTGAAACATTTTTTATTAGAATACAATGTTTTGTGTTGCTGTATTTATTTATTTAACTTAATTCGTCGTTTATTTCAATTATGTTCTTTTAGGGAAGTAGGAGAGGGAGTGAGGTAGCAGTGAAGTGAGGAGAGAAAGAAAGAGACGACAGCAATGACTCTTCAGAGACCCTGCAGAGAGCCTTCCTTGAAGGAGACCCCTCACATGCTTTGAGACATTTCCAGGCCTGGAAGGAAGGAATTCATGAATCTTTGAAAACATTTTGTCAGCTGCTGGGGAATATCTAGTTTTCATTGGCAAAATAAGGGTGGGAATCTCTATCTCTTTTATTTGGCCTCAGAAGCAAATTTTCTTGTCAGAGTTTCTTTTTGTCAGATCTGCATTGTTATTAAAATAGTAGTGCTTCCCTCTCCTGCCTTCTGGAAAGACCTCAAAAGAACGATAATATTCCTGGAATAGCGTCCGCTTGCCGTGGATGTGAGTGTCACATAACTCGACCAGATCGCATTGCATTTTCCTTTCCTTATATTCAGCAAATGTATCTGACAAAGCTGTACTGCCTTTCCTCCTAAATACTTCTAAAAAGTGTAGCTAATTCCAGCTTTCTCCTTCAGTAATGAGTTGCTTCCTTCTTTACTTCCTCTAGGATCTTCCTGCATATACTTTTCCCAGCCTATAGCTGGCTATGACAGTATCTTAAAAGAGTCTGCAATGCTAAGTGACCCTTGAAATAAATTGTATACAAAGATCTTGAAAAAGAAGGCAGCAAAACCTCTTGGTTCTGCTTGTTTAATTCCCAGCAGTCCATATGGGGTGCACACAACTCTTGAACTGCTCTCATTCTGTAAAGAGGCCTTCAACACTTCTAACATCATCTTTGAATTAGTGCGTAGGTATTCATTTAGTGCAAAATATCCTCAGAAAAATTACTTCACTGTATTCTCCAAGTTCCTCTAAGACCAAGCAGGGGTTGAAGAATATCTTCTGTTCTCCCACTCTGCTCCCTCTAAAGTCAGAAAGTGTTTGGCTTTGGTACAGACTGATGATGGAGTGCATATTACAAGTTAATAGTCCCATAACCATCTGAACAAAAGTGCAGGTGTCCACAGTTCTGCAGTCCCCACCCCACTGATTGCCTTGTCACTCTTTCTGATCCCTTATCCCTTTCTTCCTTTTTTTCTTCCTTTTTCTTTTTGACTGATTTATTATTTTTCAACTGGAGAACCTTCTGTATGCTCAGATCCCAAACCCAATTTGGTCTGTTCTTCTTGAAATTGTTCGAGGCCACTGACTTTTATAGTTCTCCATTCTAAAAATAAATTTACTTTTAATTTAAGTGGAGGCATCTGTCTCCCTTTTCTCCATCTCCCAAAGCAAAGCCTAACAGATGAAAACTGTTGTCCATTCATCTGGGTGGTGCAGATAGCTATAATCTTGCTTACGATAGCCTCTGCATTCCTCTTTCTGGTAGCAAGAAACTGCCCAGCTCATGAAACAAGAAAATATTGCATGTAATCCTCACTCTGGCAGTCTGAATACCGAGAGCCTGCCCATTCGTACCTAGTGTAAGGTAAAGGGCCTGGCTTTTGTTTGATGCAGGTGGTTTGTTGTTGTTTTAATTCAGTATGATTTTCCTGAATTTCCTGTTCTGTAATGATTTACACTACAGGGACTTCATGTTCTGGACAGTCCTTCCACCACTGCTCAAGACTATGCTGTTTTCTCTCATTGAGATTCATGGACATGCAGGTGGGAGCAAAAGTATCTCTTCAGCTTGCCGACCTTCTTTTTCTCTGTTTCCTGTAGGTTCCTTCTTACTTTTCTGTGCCAACCTGTGTAGCCAGTAAGAAGATTCCTTCATACAGGAATGAGGACATCCATCCATTGATTATCCATTCAAAGGTACAGCATAGTTCCCTTTGTACCATGTCTGTGCCCTGGTACAAAATTGGCTAAAATAAGCCAATCTGAGAATCTGATATTTTGTTTGGAAGTTTCCAAAATTATGCCTGGTCAAAATACTGGTACAAATCCCTGCAGCTCCATATACTTTACATCAATTTTAAAAACAAAACAAAACAACGCACACACACACAGTGCTGAGAGAAAGAAGAAAAAAAGTGGAACATCTAATGAATTGTCTTCTGTTCTTAAGTGATATGAGGCCGTGGTAGGAGTTTTTTGTTACACTGTCTTTCATTTCCATAACAAAGGTAGGCTGAGGTGGCTCAGTCGTTTTTCAGCATTTGTTTCTAGATGGCAATCATAAATATGAAGACAACTTTGTGAGCAAGAAGTTTTTCTCAACAGTTAGGTCTGATGAAATACATTTTGTCATACTTTTTAGTACTCCATGGCCCACCAGACATGGGGAACAACAATGCCTTTCTTAGCATTATTGTCATATTTAATGCGCAAGAGTCACATAGTACATGATAAAAAAAAAAGAAAAAAATTTGGCTTGGATCTTAGTCCTAAAGTAACATTTATAGAAACAGCCTGATCCCTCTCCCCAGTTTCTACCTGCAGATATGATAGTGCTCAAAGCTTTATGAAACAACACTGATGATACTATTACTTTAATGAAGCAATGATAATGTCATTACACATTCTTACATACTATTTCACAAGATTTTAGACACAATGCCTCTGACGTGTAGTCTATCTATTTGGACACTATCATGTTCTTAGCGCTGTGGCTTCTATTGTTGTAGCTCTATTGTTTCATCCTCACATGCTGCTATAAGGACAGAAAACGGTGAGGTAAGGGAATTAAAATGTTGTGTTCACTGAAGACATAACATAAGATGAGACAAGAACGTGGATTAGCTGGGGATTTGACTCAGGTTTCCTGGATCCAAAATCAGTACTCTTCCTCAAAAGATGGAGCTGTTGAAACAATTTTTGCAATAACTTACATCATGAAACTAACCTCTGCAGCCTGCAAGCCAATAGAACATATGGCCTATTGGATTTAATGTGAGTCTTGCTGCTGAAAAACCTACTGCTACATGCCTGACTTCTATTCGTAAAAGGAAAGGTTAGAATTAAAGTTAATTCTCTAGTATACATATGTCCATAAGAATCCTCAGTAATGTGTAGTTTACAAGTTAAAGACTTGTAAGTCCTAAGTCTGCAAGCCAGCAAAGAAAACAATTGCCTACAAACCTCATGTCAGAAATCTGCACAGTAGCCAAAACCACCTGCTTTATATGCTGTGTGCTCTCCTTGCTTGAGACATAAAACCAGTCCCACACTGAAGAGCCATAAACTCCAAAAATAAAACAAAATTGTTGTAGTCTGAGGAAGTCTGTGAAAAATCAAAGTATACACATACTGCCCTGGAAAAGCCACTTCTGGCAATGGAAAAAATAATTGAGGAAAGTTAGATTGACTGGCACTAGCTCTAAGTAATTGTTGCAAGAAATCCATAGTTCAGGATGGCAAAATGTAAATTCTGCAGTGGGTGATTAAGCAGGCAGAGGCCATCTACAGACACCATAAGGACTGTGGCCTTCCACTCAGGCTGTGAAGGGTTCAGAAAAACTGTGTTTCTACAAACCAAGCCCTTTCTCTCTCACCTTTCCCAACACAAAGGATGCCCTGCATTTAACCCTACAGGTTTCAAATGTCTTACCACAGGCATCACAGCTGTCAGGTAGTGCATTAATAAAGGCGGATTTTAAATACCCATGTCTTGGGGCATGTAGGGCATGGGTGAAGTACTTGTTTTATCACAGAATTGCACATGGCATTAATAATAATTTCTCCATTTCAGTCTTTTTTTTTTTTTTTTTTCTGGAAGAAGCCCCTTTCAGTCCTCAATTGAAAATAAACAGCAAACAAAATAAACGGTCTAACAAAAATTATGAATTCCTTCTTCAGAAGTCAGCATACTTAAACTGGTGGAAAAGCTGTGTCAATAACTGCATTTAAGGATGAGCAGAATACAATTCAATTCATTAGACAAGGCAAGCGCTTTTGTTTTATGTCTCTTCACTTAAGTTTTCTTTTATTTCACTTTTAAAATTACAAAATGCCTAGGCTTACTCATCTGTCTCTTCTGCGTGACATGGTATGTAGAGACAGTGGGAAGAATGAGTGCGTTCTGGAATCTGTGGGAGGTTAGCAGTCAAAGTTACTGTTTATATTAGCATTAATGGGAATCACAGATATAAATTTCTGCATGTTGAGATAATATAAGCCTAATGAGAGTGAAGATAGTATGTTCCCTGAACTCCCCACGTATTCTCCCACAAAGCACCCACCCCAAATGATTTTCCTTCCATTTTGCAAGTAATTTTTTTTAAAATTAAAGTAAATGTTTTAAAATATTTCAAATTTGAAATGCTATCTCTCTTTCTTCTTGTTTGCCTGATACTTAGGCACTTGGAATTTAATTTCCAAATACTGAGTTTTCTCTCAAGGTGCCAAATCTTTACTATCCTCCCCATTCTAACCTCTCCAGAAAAGATTATTAGGTTTACAAAGCCTTCTTTCCCCATGAAACCAAAAAACATCATGCATTTTTGAACAATGTATATTAGAAACTAATTCTCATTCTTTTGAACGCTATAAAAAGTATTTCAATTGTGGCTACTTTAATGTCTAATTATACTGCTTGACTATAAAAAACTCCAGAATTTACATAAATGTGTACTTTTTCTCCTCCACTAAATAGATTATTTTCCCAGATATGTAAAAATTGAGTGCACTATCAATGCATTTTTTTTCCAGGGTTCTTCCTAAACCTAACTGGAAAAGGAAAGAAATAGTCCACTAATTTATTTTTAAAGTGGAAAATTAAAATTTCTAAGCTCTTTAGAGGAGGAAGGAAATTTTTTCATTTGTAACACCTTCTTTATTAGGACCTTTGGGTATTATAGCAAGATAAGTACAAAAAGATAATGCAAAGGATGACAGCATTTTGCTGGAGGCAACTACATATTACTGCTGTGGAAGGCGGGCTTATCAGAAATGTGAATGCATGTACGCACTCTGTATTTTAAAATAAAGTTTTTGTAGTGAATTTTTAAGTGCATATTCATTAAAACCTAGCAAGTGCTGGAGATAAATGTGTAGATTTTGCAAAGAGAGAAGAAATTAATTGATTTGTTCCTTTTTTATGTTCCCCCTTTCTCTTTGCCTGTTGTCTGCTTGAAAAAAATAGTCACAAGTTTGTAAATACAAAGCAAAAAATAAAATGTTACCTTTAGAGCTCTCATCAAAGACTAGCTCACACCAAATATTCTAATGAGAGGTAAATGAACAATGAATTAAAACATGATAACAAATATGTGATGAACTAAGGACAGCATAAATCAATAATTGCACTCAAGCTCTGTGGAAATTATACTGTCCTAGATTTTAGCAGGAGACAATTTGCTGCAGTATTTTGTGAACAGAGCTATCCTGTGGGATCAGGCTGCAGAGGACATTTCAGTGGGAGGAAGAGAGCAGCAGGAAGAGCAGTATGATTCATGTTCAGCATCTCAAGTGGAGGACAGAGCACAAGGATTGAATAATGAAACAAAGACGAGATATTCAGCATGCCAGGAAGGTTTCTGTTAGAGAGCTGTTAGAATTATTTAAAAAGGTTAGTCTATGAATAAACATGCTTCATCAAGGTCTCTTACACATGCAAAGGGAGATGCTAATGAATAATAAAAGAGTAATGGGGACTGGCGAAGAAATTAATGTTAATCTTATCCAAAGCAGATACAAATTAATATTGGAGAAACATTTTTGTAATCACTTCTCAAGGCAAAAATTCAATTAATGTGACTGAATCAATATTTCAAATCTCAGTCCCTTGAAAGTATACTTGTCTCTCTTCATATCAGCATGCTCTCCTGTGTGATCAGCCTGTGCTATTCAAGTCAATACTCAGGGAGACTTCTTAATGGTCTATTTTTGAGAAATTTGGTCCACTTCTATAAACTACAATGCTGTATTTCAAACTTGCCTCAGGGTATCTTTCTGTTAGGAGAGCTCAGTTTACATAGGGTAATTACTGTATAGAAAATAGATATTTGAGCCAAGGATAGTTTTGCCTTGAGCTTCAGGTTTTTTATGTTTAATTTTTTTTCCCAAAGATTAGCTAGTACCCTCTCTTTGCACAGGATGACATGTCAGTATATATGACATTACATTTCAGACTATGTACTGAAAACAACATCTTTTATAACAGCTAAAAAGACCCAGGACAGAAAAGACAAAAACAAAACCCAGAATAAAAGAAAACAAAACTCTTCCTTTTACCAAAAATAAAAATTGACTCTTCAGAAGAAACAACTGTATTTGCCTCAACTTGATTGCAGCATGGGTCACTTTGTACATTTTTGATAGGCAACCTTCCTCCTTGCATATAACTGAACTTGGACAGCAAAGGTATCTTTGCAAAGATCACAGGAATTATGACCTTACTGGTGCACTTCAAAAAATAATACAAAATATCACAAAGTGGTTCCTGGTTTCCATTACTTTGTCTTTTCTCTCCTCATTGGTAAAGCCACTAGATAAGTTTTTTTCATGCAGTAAGTGATCTTTCTTGTATACTATAGAATATAAATGCCTGTCATATTTTGTTTAAGGTGTCAGGGAATTGAGAAAAGTTTATGAAACTAAATGGACTCCTCGAATAATAGTTTTGCAGCTCTGGTAGATTGTGCTGTTTATGTTGTAATGCCTTGACAGGTTTATACAATCAGAGGTTCTAAAGCCACTATCCTGTGATAGATTGGAATTGTTTGAAGCATGGTGCGCTTGAAAAATAGGTTTGTGTGCTCTTGTTTTCAAAACCAAAAGGTGACCCACTCAGAATCATCCTACTAAAATAACTTCATGGACAATCTCACTTCTGTACTTTTAATAGCTAGAATATCATTCCCATAATGAAAGAAACATGAAATGGTTTCCATGCTGAATGAGCTTCCTAGAGATTCTGGGATTTGTCTCATTATATAAAGCTTTTCCATCACCATTGCAATACCTCTTCTCATCTTTGCTTCTCATCTGAGTGGAGAAATTTCTGTCAACAGCTTTAGTCTGACTAAACCGGCATAACACTGAAAGGGGGATATGCAGTAGATAAGATTACTTTTTTTCCATTTATGTAGAAAATTATACACAGTGTCCCTGCTTTAAAAAGGATTACTATACTATGTGGACAGCATTCTGCTCTCTCATTAGAAGAGACAGACGACAATTTTATTTCTCTAAATAAGTCTGGGTTAGGCAAGGAGATCAGTAATTTCAATGCTGCTGCATTCACAATGGAAAAGAAATCATCACTTGTGTATTCTTATCAGAAGCCTTAGGTAACTTCAGCATTCAGTACTGATCAGAATAACTCCTTGCATTCTACAGCCTACCACACACCTCAATAATTTTATATGCAGGAAGGAATAGTAAAATAGTGAAGTAAAATGTTATTAAAATAATACTACTGAGGAGAAAACGTAAAAAAAAAAAAATCCACAAAAAAACTAGGGACTTTGGGGACAAAGCTTCCCCAAATATGTCCTGAATTTTCCTCTTTCTTCCTCCCTTTCTGCCACAGTTTTTAAATGGCTTACAGGCCAGGTACAATGAAGATTTTATTCCAGCGTATTCCAGAGAATAGGACCTGATGCTGCAAACAGCTCCTGGAGATATGTAGCCAACTGTAGATGAGCCAAGGGGAATTCCCAGGCTCAGAAATAAGCCATGAACTGTGAACTTCCTTGGAAAAGGGCCACAAGGAAAGCTACTACATACATCTCCTGCCCTTTCTAGATTTCTATACCTCTGTGAAACTAAATCAAGGCAAGTATGAGATTGTGGGTTTGTGACTATGACAGTCTATAGCAGTAGGTTTGTGTATTTTCACTGCATAGAAGAAGCCAAAAAATATGTTGGTAGACTCATTTTCTACAGACCACAACATAAATTAGGCAACTAAAATCAGGTGCTAAATCACATAACTCAGAAAAGCTTTCGTTTTCTATTGGATCAATCCCTTAAGTCCTTGATTTATGGATTCAAGCTTAAACCCTGGGTCATTTTCCTTGCCCTTTAGAGAATGGAATGTAATGTGGTTCCTTCCTATCTCTGGGAATAGCATCGGCAGGTTGGATTTTCCTGGCTTCAAAAACCCTTCAAAGTGATGTAACCACATTTCTGATGACACTGCCTGCTCAGGGAGAATGTCAGGCTGTGTCAGTGCAGAGCAGTAACGACGGAGTTATACAGGTGGAAGTGGATTGGGAGGAGGAAAAAACATAAATTATAATTCAAATATTTTTTCATCTAAAACAGATGCAACCATTGGCCTTTAACAATTGCTGTTAAATTTAAAGGGAGTTCAGACTCTAACACATCAGAATCCAATATAGCCAAAATTTAGTGCGGTATTAAGGTATGCTACTCAGAAACCCATTCTGAATTTTAATGTCATCTTCTTTTTCTTTGCTGAGAATACTGCTATGTCTTTCACACCACAGCACTATTCTTCAGCCATTGTTATATGTCATGCCATTGCATACTAAATTCCCATTTGGCTACTAAGGACAGTTTACGCTAAGACATTTCTACAGCAATTATTATCAAGTCACAGGAACCCTGAGAACTAGCAGAGTTTTCATAGAAACATAGCAATTAATTCCATTTGGAACAATGACAAAATCATTTGGAAATGTCTGAACGAGGGTAATATAGAAATAGCTTATTTGCAATAATATCACATTTTAAAGGCTTCTCTACTGTACTGTGTAACCAGTTTGCTCTGGTAATTTCACAGAAACAAAACTATTGAATATTACTCAGTGAGTTTAGGCCCTGACTCACCAGATTAAGCAATATGATGCCCTGGAGATGTAAGGTTTTTCCTAGTACTGTGAATTTGTTACTCAGGGGGAAAAAACCCACCAACAAAAACCAAACCAACAAGCCAACACAAACCCTCAAACCAAAACCCCAAGTAACGAAACAAAACAAAACCAAAAAAGAGAAAAGAAAAATGACTGTTCATAGGAAATATTATAATGTCACTTAAAATATGAGTTGGAGTTTTGTTGAGCCTATTTCTATCAACACAAAAGGTAATTTGACTGGCTTACTTAACCATATGAAATGTTAGGAGAGATCTGCCTGGAAGAAGGAAATAAGGACCAATCTAAAGCAGCATTTTTCCAATTCTTTGAGAACTTCTCCTGATTTACCTATGTCCATCTGCTCCTGTGGGCCGGCTGCACAATACTGATAATCCTGAGGAAGAGAGTGAAAGATGACTGGCTTTGCATGTTTTCAGAAATTGCAACCAGTTTTCATCTTGCTATCCTGGATGAACTGGACTATGGCAAGCTATTTATAATACTTGTCAGGTCCTTTTGACCCTTTTGTAATCCCCCAAGAGACTGCAATTCATAGACTGAAAAACAATAACTTAAGGTACCCTCTTTCCTTATATAGTCAATGGAATTACTTTCAATAGCTTGCAAAGGGTGGTGTAGTTCACTGGGAGGCAGTGCTGGAGACTCATTTCACCTGTTTTTGAGCCAATAGTGCAGAATCCCTTCATCATTTGTAGACAGAAACAGACATGCCTTTCCATCATGTGATTCTGCACAATCCACGTGTCTAAGGTAGAACTTAATTACACTTGGAAGGATACATTTCTCCTAATAACTGTAGAGGGAATCTAGACAGCTAGACCAGTAGACATCTTTTTGTAAGCATTTGAAGTTAGTCTAGAGACCACGAACATGTGATAGGTTTTCCTGCAAATTATGAGCAATGTGGCTTCCTCAAGTACTGTGATCACTAAATGCAGGTCACCAGTAGCAACTACTTTTTATTAGCTATTTAGCTAACTTAAGCATCTTTGTGAGACTGGTTTAACCTTTCACAGCTCTATGCTTAAGCTGTTAATATGTTTGCACCTTGAATTAGATATCTGTATTAATCCCTTTGTTTACAAATTGCAGAAAGACCAAAAAGACTTCAGGGAGAATATCACAAAATAACAGTGGCCAACATTTTAAATGTTATTTCTCAAAGTTACACAAAGGTGCCAATTGCGGTTTTTAAATATAGCAAATTAGATGGCTAACTCTGTTGGATTTAGTGGGAATTAGATATTAAGGGACTATGGAGAAATCCCACTTGGCAGATTGTAATAATAAATACATAACTGCAATGCTAGAAAAAACATTAATAGAAATATATACCAAAAAATGGGAATTCTAAAAGAAGGAAAATAAATGGTTAAAACCAAAACATAATGGCCATATTTTGGTTTAGACCAAAGGTCTGTCTTAGTCCGTTATCTTGTCTCCTACTATAGCAATAGCAGAGGTAAGCTTCTTAAATATATTCCCCCAGCTCCCATCAATTACTACTGAAGGATTTTTTGAGCGAGAGAAGGTATCTCAATATTTGATAGCTCTTGATGTTGGGTTTTCTTCCCTCCTTCCCTCTCCCCCCAGTCATGGATTTGTCTGCTCTCTTATTGAACTCCTGTGAATGTTTAGCATGCACAATGTCTGGTGGAACACAGTTCCAAAGTTTAATTAGCCATACTATGAAAAATCCTTTGCTCTAGCCTCCTATGCTAGTTTTGTTTAAGATTCTTCAGATCTTATATTGGAAGAGACAATGAAAAATCATTCTGAGTTTATCTTCTTCATACTGTGCATGATTTTGCAGACCTTTGTTGTATTTTCCTTCAGTCATCTATTTTCCAGGCTGAAGAATCCCACATTTTGATCATCCTTGTTCCTTTTCTCCATTTGATAGTTCTGTTATATTCTTTTTAAGATGGGAGACTCACACAGCACACAGTATTAAAGATAAAAGCACGCAATGGATTTATACAGTGGCATAACAATGCTCTCTGGTTTGTTCTGTATTTCTTTTCCAATAATTCCTACCATTTGATTTGCTTTTTTGACTGCTACTGAGCATTAAGTTGATATTTTCATAGAACTATCTATAACTCAAGATGTATTTCCTGAGCAGTAATAGCTATCTCAGAGCCCATCACTCTGTATGTAAGGTTAGGATTATTTTCTCTCATGTGCATCACTTTACATTTATCTACATAGAATTTATTAGATTAGATTACACTGATTAGAAATGTGAAGTGAATGTGCAATGACAGATGAAAAAAGATGAAAATATAGCTTAGCTGAATGATAGCTTAACTTTGTGTAAAAAAAATAAAAATAAAGAAACCCAACAGGGCAGTGGGTTGTATGGATATTGAAAACTGTGAGAGCCAGATGAGGACTTAGGCAATCTGACATGTGGTTTACATGAGACTTTTCCTTCACTTATAAATATGTGCTCGAAAGTATTTACTAGAATAGACTGTAATTAAGAGCAGTTACAAATTAAGACAGAATAATACCCTACGTATTAGCACAGGGTTGTGTGTCTTTACAGATGTTTGCATATGTAAAACTCTCATAAGTGTCAGAGCATTAGGCTATTGATTGACTTAAGTTAACTCTGCCACCCTGTAAACATGATCAAAAGTGATTTTGATGCGTTTACTTTATGTGAAAGGTGCAAGCCAATATGAGCCAGGAAAGAACAACTGAGCCAAAAGGAAGTTCCAGATTCACCACTCCCTGGGCCATTTCAAACTGGACTGGAAATTAGAAGGCAATAAAAATGGATTATAATAAATCATTTTTACTGGCTCCGCGACAAACTGGGTGACCTAATTAACATTTTCTGTGTCTAATTTATACCTTTCTATGAATCATCAGACAGGTATAGCCATGATGGCAAATCCTTCCAGTATCTTTGAGACAAATTGTATTTATTAAGATTCCATGCAAAGATTGGCAGAAAATCTGTCATTATAGCAGCAGATCAAGGAAAATCTTCTTTTTTGTCTTTAGAAGAGATGAAGTTCACCTGACAACGCAGCTATAAATTGAATTTATACAATGCTGCCCATACAAAGTATCCCAAAGCACTTTATATTAAAAATACTTCAAACAAATCTTAGAGTGGTACTGAACTTGAAATTGAGAAGTGAGTCTTAAAATTAAATGGAAAAGTTCTATTTTTTTTCCCCAAAGAGCTCTGCTGACTTTACAGTTCTGATGTCTAATGGAAGTGAATCCCACAATCAAGGAGTGTAAAAAGCAAAAGACAAAACAAGCATTGAAAGGATTTAGGCTAAACTAAGGGTCACTTGGCAACTTCTGAGCAGAAAACCTCAGTACAGTGCAGAGGAGAATACCTATTCCTATAATTGAAAATGGGTGAAAAACCAAGGCCATGAATTGCTTTGAAAAGTAATAGGCTAGTTTGACAAAGCAGAGAGGGCAAAAAGCAGATGGGAAGGGATCAAGGAAAAAGTTATCTAGAATGAAGTCAAATCAGGAGAAGTCAACACCCTTAAAGTTTTAGCCTGAATGGAGCAGAATAGGAAAACATTATTTATTCTTTCCACCCTGTCCCCCCCCATCTTCAGGATGGGCTAATTGAGAGTGAAGGAATTTACTAATTTCTTCTTAAAACAGCCTCCCAGCTGGAACCACAAACAGACAAATGTTTTCTAGTTAGATGGGTGATATCAAAGTATGAACATTAGCTAATAAAAAGGGTGACTAAAAGGGAAAAAAAGAGATAGGGATGGATGAAATAGATATTGAGAAAGCAGAACTATCTGAAGTCCTAAGGAAAGCTTTTGTTTGGACCAGTAAAATAATTTGGCTTCTACAGCTATAACTCTCTTAAAATTACTACAGTATTTCTCTCCAGCAGTTGATACTGGCAAGGCAGCAACATATTTTTACTATGTAGATCACTGCAATGATCTATTAAGAAAGCAGTACAGAGAAGAGTACATGTATGCTCATCATCTGTTGTGTGTTTTCATGTCCTGTCTAAAGCTTGCGAGCAAACTGATGTGATAGTGAGTTTAGAAAAACTTGTGTTATTTTTCATAACTTAGCTCGAGCCAGGCAGTTTATTTTTAAGGCAAGAATTGACTTTGTGTCAACAGACATCTAGATTTATGTTCTGAATCTGACTTTTTCAGGATGTGGCTTTGCACTACAGTCTGAGTGTGTACTTTGCTTTGGACCTGAAATAAACTTGCCAATGCATTTCTGAATGAAGCATGAGGAGCATATGCTAGGGGCAATAATCTGAGCACTGCTGCTGGTGGACAGTGTTTGAAGTTAAGGAAATCAAGGAGAAAGAAAGAGAGATCATTTTTAAGCCAAATGTTTCAAAAGTTGTGAAGGTGTCTGTAAAATCCTTTCAAGCTGCTGCTGCTTCACATCACTGAAAATCATATTACTTTTTATATAATTGTCCACATATGGATTTAGTTAATGATTTGGGGTTTTTACACACCCCAGGTACACAGTGCGACTAGGCAGCTGAAGGCTTAGATATAATGTATACATGCACAAAGTTTTCTATGAGAAATCCATCTGGAGAAGAGTATAAGCCATACATAATGGACAGGATGGGTAGGAGGTGTTCAGTTTAGCCCACGTCTGCAAACTGTAGTGGTTTGATCATGTTAATTATCACTCTGCTTCTCTACACTGTCATGAAAGAATTGGGAAGGCAAAGGTACTTTAGTGACAGGTCAGTCTTTCCTTTGATTCTTTATATATGACCCAATCTTTCACTTGCTTGGTTTGTACATTTGCCTCTCTGGCACTGCAGATTTCTATTTCTTTTAAAACTTTCCTGTGTAGGGAAGATAAGATATAGCATTTTGCCAGGAAAAATGCAAAAGAAATAGTAATCCTATAAAAAAAGGAAGTGAAGGTTTGAGCCTTTCTAGGCTCAAACTCTCAGACATCTCTAGAATAGGACCCAACTACCCAGCAGGTTAAGCAATAAGACATAAAGCTAGATGCTTGCCTCACTTCTAGACGTGCATGACAGGAAAATTGTAGGCCGCTAGGGGTACATTTTTTGAGGGGGGAAACCCCACAAAAAACCCCAAGAAAAACTCCTTATATATTCAAGAGCTCTCTAACAAGCAATGTAGATATCACTGAGTTGTCTCTGGGAGTGGAAGCAAACCAGCTTCATCAGCACAGTAGCTCTGTGCACTTCTGCACTGTGTTGTGTGCTCACCCTTGTTCCTGTGGAACCAGCTTGGGTATCTAACACAGCTCTGAGAGCAAATTAGGTGTACAAATTTTGTTCATTCAACTAAAATATTTTTTTCCTCTGAACAGGGTGGCCTCGTCTGCTCTACACATTGGGAAGATTCCCTGTATCATGCTATACCTTAAAATGTACCCAGATGTTTTCTGGAAGGATGTTGGCTGGCATATGCCAAAACTTTGGCAGGCAGTTGGATCGCAATTAAACAGTAAGGATAATCATGTCCCATGTTCAGCCTTGAATTCATGAGCTGCCCAAGTTGGACCTACTGTACTAGACATAGTAACAGTGTGCACATACCTGTAGGGCACAGCAGCAGTTTTAATGCTCTCTGTGACTTAGCCACACATGTGCCATCTGTATAGCAGCATAAGTGCCCACAGGAGTCTTCAAATTATCAGCCTAAGCACCTCCACCTTAAGCTAAACACTGTCTAGAGAAATGAATATTATTATGATGTGGTCTGGCTCCCTACTATAAGAAATAATAAGTAATTTTTAAGGGATTTGAGAAAAACAGGAAGAAAATTGGAGATGAGTTGGGTACTGTCTGAGGCCAAGTATAGCATAAAGATGCCCTACAAGCTGAGAACTATAGTCAACCATAATAACATATGGAAGAACACGTATGCTCATGCACAGCCACTACACACTTTAGAATAGCAAATTAAATAGTCTGTGCTGTCGCATAGCTGTGAAATGGGAGCTGAGAGGTAGGAGCAGGCCAGTGTTTGTCTGTTTAGATAAGATACACTTTACTGGAACCCTGTAGAATTAGGAGATATTGATGGATTATTCCTCCACACAATATACATTCTGAATACATATAACTGCTTTAGGTTCCAGTTATACCATCAGTTTATCACTCAAAATCTATACCAACCCTTTTTATTGTAGTTTTCTGGATAATGTAGACATACCCTCCATATTTTCTTTGAATGGGGCATTGCTTCATAGGATCTTGCGGTGTTGTTCAGGAAAAAATGCATTAAACATTTAAACTAACTAAACAGATTTCCTTGATCTATCAGTTCAGATATATTGAGCTTATCTAAGATGGCAAAAGGCACAGATCAGAGAATCTAAAAATATTTTAAAGTCACATTTAGTGACACATAATTAAAAGAAAAACAATTGGAATTGTGGCATAAACAATACAAGCAATACAGTACTGTGCTTTAAAATACCATAAACCAGACACTTTCCTTCAGCTAAAGAAGGAAATAAGTGTTTTTTATTAAATAAAAGAATGCAAGCTGGCAACTTTCATTGAAATTGTACCCTGGTATGTAAATAAAGTATACAATACTGATAACGGCCACAACCTATTACAGTATACTCTGAAACTGGCAAAGTGTTCAATCATAAGGTCAATATGAGCGAAGGAAGGCTGGAAAGATAAAAGTTTTCTGCTGAGACTGGTAATTGGTTAGATGCTGGGGTTTGGGGAAGCTGCTTCACTTTCTGTAAATGGGAAAAATAACTTCAGGTTCAATGATTTACTCCCTTAGATGAAAGCCAGCCCTGTTAACGTGGTGTTTGTTAAGTCTTGAAGCATGACAGCCACTCAGGTCTCAGTGCAGCTATTGCCTGGCACGCTGCAGGTGCATTTTGACTGCATCCCCTTTTTCCATTGCCCCAAAATGCAGCTGCAGTACAAGTGAAGCACATTCCCACCTCTCCACTAGAGATTACCTCCAATCAACTTGTGCTCAAGCAGGACATGGCTGGGTTATTTCCTGATGATGACAGGAATGTAGCTCAAAGGGACTGCATATTTTTAGGGGGCGAATATATGAGGAGATGAAACCTTCTCAAGAGGAGGTTAGTAAATCTCCAATTGGAGAATTAATGTTTCTCTTACTGTAAAGAATTATTCCACAATTCTTCAAGAAACACCATTCTGGAACAACAAACCAGCTCTGGAAAGATACTGCCTAGCCAGCATGCTGTAAGTGACCTACCTCCAGAGTGACAGGGTGCCTGAGTGATTAGCTGAATGTCTCGGGCAGTGAGTAATGGAAATTTATGTGACAGTATGACAAATACGCAATTGGGGGAAAATGATGCATGCTTGAAAGAATTTTTATCAGCTTTTTAATATAAAAAACTCTCTCACTTCTGCTTTGTAAAATTAAGAAGAGCACTTACTTTGGACTGCCTTTTCTCTTCCTTGATTGTGGGTGCGATATAATGATCACATCCAGAGAATAAGAGTGGAGCTGAAAGTCTGCTGAAAACATTATTTTATTCAGGGTAGTCAGAATGAAAGCAAACCATAAAGAGCTGAAGAAGGACTTATGACATTGGGAGACTGGTCAATAAAATAGTAGGTGAAGAGAAGGACAACAAGGTGTGGAATAACATCTGCAAGAGGGAGGCATAAGTAGGCTGGGACTCTTCAGCATGAAAAGGAGATGAGTTAGAGATATGAAAGGCATGGAGAGGACTGGTAGACCTTAACTGCTCCTTGCCTCTTCCAACACACAAGGCAGAAGTCATTAAGTGCAGCTATGAGGATTAAGTTTCAAACAAACAAACAAACAAAAAACAACCACCAAAAAACCCCAAGGAAGCAACTCTTCAATCAGTGAGGATAAAATGATATTGTGGATGCAAGAAATTTACCCAGGTTCAAAGGGAAACTGAGCAAGTACTTGCAATAGAGATCAAATGGGGGTTACGAGAAAGACAAACATCAACAGCCTAAGATAGAAGAACCATCATAAGGAAATACACACATATGCTCAGTCTTACCTAGGCATGCATCGGTGATCTGCCTGGAGACAGGGAATTAGGGTAGATAAACCCTTGGGCTAAGCTAGTGTAACCATTCTTCTGAATATCATTCAGCCTGTTCACCTCAGAACGATACTATGAAAATGTATCTATTCAATCACATTCAACACAAAATATTTCCATGCCTTTATTCTCCCTGTTCCTCCAGATTCAGAGTGGCAGAACATAACTGCAGCAAAGCGGGATTAGAAATTGAAGCCATCCATCCACCTGTGATATGAATCTTTGGGCGCTTTTCTGACCTTTTCTATGTAATTATTTGACTGTGTTAATCTGGTTTCATAGTAGGGATCTTTTTCTTTTTCTCCTTTTTTTTTGGGGGGGGCAGGGTTCATGGTCTTTTTTTTCTTCTGAAGGTTTCATTTTTGTGAGGAAAATCTCAACTAGTTCTAATCTTCTTTCCTTAATATGCTCATTATCTTTATTGATTTCCCTTTGCTTATGTTTTACTAAATCTTCTTATGAACAGAATCTTGTCCCATTTATGCTGCATCATTCCGGAGAAATTTCTTGGGGAATAAGTGGAAAGACTGTACAAAACATCAGCTATTTGGTGAATAATATTTTTCTGTTAGATGCAGATCTCAATTCAGTAATATCACACCTTATCTGAGAACTTCTTGCCCACTCAGATTTTTATTAACTCAGTCCCTCCGTGTTCTGGTGACTGAAGAGAGATTGTGAATATTTCTATATAGAAAGCAAATCTGAGATTGCTCTTTTCTCAGTCATGAGATCATTCTGCTCTGATAGCCACCCAGAAGTTGTATAGGCTCAGTAGCCCTGTGATTGAGCCTGATTTAATGTCTTACAAGGATTATTATAAGGAAATTTCATTCTGTCTTGGATTTCAGTGCTTCTAGTTGGCTTGGAGTCGGGCAGAGTTTGCTATATCTGACCATAAAAGATTGTACAGAGACAACTCCAGCTGGAATAGCAAGGTAAAAGATTATGGCATGGCCCCAAATAATCCTGCTGTCCTTTGTTTATACAGCCTACTCTGTTACATGGAAGGATTTGTTCAGCTTCAAAGGGTGAGAAGGGATTGAGTCATGATGGAAGAAAATACTTTCCCACAAATAAACATCTCTATTTGGAAGATTTTTTTAGAGACATTCTCTTCCAAATCTCTTTTAAAATACTGATGCAAATGTCCAGGCTTATATTTAGAGAAGAAAAGGAGCTTAGATCTAAAAGCATATCATCTTGCATTCAGGCCAGTTAAGAATATTGGTAATTATTTTTATGCATATTCTAATTAAATATGTATGTATCACTTTAAATTCAAATTGCAATTCACAGAGATTTGAAAACCCAGACCTTCCCGCTCCAGAGTTTACATCAGACAATATATGAGGAGCAGAGACGAAAGAATGTGCGATGCAAGATGGGGTAAGTGCTACCACGAAGATAATGAGAGTCTCATTCCATTGTAAATGAAACATGGCAATGCTGATGGTTTAATTTAAGAACATGTAGGGCATGAGGGAGAAAAGCAGATAATGACAGAAAGCTTAAGAGGAGGGATTTGAAAGAAAAAGGGAGAGCATGCACCCTTCTGCAAAATATATCTCATATCAAGGCAACTCCTTTGAAGTTGCTCAAGTCATTAAACCAGGGCTAAGCTTGGCCTGCAAGGCCTAAAATATAGCTGTAACACAAAGCCACGGCCCGAGGCAAGGTTCTGTAAGTAGGTACAGCTGGCAAGAAATTTCAGGATGCATTGGATATGCCCGTATTGTCTTCTGGGAGCCTGAAAATGCAGGCTAAGTCATGGCCAGAGGGTGCAGAAGGCTGAGCACTTGAGCATGTCAGCGAGTTTCTAGACAGACAGACAGATGGACAGTAGGTGGTGGGGAGGGAGCAACATGCACTGTGCTAATTGCTAGTCTTGTGCTCATTCTTTCTGAGTCCAATAGACCTCTCTAATGAGAAGGATGGTTGCATGGGTGAAAAGGGAGGATTGTTTATGAATGTCACCTAGATGAAAGGCAGTGGTGGCTGTTCTGCTTTTTAATACACACACAGTCCCGCTGTCCATCACTGTGGGGCTGGGAGCCCTGTGCCTTGCCAAAATTCTTGTTTTCTCTTGGGAGTCTCATACTTTTTGATTGCAAAAGATCTTTCTGAGGACATTGAGATTCTCTTTATGTCAGTAGCTCATAAAGGGACTCAATAAGATTCTCTGCGGTTTCTAATCTTCCCCTTGCTCACATAATTGACCCTAAAATAGAGAAAACAGTATAGCAGAGATTGTTGAACAATACTACCTTTACAGAGGATTTTAGGAAACATTTTATTTCTCATCTTTATTTTGGGAGAGACATAGGTAGGCACAAAAATGTTCAGTCAATTATTTCAAAGAAAATAGCTTTCTTTGAGAAAAGTAAAACTTTTTTTTCCTATTAGCTATAGAGTGCACTGATACATAATTCCGTTTCTTTGAAGTGTGCAGCCAGTATCATAATTCTAATAAAGTATGTTTTCTTTAATATTCCATTGCTTTGTATTTATTGACCTGATATAACGTAACACACTATTTATTGTGCTGCATTTTGTTTTGACACACTGCATGAGCAGCTTCACAATTCAGTTATATGAGTGGGTGATTTCTTACAAATGGTGGATATGTTTGTTAGGTGTTTATGACCCCAACTTTCTTTATTTGTAACAGGCATATAACAGTACTTGGAGACAGTGCACATACATGAACATGCACACAAATACAGAAAATCTTTCAAATATGCATTTCCCCCTCTCTCTGCCTACGTTCTCCTCTAGCCTGGAGGCACTTGGAAGGATATCACTAGGGCTAACAAAAAGTGTTCAACTCAGCTGAAAGTAGTCGAATTCTTGCTCAGTTGAAGTTCAGCTCAATTTCATGAACTATTAGTCATGCATGAACCTGATCCACATAAGTATTTAGGCTCCTAAACCTAGTGAAATACCAATTTTCCCTTGATTCATGTAAAAGCTGGGTACCTAAAGCGTAACTTAGATGAAATTTAAGCATCTATGTTCAGGAAAATCTGTCAGAACTATACAAGTTCCTGAGAAGACAAAACAGCCATAGTTTCTGGCAAAATTTTCCATATTAGTGATCCTGCTGCACATGTTCAGTGATGACACTACCTTTAGTGAGCAGTCTGGTCATCTAGGTCCCCATTTAAGTGTTGTAAGGCTCAGTGTTGCAACACCTAAAATGGAGTTTCCAGTGATTGCTGACTTGAGATTTTAAATTCAAGGATCTTAACAGCTGACATACTTGAACACTAGGATGTCAGTAGGGCACACCAAAAAGCAGGAAACGCTGCACCCTGCCTGGGCTTAAAATCTCTCTTAAAATGGTATGTAGGAACCTCAGTGAAGCTGTGATTTAAACATTGCATTCTGTCATCAGGTGCTGACATCAACATTTTTACTTACAATTATGGCAACAGTACCTGAGTCTTATGTAATAGCTTAGAGCACTCAATGAAGAAAAGGAAGCCCTGAAAGTTAGCCTAAACTCTCAACTCAAGGAGATCTAAACCTCTAAATGTCACATTTTTATCTGTCACAAAGCTGTGGAGCATTGAAGATAAATGGATATCCCACCTGTTGAAGCTGAGTCTTTGAGAATGCAGAATTTCTGATTCAAAGGAGAATAAATAAGTCAGATCCTTTCTCTGTTCTTACTGCTCAACTACCTCCCTAGGAGGTGCTAAGCAAAAGAAAAATGGCTTGAGTTCTGCTCCTGAAACTCTTCATGTATTTTACATGAGACAAATACTGAATTTTAATCCTTCAATTAAAAGTAAAATTTTTTTATTAGAGTATAACTTAGGTTTTTCATCCCATCTTTCACAGGTACACACAGCCAGCACCTTGCAGGTAATGCTGAAGACGACAGACAAGAAAGGTAGATACTCCTTTATGCTTGCTAACTTCTGGGAGCATTACAGAGCATGTCCTGAATCTTAGTTCCACCATCTTCCACATCACTGGGAAAACCTCATGGCATCTAGGATGTGTACTCAGATGAAACCCAGGTTATTTGATTTTGAAATCAAGGTACAGGAGGTTTGTATATATGCAGGTCTCTCCCCAGTATGAAGTCAGACTGCAGTGAGGAAGTACTCTTGCATGCAGCATGGCTGGGTTCTTTACTAGAAACTAGGACTGGGTTCTTTACTAGAAACTAAGATGTATTTGTTCGTTGTTCATCAGCTATGGAGTTACAGGAGTTCCAGATCTTCAGCTTGGTGTCTAGCCTATATTTAGGGCCAAAGCCAGAAAAGATGAGAGTGGTGGAATTGTCTTGGGCTGTAATGATTCACTGACCATTCAGAAGTCAATTGACTGTGAGGTTTGAGGTATTTTGGCCACCTTTGTCTTGCCCACCTCTCATTGTTCCTGCTAAAGTACTGTGTTTCAGGATTGAACACGTTCTGTGCTGTAACACAGGGAAGGAGCTATTGTTTCATCCCACTGCTGATCAGTATTCCTATCAACTTCATATAACAAACATGTAATTTTCATTATTAAATTTCAACTCTGGATCTGTGTCTAAAGCAAGCAAGAGATTAGAGAATAATCCAAATTCTGTACTGATCTATGTCACAGTATATTTGGTCTTAATTTTAACCACAAAAGAAGTACAAAGGATGCATCCTTAACCTTAAGTTTATATGTTTCAACAAAGGTGCACCAAAGGAATAAGAAAAACTAAAAAAAAAACCACCCCACAAAAAGAGAATTGGATCTCTGGGTTAGGGAATAAAACAACATACAATTTAAGAGTGAAAATGTATGTTCAGGTCTTCATAATTCCATTCATCCATGGAAGAAAATACTTGGTGTCTTTAAGACACTACTAAGATTCTAAGACTTTACCACAGAAAGATTCAGACGCTGAAATATTTTCAAAAACTGATTATATTTATAAAATCCATATGAAAAGTGCAGTCAGGGGAAATCATTTGGGATGCCTGGGGGTGTAGGGAAAATTAATTAAGAACTCCATCTTAACTGTTGATTTAAGATTTGATAGAATAATTTTGTCTTCTGATATATATTGCTTGCTCCTGGCACCAACTTGTCAACTTTATATCAACTTCTAAATGTATTAAATACAAATACTAATGTGGCTGAGTGTTCTAATTGGATAATGATGGAAAATACTGAAAAAATTAAGAACTGGCATGTACTGGCAGGCCAGACCTGCAATAAGAGCTCAGGAAGATGTAGTGCCCTGTGGGGAAACTGAGCCAGGGAGCTGCACCTCGTTCCAGTCTTGTCCCTTACTCTAGGAACATTAGATGCTCTCCTTAGATGCCCTAGTGCACTTAACCAATAACATAGTACTTCTCTCACTTTACTAAGCAATAAGCTTGACCTTTCCATACATGTCTACATAAAGCAAACACAGAAATACCAGGTCCTTAGTAAATGTCCATAGAATTTTCAAGCAATATGTTCAAAAATTAAGCATTAAAAGAGGAGCTTTTGAGCAAACAGGACATTTAAATTGAAATGGGAGTTAATATTTTTTTTAAAATACTTTAATGTTTAGGAGGTGCTTGGATATTCTAATAATGAACTTTATTAAAAATACTGTATATGTAGATAAACAAACTCTGAAAGTACTTAAGAAAACTAGACAATCAGACAATCCAATGGCTGAAGAAGATTACTGTAGATAAGTGGAAGGTATGGTGCATTAGAATGAATAGTGCAAGCTATCCCTACACATGGATGGATTTGTAATTAGCTGCAGCCATTTAAGGAACAGACCTGGGTGTCACTGGAGCAGTTAAATGAAAACCTTCACTCAGTGCTCTGTAACCACGAGAGATACCTGAAAGACATAGGATTGTTTGAAGAGTAAGATATAGAATAGAACAATACTAATGACACGTATTTCAAAAATTCAGTATTCGTTGCTGCAGTGTTCATTTTGATGTGAAAAGATGTAGCAGAAGAGAAACAGTCCAAAGAAGGGAAATGAGAATTCTTATAGGTTTAGAAAATTTCTATTGGAAGAGAGATCAAAAAGATTAAGTCAATTTAGTTTACAGAAGAGATGAATAAAAGGTGGCAGGCTAGAGTTATGTATAATAATAATAGTATAGTGAATGACATCCCATTTGGTCACACGCCTGTCTCCCTTTCACATAACTTAGAGCAAGGAAATACCTAATAAAATTAACACCACTGGAATAATTTTGCTGCAGCTTTTTAAATATTCTTAGTGCATGCTAGACTATTCATTTCACATGTTTTTCTTGTAGGTTTCGATATTTTTCCTGACAGGGTCTTTTTGATTTAAGTGAAAATCTGTCCTAATGTAAATTAACTTTTTTATGACCAGTAAGCACCAGCAATGAAAGTTTAAACTTTGCATTTTGCAAATAACAAATATTCAAAGCTTTTTTTCATGAAGAAAAACGGAAGTTAATGTCATCATAATCCTAAATAGATGAAGCAGTGGCAAAGAAAACTGCAAAGCAAATATGAAATTTAATAATGGCCCTCCGACAGCTTGCTCTCAGATTGTTAGGAATTCATTAAACAATGGTTGAGCAGAACAGACAATTAAATTATTCTCATATGAAGTATCTATCCATATTATGAATATTGCATACGACAGTACACATTTCTGAAGGGAAGTAGTCAACAAATTTCATTTCAGAGAATCAGCAAGAGGCTTGATTTCAGCCTCCAGATATACCCTTCTTTGTTTCCCAGACAAAATAATAATAATAACAACATTAATTGGGATGCTGATGTATAAACAGAGTTAATATACAGAATCTTAAGAACATAATGTAACTTTTCGATAACTGTAGACAGAAGCTTATGCCAGTCACTTAACAGATATTTCAGATACACATTTTCAGTACACTTATAAAAAAAGTATAGAGGGGCTGGTAAAATGTTCATGGCAGCATTAAAAAAAGTCAATGAGATTAAAAGTCAGCCAAAAAGAAAGACAAACGCAAGTAGAATTTACAGAGCTGTATATCATGATGTGGAATGAACACCAAACAGTGTAAGAAATATATTTCATACTAGCATTCAATCTTATTGTCATGTTTTTCTAATTTTAAACTTGCCTTATGACTGGTGAGCACTAATCGAAAAAGAATTTGAGAACATAAAATTTCTGCTTTACTGGGCACCTGAAAATATATACCAGGTATTTATTAGGAATCAACTAAGTCACCGAAAGCCACTAGTAGATTTTAAACAGCATATCTAAAATAGGTTTTAAGAGAATTTTTAATTCCTTTAACATGAGAAACTAGAGTACAAAATACACTTTCAGTAGGGTTTAAAGCTAAAAATAAAACCTGTTACGTCAGTTGGTGATGAGAATTTTGTAATCATTAGATTAATGATCTACAGTTAAGATCAAGATGACCAAAAGTAATATAAATAACATAATAAAGTAATAAGTTCAAAACACCTTTGAGATAATATGTTCCTAAATCAATGTTTTCAGAGGAAAAGCTATGTGCAAAATACAAATATGTCTGCTGTGCAGATTTGTTCCTATTGTGTCCAGATACAGAGAGTTAATGAACACAGGGACCAGACTGTTATCCAGACTCTGAAGTTTGTCTTTTCAGGTTATAATTCAAAACATAAATGCTGTGACCATCTGGCAACATGATGGGATATTATTGATAAAAATGTATTGATCTCTTAAGAGGCCAGAGATTGGAGTATATTAGTCCATGCCATCAGCTTTATTTCAGATGAAGCAAGAGAAATAATCAGGGCAGTGACTGAAGACTCATGGTTAAATGTTTCCTACTCTGGTGCATACTTCAAGAACTGCCTCAGCAGCTTTCCTTGATACCTCCTTCTGCTCCTCCACCACTCTTCTACACTCTTATCACTGCCAGCGCTCTGGATATTCAGTTGTGTGTAGCCACAGTGAAAAGTCTTAGTATGTTCTCCCAGCAGCCCCTATGGCATGACAGTCTCACTGAAATGCTAAGGAGTGACAGATTGCCTACTTCTAATTTAGATGCTGAGATCCTGACTAGGTTCAAAACTTGCAAGGCTTTCCCATTTATTTAATAAATCTAAAACTCATTAGGCTGCCTCTTGTTTCAGTATGAATAACAACATTTTCCCTAGCCTTGACAAATGCAATATTGCCCCACTTATATCCATTTATAATGATTATTTTCCTAGCTTGTCACTTGAACATGCCATGACCCTTACATACCTTTGCTGGTGCCTCCCTGCTCTGCTGAGTTAAACTACTTCCCCCCCTCCTTGCCCTTATTTCATGATTATTTTCGCATATCTCTACTCTGTGTATTGCCTTTTATTCAATATCATGCATTTAGACTTGGTCTATCTATTGCCTCATTCTGTCCATCTCCATTATGTGCTTATTATATTTTCAGAGAAGCACCTTAGCATGTGCGTTTGCCTTCAGAATGCAAGGGTGTGTCACTGTATGACTAAAAGTGCACCAGTAACACCAGAGAGCCTTTTGGCTTTTCTAGACTGTGTTTTAAAAAGTTTGACTGTTCTAAAACGTTTTTAGCTGGGCTGACTTTGGTTTATGCAGGATGATGATGTGCTTGTTCTGCTAATTGAGGTAAGTTGGCATTAGGTACAGAAATATGCATGCCAGCTGTGCAAATGTTGTCTGTACTGGTGATACATTCTCGTTAAAGAAAAAAAATGCATCTGTGCTCATCAGAGCTAGAATGCACTGATTAGATGCAAGGCAGGTTGATGTTTTTAACCTGGTTCAGGCAACCAAGAAATTCTCTCCTCACTGTGGCTGGGTGCAGGCCAAGTAATGGAAATAAGGTATGCTTTGTGCTCTCGTGTCCTCACTTTGCAGAGTGGCAGAGAGAAAGGAATGTGATTCTGTGTTCTGTTCAGGAATGGATTTGCTGGGGGCGGGGGTGGTGGTGTGGTGAGTGAGAAAGCGTCTTTAGCCTGTGGATTCATACTGCTTGGTGTGAAGCACATGCTCACCCACTGTGTGGGACAGTTGTCAATGTGTAGCCCTACCCCTCTGGTTGGACTTGGAGGAAACTTTCATTCTTTTCAGTTACAGCATCTGGTCTTAAATCTTGGGTTATAGATTCTTTGTTTATCTATCAGGAGAGGAAGAAAAATGAGAGTGAAACCCCTTCTTCAGGACAATGAATCAGGAGGCAAGGTACACAATTTATTCTTGACAGAAGTCAGAGGAAGAAACATCTTAAATCTTACAGCTCTTGGACAAAGAACAGGCCTTCACAACCAGCCACACACTCAATTTGGACTCCTGTCATGGATTTTCACCAGAGGTCAAGGCAGTCTGGATAGCTCAGGAAACTGGTCTTGCCCATATAGGAGGGTCTGAAAGTAATCATTAGATCTTCACGCACTTCTGAAAGTGCTGGAGCAGGTCCTTGGGAAATATCTCAGGGAAAAGCATCTCAAGGCTTTTGACACAAAGGATTTTCTCAAAACCAATTGAGAGAGACATGTCATTAGTAAAATTCTAGAGCAATAAAGCAGTGAAGGTAGTTCCAGTAACCAAATCTTGAGCAAATTTATTAGTGTTTTATCATCAAAATAGAAGGACTAAGTGGAGTTCTTATTTGCACAATTATGTTGTAAAAAATAACATTTATTCTACTGTAAGGTGTGAATAAAAGTATAGCCTGCAAGACGTGTGAAGTAATCCTTCTGCCTTACTCAGGAAAGTATCTGCTGGAGAACTATATCAGTTTTGGGCTCTGCTCTTCAAAAAAGGAGTTGTTTTCCCTGGACTCTTTCCACATGAATATTCAGAGCTCTAGAAAACAGCTCCTGTGCAAAGGACTGTGGTATTTCAGGTCTTTTAGCTTAGAGATACAGAAGCTTAAAGCTTACAGAGGTAGGACATGATAGAAACATTAGTTTCTGTCCAGTTAGAAGAGGAGAAGATGGAAGGAAGGAAAATGATCAGGCGAATGCAGAACTGTTACCCTCCAAATCTCCCAATACTGGAACTAGGATGCTCAGTGGAAGTAAGAGGAGAGCAGTTAAAAACATAAAAAAAGGAACAGTTTTTCATGAAGGGCAGTGAATTCCTGGAACTTTTTCCTATAGGAAATTTTGGTGGCAGGCAGGATCAGCAAGTTCAAGAAGGGGTTGAACAAATTCCTGGATAGCAGATCCATAAAGGGATGCTAAAAGGACTAGGGAGGGATTTTCCCTCTAGCATCCCTAATACAATATTTGTAGATATAGGAGAAGTACAACGGGCATGGGCTGCAGAAAATGAGCAGGCTTACATACTCTCTTTAAATAGCCTTTCTCATTGCTATTGTCTGAGACAGAGTACTGGACTAGATGTACTATTAGTCCAATCCAATAGAAAATGTCTTGCTTTTTTAAGGTAGATCTATATTTTATCCATAGGAAGACAAAAAGAAAATTAAGTCTTCCTCCCTCTCCCCTGAAAACATAATATTTTCATGATGACAGGATAGCTTTGAACAATTTGGACTATGGAATGTTCAGATACTTCTTCTGGATATATAAGCAAAGACAATGAGATTAATAATTCAATTTTAATTTGTTTAGACAGTTATATTTTGAGGGGTTTTAATTTTGTGGGTTAGGGAAAATCAGACCAGGGAACCTGCTATTCTTATTCTTTCAATGTTATTTAAGGCTAGGCAAGCCTTGGAGGTTATTAATCTTCTGTGAGTCCCAGAGGGAAGAGAACACATTTTCCAGGCTACTGGTGGAATCCATCTATCTCTGCAGAGGAGATTTTTCATTGCCTACTCACTGAACAACCTAACAAGGAATGGAGTGGGCTGCAAAACTATCAATGGATTCTGGAAGCGTGCCTTGCCCAGAAATCACATTTGAGCATCTTATGATCCTCCTGCACAAAAAAAATAGAAAATCCTACACTAGAGATTTTGATCAAAAGCAAAGTGGTTTTAGACAAAGATATATAGGTCTGCAAACTGATCCCTCCCTCCTTTTTGGTGTCCATACTGGACTACCTGCCATAGCTGACATATGTAAGGAACTTTTCCAACTACTGCAGCCATTGGGACAGAAACTCTGTAGTTATTTGTCCAACGTTTTAATGTTAATAAAAGTGCAATGCATTGAACTAATGTGAGAGAACTGTGAAAGAAAAGGCATGTACTGCTATTGCTCATGAAAAAGACTATTGGCTTCCTACTTGCATACATAGAGAGCATTTGTTTAATCTCTTTCTGACTGCAGTTTCTGGACCTGCTCTTGCCATTCTTAGTTTTATAGTATGCTGTCTTCTGCTATGCCTTTGCTCAGATTCAGGGTGGAACTAGTAAAGCCAAGACTTTAACTAATGCACGTAGTTCTTGGAGAGGGCAACTGTGAGCAAATATCTACCCTGTGCTTAGGTTTTGTCTTCTTAGAAAGTAATTTGGCTTATTCCAGACTGCAACTGGGATGTAAGCAAATACATGTAGCATATATGCTGAAGGAGTTTGGCTCAACGACAAGCCAACACTCGAACCTAATTTGAAAATAGCATTGTCCATCTCTGCTTGTGTTGCATGGCAATTAATTAAGCGCCTTTCTGCTCTTCAAATTGCCCTCATACAGATGCAGATATGGCATATTCCAATAAGAAAAGTCATCCCTCTGGAAGAAATCTTGAGTTTTCCCTCCAGCTAAGTAATAATAGCTGGGTGTTAGCTGTCTCTCAGTGCTGTTTGGCACCCCCAGGACTAGGGCTGCAGAAACTAGAATAGACCCCATGGAAGCAAAGGTACGAACACCAAACAGGTGTTTGCAGTTTGACGGATAACTTCTACTAAGGAGAAGGCGGTTGACCTTGGATCCTATATGTTTTGGAGCCTACGTGCTTTGATGGAAGTGACTTGTGCTGAAGAGGCCCTGCTATATAATAAATTACCAGAAAATGAGAAGCAATATGCTCTGTTTACAGATGGTTCCTGTTGTATTGTGGGAAAACATCAGAGGTGGAAAGCTGTTGTGTGGAGTCCTACAGGACAAATTGCAGAAACTGTTCAAGGAAAAGGTGAATCGAGTCAGTTTGCAGAAGTGAAAACCATCCAGCTGGCTTTAGATACTGCTGAATGAGAAAAATGTCCAGTACTCTATACTGACTCACGGATGGTGGCAAATGTTCTGTGGAGGTGGCTACAGCAATGGAAGCAGATCAAATGGCAGCACAGCGGTAAACCCATCTGTGCTGCTGCATCATGGCAAGATATTGCTGCCCAGGTAGAGAACCTGGTTGTAAAAGTAAGTAATGTAGATGCTCATGTACCCAAGAGTCGGGCTGCTGAAGAACATCAGAACAACCAACAGGTGGACCAGGCTGCTGAGATTGAAGTGGCTCAGGTGGATCTGGACTGGCAACATAAGGGTGAATTATTTATGAGCTACTTATAGATTGATGGGTCCATGACACATCAAGACATCTAGGAAGAGATGCAACATATAGATGGGCTCATAATCTTAGGGCAGACTTGACCATTGACACCATTGCATAGGTTATCCATGAATAGAAAACATGCGCCATAATCAAACAAACCAAGCAGCTAAAGCCTCTTTGGTATAGAGGACCATGGCTGAAATATCAATATGGGGAAGCCTGACAGATTGATTATATCACAGTCCCACAAACCTGCCATGGCAAGCACCACATGCTTACAATGGTGGAAACGACTACCAGATGGTTGGAAACATACCATGTGACCCATGCCAGTGCCTGAAATACTATCCAGGGCCTTGAAAAGCAAGTTTTATGGTGACACAGCACCCCAGAAAGAATTGAATCAGACAACAGGACTCATTTCCAAAAAAACCTCATAGACACCTGGGCCAAGGAGCATGGCATTGACTGGGTGTATCACATCCCCTATCATGCACCAACCTCTGGGAAAATTGAGTGATAAAATGGTCCATTAAAAACTATCCTGAGAGCAATGAGTGCTGGGACATTCAAGTATTGGGATACACGTTTACCAGAAGCAATTTGGCTAGTTAACACTAGACGATCTGCAGGTTGACCTGGCCCAATTAAAACCCCTTGTGGTGGGTTTGACCTTGGCTAGATGCCAGGTGCCCACCAAGCCACTCTATTACTCCTCCTCCTCCTCAACTGGACTGGGGAAGAGAAAAATATAACCAAAGGCTCATGGGTTGAGATAAGGACAGGGAAATCACTCACCAATTATTGTCATGGGCAAAACAGACTCAGCTTGGGGAAATGAATTTAATTTATTACCAATCAAATCAGAGTAGGGTAATGAGAAGTAAACCCAAATCTTAAAACACCTTCCCCCCACCCCTCCCTTCTTCCTGGGCTCAACTTCACTCCCAAATCCTCTACCACCTCCCCCCAAGCAGCGCAGGGGGACAGGGAATGGGGGTTGCGGTCAGTTCCTCACACATTGTCTCTGCTGCTCCTTCCTCCTCACTCTCTTCCCTGCTTCAGCGTGGTTCCCTCCCACAGGAGACAGTCCTCCATGAACTTCTCCAACGTGGGTCCTTCCCATGGGCTGCAGTTCTTCATAAACTGCTCCAGCATGGGTCCTTTCCACTTGTCCTTTCCACGGGGTGCAGACTTTGGTGTCCGCATAGTTGTTTCTCTCACATATTCTCACTCCTCTCTTTTGTTGCTGTTGCGCAGCAGGTTTTTTCCCCCTTCTTAAATATGTTATCACAGAGGCACTACCACCATTGCTGATTGCCTCAGTTTTGGTTAGCAGCAGGTCTGTCTTGGAGCTGGCTGGCATTGGTTCTATCAGACATGGGGGAAGCTTCTAGCAGCTTCTCACAGAAGCCACCCCTGTAGCTCGCCCCACTACCAAAACCTTGCCATGCAAACCTAATACACCCCTAAATATAAAAGGAGATAAGGTCCCCACAGTACACATAAGGAACTGGCTGGGAAAGGAAGTCTGGGTTATTCCTTCCTTGGGAAAAGGCAAACCCATTTGTGGGATTGCTTTTCCTCCAGGACCTGAGTGTACTTGGTGGGTAATGTGGAAGGATGGGGAAGTCCAACAGGTACCTCAAGGAGATTTAATCCTGGGTGAAAATAACCCATGATTTGAGTTGTATGGAGCCATTGCTGTATGATGCCAGCGTTGTATGGTGTTGTATGTTGTCACTGCCGTGACTGCCATCTGTCAAAGGTATTATAGCAGGAACCTCTTGCTGCTAGCCAAGCTAGAAGCAAGGAGAGATTGTAATGTTAAACATTACATAATTACATAATGTTAAATGGCCTGGTCCAAAGGGTCCAGGGACATATATTGTAATGGATATACCTTTAAATTGTTGTGACCCATGATTTAAATGGCATGTTGTAGGAAGTACTATGGCAGGAACCACTTGGACCATGGAAGATGAGCCTCACAAGAGACAGTGCAAGAGGAGCAGTGACCCGACCTGAGCTGGCTTTGGTGCTCAGTAATGCCACATGACACACCACCTCTCCTATCTGGAGTGACCATCATAACAGACGGAGCCCAAAGTCATGGACTAAACAAACTCAACGGACATTTTGTGGATATAGTATTTTATGGTAACTTTATGGACATTTTACAGGATGGTCCATGGACTAAGGGAATGATATATCTGTATATATTGATGGGTGGGACAGGAGGTGGTGGCTAATAAGGATCTACTGTATAGTGTGGGACATGAACGTGATCTAAATGGTCTGTTATAAGAAGTGGAGATTGTACTGGTTTTGGCTAGGATAGAGTTAATTTTCTTCATAGGAGCTTGTATGGGGCTGTATTTTGGATTTGTGATGAAAACAGTGTTGATAACACAAGGATGTTTTAGTTATTGCTGAGCAGTGCTTAGACAGTGTCAAGGCCTTTTCTGCTTCTCACCCCACCCCACCAGTGGGTAGGCTGGGAGTGCACAACAAGTTGGGAGGGGACACAGCTGGGACAGCTGACCCCAGCTGACCAAAGGGTTATTCCAGACCATATGACATCACACTCAGCAATAAAACTGGGTGGCGGAGGGAGGTTGGCCATGGCTGACTTTGCTCGGGGACTGTCTGGGCATTGGTCAGTTGGTGGTGAGCAGCTGGGTTCTTTTGCATCACTTGTTTTTCTTTGTTTTGTTTCTTTTATCTCAAGACATGACTTTTCTCACTTTTACCCCTCCGATTCTCTCTGCCATCGCACTAGGGGAGAGCAAGTGAGTGGTTGTGTGGTGCTTAGTTGCCTACTGGTGTTGTTAAACTATGACAACTGAACATACAGAATCCAGGTTACTTAGAGACTTGGCCAACCTGAACACTGTAGATTATGAAACCTTTACTATCTCAGATTATATTGCTTTTCCACAGCGATGGCTGTCATTTACATTAAAACTCCTTACATTGCCAAAGCAACCTAGAGTACATGTTAATAAATGCTACACTGCTCCAAGTGAGGGTGATCAAAATAGCCTTACCATGAGGAAGGATTAACCTCGTACAAGTTTTATTGCCAGGGAAACAGCAAGTCCCATCAAATGCATAGGACTACACACTTTATTCCCTGTGAAATTGATTTAAATAAAACCTACAAACTCCTCCTCCCTAAGACTGAGACTAAACCTAAACCTGATTACCAAGGAAAAACTGTTTCCAGAGAAAAGATTAAGTTTATGAATTTAAAAGATCTAGGTTTCCAATTGTCTTTGTTTTCCTTCTTAAATACAAAAATATTCTCAAATGTTGATATTTTTGCAAATAAAGAAATAGGTGGTGCATTCCCACTTGGTAATCCCATGAGTACGAAATCATTAATTTCTTTGGAATAGCTGTTCTTGCATAGTGCTAGGTGCAGCTATAGCTTGGAAACAGGTATTACAAGTGCAGGGAAGAATGTACTCTCTTGAGGATATTCATCACAGGTTATCAGAAAGCAGTAGGATAGAATATTACTTTACTGGAAATACATTTCTTTATACAAAATGTTCACGGTATGAGAGCAAAGTCTAAATATTTCAAAGAATTGATACGGAACACTTACAGAGAAGTAAAACTTTCACAAGAAAAGAACAAAATCTTGTGATATTGAGCAGATCTGGCACAGTTTATTTTTCCAGAACCCACACCCATGCAAACAGCAATATTATGTAGGATTCATCTCTCCTAACTTTAACTTCTACAGCATAGACGTCTACATTTGAGCATATCACCCACAGCTCTTTTCTTCTCGCCAATGCAAAGTAAAGCATTTTTGGAGGACACTTTACTTCATCCTAAACTAGAAGTTTCATACAGAGCGACTCTTGGTCACCAAATACCAGGTTTTATCAGAATGTACTACTTGGGTGTTAGCCATAGGGAGGCTTGTCCAGCAGGTAGTGCTCCACTGGGGCAGCCTGCCTAAAGGCCTTTACCACAACTCAGCCCTTGAGCAGTCCATCTGGTGGGTCTGACATGTGACAGGATTTTACATTTCTGCTCCCTCTGCAAGGCAGTGTCCCTTGTGGCAGACCTAAATGTGGCCCCAAAGCATGGGTTCTGAGATCTAAAGCCTACAGACCGTGGAAAACTTCACATGACAGCATCTGTGATCTCTGTCAAGGAAATGTGAGTATAAAAGCCCTCAAAGTCTTTGCTGAAAGTGGCTTTCAACTGTGACTTTGCTGTAAGATGCCCAGAAACCCTAAGAAAAGCATATTGCCTGTTGTACAAGCTGAAAGTTCTCAGCAAGACTCCCAGAAGTCTTTGCTCCTACGAAAGCCCACCGTTGCCCTCATTTTAGTAGGATGACACAGGTAGTATTCTGGATAAGTTGTCTTTCAAGTCAAGGATACAGCAAACCAGAATACAAATGTTTCATTCTTTCATACAGCTATGCTCCAGGACTCTCGGTACATTCACTTTCTTTGCCATGTTGCAGACTGCAGGATGCAGATGGCAAGGGAGTAGGATAGGACTTCTGTGATTCTTTCTTCTTTCTAATACTGGAGCTAAAAAGTCACTCTAAGACTGGCCTTGTGAAATAAAGTGAAATTACTAGAAGTGTACTCAAAGAAATGCAAAATGACTACTTTCTATGTTGCTAAACCATGAAGCGAGAACTCCTAGCATTGTATCTAATTGGCTTAAGGGGAGGGAAGGGAGCTTAAGACTCTAAATTTGCAGGTGATGGTTCAAAGTATATACAAACAAGTATAAACTATATACAAAAAGTTGTTTTTAAAAGACATAGCAATATGGGGTTGTAGAATGGCTCCAAAAAGGTCTTAAACTATTCAGGTTTTGGCCATCAGTGGGTCTCACCTAGACTAGTAGTAGTATATCTGAAGGCAAATTACGATCAGGAGTTCTTTTTTTGTATTTATGATCACATTCAGCTCTGCAGATGGGAACAGTGCTTCACCCCAAGGATTATTGCTTTGGTAGTATGGGTCGGAGGGTGGTGCAGGGCCTCCCTGAAGTGGCAGCAGTGGTGGCAGCTGGGGGAGTGCTCCACCCTGGTGGCTGGTGGGATGGAGCCCTGCGTCGTCCTTTATTGCTCTAGCTTGGTGGTGTGAATGATATCTACTGGCCACAGCAGCAGGGCACGGGAGCCTCTCCTCTCCTTGCCTGACCTTGATTCTGGGACTGCATCATGTCCCTGGTAGTCCAGGAGTCAGAGCTTGTCCAGGAAATCTGAGTGCTAAAATTAAATGGGCACCTACAGTGACAGGGTCAGAAAGTGTTGATAAGACTATAAAGGCAGGCATTTTGTCCCCCTTTCTGTGAGAAGTGCAATGTAAAAGCCATTGTACCTAGCAAAGAAGAGAGAACTCCTACTGGCAGTGACTACAGTATGGCTTTGCCCCTTCTCAACACATATGATACCCTCAGAGCGCTGCAACTTTATAGAGATGTGCAGTGTCCCTTTGCCAGGCAGCAGGACTTAACCAGGAGCCCCTCGAAATGTACTCATTTCCAAAACCTGAGCAGCAACATCCCTCTCTGTCCCTTGCTAGCAAGACAAGTTTGCAGGCAAAAAATGCTCCCTTGGGCAGAAACGCCAAGCCAGACGGGGCTGCACTGCTTCCTGGGCTGAGCCCCTCTTTCTGCAAAACCCCTTGCTGAGCTGCCTGGTTTGATTAGGTTGCACTGAGCCATCCTGGGCTGCTTTGCTCTCTGGTAGGCGGTGCACCTTTGTGCATCACGGAAATATTTCCTGTGCTCAGTGTTCAAAGTTTTGAGAGAAGGACAGCAGAGTCTGCTACACACCTGGGCTTCTTGCTGTTCTCCACCTTCTTGGATTGTTTCAGTTGTCCATCCCAGAGAGCTCTTTTTTGGTCTTTCTGATTTTCTTGTCTGGCTGGCCTTCACTCCCCTCTTCACAGAGCAGTTTTCGCTTTCTGCTTCCTTGGGTTTGGTCTTGCTGTGAAGAGCCTGCAAACTTTCCATTCAATAATATCATGAGATAGGTAAAGCCATCATAAACTTAAATCAATTCCTCTTTTAATCAAAGCTAACTCATTTTACCTTCTTTCCCCAGATAAGCTCTTCCCTTGCTGAGGGCATATGAGGGAGCCTGCCACGATTTCTGAAGTGACTGCAGGCAAAGCTGGAGGCACCTACAATGGACATGTAGAGGTGAACAGGTGGCAAGGACCTACCTGGAGGAGGAAGCTACTGTTTGGCAAATTGCTACTTTGGCACTTAAAAGCAGATCACTTGGATTGGTTTACATTATCCACATTTCACGCAGTTCCCCACCTCAAAATAGAGTTCATGAAGCTCTGATGAAGGAGGATCTCAGCTCAACTTTTCTGAAAGTGACAGCTACTGACAGGACAGCTCAGCTGAGCAAATGCTAATGAGATCATCACACAAAGTGCAAAGGCCAACCTGCATCAGCCTTTCTCTCAACTTTTGCGGAGCTGCAGGCTGATGGATGACCTTGCTTTCCTCTTCATAGGGTCTGAGTCCACAGCAAGAAGGAAGTCCTTTCTTAAAAGACATAAACCCATAGGACCTCTGCTCCGGGTGAGGAGAAGGTCCTGTACATTTCAACCTCAGCTTTACATCAGGAAATATAGCCTCATGCACGAGGCATGTTGCCACAGAGTTTGTGGACCTGACATGCCTCTGCTGTTTCTGCTTCAACTACTGGTGCTGGCAACTCCTTGTCTGGTGTGCTGGAAAGTCCCGCCATCTCCTCTCCAAAGAGTTCCTCACTGTTCTCAATGAGGAACTGCACCAGGCCTTTCACCTGCACACATCAAACCACTGGGTTCAACCAAGGTGGCTGAAAACAGATCAAACAGCCTTTCCCACTCCTGACCCTTGCTTTTGCTCAGAAACCTGCATCTGTGAGGCTGCTTTTCCTGGCAGCTACCCCGCGGACATTTGTTCAAGAGAGGAGAGAGCCAGGTACCTGAACAGCAAAGCTTGGGTGGGCCTGGAAGGCTGTAGCTGGCTGGTAAACACAGTGTACCTTCCCAGTCACCTGCACCAACACTTCCAGGGGGGGCGTGGGCTCCTCAGCCAGGCTCAGTAGATTTGGCCCCACACAGATGGCCAGGTTGCTGGCAGTCATCCTGATCATGCCAGCGTTTTTGCTGATGTTGTAGAGCAGAGAGAGCAAGTGCTTCAGGAGGAGGAGGCTGGCGGCCAGCAACTTGTTGGCAACCCTGAGGGAACAGGAACACAATGTTAATAAAGTAGATGTTGTCAACACTCACCGCCCAGGCTGATCTCACCCAAGCCCCCTTCGAGGGAAGGCTACCCGGCCACACTGCGTCTGCAGCAGATGGACTGCCTTCGTGGAGTACTGCCACCTCCCTCCCTGCCCTTCTGGCAATAGTCCCTCCATGGAGAAACCTCCAATGCCTTCAGGAAGTGCTCCAAGGAGAGAAATGCTTTTCAGTGCCACTTCCCCCAAAATCCGACCCCACAGCAGCAAGAGGTGGATGGCAGGAAACACAGCTTTTTCAAGGAGGCTGTTGCTTTCCTTCTACAAGTGCCCGGCCTCTGCCAGTCCCTGCAGAGCAGGCAGGCTGCTCGCCACACTTACTCTCTCAGTCCTGTCAGCTTCTCCTGCCTGCTGGTCTTCTGCAGGGTGCTTATTCTGCTGAGGAGCTTGGCAGGGATGTTTTGGAGGAGCTTGGCAGGGATGTTTCGGAGGAAGTCCTGCAATGCCAAGGGCTCCAGGTGAGGCTTTGAACACTCCCGCTGGGAGCACAGGCAGCATCCCTGACACTGGCTCATGAGCAGGAGGGTGGGTTTTAGCTCCCTGCTCTTGCAGATACCTGTCAGCACGGAGAGAGATGGGAGCTGTCAGGCTCCAGGTCAGCAGAATTAACCTTCAAGATGACTGCCAGCAGGTGTGCAGGCTGTCTTTGCATATGGACCTTGGTTCCACTGTCAAGGGCCTCCTTCAGCTCCTGGGAGGTGCATTCTCCAGCCCCAAGCCAGAATATCCCCTCCGTGGAGGGTCCTTGCTTGAGGAGCCAGCAGGTCCTGCAGGGGAAATGGGAGGACAGTTGCTTGGCTGAAGACAGGCCCTGGAGCAGGTGAACCTGCCTCAGAGACAGGAGCAAGTGTGGATGATTCTGCTTTGGCTGGAGCAGGATGGAGGAATGACTGCAGGTAGGTGATGTGGGGAGAAGCCAGCTTTGTCCCCAGACCCCACCCAGGGTCCTTCTGCTGAGGACAGCAGCTCTCAGGAGGAGCCAGAGGGATAGGGACACCATGGCCAGGCTTTCTTACCTGGATGGGCTGGGGCAGCGTGCCGTCCCGGCTGCAGAGAGCTCCCAGGGCTGGCCAAACAGAGCCCCCCTGCTGCCAGAGCCCAACTGCCCAGGCGCCTCTGCAGTGTCTGAGGTCCCTCGCCATGCTAAGGGCCAGGGAAGCCTCCTCCTCCTCCTCTGGGTCCCGCCTGCTTCCAGGAAAACCAGAGCAAAACCCCCTGGGTGAAAACCACCAGGCGAGCACTCTCGGACCCTCTCAATGCTGTCCCCCCACTGCTGAGCACAAGGGAGAGATGCTGTTTGGGAACGACGGGCCCCCGGGGGCTCAGCTCTCTCCTGCCACAGAGCAATGGGGATGGATGTGCCCTGCGGGAAGGGCAGCAGCAGCCTCAGCACAGCACAAGTGCCTGCCTGCAAGAGGAGGAGAGAAGGGCCATCCTGCCTGTCTTCTCCAAACTCATGTCCATGGCAGTTTCAGTAAGAAACTGGGGAGCCCAGACCTGAGCACAGCACTGAGCAGAGGGGAAGGGTCACCTCCCTCCAGCTGCTGGCAGTGTTCTGCTTAGTGCAGCCCAGGGTACCACTCACTGCCTTTGTGGCAAGGGCACCTTGCTGGCTCCTGTTCAGCTTGGTGTCCACCAGGAGCCCCAGGACATTTCCTGTCAAGCGGCTTTCCAGCAACATTGCCAAGCTGGTTTTGGTCACAAGTATGTGTAGATGTTTCCCTGGATGCTTTGTGCCCGTGCTGGTGCCATCTGCAGTCAGTCCCACCCTCTTTCTGCAGGTCTCCCTGTGCCACTGCTGTGAGGGTTAGAAGGGCATGTTTTCTCCAGCCAGAGCAGTGGTCCAAGTGGAAAGGCTCTCTCCTGCTATGGGTCAGGGAGAAAGAGGATGAACCTCGGCTACAGAGTCCAGAGATGGAGTTTTTGCAAAACTTCATCTTTGTCTTTTTTTCTGAGCTCTAACTTTTTAATGCCAACTTTGTTCTTCTTCCTTTAATGCCCAGGTAGAAGGTGGTGGTTGGCACTTTCCTGGAAAACTAGAGAGGAGTTTCACTTTGCTGGCTGCAAAAAAAAGACAGCAGCTGCATAGCTGCCTTCTTGAGTGAGCAGCTGTCTGCAGAACCCCAGCATCTAAAACATGGGGGGAGACTCCAGGAAGTAGAGCAAACCTGAATAGTACACCCCAGGAGGCTGCCCACATCTCCTGTTCACTTCCCACTCTTCCTGGGGTGCTTTACATGGTCAGCAGAGAGAACAAAGCAGACCTTCTGCCTGCTCAAGCCAGCCCGGCTGTCTCTTTGGCTCCGAATGCCTGAGGCAGAGTAAGAAGAAGTTAAAAGCCGACAACTGAGCTGTTGTGTAAGCTTGCTTTGACATTTTATTGAAGGAAAAAAAGGAAGGAAGGAGGGAAGGAGGGAGGGAAGGAAGGAATGAAGGGAGGAAGGAAGGAAGGAAGAAGGAAAGTCAGGAAAGGTAGAAAGAAAGAAAGAAAGAAGGAAAGAAAGAAAGAAAGAAGGAAAGAAAGAAAGAAAGAGAAATTAAACAAATGAAACAAAGACAAAACAAAGAAACAAAGAATGAGCGAGCTATACTCTCTATAAGCCCTCTATGAGTAGGGCTTGGAAAGAGTTTCAAGGACTGCAATACTTCTTGATTACGCAGTGCATATTTGCAAAGATACGCGTCTGAAAAAGGACATATTGGATAGGTAAAAACGAAGATAGGGGAGGACCCATATTTTATCTTAGCATCAGCCACTGGCATTTCACAAGGGTTTCTGAGCACTGTTTCACCTGGCTTTTTCAACTCCTCCTTCCTATCAATCCCTTAGCATCTACTGTTCCTCAAAGCAAAGCATTACCACTGTATGCTGCAAGAGAAAGGCAACATCATAGCCAGGACCCAGACCTGTTCATAGTTCACAGATGCTACTTAAGAAGATGAGGATACATTTGGTAACTCCGACAATAATTTGATGTAGCTGTATATAGAGAATGCATGGTTTAAGTACGACCACAGCTTTTGCAGCTGTGTGATCAAGGGTGGTTACTCTCAGTGAAAAAACAGCCAAGTCCTGTTGTATGTACAGTGAGAGTAAAGCTCCATTCTTTGCACACAAGCTACTTTATAGGGTGGTTGCTGACTATCCGAGTGACTTTGAGCTTTTAGACGTTCTCTTGATTTCTCGGCACTGCAGAGAAACAAAAGCACCCACCAAAAAGCAGCCACAGGTATTTCTAGCTTCTCTGGAGACCTCCTGGCTGAGGTGGAAAGGGCTGCTCTTTGCTGCCTTAAGAGCTTCACTAGCCAGAATGGACTTTGGCATATGAACTGCCTCCAGCTACAGTAGCAAAAAATGAGTCCTGTGGTTTGAGGGACCAGTGACATTACTGGTTATCATGGCCTGAGATTGTTATTTCAAGTGTTATTTCACAACAGTTAAGGCTAATTTGTAAACATTGCCATGACTTTTCAAATATGATGGAGAGTGGCTTGGCAACTACATCAGCCAGTTCCCTCAGGACCCTGGGATGCTTCTCGTCAAGTCCCATGGACTTGTACACATTCAGGTCCATCAGGTGGTCTCAAACCTGATCTTCACTGACTATAGGAAGAACTTAATTCCCCCCATGCCTGCCTTGAGGTACAGGAACTAACCTGAGAGATGTCTTGGCCTTTGTTGCTTTTGGAGCTTTTGAATATCCAACTCACATTTGGACCTCTATAATAGGTACCTAAATGTAGGTATCCTCTTTTCAAACTGAATTACATCACTGAATTTGGAGTAACTACTGTGACTCCAAAGTCTGGAGCTCTCCTACAAGTCCTGTGTCATATTCCCTAGCTTTGTGGACAAGTCCTATATGTTCCAGCTATTTCAAATGCTGCAGTCTAAAGTTGGCAAACTGGAGCCTACACATTATATCTGGCTCAGATTTCAACCTATTTTTGATAAGTAGATTACTGTCAAATTGACAGAGGCAAAGTCGATCAAACTAAGACCCTTTAAAAGTTGCATATGAATAAAAAAGATATCAAAACAGGGCTTTTATTTGTATTTGTAAATAATGAATTCTTCTCACTGAAGACAATGAGAATGAACACGTGGTTACCTAGTGTGAAAGGTAATGAGATAACTACTTGACCCCTCAGTGTTGGTCTCTTTTTTTAGGAATGGTGTTACGGGGTGCAACCCCATAGACCCTAGCCTGAGGTTTAGCTACTTGGTCCAAACATGAAAAACTATGGGACAGGATTTGCAAACTGTCTGGCTGAAACAAATAAGGGAGAGACAAGCTGACAAAAGTCATAGGCAGTTCTGTGAGGTTGGTCTAGTCACATTTGTGGTTGCTGTGGGCTGAGGAATAGCAGGAGTCAATAGCTATTATGACAGCGTGCAGGTGACAATATCGCACCAGCCGAGAATCCCTGGTTCCCATTCATAAGCTGATTCGGCAACTGGAGAGCCAAGGAGTGATCAGCAAGACTCGCTTACCCTTTAATAGGTCCATAATGGCCAGTGTGAAAATCTCACAGAGTGGAGGCTAACAGTGGATTATCATGTCCTGAAGGAGGTCATGCCACCACTGAGTGCTGCCATACTGAACATGTTAGAACTCCAGTACAAACTGGAGTCAAAGGTAGCCAAGGGGTTTGTCACAACTGATACTTCTAATGCATTTTGCTCAATCCCTTTGGCAGCAGAGTGCAGGCCACAGTTTGCTTTCACTTGGAGCGGTGTCCAGTACACCCGAAATCAACTGAACCCAGGGGTGGAAACACAGCCCTACCGTTCGCAATGGACTGATACAGTCTGCACTGGAACAAGGTGAAGCTCCTGAACATGTGCAATATATTGATGACATCATCGTGCTGGGCAACACAGCAGAGGAAGTGTTTGAGAAAGGGAAAAGAATAATGAAGGTTCTTCTGAAAGCTGCTTTTGCCGTAAAACAAAGGTTAAAGCGCCTGCACAGGAGATCCAGTTTTTAGGAATAAAATGGCAAGATGGGTGTCATCATATCCCAATGGTTGTAATCAATAAAATAACAGCTATATCTCCACCAACTAACAAAAGGAAACACAAGCTTTTTTAGGTGGTGTGTTTTTTTGGAGAATGCCTATTCCAGGTTACAGTTTCATTGTAAGCCCTCTCTATTGGGTGACCTGGAAGAAGATCAGTTTCGAATGGGGGCCTGAGCAATAACAAACCTTTGGACAAATTAAATAGGAGATCATTCATGCAGTAACACTTGGGTCAGTCTGGACAGGATAAGATGTGAGAAATGTGCTTTACACTGCAGTCAGGCACCACGGCCCCACCTGGAGCCTCTGACAGAAAGCACCTGAAGAGACTCGAGGTTGACCTCTAGGGTTTTGGAGATGGGGATGTAGAGAATCTGAGGCCCACTACATTCCAACGGAAAAAGAAATATTAGCAGCATATGAAGGGGTTTGAGCCACTTCAGAAGTAGTTGGTACTGAAGCATCGCTCCTCTTGATTGCCCTTGCTGGGCTGGATGTTCAAAGGGAGCATCCCCTCTATGCATCGTGCAACTGATGATACACGCATTCGCACTGATCACGCAATGGGCTTGAATGGGCAGTCCCAACTGCCTAGGAATCCTGGAAGTGATCATGGACTGGCCAGAAGGAAGAAACTTCAGAGTGCCACCAAAGGAGGTCAAAACATATAGGCTCCTAAAATTGTAGAATATTGCTGAGAGATTATCTGAGTATGAACATAAGTACATAATAGCATCTTGGTATGTCGTACAACAGTATGAACTCTTTTCTCCATACACAAAGAAAGATTAGATTCAGTAGGAACGTATGCATTGGTTTAGGGTATTTTTTCTTTTCTGTGGATGTGAGATGGTATAAACATTTCAAAAGTTCAGGCTAGCCATATTTTTAACATTTACGGAACAGAAATAAAGTGAAGAATTGAGAGTTTGAGGTATTTAATACAAGTACTGTGGAGAAAAAGGGGGAGGATGCAGTTCTAATTTGTATTCACCAAATTTAGTTGCCTCTGCATAGGTCTCTAAATGGAAGAGAGGTTTCTAAAATTTCATTAGAGCCAATGGAACAGGATTCAGTGGCATTGTGGTGTGTCCTAGTTAGTCTCTAGGCACCATGGAAATATGGAGAGCCACTGTAGGTCCTGTATCATATCTGTCAGCTCTCTGCAGATGTTTTTAATATCCTAAGACATTTTGTATGGCACTGGGTGCCTTTGTTTAGATAACTGAATCTCACTTGGGGAGCTACTAAAAATATTCGAAGTCTAGTGTCTTCCATAAGGCTCATTTCCGTGGCCTAAACATAGGTTTCTACTGCAATTTCAGAAGCACTAGAATATCCAAGACATCTGCACAGGCTGACAGATATGACACAGGACCTATGGGAGATTCATGCCCTTCTGAAGTACCCATTAGAGGCTAGACAGGATATGACTGGTGTTTCAAATGGCATAGACATCTGTGTTTAGGCAATAGAATCAACCCCCTAAATGTAGATGTCTTAATCTCAGATTGAATTCCACCCAAATAGCCTATGTTTAGAAATTTAATTAAGTAAACTGATTTGCAAAAGTTACTGAGAAACCAACATCTCCTACTGAAGTCAGACTTGTATTCGGGGGAAAAAAAAAGGATCTGATTAGTGAATAGACATATGAAGAAAAAAAAAAGATGCCTATACAGATTTCTTTCCCTCTCTTGCTCTCAGAAAAAAAAAAGATCTTGAAATGCAATAAACTTTTTTTGGGAAATTGTAATTACGGGGGGATAATACTCAGATTGCATGAATATTCACATTTGTAGATGATTCTGCTTTACCCATGTTTGCTTCTCTTAACTAACTGGAATATCTTCAGGCAATCAAATTTAGCAGGCAGGATCACACACACAAGCAAATTTCAAAGTCACAAGTATTTTCACAAACTGATTGGCACACAGAGGGATTTCTTACAGAATTGCTTCCATGCTCATCCAAACATGAACAATGATGTGCAATTTTATCTGACCTATGCTAAGGAATGAATTTTAAACATGAATACTGATCCATGCAGTAAATGAATCTATCTAAAAATAATAATCATAACAACAGAAATCAAATTCAATTTAAATATTGCTGGTCTGCTTACAGATATTACATGCAGAAAACAGGCTAAATTGATTTTATGGATTTGTTTTAAAACAGACATTATTCTATGTTAATAATACACAGAGCTAATGACTACTATGCAATGAATACAGTTCAAACCAGTTCTGGTGTACATGAGTCAGTTGGCAGAGTGGAGGTGTAAGAAGTGTGTGCTTCCAAAAGACACATCAGTTAATGCAGAGTAGCAGTATATGTTTCATGTTACATGACAACAGTACCCCCCCTGCACTGTACATATACTCCTGACACCCCTTGCGAGAGCCGTACAGCTCACTTGGTGTATCTTCTCACTGCCTTGCTTTGCTTGCTGATGCTGTGTTGTGGCTCAAGGTTATGGTCAGCTGTGCTGCACTATTTTCCTCTTTCGTGCTAGCAGTCTCCACCTCTGTGTGGTGTTTTGGTGGCTTTATCACATAGGTCTGTACTGGGAATAGCTGGCAGGTTTGAGGGGTGCAAGTGGCATGTGTAGAGAAGGCTGGTTCTGCAGCCAGGCAGAGAAGCCCACGGAGCTCCAACTCATACATGTTTAAACAAGAGCAGCAGCTGCTAGGGGTGAGAGATGTGGTTGAGATGCTCTTGGGGGACAGATGTGGGGAAAGGTGCTCAGGGAGATATGAAAAGAGACTCTTGCAGGAGTCTCAAGGTGAGAGGCTCTGGGGGACACACATAGGAGATAAGTTCTTGGAAGAGATTCTTAGGGAGAGGCTCTTGGGAAGACACAGGTGAGAGGCTTTTGGGGCAACATGTAGGGAGAGGCTTTTGGGGCAGACACATGCGGGAGATGCTCCTGGGGGCACGCTTGGGGAGAGGCTTTTGGGAAGACACACAGAGTAGGTGCTCTGAAAGATGCTCTTGGAGACATGCAGATGGCAAGACTTCAGGGGCAGATGAGAGAGACTGCATGGATATATGAGAGATACCAGGAACACCTGAGAGAGAATCCTTAGGGAGATCCAAAGAGACTGGAAGAGAGAGCACCAAAATGACTTCCAGGGGACTAGGCACCGTGCATTGCACAGCTGGGACTTCTGAGCTGACCCACCCAACCTTCCTCCCAGACCTTGCCATTTCCCCGGCTGCAAGATAGGGAGGTTGTGTAATACTTAAAATGGTGCATATATCCGTGACTAATCTGTTTTGATATCCAAGTGTATTAATTTCCACGTGAGCAATTTGGTCTTAAACCATGACAGGGTATCCTGCAATCTCTTTGTGTTAGTTTAGAACCAAAATGTCCTTCTCTTTTTTTCCATATTTCAATAACTTACTTTTTTCCCAAAGAGAGGATAATAGCAGAACTCAAACCTCTTTACACACTTTAAAGCCTGTTGCTTTGACAAGCTTAGCTCAATGTACTCTTCTTCTGCACACAATTTATAGATATCCTTTTCTTGACAGCAGTGCTTACTATCATCTGCATAGGACCTCCAACAGAGAACAACACCAGGTCCTCTGGCAGATTACATTACTCACCATGGAAGCAGTCATTCCCAGCAAGCCTCAGATGCTGGGCTTTCTTGTTTGTCCATCATCCCCAAACTGCATGAGTGTTGAAAATGTTTCCTTTGGAAACACAAACTCCTTATGCCTCCTTTGCCAGTTCACACTTCATATATACCAAAACTGGTTTGAACTGCATTCACTGCACAGTAGCCATTAGTCCAACTCTAGTTCTTTATAGCCTATGACTAGGTGGAAGACAGCTGGACAAATTCACAGTACAAACATCCAGTAAATTGCAATCCTTTTATTCTGGAGTGAAACGGTCAGTGATAGATGACTACAAAATATACTAGAGTAGCAGAGATAAAAGGTGCAACCAATATTGTGAATACTGAGCTCTCCAGCATATGCTAAAGCAATATGAAGGAAGACATTACTAAAAGAATATATTACTTTGCTTATCAATGTATTTGGTTTTAATATCACAGAAGAAAGCATCATTTTATCCTTCTTCACTATTGTATTCGAATTCATATACTGCAAATGGGTGTATCAATTTTTTTTTACTTTACTACTGAGCTAAGCTCACTATCTCTGCTGTACAGTCCAGTAATAACACTACAAGACTTTAAACTCACATAAGCTGGCATCAGTGTTCACCAATACCTATGGAACCTGCATAATTATTTCTTTTGTTTATTTAGAAAACATGACCTGCCAGTTATTACTATAGATCTGTTTTCCTACCCAAACTATTCAGATGCTGTTAAACTATAGTTTTTATTTTCTTACTAAGACATTATTATTACATACTACACATTCCAGGAATTGTCACACTTAACGTTGTTCAATTACACCTCATGGTTACACTGTTAAAAAGGTAGATTAAAGTGTATTTTCAGTTGTATGTGATCTTTTAAGTAAAAAGCCATCAGAGATGGTCTCAGGTTTTCAGATGGCCTTTATCATGTTGTTGTACCCCTTCACTTCTCATCATTAGTGCTTCTTGTCTTTAACCTTCAGATTGTAATCAACTTTGATTCCATCATCATAAATCTACTTCCCCCCCCCCGGTATTTCTGTTACTGACCTCATCCTTCTTTTAACTAATCGTTATTCTTTTTCAGCATCCCAAACAAATAAGGAAGCCTTTTCTCTCTTTGTATTTATATACTTTTGTTTCTGGATGTAATTTGGAAGATGATTTCTTCACCACAGAAGAACTAGATAACTCTGTTTCATTTTCAACATCATTTAGAAACCTGTTTCAAACATAGCAAATGAGTTCTTTACCTTGTTGTTAGGTTACATTAGTGGAATTGAATGTCACTTCTATCTTTTCATTTTCCTACTATTGATTTGTCATGTGTAAGCTAACTATTTTATATAGCAGCATTTGATTTTCTCTATTTGTTAAGTTCATTGGCAGGAATAAGAATAGTGGAAAGATATGTATTTTAGCTGGGTTGCTCTTTGGCTCTACATTTGCAGAAAGCTTTGCAAAGCATCCAGCAAGTAAGTTCAGTGACAATGTGTGCCATTTCTATAACTGTACCGTGAGATTTCATCTAAAGGATGCTGTTTGAGATACAGTGCTTGGGGCACTAATTTAATGTTATATCTATATATTTATTAGCCATCTCCTAAAGAAAAAAATATATTTGCTTGTATATATTTCTGAAGACTTCCAGATAGCTATCAGGTCCATCAAACCTAGGTGATATAAGGAACAAGGAGCAATGCTGGGAGCATATATCCACTTGGGTTTCAGTCTGCCATGGTGTCAAATGGAGCAGGATCAATTCTTTAAAAAGAAAGAAGATGACGTTTCAGGTCCCAGATTTTGCAGAATATCCTAGTGGTTAAAGCTTTTTCCCATAAATGGGAGGACATGGTTATAGATCTGATTCAGACTGAGGGTCCTGGAATTCACATCTCCTATATGGGAAATTTTGAGAGTGGGTATTCTTGTCTTTTTCTGTTGAAATATTAAGCAACGAGGAGGACAGCAATGGCATGGTGCCACCTGGAGTGCACAGGTCATGGAGACTGCATAAGAGCAAGAAGAAGGAGACTTTTGCCTTATCAGATGATAAAGATTTCAACTAGCCTAGGGTAGACCTATAAAATCTATTTGCTCATTAGGATAAGCTACACCTTTGTCCAGTGGAGTTTCTGTAAAGATGGAGGATCATCAAGGTTGAACACAGATGTTGAATGTGGTGTGAAAAAAAGAGAAGACAACAGAAAAATATGTAAGCAATACTTTCAAAATAAAGTATGTTGCCTGACATGGTTACAAAGAGAGAATTGCCGCTATTATGCACAATGCATGTCATGCACAGATACAACCTCAAATCATTACAGCTTCCATGACTGGGTTAATTAAGAGCTTAGAGATATGTCTTAATTCTCAAATTGGAGCTTTAATTATAAGACTGCAATGACACTAAAATCAGTCATTGACCACCATGGTAATTTCATGTCCATTAGGACATGACTTTGCTCTTGATAAAATAATGATCATTCAGTGTATTTCCATCCATCATTATCTGATTAATGAAGAAATTCCAGTTTTCCTTTAACTAGCAATGTCAGTCTGTCTTAGAGTGGTTTAAGTTATGAAATGCAAAATAAGTCCTTATCAAATACCAGAATACAATAAAACCATACCATATTGCTGAAAAAAAAGCTCACAAGGAAAGGTGCTGAACCAATTCAGGCCAAGAATACTTATCAAGAACATCATACATTTCTAATTAGAGTGACATATATTTTAATTTAAGAGAACTGAACTGGCGTTTATATGTATAATTAAGTACAGGTTCTGAGAAAACTGTTATTACTATTACAAATTTACTAGCTAATAGCTTCAGGATGAAGTCATTGACAGTTAATGATATCTATGACATATTTTCATAACTTCAGTACTGCTGCTCCAGAGGAGCTTGTTACTGTTATAAATCTTAAAAGCAAGTCTCACTTTTCAACTCTGTTTCCCCTTTACTGCTAAATGTTATGCAAAGGACTGGACACAGCTCAGCAGGGTCATTTAGTTTTATAGAGCTGCTTGGAGAGAAGGAGTACTTTTATCTGTTAGGGTATGATATATTGTTATGCTGTTCCACATACTAAAGTAAAAATGGCACAAAGGTGGAACTAAAGCAGGGATAGGATTGGCAATAGAACTGGGGAATCCAGATTCATCCAAAATATGGTGTCTGTCTGAGTATCTGGAACTTGAACCCTCTGTTTATGCCTGTGCACCCTTGGTTTCATGAAGTTTTCAGGTATCTCTGAAGACCTTTGAAAAAAACTAGGACATAATTATTTGTATTTCCCATTTCTCATGAATTGCTTAGAAACAGTTGTTTAAGGCATATAACTTGTAGCGATTTATGTATTTTGCACAATGATTGTTCTATAGACATTTACATGCAGGTAAAAGAAGTAAACATAAAAATACATATTGGAGACAAGCTTTAATCAGTAACAGAGATACGACATCTAATCAGTTATTTATCTTGAAAATGGCTGTGTGTTTCTTTGGCAGTCTTCTTGAAGCAAGGCCACTGACTTCTGGTAATACAGCCAGTCACAGCAAACAGCTGCAGAATACTTCTAAAGGTAACATTCTAATCGGTGGCTTAAGTAATGAACTATAAAAAGTAATTAAGTTACCTTTTAGCTGCAGGTATTAAAGAATGTTTTAATATTTTGTCATCTATCATTCTCTTCTGGGTGATGAGCAATCATGATTTAATAACACCCAGTTTAGTCATTCTCATTCTGTAAATCACATGAACAATAGAAAAGTAATTGGTAACTGGGTACGGTAGCTTATCAAAATAACCTGAAAAACCATAGGACCATGATTTGTCTAATGATGGTCAAATCATTCTCACAGAATCACAGAATCATACAATGGTTGAGGCTGGAAAAGAACTCTGAAGATTACCTAGTCCCCCCCCTCCCATTTCAATAAAATATGCTATAGTTTCAATAAAATGCAATAAATAAAATTTTAGCTTTCAGTTAAATATGTAGCAGGCTAAGTCCTAAAAGCCAGCTTAAACCACTTAGTCCCATTTCTTTGTTTTCACCTTCTCCACCTGTAAGTAGGCTAATAATTTTCATTCAAATGCATCTTTTCACCTCCTGATTTTGTCTGGAACCAAGAGCTGGACTGTTAAAAGGTTACAGAAAAATCCAGAAATATTGCAGAACCTTTTCAGATTAATCTTCAAGGCTGAATCTGAGAAGATACAATGGAACTAAGATACAAAACATACAATGGAACTATTTAACTTCCCTTGATGGTTGCTTTCTGATTTTCATTAATACACATTTTGGGTTTGACCTAGTAGACCAGGTGATCAAGTGGGAAAATCACATTGTTTCATCTTCCCTATAAAATTGTTATTACTATGAGTTTTGGGTTTGGGTTTTGGGGGGTTTGTTCTTTTTTTATCATGTACTTTTTGAAAGACAATTACATTATCACTGACTAAACATCTCTGTCTCATTCACACACCTAGCTAACCCTGTAGAACAACTCCTACTGATTTCAGCAACACAGGGTCAGAACAATAGAGCCAAAGTTCATCCCATCTAAATTTAGTTGCTGAAACGAATATACATTGGGAGTGCCAAGCCAGGTGTTCAAGAGGTTATTGCCAAAGCCCAAACTAGCCAAAATCCGCTCCCTTTCTAGTTAATGGAGGGAAAAAGGCATTCCCGGAGGGTGATTCACTTCATCCCACGACACTTGTCTGACACTGATGAGGAAAAAATCACTCTCCCGCTTGATCTGATGTTGGGTAGGGTGGGATGAGCGCCAGTGCGTGAAGACTCTCCAGAGGGCAGGTCAGCCTATGATCATGCTCTAAGCATTTTTTTTTCTCTTTCTGTCCTTATTGACTACAGAGGGAGCCCCAAACATTTATACTCCTACCACAGGCGCTTCAGCTAGAAGTCTGCTGTGAAGCAGGATTAATTTGGACTAGGCAGCCTTCCACTCAGGTGTTCTGTGAATTTTCAGTTTGCACCTTCTTTCAGGTTGCTTACATACAATTGCCTGAATCTTTCCATGTGGTTCCTTTTTCTTTTTCTTCTTCTTCTTTTTTTTTCCACTGCCTGGCTTCTGTTCTACCATTTCTGGTGTGTGGGTTGAAGTAACACCTTTTTTCTCACAGTGAGCTCAGCATAGACTGTGCTTGTCTCAGCTCATTTTATGAAAATACATACATGCTAATTAAACAAACAAACAAATAAACAAAACCAAACACTAAGACAACCAAGGCAAAATTTTCACAAGCATCTGGTGATTTGGGTCTAACTTAGACATTAGAAACTTGAAGTACTGTTTCTTAAAGGGTTCTAATTTTCAATGTGGTTCACTGAAAATTATGCTACTCACCCACCCAAACATGTTCAGCTGTTAATGGCCCGCTTCTGTAATTGGCTGTCAGCAGTGTTACGCTGATTTTTCCACTCTCATTTCCTCTTCAGCACTCTTTGCCAGCCCTGAGTATCTCATGTGTCCAGTAATGGGCACATCCCCAACAGACTGGGAAATTCTAACCTAGTTCACTTAAAGCTGTCTTGCATGTTGATTGTGAATGTGTTACCAGGCTAAGATCAGTATAGCCCCTGCACGTATCCTCAAAGATATCTAATTTTGCCCCCCCTTTTAAGTATTACAGCAGAGAGGATTGCATTCATTGTCTGAAAAGGAATGAAAAGGTTGAGGTTTTTTTGCTACTGGTCAAAGTACAGCTCCTCCCACAAAGCTTAGTGCATTTGTAATAATCTTTCTGTCTTGCTTCTCCTTCCATCATTTGTTTCTTCTTGACTTTTTTTTGTTTGTTTGTTTCATATCTCCATGCATTCGTTTACATAAAGTACTCTTCTGCTTTTTCACCCAAGGGTACTGTTGTATCCTGGGGTGTCTTAAGATGTCAACTAAGTGTGCTAATACTTTCTGACATTCCATGACCCCTGAGGAAAAATGTGGAAATGTATTCTGGTTTTACATTAACTAAGACTTTAGTTTATGCAAAACTGGCAGACAAATGGAGTGGAAGTGATACATAAGACAAATATAACTAGACATCCTATTTAATGAACTGACATTTCATTTGCCATCTCTATGGAAGAGGGTGGTTCCAACAGGAGGAGCACTGAAGTATGAAATTTTGCTTTTTTCTAGGCAGAAGGCAGTGTTTGGGTTCAAGAGAATGCTTTTCAAACAAGGACATAAATTTATATAACATAAATACCCAATGCTTTTCTGGTGATGACAGGACTGACAAGGGGATGTATTGAGTTGGATATGGACTTACAGATCCTTGGGTTTCTTTTCTTCTGCACTGTACTTTATGTAAATATTTGTACTTTTGAAAAAAGGGTATAAAATGTTACCATTGAGACAGGCATGGATGATTCACAGAGGAAGAGTATGACTCACATTATCATAAAATAAGAAGTATCCAATATAACATTTCTGGAGGAACTTGTCTGTCTGCATTGGCTATAGAAGGAAGTTAAATGACTCGTGTAGACTAGGCTGCAGCTTTCAGATGGCTAACTTAGTTAAGGAAATTACCAACCCTAAAGTCTACCTAGAATGAGATTAAAGTCAAAGTTAGGTGAAGCAAATACACCCTTAGGCCTTTAAGTCCCTTAGTTGCTTTTGAAAATCTTAGAATTAATCAGATTCTTTTTGAAAAGTTGAAAGGGACTCAACTTTTGGCAGAACTCAGCATCTTTTATCTATAACCCCAAAGTTTATGATGTGCCCGCAAAGCATAAAATGTGATACCTTTCCAGCATTTCATATCACATTTCTAATTTTCATCTCAGGTAGGTGGATGTTTAAATATTTTTAAAATTTATTTCGTTATATGAGTTTTTCTGCTTTGTGGCTCATCCTATGCCTTGATCACAAGTTTGTTTGCTAGCCTCTATTCACTTGCAATTTTGTATTTGCCTGCCTCCATTATCTCTTTGCTTGTGTAAAGCTTTTTGAACTTTCAGTCAGTCTTCCCATTAATAACTGTGATATGACACATTCCCTAAAATGAAACTTTGTATATAACCATTTCAAAATCTTGAAAAATGACTCAAGGTTTGAGTAACTGAATATACTGTATAATACCGCTAATCTGTGTCTCCCCTTAATGCTAGCTGCAGCTCTACAGGACGACTTCTTCAGCCTGGAAAATTATGTTCTGAAGGAACCAGACATTTCAGTGAGTCTAAATTTAAAGTTAGAAGATTATCACTAAAGCCAATCTATTGGAATTACTTATCTGAGCCAAAGTAATTCAGGTGCAGTGAAACACTTCTAATTTTAAATTTAGGAGCACTGAACAGTGAGTGAGATTCTTTGGCATAGCACTTAGTTGCTACTACTCTCTCCCTCTCATTCTTTCTGCTTTCCAACTTCATCCTTTTAAAGCCCATGTTTCCAAAACCCAAGTGCTGATCGTGTTAGATGAAAATTGTATCAATATTTAATAATGAAACAAATATATTTACCATTAAATATTAGACAGCTATTAAAAATGGATAAAGTATATATTATTTCTGAAGTGCTGTAATGAATTATACCATGGAACACTATATGTGATGCAAAGATTACTCTTGGGAAAACAGTATAGGAGGGTGATAAACCCATCTAATGGCTGGTAAAGTGAGACTTGTAGGGGTTTTCATTAAAGGTCAATTTGAAAAGATTGAAGTAAATAGACTCTGTTGGACTATTCAGGCACAACAGGGGCAGAAGCAATGTAGGAAGATTTTTTTAATATGGGCAGATTGAGAGGTCATGCATTTATTTGTTTCTCAAATACATTGGAAGAAGATAGGAGCCATTAATGGTGCTCTAATGGTGTTTGATGATTAAATTCTTCACAAGCTCACAAAGACCAATACTCCCAGTAACATGCACATGAAAATGTTCCTTGTGAGTTTCCTCACCATTGTCAGCAAGGTGCACAATACATTTATCACCATACATTTAAGAGTTATTAGTAATTTTGTAGTTAAAAACATAAAGATCCTTCATTAATATATTATTTACAATTCTAAGATTAAGGTAACAGAAGGTAAGGTATAAGCAATTTTTGAGAGTCATAGTTCTGTATTCCTGATGAAACACTACAGAGTGGAGTTATACCATATTTTTATTGTGCTACATCTTCTCCAGCAAAGAAGTTCCTAAAAGACAGAAGTTGAATGCTGAAAGATGTTTTCTTTCATTTAAAAAAAAAAAAGCAGAGAAACACAGTTCTACTGCCACAGCCTGGAAATTCTGTTTTTCAGCTATTGTAATAACTGAAGATAGCCAAACAAAGTTAAGGGCATGATCATTAGCATCAGCCAGCGTGTTCTTGCAACATGTGACATGATGTATGGTTGCACCCCATGGAACCCCAGTTCAGACTGGGACTGCATCCTCTCCTAGAGATTGTTGCATACAGTCAAGTAGTCTCAGCAACACAAATGACAGTTTGATTAGGAAAAAAAAAAAGATTTGATAGTACGAGTAAGTTAGTTACTGAAATGGTTGCAGAGCCACAGTGTGCACAGATCAGACATGGTGATTCTTTAAACAAATATATAGTTTTGTACTTTGAGAAGGCTGTACACTGTCATACTGGGCAGACTCAGGAAAAGAGAATTTCAGGATCCTTCTTACTTTTGGAAATTTAATATCGATCAGTAGAAATCTTGACTCTTTGTATAGAAGTCGATCCAAGGTTAATAAATGTATTAAAAAAACCACACCAAACCAAACAAAAAAACCCAAAACAAACCCAAAAAGATTCTGAGATGTCTTAAATGAATTTGTGCTATCAAGCTTTAGGTAGTTAACTGAAATCCTTGACTATGGAGCAGACTTGCCTTAAGGACACTCTACAGTCAGTTGATTGAAATAATAGACACCTCCAAAGACATTCCTTCCGATGCAAATTCCTTCTAGATGATCTTGCTGTTCTTTGAGGACGTTACTCGATTAGGTAATCTTGAGCAACACCTCTTCTAATTCAGAGATTACAATTCAGTTATAACACTAGGCAGGGTGCATTTGTGCCTTTCCATTTTTCTGAAAAGAATGACTTCATTCCAAATTTCCACATAGAAATTTGTTCCAGTCTTAACCTCAGTGCTGGACTTACTGGTTAACACAGTTTCAGGCAGCAGGAAACTACATTTCTAAAGGTAAGTTAATAATATTGATAAATTTACTACAGCTTTACTGAAGGGACAGAATGTTATAAAGGGTAATTGAAAATAATATTCTATGTACTGGCTGTTATTTTATGCTAGCATTCTTGTTGTAGATGGCATTGCTAACCTCTCTCAATATCCATTCTCTCAGACTTTTTTTCATAATTAATAAATAAAATTAGTAAGCACCTCTCAAGCTGCTTTTTAAAATGAAATATGACACATCTTTGTAATGAGAGTTGACATTGCATGATTCATTTTAATCCTTTCTGAAATGGGCACAGGGCCACATGACGTATAGGTAAATATGTTTGAAGATGCCTTGAATTGCAAAAATAATCAAGGCCATCAAGGTATTTGACAATTAATGTAGAATCTACCAATTTTTTCATGAATAAAAAAGTGAATAGCTACATTAAGTACATGTAACCTGTCACAAAATGACTTATATCTTCCCCCGGGTAACTCCTGCTTATGTGCTCTCCTCATTCAATTCTATAATACATTTTTAATAATAAATAGCAAACTCAATAATAAATTTGGATGTCAGGTGCTGAACTTAGGAACTTGTCTTTTTCCTTTCTCAATGTTAATATCTTTTACCTCTAGCAGGTAAAATCAGAGAGGAAACAGACATAGGATGAAAAATATAAGGACTATAATGGATAGAAAGAAATAAAAAGAAATTTAAAACACAGAATCAAATTAGGAGAAAGACTGAGATAGAAATGTTTAAATCCTGTAAATTTTCCAAGACTAATTAATAAAGGAAATAAATTAATAAAATAAACGAACAACAACAACCAACAAACCAACAAAGAAACTGTGGTCTATTGGCCAGAATCTTCTATTTGAAACACTTTGGCATCCCAAATAAAGACCTAGTAACTAATAGGCAAACTCAGCAAAGTGAGTAATGAGGTTTTAAAAATTATCAAATGGATTGTGGTATAGACTCTCTTTTAAAACAAACAAAAATTAGTTGCCCAAGTCTTTTCAATGGTTTTGAAAATATAAGCTGGCAAATTTTGTAAAAATTCCTTTTGGCATACAAATGATCAAAGAGCACAGAAATGAGTGGTGGAGCTGCTGTGGAACAAGAATGTGATCAGGATTGAAGTTAATGACTCAAAACCTCAATAAATGCTTCATCTTGGTTTTCAGTAAAGTTGATGAAATTGAGAATGGGGCAAAGAAAGCCTATCTAACAGGCTGGAGGATATGGAAAAGAGAATTGTAACACCCAAGGTAGAAGCCAAGCTTGAAGACCTCTGCGTTCAAACTGGAGGTCATCCCAACATCCTGATGGAATACGTGGAATTGTAAGTTTAGTATTAAACATCTCAAAATAGAGAGGGGCACTGTATAACAGGAAAATAAAAAGGCACTATGTCTGTTTTAAAATGCTATCTGTAAAAAGTTATCTGGACAGCTAATGACTGTTAGACTGACATTGATTTGGACAGAATTTTGAGGAAAAGTATAAATAAACAGGCAGACGTAGAGAGAAATTAGGATAAAACATGACGTATTTATCTATTACACTTCACACAGGACTAATCTGATTTAAATAAATAAATAAATAATTTCGTCCACCAGCAGCTCCCTTAAATTAGTGAAACATTTGATATGGTAGTGTCGTGGCTTAACCCCATCCAGCAACTAAACACCACACAGCCATTCGCTCACTCCCCCCTGGTGGGATGGGGGAGAGAATCGGAAGGGTAAAAGCGAGAAAACTCATGGGTTGAGATAAAGACAGTTTAATAGGCAAAGCAAAAGCCTTGCGCACAAGCAAAGCAAACCAAGGAATTCATTCACTACTTCCCATGGGCAGGCAGGTGTTCAGCCATCTCCAGGAAAGCAGGGCTCCATCACATGTAATGGTGACTTGGGAAGATAAACGCCATCACTCCAAACGTCCCCCCCTTCCTTCTTCTTCCCCCAGCTTTCTATGCTGAGCATGACACTATATGGTATGGAATAGCCCTTCGGTCAGCTGTCCCAGCTGTGTCCCCTCCCAACTTCTTGTGCACCCCCAGCCTCCTCGCTGGTGGGGTGGGGTGAGAAGCAGAAAAAGCCTTGACTCTGTCTAAGCACTGCTCTGTAATAACTAAAACATCTCTGTATTATCAACACTGTTTCCAGTACAAATCCAAAACATCCCCATACTAGCTACCATGAAGAAAATTAACTCTATCCCAGCCAAAACCAGCACAGGTAACATGGGAAGAACCTACTTAACCTGGAGTTTATAAGGGTCTGGAGAAGAATTGTAAGTTGGGTTGGTAACTTTAAATGGAGATGGCAAGGACTTATGGTGAAAAATGAACTAAGATGGAGGGAACATGTTAGTTGATTCCTTGTTATGTGTCTCATAACCGATATCGTTTAGCTTTTTTTAATAACCTTGGCTCTAACTAAAGTATAATATTGATATGGGTTAAAAACACACAGTTGGAAGGTAGAATCAGTGCAGATACTTTATAGGGAGAATCAGGCAACTCTGAGACCTCAGCAGCAATAATAGGATGGCGTGCAATAGTACAAAGTTTAAGGTCATGAGCTTAGAAAAAGACTGCCATGATAATTATGGAAAAGGAAAGCTTGTCATGTTGTTAGAAAAGAACTGGAAAAGCCATCTAGCAAAATGGAAGTGTTCGTAAATGCATCTAGGAGAGGGGTAAACATAGAGGAGGAAGAAGAACTATTGAAGCTCAGGTACTACACTGGCAGAGTGGCCAACAAACATATCCAGGTCTTAATTGCATTTAACCTGGAAATTATCATTCCTGTCTTTCCAATAAATGGTGCACAGGAAGAAATTATAGCTAGTTTGAGATAGACCTTTTTCCACTAATGCATTTAATGATGTGATTTGGTGGTTTACAGTGTCAGAAATCTTCAGCCAGTGACTTGAACAGCCCCTTCTAGTCTGTCTCTGACAGAATCATACCTAAAGTTTGTCCTTGGGTCTTCTTTTGCAAAACCAATATCTCCTCTCTCTTTCTATGATTGAAAGAATTGCCCAGGGCCGGCATACGGAAAAACTTAGAATTTTAAAGAAAGTGAATGCCTCTCATCTTTTCTTGTTTCACCTTATTCTTGAATAATTTACATCTGTGAGCCTTGAGACTCTCTTACATCCTACTTCTTCTTTCAAGTGGTGTCATTACAATATTGTCATCTATCCATACATTGGGCACTCTATGGGTCTCTTCAAAAGGAATATGAAAACTGAACTGTAATGAGTCAAAAGGTATGAGGCGGAGCCGTGGTCTGAAGTTTAGTTTTCAAAGTATGTTCTATGAACTTCGTCACTGGTGAATGATCCAAAAATTGAAGGATGTTAATAGCTAAAGATGACCCCAGGACAGTTCATTGTTTTCCTAGGGGGAAAAAAAAAGAAGGGGATATTCAAATTTGTTGAGGCAATCAAGTCATAATGTGAATTGTTGGTTCACATCCACTGGCCTAAATAGACATGCAGTCAACCTAAATAATCATAATGACCTCTTGTGGCAAAAAACCCCTATCCCATAAATATATGAAAAATAAAACCCTAAATGGGATTTTCAGTTGATTTTCCTTCCTGGCATTCCAGTACTTTTATTAATGATTTATTAACACTTTCACTTTCATGTCAAAATAGAATGCTAACAGTGAAAATGGGCATAATATAGAAAAAAAAAGAAGTATTTCTTCACTAAGAGTGAATAAGATAAAATGATAGAATGAAAAAGGGAATAAAATGTGTAGTAAATTTCTGATCCTCAACTGATCGGCCACTGCAATAACTGTGTATGTTGCCATGTACTTCTCTTTACAAAGAGAGAAATAATAGGTCTTCAGTCAAGCAACATGGGATTCACTGGAAGGGAGTGGGTCTCAGTTTCAAGCTTCTTTGAAGTGAGCACTTTACATTAAATTCGGACTGCCGAATTTAATTTCAGCAACATTTGGTCTGGCATCAACAAGATTCTCTTTTAAAATATACCTGGCACTCAATACCAAAAAGGTTTGCCATCACTGTCTGAGCTCACAGAGTGATATTCATCAGTTCTTATTTTTCTCTGTATCAAAGAATATTTACTGACATGTCTCTTAGCCTAAAAGAGAGAGAAATATGTAATTTACTGCCTCCTATCCCTGAATACTTCATAGTGAGGGGACTGGGAGAGTCTCCTGGAACATGAGAGCTGTGTGGTCAAATCCTCTTGGGCAGACATGGGATGGGCAGCTGTTGTTCCATTGCCCAAGATGAGTGGAGTGCTTTAGTTGCCGAGATGTTGCACAGAAGAATGGAGGCAGCATCTCATTCTACTGCCATTTTGAAGGAGAGTTTTGCCCATTCATTTTCTTTCTAAGGAAAGGACTAAGGAGCCAAACCTCAGAGGGAGAAAGTTCTTGGCAATGTCAATCCCGCAAGAAAAGAGGCATTTTTCTATAGTACCAGACTAAAATATTTATAATCTGGAGGAGGTTGGAATCATATATATGTTTTTGTCCTTGGTGTTTTTATTAATTAACTTAGGTTTCCCTGTCAGTATTAGCTGTTGTGAATCACATTCTTAGGTTTTACTTCTCTCTGTCCATTGCGTTTGCTGGCATCCTACCAGGCTGTTATGAATCTCATTGGATAGCCTCTTCTCTAAAATGCACACAGATATTGCCGCAGTCTGTGCTATGAGGCCAAAGTCTTTTCTGTACATCTATTCTTACACATCTTTGTTCAATTCTTCCAGCCAGGTGCTCATGTCAGTAGATGGATCTTGCAGACATTTGTCTTATCTTATTTGTTGAACAGTCACCACCACTGCTTAGTCCTTTCTATTTTGTGATGAACCCGGACTGTGATTTATATTAAGAAAATTGTTATAAAATCCTCTCTTCTGTTATCGGAAGACCTATGTAGGAAATGATAAGAGTAAAGTCATTATAGAATTCTAAATGGATTTGAGAGGTCTTGGTAGAAATGACTTATAAAGAACTATCAAATTAAATCGATAATGACACATTTCCTTAGGTTGTTAGAGCCTTCCTGTAGTATTCTACGGAGAAAATACTCTGTGCTGAATCTTATAAAGTTCTGCACACGTTTCATTTGATGGAGAGATAATATGATTTAGTAAGTGGAACGGAAGAGGAAAGAAAAACTAAGTTTTACTGTATATCACAACAGTGATTTTTCACTACAGCTAACAAAAATATAGAAAAAAAGAAAAATCATTGCTTTTTTCTCTTTAAGGGCCTTTTTGTTCAGTTTTGGAGAAATGTTTTTGACTTTGTGATCTTGAAGTGACCTCTCACCCACAAATTTCACACATTTGCACTGTAGACATGGTATGCTTATATATATAACGGACAACAACTTATTATGTTTGTTCAAAAAAATTATTTCCTTACTTTCTGAAATAAATTTGTATGTCTATCAACTGTGCTTCTATACTTATATGATGTCTACTATTGTGTCCTGAATAATCTTCTATTGAGATTTGATGAGTTTCATATGCCTGTGAAGATGCCAAAGTAGAACAGTTATGGAAAGCTTTAGGCAGCATGCAAAATTTGTCAGATCATCGTGATAGGAAGGTATCAACATTTAGTTACATTGGTTCAGACCCTCTGGAATAAAAAAAAAAAGCTTGTTATCTTATTATCACTATACAGTGGGAAGAAAATATATACAAGTATTTTATAAATTAGAAAGGTTTTTACCACAGCTGCTAGGCTATTAGAAGCATGCAAAAGAATTATCTGAGGCACTCTGCATTTGAAATTCACATTTAACTTATTCAACCATTAGATTGCTGAGATAAATGACTAAGAAATCACAAGAAAAGATGCAGAAACAATTTCATTTTTAATTGAGAGAAAATCAGAACTCAAAACTGATTGAAACTAACCGTATGAGCAATTTCCATTTAGCAAATGGAAATGAAAAAACAAACAAACAAACAAAAATGTAAATCATATTCTATCTTCTTTAGGAAATTTACCTGTATTAGTCTTGTGTTTGAACTTGGTAACTATCAAAGTGCATTACCTTTACTTGAGATGCATCTTCTGCAATGGACAAAATAATAGAAATAAAAAATTAGCCTTAACTTTTGCAAATATGGACAGAGCTGCGAAATATACATGTTTCATAATGACTTTTAGAATGAGGTAATTTTATGTGCAAGGAATTATGCTACTCAGACTCTGATTAAAAGAACAGATATCTTCATGGTCTTCCCAGCAACCTTATGTATTGATCCTCTCAAGTGAGAATACAGCTAGCCCCATGCTGAGGGACTCTGGTTTAAAATTCTGATGAAAAATGTTCAGGTGGTGAAGAACAGTTAATTTCTTGTGTTATGATTGCCACATGCAGCTGTTCTATAAATAAAGATGATGCCAGGTATTAGAAGGTTTTTCTTCCTTTTTTCCTGTCTGAGAAACAAATAGTGTGCATGTACCTGGAATAATTTGTGTGCTGCTTATGGCAATGATGAAGTTGTGAGGCCCAGATTTATTCTGTGATTTGTTAAATTGGGAATATTAGTTTAAAATACATGCTTCAGAAACTGGGCGAAAGCAGTCTTATTGAGCAATGTGTGTGATAAATATCTGAATATATGACAATTCACCTTAATGTATCATTTATTACATTATCAAAGAACATTTGAAACAATAACTTCTGTAAAAGAAGATCTTGAAAAACATGTATTGTAATACTGTTTCAAAATTCTTAAAGTCTTTGAACACTAGAAGAACATAACCTACCAAAAGACAGACATTTTAAGACATGGAGTACAGTGACTACAGGCCTACGTCTAAACAATTGTGTGCTGGTGAAATCTTAGCAAACTACTGCAATCCCAAATTAAGCTTACTGCTAACTATAAAGCTGTGCAGTGAAGTTGGTAATGGGGCATGACATAACGGCCAAAAGCATGGAGAATTAGATCTTTGCCAATGAAGCTTTTGCATCCTCAGAAACTTGATCATGTTTGAATTTACTGCCTATAAAGAGAGATTTATTAGGATAGCTCATTTTTTCCATAGCAACCCAAACATGTAGAATCATAAAGCAATATACAAGGTAATGCTGCTTGAAGACTGATGTCAAAACAATTCAAATGTTTCAGTGTGACAGGACAGCCTTTCATATTTGCTAGATAAGTATGTAGCAGAAGCAATGTATGTTGGTTATTTGGAAGGCAGCTGGGGACCACAGGAAAATCTGTTACCACAGGCAAACTGTTAGTGGCAAAGCTGGGAAGACACTGTGCTGTTTTGATTTCATTCTCTATATGACAATAATGCCTTGATACTCAAATCCTATTAAAATTGCTTTTATTATTTTATAGTTATTGCCATTGCATCAGAAATGTGAAGCTTTTCTTGAAAAAATATTATGAACACCCCCCCCCCCCACAAAAAAAAAAAAAAGAGGGAAAGAAAGGAAAAAAGAAATAAAATTTCCAGATGCATTGAAAAATCCCTGTGTAATTCAGGTAATGGGAATATTCTTGATCTTTTCATTAGACTCTGAGAATAAACTTCACCAATCATGCTCAGAAAATAACTACTGGGAATACAATTATGCTTCCCTGTTGGGACTTGCCTGAAGACATGAACAGTTGGAAGGGTTCTCTCTACGAGACATAAACAGTTGGTGCGTGGTTTGTTTAAAATTGTCTTCATAAAGGTGGTGTCATGAAAGAACTGTTATCTTGGCTCATAAGAGGAAGAATTAAGATAACAGTGATAAAATCTCTTATCACTATTAGAAGTCAGTAACAGTATCTTAATGAAGCAAGCAAGTAGTCCAAACAGACAATACTTTTTGTTAAACATGCTTTATGACAGATTTAGATACTGATGAGCTCTCAGAGGCACAGCATAGCCTAAAGACAATCAGATTTGCTATCAGTCTTCATCTATCTAATGAAGGCTTATAGCCTTTTAATACCTGTACAAAAGTAAGCGATTCTTTACATCTCTTCTTGTATCAAGTCTGTCTAAATGAATAAAGTTGTGACAAGGATTGCTGAAAGCATAAATGTCTGATATTTTGTATGACTGTCATTATCAAAGTAGATGAACCTTCAACTTTTCTTTAGGGCAGCAGCTGGCTTTCTGCTTTCCTTAACTTTCTCTCATGAGATGAGCAGGATTTATTCACATCTGTGGAAATCCAGCATACGAATGAGAGATATTTCTTGCTGATGGTTAAATCTGCTGAGGAAAACAGAAAAATCAATGGGAAATGCACATCAGGTTTGCTTAGAGAAGGCTGCTGTGTTGCACCCATGGCACAGAAAATAAATAGCTCTTTAGCCTGGAGATGTTGATCTTGAAATTTTTGAGCAATTTCTCCCTCAGCATGTATTCATTCCCAATCCCACTCAAGGGCTGGCACCTGGAGCTGTTGCTAAGTGGTGTATCTGCCACATGGTGGAAACATAATATTGATTTTTAGGAAAATCAATTCCCAGTTTTACAAGATCAAAACCAGAAGATAGCAAAAGAGAGACTGGACTTTATTTTATAATGATAATCATTATACTATACAGATTCTTGAAAGAGATGCATGGCTAAGAGTCGTCATATTGATTTACTAGTAATAAACTCAGCCTGTTATGGTTCTAACTGAGCTGCTTGAATCTCTAGATATAACACTATTGATCACAAGCAGTGAGTATCTTCTTATCTGTAAATAAAGAATTCCATTCTATTTTTCAGGCCTTTCAAATTGGTGAAAATGTGGGAAAGCACAAAAGGATGGCAGATGTCACTGCAACAGTTTATTCTTAGGAGAAAAATAAAAAGACTGAGTTTTCTCAAAACTAAGAGTATCAAACCTGGAAATGGATCCTTTGGGCAACATTATTTAAAAAGCCAGCCTGACCATTTCTGGTGAATCCCAATCTTTAATCACAAAATATATTATTAATTTATTATCTCTCTAACTGGTGAATGCAGCTCATCTCACTTTTTTAATAGTGACTTAAAGAGTGGGTGCAGTAAGGAAGGCTCCTACATTGAAAAGAACATCTGTCAGTAAAAACAACTTAAATGGGAAATAATAGCAACGCATATGTCAATCCAACGTTATTATATAGACTGGAATATACTTGTGATAACAGTTTTAGCAAAGTATTTATTATGCCATTGAAAATACTGTTTGCCATGTGATTAGTGCATACAAGAAAAGTTGCAACCAGAGTGCAATACAATCTAAAAACAATTTAGTCAAGCCAGGCAGACCCTCCTCTGCAAATACATTTAAACAAGTTTGTGTAGTAGTCTAAAATGTTATTACCATAGTTTAACACAATTTCATCACTTACAGAAACAAGCCAAACTATTTAGGCAAGCAATAGATGTGCTTATGTACACCTATCTAAGTGCATTAAACCAAAATAATTTGGTTTAAAATTGTTTTGACTCTGAAATAAACTATCCTAACTCAGATTTCTCTGTTAAGAACCTGATTCAAAGCTCACTGAATTATTTGAACTATTCTTGTAGACTTTAATAGGTTATGAATCAGTTCCAGATCAGTGAATGTTTGTAGTGTATGTTGAGCTTTCTGGATGAAAGGAGCCATCTAATCACAACCTACAATCATTTTATTATAATACAGAATTATTCTTGCTTTTTTTCCTCCACCTTACTGTGAAAGTATTATACTGTGCAAACATCATTGCTATCTTTTTTTTTTTCAGATATGGATCAACAAAAATAACTAAAAGGGAAAAGGAAGTATACAAAGTAATTCACCTTGTCAGCGTTTGTGCCTTTGGTACAATATGGAGATTGACAGCAGCAATATTTTAAAAGTGCTATTTTTTTTTTCTTGAATCCCAGCAATATGATACCTGACACTAATTTAGAGGCAGAGAATTCTAAATAGCAGTTTAGAATATATTGAGACTGAGCAACAGTTCCTATCTTTACTCAAATACTGGACAGTAAATAATGCCAAGATTACCGGTATACTTCATTTTTGCGACTTGATTCCAATACGTCTATCCCCAAGTTGATTTCATTTTCCCTTTGAGGAACTTGTAGCTATCCCTGGACGAATGATGATATGGGTCAGAGGATTTTGTATGTTCTGTGAAAAATTTCCCTGGTCTTGTGTCAGATCCATCATGTATTGCTAAATAACTTTTAGCAATATCCAGTCTTACAGTCTATTACTCACAAGTTTGACAACTGTTTTGTGAAGACACAGATAAAATCCACAAAGGCAGATCAGCTAACACATTTCAAATTGGTTTACTAGTTTAGCTTATGTTAACTAGGCATCTCCACAAGGCACAGTGAAACTATCACCCAAACTGAATTATCTTGTCATGGCTAGTCTTGAAGTGTTCAAAAATTGATATTTCCCCACCCTGCCGGTTGATATTTAGGGAGAGAAGAGGCATATGCCATCCTGGGTCAGAAACTCCACTGTCTGAATAATATGCAATCTTACGTTTAGCAATGACCAGAGCAGGTGGTTATGACTGGCTGGCTGCATTAAGGCTGGGCATATCTATTTTATTTTATGGGTTTTGTTTTGTTTCTGCTAGAAAGAGGTCTCAAACTCAAAGTGCATATAAAGTACTCAAATACATTTCAACCCTGTTGATACCAACAGGCTCTAAGGAATAAATACATTAATGAGGCTGTGGGTCCTCATTTTCTCCCAAATTCTGCTTGATAACTTAAAAAAAAATAATAATCATGTATCACACAAAGGTATGGAAGACATTTGACTGATGTTAGCAGCTTCTGTCCTTACAAATAACTTTTATCTTGAATAACTTCAGAAACATTAATTTTCAACTGTATCTTTGCTGGCAGTTGCAGAGAGTTTGTGTTTTCTGTCATCAGTGTTCGGAATAAATTAACTAGCCTATCTGAGACAGATTCTTTAATATAGAGTATTTCATAACTTTTTTGTTTGTTTTAAACAGGGAAGAGCAGAGTCTAAATTTGGTAGGGGTACAAAGAATGATATGGGAGGTATGTAGGAAACATAGCAACAGCCTTTCTTAGGCCCATATCCCAAAGGGTATTTAGATCAGCTACATGGCAAGGTAGAAAAAATTGGGTATGTTCCCATTTACTTTGGGGTGAGAATGACAAATATCTGATCTAACAGAAAACCAGTTTTATGTCAAACAATGTAAAACCCATTGAGTTATGTGTTGGCCTTTGAACCAACAGGGCATATTATCGTTCAACCAAACCCTCCTTTCTGGCCAATGCAATGCTGTAAAAGCAGGAGCTATTTGGCCAAGTGTCTATGACTTCCTTGTGATTGCATTTAAGCGTGCTCAAGCGCACCCAAGGGCCATCTATACCAGTGCATGGTAAAAGCAAAACTGGGGCTCCCACAGGGGCTGCAAACTAAGGTCACTTTATTAAATGTCATGGTTTAGCTTCAGTTGACAACTAAGCACCACACAGCCACTTGCTCACCCTCCCCCCCCAGTGGGATGGGGGAGAGAATCAGAAGGGCAAAAGTAAGAAAACTCATGTGTTGAGATAAGAATTGAAACAAAATTATTATTATAATTATTATTATTAGTAGTAGAAAATTATAATCAAAACAATAAGAGAGAGAGAGAGAGGAACAAAACCCAGGGAAAAAAATAAGTGATGCAACCTCTTACCACCCGCCAACCGATGCCCAGCCAGTCCCCGAGCAGCGATCACTCCCCAGTCAACTCCCCCCAGTTTCTATACTGAGCATGACATCATATGGTATGGAACAGCCCTTTGGCCAGTTTGGATCAACTATCTTGGCTGTGCCCCCTCCCAGCTTCTTGTGCACCCGGCAGAGCATGGGAAGCTGAAAAGTCCTTGACTAGTGCAAACATTACTTAGCAACAACTAAAACATCAATGTGCTGTCAACATTATTCTCATGCTAAATCCAAAACACAGCACTGTATTAGCTACTAGGAAGAAAATTAACTCTATCCCAGCATAAACCAGGACAATATAGAAATCACGGAGTGGGGAGAGAAGCTGTTGTATTTTTGGATCTTACTTCTCATGTATGATTTTGGGGAGTGGCTACAGATTATGATCAGGTTCAGAAGCCACAAAGCAGTTCCAAATTTCACAGCGTGGATATTGCTTCTACGAGAATCTGCCTAAAAAAGTCAGGAAACGTGGAAGGAAACAGCTTGACACTGAAAGTGAATTGACAGCAGCTACAGTTTGTGCTCCTTGCAGAGGTACAGGAGTTCACTATGTAGCTGTCAGTGGGAAACTGCATAGATCTTACTGCAGTGGGTTTCACCTGAAGCAAAGAAAGTAGATTGCAAAAGTCTTTAGTGCTGATTCATTTTCCATACTTTTAGATTGCCCAGCACAGCTGGAACTGTGACATCCACCTGCTCTGTTAGAATACAAACATATATTACTGTTGTTGTGTATGCGTGCCTTTGAAACTGTCCATGAGCAACTGAACAAACATGTAAATGTTGCAGAAAGCTTTCAATATCTTTGATACTCCATGAGGCACATCTTCTGACAAATCATCATTGTCCTATGACATCAGCAGAAATATGACAACTCATTTCATTTCCATTCATCTCTTGTGGACGGCTCTGTGAAAGATTCCTGCCCTAAGTCTTGTGAAAACAGTTCCTATAGTCATTATTTCCAGGCCACAGAGTTAATCGTCTTTCGGCCTCAAACTGATCTTAGCTGCTTAGTTTTACCTGTATGGGAACAAAAACTAAGCAATGGCACAGACTTCAAGTTTTGGGCTCTCATGGTAAAAAATTTTCTTGTCCATTTACCAGTGCCTCTCTAGAACACCGTTCCTGGAGGTAAGCAATTAATGATTCCCAGGCAAGAATGGCTTAGCACAGCTCCAGGTGAACCTGAGAGATGCTTTTCTCTGGCTCAGAGGCCAGAGTTTTTCTTCACAGACTATTAGCTAAATCCATTATTGGCATAGGGAGATGCAATTCCATCAAGTGGTACTCAATTTAGCTGGCAGCAAAGGTACTTTTCTATAAGATACCCTATTACAATTGTCTCTGCAGGATCAGGCCCTTCCTTGATAAGCCATGTAAATAGCTTATATATTAGGTTATTAATTAAGAATGGTTTGACTGCCCCAGATGAAATGCAGCACTAGCATATTTTTAGCTGACACATGAAGAATAAGGAACGTTCAGTAATTACAGCAACATGAGGGCTTGCTCCAACCACAGATGTAAGCACTTAAAGGTAAGGGACTTGAAAGCTGTGGTTTAGCTGTCTGATCCTTACGGAGTGCATATGTAGTGGTGAAGTAAACACTGCCTGGGAATTTTCCTGAGAGTTGGAAGCTCAGCATCTATATTTCTAAATTATTACAACTGTCCCTAACACAATCATTGTCTATGCCAAATATCATCCTCCCAAACCATTCCTAGGAATAGTTGATGATTTAAAGTGGAGGTTCAACCATTTCCTATTCACAGCATAGTCACTATGGTCTGGAGAAAATAGTATGGCTGCAGGCTATCCCTTGCTAGCTGGCCTCGGGTTCAGAGAGGGTCTCTCAGGCATGTTTAATGCTGGAGTATAGATGCAGTGGACTCTAGAAACCTGGATGTGATGCCCAAGTACTAGGAGAGAACAGAACCCAAGCCAGCCATGCAGAGCTAGCCGAGGTGGAAAGCTGAGAGGGCAGAGGTCCGAAATCCCGCCCCTCCATAGCTTTGATGTCGTATGACTCTTAAGTGTCAGTATGTGTTTTGGTGCTATAGCCAAAAACCACTGACTGAATATCTGAACATACTGAACCAAAATTTCTATTTGAACATTTCCATTTTTTCTTTCAAGGAACTGAGAAAGGTGTACACTTTTCTTTTAAAACACCCACCATAGGAGAAATAACAAGAGTATGCTGGAAGGAAAACTATTTTCTACATACTCAACAAAAACCTCCCCTTCCCTATGTCTCTCTCAGCACAGGATCTACACTGGATTATGGTAGAAGGAGGGACTGCTGCACAAGGAGAGCTGAGCATGCAGAACTAAAAAGAAAGATTACAAAAAGGTGTGTGACTAAATGATAAATGTAAAACTGATCCTGGGAATGTGGATTAGGGCTTCAGCTACCCTTTTCTTTCCAGTTATTACCAGGCAATAAGGTTGAAGTGATCTTACTTACTTAATAAGCCTTAAAAGAAAAGAAAAAAATAGAAGCAAATATATTGGTTAGGTTTTGTTGGACTGACACAAATGTCTTGCTCACTAATCTGTAATGTCTCAGTGTATTCTTAAACTCTTCCGTCTAACTCATGTTCTGTTGCTTGCTTATACCTTGCTTATATACTCCTTGGGTTTGTACAGTGCCTAGCACAAAGCTATCCTGAAACATAAACTAGGCCTGTTAAATGCTGGATGATGATGATAATACTAATAATAAAAGTATCATTTGATTAATTATATCATTCTTTATTTGTATGAAACAGGCTTACATTTCCTTCTGCATTTTAATAATACAGTAATGGTTATTGTAATGAACTCATTAAATCTGAGAGTCAATATTAATGGACTATGAGAAGGATCTTTATGAACTTCATTGGCAGGCTACAAATAGTGGATTAATATAAAATACAGAATGAGCCAATTGGTTGTATAGTTATGAGTAATCAATTTATATTGCTAAAAGTGCCTTAAGTTAGAAGCAAACATTTTAAAATACTGGGCTGGATCCTTGTTAGATGTAAATCAATAAAGGGAGGTCAATCTAAACCAGCTGCAGTTTTGGAACAGCATTTTAGCAAAGGAAATGTTTGTATTGATGAAAATATTGTCAATACTAAATCATCAGACAGCCCCCAGAATATAATGATACTGCGTTGATATAATGTGATTTTAATGGATATCTGTATATTTTAATTGGTATGACTGTGTATCTATATAATAATTTCATGCAATTTTAATTATTCTAGTTTCTGTCTGTGTATCTGCATATACTTTAAAATTTTTTTCAATTCAGGTACCACTTTCAAACTTTTCTCCAGGCTCCAAGTGTTAAACACTTACTTTATTGTTTTAAATTACAACTGAGTTAATTTTGTTGTGCAATTGCTTGTGTTTAATAGCTGTTGCAACAAAAACTATAAGAGCTGTATTAAAATTGGAAAAGCTGACAATGTGGCAGTAATTCAATTATGAAAATCCAAACAAAAAAGAACTGCTAATGCCCATGGAAATGTTATCCTTCAAAATAAAGGTTTTGTTAAAAGGAGGAGTGTCATAAGCTGCCATAAAGTGGTTTTAACCCCTTGTTGTTATATCCTTAGCTGGGATGTCCAGGTATTGCACAATGAAACTCCCTCTATAGCAGAGATGGCCAACAGAGCATTGCATTTGAACTTTCTTGTGCTGCCAAAGGTTTCTATTTCCTGGTTTATGCCTTCGTTTGCACTGAGATTTTTGCAATATTGTTGTGCCCAGGGACGTGGCAAGGCACCCAGGAGGCTGGCACAATGACCAGATCCTAGTATATGAGGCAGTGAGACATATAAGTTGGGGACCAGTTTCTCTGTTTCTCCTGGGTTTGCTGGCACCTACTAACATGTGGTCTCCACCAGAAACTTTACCAACAACTGGGGCCTTGTCGATGACTTTTTCCTGTCTGAAGTCTTTTACATCTCATAAGTATCGCACTTATCTCAGGACCTTTGCCTTAGAATCCTCTTTCTGGATGACTGTTTTCATATAAACTGTAGGAACTTAACAACCACCGCTGAGACCTAAATCCCTTTGTTGAATTTGGCTGCATGTTAGCTGGTAAGTTAAAAGGTGGAGAGACAGACACAACCTCCCATGCACAAATAAGTGAAAATAAATCTTGTTTCTCTATTAAGTGAGGAAAAAAGACAAAAGCAAATAGTATGCAATAAGAAGTTTAGCCAGCTAATCCTTTCTCTCTTTTTCAGTTTTCATTATTGTGTGCTGTTATGCAATATATTTTCTTAAAAAGCTCTGAAAAACAGTTCTTTGTTTTACTTTTCTCAATCCGATTTGAATTAGAGTAACTTTTCTCCCCCCTCCTTGACCCTAAAGTCAATAAGGACTACAGATAAGAGTTTCTGATCGTCAGTCTGAGTCAGAGGTTCGAAGTGTTTGAATACACAATTTTGATGTGAGCAAGAAAAAAAATACTGAAATGATCCTGAGGTGTGCCATAATGAGTGAATCACCTTGGATCTCATGATTGTCTCTTTCCATATCCTTGTCTTACTCAGCAGGTTTCACCTTGTCGAATGTATTTTTTACAGGCAAGTACTGGTTCAAAATGCACACACACATCGTAGCAGCCACAGTAAGTTCCTGCTTGGAGGCAAGAAACAAGCAAACAAACAAAAAGAATGGATACCTCAACCCACTCACACAGATCTGTCTCTGGAGCATTGCATGTTTTTGTAATGTAGCTCAAATAGAGAAAGAGAGAGAAGAAAAGAAAAGAAAAAACCAAACCAACCCACAGTATTTTCTGACCTCAGGTATAGTCTTTTTTCTTGGCAGTGTTCTGCCCTTTCACTTTTCTCCTGGACATTTGACCAAATGACCAAGCCTATGAATCTCATTATTAAAACCCAATTTTGTCTCATGTGCAGAAGAAACTTTGTTAGCTGATCTTTCATGTTTTGTCACAGTCATTCTAACATCTATAAAAATATAGAAAACATCTACAAAAAAAAAAGTAATAACTTATTTCTTTTTCCAAAGTTTTTTGTTTGTTTGTTTGTTTGTTTGTTTGTTTTTAATTGTTACTATTTGACAAGGCACAGAATTTACTAGTTTGGAAAGATTTTAAAGTATATGAACCTTTACTGTCTACCAGTCACTGTGAAAAACTATGCTGATGCCAGCTAGTAAGGTTATTTCTGTGTACTGGGAGTAAAGCGTTTTATTCTTCATATATTAGAATAGCAGAGCAGAGGCCCAGTAAGTTGATAAATTCTCCAAAGATACACTTGCAGCAGGCAAAAGTTGAAGACTCAAGTTGAAGGAACCACAGTATCTCATGCCAGTAGTGGTCATGACCGAGAGTAACTCTTGTGAATCCAAAGAAAGTCTCTAGTTTCTAATTCAACACAAGCTGTGCTAAGCTTATAAAAATAATCTAATGTTTTATTAATTATAATATGAATATTATAAGTGAAATGTGGCAGAGCTGGGCTCCACAGGACAAACAATGACTGAAGCTGAGGATGGGAGCAATTTCTTCCGGAGTCAGGATACAACTCTGGGGTGATTTGTGTATGTCCTAGCTCAGGCTGGAAAGCTGGATTCTCAGGGTTTACATATTAGAGTATGTTGTAACATGCCCATAAAGGAGTGTTCATGTTTAGTATGAAACACAGCACTGCGAGGGGGCTGGTACATGCCTAGATCTTCATATGATATGCCATTGAAATTTTGCTGAATTGTGCACCCGAACTAGATGACCATGTGAGATAGACCTATCCTCTACAGCTGTAAAATTTAACATCTAGAAGTGCTGATTTTCACTTGCAAATAATCTTCTATCTAAAGCAGCTTAATGTGGTGCTGCCACATCCTGTGGCCATGCGGTATCTCTGATTGCTCCATTGTAATATAAGCTTTGTTTCTAGTTATTCTGTTTTCCCTCAGAGCTGATTTGTGGACTGGTGTGGACAGGGTAGGATACACAAACCCCATGGCACTGACAACTGTGATTCAGAACCTCTGTGAAAGGATAAACACATTTCCTAAAGGACTGTACGGCTTAGCCATGGGCGCTCATGAGCACTGCCTTATGGGCATTGTCAGGGTCTGGAGCACATCTCCCTTCTAGATTAGTTGGCTGAGTGAAGGATTTTAACTGGTGGAGTCCAAGGTCAGCTTCATTGCTGGTAAGAGCTGTTGTGAAGAAGCTAAAAGCAAGATCCCGCACCACCTTTCCCATGGGAGCTACTTTTAAGCTGTGGCTGCACTGCCAGCCCCCACCTGGGCTACATCACAGCTATGTTGCAGCTACATCTGCACTTGGGCTTGTGCCTACTCAATCTGGACCTGGTGCTGGACAATCACCAGGCTGTTTCTGACCCTGGCCACTGTCTCTGGCCCTGATCCTGACCTGGACCTGACACTTCTTATGGTCAGGTCACTGTTCCTGCTTGCCTTGTTATCTCCCCTGATCCCAGCTCCCTTTCCTGGAGGATCAACTGGCCCTTGCTGCTCCTTGAAAGCTAAGGTCTGAAGCCGACTGGAGAGAAAAGGCCAAGCATTTTGATTAACTGTACAAGAACTTTGCATCCAGCCTGGCTGCAAGGGTCCGCAGAAGCCTTCAGCTCCACTGGATCATACTCAACCCCAGGTTGGGTGTTCAGTTCTCAACAGCCAATGTGACAGCTCTGTACAGGACACATTACCATGATTTAAATATTTAATGGACAACTTTCATATAGCTAATCATGTTGGATACTTCACTGTAGGATGTGTTTTCCTTTTATACACGTAAAGTGCCAACTATTTTAATGTTATATTCTTCTATTATTCTCTAACAGTGTGAGGCTACATTATTCCCTGCTGTACAAAAAGCTATTAAAAATCAAGAAACAACATGAGTTTGTCTTACCCTAGATTTCTGGCCTTTTCCCCAAATGAATCTTCTTTTTATGATTTTGATTTTCTTTTTATTCTATCTTTCAAGCTATCTTGGTACTACAGATAATCTCATTCATATTTACAATTCCTCCTCTCAGTGGGTATGGGGCAGCAGACAATGGAGTTTTGCTATCTTAAATGAGCTGAGGAGCTAGTCTCAGTTGTTGGTACTGTGGTTTGTCTTTAGAATTTTTTATTTTCTCATCCCGGTCCTCAGAACATGGGTACATATATGTAAAAGATCATTACTGTATTTTGCTGACAAATGATCAAACCTTTTCAGACATAATTATAGATGGTTATGTGACATAGTCTTCTCTAGTTTAAACTAAGGATGCTTGCTTTACTTAGGGTGCACTGAAAAAGGAATCTGATATATGATAACCAAATAAATTAAACAATATTTCCCCCCTTCACAACTCTCTCTTTGTCTACCATCTTCATGTTTCTGTTTTCTTTGCTGTGTATCTTCCCAGAGCTCTGGTAGTGAATGTTAATGATGACATGTTTGGTTCTACTCTATCCAACCATTGGCAAAAAATTAAGCCCCACATAGTGTATACTTTAAGCATGATGATATATTCCCACAAATGAATAATGATGATATACAAAGGAGCTCAAATTCTGATTAGCGAACATTTCACCAACTGGTCAGGAAAGAATAGCAATTAATAGAAAAAGGATTTTGGAAGGGACAATGTTTCCTTTTTTTTAAAGGTCATTTATTGTCGCTAAGAAAAACAGGTTAGAAAAATCCAAGCAGGGTATATGCCAGAAAAAATAAATTAACACCTGCACAACTCTGCCTTTTTAAAATTATGTTTTCCTAAGCAGTTCAGCATGAAGAAATGATAGTAGGTGATATTCCTGTTTAGTCAGAAGTGACAGAGCCATTTGATTTCATGAGCAGTAAACAGGACATACAACCTCAGTAAAAATAACAGCAACCAACTAGCAGATTCAGCAATAAAACTAGATTAACGTAATGGGGAAAGAACGTTGGAACACTGTGTGGAGATTTTGACTTCAGTTACTCTGATGTGTATCAGAGAGTCAGCTGACAGAAGTAAAAAAATACACATACTTCGATGCATATGAGATGAGAATTCTGGGTCAAAGCTTTAATTACTGTGATCAAAAGAGTAGAGATGATTTAGAGATTACGTCTCAGTTTACAATGATAAAAAAGATATTTTTCTACCCAGAATTTTGCACTTCTGTTCTCTGGTAAAGATTCTGTCTTGTTTTCTACACTAATAAATCTTTATTCGTTTCAAGACCTTTTACCTTGCAGAGTGTTTCTCTTTAAGAACTTCCTAATTGTTGATGCTGTTGGTTAATTATACTTTACGTGTAAATTTTAGAAATTATTTTCTTCCCTAGATAGGTGGGACATACCATCAGCTCCTATACTGTTGCTATATTAAGGAGAGGTGGTGGGGTAGCCCTGTATGTTAGGGAGTGTTTTGATTGTGATATCAGCTTAATGATGGTGACGATAGGGTTGAGTGTTTACAGGTAAGAATGAGGGGGAAGGCCAACAAGGCAAATATCATGGTGGGAGTCTGTTATAGACCACCCAACCAGGATGAAGAGGCAGACAAAATATTCTATAAGCATCTGGGAGAAGTCTCACAATCGCTAGCCCTTGTTCTCGTGGGGGACTTCAACTTACCAGATGTCTGCTGGAAATACAATACAGCAGAGAAGAAACAGTCTAGGGGTTTCCCTGACTGTGTGGAAGATAACTTCCTGACACAGCTGGTGAGTGACCCAACCAGGGAAGGCTTTCCTCTGGACCGGTTGTTTGTGAACAGAGAAGGTCTGGTGGGTGATGTGATGGTCAGAGGCCGTCTTGGGCATAGCGATCATGAAATGATAGAGGTTTTGATTCTTGGAGCAGTAGGGAGGGGTGTCAGCAGAACTGCTACCTTGGACTTCCAGAAGGCAGACTTTGGTCTGTTTAGGAGCCTGGTTGACAGAGTCCCCTGGGAGGCAGTCCTGAAGGGCAAAGGAGTCCAGGAAGGCTGGACATTCTTCAAAAAGGAAATCTTAAAGGCACAGGAGCAGGCTGTACCCATGTGCTGAATGACGAGCCAGTGGGGAAGCAGACCGGCCTGGCTGAACAGAGAGCTTTGGCTGGAACTCAGGAAAAAAAGGAGAGTTTATGACCTTTGGAAGAAAGGGCAGGCAACTCAGAAGGACTACAAAGATGTCGTGAGGTTATGCAGGGAGAAAATTAGAAGGGCCAAAGCCCAACTAGACCTTAATCTGGCTACTGCTGTACAAGACAATAAAAAATGTTTCTATAAATCCATTAGTAACAAGAGGAGGGCTAAGGAGAATCTCCACCTTTTATTGGAAGAGGCAGGGGGAAACAGTGACAAAGGATGAGGAAAAGGTTGAGGTGCTTAATGCCTTCTTTGCCTCAGTCTTTAATAGTAAGACCAGTTGTTCTCTGGGTACCCAGCCCCCTGAGCTGGAAGACAGGGATGGGGAGCAGAATGAAGAACCCATAATCCAAGGGGAAATGGTTAGCGACCTGCTACACTACTTAGACACTCACAAGTCTATGGGGCCGGAGGGGATCCACCCAAGGGTACTGAGGGAGCTGGTGGAAGTGCTCACCAAGCCACTTTCAATCCTTTGTCAGCAGTCCTGGCTAACCAGGGAGGTCCCAGTTGACTGGAGGTTAGCAAATGTGACACCCATCTACAAGAAGGGCCAGAAGGAGGATCCAGGGAGCTACAGGCCTGTCAGTGACCTCAGTGCCAGGGAAGGTTATGGAGCAGACCATCTTGAGTGCCATCACACAACACGTACAGGACAGCCTGTACGTGTCAGGTCAGGCCCAGCCTGGGTTTATGAAAGGCAGGTCCTTCTTGACTAACCTGATCTCTTTCTATGACAAGGTGGCCCACTTAGTGGATGAGGGAAAGGCTGTGGATGTTGTCTGCCTAGGCTTTAGTAAAGCTTTTGACACTGTTTCCCACAGCATTCTCGTGGAGAAACTGGCTGCTCATGGCTTGGCCAGGTATACTTTTTGCTGGGTAAAAAACTGTCTGGATGGTCAGGCGCAAAGTGTGGTGGTGAATGGAGTTTACTCCAGTTGGTGGCCAGTCACAAGTGGTGTTCCCCAGGGCTCTGTGTTGGGGCCAGTTCTGTTTAATATCTTTATCAAAGATCCATACGAGGGGATTGTGTGCACCCTCAGTAAGTTTGCAGACTGTGAGAGACTGAAAGAGTTAATATCTCAAACATCATGGTGACTTGAGGCGTTATTTGCATGGTGACAGCAGGTCGGTGAGCACGGGGCGGGGGGAGAGCAGGAGCGGGACGTGTGGGACATGGAGAGCGCGTCGGAGGATGCGCGGTTCCGGGTTCCGCCAGAGCTTACCATCTACGGCCAGAGGTCACACAGGGTTGATCTGAGGAAGGGGCTTGCAACCGCCCGAGAGACCCCTCGCAACCACCCCCCTCCCCCAGTGCCTGCGCAGAAGATTGAGAACTTTCTAGAACAAGAACCATGTAAGTCCTGAAGGGGCGTACCTGGAGGTGGGGATTAGCTTGTAAAAGCCACGCCCTCCAGGGAACCACGCGCACACCCACCACTGGAGGATTGCCACGTCTGTCATCGTCATCGCGGGATCCAAGGATGGTGATACTTTTCCTTTCTCTATCCTCCTCTCTTCTTTCCTTTTCTTGCTTCTCTCTTCCTCTACTCTTCCAATATATGTAAGTTTGGGATAAATTGTGACGGGTTGCCCAGAAAATAGCTCCATTGCCAAATCGCCTCTGTTCGTTTGTTGAGCTTGCCAGTTCGTTAAGTTTGTCCACTTGTTGAATTCACCAGTTAACAAAGTTGCTGGCCAGCCTGTTCCTCTGAGTCACTGTCGTGACTCTACCGACCACGTGGCTCTGCCGAGCAGAGATCGGCCTTTGTTGGTACACAAACCATCAGGGAATCAAAAAGATTCACCCATCTTGCAACCCACCGAGTGGGACAAGACACAGTTGTGCAGGAGTGTTGACCTGCTTGAGGGTAGGAAGGCTCAACGGAGGGATCTGGACAGGCTGGATCAATGGGCTGGGGCCAATTGTATGAGGTTCAACAAGGCTAAGAGCCAGGTCCTGCACTTGGGCCACATGCAACCCTACATGCAACACTACAGGCTTGGGGAAGATCGTCTGGAAAGCTGCCCAGTGGAGAAGGACCTGGGGATGTTGGTCAATAGCTGGCTGAATATGAGCTGGCAGTGTGCCCAGGTGGCCAAGAAGGCCAATAGCATCCTGGCTTGCATCAGAAATAGTGTGGCCAGCAGGACTAGGGAGGTGATTGTCCCCCTGTACTCAGCACTGGTGAGGCTGCACCTCAAATACTGTGTTTAGTTTTTGGCCCCTCGCTACAAGAAAGACATTGAAGTGCTGGAGCATGTCCAAAGAAGGGCAACGAAGCTGGTGAAGGGTCTAGAGCACAAGTCTTATGAGGAGCAGCTGAGGGAACTGGGTTTGTTTAGCCTGGAGAAAAGGAGGCTGAGGGGAGACCTTATTGCTCCCTACAGCTACCTGAAAGGAGGTTGTAGCGAGGTGGGGGTCGGTCTCTTCTCCCAAGTAACAAGCCATAGGACAAGAGGAAATGGCCTCAAGTTGCACCAGGGGAGGTTTAGATTGGATATTAGGAAAAAATTCTTCACTGAAAGGGTTATCAAGCATTGGAACAGGCTGCCCAGGGAAGTGGTGGAGTCACCATCCCTGGAGGTATTTAAAAGCCATGTAGATGTGGCACTTCGGGACGTAGTTTAGTGGTGGACTTGGCAGTGTTAGGTTAATGGTTGGACTTGATGATCTTAAAGGTCTTTTCTAACCTATACGATTCTATGATTCTGTTACCAGACTGTACATTTTGCTAGCTTTATCACCTCGTCCCTCTAGGATCACAGAGACTGCTCATGTCTGCTTTTGACACAGCTACCCAGGGGGCATAAACATAATGCAATCTATTAAGTATATGTCATTGGTCAGAGATGAAAGCAGTGAGGAAAAAAATATTTCTGAACTTCCTGTCTCTGTCACCTCAGTAAAAAGAGAGGACCATCAAGGCCTATATTTTGCATTATTAAGTCAGTCTAAAATTCATGGTACAAATAATTTTGTGTTGGGGCCAGTTCTGTTTAACATCTTTATCAATGATCTGGACGAAGGGATCGAGTGTACTCTCAGTAAGTTTGCAGACGACACCAAGTTGTGTGGGAGTGTTGATCTGCTGGAGGGTAGGCAGGCTCTGCAGAGGGACCTGGACAGGCTGGATCGATGGGCCAAGGTCAATTGTATGAGGTTTAACAAGGCCAAGTGCAAGGTCCTGCACTTGGGCCACAGCAACCCCATGCAACGCTACAGGCTTGGGGAAGAGTGGCTGGAAAGCTGCCTGGCAGAGAAGGACCTGGGGGTGTTTGTTGACAGCCGCCTGAATATGAGCCAGCAGTGTGCCCAGGTGGCCAAGAAAGCCAATGGCATCCTGGCTTGTATCAAAAACAGCGTGGCCAGCAGGACTAGGGAAGTGATTGTGCCCCTGTACTCAGCACTGGTGAGGCCGCACCTCGAATCCTGTGTTCAGTTTTGGGCCCCTCACTACAAGAGGGATATTGAGGTGCTGGAGCGTGTGCAGAGAAGGGCAACGAAGCTGGTGAAGGGTCTAGAGCAGAAGTCTTATGAGGAGCGGCTGAGGGAGCTGGGACTGTTTAGCCTGGGGAAAAGGAGGCTGAGGGGAGACCTTATTGCTCTCTTCAACTACCTGAAAGAAGGTTGTAGAGAGGTGGGGGTTGGTCTCTTCTCCCAGGTAACAAGTGATAGGACAAGAGGAAATGGCCTCAAGTTGCGCCAGGGGAGGTTTAGACTGGATATTAGGAAATTTTTCTTCACCGAGAGGGTTATCAAGCATTGGAACAGGCTGCCCAGGGAAGTGGTTGAGTTGCCATCCCTGGAGGTATTTAAAGGACGTTTGGATGAGGTGCTTAGAGACATGGTGTAGTGGTGGTTTTGGCAGTGTTAGGTTTATGGTTGGACTCGATGATCTTAAAGGTCTTTTCCAACCTATACGATTCTGTGATTCTGTGATTCTGTGATTCTGTGAATTATGGGAGGTCTTTCTAAGAGCTTCCATAGATCCACTATGAGTCAGACACATTGACACCAAAGGACAAAGAAGCATAGCAAACTGCAGAAGAAATTCAAGAAAGGAGTGGAACAGATGGAGCAAGATGACTTTGGTGGTGCATAATAGAGTTGTCACAGATATTTAAAGAGAGATCAGAATCTAATTCTGATTTTACCTAGGTTTTTTGATAGATAATGTAGGAGCTGGGACAGTAATAGAGGGCCTTCTCTTAAACTCATCCTTCCTACCCCACACTAAGGATGATTAAAAAGGATGAGTCTAAGACAACTGCATGGTGCAGCCCCACTTCCTTGGCTTAATGTTTACATATGGCACCAGGACTGAGAGGCAATGACAGAATATTTTATCGTTGTTACCAGAGCATGCAAGAAGAAAGCAGTCTTGAGGAAACAGCAATGGGTCGAAAGTAGATCGTACTAGGCAAGGAGAAGACAGGAAGGGTAGAGATGATACAGTGATTTAAATTTAAGTCTCAGCAATTTTTTGAAAAAGAGCTCTTTCTCTGAGGAATAAGTGATATTAACAACTGCCATGGGAGACCCCCAACTCAGAAAATGTTCTGGAATCTCTTATCATGAACTTTCAGAATGATTAAAAAAGTAAATAATGTTTTTGCTGATGTGCTCTGAGACCATGATAACACTTCACTAAGGCCACCTTACAGTCAAAACACCAGTTGGTCACTGATAGCCTGAAATGGACCTGAACCAGTGAACTAAGTTAACATTTTTGAAAGCACGTAAATGACCTGGCTGCTTAGCAAGGTTTTCAAATGTGTCTGAGAAAGGTGAGGTTCTTAAATATGCAGATATCTGGCTATATTTTTCCCCCCTCAGAAATGTCAGTGAACTTAACTTTTATTGATTTCAATGACATTCATTTCAATGAGAGTGGACTAGCAAGACACTTTCAGAAAATCCTACCAAGCATCTACATGAAAATTAAAGCCCGTAAATACCTTTGTAAATCTGACCTTTTTGCACTTAGAAATACTTAGAATCACAGTGAAGGGCAGTGGAATTTGGACTCTGAATTACCTGTGACTTAGACAAGTAGGTGCTTTTGGAAATCTTCAAACATGGGAATGAATTTGTTACTTCGTACTCTCCTGTGATATTTTCTTCCTTCAGTCCATTGACAGGAACAAATAAAATATGCGGGCATGTGGTTTACAGTAGGATAGCAGTGAAATAGGACTTACACAGAGTGGTAAATAGTAAGTAAGAAACAAATGAAGGTTGTGATTGATATTCATCCTGGCTAAATCTGAATAGAGAACAGGACAATAGAGGCAAATATACTTGAGGAGAGATATAAAAATTGAAATAGGAACAAAAACTAAACTTTTTTTCTTTAACCAAATACATTTTTCTGAGAGACTTATACAATATGAAATCCCCAGTAGTGCTGAGAAATGCCTGGATGTTATTACTGTTGGGTACTAGGGAACTAACACCATGAGATCCTTAAAAGAAAAAGGGGAAAAAATGTGCTTTTTCAACTGCTGCAATTCATTGAAATGACTATGGACTAGTTTCATGAGTCCCAAACCTCCTAATACACAGAAGACCCTTGGGAGGAGGAGGAACTCCACCTACTCAACACCACCGCAACAAAGCAACAAGGGATCACAGTCTTCAAGGTCCACAAGCGTCCAGGAAAACAGACTCTGCTGCAATTCATCTGTGTATTTATGAGCTTATTTTTGTAGTTTCTAGGGAGTAGATGAAATCAGTTTGTTCCTTCTCCTGACCAGTTCTGATTCATGACTATACAGATTGAGAATTTCCTGCCATGAAGTCCAATGCAAAGAAACATTTGTCTTATACAGAAAATATTATTATTGTTTTGGTGTCTCTTACAGAGACTGTTTTCTCATAGCCATTTCTTACTGTTTTGCCACTTGAATGACAAATTAATTTTGTTGCCAACATAAGGCTGAAATGGAGATGGCATGTATAAACCTCTTACTGTTAGTTTTACTGGGATTGCCAAGCACATTTTCTCTTTGTCATATTGAGAATAACTTTCACATTCAAATCAATATTTCTGCAAAAGATCAATATTTTTTTTAAAATTATACCTAAAATATATTTTGGCAATTCAAAACTGTTGTTGCAAATATATCTTTACTAGTTTTATTCGTCTCTCAACAATCAATCCATCCCCCACAAAATCAAAGAAAATTGCAGTAAATATGTAAACATTACATGTTCATCTTAAAATATTTCCTGTAAGTAAACTTAGGTTTACTGTGGAGTGATCACAATTTACCTGTATCTTTGGGCTTGTATGACTTCAGTGCGGCTAGTTTGGCATCCATACTGTCAGCTGGAGACTATCATGTCTTCATCTGCCACTTTCAGAATACTATAAATGTCTATAAATTCCACACTCTCTGGTTCCATCAATGTCTTTCTAAGAAGGAAACCATGGATCTGCAACAAAATTTCTAGGGTGGATGGGATGGACTGTGGCAGTTGGACTACTAACAATCAGTCCAAACAGGTGATCTTGTAGTGTAGCTAGGTGTGTGCCTGAGCCCAGACTATGGCTGTGTCATCTCAGGTACCCTCCATCCATATGTAAACGCCCTAAAACTTTCCTTAAATCTGAACTTCACCATGAGTTGGCCTGCACCTAGTGTAGATAGGCAGTACGTTTGGATATCATCCAAACCTGATCTGATCTAATTGACCTGAATTTACATTTGATACATAGGATAAATGCACCCTTACAGGACCAGAATTTCCTTGTTTGCATTGGGTTACAGCTTATCCAGCAAGAAATCTACAGGACCTAATGGGGCAACTCTTATGACATGGATGCTAAACTTGCCCTCTTTTCTGCTACTAATAACCAGACTGTGCAGTAGTTCTGATGAGCAGGACATTCTCCTAGGAATTATCAGTAGAAACACTCATGAAAGGAATTGATCGCATGGATGAATGACAACTGCACAAATCTGCCTCTGAACCAGCAGTGAACTCCAACTCCAGTTCTTTAACATCTTCTCTTTCCAGTGTCTCAGGGGAGATGATTTTCTCCACAGCAAAACTCCACGAGGTAGATTTGACACATTTGAGTCTAAATTAAACTACTCAAGGTAGATTTGACACATCTGAGTTTAAATTAAACTCTGTTTCAAATAAAATTACAAGTTTGGAACAATGTACAGGGGGTATAGAACAAAAAGTTAATGGCATGATTATAATAAGATCAAGGGTTTTTTTTCAGTTCAGAATAATAGCCTGAAAACTTAAACTTTGGCATTTATCAAAAGAAAGCACAAGTTGGTTGTAAATCACAATGTATGGAAACTTTTGTTAAACCTACGTATATTTAGCTTTGGAGTTCTAATAGTTCTGTTGCTGGAAAGTACTCAGCTTTACTTTAGCTTTGTTGTTTACTGTTTACCCTAGCTGAGACTTTGCTTCAGATCTGATTTCCAGTTCCCTACTGTTTCCTTAGGTTTTGTTTCAGTAAATATGATTGATAATATTTTCAAATGTAACTGAAAAGAATTTAGATATTTAAGAATGTAGGGTAGGAATCAGCTTATTTGACACACACACACACACACCCTGGGGGGTATATAAAAAAAAATATTTGCTTTAGAAAACCTTATAGGTAATGCAGAGAGTGATCATATCTGCTTCCTCGTAGCCCTGCACATCTCTGTAGGTTTCTGTAATGATACAACTCTCTACAGGGCTGGTATCTCCTTTTGTGCTTAACTGTAGCAGTCAATACAAGTTGAGAGTCACCTATCTCCCATCTACAGTCCTTTGACGTCCATATTTGGAGGGAGAATCAGCTACACTTTCCCAAAGTCCACCACAGAATCTAGAAAATTTACATTTGCTTAGGACTACAAATCCTTTCAGCTCCAGTGATGCATTACAGGTAGTATTTGTTTCTTGCCTAATGGTGTGATGGCTATGGTACAGCATCATGCCCACAGAATATTCATATACTTTATTTTAGAGAAAATGTAAAATGTTCCCTAGAAAGAGGGATTCGAACCAGTTAAGTCTGCTTTCTACAGATTTTCCGCTATTATTGAACTATAATGCTGAATGTAAAGCAATAGATGGGGTGAGTCCTAAGTAGACTGTTACTAATTACATCCTACCAGTTCCCTGTGTTTTCAATGGAGAGGTAAACAGATAATTTATGTAAGCAGAATTTCCCCCCTTCAGGCCCTTAGGAGCACTTACAGCTCTCCACAGACTGTATACAAAATTTGTGGTTTTACTTGCCTAAATATCAACAGAGATGATGGCACAAGTCTCAGAGCAGGAGACACAGGCTAGCTCAGACCCCAGGGTATTGGTTGGGGCAATACATAGAGCTGTGGTGCCATGAGTACTAGAAATATTCCTATTGCTCATCTCATTTAATGCTTATGGTACTAGAGCTGTTATGCCAAGTAGTTGGAGACAATTAACATTTTGACTGTTACATTAAATAAAAAGCTTTTTAATATATTTGATTAAGAAGAAAAATTGCTTAATTTTTATAAGTGAATTCTGGATATGGATGTGGAAAGCAATCTGTGATTTTTTTTTTTATCTGAACAATAATGATGTCTTCTAATGTCTTAGACCTTTGCTATTACAGCTTTCTATGTTTGTTTTTTTCAATGCCAAGGATCTCTAAATTACTCTAGTTAAATAAATACTAGCCAAAATATGTCCAATATTTTTTCTATACTTAACCATATGTGATTCTTATTATGGTTATCTAGCAGAATTTAATGTGCTCTTTTTAAAAGGCAAGATTATTCTATATGATTTATTACTTGATTATTGGATTTGTCTTGAAGTTACAGCAGTAATTGTTTTTGGAGCTAAATAAAAATAAAATCGGGGCGAGTAATCCAAGGGCTTACCTCATAACGTCAGGGTGCCTTACTCCAGACAGTAAGAAACTTCCCAAGTGCAAAATGCTACATTTCTCACTCTAGCAAATTGTTTGCTGCAATAACAGTACAAATAATGACATATTCAATCTACTGGATGGCTTTGGGCAAGTACCACTATGACATTTATACTAAACCTCACCTAACTTTCCTAGCCATCTTACTCTCAAATATTTTTAATGATATATGGAACCACTGGACTCTCTGTCGTGGTGCATGTTGTACCTTCACCACGGCCTGCCTCTGCCTAAAACTTCCCCTGGCAATGTGAGCTGGAGTTTGTCTCATACAGACAACCCATAGTGAAGTTACACCACAGCTATACAACTCCACGGGCAGCTAAAGGAAAGAAATGCAGCTCATTATTTTTCTTTTGCCCAGTTACTGTAGTGACTGGGGAGCAAGGGGATAGTAATTTACTGCTGGCAGGCATAAGCAGCAGCTTTCTGCCACTTACACCACCTCCCCTGCCACCCAGAGAGCTGGAGCTCCACCCACTAGCCAGCACTGGTAAAGAAATAAATGGGCATATAGTATTTTTTTCTTGTTTACTTGCAAGATACAGAGAAAAATATAGGATACCTATATTATCCCTTACTCCCTGAAGCCCAAGACACTTTATGCCTAAGAAAAAGCCACGGCATGTAACAAGAAATAGACAAGTATGCACTTTTGTACTTGCTTACAACGGTGCTACTTCATTGGAGCTCTGGTCCCTTATTTTGTAAGTATGATTCTTCAGCAGAACCAATAATTGTGACATCCAAAATGATAAAAGGAGGTTAGAAGGAAAAAAAGTGGAGGACGGCAAACAGATATATAGAAGAGAATGTGAAAGCATATTCTATTGACAGTGAAATTTTCCTGGATTTTATTCATATTTATTGAAATGTTCCCCTTTTGTTTCACAGACACAGTAAAGGGGGATTCATTAATACATATCTCTATAGTCTTATAAGGAGGCTGTAAGAGATGTTATATTGTTATGCAGATGGCCCTTGGTCTAGGAGGCTTGAATAAAGTATCATTGTGCTTCTAATTAACTCTAAAATGACTATGCCAATTGCTTTGCTATGTTTGAAACCTTCTGTTCTCATATGTTTTGATGAGTTGTTTATTCACAAAAAATACTTGGATGTTTTGTTGGCCTCAAAGCAGCACTCAGAAAGGTACTGGAGTTGGCAGAATTAGCTTACGCCCACTTGTCAGGCTAGCAGAATGCATTAACAAACTTCAGGAAGTGTTCCCTTAGACCATCATTGATTGAAGGGTAAAGTCTATGACTGTAGCCTGTAAATATTTCCTGGCAGTAATTCAATATAGCTGGAGCTCACTGTTCTGTAATGAACTGCAGCTCTAACTTCCTGTTAAACTAAGCTAGCACCCAAGTGCGTTACAGAAGTCTTTAAGAAACGAGGCTACCATGATCCTTTCTCAACTCTTTAAAAGATTAGTAGTAAATTAAATGCTGGCACACAAAGTAAATTAGAACATCAAATGATACTGGAATAATAAACTTTAAACAGTGTACCAAATTATGTTCAGCTTGCAAAAGGCAAGATATGTAAATTAAGCCCCACGCACCAGGCAACCACTGTGCATATAACCGTGTGAAACGTAATGGGAGGTGCATGTATTTATAGCCGTTTTGAAGTTATTTGACTAATTCCTGCACAGGTAGCCTCCAGGAGTACATTAAGGCAAATGCTGACATATGGTTTAGTCCTGCATTTGCAAACATATACTGCACAACCACATTAAAACAACAACAACAGCTCATTTATGTTTATCTACCGATCAGGTGCTTGGCCGAAAACAGTTTGTTTCTTGGAAGTTACTTCACCTAGTTTAAAGGGTGCTCAGATGTATGCATGGATACCTTTGCTTTCTCCAGGGCTTCCCACAGCTTCTTGTGCTCCTGCACATGCAAAAACTGCGATTTTTGGAAAGGAAGAGATCTTATGTATAAATTATATGCATGTAGAGGAAGGGGGAAGGGAGGGGAATCTTCCCTTATTTGCATGATAGAAGTATCAAACCTCATTCCCTCCCCAGGTTAACTGTGCACTGCAGTGCTAGGAGGTGTATATGAAGTATGTGGTTGAGTTTTAATCTAAATAGACTGTATAGGCATAGTGGGGTTTGAGAGAAGAGTTATATTTTACAGACGGGGAGGAAAGAATCACGGTACTTCAGAAATATATGAAGCAATATCCAGAACTGTATATTTTGGCAGGCATCGTGGCACAGTGATGCCTAAGAACAGTTATTGGATTGCCAAAAGAGCAGTCCAAGCTGTTGGAAGGCATCTCTGCAAATGAGGTTTGACCTGAGGTCCTCTGTCCAGTCACATTAGCAAGTGCTATGTATGAGTCTATCATCTGCACTGCTCTTTACATGTTCTGGCTTGAATGTCCCACACTGTTTGTATATCCAAAACAGAAGTTATATTCATTTTAAAATGGGCATATTAAAAAGAACAGGAAAGCACACACAGTTCTTTTCTACCCCATTCCAGACGAATGCTTTCACCTTTGGGCAGCAGAGCAGTGCTACCTTTTGCATACTTTTTCCTCTGGCCTCATGATGTGCATTCCTGCCAAAACAGCATCCAATTTTCCAAAGAAAAGGCTTGCAGCTCAGTGATCTTGATAAGGTGTGGTTCAAACTTTTCGAGGCTAAGGATATTTTAAACCCCACATTTCTTGGCTGAATTCTTTTGCCATTGTCATGGTTTAACACCAGCTGGCAACTAAGCCCCACACAGCCGCTCGCTCACTCCCCCACAGTGGGATGGGGAAGAGAATCAGAAGGGTAAAAGTGAGAAAACTCGTGGGTTGAGATAAAGACAGTTTAATAGGGAAAGCAAAAGCCATGCATGCAAGCAAAGCAAAACAAGGAATTCATTCACTGCTCCCCATGGGCAGGCAGGTGTTCAGCCATCTCCAGGAAAGCAGGGCTCCATCACGCGTAACGGTTACTTGGGAAGACAAACGCCATCACTCTGAACATCCCCCCCTTCCTTCTTCTTCCCCAGCTTTATATGCTGAGCGTGATGTCATATGGTATGGAATATCCCTTTGGTCAGTTGGGGTCAGCTGTCCCAGCTGTGTCCCCTCCCAGCTTCTTCTGCACCTGGCAGAGCATGGGAAGCTGAAAAGTCCTTGACTAGTGCAAACATTACTTAGCAACAACTAAAACATCCCTGTGTTATCAACACTGTTTTCAGCACAAATCCAAAACACAGCCCCATACCAGCTACTATAAAGAAAATTAACTCTATCCCAGCCAAAACCAGCACAGCCACTAAGCTAACACAAGCAGCAATATTCTTTTCTCTGTACATGTTTTTGAATAAATTCAGTGGTACTGATATGCATTAGACAAAGCCTTGAGGACGTTTGTATGATTGGCTGCTCACAATTAGGCAGCACACTCCTAAACCCGTTCAAAACTGAAGTGCTACTGGACATGTTAAAGTGTATTCTTAAGCTCCTAAAGAATATTCATTTGAAAATGGAGATGTCCATAGAGGGCTTATGTGCAGAGGTTTAGAATCCTTAAAGCCCACCTTATGCTCCTACATCCTTGTTCATATCTGATCATACTTATCTCCATTTATGTTTTTGTTCTGAACACTATGCTGAGCGTAACAGAGAATTATCAGAAGAGAAACTCACCAGCTAGGTTTCTTTTTTGTTGTTGGAAAAAAAAAGAAATTGGAAAATTTGTCATACTGAATAGCAAAAACATACTCTCTGTAAAACACCAGAAGGCCATTCTCAGCTTAAAAATGTTCAAGAACAAATACACATTATGAAAACAAACAAAACACAAGGTATGAAATTTAAACCTTCCTACTTGAGAAGGTTTAGCTGCCTCTGAACTTGTATTCAAGTTTATGCATTATGAGCAATATCATTAGATTTTTTACTCAAATTGCCTGCAAAGAGTAAGGTAGCCATTGCTATTAAAAAAAAAAAGAAGAAAAAAGAGAAGCATCTTAAATCCCTATTTGTTAGTAATGTTTTATTACACTGCATATATTATTTATATAAAAGATTAAAAAACGTATTAAAACAGAAATGCCTTCTTAATAGCTATTGCTTTGTAAGTGCTGCCCTGCATTAGTACAATCGATTTTCACATCATTTTCATGCTCCTGCAGTATGTCTAACATATTTTAAATGTACTGATTTGCTGTAAGGATAGGATATTGTCACCATCCATAAGACAGCAGCTAGATTTATGGTAACTCTGAAATAAAATTAAAAACTCTTCAAGCCTCTTCCTAGTGTGATCATTTTCCTCTTGGGTCCAAGATCTCTTTAACTGTTCTAGGGCTCTGTCTTGAGTCTGGAAGAGAAGTTCACCATGATGTTGCCAAGCAGTAACTCATCCATCACTCTTGGTATATTCTGTGAGTACTGATTGCACAATATAATTTTCTCCATGTACTGAGGATGCTTCACTTGTCAGATGCCTTTGAAAGTAGTCAGCTTTCATCAATGGATCTTGACAACATGGAAAGAATGAGTCACCTGAAGGAAGCGTAGAGCATAGCATTTCAAAAGTGATATCTGAAGACTGATTATTCTTTGTCCTTGACACCCTGCCAAGGGCTAGATACACTGAACATTTGGAAAGTAACGGAGCCTACAAATCACTGGTTGCCTACAATCCCACTCAGGCCACAAGAGGATAGCATGCGTGACTTCAGTTCAGTTTTTATTATATGTTGTAAACTTTTGACTCTCCTAATATGTGTTGTCATTCATGTGTCAAGATTGGGCTCTGACAGGGCGTCTGACCTGATTGAGTTCAACAATGCTCTGTTAAAGCTGAAAAAAAAGTAAAATGACAACGCGATTGTGGGACTTCCTTTAATCAAACACAGTCAATAGCTGTGCCATATGGAAACAAAATTTGGGGGGGGGGTGTTAGCATGTAGCAATGCTCCTAAGCGAGGCGAGTAGGGGTAGGAACATACTGCCAAAGCGTCCTGTGATGTATGAGCCATACACTGTGAATTTGCCTTTCCTGTTAGAGAAGCCTTTGTCCTGATGTACTTCCTGCTACTCGCTGCTTCAATATTGTTGTGGATTTTTTAGACCCAAAGAAAAATCACCAAAAGGTTTGGCTGAGTATTGAGGATGTTCCCTTGGTACTGTTTTAAAATCTTTTATAGGGGGATCAGTATGCTACGGTTTAGGACTAATCTTCTCTAACGTTATCAATGCTAGCGGTCAGCTTGTCCTGTTAAGTGAGAATCTGGTATCAAGTAACTAGTTTTTTTTTTCCCTCCACTTTAAAAAAAAGCATTTTGTCCTGTAAAAGCTAGAGGAGGTAACAATAACAGTGTTTGCATAGCCATTTATCATTATAAACAAAGAAGATGACCAATGGGGCCATATTGCCCCAAAGCACGCTTCAGATTTTAATTACAGATCTTTAGGTACAGGATGCCCATTCATAAATGGAAAGATGAGACCACTCAGAAAATGACACCATACCCTTTGAACAACGTGTGCAAAAATACTATTCCCTAGTTGTGTGTCAAAGTTCTGCCAAGTCAAATGAAACATTACAGTGTGGCTAACATCTGAACCAAATGAGCACATCTAGAAGATGCCTGTGCATGGAGCGTCACAGAGTCATTGTAACGTAGACAGCTGAATCTGCAGGATGTAAACCAGCATGAATTTAAGAACTCATTTTCCTCTGAATATTTAAAGTCAAAGTATATATTTTCTGGAACCACCAAAGTATTCCAAAAGTTATGGTATTTTTTTTCATAAGATAGCACTGATATAAAATATTTTTAAAAGGCTCTATAATCTCTGCACTATCACTACCATTAACCTGTAGTACCATTTAGAAGGAAAACTTCAGATATTATTTATCTTACTGGGATCTATAAATCTTTGCAACTACTTAACAATTGAACCAGTATTTATAGCTCTCTTGTTGAATACAGACAAATAGCTCATTCTAATACATAGGAAGGAAAGCAATAATTCACAGATTAAATAAAACCCTTTAAAGTTGCAGATGCTTTTGATCCTGACATAACATAATGGCCTCTTAAACAACAGAAGTGTTGTGTGAACCAGTTATTTATATTTCTATAGACTGCAGAAGTTATAAAGTGTTGAGATGCAAATTATTTCCTAACACTGGCTCTACCTTTGATAAACAAGGTGTGATGAACTCAAGTGTATTTTAGCACAGTGGCGTTATAGGGATAGTTTTTCAGTGATGACAAAAATTTCTAGTAATGGCCATTTTATAGATTGCCATAAATTACCTGACTTAGTCTAGACGCCTTCCAAAATCTTATTTTTTCATATGGTGTAAAACCCAGCATAGTCTGAAACCACCCAAACAAATGAGCTTCCACTTAATTCTTTGGGTCAGCGTAATCTAAAAAAATCAAACATCTGAGAATTTTTTCTTTAATATTTAGCCTGCATTTTCTTTAGTTTAATGTCCCTAGTTCAGCATTTTTGTCCTTTACAATAGCTTAACTTCACCTGCTTTGGTAATCACAACCCTTCAATACATCAATACATGTTACACAGGCAATAACATATCTTTGACAGATAATTAAGGGCAATAGATCAAATTAAAATAAAAAATTGGGAAACAAGAAAAAATTACATCAATAAGAAAAGGACTGTGCTATAATTTTGCAATTGATTTGCCATGGCCTCCTAATTTCTTCAAGCAATTAGAAAGTCAAAATGTAAAAAACTTCCAGGACTAGAACCAAAGTAACAGAATAAATCAGCATGTAAGCTTTCCTCCAAATTAGGTAACAGCAATAAAATCAAGCAGCTATCTGAATAATACAAAATAAGTATTAATAAACAAAAAAATGGCATGTCTGTGGAACAATATAGAATGTTTTACTTCAGAGGAAGTAGAACAGTGCATAGTGTGAAGTGAAATGTAACATAACCCACTAGATTTGTACTGCCACATTTGAATTTGTTCACAGTTGCAGAATCACAGGATGCTTGAGGTTGGCAGGGTGAGCTAAGCAGGTTCTCAGGGCCATGTCCAGTCAGGTTTTGAATATCTTTGAGGATGGAGACCCCACAACCTCTCTAGGCAACCTGTTCTAGTGCTTGGCCACACTCACAGTAAAAAAGTGTTTCCTTAAGTCTAAGTTGAATATCCTAAACTTTATTTAGTATGTTCCTTCTCGTCCTGTCAGTGAGCATCACTGACAAGAGTCTGGCTCCGACTTGTTTACTCACACCAATCAGATATTTATGCACATGGATAAGATCCCACCTGAGCCTTCTTTTCCCCAGGATGAACAATCCCAACTCTCTCAGTCCCTCTTCATGTGCCAGATGCTTCAATCTCTGCTGACATTTGCTACACTTGTTCCGATACATTCATGTCTCTCTTTTACTCGGGAGCCCAGAACTGAACCCAGCACTCCAGATTTGTCTCACAAGGGCTGAGTAGATGGGAGGGAGCACCTCCTTTGACCTGCCAGCAATGCACAATTTTAAACTTCGTGAGATTCCTTTTTGCTCATTTCTCCAGCTCATCAAGGTTCCTCTTACTGGTGTCACAACTGCCTCGTGTATCAACCAACCCTCCCAGCTTTGTATCTTCTGCAAATTTGCTGGGGGTGCACTTGGTCCATCATCCATTTCATTAATGAAGAGGTGTTGACCTCTTCTCAAACAGTATTGACCCCTGGGTTATAACACTGTTGACTGAATTGGATTTTGTACTGCTGATCAAGCCTGGAAGTTCAGCCTGTTTGGCATCCACCTCGTTGTTATCTAGTCCACTAATCAGTTTGACAGTAAGAGTTATATGGAAGGCAGTGTCAAAAGCTTTACTAAAGTAAAGATAAACAATATCAGCTGTTCTCACATTATCCACTGAGCTAGTAATTTTTTCGTAGAAGGCTGTCAGGTTGACCAGGCATGATATCCCCTTCATAAACACGTTAACTATACCTGAGTACCTTCTTGTCTTGCATATGTTTTGAAATGCTTTCCAGGAGGATTTGCTTCATCACCTTCCAAGGCATTAAGGTGAGGCTGACCAACCAGTAGTTTCCTAGGTCCTCCTTCTTGTCCTTCTTGAAGATTGGAGTAATATTTTTTTTCCCTAGCCCTCAAGGAACCTTCCCCAATCACCATGGCCTTTCAAAGATTATTCACAATGGTCCTGCAATGATAGCAGCCAGCTCCCTCTGGGCACATCCCATCAGGGCCTAATGAATTGTATATGTCCAGTTTGCTTAAGTGTTCCCTAATAGAATCCTCCTCCAGCCAAGGTAAGTCTTCCTTGCTCCAGACTTTCCCACTGGTCACAGGTACCTGGCATGACAGGGCAAATCTTACTAGTAAAGGCCAGGATGAAGAAGTCATTGAGTACCTGGGGGTTTTCCACATTGTCTGTCACCAGGTCCTCTGTCCACTTCAGCAGCAGGCCCACATATTCCCCAGTCTTTCTTGTGCTGCTGATGTACCTGTAGAAGCCTTTCTTGTTGCCATTCACCATCTTGTTGCCAAAGCACCCATCAGATTCAGCACCAGGTGGGCTTTGGCTTTCCTAATCACATTCCTGCAGTCTTGGACAGTGTATCCATATTCCTTCTTGGTCACCTCTTCCTGCTTCCATTTCTAGTACACTTTCTATCTTTGACTTTTGTCTGGATCTTCTTGTTCATCTGTGGGGTTCTCCTACTACCTTTACTTTATTGACAAAGCTCCCAGCTCCTCACCTGCTATCAGGGCACTGACCTTATTCTGTCTTCAGCTTGTGATTAAATGTAATTCCCAAATCCTTTTTCCAGAAAAAATGTTATGTGGTTCATCCTGTATTAGCCTTGACTTTGTATTTGCCCTTGTTCAGCTTTTTCCCACTGTTTCTCCCATTTGTCAAGATAATTCTGAATCCTTGAATCCTACTTCTCAACGTCATTCCAGATCCTCCCAGCTTTGGGCTGTCATGCATCAACTAAGTCATTGATTAAATATTTGAGTGGAACTGGGCACAGGATGAAATATCAACCTCCTTCCATTTTGACAGGGAACCACTGATAACTAAAAGAGGACTATGGTTTTCAATAGTTTTACATATCTCAGGGGAATTTGTTTGCAAAAGTGCATTAATGTGGAACAGTGTAAAAACTAAGCCAAAGCCTCACATTTAAATGTAAATATCTAGTAGCAACAAAAGGAGGAACTTCTGTGAAAACAATAGATTTACTGAGTAGTGGCTTTTCTATTTATTAATAGTATTCCAATTATGATTTAAAATGTTTTATACTATTTACCATATTGTATGTGTATTTGAGATATTAGATTTAAATGAAATGATAGAACTGGGTTTTATTAACACAATGCAATCTTCTAGAAAAACAAAAAGTATTTTCTGCTACAAAATCCTAATGTCTAAATCTGTATAATGTTTTGCAAAAGTCTAGAAAAGATAATTCTGTTTTGGATTTTATAATGGTCTTAAGGTGAAATGAAACAAAAAGGGAAATATAATAGAGTTTCAGGTCAGGTTGTCTCTGTATCCTTCTCCTCATTATACAAAGAACATAATGACACAGCAGAATTTAATGGAAAACGAGAGTTTCCCTGTGTGAGGATATGGCTGAAAAGTCAAATTGCACAATGTGATGTAATGGTAGCTTTTTCTTTTTAAAGAGTATTCTAATCCAGTTTATTCCTTAGTTTGTAACTTGGTAAGAGATTAAGTTGAAACGACAGACACAGGAGGTTTAAAGTTAGGATTCATCTCATCTAACTTTAGCCATCTAGAAGTCAGTTGTCTAATCGGAGTGAATTATTTAGGTGCTCTCTGTTGTTAATGGAAAGAGAGAGGCATCTTTACTCTTTCTTAAAATAAGTAGGATTAATCTAAATTTATTAGAGTTGCTTATCTCTCTCAATTGACTAGTGAGAGAATATCTATACTCTACATGAGACAGTAAAGTGGACTAAATCTTAGCTTATGCAAAGGAAGGGTATATTTTAAGAATTAGAATGAGCCGTTCTCACGTTCCAAAACAAAAATCCACCATGAGTAAAACAGGAAAAGTCAAAGTCTGAATATTAATTTCTGGGAAAGCCTATGAATTTGATACACTTACCAATGTGAAAAGAATAGGCTTTCTTTTTAACAGCTCTTGTCTTTTTTTTTCCCCTTTATTAATGAAATGAATCTTCAAGATACGTAGTCAGCACTTTACCTTTCACTGAGATACCACAAAGGCCGTATTTATCCATAAAGATGTTACCATATCACCTATAATGAAACAATACAATATTCCTGCCCATACCTCTAAATCAGAAACATACAGCTAAAATCCTAGACAGGTAGAGGACTATGTTACCTTGATGCATACACATTTTGTTACAGTTACACTGGCTCTTCAGGACTTTTCTTTCTGTGTCAATTATATTGTTTATAAATAACGATAATCATGCCACTTACAAATATAGTTGTATTGCAAAACAATCCTTATGTAGACCAGGCTTAAGCTAACAGGAAGTAAAAAAATGTGAGAGGAAAATGTATAAGAATAGTTACACCTAAATTCATACCTCCTTCTTGATAAATACCAATACACTTGCAGAACTTAGCCATTACGTAGTATGGCATATGAAATATAAATAGGTAATAGTCCTTGTAATGTCCTTGAAATCTTCCCTGGTCCTTTCTTGAAAGTTGGAAGGCAGCTTGACATTTACTTCAAGTATTTACTTGTGACACCTTGGAAAGTCTTGAGGAAAAAATATACTTAATAGGTAGCTCATGGTAAAAGTGACTGAATTGCAGTGCATTGCTGTTGATAATATGGATCTATTTACCCAGTTCTTGGTTAGAAGGAGAAAGGGGGAGTGTGTGTATGTGGGGTGTCTGGGAGGATTCTCTTCCTAAAATGAAGCTGCTGAGAGGGAGAGAATTCAAAAGGTCAGCAAGTCATCAGGGGAAGTATTTGTAAGAGAGAAAAACAAAACAAACAAACAAAAAAATAGCTATTGCAAGTGAGCCCAGAACTGTCAGACATTTACTTAAAAACAAGCAAAAAGAAAATATGTCCAAGAGAAATATTTCTAGCTAGGGAAAAGAAAGAAAAATTCTTGGCTGGTTAACACTAGGACTGCAACACATAATGCACACATCTACTAACACGGGTTGTGGGACTCTTGGCATATTTCTTTTATTAAACTGAAAGATTATTAAGAAAGATTTGCATATGACTAGTGGTGAACAGTAACTGTGCAAGGTTGTTACATTGCATGTGGATCAACTATGAGAATAGAATGAGATATGGATTTTACCAAAGAATTGAATTATACAGCTGTTTCCCAGATAGTACTGTTGAGACCAAAAAATAAATGATATAATTCCAGACTGAAGTGGGGAATTCATCCTAGTGATTTTAGACTCTCAAGACCTTATTGTCTTAGTCTCCTTTCTAGTCCCTCTCTGCTCAAATTCCTAATTTACACTGCTATAAAATGAAATATTTCTCTCTTCCCCAGCTTTTAATCCAGCTTCAGCCCTTTCTCTTGCCCTTGTCCCTTATTTCTGCCACAGCCTTTCCCCCCCAACACATTTTTCTTTTTCTCTCCCTGTTGCCAGCCCCTGCAAACCCTAGTTTGTTTTATCTCCATGTCCCACTCTCTCCTTTCGGTGTGTTCTGTTCCTGGATCCTGCTCCCCTATTCCTGAATCCTTCTCTGGCCACCTATCCATGCTGTCCTCACACGTTCTCCCCTTCCTCTGCCTCCACCTGACTTCTTCTCCCTTGCCACAATATTTCTTTCTTGCTAGACTCCAAAAGAGGGAGCAGTGAGACCACAGAGACAGTTTCCCTGCTCACAGTTGCTGTGTGGGCTGTGGGGTTGCGGGGGGAGACTAATCCCATGTGCAAAGGGATCATGCTCTGGTGCTGCAGGGATGCAACGTCTGCAGCTCAGTCAGGTGCCGCAGCTGAAGGAGAGCACAGCCCTCACGGAGCAGGCAGAAAGCTGCCAGTCTGACCTCTGCTGCACACAGCCAAGCTGCATAAGCATCCAAAGCTTATAGGTTGGTTACATGAAGGGGAAATGTCTGTGCCCACACTTAACAGCGTGTTCCTCAAACCAGCACCATTGTCTTGCCCATTGTAGATGGCCAAGGCTTCCTCTAAAACACACAGGTAAATAAAGATGTAAAGGTACATGGAGTGAGAGAGCATCTCGTTCAGTGAATTACCAGTTTAAGGACTCTTCAGTATAAAAGAAATAACATGTAAGTAGGAAAGTGACAATGAAGACAACAACAAAGACCAGAACCCTTCATCCACGGGTTCATTAAAGGCACTACTCAGAGATAGCCTTGAAAAGGGTCAACCTGAACTTGTAACTGATAAGAAGGAAAAACCAAGACTGACACCAGTATTATCAGATATTACAGTGATATTTTGTAAAACTTTTTATAGGGTGTCCAGGGGAAAGGCCAACAGTGGGGAAAGGGAAGCATCAGGGTGGTTTGGAAAGAAACAAGCACAAGAAAACGGAGAGGAGGAGGATAAAGGGACGAGCTGCCTATCTTCTCATTAAATCCTTTTACCGACCATTTTTTCTGTGTAAACTCACTTCCTATCCCTCATGTGTGAATCCTTCAAGGTTTACATGCCAGCAATTTGAAAATGGCTGAATTGAAAGGACTTATAGATCTATGTGTCAGGAACTGGAGAGGCAAGGATGCATGTGTGTGTCAGAGGTCTAAATGCCAGCAACTGGAAAGACTCAGGTATGTTCATTTTTCCCCCATAAATACAATCCTGTAGTCATGTGTGTGTATGTGTCACTCGCTAACAAACTTTAAGCTGGACTAGCTGGCAGGTAGGAGAAAACCTGCACCAGGAAAGATGCAGGGTCTGAGTCAGTGGCTGGGAAAGGGGCCCAGGGTCCAGGCATGGGTATTAGGCAGAGTTAGAGGCCATCCTAACACTTGAGCAGTCTGTCATTGTAGGTGTGTGTGTGAGAACGCGGCTAACAGAGGCAGCCAACAGATGCAGCAGTTGTGCAGCAGTATCTGCATTCTGCTTTGGGAGCTTCTGGACCTTCTGGCGACAAGCTCCAAGATCATTGGGAAATGCCTGGGAACCCTTTGAGAAACTTGAGGATGCCTGCTGCTGTCAGGCAAGGATGAGGTAAGGGGAGCTACAAGGGTGTGGGCACAAGAAAACCCTAGTAGCTTCTATCAAACATGATCAGCTGCCCTTGACCCAGGGTGCCCGGAGCCTTTGTGGCAGCTGCCCCCTGATTAGGGAAGGTCAAGCACCCTTCAGCCGGTGCTCAGGAGAGGCCTATAAGAAGAGCCAGGCCCAGAACACAGCTCTCAGAGGCAGCAGTTTGTGCAGAAGGGTGTGAAGAAGGGGGCCTCAGTTGAAATTCTGCCACTGTAACAGTCTCAGGCACTGTGGTAACGTGCCACGGAGCAGTTTCTCCAGCAGACGTTGGAGCAGCTGTCCTGGCTAGGGCAGAGGCTCCGATGAAGACTGAGCCTCAAGTGGCCGATGCAGTCCTCCGAGTCCCAGGCTAGAGGGAGTGCCTGGGGCCTCTCTCTGGAGCCTGGAGAGAAGCACCTCTGTCCTGCAGGAGGTGAGCTGTCTTGGACGAGCTGTGCTGCCAAGTGGCGGAGTTTTGGGAAGAAGTGAGCAGGCTGCACAGCATTGGCAAAGATGAAAGGGAGATAGACAGGATCGTCTCTGAGACTCAACAGCATGAGGAGCCTAAGCCCTCATCTGCAACAGAGAAGTAGAGTGTCTAACCCCACTATCAAGGTGAGAGAAACCTCTAGAGAAGGGGAAGGATGGGCTCTGATGACTCCTGGCACCAAGACTAAGGCTCCTGCCCCACCTGAGGGCTTACAGCTATAAAATAGGTTTACCACCCTCAAAGTTGATGGGGAGCCAGATGTACCCACAAGCAAAGAACCTGGTTCACTTAACCCTAAACCATGCAAGACTACCAGGAAGAAATGGCAAGTCATCGTAAGAAGTGACTCCCGGCTGCAGTGGACAGAGGCACCCAGCTGCCAACACGACCAGTCATCTAGAGAGGTTTGCTGCCTGATGGGGGCCAGGATCTGGGATGTCGTGGAGGGCTATTTGTGTGAATTTCAGTAGTGTTATACATGGACGTTGCGAAGGGCAGTGCTTGTCTGTGGCAGTCTGTATACCTGGCCATAGTGCCCTCTGTGCGTGGGGTGCTTATGTGTGTGTCTCTGGGGTACAGCTTTGGTGCTGGATAAACCTGCAAACAGGAACAGCAGCAGCCACCTTCATGAGAGTGGGATGGAGAGACCCCCAGGGTCCCAGAGTGCACCCAGCTGAGCTTCAGCACCCAAGAAAGAGAAATCCAGAAGTCTGCTGCATCTGGCTGGTCCAGTAACATCCTTACAAAAGAGTTTTCAAAAAAAACCCACCCCATCTGTGTGACTTTATTTATAGTAGTAAAAGAAAAAATCTCTAATAATATTTAGTCTTTGGCAAAACCCCAGAATGACATAATTCAGGTTAAACAGTTAAAATTAAACAAAGTTACAAGCAGTGAAAAGGAGACAGTATGAGACAGTCTTATTTTTCCTGTGTATAATGTCATTCATTGTCTCAGAATGGAAAATGTATTAATTGTCCTTCTGATTCAATAGAGACTACGTACACTCTGTTACAGTAACACAGCATTAAGACACAAAGTGAATGATGATTTGAAAATTTCAGATACTCACACAGGGTCACAGTAAAAACAGACCTCAGATACCTTTGCCTTCAATAAGCAATTCCCAGCACTTGACAAGCAACTGAACCATCTCATGAAGGTTTCTTTATGAAGCCTGTAACTGTAGGTTTCCAGAACATGAAATTAATGCTTCTGCTAAAGTTTAGGGAGCTCTAATTACTGTTTGTTATGTTGACAAGGCAAATTATTTCTGAGAGGAAAAAAAGCTAGATTATTTATATTTCTGGAGGCAATAATGAATTGATATGTGGTGGCTTCTGTCTGGTGTTCATTGTCTTTTTTTTTTTTTATCGAGTGGGTGGCAGATAGATTGATAACTTGGTCCCAGCAAGAAGCAGAAAAACAAGCAACATCACCCCATCCAGCAAACGAAACAAGTAGATAGGGAGAAGAAACAGGTGAGAGAGGAAGCAAGAGCAGGCTTTACAAGATTACAGCTGTAAGAATTTAAAAACACTTTTCTACAAAAAGCCTAAGGCTGACTTTCAGGTTGTGGAGCAGCACCATGTGTACTGTGCTATGAAGCACATCACTTCCACACAGCTTTTATTACTGGCACTAGTTTTATGTTGAGCAAATACCTCCCTCTCAACATAAACTTTTGAGGATGCACTGCACTTATCAGATTTGATTCATTTCTTCCAGACGAGAGGTGTTATCTTCTAATCTTCTCTGCTAGCAGAGAAGTACAGGAAATCTGACCCTCTTTTGGATTCCTTGCTTTGCCTGCCTGCTGGGCCCTACTGTTGACAAGCTTGCTTATATTACATTTTCTTTGGTTGGGAAAGTAACATGTTGCTTATATCAGGGCTGTGACTGAAGCCCAGAACATCAGAGAAGCACAGCAGCGCTGTGAAGCAATCATAGATAAAAACAGGACATATTTGTAAACCGGTTGTGTGAGCCTCTTGGTTTTCATTCACCTGTGGAGAGAGAATGAATGCCTTATAAATAAAGCCAAAGGGGAAGATGCTAAACATCCCATACTTGCTTTGTAAATATATGCACCCAAAAATGAATTTACTTGCATTTTTTGTCTTTAGCGCTATATTATTACATCAAAATCACTTTCTACTGTAGCCTGCAAGGCAAATGAAGGGATACCACCAAAATTGAGGGCAGCCTCTAAAGCAAAATATATTTTTTCAGCAGTAAGGTCCATGGTGAGTTTTCAGCATATGTATATCTGTGCCAGAGAAATTTTGTTGGTTTGTTTCAAGTGAAATGGAAAGGCATTATGTCCCCCTACCCATATCTCCCATTCTCAGTTTGCACATCTTAGATGCCCAGGAAAACAAGGATGTCTCAGCTGAGAGCAAGCTCCCTAAACTGCTTTCTGCTCCTTAATGCATGGTGTATCAGGACCATGCTTCAAAATACCCAGCAGGAAACCTGAAACTCAGTCCTGAGTATGTTCCCTGCAATGGTTCATGAACTGATGTGATGTGGTAAATACAGACCAGATCGTTCTGTCCCGCAGTGCGGCTCCCAAGAGGATGTAGGTGAAATATCTGTAAAGTTCCTTCATTTGCCTGGAATTTGTCACATTCAGCTTGGACATACCTTGGTCTGAGATCACAGAGATTTCCAGGGCTATTTGTGCCTTTCTTTGCCCCGGTGCCCCACCAATCTCCTCCTTGGCAATATGGGTGGGAACATTCAACTCTCCCATTTCCATCTCACATCCAGGTGTCCTATTTAGTCAGTTAGGCTCCCACTAACAGTCACCAGTACAGAGTAATTAATGTGAGTTATTTTAGTCAGTTATCTCAGAAGGAGATGAACTGCCATAGGAGGTATGCATCAAAGAAGCCTAGGTGACTAACTCAAATGAAACACTGAGCTTTCAGGTGGCTGCAGTTAGGGGAGGTGACTCCCACCATGGATGAGGCGATTCTGCAGAGTCCTGCCTTGCCTCAGGAGCCATCTGAGAAAAGAAAGCCTCTGGAGAGGGGGAATAACAAATAAGCAAACAAAAGCATTTTTTCAGTAGCCTGTTAAAAGCCAAAACTGTTACAAGATGAATGCTTTTTGTCATTACGCTGCTATTGCTGGTCTGTTACATTCTTCCTCTGTCCTGTCCCCCCCCTTCCCACGCACCACCTGCATCTTCCCTGGGATATGTGGAGGGGAATTCACTGCTGCATAATCCGTCTTGCAGGGCTATTGTTCCTTCTAGTCAGGAGAGGAAAAGAGGATGATCTCACCTTAGTGTTCATTTGCACTGAATTTTGTATGGGTTTTGTTAGGGGCTAATGACACTGGCTGCAGCAGCCCCATTTTCCATTATCTTCCTCTTGATCAGTTTTGGGAGAGTTTCTGTCTAGTCAGATCAAAAAGTCTTGGTCTTCCCTTATGCACGTGTGCCTCACGCTGTTTTCTGATATGTGAAGTTCTTGCTGCTGTCATCTAGTGATAAGGAAGGAACACAAAGGTTACCCTAAAATCATTTTAAAAGTACCTCTGTAATAAACTTCACATAATCATTTTGAGTCCTAAAGGAAGATTGTTTTTGGCTATTCCTTTTAGTGGTGTATAAAAAATGTGATTGTAGCAGAGGGTTCATCATGTCTTCGCAAAATAAATGATCATAATGGCCTCTTAATAAATGCATATTGCATTGTATTACAGCAGAACCTCTTCTGAGATAATATGTTATGTAGATATGAAAAAACCTATTGTGATTTTAGTTTTAGAGATTTAAATGTCAGCCTTTAGGAAAAATGTTTTTTAAAAGCTGAAAAAAGGCAACAGACCCTTAAATGAAGTCACCTCAAATGAAGTTCTTTCTAGAAAGGAAAAAAATATGTTTTAAATGTTAAAATAAAGGAAAGGCAATTGATTGTATTTTAAAAGTTGGGTTTTTTTAAGTTACCAAATAAAGTTACATGTTATTTTCTACTGTACAGGCTCATAGCTTGTTTGTAATTTTCGGTTATATCTGCATACTGATGGAATGGAAAGCAAATATTTCTAGCCTAAAATTATTATTTTGATACAAGTAGATTTCCAGTAAAGTGAAAAAGGTTAGTAAGGGTTATAAGACATTGGCTGTACTCAGAAATTCCACATTAAACCAAACCTAAACATTTACAGTGCCCTCTGATCCAGAGGTAAAAATTAACTATGTTAAAAATACTGTGCTCCTGGGTTAATGCTTATCTCATGGTCTTCGGAGGGTAGTAAATGGGCCTCTTTTCAAGCTAAAAAATAGAGCTGGAATTGAGATTAGGTTTGCCTCTCAGGAGGCATGCCTCCTTTCAGCGGTGAATAGACAAGCAACAACCACTTGGTCACTGGTTATTTAAATCTGTAAGGCCAGCTTTGCCAGGCTTGTCCCTTCCTATTTGTGTGTGACATAGGAGGAAAGGTGTTTTAGTAAATAAATAGGCAAGTCCACCTGCATGCAACACTGCACTTCATAGAACTTGTCAGTGTTAAACATCTCTCAGAACTACATGTTTGAAAATGAGCTAGAAGCTTCACAAATGGAAATCTCCCAACACTTGCACACACATTTGCTACGATAACCAGTGACGGTAGCCAGGAGGCTGAGATGCTTTTTCCAGTGTCCCTATCTGGCTGACAGCAAGTCTGTTACAGCATATTAGTCATTGAAAGCAGAAAGCTGAGGGGATGGTATGTGCATTCCCTGTCACCAGAAATCAGTTAGGAGCTTCAGGACAGGAGTCTGGGTAAACTCAGAGCAAGTGAAAGAGACATGGGGATGGTTAAGGCACTAATTCACAAAAGGGGAAACAAGTGTTCAAGATCCCTTTTTAGAGCAAGTGTTCTGCAGTGATTGCAGCAATTTGTGGTTTTGCAATTTGCTTTCATAGCACAGCCTCTCTTTCTTCAAAATCATGCAGAAATTTTTGAAATCTCAGTAATTTTCAAAGTAGAACAGTTCCTAGTCCAGTTCTGTGTAGGGTGTTGTGTTGTAAAATGCAACATTCACATTTATCTGTATATTTTGGAGTTACTGCCTTTTCATTGCAGATCTTGAGACAGGCTGTTGGTTCCCAATGTATATCTAGCATAATAAAGCATAATTGTTGTCTCAATGCCTTACACTCACAGGGAATACTCCTTCCTGAAGATGCGGGTATATGCATCTCCTCTCTCACTCACACAACTAGAGAAAGATACATGGTATTTCAGATCTGATTTTGTAACTATTCTATTTCATTGGTTAGTTTCATTGATGTAATGACTGAAGACATAAAATTAGCAAGATCAATGAAGATATTAGTAGATGTTGAAAAGGATTGTGCACGATGCATCTTTTCTCTCTCAGGAGATCTGGGATAAATAGCAAAGCTGACACTTCAAGCCCTCTCAGAATATTATGTCTGTTTCTGCAGTATTATTAACAGTAGATAGAAGTCCTGAGACCTAATGACTGCCAGTTTTGAATGTGGACGGTGCAGTCAAGTGGTTTTGTGAAGAATTCCTCAACAGTCCATGGAGACTAAAACCATCCCAACAGAGTATTCAGCTGACCTATTGTATACAACTATTTCAGGTTGTGACGAATCCCCATACGTCTGTGCTCAACTGTTCACTGACATTTGTGGGAGCTTAGATAACTTAGATTAGAAGTTTAACTATTCAATGGTTGCAGTTAAGTGACTTAAATCCCATCCAAAATGAGAACTGTAGTCCTACTGAATTCGAGGAGAGTGCTCACATCAGCATTTGCCTGCTAATTCTTCTACCAGATGCAGAATTAGACCTTGCTTTACGATACAGCATGCTGTAGCATGTTTGAGAGTACTAACAATTAGATGCCCCATATGAAGCCGACAAAGCCTTTGCTTTGACAATATGTCTCTATCTGCATTTTATGGCAGTTTGTCATAATTTTGCCTGCCTATAGCAGTTTATGGCCATAATAAGATATTGACATATTTAACAGCAACTGTTTAAAATTTCATAAATATCATAAATGCCAACCATTCCATTAAAGCAACAACAGAAACAAAGAGCATAAAAATTTGGTGAGAGGCAGTTTCCTAATATTTTTAAAAGTAAAAACTGTGTTTTAACCGCTGTATTGTGGCTGGCATGACCAGTAACATATTGCTATAGCAATATACTGCAAATATAATAGCTAGATAAGAAAAATCCATGTAGGAAAAAATTCCAAGTGAAATAAGAAACATCCACGAATTGTAGAATTACAAAATTTATAAGAAGTCCTAAGATAAAAGGTTTCCAGGATTAAGAAGAAATTGTCCAAGTCTTATTTTTCCTATAGAAATTTAAGTCCTATTCAGTAGTGAAAACCCCCTAGATTTGTCAAAATATATTTTCCTATTGAAAATTAATCAATCATATGACCAAAATATACCAGTCGTGTACAGTGACTACTGTTTAGTAAGACTAAGCTAGAATCTTATGATTATGAACAGAAATAGCTTAACATCATCTCTGTATGTACATAATCAGAGCTATTAAAACAGTGGATTACAAAACTACAGGGAGTTTTTTTCTTTTTTTTTTTTTCCTTTAGAAATCTAGATGGATGATGGCTTCCTCTGTGAAATCATTTTATCCTGCACTCCAGGATAAGTTCTGTTGTTCTCTATCACATAACCTAGAAGATGAAGTGATCTGCAACAGAATTTGTAACTATACTATTGATGTATCCATGCAGAGGCCGATCTTAATGACAGCAGGGTTCCTTCAAGAACATGTATGGATCATTTACTTTTACAGTTCTTTCACTTATTAGAAGCTTACAGTCATCATTACAGATGTGCTTGTGAGCAGATGCTTTCCCAGTTAACACATTAGCTCCCATGGAAGTACTGACTGTGTAGTGCAAATGCATTTAGATTGTCATCCAAACCCAGAGAAGAGTCCCACTGATTTAAATAGGATCAAATGTATGCTAGCTTTTTAATCAGTTTTTTTACAGAGAACAAATCTCCAAGAAGATTGATTACAGAAACAATTAATTACTTTGAAAGTAATGAGGTTTAGAAACCTATTTCTTAACTGGAATATGGCTTTTTTAAAAGGCATATCATATACAGAGAAGATCATTACTGATATTCTGATGGACAAAACTAGGCAATACATTGTCACACTTTTTGTCTTGCATGCAGTTACTCCTGTGTGGCTTAGCATTCATTGAGGAAATGGTTTCAGTCTATTTAGCCATAGCAGACTGAAGCCCTCTACCCTCATAGTCTAGGTAAATATCTCAAGCACAAGGTTATTGATTTAGCTAACAGCTTTGCCCTATCTGCCCATTTCTATGTCACTATGCTTATGGGGATGCAGGGTATGGGGACCAGAAGGAGAGAGAGAAAAGGTACAGCTTATTCACGTGGAAACACAGTTGGAAATATGACTTTTGAAAGAAATTTAGACTTCTAATTCTATCTTCCAGACTCCAGTTGAGTAGCAAGAACATTTATTGTAGGCATATAAAATGATATATTGGATGTAGTCTTGTGATGTCTCATGTTACAGAGCCAGGGGCAATAAGTTACAATAGGAAATTCTCAGTGTAGTAATCTTCAAACAAAATGAACTTATCAAAATAAAGAAATAAATGAAATGGAGGCTTCAGCTCTTTTTTTCTTTTAATCAAAGGCTTAGTGGCAGAATGTTATAATGAAGACCCCACATTATCAAGTCTTCATTACTTGAACGCTAAATTCATTAGTGTTACTATGAAGTTTCATAAATTATTTAAACTAGCCTTGTCAAAATAAATGAACAAAGTATGTTCTGTGATACTCTAGCATTTTTTTTTCTTTTTTCCTTTTTTTTATTGCCTTCTTCACATTGTGCTTGCTTGTGTGCTTGATAGTTCACAGAATTGGTTGATTCACAGTGGAGACCTGCTTCAATGCCTATTAATGTTAGTGGGAGTCTTACAACTACGCTTCGTGGGAGTCTGAGTGGGCCATGAGTGTCCCAGTATCAATGAAAATAAGTCATGTTCTATTGTTATCACTAATTAGCCTGCAAGCATTACAGAGCAGGGCCTGTCTTTGACTCTGTGATTGTACAGCACTTAACACAATGGGGCCTCCATTCTGATTGGAATATCTCCATAATACAACAGTTGTCTTGTGAATGCAACTATTTTAAATCTCTGCCATGTGCTCAGGACACTTTTTATTAATTACCTGCTTTTTGAAAGTTCTAATCTGTGCAAGACAGTGGATAAATAAAACAGGCAGTATAAAATCTGTCAAGTAGCTGTTATCAAGAATTATGGCATTTTAAGAGCATTTTTAATAATAGTCAAATGGTGAGAACAGGAAAAAATATAATGTTTGAGAGGGAATTTATTATATTTGTTTAATGCATACACACATACGTAAATAAATATATACATACGTATGTACTTCTGTTTATGCATACTTATGTAAAAACTTTGGGCCAGATTGTAATCTGGTACTTCAACAGATGACCGCCTGGCTGTGAGCTCCATCAGAAATGTTATTTTGTACAAAACCTACACAGCAGACACCCCAAAAGGAGCAAGGAGGAGTTGGGAAAATACTGCATGGCTGAAGGGGTGTAGCAATGAACATCTGATACTAATTAATAAAAGAGAATTCCTATGACAGCTTTTCTTTTAAGGTAGTGTAGTTCTACTCTCCTCACCATGGGATTCTGCCCAATAGTCATACTGGGTGGAAACAGTATGAGACTTTCATTACATGTGGCATAAATGGAAAAACTCAACTCCGATCATTCCTACAGAACACTTGGTACTGCAGACCCTTCAATTTCTATGGCATTCTCATATGCAGTAAAGAGAAAACTTAGTATTTTAACTTGATCTGCAAGAAGGCAAAATCATACTTTATTCCTAAATCCTCAAAAGAAAAACAAAAAGAAAAAATAAAGGTAATATATCTTTCTAAATAAAAATAGACTCAGAAAATATTTTAGTGAAGAAAATTAAATGTTCCAGGTCTATGTGCATCATTTGCATTTCAGTGATGTACAGTACTCTTTTACTGAATTTATTCAGTTTTGGAATTCCACTGGATAATCATGCACTGAGTGTGAGTACTGGGGAAAGGGCGTTATCCTTAAATTATAATGGCTCTGCTTTGTTTGGTTGGATAAATTCCTATTAGTGTGTGCGTGCGTGCGTGTGTAGGAGAGAAGCTGCTGATACTTTTCTCAGTTCTTCAGTAACACCAGTTTCAAAGTCTCAGAAAAGCCTATTTGGTTTTTTTTGTCATTGGTGATACAGCACATACTGCTGACCAAAAAAAATCACTGTTCTTCACAGTCAACATCCTATTGATGTGAAAGGAAAACGTTCCCCCTTTAGAGTTAAATGCTGAACCATCTCACTGTCGCTCCGATACCTTCATAGTGCATACGCATAACCTTTAACCTGACTATGCATTTTAGCAGCAGATTAAATCAAAGTCCTGTTTCATGGGGGCAGTAGGACTCTGCAGTCACAGAGCGGTAGATCCAAAAGCAATTTTCTCTGTACCACAAAATGAATTTGTGGGGAGTCCCTTCATGTGTCCAAGTCCTTGGAAAACAGAATTGCAGCAATACATTTCATGCTTTTTATTTGTGTGGCACGGTGAAGGGACAGTTGCTTCCTAAAGCATTGTTTCGATCTGTTTATTTGGAGACTCAGTCCTGCATTGCTACCTACCTGGAACACTCTCATCCCGAACAGTAAGAACACAAGATTTCTTTCTCATGAAAGTTTGTATTCTGCAGAAATTGATAAGTATACCAGGGAAGACTGGCATGGTGTAATGCCACATTCTGGCTCAGTTTGAACCCTTATAGCAGATAAATATGAAATGTCATACCAGATGTCTGCTTAAAATGCAAGGGCTCTGTTTGTGAGTCTTATGTAAGGTTCAGCATCGCTTGTTCTCACATTTGACTGTGAAGTGGGTCTGGCTCTCAGCCCAGGTCTCTCACACAATGATTAACCTGAGACTACATGGCACCATCTGGTACTGTCTCAGGTAGGAAAAATATATAAATGACTGAACAGTTACACTTTTCCCTCTGTAAGCGGAGTAATATTTGAGGAATGGCACCTTTTTCTTTTCCCCAGCAGAACTGCCTTGAAATATTTCATATATAGATAGAACTTATGCTCAGTACTAAGTCCCCTCCCCAAAACCTGTCTGAAAGTTTTTTGCTTCCGGCCTTCCTTTTTATACTCTTTCTTTCTGTCTCCCTCTGTCTCTCTTCTTCCCTCCCACCCTTCCTCCCTCTCACCCCTCCTCTTTCTTTCCTTCTGTCTTTCCTTCTTTTTCCTTCTTTATTTCTTTTGCTCTCTCTTGCACTTTTGCTCAGTCTTTCCTGAACATTGATCTTGAGCCTGGGGGCTTGATTCAACTGGAGACCTAGATCTGCCACGTTTTCTGGTTTTGGCTGGAGAAGTACTTCTGTAGGAACTTTTGGTAAGTTAGTAGGTGAAGTAACTAACCAGCTCAGAAAGAGTGATGACTCTCAGGGCTGATGTGATAGCACCACCCCCATTTCTATCATCTAAGCAGAAAATCTTAGACATTGCTCTTCGGAAATGCTTCATGGACAATTTAAATGAATGTTCACTCAAGGAAGCAATGTTAAAGGGGGGAAAATGCAAACAAAAAGGATCATGGGCTTCCATCTTTTACTTAGCTCTCTTTCTTCCTTGGGTGTTTCAGTGGTTTAAGAACAGTGGGGCATGATCCTTTGCTGCCTTTCAACGTTTTAAAACACAAAAGCTCACCCTCTCACCCTCCTCTTTGTTTCTAATGAATCTGTTCTAAGATGGCCCTTGAAAATCATAAAGTGTGAAATATGAAAGTCATAAAATGTGAAATAGCCAAAGATTTGATATTTCCTGGATTCAGGATTTTGCAGGCCCAGGTTTCTCTAATGCCTGCTCTAGGACTGGTAACATCAAAGCTGTTACAGCAGTGGCTGAAGTGGTGGTGTGGCAGCCACTTCTCCAGCCAGCAGCAGCTAGGAGGGATCTCCCTACAGAGGTGGAGCTGAGTCAGCCTCTAGAATGGCTCTCATTACTTTTTCCCCCCCTATACCTATGTATTTCATAAGCAGAAAATCTGAAATAAAAGCAAACTTATAGGGCTCATAGACCTTGTGGCTACAGTTCTAACCTTCATGAGAACCAAAATCCATGGAAATGAAAATAAAATAATTGTGGGAGAAATATACTCAGAATGTGTTTAAGGCCACAAAACTGGCTCAGACATAGTCTGGGCACTTGATGCTATTAAATATTTGGGAATTATTGATTCTTTCTTTCTCTGCAAATTTTGTCAGAAGTACCATCTTTTTCATAACTATTACATACATTATCTTTTTTTTTTAATAAACAAAATATTTTAAAAGCACATGCATTTTTAGAAAATATTTAAACAGGTCTGTGTATGGTTATTCTGGGTGTTGGAAATAATTAACATTTGGGCAGGTATGGTTAGGACCCTGCTCTTCATTGTGTTCTGCTCCAGCAGCCAGATTTGACTGGTAAGCTACTTTGTACTTTGACTTCTGCTCTTAGAGGTTCCTAAACACAGGAGGAAACTTTCAGAGATCTGTTGAACCATTAAGGTGGCTAAAGATAGCTAAGCCAGCAATGAAATACATGAAGGTGGATTGTGATGCTGGAACTTAAAAAGGCATCCCCAACAGACAGGGAGGAGTCTCATACTGCAGCAGGATAGATGGAACAGTTCCCAACTTCTTAACCAGACAGCATGTGTCTGTTCTTATCTAGGAAACTCTTAACTTTTTAAAAATTATTTTATTAGAAGTTTAAATTCCTCAGAAAGAGATGGTAACACTGGTTAAGGTTTGACATTGCAGACCACAAAGCAAGCACTGTACCTGTCCCTGGATGTTCACATCAAGAAAAAGAGGAAATATTTACAGAGGTGTAAGGGGTTATGACTACAATTAATGGGATGGAATTAAGAACAGACAGATGTAAGCTGAAAAGTATCAAAAACTTCCTCACACTGACATGTCTAGAAGACACTCCAACGGGAAGTTGTAAAAGGACCATCAATGCTAAAAAATACATTCTAATGATCAATTCTTCATTGGCAGCGGCATGAACTAGGCAGCCCAACAGGGCTTTTCTATCCTTGGCTTCCATTATTCTATTGTAAAATTAGAAGGCAAATAAGCAGAACTGCTCATGACAGCCTTATCTTTTACTGCCGGTAGGAGAATGCTCACTGTTACCCAGGCTAATCATGCTGTAATATAACTTCAACATTTTATATTGGGTATTATTATAGGTACATATCACTATAACATAGTGCTTTCATTTTGAGCCCATCATGGTGCTGTAACAGTTTTCTAGAGAAACACATTAAATTTAAAGGGGAAAAATGAGTGGGAAGTATAGTACTCAATTATATCTACTGTGGTTTCTGTTTTAGGGGTTTTATCATTAGACTTGGTTTTCATTACCGGGTTAGTAGCTGGGGTTTACTTTGTGTGTGTGTCATTTTAGTTTGAGGTTCTCCAGGGCTTTTAAATGCATTCAGTCTTTCTTATACTGTGGTATTTATTTTGCTTGCCTGCTTTTCTGTAGTTTTTAATTTCATTGAAATTAATTGTTTAGATCAATAATTTGCAAATGTCAGTATACTGATAGGATGCTGGGGAAGAAAAAAGTTTTCACTGAGCTTTCATGACTTGTGGGGACATTTACTGCCTACAAAATGTGCCATTACTAAAGCTCAAGCAACTCCTTTTATTGAGGTGGTAAAAAGAAACTTTTTAACCTTTGCGTGTGATACTAGAAATCAGGTCCAGATACACAGAAGGAATAATGCTCCTCAAATTGTTTATAATGTTCCTGGGAGCAAATGGGTGCCTTTATGGAGTCAAAGATATCCTGTTTTCTTGACTGCTGCTTATTTTGGGGAAGAAATTTCTTTGAAATACCAGAAATTATTTACATAAAATGGAAGATCTTGTTCGTCAAGGAATTCATCCACCACTCAGAATACATATCCAACTAGAAACCAGACATGTGTCTCTGTAAGGATTTAAAATCATTTAAAGCCTATATATCCCCCCTAACAACAACAGCAAAAAAGTATAAATACATACATAAGGTTGGTCAAAATCCAAGGTTGGCAGATTGAGGGGCAGAACACTGAGGTGCTCAAAAATATGCACTCAGAACTGTAGTTATAACTCTTCTTCCAGATGTACACACATACACTCCCACTTCGGATTTGTCAAGGAATAAAGACTTTAAAAGAGAAAAGCCTGTGTATTTCTTTGGGTCTCAGAGGATATGATTTCCATCTAAGAAGAGTTGTTTTAGTCTCTTAGTGTTTTATTAAGAAAGTTTACTTCAAAAGAACAGTAGAATAACTTTTCCTGTCCTCAAGGATGCAGTAGTATATGCATAGATAAAATTAGGTAAGATCTGATTTTGAATTTTTTCTTCTGACATATTTCTATCTTCTACAAAATTTCTGTCAAAATGTGCATGTCAATTACCCTTGCTAATCCAGAACCAAAGTGCTAATCTGAAATGCAACTGTAACATGGTGCCAAAAGATCTTAATTTCATTTAGTTAAATACCAGGTTAAAGAGAGGTCCAGAAGGTGCATCTGTTTCTGTGACATCCTTGTTTATTTGGCAATCACCGATGGATAATGAGAAGGTGACTGGAGGAAACTGCATCTACCTGTAAGCAAGCTAGGACCTCTCTTTACTAATCCTTAGGTTGTAACCCAAGGATTTTGACTTTCCTCCAGTACCTGAGGAAAGCTCTTTCGATGGGTAACTTCAATGGCTAGGACATCTGCGTCCTCTGAGGCATTATATGGATACACCACTATTTGTACTAGTACAAAATGAGCGTTTACACCAACAGTTTGAATTACATTAAAAAAGTGGTATGCACAGCTTCTATCACTATAGCTTTTAATCAAAAATTTCAACTGCAAAGTTTATAATGATGCTTTAACGTTCTAGTGTAAACATTCTAGTTTGTCCAACGCAGAAGAAGAGGACACAAATTTTTATTAGGGGTCTGATTTAGATGAGAAAGATAGAACTGAGGGTTAATTTGATTTCCATTTATTTCTACTGACATACATCACGTGTAGCTTGTATACCAGTGACAGTCAATGCTATGTGAAGTCTATCTTTGTTGGTGGTGGTGTTACCAGGGAAAGAACTATGCTATCAGAAAGTATTGAGGTACATAATTAAACTGTGATAATTTGTTGGGATGATAATCAGGAATGAATCAACATTTGAGTGTTTGGATTGCCATTGCAACATCTCCTCTTCCCACAGTCCTGCTCCCTGTGAGCACCTGCAGATGTCTGAGCCTTTGGTGAAGCAAGGGAGGAGTGTGAGTGTGTGAGGAGAGGGAGAGGCATCAAAGCCTGGCTTCATCTTCTCCTTACCCAAATATCTGCTTAGAGAAGCCTCGGGAATATGAAAGAGAGGTATGGAGGTGGTGGGGAGGAAAAGGCCATTATAGAGGTGTAATGGAGCTTGCTACTAGTGCTGGGCACTATCTAGTCTGGGCAGAACTGCAGTTCCATGTTATAGACATAATAGCAAGCTTAATAACCTCAGCATTATTTAGCCCTGAATACAGTTAGAAGTTTATTACCAAACGTAAAAGTGTATACATATATATACATATAGCTATATATATATATATATATATATATATAAACCTACATCTTTGTGGTTATAGTTGAATATGTATAGATATACTTATCATATATATACATATACAAACCCATATTCCTTTGAATGCAGAAAATAGGCCTGACATCTACATCGAATAGGAGTATTTCTCAATATGCACAACCTTTGCTAGTACTTTTGATAAGATGTTAAGTCCAATGGGATGGGAACAGAAGAGAAGGGCTATATAGCTGTGATCCATTGCCCTGTATCATCTCTGTAGTGACAGAGTAGCAGCATATCACAGCCTGTAAAAAACCCTACAATGCGCAGAAAGTATTTGAAGAAAACATCAGCTAAGTCTCTTTTCAAATGTTACTGCTTACTGAAAGTCACAAGTTTGATAAGGATTTAAAATCCTATTAGGCAATTGAGATTTTCTTTCCTGTAATTTGACATGAAAGTCTTTTTGTTAGTGACTTTCATATTGTATTAGCTATAAAGAGGGAATGAAGAAGTAGGCTCTGGCTGCTGGCCAAGTCTCAGACGCAGTCCTACCACAATAAATTCCGGGGTAAATGGCAGAAGCACGCAAATGAGCTAAGAACTCCAGTGAGCAGACGTGGCACAGATAAGCTGATAGGAAAGTGCAATGTTAGCCTCCCTTTTCCGCTATGACAAAATAGCTTGAAATCTGGGGGGCGGAGTACTGACTCAGAGCCGGATTTTATCCTTTAGCCTCATATGCAGACACAAATGCTTCTTTAGCAGGTTGGACGATGTCTGTTCCACCTTATTAGGGATCATTCGTTCTTACATAAATCCTCTTCTTTTCACAATTCGTGGGTATAATTTCATCTTTCCATTGTAATTTGCTTCAGGTGGCTTACTGTCTAATATTTATATTTTCTTAGAAACCTCAAATATTTAGCAGAATAGTGTACCTCAACACCTCACATCCCTCTTTGTGTGTGTGGAAAGAGAATAAAATTTGTGCATTGTCTAAATTAGGCTTCAGAATGAGGTATCTTCTTTTTAAGGAGTAAATGGAGGGAGAGAATCAAAAGGTTATGATTCTAGTTAGTACGCCTATCTAGAGAAAGACCTAACTAGAAAAGAAAATCCATATCTAATTAAATTGAAAATTGCAAGGCAAATTATACGTGAAGAAAAAAAGAAATGATTAATGTGTATATTTACACATCCAATGCTTGATGAAAACATCTGGTCTTGGGTGGGTGTGGGTGTGTCTGTTTTGCTGGGGTTTTTTGGTGTGTGCATTGCAGCATTTATAAAGGCTCTTCCCCCTACAGCCTACAACAGAAATTGGCATAATGGCATAATGAACAGATTTATGCAATTCAATTGTGGTGTCACTAAACCTTAACATAAAATTATACTGCTGCAAGTGAAAAGAGCTCAGAGGAGACAGCATCCAGCGTTTATCCAGTAATCAAGGTACTGTACTGATAGTGCTATGAATGCATGATATAGGCCAAGTATTGCAAAACCATTTCTCTTCCTTGTCTGTTTTGAAATTACAGATTTAAAATGGCACTGTACAATGAAGAAATCAAAGGAGTATGCACACATATAATAAAATTTTCTAAATCCTGGTTTTTAATGGGTTTGAAGTTATTTCTAGTTTACTATAAAATGGACTTGGGGTATAAAGTTAGCATCCTATCTAAATCAAATTTTAGCTTTGTATTTGAGTATTTGTTGCCAATGACTGAAAGTACTGACCCGGATGAAGTTGACTTGAATGCTGTTCATGGCTTCCCCGGTAATTAACCTGGTGAACTGCAAATTGTTTTCAAGTGCCTCAGTGTATCCATTTCTAAGATGAGAATAATGGTTCTCATGAAGATATACGGCTGAAAAGCACAACTGGAAACCTGGATATAGTAATATGCACTTCGAGTGAAAGAGACTACTAGAAATGAGAAAGAAGAAAAAAAAACCTTTGTAATTATATTACCAGGAGAAATCACTAATAGATTCGGGTCAAATTCTGTTTAGTCATTGGGCTTTCTGCTTTAACATCTGCAAGACCAGAACATTTATCTTAAATAATGTTAATTGACAGCTACCTGATCTAAACTGCTGATTATAGTATTTTTTTAACATAGAAATACATATATATTTATAAATATAGATATGCTAGGGGATAGCAAAAACTAGTTATAAAAGATAACGCTAAACAGGAGTGTGGGGAAGGAGGGAAAATACATGCAAGAGAAAGCTCATGCCTCAAAGTAAAACTGAACTTTTTTCAAAGCACTTTAATATATATATTATTTTCTGAGATACAGAACTTCAAAGCCTTTGGTAAAAATGTAGATAAATAGATTATTTTTATGCTGCTGAAGTGACTCATCATTTCAACAACACTTGCGATGTTTTTATGGATTTTCACCTCAAATTACTTGAGTTCTGTCTTATAAAAGATAAGTTCCTTTTATCTACATTATTTTTATCTTCTCACTGAACGGAAAAAACCCCTACTTTATAATCACCTACAGTACATTGTTTGATGTCATCACTAGACCACTCAACAAATGTAGAAAGGCATGATTACTACAGTATATGAAAGACTGATGATAGTCACTACAATGATTTTTACTTATCTGAAAGAAAATAAAACATAAAAAGTAGAATAATTTCTTTTAAAAAAGAATTTATTACAATCTTGGAACAAAATTGGAGGCTCCAGATTTTGTTATTGCTACATGGCAGCTATACCAATTGGTTTTACAATCTCTTCTATTTGGAAGCCACCTGGCAACCACTCTCTTTTTCTCTGTCCTAGAACTCACTGTTTGGTGCTGTGAGTAGCACACAACACTTACTACATGTTGACATGCACTTTGCATTCTAGCTAAGCTAGAAAAGTTAACTGGCAGTTAATGTGAAAGGTAATACAGATCTGAGGCTTCAACCTGACAGACCCACAGATTCAAGTGGAAATTAGGCACCTGGCTCCTCTTGGTATCACGGGATATAGGTACCTGAATACCTTTGAGGACCTGGCTTTGGCATTTCAGGGGACTACTTTCTTGTTTAGGACATGTGATCTCACATGCCATTAGTTTTTAGGAAGCAATAAAGTGAGAGAACAATCACAGCTTTAGTTTTCCTTATTGTTTTGGATATTTTTGTGTGTCTGTTTAGATGGTGTTGCCATTTATTACATGGTATGATTTCCTCCATAAACACTGTTTTAATAACCCAGAATGCTTTTGATAAAAGTATTTAAAATATATCTCCAGATAGATCGTATCTTTCCAATACATTATAATCCTTCCAGGAGATAGCAAGCATGAGTGCTAGCAGAAGCTTTCAAACACACTATAAAAGATCCAAGTTATGACAGTTCTTTCAAAACATATTTTTTCATTAAAATCCTCTGTAAAGTTTGTGGAGAATATTACATTCAGAACCACACTCCCCACCTCAAAAAATAGGCATCGTCATGCCACAGGAGAGTACAACAAAAAGGATATTTCCATAAGAATAAAAACAAACAAATAATCCCCCCCAACACACCAATAAAAAAATCCTCCTTTACTTCCCAAACCTTTATCAAGGGAAGATATTCACATGGTTATTATCATTTCCTGCTAGAAATATGGATAAAATCTTTTCTGAAATTTTATTCACATTGCTATTCTTCCAAGCACAATAGGGGAAAAAACCCTTCAATTACGTACTATTCACAACATTAGCAAAATTGATATTTATAGCAAATGCATGGGCGCAATCTAGATCTGAATATGACAACCTGTCACGGTATACTACTTGCATCAAAAAACCTTTTATTGACAGTTTCACTTGCTTTCTGGATTCATCTTTTTTCTTTATAATCTTGGAAAAATCCCCACTGAAAAAAGAACAGTATAAAACCTTCTGAAAAATTAGTAAAATGCTCTGAGATGATCCACCTGCTTTAAAGCTGAAGATATACTAACGTTTATATAATCAGCTTTCTGAGGGAAAACTTCAAAGCTTCCAAGCTACCTGCAAAACAGCACTGCCTGTAGCAGTGGGGTGAGGAGAAGGGGAGAGGATTGACAGGAAGGAGGACAGACGGTAGGTAGGAAAAGGAATTACAGGCTTTCGCTGCCTCGTGGTTAAACTTAACAGTATTTACCATTTGAAAAAAAAAATAAAAGACAAAGAAATGGATGCTGCTGTTGTTTTTATCACTGGTCATAACTATTTAGTAAGGATGATGTGCTCTGAGCTGTTTGTGGATCTTGGTGAAAAAGGTACAGGAAAATGTCTTCCACCACCCACTGAACTTGCAGTCACGATTTCAGTACAGCTGCAGTCCCCCTGCTCTACGTAAAGGAAGAGTTTTATCCCAGAGAGCACTCTCTCTTATTCCCTCAGAGGAAAAGTCACAATTTATCTCCCTTCTGTATAGCACCTGCTGCATCTTGGTGTAATGACTGTATTGTCTTGGTGGGTGGAGAAATGAAAGGAAGCATTGCCCGATGGGGATGAGAGGCATCCCTGGGAGGAAGGATGTTCTGTTTTACATCTGGCTGGGGCCTCTGCCTTAGACATACATTTTCCCTCTGTGAGTGAGCTGAGTTGGTGGTGAGACAGACTTTGTTTCAGAGATTTACCACTAAAAGCACAATCATTAAATAAGAGAACAGCTTTGAACAATATGTGCACAAAAGCATCCTTTTATATTGCATGTTTTTGCAGCTGGTGCTTGCACAAAGAAACACGGAGAGAATAATAGGAACACCCTTTGGTGACTTGTGTACTGGGATATGTATTTCTGGTATGAGCTTCACAGGGTACCACTCATTAACACAGCCCAAGTTGTTTAAAAAAATGGCAGCATACCCACTTTTTTATTTATACTTATTTTTAACCTAGATGTCTTTTGCTTCCTCTCCTGGTGAAACAAGGTCTATGTTTTGGGTGGGCTGAAGATTTCTGAGCCAATTCCTCAGCTGTCCTGGTTAAAGTCCATTTACATGAAGTCAATGGTGCTAAGCCAATTTGCATCAGCTGTGAAACCAGGTCTCCATGTATTTGTGTTCATAGGAATGAATGCCTGATGCAGTTTTGATTGGTGCTTGAATACTGCCAGGTTCTAAAACACTGGTTTCTCATTAATCACATCAGAGATGATTATTACTCTAGGCTTGATTCAGGCTCTCTTAAATAATTTCTAAATTGTAATTTGGTCAGATCTAGGCACTTAAAGGTGTGTCTGTATAGATAAGTGCAGTCAAATACACATATTTTGCCCTGCACGCTGAACTGGCTGAAAATGTCCAGCTATGGTCATATGTACTGTGTCCTGTATCATGTTCGGGCAGCATGGTGCCCTACCTTGCAATAAGGTTGCACAAACTTACAGCGTAGCTTCTGAACCACATCTACTTTGTGAGGTCAAGCATGCGGTGAGGACAGAATAAAGAAGCATCTATTTGCATTTGTCCCTAAGCATTCCAGACAAGGTTTCAGGAAGCCCATTTACAAACATCTCCTAGTCCATGGATGCACCTAAAACTTTCACACTGTTGGTGATGAATCATAGGTACCTACCTTATCCTTCAGATCTCTTCTGATTTAAGGCATGTAACCTCTTCTCAAAGGGCTCCATCAACAGAATGCTCCTACATAACGCGAAGGTCCCTCAGGAAATACCAAGCTCCTCGAAAAGCTCCCTAAGTCATATTCCTTAGAAGATGCAAAGCATACTCAGGAGCCTGCTGGTTTGGGCATTTCTGTACTACACTGGTGACCTCTGACTTTTGGTGCTCCTCTCTGCCTGTCGGGCCTTGCAGCTGCTCTGCTAACAAATTTACAAACAAGACAGGTATGAGCTTGTGCTCAGCCCATCCTATTTAAACTGGGTTCATAGAGAACCAGGAGTGCAAGAGATGAAGTGGTAGGCAGAGATGAAGTGATAGACACTCTGTCTGATTTTATTTTCTTTTGTTGTTGTTAATGCAGATATCATTACAATAATGAGATCAACCTTGAAGAACTGCTTAAATGTGCAACAGCCCATTCAACAAGATTGAACACCACATCCTTGGATCTGAGAGGACTGCTCCCTGCCTCAGCAGCCTCCTTCTTTTTCCTTCTTAAAGACACTGAGAACTTTTACAATATTTGGTTTATAAGCCTCTTCAGTCTGGAATGAAGCAGAGCGTGCTATTTTCATGCTCCATAGGCTACCCCATGTTGGTGGTGCTGTATTCAATCTGCGAATTTAAAAAAATTATTGAGGCACTGGATGTTAGAAACTTTGTGCTGATCTGCATAATGTTCAACAATCCTTGCCATTTTTCACTGCTAACGGATGGTGGTGTTGTGTAGTAGTTGCATGTTAAGCTGGGCAGGGGGAGGTGGAAGACGTGTAAGCACTGGATAAAGAGCTCTGACGTTGTACTTGATGCTTCCAAGAAAGGAGATATGCATTTCTCTGTGAGAATATTTGTTTCATCCATTCAGTTTAAAACACAAGGAAGGAGAAAGAGGGATGTAAGCTTTAAAAATTCTGCAGTTTTGTTTGACTTCTAAGAAGAATACAGAAAAGAAATATAAGGATTAAGGGAAAAATATAAATGAGAATGAATATATAAAGCCAGCTTTGAGGCTGCAAGGCTCTACCAGAATTATCAGGTATGCTTGCAAAGGAAGTATTAGCATATGCATTGCAAAGCAGTGGAAGCGTAATTGTGATGACAGTTATGAGCCCATAAGAAATATACAGAGAAAGATAGGACTTTGGGGGGAAATTCAATTTTAGCACAGAACAGCCTGGTTCCATCTCTAATACTGAGTATTTTTTTAGCTAGTGCATTTGGATTATGGCTTTCCTGATTCTTCAGTCTGCTTTCAGCCTCTGCAAAAATTATGATGGCTGTGGGGCTGATATAGCTTGCACCAGCTGGCAATGGGCTGCTGAAGAATCTGTCAGAGTAAGCACAGCCAGGGTGCATTGTGTCCTGACCGCTTCTGCCCTGTCTCTGACGTGCTTCTGAGATGCCTTCAAGGCAGGCAGGCAGGGAAATGGGTTGCTGGGAAAGCAATGTGATGTGCTGCCACTGTGCCTCATGCAGACGGAGATCACCTAAGTAGGAATCTGTACATTCTTGCTTACGCCTGTTAAAGGCAGTAGGACTGGAGTGCTGAAGGGATTTGGTCACTGGCATTGCAAAACCTGAAGGCAAACATGAATACATTTCATGCAGAAAGGCAGGCACTTCTGTGAGAACAGGCAGAAAGCTAAACCCAAGACATGCTGATGGAGAAGAAAGGCAGGGACACAGAAGAAAAGGGCAGATATTCACTGTAATCTCCTGAGAAACCTAGTTTTAGCCCCAAGAGGCTGAAGAGCAGGCTTTACTTCCCTACCCAAGCTGTTTTAGCACTAGGCTCCTGTGCAAAATGTGTCTACAGCAGGAGCCTTGTCCTACTTGGAGATCATCTCAGGCATACCCCAAGACTGGAGGTCGCAGGCAGAAAAGCAGAATATAGTGCCAGCTAACAGCCCTGGGGAGCAGGTAGGTAGCAAGATGCTCTTCTCTTCCACGGTGGAAAACAGAAGAGCAAAACTTGAGGTGCCTCTTGTGGCTAAACCACCCAAACAACTCAGCAGTATGTTTTGTGGATTGCTTGGTCAGCTGGGTACTATCAGTCAGTGGTAACACTTCAAAGCTTAATTCTCTTTGTATATCTAGACTAGACATTACCTTAGGATATGGGTTGTGAAAAAACTGGCAGCAAGGTGGAAGGATGAAATAGGATAGTGTAATCTCTCTCTCTACCACCTACCTTTATCTCCTTGTATTTCTTCTTTATTTGCATTTTTACCTAGTGGTTGTTCTTGTTCCCTCCTGGTCCTCCCCCTCCCCCTAGCTGCACTTTTCCTTACCCCAGTTGCTCTGCTCCGTGTGCACAACTTGGTTGGAAGCAAAACTAATAAGATTTTTCAATCTACAAAGCACAGATGGCACTTTCCATGCTTCAGAGACTGTCAATCTTGTTCGTCTCACTTCCTGGTCATTAGCAGAGGGAAGGGAGGAATGGCAGGCGCAGCAAGTCTCCTGCTAGGCTAGGAGAGGAAAATGCCCCCTATCAGCATTGCTGGGAAGTGAAGGTAGGTGAGGAATAGGGAGAAGAATAGAGAAGCAAGACTCAGTGCACAGTGCAGGAGTCTTGTCTAGTAACGATGTAGAAAAGAAAACACAAAACAGTATAAAAAGGAAATGCGCTAAAAAGAGAATAAAGTCTATTTTAAGGAAATAAATAGGGTAAATACAGAGGATATGAAGAATGTTTGGAGAAACAAGAGCCATGTGTTGGGAGATAGAAGAGATGCAGAGCCTTATGGCAAGAACAAGAACTATACAGTAATGTCAGCTAGTTGTGTGGGTGGATGTGACATTTGTAGGGCTGGAGTCCTAGGGCTGGAGCTGTGAATGGGAAGGCAGAAAGCTGGTGTGAAAAGAATGAAGACATGGCCAAAAAGAACTAATTTTATATCGAAAATGGCCTATATTATTGGTCAGGAAGGAAACTTACTATGCCTTTTCCTCTAGCCTATTTTTTTTTTAATGTTGTTCTTTGCCTCTGTAAAGCGTGTATATGACTGGCAGATTTTTCCTAATAGCTGTGGGTCTCCTAACCAATTGCAAACAACTTTGAAAGATGGGTAAAGACCTCAAATAATATTTTGCTAGAGATTTGAAAAAAAAAATAAATAGAAATAGGAGTAGCCTTATGTACTGGGCTAAAGCGAACCCCAGCATAGGGTTGCAATGTAGATGAGACTGAGAGGTATCCCTCTCCTTTCTTGCAGTCAGCAGAGCTGACCTGTTGAGAAGGTGCTCAGGGCCCACACTGGGGAGGGAAATGCCTGCAGTCCCACTGGCACTAGTAAGAAACATGGATGAACCAGGCATTGAACTCTCCTCTGACTCTCCTCATGCAAGTAGCCTCTCCTCACCACAGAAAAAGTCCAGAAAACCATCCTAAAAACACAGCCAAGATGTCTCTTTGTTTGTTTCTTGTACCTTGTGATCTGTGTTTGGTTATTTGCATCAAATATAAAAGCAACTCTTGTGCAACAGAAAAAGGTATGTATTTACATGTTGTCATTTTTAAGACATATCTATAGGAAATAGATATGCTGTGGTGGATTGACCTTGGCTGGCTGCCAGGTGCCCACTAAGCCACTCTCTCACTCCCCTTCCTCAGCAGGACAGGGGGAGAAAATAAGATGAAAAACTTGTGAGTCTAGATAAAGGCAGTTTAGGCCATTTAATGAAATAAAGCAAAGGCCACATGCAGAAGCAAAGCAAAAAACCCACAGATTTATTCTCTACATCCCATCAGCAGGCAGTGTCCAGCCATTTCCTGGGAAGCAGTGCCTCAGTACATGTAGGGGTTGCTTTGGAAGACAAATGCCTTAATAACGAATGCCCCATCCCCATCCTTTCTCTTAGCTTTTATTGCTGAGCGTGACGTCATATGGTATGGAATATCTCTTTGGTCAGATCGGGTCAAATGTCCTGGCTATGTCCCCTCCCAACCTCTTTCCCACCCACAGCCTACTGGCCTTTGATGTGGTGGTTGGAGGGAGAGCCTTGATGCTGCACTGGCACTGCTCAGCAATAGCCAACACACTGGTGTGCTATCAACACCTTTCTAGCTGCAAATTCAAAGCACAGCACGGTATGGGTTGCTATGAGGAAACTGAGCTCCACTCCAGCCAGACCCAATACGTACACCAAACTCAATAATGATCATAAAGCCCTAGAAATGTTAGTTGAAAGGGACCTCTAGAATCATCTCTTCCAGTCTCCCACACAAAGCAATACATAGATGAGGCGAGCTGTGGCTTTGTCTAACCGAGTCTTGAAACCTTCTCAGGTGGGAGGTTCCACAATGCCTCTGGACAGCCCAGCTCAGTGCTGTGCTATTTTCCCAGTGAAATTTTTTTTCCTAGTGTCTGATCTGAACCTCCTAAGCCACAGCTTGTGGTCATTGCCCTTTGTTATACCACCTGTCACCACTAAGAAAAGTTTGGGTTGTACCCTTGTCTCAAAATGTCAATTGCCTTAATAAATTAATATGCTGGTTCTGAGTCCATGGTGCTCAACTCCCATGGCATTAGTGCTCTGTAGCTACTGACAGAGGATAGCTTCATGATGAGTTGGAGATGGAGCCCTATATACTCTCATCTCCTTCTTATTTAGGATGAGAGACTTCTTACCTAACTTTAGCCTTCTGCAAGCTAGCTGTCAGACCTAAGATCTAGTCTTCCTTTGTAATTACTGAAGAGAAAAGCCCTCCCACAGTGTGATTAACTACACCTATCTTAATCTGCACCTAAAATTAGGTGGTGTGTCACTTATTGTTAGGGTTAGCTGTATCCATAGAATGTGTTACTTCAGCTGAATAAAAACAGGTCTTTGTTGCTAAAGGTGAAATTGGTAAATTCTTTCAAAACTAATTACGACTAAACTGGCAGACAGAAAGGCAGACATATAAAATAACTACCTTATTGCTTTAGAAAACTGAACTAAAGGAAAATGCACAATAGCTGTTCTTTCTGCTCAGTAATGAATGTCTTATACCACTTGGCTTATTGAGGGTTAAAGTCTGAAGGCATCTGGGATACAATATCCTTCTGTAAACTAAACACACAAAATATGACTGTGCTGCTTTCTTACTCTGTAACTTCCACTGACACTGATGTCCTGTATATAAATAGGAAACATTTTACAGTTTGTGTGCGTGTCTCTGTTCTATCTATTCGAATGTATACCCCAACATTAAAAAGCATTATATTCCTCTCCTTCTGTGGTTGATTGATACTAAATCTGTACATCTGAAAGTTTTCAAAGAAATATAAGTTATTAGTTAATTCAGCATGCATTTAAAAAGTACAACTAAACCTTTACTTGTTTCCTTCTGCATTAAGTCAGCCTGTCATAATTTCTAACTCCTCATTGTAATTCAAGATGTGATCACAGAAATATCTTCTTCTCTTCCTGGAAAAAACATCTACTTGAAGTAGACAACATCCTTTAGTCAGATTTTGTCATTATTATTTTGCTCATTTTTAGTGTTACACATGAATATTGATTTTTGCTTCGCTAAAATTTTCAAAGAAGTACTTGTTATTCCCCCCCCCCAAATCACAGAATACAACAGAAATTTCAAAATTGAGATTTGAAAAGAAATGTCTGTAAAATGAAGTGAATCTTTATGCAATTGTATTTGTGTAAGATGAAACAGATTCAAGAAATCTAAGAACTTTGTTGGAACCAGTAGATTGCAAAACATTCTCAAGGATAAGAAAAAAGAAGAAATTTATGTGATTCAGCAAAGTTTTCTTGAGCCTATGATAGAATATCTTAGATGTGAGAGGTTCCCCATTTTAGAACAGTTAATAACTCCTTACTCAGACTGAATATTGGATATAATTCAGAGCAGCATTATGAACATGAATTATTCTATCCCAAATTTCTCAGCTACCTATGAGTCTCTTCTGGTCTAATAATTATTTAATTGCAAAAAGTTGATTAGCTCCCAAAGGGAAGACAGGAATTGTCAGATTTATCTCACCTAATGTTGGGTGACTATAATGTAGAGTATTATATTTGAGCTGTGTTGCAGTCTCCAGGCAGTGAATAAAAACAGATACTGAGAGGTCATGGCTTTATACATTTGATCTATCATAGATAGGGAGGCAGATTTTGATTTTATTCTAACACAGAATGACAGCAAATATTGAATATTCAAAAAAGTTTTGTGAAATAGATGATCTTTTTTCCATGCGAGTCTAAACTTTAAATCAACTATATTAGCCAAAGAAATAAAGTAAAACATGTTGAACAGATACCCGGAATTAAATACAGGTAAGAAGGCAAAAGGTGTTTGGTCTGAACACAATTTGTCCATTTAACAATTTTCCATCACACATTGAACAGCTCCTTTCAGTGGTGTAGTCTTTCTTTTGGTTACATGGCATCTTACTTGATGCTTGGAGATAAGGTTTTGCTGCTTACCTAGTGATCGTCAGTGTTCTGTCTGCTGGACCTAACACACAAATGAGTTTTTTTCTGTTTTCCCTACATGTTTCATGTTGTGCCATGTAACTGTTGGCCTAAGCAAGTGACCCAGTTGGAGCAACTTTAGAAGTTATCATCCGCAGTAGTGAAAGTATCCCAGTGCAGATAGACCCAGCAGATGGAAATTGTTGTTGATGTGGCCTGGTATATGTATCCACTCCCTCCCAATATGTCCTCGTTCATTACAACTCTGGAAATCTCTTCCTTTTCATTCTCCTGCTAACAACCATGAGTCAACAAGAGCCTGAAAGGTATCTTTAAGCAAAGGAGAGAGACTTTCTTTTTCACCTGTTTAAATGTTACATTTTCCTTTTCCAAACTGGATAGCAGTGGTGAGCAGATTCTGGGCAGAAGAGGATAATCCAATTAATAAAACTGGCTAGGAATTTTTCGGTTAACTGTTCTCATTTGAAAAATGTTGTTTTACTGAAGTGAAACAGACTGCTTGGTTCAGAAATCTCCTTTCAAACCCATTTTGGAAAAATACTTTAGAAATGGTCAAACTATTCCACCCCCACAGAATTTAAAGTGAGCAAAACTGTATTTGGTTTTGATTATTTTTTTTAAACTGAAATAGAATAAAATGTTGTTAACAGTCAGAATAAAAGTAAATATTTAGAAATAAAGAAGGAATATGCACACTTATACTTACAATGTACATGTGTATATATTACGTACACACTTCAGAAAGTAAGTAGAAATAAAATTTCACCTTTTAATTCAAAATTTATTATCTCAGATATTTTTATAAACCAGGAAAAAAGAATTACTGCACAAACCCAAGCCTTAAATCTATTTCTTATTTCTTTTATTTAGCTCATATATATATTTTTTTAAAACACATAATTAAAGAAAATTCACACAGTCTGTTAAGGCCAATGTTTAGTTTACGATAGTGGAGTCTTCAGATCACTTTTGCTTTTGAGGAAGGGAAAAATACTCTTTTAAAATTTTTCTGTATTATTGAACAGACTTGCTCTGCAGTGCAGTTATTTTCTTCAAGGACAGATTGAATTTTAAGCCTCTATGATTATTTATAGAGCTAGATTCTCTGCTGTTTGCTGCCTTGATTGTCATTTACGTTGATGCAGAGTCATTGCTACATGGGTGTAAAATACTGTCATTCTGAGCTGGTTGATATTTATCCTACTTTGCACATATATACATCACTAGACATAGAGCAAAAAACTGCAGAATTAGGCCAGCAGTTTTACAGATATTGTTAGAGGAACACTAAGGTTATTTTTCACTGTGTTTTCATACTGATAAAACACGTTACCTTTTCAAAAAGAGGTAACGTCTTTTTTCAGTGTGTGGAAAAAAAAAATCCGAAGCCCCTAAGACCCCCGGCGACAGAAACCCAAACAGCATTAGGTTACTGTCTTTTAAATTCTTACAGACACAGCTTACAGACATCACACTAAATATCTTTTCATAGCCCTCAGTAGCATCTCCATTCTGTAGGTGTTAGGCATTACTCCCCCACTTCATCGGTGCAGAGTGGGACCCAAATGAAGGAAGCAAACATTAACTTTGATCATAGCCTTTTTCACGTTTTTGCTAGTTTCAGCCTTTAAAGGCTCAACTCAGTTACCTAAAGACAGGAATCCATTAGTGTTTAAAAATGCCATAGACCATATAAGATACCCACACAAGGCTGTAAGATAAAATACAAAACTATACCTTACTGGAAGGGCAGCTGAAGGACAGGCGGGATAGCTTAGGTCATCTCAAATGCACCTCTGTACCAATGTTTATGCAGCTCAAAACCACCCTAAGAGTTTCAGAAATACACACAAAAAGTAGTACTGTATGTTGTCATTTAAAAGGAAATGTTGCCTTAGAATAATCCTGGCTCTCTGAAGCCAGATCAAAGACTTCCTTTGCTAGAGATCTGATCTCAGTCTGTCAGGAGAGGTAAAAACATTAACTTAAAGCACCTTTGTGTGTTTTATTTCATAACTGGAGGAGACTTTAAGGATGCACTCAGTCAGTTAATACAACTCAGCTGACAACCAGTCTTGATAACTCCATAAGGTGACCAAATCCTTCTGGTAAAACTCTGCTGTTCCATTTTGAAGCACGCAGAACACAAAGCACATCAAGATTTCAGTAGCTGTGCTGAATAACAGCTCATATAAAGTTGCCATAGATCAGTTTTTCCACTAGGGAATGAAGCAGGATTAATGGAAAAGTCTCAGGGCAGGATATGACTGGATCTAAATAATTTTTTTTTGTCTTGCAACTAGTACTGTAGCTTGCAATCAAGAGAGATCCCTCTTGCTGGTATACCAAATGTATTTCTCCAGATTATCAGTCATTTCTAAATAAAACTTGAGGCTGGCTCTGAATCTGGACTGTAGACCCCGCTATAGTTCCTTTTCCCCAACTTAAGACTGTACTATTTGGGAGAGGAGTGGCTGGAGAGCAGCCCTGCAGAAAGGGATCTGGGGGTGCTGGTCGGCAGCAGGCTCAATGTGCGTCAGCAGTGTGACCTGGCAGCCAAGAGGGCAAACCGCATCCTGGGGTGCATCAAGCACAGCAAAACCAGCCGGTCAATAACCAACTGTATTCAGCGTTGGTGCGGCCTCACCTTGAGTACTGTGTGTAGTTCTGGGCCCCACAAGTTAAGAAGGTTGTGAAGGTCCTTGAATGCGACCAGAAGAGGGCAACAAAGCTGGTGAAAGGACTGGAAGGCATGTCCTATGAGGAGCGGCTGAGGACTCTGGGTTTGTCTAGTTTGGAGGGGAGGCTGAGGGGCGACTCATTGCTCTCTACAGCTTCCTGAGGAGGGGAATGGAGAAGGAGGTGCTGAGTTCTTCTCCCGGGTATCCAGTGACAGGACACGTGGGAATGGTTCAAAGCTGCACCAGGGGAGGTTTAGACTGGACATTAGGAAGCATTTCTTTACCGAGAGGGTGGTCAAGCCCTGGAACAGGCTTCCGAGAGAGGTGGTTGATGCCCCAAGCCTCTCAGTGTTTAGGAGACATTTGGAGAATGCCCTTAACAATATCCTTTAATTTTTGGTCAGCCCTGAATTGTTCAGGCAGTTGGACTAGATGATTGTTGTAGGTCCCTTCCAATTGAAATATTCTATTCTATTCTATTCTATTCTATTCTATTCTATTCTATTCTATTCTATCCCATCAGTATGACCGAAACTAACACATCATGGCAATTTTCTGTATACATCTTCTTAAAGTCTGCATTCAGCTGGTATCCTTTTTTTTGCATGTGGCCCCCCAGAAAATTTGCAGTCCACAGGGTAATTTTAGTATCCAAGGAAAATGTAATTAATGTGAGTTCTCATAAGATTTTGCAGATTAGAGGAAGTTTGACTAAGCATCTAAATCTCAGAAGATTCTCTAACTACTGATGTTAATGCATTTACCTTGAAAAGATAGAACTATGTTTTACAGAGACTTCTGTCTTCAAACAAAATTAGACTACTTGCCTAAGGCCTTGAGTACTGTTCTACTTTCCAAAAAGCATCAGGCCAGCAAAGTACCTTTGATGATGATGTCACTCCAAACCATATTGACAACATTTTCAGTCATCTTAAGGTTTTTCTTATTTGTCTAACACTATCATATTTCTGTCATTGTTAATGGCTTTTCTTTTTTCTTTTCTTTTCTTTTCTTTTCTTTTCTTTTCTTTTCTTTTCTTTTCTTTTCTTTTCTTTTCTTTTCTTTTCTTTTCTTTTCTTTTCTTTTCTTTTCTTTTCTTTTCTTTTCTTTTCTTTTCTTTTCTTTTCTCTTCTTTTCTTTTCTCTTTTCTTTTCTTTTCTTTTCTTTTCTTTTCTTTTCTTTTCTTTTCTTTTCTTTTCTTTTCTTTTCTTTTCTTTTCTTTTCTTTTCTTTTCTCTCTTCTCTTCTCTTCTCTTCTCTTCTCTTCTCTTCTCTTCTCTTCTCTTCTCTTCTCTTCTCTTCTCTTCTCTTCTCTTTTCTCTTCTCTTCTCTTCTCTCCTCTCCTCTCCTCTCCTCTCCTCTCCTCTCCTCTCCTCTCCTCTCCTCTCCTCTCCTCTCCTCTCCTCTCCTCTCCCCTCCTCTCCTCTCCTCTCTTCTCTCTTCTTCTCCCCCCTTTCCCCTTCCCTTCCCTTCCCTTCCCTTCCCTTCCCTTCCCTTCCCTTCCCTTCCCTTCCCTTCCCTTCCCTTCCCTTCCCTTCCCTCACTGCTTACAGAGTTCTTGCCTACACTGCTTATAGGATTTGAGGAGAGGATCTGACATCTCATATGGGTCCCAAATGGTGTCAGATGACTGTAGGACATGATTATCAATTTAGGGGATGAGGTGGGGTTTTTTTCAGTTCCAAGTGTCCAAAATAATGTGAAGGTTGTGCTGCAGTCACCAGACTGGTACTTTTACAGCATGACACCAAGGATATGTGTTGTATGCTCATGGAGGTATGTGCATGCCTTCAAAGGCACGCTCCTACAACCTGCGTGGACAGCTATATAGGACACAGAGAGACAAACATGGCGTGGGGTTGTTCACGCTGCCTGTAGGGAGTGAAACATCCCCAGAAGCACTTCTGAGTTTCACCTGAGCTATTCATGTCAGAGAGAGCTTGTGATCAGGCAGAAGACTTTGGGATAAGCGGTGGGACTAACCCAGACTGGGACTAGGGTCAAGTCTAATCTATCCCAGCTGGCAGGTGTCCAAGCAACAGTGCTTCTCTCCTGCTGTTTCTAAGGAGTGGCTACACCTCAGTTTCCCCACTGATCAGTAGTCTGCCTTTTCTCCAACAGCAGAGTTTTATATAGCTCTTTGATTAAATTAGAGAAATAACACACCTGCCAGCGTAAATAAACAAAGTCCGGGGAAACAAATGACCCTTTCCCACTGGCTTCTGTGTCCTCTTCTCCTCTGCTTTACTCCAATTTTTCACCTGAAAATATTGATTTTGCTAAAATTACTTGTTTTGTCCATTGGGAAAATTGAAATTAAATGTTTTGTGCCAGCTTGATATTCATTTGTGCTGGCTGAGCTCCCTTGGAGCCTCGTGGGAGATGTCGCTTGTGCACTTTATGCCCCCTTCCTCCCTGTGGGCTGGGCTTCCCATCTGAACTACATCTTCTGTAAGGAGAAACCCCACACCATTCCTTTCAATCAGCATGTGCCTCTGGATCTCCCTGTCCTGCTCTGTTTCTTTCTAGAGAGATCACATTTCTCCTTTTCCCCGTAATTTCTTTTTTTCATTGGGAAAACAGATTTTTTTCTGCTTCTGCCTAATGTCTCTCAGCTTCGCTGCTGTCAAGTCCACAAGAGCTTTACCTTCCACCAAATGTATTCTTCTGAAGTATACTTTGTCCTGTGCTGATAACGAGGACAGGCTTTGCTCAATAGATCCCTTTATTTGTCAAATATGTCTTTTGCATTGCCACAAAAGGATTTGGTGTATCAAAGAAGGTTTGAAAGGAGATTGGATCACTCTCTGTATTGCACTTATCTTGAGATTCAGAACTTCTGCGGTAGCCTGGAAAAAAAAAAAAAAAGAAGTTCTCACCTTTGGATAATTAGGGGCTTTGTCTATATAAGGTTTTTTGTTTGTCTGCTGTTTAAAATTTTTTACTGAAGCCCTATCAATTGGTCACATCTGGGACCGGTGTCTCTGGTGGCAGTAATTCCACACACACACAAGCATGGATAAACCAGTTGCCAGGTTAGACTCGCAGGGATTGCTTTTTCCCTCCTTCTGCCATGCATGCCGTGGTTTGCTTTCTAGCCTCATCTGTGAACTTTCTTTATGAATAAATGGGTATTCATATCCTGTTATAAGGTCCGAAAAGCTGGGAATGCCCTTGTCCTTCTCTGATTTATTTTTTCTTTTTTTTTTTTTTCCTTTTTTTCTTTTCCCCTTCTGGTACCTCCTTTAGTACCTCTCACTGAATTAAGTCCTTCCTTTACCATCTCCTGCAGTTCCATTTCTGTCTCCAGAAATGCCCCCTCATTAGTTCCTAGTGCAAATAGCTATACTAGGCCTAGTGCAAGTTGCATTGTTTTCCGAAGAATCCCATTTAGTTCTGTACATTTTGGATAAAGATGTATTTAAGTTTATTTAGTTTACATATATTTAAGTTCTTCTACTTTTTTGTTATGCAACCTTTACTATTTTTGTCAGATGAACATGGCTTTAGAGGTTTGGAGTTTTATGTTTTGTCTTTTTGGGGTGTTTTTTTTCATTTCGTTGGTTTGGTTTTCCTTTTTGGGGTGGCTTTTTTTGCTTTTGTGAATCAAATTTAATTGAGTCTGGTGACCACAGTAAATGTTAATCAGTGCTTGGGAAACCTTTAGAGAAGGAAGTCTATTCTCTGATATCAATCGCACAGGAATAGCAGTGAAGTGGCTCTCTGAGCCTTGGTTTAAAGCCAACAATAATGAAGTCTCTCTGTTGTTTATGAGCACTATTTACCCAAGTATGTCTTCAGTAAAGACAATAGGATTTGGCTCTTAATAATATAGCATGATTGTGGATAGGGAATGTGTTGCACCAAAAAAAGCAATTTTTTTGCAATAAGGCTACAAACCTAAAGTTTATAAAACATTTTTGTGCCAGTTGAAATAAAAATTATATGTATTTGGGATGAGGTTTTTTGTTCTCTGGTACCTTGACAAACAATCTTTTTTTAGCCTCTGGCTCACAATATTGACAACACAAATGTTGTTGGCTCACAATATGACAACATTCATGATTAACTGCAGTGCATTCCTTAACATGGATCTTTCTATGTTCAGTTGAAATGGTTGATTTGAACAATTTTAAAGCATACATCAAAAGTTAAAAAATGTATTATAAAATGTTGATTTTGGGGAAAAAAAAAAGTTATTTCTTTAGTGAGAGAACAAAATTGCTTTTCTAAAACAAATATGTTTTTATACTGAGGATAATATTTATGCTCAGCCTCTATGTATGTGACATAGGTACCTGGATGTTTTTGGCAGTTGAAGAGAATTAGCCTACAGTGAGTGCTTATCTGGATGTCCACTCCAAACATTGAGGAGATTCAATTTGATCTCACAAATCACAGATTCTACATGAGGTCATCAGCTTTAACCTAACGACATTTAAGGGTAAATAAATAAATGTGCAGGAGTTGTGTGTGTGTGTCTAGTGAAGGTAGCGCACATTTTACATTTTGTGTATTTTTTTTTCTTCTGTGCAGGAGGGTTAGAAACTTCTGGAAATGAGGGAGGGAGGGAGGGAGAAAAAAGACTAATCTGTAACCACATGACTCTAAGTCCTTTAATAATAGCAAAAACATCGGACTGTGATAATAATTTTAAAAAGTCATTATTTTTTCAGTGCTATCCTTTATCCTGCAGTAGTGTAGTACGATTACACATAGCATTGTGTGATACTAAAAAGCTATGTTTATTCAGAGAGATACTTAATCCTGTAAATCAACAGAATTTTTAAAGAAACCTCCCAGAAAAATATTCAGGTAGAATTTCAGTATTTTATGTACTATTTCCAACTTAGGAAGTACACAAACAAGATGACCTTCAGGTATTGGACTCAGGGTCATTAACTCTAGTCGAGGAAGAAGAAGAGGTAGCAGCACAGGAAATAGATAAATACACAAACTTTGTAATTCAACAAATACTCTTGCTGATAAAAAAGCCTTTTTTTGTTTTTCTATGATGGCCATATGTTTATGCATATGTGAATGACACAACTGTGTTGTGAGTTAAAAATTTACCCAAGTTCTCAGGGATAATCTCATAAGCAGGTTGCCTTTATCAGTAGAATAGGATACGTGAGGAAGGCAGGCTACATGGGGCTACTGCTTTCATCCCTGCACAAGGGGACATTGAGAGAACAGAAAAAGGCAAGGAGAGTGAAACAACAAAGTTCAGAGGATGTCAGCATACAGGAGGAATTAATATACACTGGAGAATACTGAGAAGAGTTGGTTGAAAAGATATTTTTATCAGCAACAGGCAAAGAGAATCAATCCCTAACTATCGTTCAAGGCTGAGAGAGTACAGACAAAAAATAGCACTTCAGGACAGATAAATCAGTACATGCTAGTGATTCACCCACCAATAAAATTACACTTATTCATTCAGATGAAATAATAAAGGAAATAATAATAATACAGATTGTGACACCATGGAAAAGAGGGATGTCTGAAAAAGTAAAGAGAATGCGTTAATGTCATGCTCTGAAAGTCTAAGGACAAAGAACAATATTTAAGCAAAGCCAGAAAATAGGCGTGTTGTCTGACTGAAGCTTATGAAGAAGTCTCAGCTGAGTTTACCAAAGAAAAATGTCAGCTATAGTTTGGAAAGGAGTGCTGGGTAAATCCAGGTTAAAAGTCACTACTTGGATGTTATTCATTTCAGCGAATACACTTTAGTGGAAGTTCTACTCCCAAGATATTTCTGAGATTAATTGGGTAGATCTAAGAGAGCTAGAAAGTTTTCAGAGTTTATAATGGATGATGTTTTAATTTGGCTTAGAGAGTTTAAATTATGCAATGAGAGATTTTGGCAAGGTTTTCAGAGAGTAAGAAGAAAGAAGTACACCAAAGACTTAGATTAATATAACAAATGTTCTATGCATTAGACAGAGAGGGATTAATCCTTCACTGTTTTGTGCCCTCAGTTTAACTTTGTGTAACTGCAAGGAGAACTCTGCTTTAATAGCATCCACGTTACACAGTTCCAAATAACTACATCGAATATGAGACAAAAGAAAACTATGCTGAGTGTGAATCACTACCCACAGATCCAGGTGAAACTGAACTCTGAGCTTCTCTCTCACTATAATCTCTTTGCAATGCCCTGCTAGTACAAGGTATTTTCAGTATAATGTAGGTTTTAGAGTAATAAAATAAAGTCCTTCAAATTTCACCTTTTGGGGGAAAAATCTATATTTTTCTGTTTGAAATACATTTTATTTGTGTGGTAAACTGGAATGGAAAAGTCTGGAATCCATCATAAAAATCCATTTAAAACTGCATGAATTCTGGGCATCAAACAATGGTGTTTCCACAATGGGTTACAGAGAAATTATTTAAATAACTGCATGAGATGAGACAGCTCTATGTGTAAAAAAACAATTTCTTTTAAGTAAAGTATCAGAACAAATCTGATGTTGCCATTTCAACACCAAACTGCCTCTCTCCAGCTATTTACAGTGTAATTGCCATCCCAATTTCAGTGAAGTTCTGAAATATTTTTCTTTCATGCTGTTTCAAAGAGTGGTAAGGATTTGATGAAACTTCAAATACAGCTGCATTTGGGGGAGTAGGGGGTAGGAGGAAAAGCAACCAGCACCATCGCCCAAGGCCATAGGCCGCAGGTGGCTATGTTGGATAGAAGTACAATCACTCCACTCTTGGATGGAAGAAGAAAGAGATCCTTCCTATCCTGTCTTCCCAGGTCTCACTGAATCATCTCTGCCCCCAAATCTCCCTTGGCTCTGGAAATCTGGGGAGAAATGTGTAATAAAGACCTTAGCATCTGAAAAGTGCTTAAAAAGGCAGTATCCCTATTTTCTTATGTTACAAAATATAATTTAAATGAGAAATAAGTTAAATAATTGGTATGTACGGAAAACAAATAGTTATCCATAATTCCGTACCATGAATATTTCCAATTAACATTTTAGCATGAAGCATATGGTTAAGAACTTAGGTTCAATTCAAGCAGAACACCATTTGGGATTTAACTGATAGGTATTCAGTAAAACTCTACAGCGTGTTTAGCAAACAGCAGCAAAAAATGTGTGACCAGTTTAATCAGCATGTGCATTGGGAGTGGCTATAAATATGTTTCTAATGAATACCCAACTACCCTTGTGAAATCAACATTTATGTGCTTCTCTTGTCTGCCCAGGCTTTTCTTTCCCCCCCTCCACCTGCCTTCTGAACCTTGCAGCCTGTGGGTATTCACTGGCAAAAACAAACCCAAAGAAACAAAAGCAAAACCTAAATGCAAGGGCAAGAGAGGAGCTCTTGCAGTTGAGCAGTCTGACAGAAAGGAAGGCAGGTTACCTCCTCAGTACCTTTGGCTGGATTAATGTACGCAGACACATGCACGCAAACATTTACATTTGTAAATAGATGTGTGTTGACTAGCGCCAAAGCTTCTCTTGCATCTGGAGTTTTGCAAAGCTTTGTTCTAACCTGCGGATTAGGCTCATGATGGGACAGGCATCAGGGAAATGGTCCACAGGCTCTGTTCCTCGGAGACAAACAGGTTCAGAATATAGCTGTGATCCTACTGGGAGTGAGGAAGGGATTTATGTCACCACTCTTTGCTAGATCTTCTCAGAAGAGGACAGCTGTCTGTAGACTGATTTTCTATGCTGACTATTGGGAAAGATTTGTCCTGATCTATTGCCAAAATGCCAACAGCCTTTTCATGTACTGTGGTGCGTTTCTACAGTCTTGTTAACAGAGCAGTATTCCATTTACTTTGAATAGCAGAGTAACGTTTTGAAGGTCTTCTGTCTTAGCGATGCCACAGGAAAAGCTAGTGGTGCTGGAGTGGTTTCTGGTACTCGGAAAACACAGCGTAACAGTCACTGTGTAGCTGCATGCTGGAGTAGGGAAAGGAGAGGACTAAGTAGCTGTTGAGGAATGAGACCGTGCTTTTCATATTCACTGACATTAAGCAAAATGTTCTTGCTCGGCAGAAGAACTTAATCAATCAAGAAATGATTTTAAGTACCTTTAAAATTGCTTGTTGTCTCAATTCTATATGCTAATGCAATGATTCATGTGGCTTCAGTACTGCAGGTTGCAATCAGTCTTTCCAGTAGCTAAACACAATCCTTTTAACTAGCATCCTGTAAAATCCACATTAAGAGGCTGCAAGCTTAATTCATTAATCTCTTCATTAATCTACCATTGAACTATCAGACGAGGGGTATTAGGAATCTCTGGGCCATTTTATACAGATTTTACCCCTTAAATTTCTAGAACACATCTTAGTAATAGCTTGGTGTGCATTGTTGCAAACATGTCGGACAGCATTTCTAGCTTCATCTGATCAAAAAAAGCATATAAGCCAACAAAAGTTCTATTCTGGGGATTGGTTCACATCTAAAAATTTTCTGAAGTATTTAAACCATTTTCTTTTAGGAAAAAAATATGAGATATGGGTTGACAGCTTGTATGACAAGTTTTAACCCAATGGGATTTTAAAAAGCTGGAAATTAATCCTGAAAATCCAGGTTTATAACAGAAAGCCTTATAGGCTCTTACCTGTATCGCTAGTGAGAGCTGTTAGAATGCTAACACTTTTTTAAAAAGCCTTTCAAAATGTTTTATTTTCAAAATTCAAACTTTAAAATAGTTTAGTTGTAACCAAGTGCCAAAGCTATACCATTGGGAAGGAGAAAAATCCCTCTATTAGATTTTTTGGCAAAATTTATTTTATTAATCAGAAACATTTTCAAACCATTATTTAAATAAAATTCTGCATTAAAAAAAAAAGCCTTTCACTTCTGTGCAGCATTGCAACTAAAGATCTTGGGAGTCTTTGCAAACATTCATGAACTTAGGCTCTCAACCATTATGTGGAACATATAGTTGCTCTCATTTTTCAAATGGATAAACTGAGTCACACAGTGAAGGTGGCTTAGGTATTGCAGTTCTCCTTCCTCATTCAACTTCCACTATGTATTTCAGTAATTACTTATTCATTGCCCCAGAATTCACATGAGAAAAATTTGTATTTCCATTCATCTAGCAGATTAATTCATCTACTACATTTATCAGGAAGATTTGGTCTCCATTCCATGTTTCAGGAGAGACGGCAGAATGTATCATCCATAATAGACACTAGGGAGCATTAAGTGTCTTGGCTAAACAGAGATTTCAACCAACAAACATTCAAAGTCTGAGGTTCATTCCACCTCGCTTGTGAGCTGTCCAAACTAGGAGCTTAACTGCCCTGCACTTCTATAGGTAGCAGAGGAAGATGATGATTCAAGTCACAAGTGAAGGTCTTCAGCCACAAAGTGAATGCTTAAAAGGAAAACAGTTTCTTTTTTTTTCCCCCTGTTGGTTAGCTTAGGTAGCAACTCAGTGTGCCGAAGTGTGGTGCAGTTTAGCTCATTATTTTTGTGGATAGAATACTAGGATGATTTTTCTCCCTATAAACTTATGCAAAGAAACCCAAGCATCTCACTGAGGGCTCTAGGGTCTTCCCATAGCCCCCGTATTTCTCAATGGTATGATACCTTTGTTCAGAACTCAAGCTAAAACCATACACAGAGAAGTGGCAACACAAAGGATAGGTTAGGATGGGATAGGATGATAGGATAGGATAGGATAGGATAGGATAGGATAGGATAGGATAGGAAGGATAACTCATATTATTTATTCCTAGTTTTGTCTTACTTCTAAAAGACATGAAATGGCTTTGACTGTGGCAGCTGTAATTTTGAATGTTACATTTACCTCCTACTCTTACTAGTGATATAGTGTGAGAGTCTACTGTCTACTCTCTGTTGCAGCTGTTTCTGCCCATTACATCATTTCCAAACAGTCCCAAAGGCTCTACCTTTACTACTAAATCAAAGTGAAATGACTTACTCAAGCTTTGTTCCCTGACTCAAAGACTTGAACCTTCTTAAGTAGCTGCAAAGACTTGAACTTCCTTAAGTAACTGGAATCAAGCAGAAAAAAGAGAAATTGGATCTCCGTACACACCTCTACGTGTACAAATATAGTTAACAGCATAAACTTGGTGCATTTTCATTGTCCACAAAGGCAGAACTGCTAGATTAATTCCATCTATACACTGCAGAGCTGTGCCCATGCTAAGTGGGTATTTGATTGTATTCAGCAATTGCTGCCCTATCACCAATGTCTGTGAATCCATTTGTGGCACCACATAAAATTCTCCCTCACTACCAGCATTTCCAGCTATTGTAATTTCCCCAAAGAGATAGGAGATTTATTTTACCCAGCTACAGTACTTGAGAGATTTATCAGTGCTGGACATGGTACAACTGCTAAATGACCCTCCTGGAATACATGACAAACCAAATCTTTTCTCCTTTCCTCCCTCCCTTAATTTCTTTCTCTCTCTCTCTCTTTTTCTTCCTTCTTCCATCTTTCTCTCTCTCTCATTTTCTGTTTTCAGTTTTTCCTTTCTTGTTGAGAATGACTTAAGAAAAATGGACATGTATGAGAGTCCAAATAAATGTTCAAAGCATCACACTTGGCCATTATGTTCTTTCAGTGCTCCATTGTGTTGACATTCAGGAGCATATTGTCATTTACAATGCACTCAGGCATTCGGTGGATCATATGATGATCTGAATCTCATGACTTACAGTCCATGTGTCAGTTGCTCCAGTCAACAGGGATTTTCTTTAAAGCAGAATGTCAGCCAGTGAAGGATGTCAGAGTGTTAGAAAGACTATGTCATTGTTCCAGCTACATGAAACAAAAATGTTTTCAGAGTTCCTGTGGCTCCTCTGCTGTCACCAGTCAGCATCTACCTGTCAAGTGGCCGAGAACTTGAGGAAAGGCAAGATGAGAGCACACAAAAAGGCATTTCTAAAGACTGTGGGACTAGTGTAATTGCTCGTGGCTGTTTAAAGGGGACAATTTTTCATTTTCAGGTCATGTTTTACTATTGTATGGGGGTTTCTCCTTTCCTAAAACATTAAAGAGAAACAAAAAATGTTCAGAAACCTAAATATATGCATTGAATATTCATTTAAAACCACCTGGAAGAAGGGCTTATACCAGCTGTTTCTGATTAACACACCTCTAAATATTGAGAAACTTGTATTTGTGACTTTTTCACAAGAAATATCATTATTTTACTCAGCACCCCTTCCAAACTTGCAAAATGCCACTCTTGCATCCCCTTTTTTCCAAAGATTGTTTCACACTGTCCAGAAAGTCTTGAAGCTGGTTTAAATTGATTTACAAATGCAACCAATCACTCACACTAGCTCTTTATACCATACGTTATGCTCAAACTCTTGTTTATGGACAAAGATGAAGCATACTATATAAGTATATATATCAAGTCAAGAATTTATTGTTAGTGTAACTGATATTTTAACAGTGTAATTCAAGAATAATTTTTAGTTTAGGTCTAATTTTACAGAAAAAGAAAGAAGGTATAATAATGCAGCTAGTATACTTGTATAGAGAAAAAAGTCTCAATAATATTAATAATACAATTAAAATTGTAACATACACCTCTTAATTTCTATCCCTTTTTCTGGTGTTATGCCTACCCTTCTGGCTGCTTTTCTGGATCTTAAACTACTGACTACTTAAAGTAGCTACTTAAAATATCTTTGGACTTCTAGAGAGTGTAACAGCACAAGTTGTCAGCTTGTCCTCTTCACTCTGGCAGGAGTGATGTTGTTGATGTTGATGGCTTCTTCCTCATTCTAGGATCTGCTTGGGGTCATTTTTATATGTTTACTATCATGCTTTAACGCTTTTACTCTGTCTTCATTGGTCAGCAGCTCCATGTTATATCCACATTTACTGTATATGGTGGCTTTTATGCATTAGATTCTATTTTTGTTCTCTTTGTTACCCCTAAAACAGTTTTGCCCAGATCCAGATCTGTGTTGCTGTAACTGACCATGGGTGAGTTGTTAATAGCTGTGAGATGTTTATAGCTGTGGGGTCATCAATGCCAGCCTTTGCCCCATCCCTTATCCCCTGCCAGTGCACCTCTGCAACAGTACTCCAAAGCCTTTGCTATCATACCAGGACTGTATTTCTCTACATCATTATGTTAGAGTCAAAAATCTCTCTTTCTGCATAAAGTAACTGCTCATTACTGATATCTATATACACCTAAGGATGTACCACACAAAGATAAAGAAAAGTGAAACAAATTAGCCATAGACACCCGGCCAGTAAGAGAAATCACAGTCACAGTTAACCAAGAGAAACAATGCTGCAGGAGGGTCAAGAAAAGCTCAAGCAAAGCAGGTCTGGCAAGTCTCACTCCTGCAAACCATGCGAACTCAGTGCAAAACATATGGCCTGTTACTAGCAATGACAATACCATGTTACAGAGCATACATATTACATGTGACATATATCACAGGGTAGCAAGAAGTCAGGCATTGTTTCAGACAGAAAAACTTGTGTGTGCAGCAACATGAAACAGGGTTAATTTTTCACCTGTATCAGTCTCCCCAGCGTGATGTTGCTGAGGAGACTGATGGGGAATTTGCAGCTGATTCTGGTTAGTGCAAACATCAAAATTCCAAGTGCAAAACCTTTACAATTTTGCATATGCTTAAAATCTTCCTATGAAACTGTGTAATGAAATCTTTTGTGAAACAAAATCAGAGGCATTGATGTAAATGGTTCTAAAATATTTTTATTTCTGTTCTGAATGAAAAGCACTGCTTCAAAATCTGGTACATTGTACCAGGGCTGTGATCTGATTGAAGAAGCCTCGGTTCTGGTCATTTTATATAGCATAATGATATCATTATTTCAGAGCAACAGGGACCATCTGGTGGCATTTCAACTATGGAGGAGCTGTCTTTTCTAAAACAAAATAAAAAAGACTTCTTTTTGCATTAATTATGAGAATGATATGGGCTCTTTCTGTCTTTTTTCTTTCTCTCTCTTTCTCTCTTTCTGTCTTACTGTCATTCTCTTTTTCTTTCCTGAATGCAGCAACTGATGTAATAAATAACAAAATAACCTGTGGATTGGAAGATGGCCCTGCGCATCCATGGTTCCTGATGAAACATTTGTGGCATTTCTTATTTCTGCTTAACATATGAATTCATCCTGATCCCTGATGAGATTCTACATAGCATAAAAACATCCATCTTAAATAAGGTTTTTATGGAAACACCTCGTATCTCTTATCTAGTTGTTGTTAGGTTTTATCAGTTATGTCTGAGCTCCCTGAGGATGTAAACATATGACTTGAACTAATTTAATGTACTAAAAATGAATATTCCTTACTTATACACCCTTTCCATCTCTGAATAAACCTGCTATTACTGGTGGAGGTGACATGCATTGAGATTACCTCTTTCTCAACATTAAAAGAAACCTGCTATGTAACATTTAAATGCTTTTGTCACAGCCTCATTCTGTGTTTTTTTAATTTTTTTATTTTCATGTTAGTTAAAATTGCAAAATAGTAGGAAACAGCAAGAAGAATATTATTCTTAAGCCTGTCAGAGGTGAATCAGCCAAATCCGAGGCTGAAATGACAAGCACATCAGTCACTGACAAAAACCAGCTGCCAGGCCTCTTTATATGCAAGTCATTCAGTGAGATATCAAAACGTGGAAAATATAATACTCCTACCAACATTTCTTGTTGAATTAATGCCCAGGTGAGTTCTTCTGAAATGCTGCAGTTGTATCTTAGAAAAAACAAGAAGCAGTAAAGCATCATACTTATTAGGACCCAATTTGCCACAGCAGCAGTCAAGTGCTTCAGCCTCTCCCAGTGGCAATGGGGAGGGAGGACTGGGGATAGGGAAACTTAGATTAAATTCATAGTGCAGTGCACATTTAGAATTCAATATTGACAGCTCTAATTACACACACCTTTCCATCACAAGTTCATTAACTAAGAGGAAAATGCTAGAAACAGCAGTATCAACTTCTCGCGGAAATAAATAAATAAGTGCAGAGCCAAGTGCTCCAGAGTTTCTGACCTTTCCCCTTTCTTTCTGGCAAAGCCCCACATGTTATTCCCTGCACTTTTGTTTATTTTTAAGATTGGAAGAAAAGAAAAAGCTGGCTGGATATTAATCCTTTGTTCAAAATGTAACCTTAAAATGTTGCAGAGTGTGGGGTATGATGTACTCTTAGGGTATTTACTTCTAGCAACTTTTTAAAAACAAGAAATCTTAGCTACTCTTCAGGCTTCCTCTAAAATAGATTAAGAGAAATAAGCACCCTGAGAAGGCAAATATTTTAGAATAGGCTGAACTGTTTCATGGAAACAATTCATTCTCTCCATCAGCAAAAGAGAGAGCTTGGATGGCCAAATGCTGGTTGAGGCGAACCCTGCTCCTTCAGAAGATATCACTAAGAACACAGGAAGTCTATTACTCAGCACAAGATCAAAACACGACCTACCTGTAGGACATTAGCCATACTTATGGCCTCTGTGCAATTGCATGTGTCAGCCTGTATTGGGTTTGGTGAAGATGGAGTTAATTTTCCCCATAGCAGCCCTCATAGTGCTGTGCTTTGTATTGGTAGCTAGAAAGGTGTTGATAACACACCAGTGTCTTGGCTACCGCTGAGCAGTGCTCGCACAGCATCGAGGCTGTCTCTCCAACATTCCCCCCTCACCAGTACGCTGGGGGTGGGCAAGATCTTGGGAGGGGACGTAGCCAGGACAGCTGACCCAAGCTGACCAAAGGGATATTCCATACCATATGACGTCTGCTCAGCAATAAAAGCTAAGAGGAAGGGGGGGGGGGGCATTCGTTATTATGACATTTGTCTTCCAAAGCAACCGCTATGCATATTGAAGCCCTACTTCCCACAAAGTGACTGGACATCACCTGCTGATGGGAAGTAGAGAATAAATCTTTTGTTTTCCTTTGCTTTCGCGGGTGGCCTTTGCTTTATTAACCTGCCTTTATCTTGACCCATGAGTTTTTTCCATCCTGTTTTCTCTCCTCCCCCTGTCCTGTTGAGGAGGGGAGTGATAGAGCGGCTTGGTGGGCACCTGGTGTCCAGCCAAGGTCAACCAACCACACAGTCATTGTCCAAACGCAGCATTTTACAACATTGGAACAGGATGTTACAGTCAATTAATTTAAAATATGATTTCCACTAGCATAGAAGCTGATAGAAGGAATTCATCAGCATATACCAAGTCAAGTGAGACAACTTAGTCTAGCTACAATTCACAATTTAAAGATAATGAGGGATGGGGTTTTGTTGTATAGATACTGTTCCATCATATTCACCATAAATTCCCCGTAAGACCAGCTTCTGCATTGTACCAACAAACACAGTTTTTATAAGTGATTACGTGTAGATAATTCTAAATGTCACCAGTGTAGGCACAGCCCCTTGCTTTTCCTCTCTGAGTCTAGTTCTGTATATTTAGTTTGGTAAAAATTGTTGGATTTTGACCTTACGAAGTATGGATATGTCTTTTCTTTGAGCATCATGTCCCCAGAGAGATTAAAGGTATATTTTGAGTTAGGCTATGAATTAACTACTGCAAAATCAGGTTTAGCTCTAGCATCAATTTGAGGATGTGTAATTCACATGAGCTATAAGGTCACAGACAGTTCTCATGTAATAAATTACCTGCGATAAGGAAGTGTGCCAGGAAGTTAGAGGAAAGGGTCACTGGTGCATCCATCTCATGATCATGTGAGACCATTGGTGGGGAGCCCAAACAGGACTGATGCATGCTTAGCTTAGGGCAAGTTAGGGCAAGGTGACCACAGTAATTAAAGAATTCCTTGTTTGATTTTCCATTTAATAATCATTTATTGAAGATCTCATAAAATACTGAGGTATTTTAAAACTGCCATAGGTGAACTCTCCAGTCATTCAAATTTTAAATAATTTGACCACATGAATAATAGTAGGACACAAGCTCCTTACGTACATTCATGGAAACCATGATGCATTTTTCTTGTTCATTTTACGATATTACTTCTCTAGTGCATGAGTCAGTTTGAAAGATTTGTTTAGTAACACTAGCAACATGAATAATGTCTTAAAAGGAGAAATATGAATCAATCCTTATTGAGATGCAAATCAGTATTTTATCTACTGATACAGCATGAAAAGTATATGACATTTTTCTCTTTATACAAACAGTAGACTGTAGAACTTTGCAAGCTAGCAGAAGTTTCTACCTTCAAAAAATGTCCGAGACGTTGCTATATCTTAAGAAAAAATAATCTTTTTATAGGAATTATGAATATTTTTAATATGTATATGATTCAGCTCCCCACAGCTAGCTGCAGGATTCAGCTGTTACCATGCAGACTGCTGTAAAGATTACTATAGACTTTGCTATATCTCCTACCAACAATTTCTTTTTTGCCCTCATTCCAGACATTATTCGTTACAAAGCATATTTTTTCAATAAGTGCATTAATGTTCTGTCATGCCAAAGACTATTCTGTTAAAGACAGTCTGATACTTGGAGAAAGGATGCTATTTTTTATTAAAAAGATTGAGCATCACCCATCTATCAGGGTTCCATATTTTGTTTATCTGCCAGTCTTTCTATTATTTAACAGGCAAAAAGTGCTTGACAAGGAGCATTCAAACAACTACTTTTCAAGTTAGGTTGTCTGGAGTTGCATTTCTGCCTTTTTTTTTTTTTTTTTTGGAATAATGGTATCCATGAATGAATGTCTGGCAGATAAGAAGCTTTCATATGTTCTGGCCATTTACAAATGCTGGGGAAATGCTGTACTCTTTCTAGGAACAGGTAGCTAACAGAATTATGTCCTCAGTCTTCTATGTAAGTGCATGTATGGCTAGTCTACAGTGTTGCTTGTGTCCAGAAAAAAAAGATGTTCTTTAATCAGTAAATTTCCCATAGCACTAAAGTACTGGTTAGTATTTTTCGGAAGAAAGCACTAGACATCATTTTCTTCTTCGAAGTGAGTACAGCAGATCTAAAAAGTCATCTGATTTCTTTAGCTATGTAATAATGTAATAATAAATATGTATGTGATATGTAATAATAATATGTAATCATATGTAATAATAAAAGTCCCTAAATGTTATACAGACACCCTAACTGGGTTCCTCATTCCATGTCCATCTGGCACTATGAGGAATATAAGTACTTGCCAGTTCTGGTTTAAGTGAACATGGCTGCATGGTATGGAGCTGTTCTCTGGCAGGATGTCTCTGTTTCCAAAGTAAATAATATGATCAGAGTTCAGAATTTCTTTTAAGGAAATATTATTTGAAATGTCTGCTTTTGAGTGATTTTTTAAAAAATTTTGTTAAGTGTCCATTTACTAGAAAGAAAAAAGCAAAACAGAACTGCAAGTTTGTGCAATGCATTCAAAGAAAGTTTTTTCTAATATTTACAGTTTTGTTTATTTGTATGTAATTTGACTTTTAAAGAAGTTAGCTGAAGTGTGGGCAAGTCCCAGATTCAAAGCTGCAGCAGCTTTGTATTTATCCCCAGGTTAGATTTTGTTTCAGCAAATCTTCATATGGTTTGTATGTGCTGTTATAATTACATCAGTAGTGCTTCTAAAAGCCATTTCCCATTTTAAATATGCAAAATTTATCAGTGATTAGTAAACATCTGTTACCAGGTCTGTTGTAGAATATTGTCTCTTCATCAAGCTAGGAGGATTGCATTTAATCTGTTCCAATAGCTCAAAAGATTAAAGGTATAAGAACTTTAAGAAAAGATTTTCAGTTTTCTTGTTTACAAGTTTTTTCATCCTGTAAAATAGTTCCTCAGTAGATCAAATCTTCAAATGTTTAAAATGATATATTATTATGTTGACAAATGCTAGCTGACGATTCCTCTAATCTTTCAGTAACACTGGAGTGATGCTTTTACGCTCTGTACAAGAAATTAGTTGAGGTAAGAAAGAGGAAGAGTGCTATTGATCTTGTATTAGCAATACCTGACAGAGTGTGTTTTCCATGTCACAGGATGCCCCTACGACCATGACAGCACTACCCAGATTGTCAGTATTTTGTTAGAACTGTGTGTCTGGGATAAATGCATAGACAGGTCTAAAAAATATTTTTTCAAAAGCTCTCGGTGAAGGAGTAGAAGACCTCAAGAAGAATGCAAGACTGGATAAATCAATTCACATTGGTTGCTCTGGTGATACAGCCCAGCAGTAAACGCTGTTCAAACGAATAACTGAAATAGGTTTATAGTTGTTTAACCGTGAACCTGTTCCCCACAATCACAGCATTTCAAGTTTTGAAGTGAACCATATGTTAATGAATGCTCAGATACTTAGACTCTGCAGCGTAACAGACACACCAGCTGTATCTGGTTTCATTTTGCTCCAGTGAGGAACTTACATGTCCCATTTAAGCACGGTCTTACATCTTCTTTAAGGATTTTGTTGAATTTAAGTAATGAATTCAAAACTGAAATTCTCATCTGCCATGTGCGCTCCCCTGGAGGCCCTAATGAAGTTAGAGGATTATTTCTGGGCTGCAGTTTTCACAGAAGGAGTGGACTGTAACACCCTCAACCTCAATCTTTCTGAAGGACCTGTTGTTGCAAGCCCTTATAGCTATGGGATGTTCCATTGCTATATGCCAGATTTATCTAGCATGCCTAGCACGTATTTGATCCCTGCGTGGAAGCCAATATCACTCTGTTTGGTTGAAGGTGATTGCTCCTGAAAATTCCTGTAAAATATGAATGTTTTGAGTTCAATTTCTATGACCTACTAAATGTGTGAGCATTTTTTTTTCATTATTTCAAATACTGTGAGTTTACTTCCTCCAACTTCATATGTAATTCCCTTACAATTTAAGAGTATGTGTGCATTGGTCCACAAATATAACTCAGTTACTTATGCTTTCCTTATCCTTCATATTAAAGTCAAATTTCTTTCAGTCACTCTAACAGCACCCTCCATTATCCTTGAGGCTAAATACATACAATTATGTGTATTTCAATGGAATATACTTACCCTTACTAATCTCTTTAATGCCATGTTAAGTACAAATATCTTTTTGTTTTCCTAGGTGTGTCAATGATGAACAGAGGTTGATACACTCTGACTTTGTTCAGAAGCCTGATTCCAACATTTATGTGTTATTTGGTATCTAAGTAGCTTAGGAAGTAAGTTGAGTGTGTTTGGGTTGCATGTCTCTCTGTCTACCCTCTTTGGAGTGTTGAAACACTTAGATATTCCCAGAGTATGTCCACTAGAAAAGGCTTTACATTAAAGACAGCTGGAGTATAACAAAGTATGCGTATTCATTTCCAAGCTACGTAATGGACACGGAAATCAGTAGGCATTTGGAGAACCCAAATCAAACCTCAATTCCATTTGATAGGTAATTATTAAAGCAAAACAGAGTAAATTTAGCATAAAACAGATTGAGAGCCACTTATCCAATAAATTGGAGTATCCAATAAATTGGGATCTGATGAGAGTAAAATTTTAGTCTTTGGTCCACATAAGGTATTTTATAGATATGTTTTTTAAGTCTTCTAGATTTAAATTTTCAGATCATGTGTCTAGTCATTAAAATGGGATGTAGTAGAGGATGAAAGGATATCAGTATCTGTCTTGTCTTTCAGGATAAAGTGGTTTTGTGTCTTAGCTACCTAATTTAAGTGTAGGGTTTACATCTGAGGAGGTTGAGCAGAGATAAGCAGTTGTCTCCAGCCTCAAGTTAAGAGACCATGTATCTTCAAAGACCGGAACTTAAGACCTGGACCCTGAGCATTCTGGAGCGTATAACTTGATGCCTACCTGTTCATCATCAAAACTTTTACATGTTTCATATTCAGATTCCAAATTTGGTACCTGAAAGTTGGATATTACAACACCTGTTTCTTTTGGCATTTAGCTGAGCAAGCATGTTCACAAAGACTGTTATAACAGCAATAACTAAATTCAGATCTTCTCTTTGAGGCCACTGTCTTAACCATTTTGTAGACGTTTCCTACTCTGTATGCTTCTGTCTCTGTAATAGAGCTAGCAAATGCATCCATGCTAGTTACAATTTCAAGAGTTTATTTCTGTTCTGGTATCTTTGCTGTAAGTGTTCTTCAAACAAAACAACAGGTTGTTGACCTTCTTATGTTTGAGCATGCACAAAGCACATGAACAGTAACAAAAACTCTGTGGTCTGTTTGGATTATAAAAGTGAAGATTATTTCTCTGGTTTCTAAAAAGCAGTCACACCTGCACATTTTTGACAGGGGTCTTAGGCCTGCTAATTAAATTTCATTTTGAAAACACCAACTTAAGATAACAGACACAGCCAAGAATTACATCCTTATTCAACTTTAATTGTTTGAAGTTTAGAAATAGATTTGGCTGTTTCATTCACCTTTACTAAAATTTCAACTTTATAGATCTATGCAGCTAAAAAAATAAAGAATATTTCCTTTGTGTCCACATGTAAATATAACAATTTATAATACATATAACTATGCTTATGCAAACACAGGTTTATCTGACTTAGTTTTAGCCTAATTTGATTTCTCCTTCATTCTGAAAATGTCATAACCTTCTCTTATTAGCACACAACGAGCCCTTTTCCTCTGGTATACATTCTTTTCTAGAGGTCATGATGGGTCATACATTTCCCTCGAAAGATATGGCTATCAAAGCACCAGTCATCTAACAGAGATATGTTGTAACCATGGAACAATTCAAGTGTGTCACTGTCATAATCCATTGATGAAGGTCACCAGCACCATGATTTGCCTTGTATGAAGATCAGAGTCCCTGAGTACTCCATTAGCAGTCGCGTAGTTTGGCTTTCATGGTCCCTGGCAGCGCACCTAATAGCAATAATTAACTACACTGTCAGAAAGTCCCTTTGCATGCTTTTACTTTGAATGTTCAGGTTGAGTAGTACCAATATTTTTTCTGTTGCTATTTAACAATAAAGATACTTTGTCTGAAATAAGCAATATAAGATTATTCAGCTTCTCACTAAAGGTCATTTTGACCAATTACATTACAAAAAATGGGAAAAAAGAATGAAATAACACTTATTGTCAATTGGAAATAAAGGTAGCTAATTAGGCTTAAGTGTATTTTCATTGAGGCAATTAAGTATCAGTAAGGTGATTTTTTTTCCTTCATTCCTTCTTTTAATAATTACAGATTTCAAGTTGCATACTTCCTGAGCTTTATCCCACTAAAAAGGATTTCAGCATGTGTCCTGGTTTCAGCTGAGACAGAGTTAATTTTCTTCGTAGCGGCTGGTATGGGGCTATGTTTTGGATTTGTGCTGAAGACAGTGTTGATAATACAGAGATGTTTTAGTTGTTGCTGCACCAGTCAAGGACTTTTCAGCTTCCCGTGCTCTGCCAGGTGCAGAAGAAGATGGGAGGGGACACAGCCAGGATAGTTGATCCAAACTGACCAAAGGGCTATTCCATACCACATGACGTCATGCTCAGTATATAAAGCTGGGGAAGAAGAAGGAAGGGGGGACATTTGGAGTGATGGCGTTTGTCTTCCCAAGTAGCCATTATGCGTGATGGAGCCCTGCTTTCCTGGAGATGGCTGAACACCTGCCTGCCCATGGGAAGGAGTGAATGAATTCCTTGTTTTGCTTCGCTTGCGTGCGCGGCTTTTGCTTTCCCTATTAAACTGTTTTTATCTCAACCCTCAAGTTTTCTTACTTTTGCTCTTCCGATTCTCTCCCCCATCCCACCGAGGGGGAGTGAGCGAGAGGCTGCGTGGTGCTTAGTTGCCGGCTGGGGCTAAACCACGACAGCATGAATTCTTGCAAAAACTGAAATTTTAGTTGAAAATAGCTTGCCACCAAATTTTGTCTCTGTTGAAAATAAGTTCTTTACGATGTCTATGCAGTCTATCTGGATTGGTCAGACTCTGGATGAGAAAGCTAGAAGAAAAAACAGGTTGAATAATAAATTTTATGCACAATTAATTCGGTGTTTTAGAGTAGAAAAAACCTTTTGGTGGAAACAAATTATTCTAAATCAGATCTAAAAATAATATCTCGTAAACTTTTTATACTCTACAGAGTTGATGACAGTTTTCCAAATAGTTTAAAAGCTATTCCTTCTACCTTTAAATATTTCAATGAAAGACATTCTACCTACTAGACCCTAGGAAGGTTTTTTATTCTCTGCTTGGCAATTATATTCCTCTTCAGGAGGGGAAAGATATAACACTATGTAAAAGGAGTAGCACTCCTGTTGGTGTGTTGGTGTTGAACAGCTGCCATAGTCCATACCAGAGTTGTTTGCATTTCAAAGCTGAGTGGAATGAGCAAGATAACTAATACAGTCACTTTAATTTGTGCACTTGTGTGTCTGTGTGTGTTAGTGAAAACTGGTGAGGGCTTATTGCAGTTCCTAGGGAATTTTGTTTGTTTTTTAAGAGGAGAACATATTTGAAAACTGAGGAAAGTCAGCAGTGCGGAATGGTATGAAAAGTGGAGGAGGGGGAGGTGGAGATGATTTTTAAGTGGAACACTGATGTATAGCCCACTGGTGGCGAAGATGAAGAGTCTGGCCAGCCCAGGTGCTCATCTGAAAATTAAAACTTTCTGGGCTTTTTTGTTACACAGAAGCTTGTGTTTCTTGTAGATATGTTAATAGCACAAAAAAGGGAACAGTGTGTAGCTTCAGTATGCCTTAGGAGAACAACTTTCAGAGATAAAGTGTTCTAGGTAATAAATATGTCAGTCACTTTTAGACTGCAAATGGATTTTGCTCATATTTTGCTGTTCTTCCCTTCTGCTTACCGAGCTCTGAGTTCTAAATCACTGTGAACATTATGTTGTGTTTGAGTTGGGAATATGTGCATATACTTCACAGTGAGCATAACGCCTTTCTCTGATTATTTCTATAGCATACAGGATCTGGGATTCAATCTGTAGTCTTTTACAGTGTAATACTCTCACTTGGCGTGGCCAAGTTAGTGTCATTTTATTGTACTTTATTCCAACAGAAATATTCAGAAATTTTTACTCCAACCTGAGGAAATCAAAACTTTAAGGATGGCTTTTTGACTGATTGGAATTGGTAATTCATGTCTTTAAGGTCTCCCTCAACTTTGAAAGCTGCAAATTTGCTTAATGAGAAATTAAAATTTAGCATCTGCTATAGTCACTTGATTCCAGGAGCTGAAGTTATAAGAAAAAAACCAAAATGTACACCCACATACCCCCCACCATTCCCTAAACAACCTGTGAAAAAAGGTAAAGTTGCATCATAGGATATACTGATTGCTCTGAATGCCACTCACGGAGTTTCATGGTTTTTTCTGTTTTTCTCTGCAGCACCCCTCAAAACATTACACTATCAAACCATCCTCACAGCCATAAGAGAACTTAAGGATTGTGTTTTTCTTATATCCTTATCTCAAAAATGAAGAATGAGAGTTTCTGACAAAAAGTAAGCTTGATGCCTTGTATCACTTTTAGGTCTTTTCATATATTAATATGAATGCATTATTGAAACACAAAATACTAACATAAAATAAATCATTTTCCCATACAGAAAGAGAAGAACTGAAAAGCTTTTGGAATGAAAATGGAAAACAAGATAATTCTGCATCTTTTTCTTTCATGACGAAACACTACATTGGCCTCATTTTAATGAAAAGATTTATGAAGGTCACCCTAATTTTCAGGATGGTTAGAATAAGAAGTGCTGTTTCCCTTTTTTATTCTGGACAAATAAATCAATACTCACTTTTCATTTTAAAAGAACTTACTTCATGTAAGTCCTTTTAAAAGAATATCTATACAGCAGAACCTAAGAGCACATCCCAGTTCCCAGGTCTCTGTGCCTGTGCTGGGCATGTCCTGAATCCACACTAGGGTGGTGCATGCATATGAATTACTCCTCTGTGCCGTGGTTTCAACACAAAGAAAAAGTATGCACAGGGGTTAGGCTGGAGCTGTGATGTACAGTGGCCATGTCTATGTTACTGATTAAAAGAGGATTGGAAATGACACCATGCGGCTGAGGATTGTTTGGTATCCGCGCTACTTAAACCTACCCCCTTTTGTTCGCAGACGTGTCTTAGAGAGACATTCAAAACAAGAAGCAATCTGACAATTCAGCAGTGTGTGGATGAGTAAGGATCTATGGCTCAGGTTCACCCCCTGGACTGTTTTTATTTAGCAATGCAAGTGTACCCCTCTGCCTGTTCTGGATGGTCAGTGAACTTGAGATGGGTCACCGCAGGCATCAGCAAATATAGTTAAAGCTGAAGATGTGGCCATATAGAAGAAGGAATAGCAGTCTGTTTCAAAGCTCTGAGTGTAAACAACAGAAATATAATTGGTTTGGACCTCAGCATGTGCAGAGAGGGCATACAGTTTCTGTATTTTGTATTGTATTCACATCTGAAAGTCCTGGCTTAGAGTTAGCCTGAATGAGGAGCCACTGGCCTGCCACCTCTGAACGCTGCGGGGAGGGGCAGTGTGATGGGCATGCGGGGAGAAAAGGAGACGTGAGATGAGAGCTTGGACTCTTAAGGTATTTTTATTCTCATTTATCTTCAGGCATGCTTGGGACCTGAGCTGTCAAGAAACTGAAATCATGGTCTCTGAAGAAATCAGGCTGAAGTCAAACCCCCTCTTAACACTTAAGTTTCAGTAGCTCCACAAAATTCAGCTGAAAATGTCTCCTCCTGTGGATAGCTACATGGCTTGTTGAATTCATTTTTTGAATAGTTTCAATGAGCCTGAATAGTGGGTTTACAAGCCTGAGCTATCAAACCTTTCTGTCTGACCTGGTTCTATGTAATCGGGGCTGTGATAGGTGGATGTTTTGGGAAACTGCAGCTTTGCTGAGCTTGCAGGCAGATCCCTGTCAGAATTTTTCCAACATGCCTCAGAGTTTTGCCTAGCTCTTGTCCCACTTGCCTCTGTGCTTGTTACACTGCTTAGAAAATAAAAATGGTAAGGCAAGCTCTCTGGAAAAGGGAGCCAAGGCATCCATTCCTGGGCAAGTAATAATGTACGATGTACACCAGTGTACTGATGGCACCAGTGTACTCCCTACCATTGCTCCTTTGCCCTGAGCAAAATGAGAGCATCTTGTGAATGTAGGGAAAAGCTGCTTCAAATTATGTGTTAAATTATGCTCTAAATTACACACATTTATTAGGTGTTGCTGGAGGCCTGTTCTCCCTCTTCTTCTGAGATATGATCTGAGCACAGGTCAGTCAGTCCTAAAAATCTGTTCTCATAAACTAAGCTCATCTCAGTATAATCCCCTGAGTATTGAATCAGCTAAATAGTTTTTTTTTTTTACAATGTCAATGCTCTGCTGGGTTTTTTGGTTTGGTTTGGTTTGGTTTTTGTGGTGTTTGTTTGTTTGTTTGTTTGTTTTTAAATAAAGATAGCGAATAGCATTTACTTCTTTTGTGGTTGGAAATCATGGGGATTTGCCTTGCTTGATCCATTCCATTTTATTTTGAGCAACAGAGCAGCACTATGAAATCTGAACTCAGTATAAATCAACAGAGTTAATTTTATGAGACACTTAAAGGAAGTAGTTACAGTGCATGTAATCTCTATGCATATGTGTCAGCTGTGATTTTTCAATGCTTCTGTGTAAAACATTTCTGGGCTTAAATTTAGTCATTACTTCCTGTAACAAAGTATTTTGAATTTACAGATGAGGTGAAGTCTGAATTTTTAGAACATATGTTATACAATGGTAATAACTTACTTAAGAGTCTCTCCCTTAGCAATCAGTGGGATTTCTCCAGGCTAGGATGTCTGTTATCAACTTGAGTCATCACAGCAGTGGGTTGTTGCAGCCGTTCAGTGAGTAGCTCTGGACTTTCTAAAGAAGCCAATGCTATCTTTGTGCTTGATACCTGCAAAACAAGGATTATTTGTTTGTAAGCAGTTAGAACATTAAAAGGTACAGAAACATCTTACATGTCAGTATCATAACGAAGAAGAGTTTTTTCTTACACTTCAATTCTGAAAGCCAACATACTATTCTTAGCTATCTGCAAAGATCAGTACACATGATTTGAACATTTTTTTTTTTCTGAGCTTTCAAATTAAAATGTTTTCTCTGAAATATAAATATAATCTCCTTTGTAATTTAAAGTCCTGGATGATATCATTAGGCCGAATAACAGCTGTGATTTCTTCAGGGAGAGTTTAATCAGTTTGTTGTGACACGGTACCAGGAACTCAATTGTGATTGATCACTACTGCTCAAGAACTGGCCAGAAGGGAGTCTGGGCAAATCATTTCAACAGTGCCTCAGAGCTGCAGAACCTCAGACAATGAGAGGCCTCTTGAAGCTGGCAGAAATATTAGCAGGCTGCAGGAATGGAAGGGTTTCCAGCGACTCTGTAAATACTGCCTTCAGCATGGCCAGGGGAACTTCTGTTATCCCATTACTCAGTGCATTGGTTCTCAAGATTGGATGAAGGGTAAAATAGATGACTCTCTGAGGCTGCCTTACTACTAGTAGTAAAGTGTCAGTGAATTTTCAGGAAATTTTAAAAACATTCTTTCTATAAAAAATAAATTTGCTGCGGTTCTGCCAGTTTGTACCAGGTTTTCTTTTTCCTTTTCATAGACTCAGATAACCAGAGGCCCTTATGCTTGTGTGTGTGTAACTAACACGTATCCTGGCCATAAAATTTAATCGATGATGCTTATATTAAATCAATATGTCATGGCTGATCTAGAGGACACCCTTTAAACAACATTGAATCCAAGGCATCAAGTCATCGAGCAAATCAATAGTCCACCAAATACCAATGTAAATTATTTTAGTGGCTATTTGCCTTTTTATTCATTACATAGTGGCTCCCACTTTCAGTCACTAGATCTTGTTGTACTTCTTGCCTTCTTCATCACGCCTTTACTATAAGAAATCTTCTTTGACGTAACTACTTATAAAAACCAAGATCCCTGAAGAGTTTTTCTCTGCTTACTAGCACATACTAATATTGGTGCCATCATACCTTAACCCGTACTACCAGTGCTGTAAAATGGTTTGCTGCAGGCTCCTTCTTTTGAGATGACCCAAAATCATTACACTATAAAATATTCTAATATGGAGAGAATCGTAACATCAACATTTGCCCCATGCCCAGAACCTCGTTGTGTCCCAGCAGGTTGTCAGCACATACTACAGTCATGTCACCATTTTGCTGGCAGTGATCAAATCTGCCTTTTTCAGGTAATTTAACTGAATTCAACTCCTTTAATAACTGATTGAAAACATGTTTTCCTGATCTCAAGTATTTTTTTCGAAGTTCTCATTTTCACTTCCTACTTCTTTTTTTTTTTTTTTTTTAATGTGGACACTGGAATCACATATAATACTCTAATAATAGCTTTTCTGGTATTGTAGAACAGTTTTCTACTTCCATTCAGTATTCCTTTGCTTATGCATCCAAGGATCACAGCTGCTCATCCAGATGTCATACTAAAGTAAGAGCTCATCACCATGAGCTATTTAGTTTTCCCAATTACCCATCTTCCAAGTCATTTATTTCCAAAATATTGTCCTTTATGCTGTATATTCTTTGTCTTGAAATGGTAAAATAGAAAGGAAGGAACAGATAAAGGGTGAGAAAAAATCACTGAAAAGAATAAATGTTGAAAAATTTTAAAGGACAGTTTAAAAAAAAAAGAGACGGAAGAAAAAAAAAAAGCACTTTCATATGTAAGAGATAAAACTACTTAAGTGGTCACCTTTCCAAGAGACAGAAGCAAGAAGCTATATGCTTGCTCTTCTTCCCCAAATGATTTACTATGAGTGTTTGGAAGGCTAAAAAGCTTTAGGAGTAGGATGCCTACAATCTCCTATTCCATTTTCGGTGGAACAAATATTTAGCTCCCTCTACCAATTTCATTTTCTCCTAGGTTGTTAATTTTACATAATACAATTTGGGTTTTATATGTTTAAAATAGATAATTTTGTATGTATTATAAAAACTTACATATCTTGGCAAACTTAATGACTGGTCTGAAATGAAATGTGCTCAATATATTCCAGCCAGGTCTAGCTGGAAAAGAGCAACTTTCTAGCTCCCCACTGGAAGCACTTGTACAAGCAGATAACAGAGGACAAGAAGCAGCTGTAAGTTAGGAGAACTGCTGGCAGCAGGTGTAGAACTGAAAACAGGATCAGGATGAAAGAAGATTCTGGTAACTCATCAGCACTTTTGTTGATGTACATTTAGCTTTGAGATGACTGTTCATAATCATATAAAAAAACCCAACAGCCATCAATGAGAGCATGCCAGGGACATGCTGAAAAAGGTATTACTAGAGTAATTGTGGAGTTATGGTAACAAAATCCCCAGGCAACCCCACAGAGATACAGAGAAAAAGAGGGAGAAGCAGGAAAGAAAAATATATTAGCCAAAATTTTCAGAATAGTTAAATTGAGATGAGGGGGAAAATACAGAAAAATTTGATTGGGCTAGGAGAAAGACTGAAAAATATCAATATCGCAGACATCTATTTTTCATTAGATGAATCCAATCCTTTTATTTCTCCTGTTAAAATTGGACGCTACTCTATTCACAGATTACTTTGGTAGCTTTCTGCCCATTTATTTCCATCATATTCAAAATTACATTTCTTGGAAGCTATTGATTATATGACTCTTTATGTTTCCTGACTGAATGAAGTAATACTTTTGGTGTGGGTTTGCTTAATGAAGAAATGTAGAATTTGCTGTTTTATAGTTTGACAGGAAAATCTCTCTTTTGAGAATGCTTATTTGTAAGTACCCTACTGCTCCTAAAAAGTGAACTCTACATTTAATATAACCTTTTCCAGGTTATACAGTGGTGATTGTGAAGACAGAGAAAAACAACAGAGATGGGCATGTAGGTGAGTTTATGAGACAATGCACATGTGTTTGTCAGCTAACAAAAATACTAGCAACAGGAGTCTGTATCACAGTCTATATCAGAATTCAAATGAGTATGTAGGAAAATGTTTTCTGTTATGGACAAGATCCAAAGCCCACTGAAGCTGATTTAGTGGTTTTCTTGTGACTTCACAGAGCTAAGGAAGCACCTTAATGCTCAGTTTATTAAAAAATAAAGATAAATCAATTTCTTGTGCAGCTAGATGTGGTATTACACACACGGTTTCAACACACTTTGAATCTCCTTCAGATGAAAGGAGATAAGTAAACTATCTTCATTGCTGTCATCACTATACAGTTACTTGAACTGAGATTGGCAGCTATTCAATAATTTGGTTCATAAGATATGCATTTCCTATAGAAAACACAATAGATGAACAAGTGGCTGGCATGGAAGAGACATATGGTAGAATATGTAATAAATAAAGTCTTACGAGGAACTAGAGAAAATAGATTAGAAAAAATAAGTAATTTTCTTTACTCCTACTGGAAGTGATTTGAACCATGTGGACCAAAAGGCCATGTGCTGGTTTTGGCTGGGGTAGAGTTAATTTTCTCCATAGTAGCAACAAGTATGGGGCTATGTTTTGGATTTGTGCTGGAAACAGTGTTGATAACACAGGGATGTTTTAGTTATTGCTGAGCAGTGCTTACACAGAGTCAAGGCCTTTTCTGCTTCTCACCCCACCTCACCAGCGAGGAGGCTGGGGGGGCACAAGAAGCTGGGAGGTGACACAGCTGGGACAGCTGACCCCAACTGACCAAGTGATATTGCATAACATATGACGTCATGCTCAGCATATAAAGCTGGGGAAGAAGGAACGAAGAGGGGGACGTTCGGACTGATGGTGTTTGTCTTCCCAAGTAACCGTTACGCGTGATGGAGCCCTGCTTTCCTGGAGATGGCTGAACACCTGCCTGCCCATGGGAAGGAGTGAATTAATTCCTTGTTTTGCTTTGCTTGTGTGCATGGCTTTTGCTTTCCCTATTAAACTGTCTTTATCTCAACCCGTGAGTTTTCTCACTTTTACTCTTCTGATTCTCTCCCCATCCCAGCAGGGGGGAGTGAGCGAGCGGCTGTGTGGTGCTTAGTTTTCAGCTGGGGTTAAACCACGACAGGCCAAAAGGTCCCCAGGAACAGATTAAAAAAGATGCTATTGCTAATAGAATGGACAGATTAGATAGTGATGACCTTTAGATAGATAGACAGAACAAGAGAGAGAGAAGGGAAAAGTTATGACATTTCTGAGGGAATTCATATGTGTTTGGCAACCAACAAAATTATTGGCAATAGTAAGTAGAACGCTGAAGCTAACACTGGCAAAAAGGAAGCAAAAAAGATTAGCTCTTGGCAGAGAAGAGAAAAGGAAACTGAGCCTGTCATCTGAGAATGGACTGGCAGAGAAAGACAAAGCCATTATGTCAATGAGCAAGGCTTGATGCCTGAAGGAACAGGTACAGGTTTGAAAGGATGAAAGACATGGATAGATGTACCTGATTAGAAGGATATGAGGCCTACAGTAAGGTATGGAGATTAGAGCAGAATAAGAAAGTTTGTCATTTTAAAGTAGCTAGCTAGGAAGTTGTTTCATGTGGATCAGAAAGAGATTACAACTCTTTAGAAAGGAAAATTGAAGTGTACAAGGAGAAGGGTACAAAGTCTGGTGAGAAGTAACTAGTGAAACCACGGCAGAAGACTAAAGACTGACAAACAAGAGAGAAGAGAACTGAAAACCAGAAGCCAGAAAAAGAAATGAAAGCTAGGGGAAAGCCTGAAATTCTGAAGAACACTCAAATTTTGTTACCTGGTGCTAGGCAACAAAACAGTTGGATTGCTCAAAAATAGAAAGAAACCCCAGATAAAGAAGCTGTAAGATACAGACTCTTAAACATTTTGGTTAAAAAAGGCATGCCAGCCTAGGGGAGGGAGGGAATCCTTAGGATATAGTAATTGCTGAAAAAGGAGAAAAATAGGAAATATCACATTGAAACACTCAATATATCTTCACCCATTTGTTTTATAATCTACTATAGAAATTGCAAAATGCCAGCCATGTGGTTTCAAAAAGACACCATGTCTCATATGCTTTTGTGCTCATCCAACTCTGTTATGCAATATCTAGTCTCTGTAAGAAAGTAACCCTTTACTACCCAAAGGTTAACTTTCCAAAGTCATCTATGTGTTACTATTATTTTAATATATGTGTCAGAGTGTGTTATATATATCTCCCATGAGCACTGGAAAAAATTGGTCTTAGGTATGCATATTGTGACTTGGAATACGTCCAAAATTAGCTGGACTGAGGGCATGAAAGTACCAGCATGATTTATCATTCTCATAGTGAGACTGAGCTTTTGTGTATGTTATTCTTGCACTAAGCATTACAGCATTTTCCCACTGTATAACAAAATGTACCTTTGCAGTCAGGATGAAGTGATTTCTAAGGAGCTTAGCTCTTAAGTGCTGCCTTTCCAGACTTGAGAAGATACTTGAATTTTGAAGTGACTTAAACAAACATTTCTTAAAGAAATCAGTTTAATGACAATTGCTGTCTCTTTCCAGCTGTGTAATCATTCAGACACTTTCATCCGTGTCAGGTGGGTTGCAGTATACGTAACAAATGCACCTAACCAGCTATCAGGATCCACTGGAGACACATGTTCTCCTAGAGCAGATCTTTGAGGCTGCGCATTTAAAATAGTACCAGAGGCCTTTATCTGGACAAATGAACTGAGGCTCCTTTCAATAGCCAGTGATGTCTGGAGAGCTGAAGATCTGACCAAATCTAAGTGACTATGTCGGGGTGGAGAGAGTAGCTCCGCAGTCTGTATTAACAGTAATCACTAGATCTTCACTGTCTATAGTAGAAGTTTAAATGCTATAGCTGGCAGGTAGACATCTATATTGAGACACCTAAAGTGTCTAAAATCTGCAGATGAATCTGGAGAATGCCCAACCATAGCATCTAATGCCCTTTGAGATATCGCAGCATATCCCAGATGTGCTTCAGCTGCCGTTTCAGAAAGTGGCCTATAGGCATCTTTCATAGGCCCTATTTTCCATTTTTTTTTATTTTAGGGTGAATCTACATTAAAGTCTTAGCTTGGATCAGTAATACACCTTTGGAATGTGTCTGCTGGTTGTGCCCACCTGCTGTGTTTGGGTTTGTATTATGAAGCTGTCCTAGAGTACATGGACCTGTTTCCTTTTGGATTAAATTTAACCAGAATATGCCTTCAGTAAGTGTATTTAATGCTTTCTAGCCACAAATGTGAATTTTGTCACCAGACCAGATTACAAAACTCTGAAATGTGTGCTCACCACCCACTGTTTCACTCTACAGACCTGCCCCTGTAAATTGGGACTGTATCCTGGGCTGCATAAAAAGAAGCGTGGCCAACAGGTCAAGGGAGGTGATTCTTCCCCTCTACCCCACTCTCATGAGATCCCACCTGGAGCACAGCACCCAGCTCTGGGTCCCCAGCACAAGAAAGACATGGACCTGTTACAGCGTGTCCAGAGGAGGGCCACAAGACTGCATAAAACATTGGCACAGGGATGGCAGGCATGACAGAAGACCATCAAGGATGTCTGCTCCTTTCTGGAGGAGCAACTAGAGGCTTTAAGAAACTCTAGGAAATCTAAAGTAGCACTAGATGCCTCTTTTTGTGTGAGAGAGTTTAGGCTGCCCCTGACATCTCCATTGCTTACACTACTTTTGGAGTCTATATATGTTACTCGGACGAATATGAGCATGGTAGTACCTCTGTATATAACTTTGTGAAAAATTCCACTGAATGCAACTAATACCTGGATAATGGTTAACGAACAGGATCAGGCATTAACTGTTCAGGTCTCTTTGTTTTTTCTTTCCCTCCTTTGTTTCCTCTGTAGTCATTTGATAATGACTTAATTATCCATTCCTTCTCCTCAGTTCATCGCACCGTGTTGGTGGATACATCCAAGCAATAATGCATATTTCTATATATTTGCATCTACTGCTTCTTGTTATTCCTCCAACCATCTCTAACTCATGCATTTCTACTGCAGCAACAAAGATTACAAAATAAATATATAATTTTCAGTGTAAGAAGATCTTCAGCAAAGACCCATGCTTATCATTTTCTTAGCAAAAATTACTTGTGTTACTATAATTAAAACCTAAAGTGCAATTTTCCCTCACTTATTGAGCACACATTGTCTTTGCTGGAGGTAATTTCTGTTGCCTGCTACTTTCTATCAGTATCTTGATTTACTGAGCAGTGGGAACCCTCTGCTAGAGAAAAGCCAAAGGTGTTTTCATATTGTAGCTTTTCTTTCCTGTAGGTTTCCTACTTTTGAAGAAATAGTGTGCTGGTATCCTTGCTGAGAAGTGTATTATCAATTAAAAGCCAAACATATGCTAGTGCTCATATAATGCACATAGCTTACACTACCTGAGGGTTTTTACACTTCATAGACTCACTGTGTCTTCAGGCATTCAGTTCCTGATTCAGTAAAATAATTATTCGAACTTAGAGTATAGCATATAATTAAGTGTATTAACTTTACCAAAACTAATGCATAGTAAGGGAAATGTGTACAGGTCAGGACTCTTAATTCAACAGGTTAGTCATATGTATTGCCATATACTTGTTTGACCTTAAACAATATAAACTAAAACTGCTTGTAAAGCAAATGTGAAGATTTTAATGACTTGACAGCACTCTTTCAGTTTAAGAAACAGAGATTGGTTCGCTACTGCTGAAACAACATGGTAGTGTTCTCATCTTTTTTTACTCACATTAAACTTTTGTACGAAAATATAGTGGTGGCAGGTGGGCACCTGAGTTGCAGGCTCTCTTTGACTTGACTTTTTTCTACTTCACATCTCCCAGGACAGCACGTCCATTAAAAGGTTATGGAAAAGACTAGGATTCTTTCTTAAACCTGCCAGGAAAAAGTCAGATTCATAGTGCCAATGCCTAGATCTTACTCAGAAATGCAGTTGGGTTATGGCTAGGCACTCACCAGGAATGATGAATTTAGAAATGCAGCCAAGTCTCATGTCACAGGCTTTGTGGGTCCGCTCAAAAAGTGTGTGTGATAATCATTTCCAACCCTAAAGGAGTATTGGGAGGACAACTATATTAAAAGGGGTTATTCATAGATGCCGGCATAGTTGAAGGGGTATAAATGTCTAAGAAAGATATGTATTTGAGTGCTAATATAAATGTAAACTTAAATGCTAATGTAAAATGACTGTAAATATATCAAATCAAAAGATAGTGTCTTACCTCCAGTTTATGTTCAGACTGTTTAGGACTGCAGAAGATATAAAGAATTCAAGGTATGAGGTCCATAGGGCCATGACGTTACAGCATTTTTATGCCACTGATTTACACAGGCAGAATAGCAGATGAAATGAAAATGTCATTCAGTATCTGGAGAAAAAAATTGTTGGGCTGTTTTTTTGTTGTGCTTAGGTGTTTTTTTTTTTAATAACACTATTTCTCATTGAATGTTTACTTTGGAACCTAAAAGGATGATGCAACACAGAATACCTTAGTTTTTCTGCTAGTATAGCTTGTTGATATTACTAGGCAAAGGCAAAAAGTTTGATCTCGACCTTTGAAATTCTTACCTATACGCTTAATGTTAGTGTGCAGTTAAGCATTTCATTGGTTAAAGTGCTGTGGATTTGCTTTTTGGGCTGTATGTCTAAAGTGGGGGAAAAGCTACTCAAAGAAGAAATAGTAATAACTGGGTTTGAAAACTGTACTGATGTATAATCAGTGGAGAAGTATACTGGTCACCCTGGCCCTAGCTAGGGACAGAGACACTCTGTCCTCAGCTAGGGCTGTTGGCTGCCCTTGCCCAGTTTTTCCCTCTGCAAAACAAAGGAAATGTCTCCTATGTTGCTGTGCAAAGCACTTTTCAGTGAACCGAAAAAAAATCTGTAAAAACTAGGCATTATCAAGTACATAAATTTGGGGGGTTTTCTAGTATACCCAGTCTCCCTTTCCCTTATCCACGTGATGGTCATGGATTTAGAAAACTTTTCAATGAGCAGCTATGTAGTCAGAATTGTACTTTGCTTATTAACATGCATACCTCTGCCAAACTTCTTCTCTCATTTGCATTATATAAACTGTTTCTCACAGCTTATTTCCCCTTATTCAAGCAAACAATGACCTTTGTAACAATGAATATATTAGCAGAAGGAAAGTTATTTTATGACAGAAAGGACCAATTTTTTAACAAGTGTATGACCAATGTTTTTTCTCCTCTAATTCCTCACAAATAAGTTACGCTTTTTTTTTGTTCTTTCAACAATATTTTCTGATCATTCAAAAGATGACAAAATTAGGTCTTTGCCAGTGTATTTCAGACTTTCAAGTTGTATAGTAACATATGAAACACTGCATTTTATATAGATGGGTTTACCAATCTTTCCATACTGATTTGGACTTTGAGAAAGTGCATTTGTTTGTGTCTGTCTCAAACCATTTGTTGTGGGAATAGCAGTTCATGATTAATTTACAGGACTATTGTTCCTTTGGTAACCAGATAAACAAGTGCAAAATGAGTGTAAAAAATCCTTTCTCATTTGCTTTCATAGACATGGTAAGGAATCAGAAATTCTGGTCCAAGTCTATTAAAAAATATTTTTTTAATTTGTGATTTTTATCTTTTCTGTTTCATATTTTTATGATCTGATCTGATGTTTACTGATGAAATTGGTGTATTCCCCTCAATTCCATTCCAGTAGATCTTTGCCCATTTGCTACTAAAAATGAACTCAAGTTCTCTATTAAAAGAAATAAACAGATGTTTTCCCAGTAAAGAAGTAGCTGAACACTCATCCATTGATAAAATATGCTATTATTGGTATATTCTGTAAGTACAGCTTCTGTTTTCTAGATTCTTTCATGAGGAGAAAACCTATCCCTGGAAAAAAAACCCAAAACAAACAAACTCAATTTAAGTACTGCATTTTAGTGTGAAGACCTGAAGAGCTTGCAGCTTTCCAGGAAGCTCAGAGCTAAATTATCCCCTCTGAGGTTAATATTTTGATTACAGCAACTGCATTTAAATATACACATTAACTCAATTATATGACTGTTTTTATGGACTCTTAGAGTGTGTGACTGACATTATTGGTTGATGTTTATCATAATACTGTTGTGCATCATATAGACCCACACTCACAAATCACCTGTCATTGATGACCTGAATTCTTTCTAAAGGATGCTGTGAGTAAGGTGAAACCTATTTGGCATAAGCTGTGAATTTTGCTCTAGCTAAGCTTCCCTGAGAGTAAATGCAGAAGTAAGCCATTTGGAATATGCCCGTGGATAATTTGTTAGGCAGCAATTTTAAAGCATTCATAGCTTTAATATGAATTTAAAATGAATTTTGGTAAACATATTGAGGTTATGTGAAAATTAATGCATTTTTAACAGATAATTCTGCCTTCCTGAACAGAGCATCACTTGCTGGAGAGTGAAGGAGAAATTGGTTTTGCACTTTTCTTCTTGTTTTCCTTGAAGTACAATATATTGTAAAAAATTGATAATAATGTAGTCTGAAAGAAAATGATGGGGGATGTTTTGAGTAGGCCAGATTATACTTGTTCACTCACATGGAGGAAAACAAAAAAACAAAAACTGGAGAAAATACTTCCAAGCATCTCAGTAGTTATTCTCTTGAAAATTTGCTATTTGCAAATTTATAATTTTCCCAGAGTAAGCACCAGTGAAAATCAGCATAAATACATGCTCATTAAATGGTCAAATGAAGTTAGGCAGCTCCAAATCATCAAGTAGTGTAATAATGTATTACCATCTAAATCTAAATTGGATCTAAATTGGAGATTGGCCCTGTTTTGAGCTGGGATTTGGACCATTTCCCTTCTAACCTGAATTATTCTACTGAAAAAACCCAACCCTAAAGTATAGCGCATTGAAAAGATTTTTTTTTTTTTTTTTTTAAAAATGTGCCACTAATAGTTATTTAGCTAGAGTACCTAAATGAGACTTGGAAAGAGGTAAGACAATTGTTCCCTTAGTAGAAGCAGGAGGCACAACAGATTTCTTCAATGCTATATCCACTAAAGGAAACAGGTCTCCTTTAAACTGGGTTCTGTTTTCACTAGTGGCAGGTGTGGTTTTTACACAAGAGTAGTTACCACTGTGTGAAATCCTGTAGGAAAAAAGGCAATATATTTTGTAAGTAAGTTAGATGCGGCTACTGTCCTAGCTTTTACTCAATATCTAGGGTTAGTCTACAGAGGTAAGTCATATGTGTTCCAGCCTGGTATTTGCAGGCAGACCTCTTGCAAACTGTGGAAGATCAGCATATTTTGTAATTGGAGTGAATTAACTGATGGTTCTGACATAAAAGTGCCCTAAAAGGGGTCACATGTATTTAGCTGAATCTGTTTCTAAACGACTTCAAGTTGTGTGATTTAACTGGCATGAATTTTTAAAATTAAACCAGGATAGCTCCTATTCTCACAGACATTTTCCCATAGACATTATCACAGACATTTTTGAGAATATATTAAACCGATATGTAATCAGCTTAGGCTACATTGAAATGAACCTTATTTCAGTGAAAATTGTTCACATTCCTATTATTCATAAAATTAAAAAAAAAACAGTGGGAAAAACATCATGGTGTCGTTTATAGATCATAAAGGAGTAGAAAGGGAATGAAAAATTTCCTGGTGATTACCTCTAATAGAGCAGGTCTGTGCAAAACCCATGCTAAAACTGTGATGTAAAGAAAAGCAGCTATAATTTTTTTTCAGTGTTCTGAAGCTATAATAATATTAAAATAATCCTAGGACACCACATTCAACTGAGAACATGTGAACACTATACACATGTGGGCTTCTGTGTTTAACTTTAGAAATGAATTATTAGATTCAGAGAATCCAGATTCATGGCATGTCTTCAAAAAGAAAAGTAATTACTACAGATACCTAGAAGAATGGATGCCCCATCCTTTTCCTCATTTGCTTAATAAATCAAACATTGTTTTGAAGAAAGGGAGATGCTGTGACACCTTGTGGGTTGAGGAACATAAACCCAAGACCAAATGTCCATCCTATGCAAGAACTGCAGCCATGAAGCTATCATTGGAGGTGGACATCTTGCCCTTCCTGTGTTCTTCTGGATGAAAGCTGACTGCAGCTTCCAGGTGTAGTACAGCCTAATACAGGCTCCTGGGATGTTTTAAACACAAAGGTCTCATTATTTTAGTCCTTAATGAAGTTAGGACAAACTTGTCAGCCAAGTGACACTTTGAGACAAGGATAGTAGCAGAACTTTACTGGAAAGAAGTTTGTTTCAGTAAAAATCTTCAGCACCAAAGCCGTCTAATAAGGTTTGGGGCAACCCAAAACCTATGTGACTAATTGCATAAAGAATAATCAGTTGAAACAGTGTCCCAGAAAGACACTAATCTTCCAGACTTAAAATTTTGTATGATAAGTACACCCTCAAGATTAGTTTCCTCAAAATATTACTCTTCCCCCTTACCTTGCCCCTACTACTCAGCATCTTTAAGGAAGATAGAATTGCTTATCTCCTTCCTGACATGATCTACAGCTGAATCAAAGGCACAATTTGTAAATGAAAGGTTCCAGTCCTCTGTGCTAACTCCAAATTCACAGCAGTGAGTTTTAAAAATATTTCTTTTTTTCTGATTACCAGTTTCCTGTTTATTCAGTGGTGATCAGTCTCCTCGGGACCATTTACTGAATTAGTTTTGTTCCTCTAATCTCTGTGAAGTTTCAAACACCTTACAAGTGCATATGATTATTAAATCAGGGGAAGGAGGTAGAGGTTTGGTTTTTTGGTTTTTTGGGGTTTTTTTTGACAAAGTTGATGAAAGCAGTGAAATGTTCCAGGGATTCCACTTGATTTTCATTAATATTTCTGCTGCATTTTAGTATAAAGCAATCATCCCATTTCATATGGACAATCCGCATGTTGAATGAGCCTAAAGGTTTGATACTTTTGATCAGAGTTTAACACACATCCTTCTTATCTGAAAATACTGTTAAAAACATTATTTGGATTATAAGCAAAGCTTTCATTCATACAGCCCATGGCTGTCTGTGTCATAAATATGCACATATCTCTGCCTCAGAAAGACTTTTCTAAGTACATTTCATGGTACTTTTCATATGCACTGGATTTGATTTGTTTTAGGGCATAATATAAATTCTTGCTGTGATACAGGATAAAAAAAAAAAATCCTTTAAAAAAACTGGCTTAGTTACAATGCTGCACTCATCCTACAGAACCCTAAGTTTTATTAACTGTCCAAATAACATGTTATTGTTGTTTATGCACAGAGCCCTCATTTGGTTCTGAGTATTGTATCTACCTTTTCTTGAAATATCTTCAAGCCTATGCGTTTGCCCTCAGTTACCAGTGTGAATTCCTTCAGTACATAATGATAGCGTTTCACATTCCGAGCCATGAGCCCAGGCTACATGCCACAGAATACAAATGTGCGCAAGGTGGTAGTTTCATTATCTTAGGGTCAGTAGAATTTCAAGAGCTCTGAAATTACCTCTGTCAGTGATGCAAGTGTCAACTTAGTTTTAATAAATCTTTGGAAACAGCCATGAGTTACTTCTAGGACATCTTCCCATTTCCGGAAATACATCATTCAGCTGCCAAACCTGCTATCAGTTTGTAGCAAATAGAATTTCATCCATTAAATGCAAAGTCTCACTTCAGCTTCTGCATGCCATCACTCTATGATAGCTAAAAGTGTGATTAACTTGAAGTTTAGCTGATATCAAGCCAAATGTATGCTATTCCACTTAAACTGGAACAAGGTCTTGAAAAATTGTATTTCCTGCAGCATATGCATAGGGAATGTTATATTTACTATACTTCTGATTATGCCACAGTACCAGCTCTGGACGCCGTTAACATTGTGTAAAGAGATTTTGATGGTTTCTCAGTTTTCATTTATTCATTTTTTTGGCTTTTAAAAAACCACACAAAAACATCAAATCAAACCGAAAAGAAAATCCAGCCTCCCATTAATAGGAAAATCAAAATATAGCAGAACATCTTGTTTGATGATAATAAAATAATATTGCATTTTGTATTCAGGCAAAAATCCAACTGAAGTTAATGGGACAGCTACGGTATTTTACTCAATGCTGACTTAAAATAACAATGTCTTTTTAGACCTGGTAGCTACACTAATTAATCCTGACAACAGCTCGAGTAAAAAAAATGTTACTGTTCTTTTGTAAATGTGAAAACTGATATGTATGGATATTAAGTGTTTTTCCTAAAATGGTAGAGACAATCTGAAAAAAAGAAAATTCAGGATGGAGAGTAACAAAATGAAAAAAGATCCTAACCCTGAGTGTGACACGCCAACCACCAGACTATTTTACAAGCCTGATATGTCAAGTTGATGTAAATCAGGAGATATTTCTATTAACTTTAATAAATCCTTTTTATGTGGATTTATTAACTTTAATGAATCCTTTATAAAAGAAACAAGTTTCTAAAGTTCCTTATGATAAATTAAGTACTGTTCATGTTTGGTTTTCTGTTTTGTAAAGATTTCAGTGACTATTGTCTTATTATATGTTGCACTTATTTCCCAAACATTTTTCTTACTTCTGTTGAGTAATTAATAAATATGGGGATCTCTGGAAGTCATGCAGTCCCACCTCCCTTTAAGCAGGAATATTGCTGGCAATAGATCACATCAACTGTGGCTTTGTTCAGCCAAATCTTGAAAACCCCTCAAGATGGAAATTCCACAGTGTCCTCATGTAATATCTCACAAGAAGTCATGTTAAAATGAGGCAATAAATTTTGTTACTAAAAACCAAAAATGCTTCACAAAATACACTATTTTCAATTATCTATTGCAAAGTATTCCGTAATTAGAGAGAAAGAGAGAAAAAAAATAGAATTTGTTAACTTTGTTAATTTTTTCAGTGGAACATTGTATAAACTCAGTGGACATGTTTTAACCTTGATTAATGATATTAAGTACTATTACAACTATCAGGGATATAGTTAAGCATTATAGGGATATAGTTAAGCATGGGATATAGTTAAGCATGTTTAAATTAATATGGTTTCTTGTTTTATTTATTACGTACTTACTAATTACTATTTTTAAGTTTTTGTGATATATGCTAGCTCTACATTTACCTTACCGTAAATATTATATGTGAGGGTTTTTTCAGGGACAAATCTCAGTTTGGAATGGACAGAGGGCAAATATTCAAGTTGTCAGACAGGTATTCCATGTTACCTTGTAAAGTTCCGCACATCTTTGTCTTCCCTTCTTGATCCTTATCATGCCTTACTAATCATGACCTAGGTTGCCACTATTCCAGATTGTAATGGGGTGTGTGTCAGGTTTTATTTTCCTTCCCCCTCTCTCTCCAAAGATTGCAATGTGTTAAACACCTCTAAACAATCATTACCATCCTGGTTCAAAATAGAACTTAAACATTCAACTTCAAGAATTAGGCTAAACTGTTTCCAGTATTTCAATGTTTTCTTATATAGAAGTGCCCTTTGCTTCATAACAAACAGCCTTAATAAACTTTTTACCGTATTTCTCTAGCATAGTTTAATTACTTAGAAGTAATATCACTATTTTTATTGCCACTAGACTGTCTAATGTCACAAAGGGCTGACTGCAGACTGCATGTGGTCTATGAAAAATTTTAAGTAGCTTACAAAGGGACTTCTCAATTGTGGTTTCTTCTGGCCCGAACCAGTTGATTGTTAATGTTGAGATAATTAGAGGATTCTTTTCAGCTCAGCTGCAATGGGCAGCTGTTCAGGTCCAAAAGCTGCAGGAGCCGCCAGTCACGCTGAGCCTGGGACTGTCTCTTGTCAGGGGATTTGTCAACCAGTGAAAGACCCCACTTCACACTCCACAACATGCTCTTCTGCCCTTCCAGTTCAACATACACGGTGGTCAAAAGCTCCTGAAATTACTATTCCAGCAGTGTCAAATTGCTGGAGTCATAGACAAATACATTTTGGACTCTAGGGACATCAAAGCAAATGTACTCACAGTATTAAGGATATGGAGTATTGCAATTCTGAGGTATTCAAAGTCTAAACAGATACGATGTGAAAAAGAAAAACATAAAAAATACGGATTACTGAGACTGAAGTAAATGAACTACTCAGATATTGTGAAGTCAGTTGTGTGTGTATATGTTTGATGACATTTAGTATTAGCTTATGCTGATGAATTACAAAAAGAAAAGAAAAAAAATGTTCTGTATGTTTGAAGCAATTGGTTTGGGGTTATACCTTAGTGGGTTTTTTTTTTATTATTTTTAAGGCAACTTACCAGTTGTCTCAAAAGATGATAAAATAATTTAAAATATCACCTACTGAAAAGTAAAGATAATGCCAAATTCTGTTGAATTCTTCTTCCCTATTTGTTTTAACTGAGAGGAGAATTATATGCAGTGTCATAAATTAGTTGTGATTTTAATTAGAGCTTGAATGTGTGTGAGTATCTGACATGAACTACTATAACATATGCAGTTTTGTATTTTTGACCTTTACATTAAATTACTGACTATCAAGAACTGCAATAATGAAATAATAGTATCTTTCTGTTTCATTAACTGGGAAAATATAGGAGACCTATGCTGAGAGTAAAATAATGTATCTATAAATTCTAAAAAATGGCAAGCAAAGACTAGGAGGACTTATGTATGAATGTCAATATGATAGTTGAAAGACAGCAGATTGTTCAAATCCTGTTAAGGTTGTAGTTATTAAAATTTGAGTGTCTCCATCAAGGCAATTACAGATTAATCCTTTCTACTTCTGTAAGGAAAAGAAATATCAGATTAGAACATTTCATATGGAAAGAGGCTAAGCAAGAATATGTTCTCTGAGACCATTTAAATAGGTTATATCAGTACAAACTGTTATGTTCAAAAGAATGGCCTGGCTGTTTAACCAATTGTGCTGGTTTTGGCTGGGATAGAGTTATTTTTTTTAATAGTAGATAGTATGGGGCTATGTTTTGGATTTGTGCTGAAAACAGTGTTGATAATACAGAGATGTTTTAGTTGTTGCTAAGTAGTGCTTATACTAAATCAAGGACTTTTCAGCTTCCCATGCTCTGCCAGGTGTACAAGAAGCTGGGAGGGGACACAGCTGGGACAGCTGACCCCAACTGACTGAAAGGATATTCCATACCACATGACGTCATGCTCAGCATATAAAGCTGGGGAAGAAGGAATGAAGAGGGGGATGTTCGGACTGATGGTGTTTGTCTTCCCAAGTAACCGTTACACGTGATGGAGCCCTGCTTTCCTGGAGATGGCTGAACACCTGCCTGCCCATGGGAAGGAGTGAACGAATTCCTTGTTTTGCTTTGCTTGTGTGTGCAGCTTTTGCTTTCCTTATTAAACTGTCTTTATCTCAACCCATGAGTTTTCTCACTTTTTTTTTTTCTGATTCTCTCCCCCATCACACCAGGGTATCTCTGTGGTGCTCAGTTGCCAGCTGGGATTAATCCATGACACCAATATAGTCTGCCTGAAATTTCAGGCCAACTTTCTTTATGAACTCCCAAGAAGTTGAAGAAACTCATTCCTCTGGAATCTATATGGAGCTGAAGGCAGCATTATCCTGTTATATGATCCAGACTGAGTTCATAGCCACGTGACAGATTATGTATTGCAATGTCTGGAGCTAATGTAAGAGTTACTATACAGTATGAGATAATTCTAGCAGACTGCAAAGCATCTATATCTTTACCTTTGTGGTGGGTTGACCTTGGCTAGCCCATCAAGCCGCTCTATCACTCCACATCCTCAACTGGACGGGGGAGAGAAAATATGCCAAATATCTTGTCTGTTGAGATAAGGACAGGGAGATCACTCAGCAATTACCATCACGGGCAAAACAGACTCGACTTGGGGAAATTAATTTAATTTATTGCCAATCTAAATCAGAGTAGGATAATAAGAAATAACAAACCTTAAAACACCTTCCCCTGACTCCTCCCTTCCTCCCAGGCTCAACTTGGTCCCAATTTCTCTACCTACTCCCCCCTGAGTGGCACAGGGGGACAAGGAATGGGGGTTGTGGTCAGTTCATCACGTGTTGTCTCTGCTGCTCCTTCCTCCTCACACTCTTTCCTTGCTCAAGCGTGGGGTCCCTCTCATGGGAGACATTCCTTCACGAACTCCAACGTGGATCCTTCCCTTGGGCTACAGTTCTTCATGAACTGCTCTAGCATGGGTCCTTTCACGGGCTGCAGTCCTTTAGAAACAGACTGCTCCAGCATGGGTTCCCTGTGGGGTCACAGGTCATGCCAGAAAACCCGCTCCAACATGAGCTCCTCTCCATGGGCTCACAGGTCATGCCAGGAGCCTGCTCCAGCGGCTCCAGTGGCTTTCCACAGGGTCACAGCTTCCTTCAGGGCACATCCACCTTCTCTGGCATGGGGTCCTCCATGGGCTGCAGGTGAATATCTGCTCCACTGCGGACCTCCATGGGCCGCAGGGGGACAACCTGCGTCACCATGGTCTTCTGCTTGGGCTGCAGGGGAATCTCTGCTCCGGCACCTGTAGCACCTCCTCCCCCTCCTTCTTCAATGGCGTTGGTGTCTGCATGGTTGTTTGTCTCACATATTTTCACTCCTCTTTCCCAGCTGCTGTTGCGCAGCAGTTTTTTCTCCTTCTTAAATATGTTATCCCAGAGGCGTTACCGCTGTTGCTGATTGGCTCAGCCTTGGCCAGCAGCGGGTCCGTCTTGGAGCCAGCTGGAGCTGGCTCTATTGGACATGGGGGAAGCTTCCAGCATCTTCTGACAGAAGCCACACCTGCAGCCCCCCCAGTACCAAAACTTTGCCACGTAAACCCAATACAACCTTGAAGAGTGACTAGTGTTGTTGATAGCTGCAGATATAGATAGGACACCCTTCTATATGATCTGGTATGAGACACTACAGTCATTAAGACCCTGGAAGGAAGAGAGTTCCTGAACTAGTTAAAGGAAAGGTAAATGAGGCATGCTTGACCTTGTTTCATATTCATGTCTCTGACTGCTATGTAGATATGCCCATAGAGAATTATAGACCTAGTCTGTATCATCCTTACCATCTACAATCATTTCCAAATACAGCTAAGCAAATTACTTTCTGTATTTACAAACATTTATTCTTTTCTGCTCGTTGTCTCTGTATCTCTGTCCCTTGATGTGCTGGAAATCCATCTCAGAATTTGACAGTTCAGTTCCATGGAAAGTACATGAAAAAAATATGGCTATTGTATTGTCCAGTGAAAAGAAAAAGTAAAAAGTTTAAAAGTTTCCATAGCATGGTCATCTGCTTATTTTATATAAATGTTTATTATTGTAATGAAATTACTTTTATTCCCATGAAGGATTTTGATATTTTTTTCTCTGTCATTTAGTAGACAAACAAGCAAACTAACAAAGAAGCTAAGGAACAATGCCTATTGCAGATAGTCAAATAGTTTTTAAACATGAAGAATTTGGTCCTGATAGAAGTTAATGCACGTGAATAGATTATCTGCTTTACATTTGTTTAAATCCTATACAGTGTGCTTGACAAATAGATCTCAAATGAAGTACAAACGAAGAGAGCTACTGCAGTAGCAGAACAGTATTCTTTGGAGTCTGTGATGTCTGCAAGTTCTAACAGATCCTATCTGCCAGACAAATGCAACAAATACATTTGTTATATCTGACAAGCATAAATCTTCAAGTAAAAGCACACCTTTAATTTGCTGCTGAGCAACAACAGAACATTGTGGCAGGAAATTTCATGATTGCTTGAATTTCAAATTGATATTAAGGTTGGAAAGATTTTAGGGTCTCAAAGATATTACTTTAGGGGTGAATTTATGTTCTGGAATGCAGACACTTTACTCTATGAATTAACGTTGATTGTCTAACCTTGTGATGTGACTGGCAGAGCGGGGCAGGAGCGCTGTAATTCTCATGCACTACAGAAGGCATGGTGTTATCCAAATCCCAATGGTACTCCACTGAATTGATGAAATGACCGGGAAGGCCTAATTAAAGCTGTTCAGCTCAAACGTATTGATGTATTACATCTATTACGGTTTGGTTCAATAGGTCTACCCTATGAACGCTGCCATGCCTGTAAAGCAAACTAAACAGACTGCATAAATAATGCTGGAAGGAAAAGAGACGCCCATGGAATCAAAGCTGAATCATGAAAAATGCAACAGGCTGCCCTGTGAGCTTATTTTCATGTAATTTTATATAAATAAGAATATTGCTCATATTTTCTTAAGTGAGAAAAGAGACAAGTACTGAGTTTGAAAACTGGTATGTATTTGGCAAGCATGAAATTTTTCACTCTGTTATTCAAAATGTAATTCCTTAAAATTAAAAGGTTCTTCAGAGATAACTTCTCTTTCTATGATTAAAATATCTCTGAAGAGTAAATCCATTATAATGAACAGGAATTCTAGTTATACTGTGTGTCATTTATGTCTGATTTCTTTGGATATTAAGTTGTTAAAATTTTACATTGTGTTAACCATTTCCACAGGAATATGCAACTTCAAAATTATTTATAGTTTGGCTGCACAGTTTTAATAGAAAGCTGATGTAGAAAATAAGTTGACATATTCTGTTGCTGTCTAGCAAATTCACCAAAATATACAGAGTGAGATACATAGTGAGAGGGACCAGTACTATTCACAAAATGAGACTGAATTCATCTGCTTGTCTTTTTCTACAAGAAGTTGGATAGGTCTCATCAAAAATGTCAAATATCAAACTTCATTTTGATATTTAGACTCCTAGAAATGTTAAAACATTTCTGTTTGCTGTTTAAAATAAGTATGAGATTTTTTCTTTGTTTATAATTTGGCATATATCTAGAAAAAGAAAAATATTATAAAAATATTTGACCTAAAAATTAAAAAATAAAAAGCATTTCATTTTAAATAGACCAAACCAGTAGTTACACTTTCAGGCTTAATTTTTGTATTCATTAATTTAACAAACTTATATACCAAAGTTTTGCTTCAACCTAAATTAAGTATTTCTTGCTTTTTTTTGGCCTGTCAAACTGAAAAAATCATAATTTTCCTAGCTCTGCTGGACAGTGTGTTATAACATTATAAGTATGTATATCTATATCTAATTTGGGTGAATTTATAAGTCTGTCTCAAGGGCAGGATGCATAAACGTACCTGAGAGGGAACAATAATAATAATAATAATAATAATAAAATATTTTAATCCCCCCCCCCCCCCCCCCCCCGAGGTATGGCTTTCTTACATAACAGAAAGATGTCCCAGATATCTAAGTTCTTGAGTCTTTTGGGGTTTGTACTTGGAGTAAAAAGGAAGTTATAGTAAAACCATAACTCTGTAATACACTGGGACTACTGATTTTTCGTAATTCATTCCTACCTGTCATATACAGAAGTTATAGCCCTATATACTGGCAGTTTAGGATCAGATTATAGATAATAGAACATCACAAGTTAGGGTCTATAAAAAACCAAAGACCTAGCAACGTGGCTAAATTCTATGGTTTTTAGGAGCCCAAAATACTATATGATATCATCTTCTTGAACTCAAATATAAAATATGGCCCCTTGTGAACACAGTGGTATTCTCCCTTCTGCTTCCTGAGAAGTTCAGCTTTCTGATAAGCTGTGTTCCCTCTCATTTAATGGCAATGGTATTAGCAATTATCTCTTTTGGTCTCTCACTTGAAAAATCCCTGTGACTGATGGAAGGTGGGTTTTCAAAGATCAACCTGTGTGAATCACAGGACTGCTGAAATTGGAAGGTACCTGAAGTAATCATCTAGTCCAACGCCTCTGCTCAAGGCAGGGTCAACTACAGCAGGTTGCTCAGGGCCCTATCAGGAAGTTTATATTTATCACATTCTTTTGGCTACTGTGTGCAGACTTAGAACTTGTAGAGCTTGCCTAAGATTGAAGAAAGCCTCTGTAAATACAGTCCAACCGTCTTGTATTTTCTGTAAATAAAATGGCTACTTGGAAAGCCATATGGAATTCAGTTGTGTTACCTGGAATAGGCCAATTACAGTAGTTCTCACTTTGTGGAGAGGAAAAAGAGAAGGTTATTTCTAAGTAAAACAATGAAATTAGAGGATGTTAAAAAAGAATAAATTAATTATGATCTGGGCTAAAACAAAACACTAAAATAACCCGAACGCACACATGGAGTAAGAAACATCAGTTTATTTAAAACTTCAAAATTGTTCCAGATAAACTTGATTATCTCATATTAGGAATATGAGATGATTTTTTATTATTATGTGAATGAGTACAATTCAGTAAATCTAACACATATATCTCTTTTGAATCAGTTTCACAGTCTTATCTGAAATTATATCAGCCTGCTTTGGGTAGGTGCACTTGTGTAGACTGAGTACAGGAAACTCATAAAAACACAGCAATGACAAACCTCAATGGTGTAATATATAGTGCTGTAAGTGTTACCTTTTGTTTTCTTCACCAGATTTATTAATTATCTAGAAGAAGCAGTAAATAGGAGGTTTATGAGATGATGAAACACAGAAATGATACTAAAATGGGTAAGAGTGATAAAGGTCACGGAGATCAGATAGGAAAGAGACAAACTTTATTGTTGGACCTAAAATAGCTAAATAGGCTAAAGAGAAACTATTCTAAAACATGTCTATAGAATGCATAGGAAAGGAAAAGGGAAGTTCTTAATGACTGTACTGAAAGAGAATGGAATGACAGTGAATAGCCATGTCTGTTTACAGATACTGCGATGTACACTCAGTGTGTGTTTGAGTGGTATATATCATTAAGATAGGACACCTCTTAAGTATGTCTTCAGTTTTAAGTAAAGAACTGACCTGAGCCTACATGTAGAAACATCCTGTCACTCAAGTGGGACGTAATTCTTTCTTTGTAGAATACCAGATCCACCTTTTTAAAAACCAGTGGGAGTCTCTAACTTTTTTTTTTTTTTAATGATTGGCTCAAGATTACATTTGTTGTACATAAAATGTCAGTTTGATTTTTAGAGGGCTGTGGGCTCTGGTAATTTATAAGGCTTTCAGTAGTGTAGTATGTCTTTGTAGTCATGACAAAGACTTTTAAAAGAGGGTAGCAATTTTGAGTGCTTCAACTTTTGAGTACCCAAGATAACATATTTAAAGGAAGTGATTTTCACATGAGATTGCTTAGAATCTTTCTGGATAAAAAGCTCCTTAAAGTCACTTCAAACTGGGACCAAGCTCATACACTACCTGCCTTCTAAAGAGCTTACATTTTCAGTTGGCTCCCTCCCTCCTCCCCTCTCTCATCTCCTCCTTTCTCTCCTCCCTTTACCATGGCAGTGGTGGTGAAAAACACTATTCCACTATTGCAGTATGCAGTGGGAGTTTCCATCTTGGCATCCTGTCTGGAATAGAAATATGAATAAAAATAATACCTTACTTTATTTCAACATTCTTCTAAAAAAACATCCACTCTGCGACACAACTTGATGGATCTATTCTTCATCCTGCAGTTTATGTGGAAATGTGCTTATAGCACATATTGTTTTGAAAAGTTTCCTAAATGGCTCAGTAGGGGTCAGGACTCTTAGAATTACACACATAATTATTAATAAAACTGATTGCTAATTTTTCAGTTCTGTTAGCTGGATGTTATAATTGTATTTGTATCAATATTCAAGCTGTGTCAGTTCTGAACAATCCTACCTCCAGCTGAGATCACAGAAAATGATGCACAACCTCAAGCTAACATATTCTTCATCTCCATATCAAGTACAGTGACACTACAGTACATGCTAATGTGAAATTACTCAATAACATTTTGAAAGGTACCATCTGCCTTTTCTTTAAACCTTTCAAGATGTACTGGTACAGAAGGGTGGCAGGGAAGGAAAAGGAGAGAGAAGGCAGAACTAGGATTTCATTTTATTCAAAGGTTGGGTTTTTTTTAAATTTCAGTGAGAGGGCTTTCATGCTTCTAGCCTTGTCTAGAAAGCCACTCACCACATGACCCAAATTTAATTCAAGCTATTCGTTTAAGCTCTAATCAATATGTCACTTGGAGGTGTTATGCTGTGATGTTGTTTATATATTCAGTTTGAACTGGTTTTCACTTCTATGTAATAATGCTTGGAAAATAGGGTTGTTTATGAACATCATAGCTGTCACCTGTCATGGACAAATAGCTTCCAAAGTGTGGCCAATTAGATTAATATTTATGTTTATTCACACTTATTAAGGTCTCATAAAACTAACCAGAAAGTGGTTTCCTTGCGTGTTTCTCCTTCACAAAACATGAGTCAGGAAGTCACTCTCATTGCCCAGCTGCTCAGCTCATTCCCTAAGGATCCTCTTCAAAAAGGGGAAATAAAACACCAATCTATCATGCAGAATAAACCACCAATGCACCATAAGAAAGTCTGATAAGAATGTCTTTCAAATAACCACAGTTGCACAAAGAGCGTCCATTTTATATTGACGGTGATTTGGTAATGATCACAGAACAAGAATTAACCTTGCTTTGACAATGGATTTTTTTTATTTGCATTACAGGTCAGCAACTGAATGATATCTGTCAAGCTGTATACTACCACATCTGAGTAAATAATGATTTCTGCATGTTAGGCTTTGCTTAACAGTATTTTTGTCTGAGAAATGCCAGCAGCAAAATGCCCATTAACTGCTTCTACCCACTGTTCTTAGATAATTATCTGTATCTTTGCTTTCTGGGGTGATGTGGAGCTGCAGGGACACAAGCCATTTATTCTGGTTTTGTTACAGGCTTCACATTGCTGGGGGTTAGAGTCTGCTTGGTCGCATCACATGGCGCAATGCAACCTAAGACATTAGAACATGCCATGGATTCATCTTGCTTAAGAAATATAAGGTGACATCATGGCAATATTTTATTTATTGAAATAGGCAGCCACTTCTGCACAATGCAAAACTGAACTACAAAAGTAAATTAGAAAACAAAATCAACACCTCTGAGTTTCCAACAGCTGTGCTATGGATTTTTCTTATATTATAAAGATGCTTAGTCCTAGAATAATGATGAGAAATTACTGGCTGCTTCTAGCAGGATGCTAGAAGCATCCTAGTCATGGATGCTTCTATAAGTCTCACTTTCATTAACAGGCAATGTGTGCCTCTGGTTTAGAGTAAATCTATGTGGGGAACAATTACATCCCTGTCACATTGGTACCCAAAAGAACTTAGAGATTACATGTGAATTACCAACAATCTCTCAAGAGATTCAAGTAACTTACTGAAATACTTAACACTAGCTCTTAAGATGCGTATTTATTTCTTCCTTTAAAATCTCATTCCCCACTGTAAATACATTTAGGCATATTAGTAAGTTGCCAAAACCAGAACTGTTTATTCTACCAACTAATCCTATGGATTTCACTGCAGTGGGATTCAGCCCTGTACCATCCATGATTAACATTTGGCGCTGCAAAATAAAATCCCCAGTTGCCAAAGCTAATCAAAGTATAATCTATTGCAGTTTTTTCTTCAGTCCCAAGTCATCAAAAGTAAATATTAAAATAGATAAAATGATTACAGCTATCTTAGAACAGGGTAGGTGGACCTGTGTTGCATGTAATTTTATATAAACAAAGTTGTCGTCCGTTTATCTTCACAAAACTTCTCATTACATTGAACAATGCTTGAATCCAAAGTTAATGCCACTGAAACCAATGGCATAGATTGTTGTTTAGACTTTGATCTTTTTCAGATACAGACTCATTTGATACTTATTTATAAATCTGTGTGTGCAAAACTGGACTTTGTGAATCAAATGCTTTTTACTCACTGGGGTGCATGAGTGAGAACGGCATAATAGATTCCAGAGATTTATTTAGTTGTCCAAATACAAAGACAACTGCTGCCCTTTAGCAGGCCCTCCTGGCCTCCAACTGCTGCTCCAGGAATTCACGAATCTCCATGCCAGCCTCGTGTAGGTGTCTCATACCTATATACAGGTATTCTGCACACCCTGTGTCATAATCACTAGTTCTGTGCGTCTCTTGGGTACCTCAGGACATCTCAGATAGCTCAAGATGCCTGTGCTTTAGCAGGTGACTGAAGTCATAGATCTCCATTGCTTATGTTGGGAATTTACACACACAGCCCACATGTTGATACATAAAATGTGCACGGATGTCTGAATTTGGTGCTAAACCGCCATATTTCTCTCTACAGGAAAGAATATCCTTGTAAAGGTTATTGTAAAAAGGTGTAAGGCTGACTGAGGAATGAATTATTGCTTAAATGCCCCAGCAGGAACTGTGGTACTGAGATAGTGCAACGTAGTCTTACTACAAACAAGAACAACCATTTGAGAATACTGGCAACTTTTCAGTCTCACTTTGCAATGAATAATCTAGATGTAATTCTGGCAAATGTTTGCAAGGATCAAAGCATGGAAGAAAAATATAATATATATGGTAGCATTCTGCTCTTTCAGGAACACCGAAAAAACCTCAAAACAACTTGCAAATTCAGCCCAAACCTCAGTCAAGCTTGTGTAGTTTGATTTGGATATGCTACACAGCACTAATTCTTACTTCCTTCCAAATTTATTTGGGCCTTGATGTAACAGAATACATAAACTCTTGCTTAATATTTTACATATGATTCAGTTCATTGCCTAATTTAGGACTTTTAGATCAGATGAATCGCACCTAACTGGCTACATATCCAGACATCTAAAGGTATGTATTCATGGTGTACAGGGTTATATAATACACATAGTTTGGTGTCTAAACCCCCTTTATAGTCAAGGAGGGTCTAAAACTTGATTTAATTACCTAAACATCGGCATCTAAAGCCATTTGAATTTTCCTACGTTACCCTGCTGGGCCATCGACTGCCTCTTGAGAAGGTCAGGAGTCTTCTGTATATTCTGTGTCTCATCAGCAGGTAATTTATGGATATCTCAGCTATACTCGGGTATTTCAAATGGCACTAGCTACTTATGTGTGGGCAACAGAATAAGCAATCAGCTGAAAGAAAAAGAAATCTTCAGAGGGTAACTAAGCCCTCCCATTTTACAATGGGATTAATCATCCTTTGGAAACATCTGTCTCTTGCTCTGGATGTATGAGGAACATGGACAGCTAACTTAGTCTTAGATGGGAAAGCTTAGGTGACCTGAATCCCTCCCTTTGTTAGTAAAATATAACAAAACAGTTGTCTTTGTACCAGCATTATTTTTTTTTTCTCAGTGGAAAGGACTTTTGTTTTAAGGGACCAAATTACTATAGCAATTCATGAATAAGCATTAGTGCCATCTGGCAAGTTTTCAAGATGACTTGTTTTACTACACAATGCTTGCACTGGTTTTGATACAGTGACCTGCACAGTGTTATTTTTGACCCAGCTTAAGTGAGCAGAAACAGTCCCAAAAATTACATTACTCATTTACCTGAGAAAGCATTTTTATAAGGTGAGACAAGATAATAACATTATATCATGATCTGAGGTTTGGTGCATTAGAAATAATAATAAAAAAATGTTCTCTGACTCTAATTTAAACACTTACATGGTATGAATTCCTTCATTTAACTGCAAAGGTGACTTATAGCATAAAATTTCAAAACTGTACTTGAGCAGATACAGGATTTTCTGTAAATACCAGTGCACTAAATTTCAAACTGGCAATATTTTCTATGATGAACCATATTGTAGAAGGAAGGAACTGGACCCTGATATGATGAGCTTTAGTAAAAATTATCTTTTTTTTTTTTTTTTAAAAGTATGAAATTATTTCAGCAATACAATATATACTAATAAGCATATGATCCATCAAGCGTTAAACTCACAGGTATGTCTCTTCAAATAGGTTGGACACAATCCAGGAGTTTAAAAGAGAAATCATATTTTATCACTGCCTTGAGGAAGGTCTCATGCATGGCTGCTTTGGTTCCACTGAACAAAAGAAAGATCTCTGGAGTCTTTAGATCCATCCTCTACACTCTTATAGGATGACTGACCTGTGATTCATCTTATTTACTATGGTGTTAATGCGCCTGTTCCACTTCAGGGATGAGATATTACAGAAAGTTCCACTGTGTTCAGTGGGAGGTTTTGGTACAGCTACATGCAAATTCTGCATGAGAGTAAACCTTAATGTACACCCTTTGCAACTGTTACAGCAAATCAAAGTTAATTGTCCTCATTTATTTTTAAATAAAAAGCATGGAGCATAAGTACTTCAGTCGGTGTTGTAGAATGCCACCATAGTAAGGATATAGAGACTTTCTGTAGAGTGCATTAGTAATAAAATGACCAGTCTGGATCAAATAAAGCCCTCAGCTATGCTTCATGCTTAATTACGCTCAAAGTGATTCAAAGCTATTTGCTAGCTGTGTCTACTCTAATTTCTAAACTGATGTTCGCAGGGCTGTTGGAATGCTAAAAAATAGCTCACGCTGCTGAGAGGGATGACCAGCAGCAGCACCAGAAACTAGAGCGGTTTGCTTTTTTTGTATTTCGTTTTCACCGGCGGCAGTTAGCTGGTGTACGGCTTCGCTGTCAAACAGCGTAAGTCCCTTTGGCGCACTTGCAGCGGAACGGGCGCGATGTGACTTGGAAGAAATCAGCTGACATAAGGTGGAATTGTCTGTGAAAGGGAAGAGGTCGTTATTGGCTAGTTTTGTTAGATGTCTCGGGAAGAGAAAGAAAAGCGTCAGTCTCTGCATGGATCCTTACGGCTCTCCGGGATGGCAAGCCATTGACAATGACAAGGTGCCATCTGTTAAGAAGCTATTCTGGAAGAAAACTGGAGCTGCTGGAGGATTTCGCTGTACTGCAGTCAGCAAGTGGCAAGTTTGTCATATCAGGGGCCCGTGAATGTCTGCAGGCAAGCGTGCCCTTACACACACCGGCTTTCTGACTCAACTAGATAACAGGAGCGGTGAATCTATTATAATTATTTCAGGAATTCTGGCAGTTATTGTAAACATAAATAGCTGTGTTAAATTAGTGATCTCCACTTCTAATATCTTCCAGGAACAACACATTATTTCAGCTGGGAGTATTATAAAAATCACAGGCCTCTCTCTTTGGGGTGGTTGATTTAATACTTATTGCATCTAGGAAAAAAAAAGGAAAAAGTTCCACTATCCAGCCAATCAGTATCTTATGTACTTCTTTTGGATGCATTTCTGTCAAATTTTCTTATAAACGTGGCAAACTTTCAATCTTAAATCCCAAGCAAATCTACTTTATGTATGTGAAACTTGAAAAATGTCAAGTAAATGAAATACGCTTGCCTAAACAAGTTGACAGTTTGCAGATATATCTGCATATTGCTTATTTTATCTTACAAAACAACTGGTTATGCTTTGTGTCTTTGATTATTTAAGTTTAAGGAAAATAAAATTCAATAAAATTTAAATTCTGCCACTCCTTGCATTATAAAAATGAATTAAAGAAACCTATATTTCCTACAGAAAAAAAAATCATATGTAGAGTATGCTAATGAGCTTTTTATTAGGGCAGGTTTTGCATTTAAAATATTCTGTGGACAGCAAGAATAATGATACTACTGTAATGTAGACCATGATGCAATGAATATGACTGCGATTAGATGCTCTTTGCAAGTGATGTTTTAAAGTCCTCTCAAGTCTGAACTGCACAGTACTAATACATAATAATATCACTAATAATTTAAAATTATGTGTTACTGCAGACTGACTGGAATCATTCTGAGCTGGGACAGTCTTTGTACTGTAACAGATCTCTGTAAACTTTCTACTGTTTCCTTTGAGGATACCCTTTGCATGTCTGAATTTGCTAGTTTGTTTAGAGATCACAGATTCAAGAAATCCTGCGATTACATTATCAAATCTCAGACCTGTCAGTATCACCAAGGCTGTTAACAGTAATTTAACAGATTGGAGTAAATCATGATCTACACTGTATTTTTCTCTCTGTTGGATTAAGATCCTCAGCTAGGTCTCAGACCTCCTCCAAATTGAACTCCAGTGAAATATTGTCCGTAGATACAGTAGGAGCAGGCCTGGCCCTCAGGCAACGGTTGGAGGGGAGTTCCCCATTAACCAAATGATGGGAATTCTCAGAGGTCATATGGACCATGTGCAAATTATTCATTGTATATGAAGATAATTAGAATGACTTCTCAATTGGATTCAGCCAGTACAACTCCAGTCTCCCATGGAGCTATACTGATTTTTCTAAAACTGAGGCTATGGCCACAGACATCTGTTCACTAAAGGGTTATACGGAACTTTTCAATTATGCTGTACCCTGATGTCACTTGACATTTTCTTTCATTTTATTCCTTTCATGAACCTGGAAGACTCATTCCACTGGCCAAAGGTCTCTTGCTTTTATATCGACTCTGTTGAATGGTCTGGGCACATTTTACTGGCATTCTATCCCGGTGTCTGATGAGCTTTGCTTTTAAGTGCAATTTTCACCTAGCTAAGAAATGTGGCTGATGATATGCCATTTTGTTTACTTGCTGTCAACTACTTAATTTGTGGCAGGAAAAAAAATTTGTCAATATTTTGCATGCTTCTGGTTTGTGAAGAGCTTGGACAGATGTGTTTATATATAAAAATATTTTATACATTTACTTTCTAATTTTAACTATTTTAGTATTGGATTTAACCTTGAGTAAAGTTTCAGAGGACTATCTCTGCTTCTTTCCTAAATCTGGAGGGAGATTACTCAGATACTTATTCTTTATTTCTTTTTTTAAAATTAATGATAATAATAATAACAACAACAACATCATCAATGAAATAAACAGACAAAAAAACCCCAATTTACTATTATCCCTTGAGGGGTATAATGGTCTATATAATTATCTTTTGGAAACAGCCAGATGGAGACTACAGAGAATGGAACTGGGAGGGAAGGAGGAAGGAAGGGAGGACAAGATGAAGCAATGTAGAGATGGAGGGCAGGAGAGCGGAAGAGAAGATAATAGGGTCAAAATCCACACACAGAGATGAAATCAATAAAGGTATGCCATTTATGTGACAACTGGGATGGGATCTTCTGTGCATGAGCTGTGGATTTTTAGAATGAAAGAGAAATGTCAAAAAAGCCTGACAAAGAGACCTGTGCGTAGCTATTTAGCACACAGGTATTTGCCCAATGCATTCCATGATTTAAAAACCAGTCTTCACAAAGTTTTGTGCAAAATCATCCTTACTGATTATAATTTAGAATAGCAGCTTCAGCTCAACCTAATTCAGGTATTTATGATATAGATATCTGCACGTAAGCAAGGTAGCTCAATTCATTTGCCCATAAAAACACATCTAGTGCCATTTGAGAGTATCCATCCTGGCCTCCAGCTGCCATTCCAGAGCAGTATGCATTTCCCAGAGGCCTTATGGAATATATGTCTGCCATTTCCATGTACGTGTGGGTACTGCATGGTATCTCCAATGGCACCAAGCATTTAAGTGTGGGCAGGTGAGTAGAGCTTTAGATCCTCCTTGACTAAAATGGGGTTTAAGAAATCCATCCAGTGTGTAGACAGGTACATTGCAATAGCCTACTTTAAGGCGAGTCTGTAACATTCAAAAAGATGCTTCAGTTCCGTCACAGTTAAGGCATACTGTTAATCCACCTTTGCTTTTAAAGCTAATGAGGGTTTACAAAAAAATTTACTCTAAATAAAGGAAATGAGAAAACAAAAGAAGATGAAAAAGGACAAATAGTATTTAAGAAGGATAGACTAAAAAGAAACACAATAGAAGAGACTATGAAAGAAAAATAAGATTTTTACCTTACGTATGTTTAATTAAAAAGGCCCAACATTCAGTGCTAGAAGTAGGCAAGTTAAGCTGTGATTCAACAAAGTACATAAAGATAAGCTTCAGTTTCACTGAGACTTTTGCTGAATCTTGCACAATAGCACCTTTTCCACTTTGGCTGAGGAGGTTCATATGCTGTTGACTAACTGATAGTTTTAAACTGTGTGTTGAGGCACAATAACTGGACAAAGTTAACTTTTATGGTAAAACTACAAATAAAGATTCTGCTTAGCAACGTATGAAAGGTCTTTGTAATTTTTTAGCACAACAGTTTTCAAGGAGCTCTGAAAAAACATTTTAATCCCAAAGGTTACTTAACATGAATATCATACCTCAGGCTTCATGTTTTTCACAATCATTTTAGGTGCAACGCTGGGAAGTCCAACATTACTTAAATCAGTAAGTGCTCAGCTGTAGAACTTGTTAGACTATACTGGTGATCTCTCAAGCATGGGAATTGTCCTACTGAGCTGCTACTTAATTACTTTTACTTTATTATTCATATTTTCATTAAGCTAGTAGACTGTCTTTTCTGTAGTGTGTTCCATATCTTTTCTCTCTGGAACTGGGATTGTATTAAATTACTGTACTTTACCTTATCCAGAATGTTTTACATTTGCACTCTAATCACTTTAAGATGTTTCATTTTTGCATAACCTTTTAATGGTACTGACATATTTTGTATTATATTGTATACATATATTAAACACATGCTTTTGGGATAAGCTATTTGGGGCCTGGTTCTGCTGCACGCAATCAGTGGGACTAATCTTATAACAGAATATTCTTCAGAGGAATAACGTCAAGTCTTTAAGTTGACATCCTGAATTTCATAGAATGGGTAAATAGTTGATCAAGTTTTGCTGTTTATGGAACAAATTGAGGAATCTCAATATAACAGGATTCCAAATAAATGTGCTTCAAAACATACGGAAAGGTAAATCTAACTGCACATGTATATTTCCGATGATTTCAGCGCTTGTTAGTTTCCCAAAGCGTAGTTACGTAAACCCCACTCTAGTATTTCCAAATTATTTACAGGGAAACACCTAATTCCCTTATAGTAATTCAGCAATGAAATGTCCTTCCTTATAGTCCCTACTCCACACAGGTCCAATCTCAGGAACAGAACTGTTGTTATTGGAGATATTATTTAGCTGAATTATGTACAGAGGGCGGGCATTTATGTGGGACAGAAGAAGTTTTAAGGTTTCAAGTAGTTCTTTTCAACAAGAAACACAGTTGAAGTGGGCATTATAAGATGAACAAGGCATATAGAGACCCTTATCCTTCTCACTTGTTCCAGTTCCCAATGAATGTTCGCTGAGCATTTGCAGAATCACAGAATCACAGAACAGTTGAGGTTGGAAGGGACATCTGGAGATCAGCTGATCCAACCATCTGCTCAAGCACAGCCACCGAGAGCCAGTTGCCCAGGAATGTGTCCAGATGGCTTTGAATATCTCCAAGGACGGAGAATCCATAGCCTCCCTGGGAAACTTGTACCAGTGCTTGGTCACCCTCACAGTAAAAAAGTGTTTCCTGATGTTCAGAGAGAGCCTCCTGTGTTTCGGTTTGTGCCCATTGCTTCTTGTCCTGTCAATTGCTTCTTGTCCTGTCATTGGGCACCACTGAGAAGAGCGTGGCTCTGTCTTCTTTTGACCCTCTCTTCAGGTATTTATATACACTGATAAAATCCCTCTGAACCTTCTCTGCTCTAGGCTGAACAGTCCCATCTCTCTCAGCCTTTCTCCATAAGAGAGATGGTGCAGACCCTTCATCATCTCTGTGGCCCTTCTTTGGACTCTCTCCAGTATGTCCATGTCTCTCCTGTACTGGTGAGCCCAGGGCTGGACACAGTACTCCAGGTGTGGCCTCAGCAGTGCTGAGGGGAAGGGTCACGTCCTTCCACTTGCTGGCAACTCTCCTCCTAATGCAGCCCAGGATACCATTGGCCTTTGTGTCAAGGATAAATTGCTGGCTTACGTTCAGCTTGTTGTCTACCAGGACTGCCAGGGGCTTTTCTGCCAAGCTGCTTTCCAGCTGGGCGGCCCAACCATGTACTGGTGCATGACGTTGTTCCTCCCCAGGTGCACAGGACTTTGCACTTCCCCTTGTTGAATTTCATGACGTTCCTGTCAGCCCATTGCTCCAGCCTGTCCAGGTCCCTCTGGATGGCAGCACAAACTTCTGGCATATTAAGCCACTCCTCCCAGTTTGTGTCACTGGCAAACTTGCTGAGGGTACACTCTGCCCCATCATCTAGATAATTAATGGAGATGTTGAACAGGACTGGATCCAGTACTGTCCTGTGGGGTATAGCACTAGTTGCTGGCCTCCAACTAGACTTCATGCCACTAATCACCACCCTTGGGGCCTGATTCCTCCCAAGAGACATTCCTCCCTTTGTGCATTCATCTATAGAGACATGCTATGTATTTGACTTATCTTTGTAAAGATCTTGACAACTGTAGTACATTCCCCTACTGTCCTTTAAGTTTCTGTTATAAACTGAAATAATATCAATAAACATATTTCTGTGCTCATAGGTACTCAACATTATTTTAGGACATGATCTAAAGAAGTTTAGACATAAATATAATTAGCAATACAGAACTAGATATACAATACTTTTTCAAATAGATAGATGCTAAACTTCTATTAAAGATGAATAGAAACATGGCATTTATACCTCCAATAAAACACCTTGTATTAGGTCCATGTAGCGATTAATCCAGGACGTCAAACATGGCACCAAATTTAGTTAATGCAAAGACATACTAATTCAGAAAACTGCGGGTTTTTTTTTATTTCACATTAACAGTATAAACCACCCTATCATATAGTCTGTACTGGAACATATCATATATATTGCTAAAGAATTTGAAATAAAAACAAAAAAATAAAGTCTTTTCTTCCCAAGTTTGAATCAACAAATTAGTATTATAGTGTCTCCCCTATATGCCATAAATTCATACAGAGGTTCTAGTAATTATTTTTAGGAGGGATTTGCATAGACTTTCTGGTTCATGTATCTCTGAGAAAGCCTTGGACTTGTAAAATATTTCTGGAAGAACAAGATCCAGCATGCCCTTGTCACAGAGAGTGTAGTATGTAGGTATGTAGTGACTCCTCACACTTTACAAACCCTGGCCTAGAAATTTTGTTTGCACAGACATGGAGAGTGAAAATGGATTTGCAAGTGTACGTTAATTATTGCCTCAATTGCCTTCAGTTACAGCATGCAGTTTATTTGAGAAGTTCCTGGTTTTAATTTCTAAATACATGACTTTTCTCCTTGCACCAGTACTTTGTGTTAATGTTCCATCCTATTTCTATGATTCTGGTTTACAAGATCTTCTTGCTCTACTTTTTTCCTTCAGTACTCACAACTCTGTGAAATTTGCAAACACTGGAAACCTAGACTGAAGTCTTTCACCAAAGGTATGAATAAATTTATTACACTGGACTGACCCTAGATTAATCCTTGAAGATCACCACTTGTGTCTTCCTCCCATCCTGACAAATCTCCCTTCAATATAAAACATCAGAGTTTCCTATTTATCCTTCTTCCTGACCAGCTTGCAGTTCTTGTGTTAATACCTATCAAATTTGATCTCAATAATAGTTTATTCTGGGGAACTTATCCCAGGTTTTTGTTTAAATCCAGATAAATTTACTCCATTGCTTTAAAAAATATTAGGCCTTGGAGTGTGATTTCTGCTTTATGGTATTTGGAAGGAGAGACTTATTTTAGGTAAGACTAATATTAACTGCCAAATATCCATGGGTTAGAGAGTCTAGACTAACTGATACAGTCATGGGGAAAAAGAAAACAAGCTGTAAGGCACCCAAGTTTTTTCTTATGGTGTGAAGTAGCAGTAGTTTTCAATACCACATGAGAGCACTTGCTCTGATTTTAGCTTGTTCAATCATTACAATCCTGCAAGAGCAAAAGATACTGCAAACTGGGGTGCAGAAGGTGGTATTAATGAAGGAGAGATGATAAAGTCAATAATTCCATTGTGCAAAAGATGGACAGGTAATTGTCACACAGGGACCACAGGGAAAACATGTGGAAAATTATGGGGTTACACAATGTCAAACACAAATGAATTATTTCTAGTTTTCTGTCATCACGTGACTTTTAGTTCCCATGCTTGCCTTTTGAAGGTGTTCTTTTTTCTTTGAAAATCAGAGCTGAGAACTCCAAGTTCAGAGGATGGTTTTTGAAAAAATATTCTTCCCTTAGTTTTGGGGGTGCAATTCAACTAACATGTTAAAAGGCCTACAGCGTAAATGTCTAGATTTGAATCCATCAGTTAAAAAAATATTAGCCACTGGAGAATGGTAAGCACTCCAAACTGTTTCACGAGACCTATTTCTTATGACTATTTTAGGATGAAATGAACTATATGAATTTATTCCGAAGACACCTATTTCTACCCATTATCTGTAAAGGTACTCTGGGCAGCTGGGTATAATGTATACAGCATCGATACATTATTTCAGACAAAAAAAATTTCAAATGCATGTATTCTTTTTTGTTTGCCCATAAGAGTTCATTCTGTTTTCTAGGGGTGCTTGTTTTCCCCTATATTGTTTTCCTAGAGACAGTCGGTGTATTCTAGAGTGTGGATGCATAAAACTAACACAGGGATCAATGGATCTTGATTATTATGTTTAGGAGGGAAAATCTGTTGAAGCTGTGAAAATATGTTGGAAAATACACATTTGCTGCTGGGATGTAGTGGATTTCCATTCAGTAAGAAGAGTTGCCCAGGAGATTTTCTGGTTTTTCAACTACATCAATTATTTTAACAGTAGGTACAACTGAGCTGCCTTCACCATGTCTCTAGACCTATATCACAGAATCACAGAATCACAGAATCATATAGGTTGGAAAAGACCTTTAAGATCATCGAGTCCAACCATAAACCTAACACTGCCAAAACCACCACTACACCATGTCTCTAAGTACCTCATCCAAACGTCCTTTAAATACCTCCAGGGATGGCAACTCAACCACTTCCCTGGGCAGCCTCTTCCAATGCTTGATAACCCTCTCGGTGAAGAAAAATTTCCTAATATCCAGTCTAAACCTCCCCTGGCGCAACTTGAGGCCATTTCCTCTTGTCCTATCACTTGTTACCTGGGAGAAGAGACCGACCCCCACCTCTCTACAACCTCCTTTCAGGTAGTTGTAGAGAGCAATAAGGTCTCCCCTCAGCCTCCTTTTCTCCAGGCTAAACAGTCCCAGCTCCCTCAGCCGCTCCTCATAAGACTTCTGCTCTAGACCCTTCACCAGCTTCATTGCCCTTCTCAGGACATGCTCCAGCACCTCAATGTCTCTCTTGTAGTGGGGGGCCCAAAACTGAACACAGGATTCGAGGTGCGGCCTCACCAGTGCCGAGTACAGGGGCACGATCACTTCCCTAGTCCTGCTGGCCATGCTATTTTTGATACAAGCCAGGATGCCATTGGCTTTCTTGGCCACCTGGGCACACTGCTGGCTCATGTTCAGGCGGCTGTCAACCAACACCCCCAGGTCCTTCTCTGCCAGGCAGCTTTCCAGCCACTCTTCCCCAAGCCTGTAGCGTTGCATGGGGTTGCTGTGGCCCAAGTGCAGGACCTTGCACTTGGCCTTGTTAAACCTCATACAATTCACCCCAGCCCATCGATCCAGCCTGTCCAGGTCCCTCTGCAGAGCCTGCCTACCCTCCAGCAGATCAACACTCCCACACAACTTGGTGTCGTCTGCAAACTTACTGAGAGTACACTCGATCCCTTCGTCCAGATCATTGATAAAGATGTTAAACAGAACTGGCCCCAACACCGAGCCCTGGGGAACACCGCTTGTGACTGGCCGCCAACTGGAGTAAACTCCATTCACCACCATATGACCACAGCAGCAGCCCTACTGCTACATGGCTAAAGATATATTTGTTCAGCTGTTTCCTGTAGGAGTATGCGGAAGGAGAAAACATCAGCTGCTTTAAGGGTGTCTGGTCAAGGACCTTTTCAATGCAAAAGGGTTAATAAGAAAAGGAGGAAGCCATAAATAAGAACGTACACATACACAAACCTGACTGACAAATGGTAAAGGAGGGAGTCAGACCTGGTCAGTCACACTAATTGATGAGGATCTGTGGGAGTGTGGGAATGTTTCTTCCAGCAAGGTTATCTGATCAGAGACCTTGTCAAATGGGAAACTAAGGAAAAGGGGGAAACCAGAAACAAAATATACAGAGACACAGACCTGACAGGTGAACATAATGGAGACAAAGACAAGAAACAAACCTGGTCAGGCATGGCAACTGATGGACTATTGAGAAGTTTCAGGCAAACCAGGACTTTGCAACTGACAAGGATACAAACATGAGGGTCCTGAGTGTTGGAGGAGGTCGGTGGGACTATGACAGCTGATGGGGGGACGTGCAGGGCAAGTGGATCAGGGAGGAAGAAAGAGGAGGTAGACAGAAAGGGGTATAAAAGAGGTCAGTCACATGTAAAACAGCCAGTCTTGTCTGGCTGAGCCCTGCACTTGATCGCTCCAGTCTGATCAGCCAGTGAGTAGGATGCCCCTGGTTTGGGCAGGGGTATCAGGTGGGTGGAGGGCCCGTGCTGGTATTCGGGGAGACCCACGAGTGTGAGGTGCCTGTGGGATGAGTGTGTGAGTGCTGTGTGTGTGCAGCGAGCACCCAGCTGGACCAGCCAGCGGGTCAGGGACCCATGGGGTGGGTAAGGGGGGGCAGGATCCGGGCAGGGGTGCCAGGAGGGCAGAGGGGCCATGCTGGTGCTCGGGGGACCCGTGAATGTGTGCGTGCTTGTGAACCTGGAGAGTGTGGTGTGTGTGCTGCACCAGCGACCTTCTGCCTCTGCCAGCCCAAGAGGAGGAGGGGATGTGGCTGCCCGTGCCTGTGTCTGGTGTGAGTCCTCAATGTGGGTGCTGCTGGAGGCAGCGCCTCGTCTGTGGTTGTTTGCATGACTGGCCCTGTCAGAGTCCTCTGTGTGTGTGTGTGTATGTGTCCATGTCTGTGGCTCTGGGATATGTGCTCAGCTTCGCTACTGGTTGAACCCACAAAGGGGAAAGCGGCAGCCGCGTCCGTCAGCCTGGGCAGAGACCCCAGGTCCCTGGGGCTGGAGGAGGTGGCTGCTCCTAACATGAGTTAAAGTTGCCACTCTTGAAGTATATATAATTAACTCATCTTGAGGATGTCCTAATTTCCAAAAAATAAAGCTAAGTAAAGATAGAAGGTAGGGAGATTTTGATTGTGACAGATTTTTTCTCTTATTGACAAAACAGCCTTATAGAATTACATTAAGAATGACAAACCTATAGAAAACCGATCTATAGAATTCCCATGCAGGACTACAGTTCCCTATTATATTGTATGGACTATAAGATGAATGTATTTGTACCTTTGGTCAATCGATAAGCCTGAGCAATTCCTGTATAAATATCCTGGCTCCATATCTATTTTATCCTATCAATTATTACAGACCACTCTTGTTAAGGGAACGTTTCTGAACTTGCTTACTTCACCCTTATTATAAAATAGCTGTGGAAAGGCAGGGGTACAAAGGAATTTATTTTCTGGATGTACATATGAATAAAGAGAAACTGAAGTGCTCCATTTATCATAAACCAATTGACAAAAATAATCTCATCCCTACTGCAAGTTTTCATGCATCAGCAATGAAGAAAGGTCTCCTTTTATTCAAATTTTAAGGGTAAAAATAATTTGTAGTAACTCCAATGAAAATAAACAGAAGATAAATGAAGTTCCTTTGACGTATTTTGAAAGTGAAGCTATGGAGGGAGAGGAGACAGTATAACTCAAGCAAAGGAGATGATGACAGTAACGGATGGATCTGCATGGTGAATGAGAAAAACATACATACTTACATAATACTCTAGCATAATAACCCTAATGTATGCATATATGTCTGCTTTATACCCTAAGGGCAAAGGGTACATTTTCAGCCAATATATGAACATATAGAGAGTTGTAGGAGTTATTTTACTACTAAAAATATTTGTGGGTACATCTGAGCCATTTTCACACTTGCAAAACTGTGTGCAATAATTCAGGGTGGCTTTTTCAAGGTGCCTTAAGTAAGCATAGCTCCTTGAAAAAGCCTTGTGGGTCAAGAGCTCTAGGGCTACCATTTCCTGCATCCAGCACAACCATGGGAAGGTTTTTTCAAGTGCATCTCTTCTGTAGGTGGCACCAGACATCCTCTAAGACAAAAGCCAAGTAGCAGGTCCTGTTAATGGGCAATATGGATTGACCTTTGCTGACACCACTAACAAATTTATTACCCTTCAGCCTATGCTGTGAAGAAATAAAGTCTGGGCTACAATTCTTGTGGATTTGGGCACATCCAGCAACTGGGTGCCTTTTAGCTATTGAGCCTAGGCACCCTAGTTAGCTGAGAACTTCAGTTAGCTATCGATAAATCCTGTTATACTTGCCCTATGATTAATTAGTGCTTTAGCCTTCAGCGCACTGCAGATGAGTACATTCATTCTTGTTGTGTCTGATCAAATACAAACACTGATGAAAAGTAATATCTGATACAAAATCAAAGGCCGATTCCTCTCAGTAGCGGACTGGAAAAGGAGGACAAAAAGAATAACGTTGCACATATAGGACACAATAGGGTGGCATAAACATTGAGAAACACTGTCAGGGCAGAACTCTCCACCGCAGTGACAACCAGCAACAACTTCCCTGCCAAATCTAACACAGCATTCTGAGTACAAACAAGCATATGGATATTTTGTCAGCAGTGCAGAGTGAGTCAGTGTGAGCCAGGCAAACTCCTGTTGCGTACTGGCAGGAACAAGTTTCTAGGGTTTGAAGGTACTTTAGTATGTTGGTATGAGGAAAAAAACAGATATGGCATGTTTTGAAAAATGTTCTCGCTTTTGACTTTCCTTTCTCAGTATACAGTATTTTCTCAGAAGCCACCTCCTGTAGTGTGTTCTGACATCATGTTTTACACCATTTATTAAGAGCAAGACATTAAGTTTAATTGTCTGCTAAAGGGTATTCACACTACCTGCCCCTATTGTTGCCTTGAGTGGCTTATGTGAGTTGCTTTTACTGGTAATATTGTGCATTTTGTCTTCTATCCAAAATTTACTCAAGTCAATAGATTCCTTTGCATGCAGTGGTTTCTGGACCAACATTTTTTTCCCTTGATGGTTAAAGTCTGTTTGCCTTACATATGTGCATGGAGGTCTCCCCTCTTCCATTTGCTGCTTTTATCACCTCTAGGGTTTCTAGTGTTGCCCTCTGCACTTATATAGTCTGGTTCTTTGCACATAGTAAATACAGCTAGTTACTGTACTCTGGGCAGAACCAAAGAGCTGGTGAAGGAATGTGAGAGTAATTCAAGTTTCCATATCCTCACCTGTTAGTCTGTAGGTGTGCCTTTCAGCTGCTTCCAGAAGGTGGCATCCTAATTCTGGCTGCCAGTAAAGTAAAATTTGTTTAATTTCTTCAGGTTATTCCTAACAGCAAAAACATCCTTTAAAAAGGTGCATATGTCTGACGTGGGGGAAAGAGAGAGGTTTTCTTAATACAGTAGGTGTTACTTCCACAGTTGGCAACCTAAGAAAAAGCCCTGGTTATATTTCATCTTACCCAACTTTAATGTTAACATCTACATCATTTAGTCATATTAGTGCTTTCATAAGGAATATATATAAATAAGCTGCTCTGAAATCTATTTTGAAGTAGTATATGAAATAGGCAGAAATGAGATCTATTTTAAAAATCTAGTTTAGGGTGAGATGAATTGCTCCCCGGTAGTGCTCTCCTCCTCACTGTCTATAAAGGGGGCTGGGGCCACAAAGTAATTAGCTGAGATGTAGATGCTCTAATTTGTAGGAACCTAACAGTAAGTGTCCAATGCAACATAGGTGGCTGGTGTCTCATTAGATTTAATGAAAATGTAGTCAATAGTATCATAGAGCCCTAGAACAGGTTGGTCTGGAAGACCAGCCTCTGGAGGTTGTCTAATCCAAGCCCCTCCTCAAAGCAAGGCTAACATTAAAGTTAGATCAGGCTGCTCAGGTAAGTTTGGGAGATTCTATAACATCTATATTCCACTGCCAAAGAAAACCAAACCAAAAAAACTTATGCACCTGTGCTTCCTTGCACAAAAACTCATGCGCCTTCTGGTGCTTGACCACTAACATTTTTAAGCTTTTTTGCTTATATATAGTTAGAATTTCTCTTAGTGAAACTTATGATCTTACCTTTTTGTTGTGCATCACTGAGAATATGAAGACTGAAACTAATCTCCTTCTCAGTTTTTTCTTCTTGAGGTTAATTAAATCCAATTCACCCATCTTCTTCTAATATGTTATGTGCTTTAGTCCCTGACTTCCTGATGTCTTGTAATGGGGGTCCAGAACCTGGTGCAGTATGCCAGATGCAGTGTCACAAGTCCTGAATGGAGGTCAATAGTCACTTGCCTTGAACTTCTGGTCAATAGTCACTATGCCTGTACTAAAGTAGATTAAAGTACAGCAAGCTTTTATAACTCAAAGGTGCACTGCTGACATGTTTAATATGTTGTCCTCTAGAATTCTCCAGCCCCTTTCTGAAGACCTGCTCTTTATCCAGTCAGTGCCTAACCTTTACAGTCCTATGGAGTTATTCCAGTTCAGCTGCAAGACTTTGCATTTGTCTTGGTTGACCTTCATGAATTTTGTCAGTCCATTCCTCCAGCTTGTTGAGGTCACTGTGAATGCCATCCATCTTTCTAGCATGTCATCTACTTCCCCAATCTGATGTCATCCATGAACTGTTTGAGGTTCCATTCTGTGCCATCATCAAGGCCAATGATGAGGCCTTTTATCAACCCCCAAGGAACATTAATTTTAGCTGATTGCCAGGTTGATCCATTGATGACTATGCTCTGAGTTCAGCTTTCTGCACAATTTTTCACCCACTTTGTAGTCTACCCATCTACAAGGGCCAAAACAGGGTCAATGAGATCTGAAGGGCCTGAGAACTCTAATGCACCTTCTCAGTAAGGAAAGAACAGACTTGCTTAAGGGCTCCCCTACACCTAGAAAACAATCTCCAGTGAATCATTTAAAAACTAGGAGGAAGGGGTTCTGGCATTGAAGATACTAGGAGCAAGGTAGTTCTAAATCTGACTCTGATCAGCAGCCAGGAATAATAATGAAAGACTTCTTGCTATGCTAAGCAGTGCCAGAGTCACTTAGCAGTATGTTAAATACAAAATGGCTTAAAGCCTAAAAGAAAACATGACTGAAATTAAACACAAACAATTGAACCTTTATTTTGAAAAGTATTAGTTTGCTGGAACAGAGTGACAAATTCTAATGAATGTCCTTAATGATTTTACAGTGGGACAAATCATCTGTGAAAGTAAGGTGGTTATAAAAGACACTTACTGTGCAGTATGAATGCTAAATGAAATCAGACATCCCTATAATCAACATCAATAAAAGTACCATAACTAATTTTACTGCTTCAAAGAGCAGCATAATAAAATGTACCAAAAGAAAGAATCTATGACCTAAAAATATTGCTCTCACATACACACAAAGATGTGCATGTACATATACATATATACATTTTCAATGTTGAGTAAAATGCTTACAAGGGTAAAATGAAGCTATTTACCAAGATCGTGTTAGCCTCTTCGTGGTTATTTCTTCTGACCTTGTGGGGACAAAAAAAGCACCCTTAAATAAATATAAAATAACTTTCAGCGGATTTGGGATGATATCCAGAAGTTAAGTAAATCTTACTCTTCATCCAAAAATAATCTCTTCAGTTTGCATAGTCCAAGATCCCACCAAAGGTTTTACAGGTTTATTAGAGATCCACAGTATAGAGGAACTATACTTAATAGTGGTATAAAAAGGAAATAGTGAAGAATAGATACATTGAGCAAGAACTGACTTTTTTGTTCTGAGTTTGAGGAAAGGGATTTGAGGAAGTGGTGTAGTGTGATTTCTGGGAGTTACTATGATACAAATCAAGAAAACAGCATATGAAGGAAAAGGATAAACAGGTACCTTAGACAAATTCAGCATTCAAACTTCTGATTTTGAATCATGTCTTAACATTTAAGTATTGGTTTGGGTAAAAACAGTACTTGGGGGGGGATTGTGTTTTGATTTTATCTAATAGACAAAGAAGATATTCTAGCTTCTGTTAGGATGCAAAAAACTAGCTTCTGATTTTTCAAAACTACTGCTTTTTCTCTTACGCTATCTCAGGTCTGCATAAAAAGGATTCTCTTTTCCTTCTTCTTTCCCCTCAAAATGCTGAAAAGCATTTTTCACATTTTCTTCTGACAGTTATAAATGTATTCTCCTTTCAAATTAACTGTCATGCCAAATTTAAAATTTTGGATGTTATCTTGCCTCCCAAAATTTTCTTTGGATTCAGAAAGCACAGATATTTTCTGGTTTAACAAGGTACCATTTTATCAAGTCATAAAATGGTTAAGTGCACATTTCTTCAGGAAATTGCAGAATTACTTCACATCATTGGAGTGACAAGACTTGAGAGTCACAAAACTGCAGCCGGTGCTTGCCTTGGTGAGAACATGTACATATAACCCATGTTGGATGCTTCTGCAGGAGTGTGAGAGCTGATCAGATTCATCATTGCAAACATTTTGCTGTGAAGAAAGTAAAAGAAGAGTGATCTTAGGGAGGGAGACAAGGATGGATAAAGTCTTGGCTTTACTCCTGATGGACTAAGGGTGAGAAAAATTGCTGTAATTTGCTACAGACATATGTTAGCACAAGTTAAGTTGTTTGCATCAACTGGGAAAAAGGTAGGGTAAGTAGTTCTATCTTGAGCCATAGTGGCTATTAGACACATCCCTGCAGAGATGTGTAATAGGCACATCCTTTAATCAAAACACTATCTAGGCCACAATATAGCTGTAGCGTTACAATGGTATGTTTAACATTAAAATTAGACCCCTGTTGAGAAAGAGATGAATTTTTTTCTCCTTGTTTCCTCAATTACAGTTTTTTCTCTCCATAATCCCTTACCAGCATTTGTTGTTAGTTGAACAAATATAGGAAATACAAATACAAATGCAAACAGTGAATCCTTCATGTTTTCATATTTTTTGCGTTAAGAAACTTGTAACTTCTGAACCGTTTGAGCATCCACCGGATTTACTGAATAGTGCAGAACAGGGTTTCTGAGGGAGGTATCCTGCCGTTGGCATCTCTCCAGGCCTCTTCAATGAAATACTAATTTCAAATAAATTTAATTACCCCCTTTAGAGTTTTGGCTTTTGCTTAATTTGTATAAATAATTTGGGCATCTAATTAGCTCCCACTTTGTATCACATAAAATAATTGGGACTGCTTTGTCAGGCAAAATCTTCCTTTCAATATGGATTACTCAAATACAAGTCCTTGCTCTTAGTTCAGGAGTTACATCACTTCCAGCTTCATCATCTCTTTTTCTAAAGCTGTCTGATGTTGATCAGTATGGATGCCTTCTCCTCTGCTGCTGGATACAGACACCATTGACTTACTAATATCTCAACACTTCAGCTTTCCTGTTTTCCCTTCACCACTACAACATCTCAGGACCTCTCTATCTATAATGCTCTTTTTCTGGAAGCTGTATGTTCTGTGAAGGAGAAAGGGGAAAAAGTAAAAGGGACCATGTCTGATACATTCATTTTAAACTTGAGTATTATGTTAATTGAAGAAGAGTAGGTCAGGTGAAACCACTGGAGGGTTGTTCCTTCCCATGTAACTCAGCTTCTTCAGTCAGAGAAGCTTGCAGAGCTTGGAAAGTGTGGGTAAAGAACACGTGAACCCACCCTAGGAAGATCTAGGAGTTCAGAGCTCATGCAGAGGTTGAGAAACCATGGACAGCCTTAGCAGAGTTACACAGCCAGGCCTCAAGCTGGTGCAGAGAGCCTTCCTGGGCACCGGACAGGGCACTGCCAAGTTTATTGTGCCTAGGAAAGCTGCTGAGATGACTGACACCTGTACTGGAGCAAAGGCTTGTTTGAAAAGAATGTGGCTGGCAGGAGAAAATTCTTTATAAACCCTTCTTCATTTGTACTGTGCCTGATATAGTCAGTTCAGATTTACTTCAGTTGGGATCAGTGTTTAGTTCCATTTGACATGCCATATTTGAGATGTCACAACACCTGTAGGATACCCATAGCCTTCTAGAGCAACAAGTAGGGTTAGTAGAATACCCCAGAACATCTGAAATTAGACAAGACACCTTAGATATGCTCAGTTGCTTAGCCACCTTTGTTGCTTAGGCAGAAACCTGGAGATTTCTCTGTTTAAAAAAGTTAATTATCTTAGTTTATTGCCTAGTAAAACCTCACTTTCTGGAACTTAAAAGCCTTTTATCTTCCCTTTTTTTTTTCCTTCTTTTTTATTCCTTTTCTCTGGGAATCTCATTATAAGGAGAAAGTCTAGGCAGATCCGCCTTCAGGCTCTGACCAAACCTGAGTCCTTTTATGGTGAAAGCCAGAATTTTAGGCATCTATTTAGGCATCTAACATGATGATTAGAGCCTGGAGGTATTCTAATAATCATAATAGATACAAAAGGATTCAAGCATTTATAGTGGTCTCAGAGGAACTTCAAGGGTTTGATTCATTTTCTCCCACGTATACATCTACCACCATTTGAAATGCTCTATGTTTTATCTATCATAGCTTCTAGTTTCTTTTTCACAAAAGCACTTTTGGGACAATAGCTGTTGTGTCATATCTATCTGATCTGTTAATCCTAAATGGCAATAGATATTTATTTCTCTCAAGAGAAGCCAAAAGAGTGGGATTTTTGCAAATAAATGGAAGGGATCCAGACCCTGTAGCTTGCTGTTGCCTAAACTTCTGAGAGGTCTTCACTTCAGTTCATGTTCCTTGGGACTGCTCAGGTACTTTATATTATGCAGTCACTAGATTAAAACACAGTAATAAACAAATTAGCATCCCAAACGCAGGATTATCAGGAGAAAATCTTTGCTATTACCACCTTCTTATTGGATGAGTTTCTTATATCTGTGTAACACCTGATGCATTACTGGTTACTGTAAACGGATTACAAATAATTGTGACTGATTACTTCATATCCAACAACTTCTTCACTGTCAAACTGCCTACATTTTGAAGGCACTGGAAGGCACTTCATGGAATGAGTATTTTGTTGAAGTAAACTAATGACAAAGTTTACATGGTAGCAGTGAAAACTATTAACATACTGGAAGCAGGTACATATATCCTAACAAACTATCTTTCTCATACAGCCAGGAAGGAGTCATCATTGTTCTAGAAAGATGAAGCTGATGGTTACCATTGCCAGATCTTTAAGTAATATTTGCTGGCAGAAGACAAGCATAAAGAGCAATAAAACTTTGGTAGGGCTAGTATGCGACTGTGCTGTAACTTATCACCTGGTACCACTCTGTGGAAAAATTAATCTAAACAAGAATGTAGGAAAACAGGGAATGCACCAGAATCAAACAGGTATTTCTGACAGTGGCTAGAGCCAGGTACTGCACTGTGGGTTAGAAAATGCCTATAGTTGTCAATTAAGCAATAAAATACCCATGGTAAAATTCTTGCTAAGCCTAGACGATTAGCAGCTGTCTTATGTCCCAGAGCCAAAGTAAAAGTTTATATCCCTTAGACATTTTTATCCTAGGCAGTATAAGTATAGATATTCTCAGAGTAAGAGAATTTAGATAAATGTCAGCATTCATTCAGTTCCTACAGTCTTTTAAAAAGATGAGAGTTTTGCAGTGTGATGTACTGAAATGTAAACTGTCACATATTATGTTCCATACATCCTCACCCAGTTTCACTCTAATGAATACTGTCATTCTTATTCCAATTCCCACATCTTCTCAATATTGACACACTAATAGTTCATCACAGTGCTTTTTACAGGTCAGTTTCCACTGTATATTTTCCAGAGACTGTTCTCTCAAAATGAATAATCTTTCTGATTCATTTACTGTGTAATATACTAAAGGAGGTTTTGGGTTTACTACAGATCTCCTGGTCCTGTGATACTTAAGGGTCTCGAGCTTGCAGTCAGTCCTAGAGATCATTATTTAGTACACTGTGTATATCACAAAAGAACCGTCTCTTCATGTGCAAAGTCGTGGATCTTCCTGTCTCCTGAAATACCTACTCTTCTTAACCAACTTTGTTCTGGCAGGTTTTCATTTTCTTTCCCATATCTATTTTTCCTTCACAGATTTAATGAAGTGATCTTGGATAATTCCTGTTATGATATTTATAAGATGACTAAGAGTACAAGTGGCAAATTGTTGAAGAAAATTTTTTTTTAATTGAACAATATTTTATGAATGTACAGCAATAAATACCCTGTAATTTTAACTTCATGTGGAGTTACAAGTATTACAGTAAAATTTATAGGTTCTCAATGGGAGGATTCAGGCAAAAAAAGGTTGTGCTTAATACAGAATTAGATAGATCTATGGAAGACTTTGTGTGCCATGCTGGCTTTGAAAACACTAAACTGATTTTTTTTCACCCAGGCGGTCTCTCTTGGTTGTATAACCTTGTGTTTTTGTGGAATTTTTCTTAACTAGATAAGCCTAGAAAAATTTTCAGTCATTTTAAAATGGTAAGATTATGTTTAAATTTTCACCTTTCCAGATCTTGGTCTGAAAAAAAGAAAAACATTACGAAACTAAGACTATGGACTCTTTAAGTGTCTATAATCTAAAGCTCCTGATATTTTTTTGAGAACCTTCAAAAAAATTTATGTATAGGGGCAAATGTGGAAAGCATAGATGGCATTCAAAATGCTCCAAAGAAAATGCATCTCTGTAGTAACTGAAAGATTTCCACTGCCTTTAATGTTCAAATATTAAATGCACAATGCAAAATCCCCAGCATCAGTTCTCCCAAACTACATAAGTTTCAGAATTCACAGGCCTCTCAGAAAAAAAATATCCTCACAATTGTCTCTTTCTTACAAAATAACATCGACGCCTTAGGGATAGTCTTTTATTTGCATCTGGGGAAAATGTGTTGATTATGTTAGAAGATATATGCCACAGAAATAAAATGTATTATTCTCACTAAAAATACAATACTTTCCTTTTAAGAATGGTATAAAGGCAACATGACCTATAGGGCATTACTAAGGCATTGCAAAGTGTCATGGATATTTTGGGAACCATTGTCTGCTTTACAAGGTATTATATATTTGCTACTTACTTTCAAGATTTCTGCTTTAATTATATTGTAAACTCCTCAGTATTTCACTGTTAAGAGCTGGCTTAGTATAAGTAAAGTATCTTTATAAAACTGAATTCTTTGTTAAGAATTTAAGGCTACAGCATCCGTTCCTGTTTGGTTTGATTATGACTAGATAATTAAACTGAGATATTAAACATAGGAAACATTATTTATTTCTTACATAAAAATTTAATTTCATGCATGAGAAGTTGCTTCTTCCCCTTTTTGTCCACTTCTCCATGTCTCACTAAAGCAGTTATTTTGTGTGGAGAGATTTTTAGATGACAGCAATTACTAAGGGCCCATATAGGTTGTTATTTTTATACATAATATATTCCTCGCAGATTATCTGTTGGCTTTAACCTGCTTCGCTTCCAACAGTTAAGCCAAAAGACTCTGTTTATTGAGGAAACAAAAAAATGGAACAAACAAAAGTCTCCAATAGATGGAAAGCTCTTTATAAGAGAATGTCTCATTTAAGCTAGAATGGCTTGAATTTTTCATTTCAGTCCAGGATCTCATACCTGAGTGATTACACTACAGTGTACAACAAAAAAATAACATGCAAGAAACTGGACCTACTGCCCAAGGGAGACAGTCAGTAGGCCCTGGAAAGGAGGGGATGCCCTTTGCCTTCTTATTGCAGTATCTGAGCTGCTTGAAACTAACAGTAGTTTGAAGTCTGTAAGGAATGTAGGCTTAGGACTGTAATGAGACATTCATTAAGTTTGTTTTGTTGAATTTAAGTACGTATAAAGTCCAGCTTTGCAGGGAACAGGTGGAATCAAATAGGTAGATATAATTATGTTTCTCTTGTGCTTTTACATATATATATATATAATATAATTTTTTTCCCCTATTTTTTCTCTCATTGGGTAGTACACACTGGAATTTGCTACAGAATGACATAGAGTCACAGTGTACAACACAGCAAACAATGAACAGAAATGTTGTGTCTGGAGATAATAAATATAAAATTTATCTCGTCTAGCTTTAGCCTTGTAATAATTTAGTGTCACATCTAAACAAGCCCAGGTAGTCAATTAAGAGTAGGGACAGTGCTACAGGGATTATCATCTCATCTAAACTGTTCTCAGGATGTGTCAATCTCTGTTCATCAACTAGAAGGAGGTTCAGGATAGCTAGCTTAGATTCAGTACACAGCTTTTGGGAACTAAAGTTAAATGAAATGAATCCTTTAAGACAACCAATTAATATCTTTGTGTAAGGGATAAACCATTGTTGTGGGAGAAAGTACAGAAAAGCTGTAATTTGCTTTGTAATTTCTGCATGCAGATCTGCCCTTGTGCACAGACAACTGGAAAGAAGCCCAGTTCAACAGTTTAATTAAAGTTCAAAGTACTTATTTGAATCAGCTGAATTTTATCCCACACAATCTGAATTTCTTTTACAATGAGGAAAGAAAGTAGTAAGGACTGAAGGAGAAATAGGGTAGGTAGAAGGAAGGTCATTGTGGAACAGCAAGAAAAGAGAGAAAGTCTCTGTAAGGTGAAAAAATATGCCCAAAGTTATTGGTGCATATCTGAAACAAAACAAACAAAAACTATTGTTCCCCTTCCTTCCCTTCCCCCTGCAACCAAAAAAAAAAAAAAAAAAAGAAACACAACTGTTTTCCTGGAATAAGACCCAGGAGAGAAGCAGAATATTTAGAAACTTTGTTAAGGGGCAGAGCTCAGTTACATTACTTCTGCTACCACACTTCTGAAGCATTATGCAGAGTTTCTGCATAGTTCCCCTGGGGGACCTGCAGAGTTCAAACCCTCTGCACTGTATATTAAATGGAAGGGTTAGTTTGAAGCATTTGATATATCTGTAAGAAATAGATTTCCTCGCTGTGCTTTTACATTTGATGTGCAATGAAAGTGGTGAGAAGAGAATACAATCAGTTGAAGAACTATGATATGGGGAAGGAAATTTTATATTAATTTTGCATTCAAACATGCACAAAGCAGAAAAAGTTAGGAAAAAAGGTCAAGGAGGTGTGATAATAGACTATGAATGGATTGAATAGGAAAAGCTCAGTTTGCAGGATCTAAATCTTAAGGTATAGGATACGGCAGTGGCAGAGGAACAACAGCAAGAGACATCATTCTGACATGTACAAATCCACACAGCTTAGGAAATATTGTGAAGCAAATCCTTTTTGTAAAATGCTTTCAAAATGCCTATCATGACAATGACAATTGAAAGACAGAGAGCTGTTCAACAGACAACGAGGAAGAGCGATAAAGTACAATGAGGAGTGAGAAGGAGGAATAAGAGTAAAGAGAGAAGAGGATGCAGAGAAACAAGAAACCTTGGGGAGGAGTAGGGAAGTAAATGCACAATAATGTATTACAGCTATAACAAAAAAGGAAGGTAAAAACTGTCAGAAAAATATGATCCTTCTCCACTTCGTAGAGTTATGTTTTATTTTACTCAGAAGTTTTTGTGATTATAAATTGACATTAGGTACGATTCAAAGGTATGTAATATAACCCAAGAACTTTAACTAGCATAAGCCACCTTTAGTGCTTTTAAATTGGATTACTCTTTAATTTACTTGCTGTGGATTAGGACATACTGAATGCTACATTGGGTGCAGGTGATTAAACACTGGGACAGGTTGCCCAGACAGGTGGTTAAAGTCTCCATCCTTGGAGACGTTGCAAACCTGACTGGGCACAGTCCTGAGCAACCTCCTCAAGCTGATCTTGCTTGAGCAGGGAAGCTGAACTAGACAATCTCCAGAGGTCCCTGCCAACCTCAACCATTCTGTGATTCTCTGAACATCCCACCACATAAAGGTGTGAAAGAAGCAGGGACTGCTAAAATCTGCTTTAGAGTATTCATTCTTGTTCCCAGTGAATTGTTATCGAGGTTTGTATTGTAATTAAGAATAGGTAGGCAGCAAATCATAGCTGTGCTTTGTTCTGTAGATTTTTTTTTAAATGAAATAAAAAATGTAGTCCGTATTGAAGCCGTCACAAATTATATCACTTTTCTGCAAGATGATTGCTGCCTATTGAAAGCCTGGTAAGACATTATTTTCAGTCATATTTCTCAGCTCATAAATATAAGGAAATTGTTCTTATCCCATGAATATATAGTTATTGTTTCTTTTTGAGATGATGTGTCAGATCAGAGTTTTTATTTTTGCAAGGTATTCATTTTTCTTCTCTATTTTAGTGGTTTTTGATTTAGGTTTTAATTTTGAAAGGAAACCCACTGAGATATATGAATATATGAAGCAAATATTTCTAATTTATCATTTTTGGGCTAGTATTTAGTTTCATATTGATTTTATTCATCTGATACTTAGCTTTATTCTGTTCTCCTTTGCTTTCTTTGAAAGAAAAATCTATGTAAGGGTATAGCTCGTTTATTTTCCTAAACATGTGTCCTATGTTTCTAGATTCACCCTCTCTTTCTTAAGCTGTAGCCAAATTCATATGAGCATGCTCTCCTAAACAGAGATTGCTTTATCTCAGATGAACCTGTGATGAGATGTTTGTTTAAGCAGCAGGTGGTTGCACATTTGTTAAAGTGGACTATTTGTTGTATTAATAAGACAAACAGAAGTATCTATTAATTATGTGCAAGGTAATTTCAGTTCACAGCTATTGTTCAAATCCTGGGTTTGGGTTTGGAACCAAACCTTTATCATATGCAATATTACTTGAAATGTAAAGAGAGAAAAATGATGGAAGATGGACCATTTTGGTGTCATTAAACAAACATAATCCACTGGGAGAATAGTTTTCATATTTCACCTTTTCACATAATTATTCTATTTACCTTTCATGTGGTTTCTGCATAGTCACAAAATGAAAAAAATACCTCACCTCCTCCAAAGGATTGGAAAATGCAGTAAAATAACTGTGTGGATTAGGTCAGTCCTAAATGAAAGAACTGTGATAGATCTGTGCTGAATGTAACAGGCCCTACTAAGATGCAGAGTGTTACCTTGAGCACATTGCTAAATTAGAGAAACAGTTTCCTGGACTAGGTCTGGCATAGTTCTAGTTAGCTTTGAGAAGTCAGAAGAGTTTGAATCTGTCTTCACCCATCTGTGTACACATGTTCATAAAAATGTATTTTTAATCAGGGTAGCCAGCAGAGATGTAGCATAGCTACACAGTCATTATTCAAATTCCAGTACCCTGATATACTGAAAGATGTTAGCAGCCAAACAGAGCACAGGGCTTGCACAATGGAGTTAGGAAACTGTAATTCTGGTTTTGTAACTGTGTGAGGTCCCAAAAATTTTGTCCTCCTTGCTATTTTGATCCATTCTTATATAAAATATATGCACATGATATCATAAGCCTAGAGAAGAAGTTACTTAAAAAGTCATAGCAAATATTAATCCTCATAAATACCGATTTTACCACCACCAGACTTATGAATCAACCACAATTTTAATTTTAATATTACCTTATTTCTGATCACTCAGATTAGTTTCACTTGGCAAAAGATTGCCGATAAAATGGGAATTTCAATCTCCCTCTTACATACTAAGTATTTGTTTGTAGACATTGACAAAAATGGTCTGGTCCAGGAAAAAAAATGTTAGTTTTCACAAAGTAATTTAGTTCTCATCAGATCTTGGCAATTTGTCCTTAGAAGAACAGTGGGCTGGTCACAACAGGGTACAGACATGCACAAACAATAGCTGGCACGATTTACAATATCCTTACTTCTAAATCTGCTCAAATGCACATTTGTTTAGTTGTCTGTAGAAGACTGTAGAAGAGCATAAGTACGAGGAATCATATTAAGAGATGCAGTTTTATTTGGTGATCAGTATAGACAGGAATGCCATGTACTTTCTAGCCTATGATTCCACTGTGTTTGGTAGTACACCTTCTCAGTCATCTTTTACCATAATTTGTTTTTTTCTAGCTTCCCCAAACTGCTTTCTAATCTATATACTCTAGCATTTGTGTTGTATTGTAGGGACCAGGGAGCAGAAGGGAAGGAAAGAGAGTCCAAGAGTTGTCTGGAATTATGAAGGAGCTTAAGATCATTATTATTGGGAATTGTTTAATTTTATCACATGGTACTAACCCAGGGGAACAAAAACCCCACATCCCGCTAACCACTCTGGAAACTTTTGAGCCTACGCAACATGCATAGGTTACATATTTTGTTAAATTAATGCAAGGCTTTAAAAAATTATCCTTACACTTGTATGCTGGATTAGGACAAAAATGGTACTTGCTTTTGCAGTAATTAGTTATAGAAAAAAAAATATATTTCACCACGAAACAAAACAAGGGAAAATATGTCTGTGCCTCATCAGCACACAAAAATTCACAATCAAATCAAATGATTCATTCAGCTGATGAAGTTTCCAGCAGAAACTTTTGTTCTCCTTCCTTCCCTTATACTGTGAATACTTTTTTCCAGTTTTAAAGAGAATTAAAATTAAAATTAAAATCACCAACTCAAGATGATATTTTCTTAGTGAAGTTTTATTTATGGAACCTTTTAAAATTGATGAAATCCAATCCCATCAGAATTATGACCTTCACTCAAACTTATTTATTCAGCATCTGCATATTATCTGCAAAAATCTCGTGTCAGTTGTGGTACAGAACAGAACCATTATTTTCAAATACTCACTAGCATAGATAAAGGCTTACATTCTGGTAGTTATGACAGGAACATATATTTAAGGTACTTTTGGAAAATCTGTAACTAAATTCCCCTGCTCCTCTCCTGTCCCCTCCTTTAGTTCCCCTCCCCTGTGTTTGCAATGAAGGGTGGAAGATTAGCCAGAGTGGAATTAATGATATGGAAAATCATGCAAAATGGTAGCAGAAGGAGTGAAAACTATAAGGGTTTCTCTTGTTCCATAGCAGGTGAAGGATGGGGCACATTAGATCAAAGGAAACCGAAGAGCAGAGAAACCAACAGAAAAACAGGTTCCTCTTCCTCCAGCCCAAAGCAGAGCTCCAGCAGCAGCAGATCAGTCCACCCTGCGTGAGCAAGCAGAAAAGTCTGTGAGAGCACATGAATCTAGGCTGACAGATGCCCAAGGGGAAAATGGCGTTTCCCACTGTCTTGATGACCATCTGGATATGTGAAGTTATCCTCAAACTCTTTCCTTATGTTAAAAAAATATGAATAGGCTAAGTAAATAATTTCTTCAGGTAACTTGTTTTTCCATGTATTTTCTGGAAATAACTATTTCCAAGAAGCCAAAATTAATCATTATATGGAAACTAAATAATGTATTTCAGGGCCTTATAAATGTCAGGGCATGTCTAGGCTGCTGAACAAAAGACAGCCAGGGAGTAAGTGTAAGCACTTGATCCCCAGTCTTCGACCATGATTAGCTGTCAGCTTACTCCCTCAGACTGCTCCAATGATCTCTCCCAAGGACAAAGCCTAAGCATGCTTCCAGACATTGTTCACTTCAGGGACTGCTCCTGAAAGCAATATGAGTGATCCTGCACTGGATTTGGTTTCCTTTTCCCTATACAGAGGAGTTGGTTTGTTTTCCTTTTCCCTATACAATGCTACCCCAGCAGTCTTTGCACAACTGTATATCTTATGATACTTAACACATACCTTCAGCTTCATGCAATAAAAACACCAGTCCTGTATGATGCAACACAGCCCTCTCATTATTTTTTACAATCTGAACTGATACACAAAAAATCGTACTTTAGTTCTTCAGGAGCATGGCTTGGGTCAGAAGAGATACAATTACTGACTAGTGTGGAGGCTGCCAGTTTTCTCTATAGGGAACAGGCATGAGAAGAATGTGAACATGAGGCAGTCTGGGTCACCTGGCCTCAGAAGCAGGGAACAGACTGTTCCTCTTCTATTTAGCAGAATAAGACAGTGCTGGGTGACGATTTTCTCTCTCCTCACTGATGAACACAAGATAGCATGCCGGAGACATCAGTGAATTCCTCAAACTACAGTACCATACTATTTTGCTATGTTACATTTGTTAGGCTGCTATACCATCTAAGTCATTCTGTTACAAGGTGAGTGGAAGGCAATGCTGTTTGAATTTTACAGATATTTTCTCAATAATGCAATGATCTGTAGAGTAATAATTCTATATTTTTTCTGCTTGCCTAGTTACTCCATTGTTTTTCATTTATATTTTCGCTGTTTTCGTCCTCCAATGGATTGTTTACCTCCTTAGATTCTCCCCTCCTGTACAGCGAAGAAAAACTTCCAAGGTGCTCACCTCTGTCTCCATGTTCCCATGCTCTGCCAGCCTCTGGGAGCTGATATTACATTATTTTAAAAGATACCAGCAATCAGTTACTTCTCACTTCTTTGAAACCACATCTGGGCTCCCCTTTGAAGTTTGGCCAAGTAGCGTGATCCTTGAAAACCTGTGCCCTTCAGTTTACATAGTCCAGACAGAGAACTTGTAATATAGGCACAAGAAAATAAATAAGATTACGTTTTTGATGGCTAATCTTATGTTGTTCAGAGAAAGTCCTTTGGCTAGCATATGCTGCATTTCCTTTTACAGCCTAGAGCCAAAATGAATAAACAACCTTCACCTTGTTCATCCTTTGAAGATACTAAACAGATCTTCCCCCTCTACAGGACCTCTCCATTGGTGACACCTGCCACTCTGTCTGCAAATTTTTGGAGAACACAAACAATCACATGAAACACACTACTTGGCTACATACTGGCATTTTATGGAGGTCAAGGTTTTACATTATGTTTACATCAGTTTTCAATAATGTGAAGACCTTACTGCGGGGCTCACTGCAAGTTCATGGCAGGTGTAGTGCAAAGTCCCCTGTGAAGCTCATGATACAGGTGGAACAGTTTTAGCATAGGTGGCATCAAGCCACCTCAAAAGTTCTAAAGGTGAGAGAGGATGCGCCATACTATGACACAGTTTGGAAATCCTTATCATCTACAAGTGGGATCTATTCCTTACAGTGAAAATTAGACTGGCCAAAGGATTTCTTCAAATTGGCAGTGGGATTCAATCCCAGATTTGCCTGAGAGCAGAATTCAGTAAAAAAGCTATTCCCTTCTTCCAGCTGTATAGAGCAGAGCAAGTCACCAGACGTGGTGTCATTGACTTACACAGATCTCACTACAAATAATAATTCCTTCCTGAAGGAAGGATCTCAAAGCACATGAGTCTTTGGCTGAGATTGCTTCTATTATGCAACCATCACTTACTCATTATTTGACCTAGAAATCTCTGAGTCCCACCCTGCTATTTTAGTAGTCAGTTTTCAAACTGTATTTTTGTAGTTTTTTTCAAAGACGACTGTCATTTTAACAAGTCATTTCAGACTTTCACCAATAATGGTCTATTTCAAACATTCTTTTGATTTAGGGGTTGATAATTTCAACATTGTTAGAGAGACGGTTATTTCAACTAACCAAGAATTTTTTTCCTTAGTTTCCAATTACTTTTTCTTTTGTACTGTTAGAGATTGTGAAATAGTGCTCATTAACACGTCAATTACAAGTCCATTGCAAGAGCTCCTAAGAGCTCATTTGAGCTATGAAGGTCACAACGCTTTAAAAATCAGTAGTGAATACGAAATAATAATAAAAAACAGTTAAATATGAATGTTGAAAGGAATCAGATTATATGAATACACCTTTTTAACACCTAGAACATCCTCAACCTAAATCCTTTGCGATTTTTGCTTTTCTGAATGATTGTAGGTCCTCTGCTACTAATTCTGCATTGCCCACTTTGCAAAACTTATTTCTGACATAAAGTAATACTCAAAAGTCCAAAATTTGCATTGTATCAGGAATGGACAGGAGTGCACGTTGATTGATTTAGTTGTAATTCATGGAAGTTGGACTCCCTCTGAATAGTTGTATGCTATAGTTATTTATTAGTAAGCGTAGAGCAAGGTGGCCTAATACTAATTACAGTTTTGTTCTGAGATGAGTCTGTGATTTTAAAATCAATGTGGTAGTCAGTGGAGCTCAGCAAAAAGAAATTTCTTTTTCTTTTCATTAATTTACAGCATCTGGCAAGAATACAACCACAGTTATTACTTTTGAAATTGTTGCTGCTGTCAAAAGCAGACTTTTGCCTGTGAAAAGCAGTTGATGGTATCCTACTTTTCATTGAAAGCATTTCTATTGGTCAACTTTAATCTTCAGCAGCAAAGTGAATTACATTTGGATACAGTTGGTGTAAAATAATATTCCTAAAGCGTTCTTCCTCTCTTTTCATCCATTTTAGAATCATAGAATCATTTAGGTTGGAAAACACCTTTAAGATCATCAAGTCCAACCATTAAACTAGTACTGCCAAGTCCACCACTAAACCATGTCCCTAAGTGCCACATCTAAACATCTTTTAAATACCTGCACGAGTGGTAACTCCACCACTTCCCTGGGCAGCCTGTTCCAATGCTTGACAACCCCTTCCGTGAAGAAATTCTTCCTAATATCCATTCTAAACCTCCCCTGGTGCAGCTTGAGGCCATTTCCCCTTGTCCTATGGCTTGTTACTTGGGAGAAGAGACTGATACCCACCTTGCTACAACCTCCTTTCAGGTAGTTGTAAAGAGTGATAAGGTCTTCTCTGAGCCTCCTTTTCTCCAGGCTAAACAACCCCAGTTCCCTCAGCTGCTCCTCGTAAGACTTCTGCTCCAGACCCTTCACCAGCTTCATTGCCCTTTAGACACGCTCCAGCACCTCAATGTCTTTCTTGTAGTGAGGGGCCCAAAACTGAACACAGGATTCAAGGTGCGGCCTCACCAGTGCTCCGTAAAGGAGGACTAGTCCTGCTGCCTGCACTATTTCTGATACAAGCCAGGATGCCATTGGCCTTCTTGGCCACCTGGGCACACTGCCGGCTCATATTCAGCCGGCTATCAACCAACACTCACAGGTCCTTTTCCTCTGGGCAGCTTTCTAGCCGCTCTTCCCCAAGCCTGTAACATTGCATGGCATTGTTTTGACCGAAGTGCAGGACCCGACATTTAACCTTGTTGAACCTCATACAGTTGGCCCCAGCCCATTGATCCAGACTTTCCAAATCCCTCTGTAGAGCCTTGCTACCCTCAAGCAGATCAACACTCCCACCCAGCTTGGTGTCTTCTGCAAACTTACTGAGGGTGCACACAATCCCCTCGTATGGACCTTTGGTAAAGATATTAAACAGAACTGGCCCCAACACAGAGCCCTGGGGAACACCACTTGTGACTGGCCACCAACTGGAGTAAACTCCATTCACCACCACACTTTGCGCCTGACCATCCAGACAGTTTTTTACCCAGCAAAAAGTATACCTGGCCAAGCCATGAGCAGCCAGTTTCTCCACAAGAATGGTGTGGGAAACAGTGTCAAAAGCTTTACTAAAGCCTAGGCAGACAACATCCACAGCCTTTCCCTCATCCACTAAGTGGGCCACCTTGTCACAGAAGGAGATCAGGTTAGTCAAGCAGGACCTACCTTTCATAAACCCATGCTGGCTGGGCCTGACCACCTGGCTGTCCTGTACGTGTCGTGTGATGGCACTCAAGATGATCTGCTCCATAACCTTCCCCGGCACCAAGGTCAGACTGACAGGCCTGTAGTTCCCTGGATCCTCCTTCTGGCCCTGCTTGTAGATGGGTGTCACATTTGCTAACCTCCAGTCAACTGGGACCTCCCCGGTTAGCCAGGACTGCTGATAAAGGATTGAAAGTGGCTTGGTGAGCACTTCTGCCAGCTCCCTCAGTACTCTTGGGTGGATCCGCTCTGGCCCCATAGACTTGTGAGTGTCTAAGTGGTGCAGCAGGTCACTAACCTGCTTTATGGGGGCTTCATTCTGCTCCCCATCCCTGTCTTCCAGCTCAGGGGGCTGGGTACCCAGAGAACAACTGGTCTTACTATTAAAGTCTGAGGCAAAGAAGGCATTAAGCATCTCAGCCTTTTCCTCATCCTTTGTCACTATGTTTCCCCCTGCCTCCTCCAATAAAAGGTGGAGATTCTCCTCCACTCTCCTCTTGTTGCTAATGGATTTATAGAAACATTTTTCATTGTCTTTTATAGCAGTAGCCAGATTAAGGTCTAGTTGGGCATTGGCCCTTCTAATTTTCTCCCTGCACAACCTCATGACATCCTTGTAGTCCTCCTGAGTTGCCTGCCCCTTCTTCCAAAGGTCATAAACTCTCCTTTTTTTCCTGAGTTCCAGCCAAAGCTCTCTGTTCAGCCAGGCCAGTCTGCTTCCCCACTGGCTCGTCATTCGGCACATGGGGACAGCCCGCTCTTGTGCCTTTAAGATTTCCTTCTTGAAGAATGTCCAGCCTTCCTGGACTCCTTTGCCCTTCAGGACTGCCTCCCAGGGGACTCTGTCAACCAGGCTCCTAAACAGACCAAAGCCCTCCAGAAGTCCAAGGAAGCAGTTCTGCTGACCCCCCTCCCTCCTGCTCCAAGAATCAAAACCTCTATCATTTCATGATCGCTATGCCCAAGATGGGCTGACCATCACATCACCCACAAGTCCTTCTCTGTTCACAAACAACAGGTCCAACGGGATGCCTTCCCTAGTTGGTTCACTCACCAGCTGTGTCAGGAAGTTATCTTCCACACAGTCAGGGAAACTCCTAGACTGTTTCTTCTCTGCTGTATTGTATTTCCAGCAGACATCTGGTAAGTTGAAGTCCCCCACGAGAACAAGGGCTAGCGATTGTGATACTTCTCCCAGATGCTTATAGAATATTTTGTCTGCCTCTTCATCCTGGTTGGGTGGTCTATAACAGACTCCCACCATGATATCTGCCTTGTTGGCCTTCCCCCTCATTCTTACCTGTAAACACTCAACCCTATCATCACCATCATTAAGCTCTAGGCAATCAAAACACTCCCTAACATACAGGGCTACTCCACCGCCTCTCCTTCCTTGCCTGTCCCTTCTCAAGAGTTATAGCCATCCATTGCAGCACTCCAGTTGTGCGAGTCATCCCACCGTGTTTCCGTGATGGCAACTATTTCATACGTTTCCTACTGCACAATGGCTTCCAGCTCCTCCTGTTTGTTGCCCATGCTGCGTGCATTGGTGTAGATGCACTTCAGCTGGGCTATTGATCCTGCCACATTTTTGGGGGGAGAAGCCCTAATTCCTATGTGACCATTCTCAGGTGCTTCCGTGGTTTCTAACACATCAATAACCCTTGTGTCTTTGCTGCTGCATGGATCTCCATCCCCTGCCTCCACTGAGATGGCAGACCAAAGGACCTCACTAGCACACCGCCCCTCACACATTGGCGTGCCGCCCCCAGGCTTATCTCTAGTGAGTCTGGTTTTATCCCTTTCCCCCTTCAAATCAAGTTTAAAGTTCTTTCAGTGAGCCCTGTTAACTCCTGTGCAAAGATCCTTTTCCCCCTTTGAGACAGGTGTACCCTGTCTGTTGCCAGCAGGCCTGGTGTCATTTAAATCGACCCATGATCAAAACCCAAAAATTCTGCCAGTGACACCAGGCTTGGAGCTAGGTATTGATCTGCTGGCTCTTCCTGTTTCTTCCCTCATCATTCCCAGCAACTGGAAGGATAGAGGAGGATTCTACTTGTGCTCCTGATCCCTTAACCAGCTGTTCCAAGGCCATGAAGTCTCCTTTGATTGCCCTTGGACTTCTAGTTGCAACTTCATCACTGCCTACCTGAAAAATCAATAATGGATAATAATCTGAGGGACGTACCAGGGTAGGAAGCTTTCTCTTCACATCTTTAACCTGGGCCCCAGGAAGACAGCAGACTTTCCTAAGAAGTGGGTCCGGTCTGCATATTGGGCCTTCTATTCCCTTCAGAAGGGAGTCTCCTATGACAATGACATATCTTTTTTTCTTTATGGAAGCAGTTTTGACGCAGGGCGTAGGCCGACTTAACTTTGGCAACACCTCCAACCTAGATGAACCATCATCCTCATTATTGTTCAGTTCCACCTGCAGAGAGCCTCGTACCTACTATGCAAGGGCACCTGGGAAGGCGGGGTAGACACAGAGGAGATGCACCAGCTGTGCCAGGCAGGAACTTGTCGCCATTGCCCCCTATCCCTTAAGTCACTACATTATGCTGGCTGGAGAAAGGATAGGGGATCCTCCATATCATGCATCCTGTCTGCCTGACAGGGCTGTCTCAGGGAAGGTAGGATTCCGTTCCAGTAGTCTATCTCTTTCAGACTCCCTGATGCTCCTCAGCCTACTCACCTCCTCCCGGAGCTCTGTCACCAAGCGGAGGAGTTCCTCTGCCTGGGCTCACCTCCCACGGGTGTGCTCCCTGCTGCCGTCCGGTGCTGGCCCCAGAGCAGGGCTCACCCTGCAGCCTGGCACCCGGGCGGCAGCGTGTTCCCATCAGAGCTCTGTGTGGGGAGCTGCGTCAGTCGTGGTGGGTGCAGAGCTCAGAGAGGCCATGCCTTTCTGCCGGGTGGATACCATTGCTCCCTGCTCAAGCTGGCAGAGCTTCAGAGCTCTTCCTGCACACCCGTGTGAACTGCCACGCCACGGCCTTGCTGACATGCCACACTCTGTTTGCCCACCCCGTTGGTGGCATTCCTGATCACTAACACTCCCCAGGGGCTTCTTTTATACGTGTAGGGGGGGCTTGGCCACCGTTGCTCCTGGGCCTGCCCAGGTCTCCTCAGCCACTGTCATGTGAGCTGCAGGCCCCTGGCAGGTCTCTTGGCTCCCCCTGAGACTCCTCTGGTTTGGGACCCCCCCGTGCATCATGCTGGAGTGCTCTGCTGCGGATCCTGCCAGCACCAGAGCTGTTCACCTCAGCAACTGAGAAAAACTGGGAAAAGGAGGGCCCTGGCAATGGAGAATCAGGCTCCATGACTCCTGTTCGTAGAAGAGAAACTCTTGGATGAAAAAAGAAAATACACCACTGGAGATCATTTTAAGTGTGTTTATTTAATTTATTTTCTGCCGGAAAGAAATACAAGAGAAAGGAGAAAAGCATAGTATATGGAGATATAATAACAAGATTAGAATTTGGCTTTTACCATTTATGCTTCTGCGTGCTATGAGCTTTTCAGAGGCGAGAGTGCTGCTGCTTACTAAAGTAAGACAGAATAGATAAGATAAGGAGAGCAGAGATCTTTTTGTACAGGATTGCTTGTCTAGTTAAGGCTGTGTTTAACCCAGATAGGAGCATGTCTTGGGATGAAACCATATCTTGGGATGCTTTTACTCATATGCCAATAGATATCAATTATTCAGCAGTTAGAAATTCTCAGAGTCAAACAACCTTAAGTCTGGAGCCCAAATAATGAAAGCTTTAGAGCTCTAAGACTGAATTCAAATGACTAGTTTAATATTTACTTGTACAATTTCAGAACAGCAAGCACCAGGAGCTTGCTGATGCTGTAATATACTGCCCTTTAATTCCTTACAGCCTCAATTCACATCATGATTGGATCCCAAGTGAAAATGAGACTCATAATTTTAGGCTAGTCAAGCCTAAAATTTTTCTCTGATTTTTCATACCAGCCAATGTGAAAGGATTACCACTCTGTCTTCAGAAGTCCAGGACTAGAGAGATGCTTGCCAAGCCAGGTATGACATGAATTGCCAGCATTTCTCTGGAGATATGTACACACCTGCTCTTGTTACCTCAGGTTCAAGGCAGGTTTGTTAGCATCTCAGTTTCCTGAGCACTACTTTCACTCATACATTATTGAGAAAAGAAGAAAAGATGCACATATGTAGAGGGGTTTGAATCTCTTCCACGCTACTTAGCAATACTGAAGAGCTGACTGAAACAATAGAGAACAGATTAGAATAAGAAAATAAGGAGACACATAAAGTTTTAAAAAGCTGTCAGGATGGAGAAGAGAAAATACACTTATAAGACATAAGAGTAGAGAACCAGAACATATACCAAGCTTGGAGCTGTGACAAGTTACATTAGCTGCAAATAGGTCCATTTGGTCAAGTCTAACATTTGCTGAAATACTTCTAAAGTAATACAATTTGGGATAAGAATTTGCTGCTGATTTCTGATGTTCTTTATTTGTATTTGGTTTTTTCCCCTTTTTATTCTTTCCTTCCAATGCTGAACTTAGTTGTGGAAATATCTGGAAATTAATGAAAGGGAAGTTTAGAAGGAAGTGTAAATTCAATGAGCCTGTTTGAAATGCATGTCTTGGAAAAAAGAAAGTACTTTATCTCAAAGACTGTTATCTAAAAGTTTAAACATATCAGGGGCAGTATGCCATTCACTTTATATAGTAAAACACGTAAGAAGTACTAATGATTCTACATAAATTGGATGATGCCACTTTTCACTGATAGTGCTCCATATCACGTAAAAGAGAATGTATTTCTTTCTTAAAAAAAAAGAAGATGAAAAAAGATTTCACCATGATAATCCTCTAATTTTTTCTCTTCAGGCTGAACAAAGAATGCTACCTGTAGATAAAGGCTATCTTCTTTATTATTTATTTATTTGTATGACCATGTTTTACAGGAGTTTTCAATAATCTGGGATCTGGTTAAGTGTTGAGCAAACACAAAATTGAAATATAGCCTAAGCACCACCAACATCAATTGACTGATGTAAAGACAGAAGGAAGGAAAGAAAGAGGCAGTGTACAGGTCACAGTCAAGCAGGAACCAAGGTGTTTAAAGTTTTCTGAAGAAGATTAATATGTTAAACTCTATAGCTTACCTTTCATGTAACTACTCAGTTATCAAAATGAAACAGGTCAGAGATGATGCAGACCACATACACTCTACAAACTGCAATTACTTGTTCTTTCCTGTTGAGGTAGGTTTTTTGGTCTGTGTTTTCTCAGGAAACCTTCCCAGTCATGTTCTACTACTGAACTTGTCCATCTGACAATTGTGAGATAATTCTATAGTAAAACTTTAGGATACTTCTCTCTTAATAATCCTAAACTGTAGAGGACAGTATGAGGTTTGATTTGTCATATTTGTGGTCATAATCCAAACAGAACAATAGAATGAAAGAAACAATAGCTGTCTGGAGGATACAGTTATAGGTACCTGGTTAAAGACAGAACAGAGATTTTGGAAATATGGCTTAGCTGTAATTTAACAGAATGTGGCTGTTCATGTTGATAGTACTCAGTCATTAGTAGATAGAGAGGAAACTTTTCTTTTAAACTAGAAGTCAAATTGTCTTGGAATTCCTACATTGAATTTCTTGTTTGCTACTAATGAAAGGAAGCTATTATTTTCATAATATATATTTGTGGATCTTGTGGCCAAGAACTGTAGAGAACTTTGCAAACAGAAGCAAGCAAGCAAGTACCAGAAAAAACCCTGACCCCCCCAAAATTATAGAGTAATATTTGTATGTGTTAATCTGAAAGTCTAGCTGATTTTTCACTTCTCCTTACTTTATTTTTAAGTACATTTTGAAACCTTGATAAATGACCAGAAAAAAAGACTGTATGGCTTGGGACAAAGTTCTTTTCCCAGAAACATAGGAATCTGAACACCTCATTTGTTCTTCTTTCAAGTTCTATTAAAAGCAGATAAAAAAAAGAAAAAGACTTATGAATAAAATAAAAATATTTGTATTTTTAAAAGTGCCTTAAAATATTAAATATTTTTAGTAACATAAAGTCTTTCTTACTCTCAAATGGCCTGTGAAATATTTCACATTTACCTTTTCATTATGCCAAAACCTTAAGCATTGTTTTTCTCAGATAAATCAATTTTAATCATTCAGAACAGACTTTTTTTTTATTTCTGCAGCTTTTCTTTTTTTTTTTTTTCCCCAGAAGAGTTCTTTGCACAGACCTTTCTGAGACATAAAACTTTGAATCCATAATGAAGTGCCATTTCTGTAAAGTTATATTTACATTTGAGAGTTGAGGACACTCAAGCTATTGTCGACATCCTGCTGTTTCAGGAAAAGTTCATGAATGGAGCTTTCAGTATTGATGTAAACCCTTGAGGGTCATATGTTCAACTATTTGAAACAAGTATAATTTTGTTCAGTGAATTCACAGTAAAATATAAAATGGGGCAATTTAGCTGGAGTATTTGCATAACATTTTATACTACAGATTTTCATTTTTTGATGTTCCAAAAAGGTGACTTCAGTCTGGAAAAAGATGCCCTGTGCACAACTACATGGGAAGTGAGGACTGAGAAAAGAACCTTTTAAGAGACAGGCTGGAGGAGACACCAGAGGAAAGTGACAACTAAAGAGAGTGTAAGATCACAAACCTCAATGACTACATTTAGAGAAATGTGTGAACCACGGGATTAAAAAAAAAACCAAAACAATTTGTAGAATGAGAATGCTTATAACTGCACTAAAGTTTTCTTATAAGAGGAGTTATTAAGAGAGTGATAAGCAAGGGATGTAGGATGGAGTCACAGAATAAGAGTTCAAGACATAAGCTGTGTATACCTTGTTGGTGATTGAGATAGAGAAAATTGGTAGTGTTGCAGGAGGTGGGATTTTTTCGGGGGGGGGGAGGGGGAGGAGAGCAATGACTACTTTTGGTAAAGTTTTAGGTCCTGAGGTGTAAGCTTTCTTTCCTTTTTTTTTTTCTTAGGGCACATTACTGGAATTCTGCTGAGATCCTGGGGGAGCTACTCCTACTTTATGCTAATATGTGTGGAGAAGCAGACTTCCTACCAGTTCCTCCTGCTGCTTTTCTAGTATTGGACCTGTAGTTTCAATGCTAGTGATTCCAAAAGTATAGGATGAGAAGACACTAATGAAAAACTGTAGAAATTAATTAAAAAGCCCATAAAGTTCTATTTATACACATAAGAATATGGATTTTTTAATGAAGTACTCAGGAAGTAACAGAACTAGTGATAAGTTTTATGTTCTACCATAAAAATAGAAATCTCAGCCTTTCACTAAAATAAAATTTCCATTTCTATTTCTGATGGGTCATGTGATTTTACAGCACTGAACTTGTCAATAGTGAGGGGATTCCTGCTACATTGTGCAACATTTTCAGTTTCCACATTTGAATAAAGAAAATAAAATAAATGAAATATTTTTAATGAAGGATGTATTTAATGCTACCCTGAGAGTTTAATGTCAATAATAGTTTCATGGTGTATAGGTAGAATATGGGTCAGAAGAATAAAAGAAATTAAATGTATCATGCTAATATCACCTGTACATGTGAGATATAGGTATGCTTATATAAATATGTTTAAAATCTTTAAAGTTATCATAAGGAGTTGAATCAATAGCTCATATCAACTTCTTTGAAATACTTGCCTCATCACTCAAAACTGTTTTGATTGCCTAAACCATACACATACACACAAACCTGTGCCAAGCAAATACTAATGAATGGGTTCCCAACAGACTCTGAATTTGATCTAAGAGATGAACTGCTATTGTCATAGCTGAACAAAGCATATTTCTCCAAAGTATCCTTTCATGTGTTGTCCTTGTCATGGCTCTCAGAAACTCTTGATGAGCTCCTCTTTCCAAAGATGTAAAGTTTGTAGGAACAGGTAACAGAAAAACCAGGCAGGCTTTCAGACACAGAAGCAGTCTGAAACAAAGGTGGTAGAAAACAGGAGAAAACTTCAAGCTAAATCCACGTTGGGAACAAATATTCTGAGACTGACTTCATTATGTTAATTAGAGAGAGTAGAGAGAAAAGAGCAGTTAGCACCGTTGTGCAGGGAGGGAAGTTAACAAGAGGGGCAGTGATAAGATCATTAGCTCTTGTGCGACAGGGAGAAGAGACAAGTGCTTATTGCCTGTGAAAGAGCAATGCATTAGCAGGAGCTGAGATGTGGGGTAAATTTCAGGGGGTCATAAAACTAATGTTCTGAGAGTCCAATTTTTGTGTAGAGAAGTGTATAACACAAGTCTATAAGTATTTCCTTCATTGTCTGGTTACATGTGTGCATGAGCAAATACCTTTACATTGACTATGGAATAGAAACAAGATTTTTAAGCACAGTTTTTATACAATAGTGTATCACTGCATTACCACATAATGAGATTCCATACAACAGATGGTTCTATATTTCACAGGGAATATATTGTCTCCACCAAATTACTACAAGTTACTTTCAAAACAAGTTTAACTGCCATTAATGAAACTGATTTAGTATATTTTGTATTTACACTCTTTTTGGAAGACTCAACAGATTTAAATGGCTGAGTCATATATAAGTCTAAGTGTTAAAACATTACGATCTGCCTTGGGTGATAAAGTGAAGCAGTTTACAAAGTAAATGACATCTACAGCCACTCTAGTAGTCAGTTAATGCTATGAACATATTTGAGGGCATGGCATCATTTCCCAGAATATGACACAGAAGCACAAAGTTCTCTTGGAGACCACAATCAGCTGTTTATTAGTGTCAGAACAGTGTATAACAATGTGACTTTGTTTATTCCAGAAGTGCCTTTGTACTGTACAAGTATTGCATAGCATTATTTGACAGTGAAGAACCTAATATTTTGCCTGACTACAGCTACAGAACTTTCAAATCAAAGTACTTCGCTCTTGAAAAATAAAAGAAAAGCAATGAGAAAGATTCTGTTCTAATGAAGTGCAGGGCTTCTCTTGGGAATAAAAATATGATAATTCATATAACTGAAGCATTCCATGTAAATTGTCAGCTATTCAAATTAAAGAAATAACTAATGAATAACTGCATGCAAGATTGCATGGTGATTAGCGGTACAATATTTAATATCAACTGATGTTATCAATCATTTCCCACTGTAATTACCCAAGGTGTTGAATAGAAAATTGCTTTTAAAGTACATTTCAATAAATGAAGTATTAATTATTACAGGTAACTCATAAAACAGACTGTTGCCACATAGTCAGAAGTGGGCAAAACCCCTTATGAATGGTTTTAAGATTTTCTTTTTCTGTACTAAAATGAAACCTGTTTTCTGAAAAATTCATGTACAAAGTGAGTGAGAAATAAAAAGAAAAACAGCCCTTAAGCTCACCAGGCACCTGATAGTTAGTGAACTTGTCAACAATGTACAAAAATGATGTCCATGGTCAGCCACAGGTGCATGGCCTAAACAGCACAATATTCACTATCAGAGATAGAAATGCAAACACCAGTTGAGAGGTAAGTACATTGGCCCTTATTTTTGTCAATGCAATCTTTAAACATATAAAAAAAAGGTGTCATGTTCTCACCTAAATGAATGCATTTGTGTATTTATTTATTTATACAATCTATGGTAATGCTATTCTTTGATTATGTTATACAGTTAGTGCATGCTAACACACTTTTTAAGAAGATGAAATATAATATCCACAGTAACAAGAACGGGGATACTTTTCATCATGTATTAGTAAAATGAAGAAGTACTTTTCTTGGAGTCTGTGAAATTATACTGATGTAAGACTATTTGTATGATCTCTCTTAATTTCGTCTTTTGCAGGTGTTCCATTTGTTTGAGTTAATCATTAATTAGAGCTGGGACTTGAATCTGAGTTTCTTTTCTCTCAGGTGTACATAAGTGACCGCCAGATTAATAGATATTCTGAACTGGCAAAGTGGTGAGGGATATGTTTCTCTTTGGTTTTGAATAGAAATTTCATCCTGGAGCTAAGAGATTTTTCACAATATAAATTTAAGCCAAACAGATAGTTTTCCTTTAAGTAACAGATCTGACAACCATCTCTACAGAAATAATTTTCTACAGATTTTATATTAGCAGTAGGTAGGGGTGAGGTGGGAAGGAGACCTCTGAATCAGTAGAAAACCACTTTGCTGATTAATTTGCTTTTTGTGACATTTTTACAGAGTATGAAAGTTAATTTGACTCCATGTCCTTGGAATGTGCTATATGTCTCTCAGACTAATTTCTTTTTTAATTGCTATCATAGAATCACAGAATGGTTGAGGTTGGAAGGGATCTCTGGAGGTCATCTTGTCCAACACCCCTGCTCAAACAGAGCCCCCTAAAGCCAGTTGCCCTGGACCATGCCCAGACGGTTGTACATTTTTCATGTATTTCTTAATATATTTTTAATTCTCTACTTCTTTGAAATAAATCCAGGTGTTTAAAGTGTTTGGGGTTTTTTATTATTTATTTTTTCTTATTCATTAATTCCAAGGCCAGACAAACTATTATGAATTAGTACTGAAATGGAAGACAATTAATGCTTTACTACGTGCCTTGTTGCATTTCTTTTAAAGATCTGGAACTGTAGTTGTAGGAATAGGAGGGACACTAATGTTGACTGTTCAGATATCTAACTCAAATCATGCCTAAGGGAACAGGTAAGTGTTCTCATATTTCTTACATGTTCCCTGGAGAGGACAGCTAGAGGGAGTTTCAGAACAGAAGCCTAACTCACAAATTGTTATTGGAGAAGCTTTTTTCTTTCTCTGTGGACTAGAGGGAGAGCTTAAGAAGGCTACCCTTCTAATATGCAGATTTTAATTTGGTCCTTAAATTAGGTAAGATTAATATATTTTGTTGTGTTTGAGAAACAAGTTTGTGGTTAGAGCAGTGTGAAATGATCAATTTATGCCTGGCTCATTAACTGCAATGACTGAAGTTTTAAAAAAAAACAAACCAGAATATGTTAAGGATGCCTAGAAGCCTGACGTCATGGAAAGGAGATATCTAGTTGTGGAGTCTGCAGGAGAGAAGCTACAGTTTACTCAGACTTGTAGTAAAGGTATTTTGGGCTTTTTTTGGTGTAGTGTTTTGCTATACTTTCCCTAAGCAGTCTGTTTCCAGAGGATCTTCTTTTCCAGTTTAAGCACACAGGCTTTTCATGAAGTGCTAGAAATATATTTTCAGAAGATTGTCAGCCGAGCAGGAAGCCAGCTAAGCTAGCCAGGACCAGAGCAGGATGTTAAAACAACAGGGAGACTGCAGAGATTTAAGCCAGTGTTCCTTGTTCAGACCCAAGACTATACAACTTTCTTACTTAAAAGTCTCAGCTGGGAATCCTTTCCTGCAGTTAGGCTTATAAAGGAAATTGTTCACTACAGCAAGTCATGCCCTAGTAGCTGAACAGCAGTCTTTATCCTGATGCAAGGATTGGCAGAAAGCAGAAGTCTGACAGGTTTTGGTTACACTGATTCATTTAAAAAAAAAAACAAAAACAAAAACAATCAAACCAAAGGAAAAAACCAAAACAACAACAAAAAATGAGCACTATAGCCTGGCTCATGTTTATACTACTTTGTCTAGTCCCTTCTATAGCATATTTGCCTTGGAGAGGGCTAAATGGAGTAAACCAAAAGAACTGAGTGAACATTAAAATAGGGTGGATGATCAGGAATCCCAGTGCTCCAGCTCCAGCTTAACTCATGGTCTTCTTTTAGTAGAGAAACAGACATAATCAAAACGAACATGGATGCAAGGACCTAGTCATGATGACAGTGAAGGCCACCCTTCATCTCATTTGAAAATCTAGCTGTCATACACTGTGATTCAGAGTAGGATTCTTGAAATGCTTGCTATCTGTGCAACAACAGTAGTACATACAAGTTATTCAACTGATCCATTGCAAAGAAAGGTGAATAACTCCAGTGCTGGGATGCACTCATCAGTTTTGAAAAATGTCAGCTATGACTTAAGATGCCTACAGGGGTAGGGAGATACTGGAGTACTTTTAAGGCTCTGGACCTCCTGTTTCCTGTGGGTTGACCACAGAGAGACAAATAGCACCTTACTGATGAGTGATTCCTGTTCTTGATTCTGCTGATGACCTCCAGAAAAACTGAAAGAGTTTTTCTCGATCAAAATTTACCTTCATCAAATTAGAATGAAAGCCCAGACTAATTCTGAAACAGATAAACGATCTGTCTACGAATGTGGTGCGACTCTTTTGGCAAGTGTTGTGCTACTGTTTTCTTGAGTTGTGTTTCTAAGCATAACAAATGGAAATTGCATTATCCATTTCACTAAAAATATGTATGGAAAAGGATGTTCTTTTTCAATGCCTGCCAAGCTGTCCTACAGCCTTCCTCCTCACTTGCCACAAGCAGATATGTGGTTGTTTCTTAGTTGAAAAATGTTTAACAAGTTTCTGCCTACCCTTCCACCTCCAGGCCTTCTTCCTTCCAAAGTAGCTCCATGCCCCTTGTTATGCTGAAATTCTTAGCAGACCTTTGCTACAAGATCCCCAAATGATCAGAGTTTTAAAATAAAATCTTTATGAGTTTTTTTGGTCTTTCTTTTTTCTTTTTTTTTTCTTTTTAACCCAAATAATTTCAGTGAGCTGATTTACAGCATGGCTCTCTACCAGTCATGTCAACACAACTAAGGTGGCAGCAGACTGTGATATCAAGTGGAAGTGACCAGCCAGGAGGAGACAAAACTGGGACTGTGAGACAGTACTTCTGCTAGAGGCAAAATATCATGAAGTTCACCCTTACTGCATTAAAGCCCTAGGATGAGATAATGCAGTGGTGCTGAATGAATGGTTCTGAGAGAACATATGCAAACACTCTGGTCTGGTACATGAGGGATCGCTTTATGTTTTGCAGTATAACGTATACACATTCAGATCTAGTCAGTTTACTGTTTGTAAACTGGAAAACAAAACAAAACAAACAAAAAAAACCCAAAAAACATAGCCTCTATTAGCAATTCCTGAAAAGAAAGAAGAAAAAAATCCTCAGGGTAAACTGTCAGTTTACATTGCAATCTTAATAAAAAAGAACAGTTGAAAGGAATCAGGCCTCAAAGTAATAAACACGTCAGACACTACAGTGTAAACCTATATCACAGAATTATTTTGATTCATGTTTGTAGTATAGATAGAAATACCAAAGAGAGTATACAATGAAATTTTAGCAGAACGAAGTCTTGGAATTTGATCTCTGTACAGTTTGCTACTGAGAAGTTTTGCTCAAGAGGGCCATAAACCTACTTTAACGGAAGTCAGTAATTTGCCTACTGCATGTTGAGTCACCTAATTGTTGTTTATGTTGATGTAATTGCTATGATAAAAGTAGTAAAATGGACTAAACTAGATTTTCAGAGCTATAGAATGATATTCTCGTTAAATTAAGAGATGATCACTGAATTCAATGATTGGCTATTAAGACATTTCCCAATGTTAATTCTGCATAATAAAACATGTTTTACATCATGTAAGAGACAACACAGATAGAATGATGCCATAAATGAATAGAGCTGTTTGAAGTCTGATGACCCTGATGCATCCCTTCTTTACCATTTTCTGATTTCTCTATTCATAATTTTGGCTTTTTATAGTCCATTTCAGAAATGAACAGCTTGTAAGAAAAAGTCTGATGCTTACAGCAAAACATTGGGGAGGAGGAATACACAAATTCTATTAAACATTTGAATAACTCACAGTGTGACTTTTTATTACTAAACAGGCCTCTCTGTGCCTTGGTTTCCATATTTGTAAAATGATAATTCCTCTGCTTGCATGGCATGTTCTGAGTTTAAAACATTACATTTCTTTAGTGACTGTCATGTAAGGATACTAAAATGCCATTCAAATATTGAAGGAAAGGTTTAGATGTTAAATAAAACAGCTTTGTCCCCTATTGAAAGAGAACTGATGTAGTGTTTGGGGACAGTCATGGTGATTCCTTCATAGCAAACACTGAATCAAACGTTGCAATAAGGGAGTGATGAGAGGTAGAACAAACTCCTAAGAAAAAGTGTAGAAAAGGTCAGAATGCTACGAAAAATACTAGACTTTATAAGGGGAAGACGTCCTGGTTCAAAACAAACAAACAAACAAACTGCCTGGAAGATTAGCGAAAGAATACAAAATGGAAGAGTATACCAAGAAAATCCTTATATTAGGTATGGGCAGAAAATGGCTAGAAAAAACAAGATGTCGGGTTCTGTTAAATTAATGTTGAGGGAGATCTTCCAGTTTTGTGTGGAAGATTGAAGAGCTAGAATAAAAATACCAGCAGACAAAATTGTCTTAAAAAATAAATTACTTTAAAAGCAAATTTGTGCATCAGCATTCTATCAAGTTCCAAAATGACATACAAAAGTAGAGAAGCTAACATCTGCATAGTCTACTCCAGCTACAGGACTGTGGTAGTCCACCCTGATGTCTCAGTCTCTTTTATACTTTTCATTGTCTATTACAATTACTAATAATTGTTTTATATTCTGTCTTGAGTGAAGGAAGGGCCTTCCTGAGTTTTGCTTATAAAACAGGGACTAGTACTGAATTTTCTTCACTTCCCTTGCTGTGTAGAAGAGAATATTCAAATTAGCATGTGTGTTTGCAGGAACTGGTGAATTTATATATAAAGAATGCAGGGCATTCCTTGTTGCCTCTGCACTTTACCTCCAATACTGCAGGGTCCTATGAGACAAAAGTACTACAAAAAGAATGCTACATGGATTCCTCTTTTAATTACTAGGAAGAGTGAAACTCGTTCATCTGGGATTCAGTAGGGGCTTGCAGGAGGGCCTGCTGTATCAACCCTGTATTTACATTGTTCTCTTTTCCTCTGAGATTTGTTCTCTTAATCCATCTCATTGAACTGCTCATTCAACGCTACTTGCAGTCATATGGAAGTTCTGTATATAATTACAGTTACTGTTTTCTGTATCAGTTGTCAAATTCTTCCTCTTGTAACACCTGTGCTGTTACTTTAAATGCAATGGAATTCCTCAAATGGCTCAAATGTCATTATGGCAGTCATTGACCCCGTATATTAATTTTGGCATGAATGACTCTGTGACCTTAAAATTTTGTGAGTGAAATGCATTTCTTCTTGACAGTTTAGACTGAAATCAGACTTACCCATTTGTAATAATAGCTTTCTTTTACTAGAAAATAACAAGTTGAATTTGCATACTAAATAGTACACATTTTGTTGCTCATGTTGATGAATATTCTTTCAAGCATTAATTAGGCACTCAACACCTAAGTGTCTAGGTTACTGCACATGATTTTAGGGGGAAATCTATTTTACACAAGTTTTATTAGAACCATGTTAACAACATTTCATTCAGTGTTCTCTTGCACTATTGAGATATTCCGTATTGAGAGACAGGGAAAGGAGAAGGCATATGGACAGACTGGCAGCAAAAGGCAATCATCCTTTCAGCACCGATCCAGGTAACATCCCAGGCTTTAAATTATAAAGATGCCTGCCACTTGAGCACTGTAAAGATAAGCAGAAACTAAATACAACCAACCAAATAGGATAAAAAGAAAACAAAACAAAAGCAACAAAAGCAGCAAAAGGAAAACTGAATTTAGTGATAATGTCTATAGGTGCAAAGCCCCTTCTGTATGATTACTGCACGTCCATCTAACTAGAGCAATAAATAACAGCCATTAACAAAAAAAAAGTCAGACCATATCAGTTAGGTGCTTACTGTGCACTTCTGTAGCAAAAAATGCTTAATACAGATAAATTATAAATTGAATGCATGTTTGACATCTTTTGGTCCATTTCCTTTGAAATATGCACTTAAATGTTGATATTAGATTCCATAAGCAAGTATAACAAAAAGGGCACCCGCAACAAAGATGAAAGAACATAAAAGGCCTGAAGTTGACAGTATAAGTACCAAATCTGGTAGAGCACAGCAGTTATAGAAACATAAAACATGTTGAAAACATCATAATTATAGCTGGTTAGAGATCAAAGAGATATGTGCATAAAAGCAAACATAAGCAATCAGATAAGACACGTTAAAAAAAGAATTCTGCTGTAAACATGAATGATAGCTATGAGATAATATTTAGCTGACATTATTCAATTAAAAATAAAATGTTTTTATGACATTGACCTTTTTTATTTATTTGTTCACTTCAGTTGCTTAAAATTAAGATATTATGCTTTGAGTATGAATGTACATATTTTATATATATAGGTTTTATACTTTAAGTATATATGTGCATATACATATATGCACACACATATACATATCTATGCACACACATATATATACAAATATTTGTATGTGTGCCTGTGCATAATTCTTAAGATTGTTTAAGGGGAGTGTTTATATGACATGCTATGAATACCTGAAAACACTGAGGGAAAACATTACATAATCTGTAGAAGATCAGTCTTTACTATTCTAAGATTGCCCTTAAAGTGATGATATGGAAGTATACTTGAAATCTCAACAAAACAGGGCACCTGCAAGGTGAGGTATTCCTATTACACAGCAAGTTTCATCAATTTCATGTTTATTTTCTTGAGGAGATATCCTGCATGACAGAATTTGTCAGATATTCCACCATAATAGATATCTTCACCAACACAGTCTACCTCAGAAGGCATTGAATATCAAGTGGATATCTTCTAACTTTAGAAATCATTCCAAAGATAAAATGAACTACACCAAAGAAATGTCTGTTTACATCCACTAACTATAAAAGGTCCTACAGTGACCATCTTATATTATAACAGTCTAGATCCGTCCCTTTGCAACCCAGCTGTACATAAACTAAGCTGATCTATTGCAAATAATGACATCCCGTTGCTTCTCTCACACAGAACCACTAACATAAATGTGACAGAGATGTGATCCTGGAGATCCACTGCCATGTGCTTACATATGAAGTATGGATGGGTCCTCATCTTTTTTGGAGGCAGGAGGAGAATGCATGGCCATATATTCTTAGCAGAAAGGCTTTCCATGAAAGGTGTCATTAGAAAATCCAGATGTTGCTGAGAGAACAGAATGTTTCCTGGAAGCTCTGGTGGGTAGGCCAATTACAAGATTAAGATTTTGAGTCACAGAAAATTTAAGTATCATTTGAAAATGTTCTAATGAGGACCTGGGATAAAAATTAAAGTGAAAAATATAATATGGACATACCTTGTGATAACTTTGATTTTCTGAACAAAAACAATTTTTCTTGTTCAGTTTTCCAAACTTAGATATATGGAGAAGGTTAAAAATCAGAATCAGCTGTAACCTACGTTACATCCTTGAAAGTAAAGTTTCCTAATGTTTTGTTTGTTCAATTCTTTGTATGGTTGTTTTCAATTTCAGTTATTCAGATTGTTTTAATGTAACAAAATAAAATAAAATAAATATCTCCAGCAAATTTCAGTAATCATTGACAACAAAGTAATTTCAGGATTATGTATTTATTTGGAAAGCCTGTGTAGAAAGTACTTATTTTCCTATTACCTCCAGCTTAGAAAGTCTATTCTGCTGTCATGCAATTGAGATCCCTCTCTTTTTCTCTGATCCCCAAGCCTTAAGTTGTGTTTATAGCCAGCTGACACAGTGGATGTTACAGTTCCCATTGACTGCCAGGTCACCTGAACATTTTGTCCATGCTAGCCTAAGTCAATAGTAGAAGATAGAAAACAAGTTTAAAGATTGTTCTTTGGCAGGAAATCTGCACACCATAGCGATGTCAAGAAAGGACTGCAGAGGACTGAACAGATACAAAGTTTCCTAATCATTCCTCACCTGAAATGTTTTAGGATTTCTCAATGCCAGATTATTTTCTTTTTATGTTGAATATTTAAGAGTGCTACACTGTGGCATGTAAACAAGCTAGCATCAATTAGGAAAGCATCACAACTTAGAAAGCTCTTCTTTTTTTTTTCTTTTTTTTTTCTTTTTTTCTCTCACTTCTACTACCTTGGGAGCTATTTCTTTTATTTATAAGGGATATTTCTTCTTGATCTGAAAATATGATTCCAAACATATGAATACTTTGAAATACTGCTACTATAATTACAAAATATTATTTTTTCCCTTATCGCACCTGCTGACTAATTTTTATATCTTTTTTTTTTCCTTTCCTGAGCAGCCCAAAGTTAGTGAAAAAGAAGAGATTGCTTCTCTCTCTTGTTTTCCTTCTCTTTTTGTCTCTCTCTTTTAATATATACGGTATATTCTAGAAATAGATTGTGGGGACATTTTTTGTTTATGATGTAAAGTGCCAAAGTTGCAGAGAGGGTCCCTGAAATATACAATTTTGTCGAATTTGAAGAAGACATTATGAGAGCCTCAAGCTGCAATGTAAAACCTGCAAAAAAGGGGAGCTATTGCAAAACCAAACCTAATTAACAGCATCTGAGCAGCCTTCAGAGTATGCAGCCACCTCCTATCATCCACACAGATACACACATAGTTGCTAATCCCAGAATTGTATCAGCTGCCAGGTGTATACCCTCTCATCGAATTCAAAGAGACAAAGGGAAATTAAAGTAGCATTGTGTATTTAATATATTGATACTGATGTGCATGGTGATAAAGCTACCAAGCATGCTCCTCGAATAACGAGCCAGGGAAAAGACTAGTAATAGGAAGCTGGGATGGGAATGAGCAAGATACAAAACTGGGAGGAGTGGTTGATACACCAGGATGTCGTGCTGCCATCCAGAGGGTCCTCAACAGGAACCTCATGGCGTTCAACAATAAGAAGCGCAAAGTCCTGCACCTGGGGAGGAATAATCCCAGGCACGAGTGCATGCTGGGGGATACCCAGCTGGAAAGCAGCTTGGCAGAAAAGCCCCTGGCAGTCCTGGTAGACAACAAGCTGAACGTAAGCCAGCAATTTATCCTTGACACAAAGAAGGCCAATGGTATCCTGGGCTGCATTAGGAGGAGAGTTGCTAGCAAGTGGAAGGACGTGACCCTTCCCCTCAGCACTGCTGAGGCCACACCTGGAGTACTGTGTCCAGCCCTGGGCTCACCAGTACAGGAGAGACATGGACATACTGGAGAGAGTCCAAAGAAGGGCCACAGAGATGATGAAGGGTCTGCACCATCTCTCTTATGGAGAAAGGCTGATAGAGATGGGACTGTTCAGCCTAGAGCAGAGAAGGTTCAGAGGGATTTTATCAGTGTATATAAATACCTGAAGAGAGGGTCAAAAGAAGACAGAGCCAGGCTCTTCTCAGTGGTGCCCAATGACAGGACAAGAAGCAATTGACAGGACAAGAAGCAATGGGCACAAACCGAAACACAGGAGGCTCTCTCTGAACATCAGGAAACACTTTTTTACTGTGAGGGTGACCAAGCACTGGTACAAGTTTCCCAGGGAGGCTATGGATTCTCCGTCCTTGGAGATATTCAAAGCCATCTGGACACATTCCTGGGCAACTGGCTCTCGGTGGCTGTGCTTGAGCAGATGGTTGGATCAGCTGATCTCCAGATGTCCCTTCCAACCTCAACCATTCTGTGATTTTGAGAACTATTCACTCGGTTTCCAGTAATGTTCTTATTTAGGGTTCAGCTACTTTATTAATGACATAGTTTTTAATAAGACCATTGCCCAGTGTTAGGAGGAAGTTTTATGAGGAGGTGTTTGAATCCTGGAGAATATAATATGTGCTGTAAGAAGGATATGAAATACAGCATTATCAATGCTGAAATACTGCTGGATATGAAATACTGCAGTATCACATGGCCATGCAGTGATACTGCACAGTATATGGTGTGTCAATGGTAGGCATAACACAGGTTACACTTCTGCAAAATGCTTTCAGTGGTGGGTAGAAGAAAGACAGTGTCTGATTAATAAATAGTGTTAAAGCAAGAAGATAGCAACTTGTTTGACTAGCAGCCCTTAGCAGCACTTAAGGAGACTCAGAGGTGAGCAAGTGAAAATTATTCTTGCATTTGGCCATGTATTTTCAAAAACTCTGCTAATGAGATCTGCTAGTATCAAGAAGATAAAAAGGACTGAAAAAATAGATATTGTTATTGGGAATTACACATGTTTGTGAAGTACCTTGTTGCCTAATTTGAAAGTATTAGAAAGGTAAAGTGTTAGGAAAAAAACCCCAACAAACTGATACAGAAAGCCCTTGAATTAGTATCTGCCTGGTCTTTGAGATAAATGTGGTAGAAAGTAAAGGATATGTAAAATATATTTACAGATTTTAAATTCAAAAGGGACCACTTCAATCACCCAGTTTCACCGGGGTTTTAGTGTAATCATTGTAAAAATATTTTGCCATTGTTAAGCATATCTTCCTCTATAACATGTGAAGAAAAAATTTCAGAGTAAAAACTTGGTATTTTAAGAACATGAGGTTCTGATATAAAATCTCCTTTTCAGGTATGATTACTGTTACATGACCTTTTGACTAGTAAATTGTGCTCATAAACTTAAGGAACAACTTGTAATGGGAAACAAAAGAAATCAACTTGATATCCACCACAGTAACTGACTGAGCTGATTTTGTCTTTTGGCTGTTAAGTGCTCATCACAGCTTTGAAATTCTGATGAACATTTTCCATTGGAAAGATATCATAGAAAGTCAAAATTCAAAACAAAGAAAGGTAAGAACTAGAATCTAATGAAGTTAATTTAGAACAAAAACTTTTATTGTAATGTATAGTGTATTCTAAACAAAAATATTTGGTAAAAGGTGGTCAGGAAGAGGATACAAATCACAACACTAATTATTTAATAATAGTGTAAAACAATAATAAAGGAATTGTTTTTCCATCCATGTTTTTCCATTATAAATATTTGCCTAGCAAATTCTATCCCAAGCTGTGAAAGAATAAGGAGATACAAAAGTCCTCAAAATTAGGAAATGAGAGAGAGAAATCTGAAACGTTTCAGAGTAACTGCCAAAAATTGATTTCGTTATCCTTCTTCATGAAATGTATTCAAGTTTATGAGGGCTGTAACTGCATTTTCCTTAAAGATCTGCCCTTCAATGGTATAAATAACAAGGAAACAGACAAAAAAGTTTATAATTCTCTAGGAATTATTACTTTAATGAATTAATGATCCATTGATTAACTCATTAAGCTAGAAATGGGTGGGCTGAATTGGGTGTGGTTTTGAGTAGGAATAACAAATTTTGTTCCCCCTAGCACGCATGGAAAATGTACTGAAATTCGAAGTTGGTCATATTACCAAGTTGGTCAAAGCTGGTTGAAATTCGAAGTTGGTCATTTACCCTCAGTAAGTTTGCAGATGACACCAAGTTGTGTGGGAGTGCTGATCTGCTTGAGGGGAGGAAGGCTCTGCAGAGGGACCTGCACAGGCTGGATCGATGGGCCGAGGTCAATTGTATGAGGTTCAACAAGGCCAAGTGCAGGGTTCTGCACTTGGGCCACAGCAACGCTACAGGCTTGGGGAAGAGTGGCTGGAAAGCTGCCTGGCAGAGAAGGACCTATGAGTGTTGGTTGACAGCCGCCTGAATATGAGCCAGCAGTGTGCCCAGGTGGCCAAGAAAGCCAATGGCATCCTGGCTTGTATCAAAAATAGAGTGGCCAGCAGGACTAGGGAAGTGATCGTCCCCCTGTACTTGGCACTGGTGAGGCTGCACTTCGAATCCTGTGTTCAGTTTTGGGCCCCTCACTACAAGAGAGACATTGAGGTGCTGGAGCGTGTCCAGAGAAGGGCAACGAAGCTGGTGAAGGGTCTAGAGCAGAAGTCTTATGAGGAGCGGCTGAGGGAACTGGGGTTGTTTAGCCTGGAGAAAAGGAGGCTGAGGGGAGACCTTATCGCTCTCTACAACTACCTGAAAGGAGGTTGTGGAGAGGTGGGGGTTGGTCTCTTCTCCCAGGTAACAAGTGATAGGACGAGAGGAAATGGCCTCAAGTTGTGCCAGGGGATGTTTAGACTGGATATTAGGAAATTTTACTTCACGGAAAGGGTTATCAAGCATTGGAACAGGCTGCCCAGGGAAGTGGTTGAGTCGTCATCCCTGGAATTATTTAAAAGATGTTTGGATGAGGTGCTTAGGGACATGGTATAGTGGTGGTCTTGGTAGTGTTAGGTTTACGGTTGGACTCGATGATCTTAAAGGTCTTTTCCAACCTATACGATTCTGTGATTCTGTGATTCTGTGATATTTGGCCCAGAATACCTGTTTCCATGACATTTCTTTCCAACCTCTGTTTAGGCAGTTCCCAAAATTGTCAGAAAATTTAGAATATGCTGTAAATAACAACCATGAAGTTCTGAAAGTGGTGTTACATTTGGCTGTCATGTGTTACGCTTATCTGATAATAGACGAGGAGTTGATAGGATCTCATGTATTTCTCAGTTGCTGGATGGCATTAATTTATACTATTTTTTTTCTAGTGGGTCTGTGTATACTGATTCACTAGACAGACAAAGAATTATTTATGGATTATAAAATGTGAAGCTGACACAGAAGTCAAATTGTTCCTTTAAGCTTCTGCTCTTGAGGACCTAACTCCTCTGACACTCAGTAAAGGGGAAGACCAAGGCAACTGTACCACTAAAATTTGAATCCAAATCAGATTAACTTTAATGCTTTTTATTTTAGTTTAGTTTTGCAAGAATAACCCATGTGTGTGTCTCAAGAGTGAGTTGGGAAAGTTGTCTGAAAAATGTTGATTTTTGCAAAGAAATTTTTCTTCCACAGGAACATGCTACTTTTATTGGAATATGTATTAGGAACTCTGTCTTACAAGCAGAACAAACATTTCTGGTCAAAATAGAGAAAATACTAATCAGCCTAATCAAAGCAAACAGCTTAAATAGGGCAGTGAACACTTAGTAGGAATCATGACACTTTAATTCAAATTTCTGCTCTGTCTAGTGAAGATCTGGGACCTGAATCTTTGCCTTTTACATTGCAGGTGATTGCCATTGCTACAGTTTTAAAAGGCATTCTGGAGTTTTTCCTCTGTCTTATACTGAAAAAAAGAGAGAAAAAAAGACACTGCAAATTGCCCATAATTCTTTAGTGAGGTCCAACAGTCAAGGTGCAGAATGTTCTTTGGATGTGTATTACTGTGAAATAACTTTGCTCTCTGATTCATTCATGTCCCCTTATCCTCTGAGAAGCCACACAACACATTTTAGTTCATTCTTGGGTTCTCCTTTAGAGAAAACTAAGTCATGTCTTCCAAGTAAATCAGGGTGCAACTCTGAGAATCTGTTCTCTACAGGCAGTGTGGATGAGGTTAAACCAACTCTTTGAATTCCTCTTGGCAACTACATCATCAGCTCCTCCTATTCCAGCAGCTTTTCAGATACCCACCATCTATTCCTGAGCACAATGCCCAAAGACATGCAACATGCTTTTGGAAGCATGCTGTAAAACACCATTCTGTTCACTCTCCATATTATGCTTATGCTCTTTGAATAATAATAACAACAATAACAGTAAAAACATATATGCTTTAGGGACATGGGGGCACTCATAAAGAGATCAAGGGCTAAGTGCTATGCAATGTTGACTGTACCAGTCCCACTGTATGGTGGACTGGCCTTGGGCTACAGGAAGCGGTCAGTGGCGACTGAGCAGGAGGACAATAATCACTCCTCAGCTGAGTTTGAATATAGCCTTTGCTTTGCCTGAGTCAGAACAGGGGCTCAAAATTATTTCTCTTTCATCGCAGTTGAATGCAACAACCACTGTACTAGCAAAGGGGCACCATCAGGTTCTCAGGAAAGAAGGGTTATGACTTAATACAAACCCCTCTTCACTATTTCATACTGGCTGCTGGCTGCCTCAGAAAGCATTCTCCAGCACAACTCTTAAGTATCTAGCTTTCTCCATGTGTCATATAGCTGTAAAACCCAAATATCACTGGGAATTAAAAAATAAAGGATTTAAAAAAAAAAAAAGGCATCAAAAGGTTGAGTCAAAGTTCACACTGTAGAAGTTCCCTTTACAGAACTTCCTAGCTGTTGGCGGTTAGCCCTCAAAAGCCAAAGTATTTAAATGCGCTTCTTGCTAACACTGTTTCATTGCCATCATAGGTGGGCAGAGACAACATCCTGAAACAGAACTGCCAGCTGATGCTACAAGAATTTTTTTCAGCCACATTAATCACTCTGAAGTTTGGCTTGTGATACCTTGCATACAGCAAAATAAATAAAACCCCACATCAATAACTCATTCAACCACATGGAATTCTACTTACCACATGACTGAACATACTATTGATTTTAAACTAACAGCTATCCAGCTTTTTCATCAATTCAACAGTACCGGTTGCTTCTACTCTTTTCTCTCTTCTTATGGTCCTATTTCTTTTTCTTTATCTCCAGCTCCCAAACTTTTCCTTTTCCTTGATCCTTTCTGCCCAGCTTTCACTAGCAAAGTCAGAAGTGGGTGCTTTCCAGTGATATGTCGTTTTAGCCAGTGTATGATTTACAAATCAGAAATCCCACATATGAGGCAACTGGACTTTATTATGGCATTCATGATCACTTAGCTGCAGTAGAACATAAAACAGTTTCCCCAATTCAAATTAATATCACCAATAATATTTTGTTGGAAACAAAGAATCATTGGAAGACATAATCCAAAGCAATGTTTCTTAACAGCAAAATTTTGTAGTTTAAGGAATTGAGTCCAGGAAAGCACAGGAGTTTCCGCTATTTAGGTCACTTAAACTAGACTGACCAGCACACTATGGAGTATACAGTAAGGAATAGCCTTGTGATGGTGGAGAAATGGGGCAGATAACTGGAAGACTTTCCTATGTCCAATTTCTTTTTTTGTCTGTTTGCAGCCAATGTGGAATTCATACGAAACCAAATGAGTGACTGGACAATTGTGTTAGAAAAAGGACAAGGAGAGAAACTTGATGTTTCAAGAGGCCTTTTAGAAAAGAGAGGTTAGAGAATAAATGCAGACCTTGAGGTTAAAATCTTATTTTGCAAAGAAAAGCCCTGTAAGTATTTCTTTTTCAACTTGCAGTCGAAGAAGCTTTATACAGTAAATTTCATTGTATTTGGAGAGCTCAGCATCTGTTATTCTTTCATATTGATTAAAATACTTTAAATATCAGGACTCATGTGACCAAGACAGTATTAGCTTGAAATAAACTGTTGCTCTCTTGCTATTAGCTGAAAGCATTGCAGTATTTAAAAAATAAGAAAGAAACGGGTATTATTCCTGCAGGGTGAACAAATGGCAAATGGAAATATGCAAATGGATTTTGTTAGGAGCATAAAATATGCAGTCCTTTAATTTTTTTTAATATAATCTGCAAAGATTTAATGTTAAAATCATGATATATTTAAGACATAGGAAGCATTTTTATAATCTTTTAATTGTCATCTTTTAACATTACAAGTGCGTTTCCTTTTAGTTACTTCTATATTTAACTTTTCCCCATCTAACAGTTTAAAACAGAAATCTGGTTTGTACAGTATATCTATTCCAATCCTATGATATTTTTGGACTTTATGCTTTTTTCAGTAGGGGATACTTTTACCCTTACTGGGTAGATTTAGGAAAGCAGTAAAGTATCTGAGATTAAACTAAAGCAGCCGAGTTGATCTGCCACAGAGGTTAAATAAAGTGATGTCTGTAAATCCTAGAATGGGCATCTCATATTCTAATAGCTGTACTTCCACGATGAAGTATTATCCCTTAGTGTTTTTTAAGCAGCATCTGTGTGAATGTATTTCATTGTGAAATCCCTTGGACTACATCAACTCTAGAACATATTGGCAAGTGTGTGGCCGGTTGCACCTGCTGTTTGTGTGACTGTGGAAAACAAGGTGTTGTGCCCCTCCTGTGCCTCAGGCCCAGAGTTGGGCTCAAACTTCAGGAACAGCCAGCAGCCACAGGCTGGGGTTGTTAAGGCAGGGCTGTGAATAGACACATTGCTTCAGCAGTCTTCTCTGTCTCTTTCCTAAGGACCGATACCCATTGCTGGATGGCTTTCACCTGTTGGGTGAAAGGGGATTGTGGCTGTCCTGAAACACAGCAGATGTTTCTGGCAGGCATCCATTGCAAAAGACCTATTCTCACGGCCTTAATCATTCTTTTAGAAGACTAAGGGAGTACTCAGGGAGTAGAGGAACATGGGACATGATTTAAAATTTGGAAAAGAAAAGGAGAAGAAAGTTAGCAGACTGCTAGAAGTTGATTTAAGGCTGTATTTCCATAGCCTTTCTCTCCTATGGAGGGGAGAGAAGCCTATGACATTGGATATGAAAAAGAGAGCAAGGGAGACTGGCATGCTAATCCCTCTTGCAAGCAAAAGGGTAGAAAAGTGTCTAGAGAAGTGCAGGAAATGATCGAATCTTTGACCAGGAACAAAGGGAAATAAACTGTTCTGTGAAAGGAAATAAAAGAGATCAAAAAGGGGAGCGAGTGGTCATGGCTGAGTCATTGTCTGTTTACTAGTTTACTCCTGGGTTTTTACAGCTCTGAGTCAGAAACCTAAGAGAAATGTAAGAAATAAGGTTTTAAACAACTTCTCCATCCTCTGTTGATATGCTTCTATGAACTACTGAATGCAGTAATGACCATCAAGTCCTGAAAATTTTGACTTTGCCAAACAATAAACACACAACTGAAAGAAATCATTGAGCCAAATTTCCTTTCACCATAAACAGATTTCAAAGAGCTGATTTAGGTTTATAGGCAGACTCTACAAACAGAATTTGAGATTTTTTATTTTAAAAATTGCTGTGTAACACTTGGTATTAAGCACAATTAAGCTACATCTGATTCAATGAGCTGAAGACTGGGAACAGGACAGCTTACAAATATAACAAATGTTTATTTAGGTTTTAGAAATCACTGATCAAAAAGCCCAGTTTAATTATTCATCTCATTATTTCTCTTCTTTCTTTAACTGTTGTATCTTTCAGCATGTTTTAAATAAAAGTGTTGAAATAAACTGTTTCACCAAAGGGTGATTTGAGTGCCCAAATATAGTACCAGGTGCCCTAGGATATTTGAGACATGCATGATTCTGGCAGATGCAACCCAGGAACTGCAGGAAATCCATGCCCTTCTAGAGATGCAGCTGGAAGCCTGGTAGGATGAACAAAGTGCCTAGCCTGTCTCTAGCCACATGCTTTTAGGCAACTGATTCCCATGTCAGCTCTGGCTTACTGTCATTACAAAGGTTCCTGGGTTAGAATTTTTTCTGGGGCTCAAAGTTTATGTGCAGTGATGACTGTGAAATGGCAAAGCCTATATTTGTGAAGATTTAGGTCATAAAGGACTTTAACTTCAACAGATTTATATGGTTTAACTAAGCCAGAATTTGGCAGTAGCGCTTTCAGCCCATCACTTTTCTTTTTCAACTATCTACAGCAAATCTTAAGTCATTTGGTGTCTTATGAACACTTCATCACAAATCCAAAACATAGCCCCATAAAAGCTACTATGAAGAAAATTAACTCTATCCCATCCAATACCAGTACAAGTACTTATGGCACATGTACTGCAAACCTGCATTCACTTACTGTTGCTAATAGTATTTATGCTGTCTCTGAATTTGAGACGTAAAATGGTTTCCATGCAAAAATAAGAGTTATCCTCTGTCTTCTCCTTATTTTCACTACTCCAATTTTTTTTCCTCACTTTCTCACTGTTATTTCTAGAATTTTTAAATTTCTTTAAAAGTTGGGATTTTTTTTTTTCTTTCTCTTACACATATCAAGATTATTCATATTCCTTGTTAGCTTACTTTGGTCTCTGTTTCCCTGGCTGGATTATACAAGAGTGAATTTTAATTGCCATTTCTTCCATTATTTCAGTTTCAATAGTACATTTCCTAAGTGTTATAAAATCTCAGTCAAAATTCCACTAAGCATTTCACATTCCTTCAAAATTAGACTTTCTGGCATCAAACCTAGTGTGTTTCTTTCTCTGCTAAGAAGCTTCATAAGTACAACAAATCTAAAGGTTTTTTGTTTGCTAGATACTGCGTGTTCTCAGTATCAACCCTATTTATACCTGTCTCAAGTCACTGCATTATACACAGAACTGCCTCTAACCATGTAGGCTATTTAGCAAAAAAACAAAGCCAAAAGAACCAAAAGAAAAACCTCCACCTCTCTTTCCCCACCACCTCCCTCCCAACAATTTATAGTTCCTTGGAAAAAAAAATCTTCCTAGGTTTTTGCTTAGTTTCTATCAAAATCAGTATCAAGGTAGTTACTTTTCCCTTGATAAAGATTAAAGGCAAACTCTAACAGGCCATGCTGAGTGTACTGCCATATCTGCTCTAACTGCCCAAGAGATCTGTAGCTACATCAGTGAATTACCTGACTGCCTTTATCATCCAAATTTCTATCAAAACTTTCTCTGCTGTCATTCCAAGTGTTTATGCCATTTTTCTCAGCAGATTCTATTTCATTTCTCAGTAATGTTGCTATTCTTGCCTCCTGTTTTTTCCCTATCTGTGCCTTATATCCTGACACTTTAAATCATCATGCTCTGTATCGATTCAGTAAAGTGCACTGTTCCACTCATTTTGTATTGTACATATAAGTGAAAATCAACAAAAATGTTTGTGGGAAATGAGGAGGACTGACAAATATGTCATTCTCGATTCACAAGTTTTACACTGATTAATTGGTGAGCACTCAACAATATGAGTAACGATTGCTGGTTTCACAACTGTCTGTAGATGCCTGACTGAATAGGATTTTGGTGCCTGCGTCCCTAGTGAAATCAATGGAAATTAGAACTGTGGTCCCTAAATAGCTTTGTATTCCTGTCACCTGTAATAACTACCAATAGGACAGATATAGCTTGCTCAGTGATGTTTAAATATGTGTGAAGAAAACATAGCAGCTTATAAATTTACAATGTGTTATGAAACGAGAAAGACTGTTAAGAGCCCGATCCTTCAAATTCTTATGCTTGTTCTGGTCTGTAATAATAGGTAAATAAACAATTTAATTGATTTTGATCACATTCTCATTCTTTCTTACTGTGCTTTGGACTCTTCATGTAGAGGACGTCTTTCCAGGAAGATCTTTGCCAGTAGCTGCACCATAGTGATAAACCAGAAGTCCCATCATCACAAGACCCAGAAGTCCTGCAATCTACAGTTCCTATGAGGAAAAAGCTCTGGAGCCCTCAGCACAGGAAAGACATGGACCTGTTGGAACACGTCCAAAGGAAGGCCAGAAAAATGATCAGAGGGATGGAACACCTCTCCGATGGAGAAAGGCTGAGAGAGTTGGGGTTGTTCAGCCTGGAGAAGAGAAGGCTCTGGGGAGACCTTATTGCAGCCTTTCAGTACTTAAAGGGGATTTATAAGAAAGATGGGGACAAGCTTTTTAGCAGGGCCTGTTGTGATAGGACAAGGGGTAATGGTTTTAAATTAAAATAGATTCAGACTAGATATAAGGAATAAATTTTTTACAATGAGGGTGGTGAAACACTGGCACAGGTTGCCCAGAGAGGTGGTAGATGCCCCATCCCTGAAAACTTTCAAGGTCAGGTTGGAAGGGGCTCTGAGCATCCTGATCTAGTGCAAGATGTCCCTGCTCATTGCAGGGGGGTTGGACTAGATGACCTTTAAAGATCCCTTCCAACCCAAACCATTCTATGATTCTATGAAATGCAGAGCTTCAGTGGGTGCAAGGATTAACATGATGTTGACCTGAAAGAAAATGTTCTGTGTACATTCCCTAAAGGAAGAAAGAAAAAAAGAAGAAGAGGGTGGCAATCTGACATTTACCCATGAAAAATGTCAATATCAAGGAAAACACACATTCCACATTCAGCAGATTTTGATGGGAATTTATCAACAAGCTCTACTCAAAATCACAATATACTATAATGCCCTTAAAAGAAAAGAGTAAAAATTACAACTGAATAGTTCTTTCAAAAGAAAATAAAAGCAGTAAATATACATGTATAGAACCAGAGCAATGTTTTACTACGCCAAGTAATAAAATGGATTTTTATCCAAATATTTTGGTTTTCTCATTCAACTGTAACTTCATATTTATTTTTAATCTGTCAAAGTAATGTGCAAGAATTGTGACCCCCACGCCCCACCATTTTTCACTAAGTATTTATGACATACTACCAGTTTGTTTGGTTTTATCCCTCAGGATAAGAAGTAATTGTAGTTTGTAGTTTTGGGTGGGGGGGTTAATTATTATTTTTAAGTATCTATTATAGTTACATTTGGTTTTGTTCAATATAGTGCTGCGTATCATTTCATCTCTTGAACATCTGCAGCGTATTTGACCTGGGGGAGTAAAACAACAACCATAAGATGTATGCTCCTGATGCAGCAACATAGATATATTACTGACTATTAAATGTAAACATTTATCCCCATAGTTACTGCTGCATGGCATCTTACTTTCCACAGCTATTTATAAGTCTATGTAAAAGGTCTCTTAGGAAAAAAAAAAAAAAAAGATACCTGTTTATAACTATTGACTTTTTAAGTGGACATCACTATACTACCCTATTCTGAGGTATGGCAGATATTTTTCTTAGCAGAAAATATTTCTTAATCCTTTCTTATCCAACTTCATCTACAAAAAAGATATTTTAGGTTGAATATTCCATTTGTTTGTGTTATGCACAGTCATTAATGCCTATGAAAAGTGAGTTTAAAAAGTCATAGAAGGACAATAGGTTGCCCAGACAGGTTGTAGATGCCCCATCCTTGGAAACATTCAAGGTCAGGTTGGACGGGGCTCTGAGCAACCTGATCTAGTTGAAGATGTCCCTGCTCATTGCAAGGGAGTTGGACTAGACGACCTTTAAAGGTCCCTTCCAACACAAACTATTCTATGATTCTATGAATATTGTGTTAGCAGCTACACCAACTGCAAGGCAGTAGGAGGCCCAAAGCAGTACTTCTCTGTTGTGCTCTGTTCCTACAAAACTCACATGATTATATCGTAAGACAGCTCCAGCTCCAGTAAATGATCCAAGTGGTTGTTTAGTTAATAGGGCAATGTCAAGAAAGCAAATAATCTTTCAGAAGCAGCTTCATGCCTGTGCCAGTGCTGGGGCTAAAGTGTGGACTGAGCTTATGTTTTCTCTCTCAGGATCTACTGGCAGCTGGTTCAACCTTTGCAGAAGTTAAAAAAATAATTACAACCTCAGTTACACTACGCACTGCTTCAAGAAGTCTGTAGCAATGGAGTACCTTTGTGCACTGGCTTCCTGCCTCCAAAAAGCAGTGGCCCACTTTTTAAGGGGTCTTCAGTCTAATATTCTCTTTCAAAGTATGAAAGGTATTTCCTTAGCAGAAAATATTTTAGGTTGGTCTAATAATTCTGCAGTAGTCCCTAAAAGCTTAATTTCAGTTCATTTAGTTCATTTTTATTTGAGGCTTGTGGCTGAAATACATAGGTTATAGCAGCTTAATAAGTTACATTCACTGGCTGATCCTCAGTTAATGTATGTGCACTCTTAACCCATCCCACTGCGAGACAGCACGATTTCTTGTAAACTTCAACAGAAAAAGTTGCAGGTAATCTTCATTACTCAGCAACTGAGCCAGGCCAGAACAAGTGGTTGGGCTGTACCTTACCCTGTTATGTATTCTTTAGTCAATCACTTGTGTCTGAGCCTTCTGTCAGTCCTGGAAATGCCAAATACCCATCTAAGGTTCATGATCGTGATCATGAAAAATGTATCAAATACATGTCCACTTTTCTAAGAAAATGATGCCTGCAAAATATACAGTTAAGTCTTCTCTATTTCTTTCTCTCTCCTATTAATTCCACATTTCTCCACTTATTTCCTGCAACAATGCTGTTTTCTTCATTGACCTAAGTTATACAAGATTCAGAACATGAACAGTTAACTAATTTCCTTAATATATTCCCTTCTCTTTTTATCACCTCTCCTTACGGTCACTGGTCTTTATGTCAGCTCGTTTCTCTTATGCTATGCCTTTAATACACTTACCCTGCCACTTACATGACTGCTCATCTTCCTCTGTCACTTCTTTTAAGTCTAAAAACAGTCCTGTGTGCCATCAGTGAAGCTCACATATTCATTTATCATTCGGAGGCAGGTTGTTATTTTTTTCTAAAATCTGATCCCTTAGCACTACAGCCAACCAGTGCTTGCAGTAATAATTTCCCACACTCTCCCCCTTAAAGAGGATTAAACCTATCTTTAATACTTCTTTTCCCTTCCTCTGATAAAATGTGGGGGAAAAGGCTGTTTGTGGTCAGCACTCCTTATGCTGGCAACTCTGCAATCTGGTTCAATTCCTTTTTCCTTCTTTTAAATCCACAGGTGCTGTATTGTGGTTAGGCTCTACAAGTAATCAATCTCTTTTCAGCCAAATTGGTAGGGGAGGATATTTTTTGTTGGGACATTTAACTGGTACTGAAGAAGCAGGGGTTAAGTTTCTCCATTTGTTGCAGATTTTTCTGTCTGACTGTGGACAGCTCACCATTTCTCTGTATCTGTTCTGAGTCAGTAACATGGAAGAAAAATATTTTCTGCTTTTCATCTTTTGTCAGGATGTTCAGAGAGCGAAACATTTTCTCTCTAACACTTTTAATAAAATTAGACCTTGCTATCAGTTTGGACTTGAACGCAAGTATTAAATATTAATTACAATTACCTGCTTGTTTCTCAGGGAGAATAGCAGCTGTGGGCTTTTCTGCACAGTTTTCTTGAAGCATTTTTAGAGTAATGAGTGATATTCTTCCCTGTTTTTTGACACAGAAGAGTTATATGAGATACTTCTTTCACACAACAATCTTTACCCTTTTCCAAAAAAAGAAAGAAAAAACTCTAAATAACCTTTTAAATGAAATATTGCAATAGCCCAGCATTTTAAGGATGAAAGTGCAGTTTTCTAAAAGGTCAGTTCGGTCCCTGAAAATGTTTTCAGTTTAGACAATACATTATGAACTCCGTGGAATCTAGTAGCAATTTTCAGCACCACTAACAATAGGAAGTAAATTCCAGTCATTCACAGTAAGATGGCAATGTGGTGACATTTGATGCTTGACTATGTGTGCTTTGAGTTCCTGCAAGAAACTGCCTGCCGAGGGGAGAGAATCTTTCCCTGGTTAACTGGATGAATTTTAGATACAGGCGAAAAATAAAAACAGAACAGTTTGTAAAGTGATTGCAAGTCATCAGCTGTGTGGCAGTTTCCCCCACCCTCATTTAGCAGATAAGATTTGAAATATATCAAATTAATAAATCCCAACGAAACCAATAATCTCACATTCTCTGTACAATTGTATTTGACAGATGTTTTTATCTTTTACTTCCAGTGAGCCACTACCATTATGTTTTATTCTCCAGATGTATGTCCTTGCTCTCTTAAAACTACAGCAGTTCCACTACGCAGTAAAGCAATAAATTTATAGAACATTCTTCTGAAGTGCCTGCTTGTTTCATAATTCCACTTCCATATCTTTAGTTGTTCTAAAATATATTGAACTGTCAATGTGGGGGTCAGGAGATTAGAACACTTTGTAGTTCCTCTGCCAATGCCTTTGTTTAACTTGGAAAATAAGCTACACTACCAAGGGAGTGATGAAATCAAGGATACAGAGCCACAAAGGCATAAAAATGTTAAATACAGTATCCTGCAGACATTTCTTAGGAGGGAAAGTGGTATCTCCACATGTATTTACTTTAGGTACCACCAGCAAACTGTCTTTATTAAAACTTATAAAGAATACAAAACAGCATGCAAGGGTTTTGCAATAAAGAAAAAAAAAGAAAAAGTTGCTCTCTGCTCTCAGAGCTACTGTCTCACAGAATCATCTGCCTTTGGACCTTGAAAAGTTGCACACTTTGTCTGACCCTGGTTTACTGTCAGTTAGTTTAAATTTAATTTAATCGTTTGATTTTACCTGGAAATCAGCAAACCTCATGGGGCTTTCTAGGAATTTTGTTAGCCCTTTCTGGGTTTTCATAATATTGAAGGCGACCATTGCATGTTTTCTTATAATTTCCTAGGAAACAAACAGGATGAAAACGAATTGTCTTTCAGAACTCCTAAAAGGACAAAAGATCATAGGATAATATTTATTGATATCGAACTTTTGTTTATATTTAAATAGATGCTCATACTGACAGATAAAACACTGACCCATTCCAAGTAGAACAATTTTTATGAACAGGGATAATGAATTAGGAAGCCACAATAGAGTTTGAAGATGACTGCTTTTGTGCTTGTGGGAAAGCCAATATTAACATATGTCAGAGAAAAAAAGAGAGAGAGCATGCATGATGGGACTTTGTCAGGCCCAAGAGATGAAGGTGTTATAAGAGTCAAGAAGAAAGTAAAATTGTGAACATTTTAGCTTATGCTCAGGTGTATATGAATGTGTGATAACAAGCCAAGGCTTGTTATCTATGAAGCTCCACAGAAACTCCAAAGCCACTGCCTTAAGGTCCTGGAATTCCTTCTGGTTCACAGTTTAAGTCTGAAAAATTTGGAGCTCTCCGTCCAAGCACACTGGCAGAGCTTAGCTTAGGGGCAACCAGCAAAATTGAAAATCAAAACGCATTCATGGATTTCCTCATCAGACATCTGCCTCCACTACACCATACAAGGCACAGATCATAGCCCATCTCAAACCACATCAGAATCTTCTGAAAATAATACTCCACTCTGAAGAAAACATCCAACTCAGGACACAGAGAATGGAACATTAATGCCTTCCTCCTTTTTTATCTAGGCTTGTGGATGGCCTCTTTATAAGTGCTTATTCTACAATGAACCTAAAGATACTTTCCACTTTTTCTTACTTTAATTGTTACCTCCTCTTGAAACATTTATAAAAGTGAAACAACAAAAGTTAAGGCTGAGAATTAGGAATCACACACAGAACAAAGGCCAGCGTGACTTTCCAGTTAGCTTAGTGGTTAGAAGCAATGTTTTCTGAGGGAGGGAGGAGGGTGAAGCCAAGTCCTCACCTAAACTTATCTCCCATTAATACCTCTAGAAATCTTGAGAAGATGCTTAAATATAAAATATCTATTTTTTTTTGCATAACTTCTCCAAGATACAGCTTGCCTTTTTGTTTTGGTTTTTTTTTTTACATATTCCCCAGGTGATGATCGCCTTGTGTATAGATTAAGATATCGTCCTTTTCACTGTACTTGACAATTCAGTATTGCCCTGAACACATCCATTAAGGACCATTCTGCAAAGGTACTATTTCTAACCCATTGATTTGATGAAGTCACCTTTCTCGGAATCGTATTCTAACCTCCTACCTCAGATCTGTCCATGGCACAATTTGTTCCACTTCAGACAATCACTTCCAGGCTTATTCCTGGCCTGTGCTTCATACCTAGCAGGAGGACCTTGTAAAAATCCCTGTGGTTGATATTTCCACTCTGTTCAGTATAGATTCTCAAACCCTTCTTGTCTCTAGTACCTGAACACAGGTGAATGATGAAGTAAGAAATACAGGTAAAATTTGTCACTTAAACTTTAGCTTTGTATATCTTCCCATTGACAAATATATATGTGCTGGGGATAGCTGTATGTATTTTGAGACCCAGATGTTGAGGGAAATGAAGGTAAGGAGAGAAAGCCTTTGAACTTGTCTGGTTAGTTTATGGGAAGCCAGCATAGAGAAAGGAGTCAGGTTTGTACTGCAGTAATTTAATACTGTGCTTTACTCAGAAAGTTATACGATTTACACAGAAACTGCTGCAGGCACAATGAGTGTGCTTTGCAAAAACAATCATTGTTCTCTAGGGTGGGTAATTCTGTATATTTGAAGAACAGAAAGCTGTTCTTATTCACATTTGGATTCTAAAATGGCTTTTTAAATTGTCATTTTTCATATGATTAGGAAATAATTGGGTCCTTCCATTCTTTTTTCACTAGTTTTAGAGTGGACATCACAAAACAAACAAACAAACAAAACCACAAATAAAAAAGCCTTACAAAAGTGTCTGGGATATTATTTTCCTTTAATATACCTAACAGGAAATAATAACTTCAACACAGTGTATGGCAGATTGTTATTACCAAGTAAGTGCACATAAAAAGGTTTTGAGTATCCCACTAGACACCTATCTAATATAATACCAGAGAATACTTCTCTTCTGAGTCCATTTAAATATTGAGACAAACAAGTTATGCCAAATAAAATCCTCAGTTTAAACTCCGGATTAGATTCAGGCAGACAGGACAGTGAATAAGATTTCTCAAAGCCTGGAAGGTAACACAACTAATAGTGCCCCAAAGGAAGGGAAATTTTCACCAGGAGTTTATGTAGAGAGAAAAAAAGAGAGTACTCAAAGGAGACTTCTGATGCCTTAGCAGAAGAAAGGATCTAAAGCTATTGCTCTTAACTTTTGACCTGGCACTACAGTCCTTTGAGACCTCTGCCTTCTGGATGAAAGGGAAAGAGAAAGAAAAGATGGGTCTTAGTTTCACCTGGACAAATAAGAATACTATGTTCTTCAACTGTGTGACCTTGGCTATGTGATTTACCTTATTTGGGAGAACAGGCAGCAGCAATCTGTGCATATAAAGAAGATGTCAAACTTTAGGCAATACTGAAATACTTTGGGATTTTTATATATTTAGACTTATAAATATGCAGATATCTAGCTACCAAGAATTTTTTAAAGCATCGTGATTCTCAAATCACACTCCCAAGAAGGCAAAAATTTTCAAACATCCTCCAAAACACTTCTTTTTGGACCTATAAACAGTTTTATAAATCTGTTTCACTGAACATTATTTCAGAGACTGTAGTTCAGCTTTTGTCTGGGTATTTGTTTATAAGTAATTGTACAAGACAAGGATGACATACTATTTACCTATGTGTCTAATCTTACTTACATAATGCAATGCCATTCATTAATGTGAGCTTATCTTATCTTTTTGCACTCCAACTGAAGAGATGTTAAAGAGGGAAGATACCTGAGATGACCATCTGAGATGATGGTCCTCTTTGTTCATGGGGTTCATTGAACCCAGGAGAAAATTTTTTATAATATTGCAAGCTTAGATACCTTAGCATAGTTATGTGGCACTGAAGCAATTTGAAGCCATGTCTTTGATACAGCGTATGAGTACAAATGAAATAATTTCAAATATTAATCTTCGTTTTGGAGTTGGTGGCAAAGGTCACATGGTGTATGAAATGAGTGAAATTCTGGTCTGGCAATAAACTACATCTATACTAAGAAACGGGCCAGAAATCTTTTTTAAGTCAGCACGGTATAGATCATTGCTAACGGCTAGATGCTCTAACACTTAAATAATGTAATTGCGAACAAACTGATTACTGGGAATGGTCTCTGACCTGAGCTAGCTCCCAGACTGTACCTGGGCATCGTCTGCGATGGTCCAAGCTCACAGAGGACGGAGCTGTGCTAAGGACTAACAGGAAGGGCATCCGCAGTGCTAGCCCCTGGGCCCATGCTCTGGCCCTGTTGATTTTACTGGAAACCAGCATAGTATAAAAGTCACAAGAGTGTTCAACAAGAGTGTTCAACAAGGGAAAAGAAAAACATCCAAGTTTTTGAAAGTCCAGCTAAACAACTTTGTGTTTAGCAATGCCTACTCTAAACTGAACCTCTTCAGCTGACCTTTATTTGTGTCTTGGAGATTTTTCGCCTGTGTTTTAAACAAAAAGATAATTTATCCAGGAGGCAAGATGACATTTCAGTTTCTTTACAAAATAATAGATAACTAGAAAAAGAGAGAAAACATCATCTGGTTTTGTTGTATTTTTTTAAGCAGGATGTTTTAGAAACCTTATCTTAGTAAAACAAATAACCTTCTCCTTCAGCTGCGAACAATAGCAACAAAAAACTCCTACCACAGTCTTAAAATCTGCAAAATAGAAAACTCCTTTATAGTCATAGAAAAATATTGTAGAGCTTTAGAAGATGCAACAACTGAAGCCCCAGCCCTTAGCGAATTATGAGAAAAAAGAGAATGTCCCAGTGGCCAGCTTTAATTGTTCTTCATGCACTTGAAAATGCCACGTAAATGTGAAAGATCCAGTTACTGGATTTGCTATGTGTGTTTGATAAAAGACACATCAATCATTACTAGTTATGAGATGTTTCCGTAAGAGGGCTTAAAAGGGAAATGCAGCTCGTTTTTTGTGCTGCAGACAGCATCCAACAAAGACTCTGCTGTTCTTGAGCTGGCTGCAGAACTGTCAGCCCTGCCTTTTGCTGTACCTTTCTGAAAGGCTGTTTCCTTCGTGACAGACAAGGATGGGGGTCATTATTGTTAACAGGCAGGAAGGAAGAATGGGGTACAAATTTTGCTTATGCTGTTTGGTTTCTCTTCCATCTTTCTCCCTTCGCTTTTAAATTCAATTTTTCTTCAGGTGCCCTTACCAGTTTCACACCCTCACTCTCCTCCAGTCTTGTTTCCCTGTGCAAAATGGATAACAAGTTATACTGTAAGAAATGCTTCACTAATTCCCTTGGAGGTCAAAAAGGTAGAGGCAATGTTGTGACTGAGCTCTAGTACTGAAGGGCAGTATCTTAGCCATCAACTTAGAAGATATTCAGAGGCAGTCATCCCTTCATTTGTCACATTGCAAGGAGTGCAAGGAGTGAGTGAAAATTAAAGCCAAAGAGTGTGTGAAAATTAAAACTAAATTAATTGCTAAAAAATTAGTTATTCATTTTGATTCCAAGCCCAGCTCCAATGAAATTTCCAATTAAAGCTTCAATGAATATTTACATGGTTTCTCTAAAGACAAGAAGTACTGAAAATGTCCCATGCCAACTTATATCATAAAACTATTCAGGAAGACTATTCATGAAGTCCTTCCCTTGAATGATGTAGACTCAAAACACCTCAGAGGGAGAGTAGATTTAACTTGGGTCTATGACAACCTGAGTAAGTTCCTGAACTGCTAGATAAAATCTCTTTCAATGATTTTAGAAACCTTTCCTCACTTTTTTTTTTTTTTAATTTGATGCACCCCTTGAGGAATAATCAAACTTCCCCTGTTTTTCCCAGAAATTGTTTGGTGAATTCAACCTGAAATATCTAATAGATACCTACTATATTTTACATTTAACTTTATTTTACATTTGATTCTATTTTTTTTGGCAGAAGAAACATGCCTGGGTCAACTTACAACATTTATGCTTAAATGACCTTCATGTACACAGAGACGTTCACATATGTAGCAGCATTATAATTGCTGTATCTTTCATTGGAACTGCATCAATCACTGACAGTTCTGTTTTTAAAGGTACATGCTCTGGATGAACATAACAGGTTTTTTTCATCCATTTTGACAGCTTCTGTAACAGATAGCAAGATGTTATCTTTCGAAACCTGATTCTCCTCTTATGTACACCAGTGTGACTCTGATTAACTCTACTTGCTTTTATGGAATTAAATAAATATTAGTTTGTACCTTTATGAGAAAGACTGAAATTAAGATCACAGTGCATTTGACAACATTTCCTACACAGTTGAAGAAAAGGAACAATTATATGCTAGAACTAGTTTTTATTTTATTTTTTTGAAATCACAAATTTCTGCTAGACTTAGGTTCAGCTCCACAAGAAAAGAAAGGAAGAAAGAAAGAAAGAAAGAGAACGAAATAAATAAATAAATAAATAAATAAATAAAAACAAAACTAAATCCCCCAAAATCAAGAACAACAAAAAATACCTTATTCTCCTCCCATTTATACTTAGAGCTGCCTTGACTTTAAAAGGTAATTTTGGCTTACACCAGAAGGAGAGAAGAATCAAGTTAAATGCACCTCTAACCATAAGTAACATTTTGTATGTGTGTGCACATGTGATATATGTGTATGTAAGGACGAACACACAATCTCCAGACTATTTTGGTGCAATATTAATAGCAATCTTGATATGTAGGGAGTTATGTTCTCCATAATTTTTTTTAAGACAATAATGAGAGGTTTGTGGTCTGATTCTTCAGCTACATGTAGATCCACAAATATAATTGTGGAAAACCTCACATACATAAACATTTTCAGTTCCAGACACGCCTTTCCATTCTGTGCACATTTGCATACTACTGACTCCTTTGCCATGATGCACATGAAATGCTTCTCCAGTCTTCTCTTTGCCACAACATAAAAACAATGCCAAGGCTGCCCTGAAGTTCATTTGGTGAGGTTATCAGAGGTACTGTAACATCAACATGCTGAATATTAGGTGCTGCAGGAATCATACCTTCAAAGTTTAAAGTTTTCTCATGAAATTCTACCTGTTACCATTCTTTCAATTTGTGTATGTCCTAGTTTCAGCTGGGATAGGGTTTTCTTCATAGTAGCCAATATAGTGCTGTGATTTGCATTTAGTATCAGAATAATGTTGATAACACACTGATGTTTTAGTTGTTGCTAAGTAATGTTTACACTAGTCAAGGACTTTTCAGCTTCCCATGCTCTGTCGGACTCACAAGAGGCTGGGAGGGGGCACAGCCAAGATAGTTGATCCAAACTGGCCAAAGGGCTGTTCCATACCGTATGATGTCATGCTCAGTATAGAAACTAGGAGAAGCTGGCTGGGGGGTAGCGATCGCTGCTCAGGGACTGGCTGGGCATCGGTCAGCGGGTGGTGAGTGGTTTCATCACTCTTTTTCTTTTCCCCCTGGGTTTTGTTCCCCTCTCTCTCTCTTGTTGTTTTCCTTTTCATTGCAATTTTTTTTTCTCTTTTTCCCAATTATTAAACTGTTTTTATCTCAACCCATGAGTTTTCTTACTTTTGCTCTTCCCATTCTCTCCCCCATCCCACCAGGGGGGGAGGGTGGGTGAATAGCTGTGTGGTGCTTAGTTGCCAACTGAAGCTAAACCACAACAGTGTAAAACTTTTGTTATGGCTTTTTATTCCTGAAATAGGTTATTGATTAATTTACAGAAATCTTTTACCATTTTAAAAATATTGTTCTGATTATAAGGTTTATCATAGCTTTTTAGTGTTGCAAATTTCCCAGTGTCTGATTTCACACCATTGGGTGTCAGTATGACTCTCAAATACTATTCTTTTCATTTTGAAATAAACATGGCTATATCTTTTACAGCTAGACCTGCTGCCCAAACAATTTCTAAAACTTTCCTTAGTCTGTGAGAACACTGACTTCACCAGAAACTGATAGTACTCAGGCCCTCTGAAAATTTAACTAATTTTATTTGGGGCCTAAATAGGGAGGTAAGTGCCTGTGGGTAGCCCCTTAAACTAAAAGGCCAATGCTCTGAAATCATGCTGCCTCTCTCTGTGTATTTTACCAGTAGCCTTGACCCCATCTCATTATGCTAAGGTATACAGAAAGGACTTTCCAGGATTTTGTGTCCATATGCAGGTGCATTGCTGAGGACTAGGACAAAGATGTAGTTTCTGAAATCAATGAGGCTTGAAATCAACGTGAGATCATCCTGTGGTCCTCTAGCACTTTGGGAGGAGGCTGTAGATCAGGACAGTCTGAGGATCCTGGAGGGCAATTCAGCTCACTCTTAGGTAGACTTTTAAAGGCTGGTCCTTTTATTTGCTCTCCAGGCTTCGTTGGCTGTATTGATTAAATCTCTGTTAAGTCCATAGGAAATGTATATACCTATCTTTTCTTTAGACACCTACCTTCAGGTAAATTAAATCTGAATCTAAATCCCATTCCACCAGACTATTCTTACTAAGCTTATATAAAAATAAGTATTGAATATTATGATAAGGAAATCTGCTGCCACATCACTACTACAATTAGGGCTGACTTGGCGTTTGTAATGTGGAGACACAAATAACTTCTATCACTGTGTGAGCATCAAAACACACAGATAATCCCCTAGCTCTCTAGCAAAGAGATGCCAACTTTTCCTTAGCTGTCTTTTTGTTTAGTTTTCAGAAGGCACTCAAATCAGACGCAAGGGGACAAACTTTAAAAAGTTGGTTTCTTTTGAAATAAACTTCAAACTTCAGACACAAAGTAGCTCCAGATGTTTGATTCCCATGCATGCTGATTGGCAGAGTGAAGGCAAAAGCATGTTTTAAAGGAGTCATTTTTTTTTAATACAAAAGAGCCCTCCTATCTCCTCAAAATATCCATCTTTTAACTCAACTTCTGCTCAACTTCACTGCCAGATTCATACATGCTGTTGTTCTGTTACTCTGTGTGTTTATCCTGCCCACCATGCATCTCTGCATCAGAGCAAAGAACAGAAGCTCAGAAATCTCTGGAGTAGTAAAGCTGCCAGAGGAGCTAAGAGCCGATTTTGGAGACTGGTTTATCCAGAGAGTCTGTATGTCACATAAGACTTCCAGCAGGTCTGCTGAAATACACCTTTGTGGGAGGAAAAGAGCTGCTTTGGGAGCAATCAGGATCCCGAGTGAAAGCTCTTTCTGTTCAGACCAGCTGCTTGGTTAGTCCTCAGAAAACACTGATGGGATTGTTGCAAGTTTTGTGCACATTTGCCCAAGGCATTGGATGGGAGCTTCTTTAAATAGAAAAATGAAGAGCCAAATCACAAATGATTAAGAGACAAATACAATGGTGTTTTTTTGTGGGACCTCATCCCACCTGCACTTGGACAGGCAGATGTATTTTTAGTTCACTAGCAGCTGTCCAACCAAGGGAAGTCATCAAAAACCTGTAAAGGCAGATGATAGAATTAGGACACACAAAGCCCACTTTCCATTGTGGGGTGGAAATGCCAGCAGCTCCCACACAAAATGTTTTTACAGTTCAGGCCTGGGACTGCCACTTTGATTAACTAGTCCGTACTTCTTCTAAAAGCTCCCAGTATAAGCCAATATTTTCTTTCTAGACCTTGGTTTCCCAATACAGGAAGGTAAGAACCTCCTTCCTTTCTCCTTTTTGTGTTATTCTTTTTTTAAAGTCATAGTGTCTTCAAGGCAGGGAGTCATACCTTTCTTAGTGAGCAGGGATCCAGCCATCTCTGCATGGCCCCTGCATGGGGATATAAAAAGAACAGCACATCAAAACTCTTCACACCACAGAAAATGAATAAAGAGTCTTCTGTGCAACACTGAACTGAAAAATAAAGACCACATCCCATGGAATACACTCAGATGAATTCTGTATTTGAATATATGCAAGAATTATGAATGCAGGTAAATGTTAAAGTCTTTTTCAAAGGCAGAATCAGGATACGCCTTTGGTATTCCTCCATTTAGCTTTTTAGGAAGCTTAATAAACAGTAGATTTTAATTTTGACAGGTTCTGTCAAGTACAGTCAAAGAGCTAATATTTTTTGTTGGGAAGAGGGAGAGGACAATTGTTTATAAAATAATATATGTTAAATTTATTTTCAAAGACTGACATTTCAGAAATCTAACTGGCTTTCTTCTGTGTTTATCTCAGAGGACAAATCATTTAAAGGAAAACAATTGTATTTTATTTTTAGTTTCAGTTATTCAACTTCTGTATCAGACACAGGCTGACATTTGGGGGAATCTATGTCTTTAGTCCAATAGTTGTCTAATTGAAGCATATCAGTGAAGGGGTTGTTTATTTAAAAAGGCAAAATCCACAAAAATACACAAAAAACAACCTTGAAAAAAAAAAAACCAAACCAGCAATCCACCATGCAGCTAAATCAAAGAGGATATTTTCCCCCGTGTTTTTAGCAGCACTTGTCATAAGAAGCTATATGGGATTGCAGTCTCTGTATTCACTAGATGCTTCTGTGTGCCGTCTTTGAAATGGGGTGGTAGGATTGGAAATTAAAGAAAGAAGCCTTCAGTTTGGGGAACACTGGCTTGCAGGCTCCGCAGCTAGTCTGTCACTTTGATAAAACGGGTCATCAGTGGCATCTTTGCTAAAAGCTTGTTGCTGTTTTTAGTGCTGAATGTCTTTCTCCAGAGAAGAAACAGCTGCGAGCTCCACCACCACACACCTGCTGTGTGACTGCAGCTATCTAACTATTATGATAGTGTTTGCTTTCGTACACCAACTTTTCAAGGAGTTTGCCTTTTTAAGGTAATTTTACAAAAGGCACTATTGAGGAAGCACGGTATAGCATAAACACTGTCTGGGATCTTTCATGGAAATTTTTTTTGTTTTCTATCTTTCTTGTTCTCTACCCTGTAACATGGGAAGAATTAATTCTTCCTTTGGTATTGTGTACATACAGCACATTCACAAAGATGAGGAAAAAAAAAAGGAAGCCAGAATCCCCTTCCAGCCATGACTAATTTACACCATTAATGGGACTCAAATCTGTTATTAGATCAGTATATCAAACCAGTTCAAATGGTTTTGTGGTAATTCATATTTGCAGAACAGTTCCAGTCCTCCCAGTAAATCTGGACCTTCCTCCTCTTCAGCTGAGTTTGCTTTTGGCTCAGCAACATAGCCGTGTATTTGTTTTGCACCAAAGCATAGCTTCTGGCTGTAACAGAAATAATTCAAATATTTTCTGTTCTGCTGGACATGTTTTGGTGCTTTTTGTTTTGAAATGATCAAGAACTTAAGTACAGGAAGGTGTTGTTGCTGGAGGATGTTACCTGTTGCATTTCTCTCTCTTTCCTGCTTATGCCAAATGCACCCCTTGTGGGAATAATCAAGGGAAACAAGAACAAAGAGAAAAAGAAAGAGAAAAAGAAGGGAATCGTAGAACTAGACCACTCTATGACTGCAGATACTCTACGTGTCACTCACAGCTCAGATCATTAGCACAAAGAAGAAAGGAAGGGGAAAAGTTATTCATTTGTTTTAAATTGGAATGGGGAAAGATGATCTATTCATTTCATAGTATATACAAATTTCCTCTGACTTCAATAAAAAATGCTGCTATACTGAGTTGGTAGAACCAGAAAAAGAGGTAAAGATAAAATAAAGCTAAAATTCTCTCGAACCACATCAGGGATATATAGCTGGAATAAGCGCTAGTTGCTGTTAGCTGAGGAAAACCATGCCCCTATTAGGCATTCAGGTGGTGATAGATGGTCTGTGGAAACAATTTGGCCCATAGGAAAGAGAGCACCTTAGGCTCTAATGCAAGCGGAGACTTGGAAGGAAGAGGTGCTAATAAGGACACAGAGTGAGTCAGGTCAGTTAGTCTTCGGTGGTTAACTGGATATGCATTTTGACAGTTTTCTGTCATGAACGACAGCAAATCACACAGTCAGAGCTAGAGATGCCAGCAATACCATAGAAAGGTGAAACAACTTAGTGAGTCGTGGATTTACTAGGGTGGCTAATGCATCTGAGATTTGCTGCCCTGTGGCCTTTTAGCTCTGAATCATGGCATACGTGTGATACAGACTACATGAAATGGTGACAGCCATATGCCTGTGCAGCCAATCCTGTTCAGACTGTGGATGTATTTGGCTGAGACAGTAATATGAAAGACAAAAAGCAGTGTGGTCAATCTATTTAAAAGAAACGTTGGCCTAAATATTCTAGCAGTATTGGAACACAGTCTAGGGGAGCAGCAAGCATTTTTGGAGGATGTGTAACACAAGATATCCTCCGTCAGTTAGAGAAAAACATAATCCTATACAGAGTATGCTGACTAACCTGTATAATAGTTCACCTAACATATAGTGAAATGCATACAACAGAACAGAAAATTAATCTCATTTAGTGAAGACATTAATATGAGATAGCACCGTTTGAATGGTTATCATATATACCATATCTATATTATATCTACATATCTAACATATCTATATCTACAATATAATATTCAGTTCAGCCACAGCAGAGTCCAATAGACATCAGTGTCCCATTCCTGCCTAACTGCTTTGGAAAATATCCTGTGTCAATTCATTCATTGCTCAGAATTAGCACTGGACCATTTTTGGAATAACAGCAGCTGAAGTCATAAACATAGTTAACTTTTGCTCACCACTATCTTCTGAGTGCTTGCAAAACTGCATAAAATGTGCAGTTGCTCAGTTTTATGTGTCACGCCATGGAATCAGTGCAATTCAGAGAGGCTGCAGTGTGTCCTAACTATTTCTTCGTTTTGCACAGGTGAGACAAAACATGCTGTAGAGGTTGAAGAGACACAACCTTCTTACTGCATTTATTCGTCTGAAAACTGAACTGAACTAAATAACTGGGATGCAACCACATAGGGCTTTAACATTTAACACTAAACACATTGAACCGAGTCCACACCAGCTGGCAACCAGCAAAGTGAGCAAAACAGCAGTTAAGCAGAAATCAAAATTATTCACATACAATTATGAACAGACAGGAATTCTGTATTTTTTAGACTGGACTGACACATTTCCCTGGGTTCATTCTGTGTGATAATTCTATACATTGTTTTACCTACCATTCTACTGATGAGTTGGGTAGTTTAGATTACACACCTGAAGTGGATACTAAAAGGAGTTACATTAAAATAAATGAGCCTATTCATTTTCAGAGAACTGTGAGAGAGAAAGGTTTAAATATTCACAGCAGGTGGCACTACCTATTTCATTTCAAAATATTGCCAGGGAAAAGAAGAATCTAATAGCTATCTGATGTCAGAAAGGGGTTATAAAGAATATTACATCCGGTGTCAGCTTTGGACTTTCAAAGAAAACAGAAAGACCCCAGTGTCCATATTTCATTTACATTCAGAGCTGACTGGTAAGCTATTCCATTTTGTTCCCTGTGTCATCCTTCCATACCTCCAGCCCCTGATGTCAAATATCCTTTCCAGGGTAAATGTCAGAGGAAACAGGGAGCTTTTTCTTACATGGAGAGTTCATTGCCTACTCCTCCTTAATGCTGAAATGTCAGCCGTTGTTCTTTCTGGTTAAAATAAAAAGAAGTACTATTTTTTGTGTGCCAATTAAAAACATATTACAAAAAATCACTAGGGTGAAATTATGCCATAGAGGGTTGGGATCTCCGTGTTTATGGGAACATTCATAGGTGTATTTTGTCCTTACAGAGGAAGCACACTAGCCTCTGAGAATTGTTTTTACTTTTAAAAACTGTGCATGGAATATAGACAGGATGTGCTGTTGCCCTGTAACCCTGTAATAGAGCACTACCATTGTAACTAACAGGCCATAAGCTTTGTACTGAGATTGCAAAAACCTCAAGACTGAGGCTTGTCAGGCCTGCTCTGCCTGAGCTTGTCTTGACCCGCCTGCAGCCTTTTTTCACTCAGTTTAGCAGTAACAGACTCTAATGCAATTCTGTAGTGTAGAAAAATGCAGGCCTGGTACAATATCAGAGTCCTTGAAAGGTGGGAATGCAGGATGCAGTGCAGAGGAGCACAGGAGTGGGACAATAAGGGATGGGGTGCTGGCTGGCACTGGAGACCTCACAGGGGTAAACAATTTACCTGTGGCCAGTTACAGAAATGCAGACCTGGAGCTGAGCAAAACTGGGTTTAGGGGTGACCAAGATAGTAAATCCAGCTGTAACATGGAGCTGCAGAGCAATGAAGAAAGAGCAAAGGTGTAAAAGCATGTTAACAAACATAGAAAAATGACCCCAAGTGGAACCTAGAGTTAGGAGAAAGGTACCATGAGCATTAGCACAACATTCCTCTGGGAGAAGGACTCCGGGTGCTGGCAACTCTCTGTTATAACCCCCACACACACCAGAATGAAACCAACAACTTCAGGACCTCAAGGAGCCGGGGCAGGGCGAGCATATCACCAGGAAAAGGGGTAGAAAGCAGGGAGTGCACATATAGCAATTCCAACTGTATTAGTATTCTTCCTTTTTCTTTAAAAATTAGATTTGGACTAATAATGGTTAGATTGTTAAGATTTCAGTTGTGCTAACAAGAAATTATCTTCAGATGTGTGCTTCCTCTTTGCTCAAAACAAGATTCTGAGCATTACAATGTATATGCATTATATAGCTTGTACATTTTCACCAAGAGCACGCACAAGTGGCTGTATGTGAATTTAGTACTTACAAAGAATGTCTGACAGCCCTGCCAATGAGAGTCCTCTCTCTTAACTATGGAAAGAAAAAACAACCATCTTCCAAAAAGTTAGTACAGCTAAAGCATCAATAGTGCAAACTTATCTATGTTCTCTTTCCAGTGTGCCTCAATTCTGATTGACAAAGACCATCTCAAAAGTGAGAGGTTATTTCAATTTCCACAACCCATTCAGCACTTGACCTGTCAGCATGACAGCCAACAAGTGTGCCAATTAGTGTGATATATTTGTATTAATTTCAGCATTAACTGCAAAAATAACTAGTCTGGACATTCTGGAAGTACTATGACTTGGGCATATAATAAAACTGAGCATTGGATTAATCTAAATGGATCTTAATGATGCATACGAAAAAGTGTATAACTTTGGATATAAACATCTGGCTGATGACCGGTGAGGGACTGGCTAGTGTTCATTTGTACCACTGCCCACTAGTAGATGGGGTCCAAACAGCCCATTTCATCATGAACCTACACCACTGACAGACACCCTTCCACAGCTCTGTTTAGAGCAATTTGTCCTTCTGGATGGAATTTGATCTCTGCAGCTAATGTCGCTGTGGTACTGCTGGTGACCACGATGGGTAACGTAGCGTTATCCACAAACGGTTATACAGGCAAAGATTTACACGTTGTTTGCCCATTACTTCTCTGAGGGAACCTTAAATAATCTTTGCATCTGATGCAGTTTTCCTCATTTCATTTTAAATAATGAAACAGGTTTTGTGCTGGGAGAAGATGATTTCCATAATTTTAGCCAGAAGTAAAAATATGAGTGGAACAAGGACAGAAATTAATCCTGCAAAATACCTATTGAGCCTTAGCTCATGATATTTTTAAATCACAGTTGCTCATATTTGTTGGTTGTTTTTTTTTTTCTTTTTTCTTTTTTTTTTCATTTGTTCTCATCTTATTAGATCAGTTTGATGCTACCCCCAGTTCTTCTCACATGATAATTTTGCATGCGCAAAAGCTTAGTCCCACTGAAGACATTTGCAGTCCCATTGTTTTTAATGTAAGCAGGTTTTGACCCATAGAATATACAAGGCTTTAAACTGTCCATTTCATAAGACATTTTTTCTTAGGCTGTGAACCCCTGAGGTACTATGCCAAGGTTAGGAAGCTGTGCATAGTTATTTTTGTGCTTTATAAAATGTTTAACATTTTTGGTGCATAAATCATTTTTAGCTTTACCTAATTTCAGAGCATAAAGGGCATGTCAAGCTTTACTAAACCGAAGCCCCAGGAAACAGTCTATAACAATGATGGATTTTTATAATGATATAACCCTTAATGAATTATTGTAGTTCCTTAACAAGGTTTTAATAAGAAATTTCTTTTGCCAGCATGGTTATTAGTTCTCTCATCTGAATAGCCCTGGGCCTGTCTGCCATAGAATTGTACAACATATTTCTTTCTGTGTCAATCATACAATACTGCAAAACTCCAAGCCATGAATAAAACAAACTTACTTTTCCTTTCTTTGCTTTTTTATTTTTTATTATTTTTTTTTTACTTTAAAGGTCAGGGTTTTTGAATATGTAACTTGAAATGAATATGTGCTGACTACAAGACAACTGTTACTCATGTATAATGGAAGAATGCCTGCTGCCATTCAGACACTTTCCTGTATGCTAAGGTGTCTTGGAGGAATTGACTGCAGTACACAGTCTCTTTACACTGAGTGGGTGCTTGTCTGTGTCCTTACGTGCATTTTTATGGATAAGTTGTACTCTTTTGTTTTTCTTTAAGGCATTTCTATATGTCTGAATAGTGTTTTGAATACTCTGATAGCCATTAGTGTTTTTTATTTTAATGACCGTACGAATACTTGTGACCGTGTGTGCATGTGTGTGTATACGTAATTATTTACTGATGTTCACTTGAGACAATATATTTTTAAACCATAGCTTTAAAATACTAAAATAACATTAAACCTGCAAAGTTAAGCAGTGAAATGTTAAGAAATGCCTGCCCTGTCTTTGTTAGTCCTCTCATGTGTATATGTTATGCTACAGTTATTAATTACTTCTTTAATTATTCAGGACACACTAAAGCTGACTGCAAAGAGCTGCAGAAAAAACTTATGAGACTCACTGGCTGCATGATATAATGTAGTATGGAATTTCATGTGAACAAGTACAAAGCAATCAGCACGGTTAAAGCAGCAGTAAATGCTCATACGCTGTGATGGACTCTAAATTCATGACTCCAATCCAAGAAAAGGATTTTGGAGTCATAGGATATTTCTCAGAAAACATCAGATCAATACTCTGCAGTGGTCACAAAGGCAAGCGGAATGTTAGCATTTATTAAGGAAGGATTTGAGAAGAAAATATGAAATACTATATAACCATAGAAATCCATAGAAATTCACTTTATGACAATGCTTACATCTTGAATACAATATACAGTTCTAATCCCTCATTTCAAAAGGATATATGAGAACTAAGAAAGGTACAGAGGATGGTGACAAGAATGATCAGAGGTAGAGAACAGCTTATGTCCAAGGACAAGTTAAATGCACTAGGAGTCTTAGAAGGGAGAAAAAAAGAAAAGAAGAAGGAAGCAAAATAAAACAAAAGAATGACTGAGGAAGGCTATAATAAAAAACTATAAAGTCAAGAGCATCACAGAAAGGGGGTATATTTCTCATGCCAGCAATCAGAATTACATGCAGCTGATTAAATCATTAGGTAGCAAGTTTACAAGTGACAGAAAGAAGTATTTTTTCACAGGTCACAGAATTTCATTGTGGAACTGATTGCCACAGAATATTGTGGAGGCCATGTGCATAAATGGGTTTAAAAAAGTGATTATACAAATTAATGAAAGAAAAGTCTGTCAAGAGCTATTAAACATGATGAAGTGATTCCCCAGCTCAGGAAATCCTTAAAGGATATATTGCCAGAAGCTGGAAGGACATAAAAAAGAAAGGGTTTATTCTAATTTAGCATTGTGGTTTTTTTGTTTTGTTTGGCTTTTAGATGGTTATGTTTAAATCCTTTTCTTCAACATCCCTTACTGGCAACTTCAGAGACAGGATGCTGTGTTAGACAGAGTTTGGCCTTAAACATTAAAGACATTTTTATCTCTATATATTCTTTTTACAGATTAAAATCTTCAGAGAATGTGTTATAATTGCCTCTGTGCCTTGAAACTGTAATCATAAAGTAGTGCTAGGCAGTGTTGACACAAGGAACAAAAATATGTTTGTACAAGGTATCTTAAAGTGTATCCACTTAAAGCCTGAAAAAGTATCTTCTGATCATATGGGTGGGTTGGGGTTTTTTTCAAAATATGTGACCTAGCCAAATTTGAGAGAATTTTAATTTAATGGCAAAAGGAAAATCAATAGTAATTTCTACCCTATATTATAAGCCCGACCTTCATTTGAATCTAAACTTGCCTTTTGTCCACACTTTCTGTATTCCAGCCTGGATTCGAGACTGGCTTATGGATGTCTTTGGGAAATGTCAAAAGAGAAAACTCAGACTTAGATGTTCCTCCATATACCCCAGCTTTTGCAGAAAGACAGTGTGTCTGCAGAGGTTTTTGTAGGAGCTACTTTAGCAACATGACTGAGTAGAACCAAGCCTGAATGCAGTCTGCTGCCATTAATACCATGGGATAAAGCCCTGGAGGGAAGAGGGGCCCAAGAAAGGTGGTTAATATTTAAGGATCACCTCCTCCAAGCTTAGGAATGATGCATCCCAACAAAGAGGGAAGGAAACAGGAGACCTGGTTACCCAAGGTATGGAGAAGGCTGAGGTACTCCATGACATTTTTGCCTCAGTCTTCACTGGCAAGTGCTCAAGCCACACCACCCAAGTCACAGAAAGCAAAGGCAAGGACTGGGAGAATGAAGAACCACCTACTGTAGGAGAAGATCAGGTTCTTCTCCATCAGGTTCAGACCATCTAAGGAACCTGAAGGTGCACAAGTCCATGGGACCTGATGAAATGCATCTGCAGGTCCTGAGGAAACTGGTGGATTAAGTTGTTAAGCTACTATCCATCATATTTGAGAAGTCGTGGCAGCCCAGTGAAGTTCCCACTGACTGGAAAAGGGGAAACACAATGTCCATTTTTAAAAAGGGAAAAAAGGAAGACCTGGGGCACTACAGGCCACTCAGTTTCACCTCTGTGCCCAGCAAGATCATGGAGCAGATCCTGCTGGAAACTATGCTAAGGCACATGGAAAATAAGGAGGTGATTGGTGACAGCCAACATGGCTTCACTAAGGGCAAATTGTGCCTGACAAATTTTGTGGCCTTCTACAACAGGATTACAGCATTGGTGGATAAGCGAAGAACAACTGACGTCATCTACCTGGACTTGTGCAAAGCATTTGACACTGTCCCGCATGACATCCTTGTCTCTACATTGGAGAGGCGTGGATTTGAGGGATGGACCACTCAGTGGATAAGGAATTGGCTGGATGGTCACACTCAAAGAGTTGCGGTCAACGGCTTGATGTCCAAGTGGAGTCCAGTGACAAGTGGCATTCCTCAGGGGTCGGTATTGGGACCGGCAATGTTTAACATCTTTGTCGGTGACATGGACAGTGGGATTGAGTGCACCCTCAGCAAGTCTGCTGATGAAACCAAGCTGTGTGGTGCGGTTGACACGCTGGAGGGAAGGGATGCCATCCAGAGGGACCTTGACAGGCTTGAGAGGTGAGCCTGTGAGAACCTCGTGAAGTTCAACAAGGCCAAGTGCAAGGTCCTGCACATGGGTCAGGGCAACCCCAAGCACAAATACAGGCTGGGCGGAGAATGGATTGAGAGCAGCCCTGAGGAGAAGGACTTGGGGGTGTCAGTGGATGAGAAGCTCAACATGACCTGGCAATGTGTGCTTGCAGCCCAGAAAGCCAACCATATCCTGGGCTGCATCAAAACAAGTGTGACCAGCAGGTCAAGGGAGGTGATTCTGGCCCTGTACTCCACTCTTGTGAGACCCCATCTGGAGTACTGCATTCAGCTCTGGGACCCCCAACATAAGAAGGGCATGGACCTGTTGGAGTGAGTCCAGAGGAGCGCCACAAAGATGATCAGAGGGCTGGAGCACCTCTCCTATGAAGACAGGCTGAGAGAGTTGGGGTTGTTCAGCCTGGAGAAGAGAAGGCTCTGGGGAGGCCTTATAGCAGCCTTCCAGTACCTGAAGAGGGCCTACCAGAAAGCTGGAGGGGGACTTTTATAGGAGGGTGTGTATAGGACAGGGGGTAATGGCTTTAAACTGAAAGAAGGTAGATTTAGATTAGATATAAGGAAGAAATTCTTCACTATGAGGGCAGTAAGACACTGGAACAGGTTGCCCAGAGAAGTTGTGGATGCCCCATCCCTAGAAGTGTTAAAGGCCAGGTTGGATGGGGCTTTGAGCAACCTGGTCTAGTGGAAGGTGTCCCTGACCATGGCAGGGGGGTTGGAACTAGATGGTCTTTAAGGTCCCTTCCAACCCAAACCATTCTATGGTTCTATAATAATCAGCTAAAGTATTTTCCCCTATAATTGTTCCCAGAAATGACATAACTATTTTAACTACATCATTTCAAAATTCTTCTTGAGCCAAACATCAAGAAACTGGAGACCTTTAAACAAATAAACAAGATTTAAAAAAAAAAACAACCCACAGAGGGTCTTAGAGAAGTAGAGGGAGGTGTGGTGTAGGTTCTATATTACCAACTCTGTATGTAATTTACTTGGGAAATTGATAAGAATTTCCAAAGCTTTAATTGAACAGGACAGCAATATGAAGTGAATATTATTGCATTAATTGTCGAATGGATAAATGAGCACTGAGACCCCTAACGATACTACTAGTAAAGACTGCGTTAACAGTCTGAAACAAAGTCTGTTTGAACATTTATTGTAATAATTTAACCACCAATGATAATTCATGGGCAGATCTTTGTAGGCAGCAGGAGTCCCCAGGTTGCTGCACTGAGTGTAGCACAACCTATATACAAACCAGGGGTTCAGGCTGAGAAAAAGGAATAGCCCCCAAGATAGAATTTTGGACATTTTTTTATAAAGGCAAGTTCACCTTCATACATGAAGCGAGGTCTTGAACACAAACATAGCATTTTTTAGGTTAATTTTCCAAATATTAAACTTTACTGGCTTGGACATCCCTTGTGATCCAGACTATTCATTAGTATTCTTTTGGCCAGAAAGAAGCTTTTAAAAAAAGCTTACAGGTTTGGGTTTTTTTTCCTTATGTACTGTTGTGCTGAAATGTATGGTTGCTGCTCATTCAGCCGTATGGTATCATCACAATCTCTTCTTTCATTGGGCAAAAAGCATCTCAGACTTTATACACACTTTTCATTGGGTGTGTTACACAGAAAAACTAACCTGAGATGTGGGAGACTCTGGTCCTGAGTCATTCTGAATATTTCAAATAGGAAATAGGTCCACCCCTGGCATGAGGGCCTTCCTGTAAGATATGAATTAAAGTTTGAATACAGGATGGACATGAATGTTTGACTTACAGAGCTCAGCTAAGTACCCTGCCAACTTCACTGCCTTGCTGCTAAGATAGGCTACACTGTCTTGGACATGCTTAGAGCATGTTTAATGTAGAGACTGTCACTATGAATATGGCAGTTCAAAACGGGTGAAATCTGTATGAGAATCAGACTTCAGTAAGGGCTTACCCTCGTCATAAGCAAATTGTTAGCTGTAGAGCAACATCAGTTATTGGTGAGTTAATCTTGTGGTGAGTTGACCTCGGCTGGCTGCCAGATGCCACCCAACAGCACTCTCACTCTCCCTCCCCTACAGGACAGGGGGAGAAAATAAGATGAAAAATCTCATGGGCTGAGATAAGGACAGGGAGATAATTCACCAATTACAATCACAGGTAAAACAGGCTCAACCTGGGGAAAATGAATTTAATTTAATGACAATTAAAATAGATTTGGATGGTGAGAAACAAAGACAAAAATTAAAACATCTTCCCCCCACCTCCCTCTTTTCCGAGGCTCAACTTCAATCATTCGTTCCTGACTCCTCTCCCACCCCCCTGCCCCCCAGGCAGCGCAGATGGGAAATAGGAGGTTGGGGTCAGTCCACAACAGCTCCTTGCTGCCGCTCCTTCCTCCTCACACTTTTCCCCTGTTCCAGGGTGGTCTTCTACATGGGCTTCAGCTTCCTTCAGAGCATATCCACCTGCTCCAGTGTAGGGTCCTCCATGGGCTGCATGCAAATACCTGCTTCACCTTGGTCCTCTCCACAAGCTGCAGGGGAATCTCTGCTCTGGCTGCTGGAGCACCTCCTCCCCCTCCTTCTTCTCTCACCTTGGTGTCCACAGGGCTCTTTCTCACACTTTTGTCCTCACTCCTCACTGCCATGCAGTGTTTTGCCCTTTCTTAAACCTGTTTTCCCAGAGGTGCTACCATCTTCATTGAGAGGCTGAGCCATGTCCTGTGGTGGGTCCGCTGGAGACAGCTGGAAGCAGCTGGGGGCAGCCCTGGCCCCACCTGCAGCCCCTACCTGCCGATGCCTGGGCACCTGCACCTGATACAGTTTTATGGTGTTACAGGTGCCCCTGGCAGATACAACATGCCAATTTTATCAGCTTCTGTACTGCTTCAGTTGAACTACAACGGCAGTCTGTTTTCCCTCTTCTATACAGACATGATCCATGAAACCTAGGGTTAAATGGCAATCGAAGAATGTCATTATGAATATCTTTTCTGTGCTGAGTCTAGCTGGGATGGAGTTAATTTTCTTCATAGTAGATTGTACAGCACTGTGGTTTGGATTTGTGACCAAAACAGTGTTGAAACACACCACCGTTTTAGCTGCTGCTGAACAGTGCTTAAACAGCATCAGGGCCTTCTCTGTTCCTCACTCATCTGCCCCAGAGAGTAAGCTAGGGGTGGGCAAAAGGCTGGGAGGAAACACAGCCAGGACAGCCAATCCCAACTGACCCAAGGGATATTCCATACCATACAACACTGTGCTCAGCAGTAAAACTGAGGGAGAGTTTTTCCAAAGTAATTGTTTCTCGTCGGTCTGCTGGTAGGAGGTAGTGAGCGACTGCTTTTGCAACAGCTGTTTCTTTTCTTTTTTTCCTTTACTTATGAAACTGTGTTTGTCTCAACGATCAATGTTTTTTTCTCGCTTCTTCCCTTCCAAATCTCTCCCCCATCCTGCTGGGGGAGTGAGTGAGTGACTGGGGGAGGGCTTAGCTGCCAGCCAGGGTCAACCCAGAATACTTCTGCTGAACTTAAGTATCAGGATTCAAGCACCTTTGAAAATGTGGGCAGAAAATTGGTCAGATTTTCGTGGAAGCAAAAAGCTGATGACATCTGACATGGTTGTCTCTGTGCTAGATGCTTTGTGCTTCCTTTATAGTGAATGGAAAGAAGAATAGGTCACATTTCATATGATTCTTAAGATTAATGCAAGTAAGACTGATCCAGCAGGTATATTATTCATAGATTTATTTTGGTTCCAGGTTCTGACTTGGGTGAAAACAGAAGACCAGCCATAGTTTGCTGTTTAGGTAACTGTACATGCAAGATAAAGCAGAAATATAAGTATGTTAAAAATATTTTTGACTCTGAAAAAAATGTTCAGTTCCTGCTGTAGGTAGGCCTCCATGTTGGCTTTTTTATGGCTCAGCAATCCTAGTAAGATGAATTTGTATCTGTATAATCAATTATATACAACAACCAGGGCTGAGCAAAGAGATTTTTATTTTACTTCAACAAGTCATTCTTGCAAGTCATTCTATCAGAAAAGTGACTCCAGTCTTTCAATACTAATGTCTGTTCAACTACAAACTTTTCAGAGGGAAAACTTTAAGGGGTCAATGCAAATTATTAACTCAGAGCACTGTAAGGAATTACTAATACACACATGCAAAGATCAAGTATGTGTCACCAACGTGAGACTTCATTTTATAGTTTAGGCCTTTTTTGTGTCTTATTTGGATCAAATTTATGTGAGAAATTTGCATAAGTCAGGAGAGATCTTTATTATATGATTCACCGTAACTCATTAGGGCTTTTGTTTCCATATACATAAATGAACTCTGCTGATGTAAAACACAAATGATTGCACTTGATTGACCCTGAAGTTATACATTCTTGACAAAAAAGGATGGAACATCTTGAAAGCCATATGCCAACAGATGTAAAGGAGATGAATTCCAATATAAATATGGTGATTATTACTGGTCAGCACTGTGAGCAGCAAATTTTAAAAGCATGCAAGCAGAGAAGGTGAGAAGATAAGATTAAAAGGCAGAAATATTGATCTCATCCTGCAGCTTTGTGTTTCAGCACATCATTCACTTTCAGCTCTCTGTCTCAGTGGCAACCAGCTTGAACAGCTTGAACTTTTTTCTCTATGTTACAGCACCTTCTCTGTGTATGGAGTTTTTTGCAAAGGATGATGGGGAAGAGACCCAACATCCTTTATGGCAGAACAGAACCATGGTATTCTGTTAAAATACATTCATGTAGCATCTTGATTAAGTAAGTTAAGTTTGGTTGTACACAGATGTGTTTTAATACTTATGGTTAGAGTAATTTCCTATACCAATGTTTTTTTATGGACTTTTTTCAGCAATATTTATATAGAATCATAGAATCAAAGAATAGTTTGGGTTGTAAGGGGCCTTTAAAGGTCATCTAGTCCAACCCCCCTGCAATGAGCAGGGACATCTTCAACTAGACCAGGTTGCTCAAAGCCCCATCTAACCTGACCTTGAATGTTTCCAAGGATGGGGTATCTACTACCTCTCTGGGCAAGCTGTTCCAGTGTATCACTGGATATAAATGTATATTTTTATATAAATATCTATGTAAAATAAAGAATATATATATTTATATAAAATATATATAAATATAATGAATAATGAGGATTATAAACAATAGAAGCTGAGCAAAAGAGAAAGCACAAAGAAGATTAATCACTTAGGATCTTTACCAATACATTATTAAGCATATTAGGCAAGCTGTGATACTCCAATTTGGATTATCTACTTGGAGGAGGACCAGACTATGTGACTTTATTTTCCAAGTACAATGTACTAACAAAGTATTTGAGATCTGACCTAGACCTCTTGTATTTTGTCAGTACCGTCTATCCCAGTTGAGTTAAAGGAATGTTTCCCACTGGCTGGGTCAGTAGGAGCTGTCATAAACATTTCTCAGTCAGCAGGAGTCATTCTTGAGCCAGTGGGAGCTGTCACAAACCATTCTGACATAACATGTATCACACTGGAAGTGAGATTGACCTCTCCAACCTCTCTTGCTATTATATGCAGGTAATCAGGTCACTCTACCCATCTGGTAGCTCAGACTGAGCTCAGCGTAGCCATTCAACCCCTGATGCTATTGGCCTGACTACCGTTTCAGCTGCAACAGTCAAGTACCTGTGAAACTTCATCCAAATCAATGGGATTATACCAGTGTGAAATTATTGTGGACTGCAGAACATGGTCCTTTATCTCACACCATTTTACCCTGCGAGCCATGAAAGGAGGAGTTTGGGTAGCATTTGAAAAGACTGCAGGATAACAGCAGATGCTCTGTTATGTGCAAAGCATCTAACATGCTAAGTGTCTAGTCCTGAAAGTGCCCTGAGTTTGGCAAGTAGGTTCTTTTGACAGAGTTTTCTGTGCAAAAATCCTTTACGCTGTAGGAGGGTCAAGTGTTGCAGAACAGACCACTCAGTGGATGTTTTACTCTCTGCAGTAGGTGATGGGTAGTACCGGAGAAATTGATGTATTTTACCTCTGCCTAAGTTTGCAACCATGAACTCTTTTGTGAAGGAAGTGAATAATCTTTCTCTTTCAAAAATAGAATAGTGGTCACTACTTTTAAAGTAACTATTCATGTTACTTTGCTTTATCCTGTAGTTTCTGGCTACACTATAGCTGAATGCTGAACATTCACACAGAACATGAGACACTGTTGGCCTAAATTTCCTTTTTGATTCAGGGGAATCAAACCCCACAAAGCCTATCTTGCAGAAATGCTTCTACCTTAAAGTACTACCTGGGAACAACATGAGCGTGAGTGAGGGGAAGCTCTTCACTGCTCCTCTAAAAGCTGCTTCCCTGTGTCATATATGCTTAATTAGATATACAGGTACAGTGTGCACTACTGGGAGGACCTGAGCAGGGTTCACAACTTTGAACCCTCTTTTAGATTGTGATACTTACGTATGCGTCATCTCACAATAGACAGGCTGTGGAAGAGAGAGTTCTGTACCTTTTATCTAGTAGTAGGTGGCTAAAGCATCTCCATGTGTAACATCTATATCTCCTGCAGCAGATCTCTGAAGATCAGTCTGTGGGACATCTGCATTAGGTGAGTCTCAACTTCTGTTGTTGAAGTAGTTCCACTTAATGTATAGTGATTACAGAGTAAACGGTCCCTGAGATAGCATAAGAGCGTGTGCCATTCTGTGACCTAACGACAAGCTACGCTTTATGAGATGAAGAAGGAATAGCCTCCTTTAATATACCTTTATCTATATATATTTAGGATAAGCTTTCTCCAGATCATGAATGAGGACTTAGTCACATGGAAAGTTCAGATCTGGAAAGGCAAAAGAATAAATTATCTCTGTTTTCCCACTTCCAACATCACTGTTCTCATTGTTATTGTTAACAGCCAAAAAGAAAGAGAATAGGAAGCTTTAGGAGCTCTCTTTTGCATGGTCCTGTTCAACATCAGCTATGTATATGACTGAAGACTGTCACACATCCTCAGGAAAATACTTTTTTGGCAGGTAAGGAAAGGGAAAAAAATAGGACAAATGGAGTTAAATCCAGTTGGCAGCCGGTCACAAGTGGTGTTCCCCAGGGCTCAGTACTGGGGCCAGTTCTGTTTAACATCTTTATCAAAGGTCCATACGAGGGGATTGTGTGCACCCTCAATAAGTTTGCAGAAGACACCAAGCTGGGTGGGAGTGTTGATCTGCTTGAGGGTAGGAAGGCTCAACAGAGGGATTTGGAAAGTCTGGATCAATGGGCTGGGGCCAACTGTATGAGGTTCAACAAGGTTAAATGCTGGGCCCTGCACTTGGGTCAAAACAACCCCATGCAGTGCTACAGACTTGGGGAAGAGCGGCTGGAAAGCTGCCCAGCGGAAAAGGACCTGTGAGTGTTGGTCAATAGCCAGCTGAATATGAGCCGGCAGTGTGCCCAGGTGGCAAAGAAGGCCAACAACATCCTGGCTTGTATCAGAAGTAGTGTGGCCAGCAGGACTAGTCCTCCTTTAGTCAGCACTGATAAGGCCACACCTTGAATCGTGTGTTCAGTTTTGGGCCCCTCACTACAAGAAAGACATTGAGGTGCTGGAGCATGTCCAGAGAAGGGCAATGAAGCTGGTGAAGGGTCTAGAGCAGAAGTCTTATGAGGAGTGGCTGAGGGAACTGGGGTTGTTTAGCCTGGAGAAGAAGGCTCAGAGGAGACCTTATCACTCTTTACAACTACCTGAAAGGAGGCTGTAGCGAGGTGGGTATCAGTCTCTTCTCCCAAGCAACAAGCCATAGAACAAGAGGAAATGGCCTCAAGTTGCACCAGGGGACATTTAGATCGGATATTAGGAAAAATTTCTTCACCGAAAGGGTTGTCCAACATTGGAACAGGCTGCCCAGGGACGTGGTTGAGTCACCTCCCTGGAGGTTTTTAAAAGATGTGTAGATGTGGTGCTTAGGGATATGGTTTAGTGGTGGACTTGGCAGTACTAGGTTAACAGTTGGACTTGATGATCTTAAAGGTCTTTTCCAACCTAAATGATTCTATGATTCTATGATTTGATGACACAGAGCTACTCCTAGTTCTGCAGAGAGTGAGAGCAGTGCTACTTCTAATTGGTAAGGGTTTCTGCTACTGTTCCTGGAGGCATAACCAGAACGAGGACACCAGGACATAATAGTGAGATGGGATTGTGAACTGAGTTATACAGAGATTCTGTGCATAACCTTTCTTCTTCTAGTACTTGATCATACAGTGGTTTGTATTTTCTTGTTTTACTTGATTATAACTAGTAGCATATTCCAACAATTTCACCACTGGCTTCTGTACCAGTGTCTTCACTCTAAATTGAATATTTTGTCTCATAATCCCATTTGATGTCCTTGTTTCCCTCATATTGCCTTTTCTTTATGTCACATGTTTCTATTTGATATAATTCATCCCCATATTAAGTTCCTCTCTGGCTTACAGGTTTTATGTGGTCTCCTACACTTCTACATTCTCTCTTCTCTCCCTCCTCTGCTTCCAAGAATATTCCATGTATTTCTCATTCTCTCACAATCCACTGTTTGCAAAGGAAAATTAGCCAAATTATCAGATTTTAATGGAAAGGGAACTTTGCCATTCAGATTGCTACAAATATCTAAAGGACTGGTAAGCAATCCCTGCTTTTTGGAACAAATCTGAGGAGTTCTTCATGTTGCTGAAAGACGGAATGAAACAGAACTCCAACAAGGTTGATCACAGCTCTTTCCATTCACTCAGCCCACAATGAAGCAGCATGCGTTAAATAATCCCTATCCTAAAAATCAATCAATCAAGCAAGCAAGCAAACAAAAACAAACTCCAAAACCCTAGAACAAAGCTAGAGGAGGGCAAATCATATAAGCATAAAAATAAACCAAACATAATCTTGTCATTCTCTTCCCTGCCCCTCATAGCCTTCAAGAAGATACACTTTATCCAGACTAGGCTCCTTCCATTTTTTTTATATTAATTACTCAACATACACCATATAGATGGGAAATGTGTGTTCAAGGACCACTGAACACTAAATTTTCTGAGTGCATCACAATTACAGAAGCATCTGTGCTAAATGACTTTGCCTTGAATCACTGTGAAAATCTGCTATGTTCAGCAGCTTTGTACAAATCTTGATTCTTGCACGTGCTGAAATGATAATGAATGTTGTTTTTCTGGTTCAGTCACTGTGACTGCATGTGACCAACAAGAACCCTGTGTCTCACCATCATGTGAAAATGCATTTTCGTTATTCTATTTAACAGTCAAAAACTGTTGTCATTATAGATTTACTATGGTGACATACAGCAGCAGCAAATTCATGTTTGAAAACAACAGAAGAGTGTATACATTACTTTGTAGCCGACAGGCTGCAGAGAGGCACAATACAAATACAAGGAATGCTTTATTTACTTTCTTCATCTTACTTTTTATTACCTTCTTTTGTTTTCATTTCTTAAACTCCAATTATATCTTTAGTGCATTTAAAAGGTCACACAGATGGCTTATCCAGCATTATGGACAAATAATTCCATCACAATTAGGATTAGGCTTCCTAAAATTAATTAGGCTATGAGGGACCTCTGGAGTTTATTTAGTTCAACCTCCTGCTGAAAGGTCAGCTTTGAAATGAGATCAGGTTACTTCAGCCTTTGCCCAGCCTTTGCCCAAGTAACTTGTTCCAGAATTAACCATTCTTTGAGCCAAAGATAGTGCCTGTATCTAGCTGGAATTTCCTTTGCTGTAACTGGTGGTCATTGCCTCCTGTTCTTTCTCTGTGACCCTCTGAAAAGAACCTGGCTCCATATTCTTTTTAACCCCCATTAGGTAGAGGAGGAAGACTGCAATCACATGCCTCCATAGCCTTTCTTTTTGAGTCTAGACAAACCCGATTCCTTTAGCCTCTCCATGTACATCCTATACTCTAGCCACCTATTTTGGTGACTCTCCCCATTTAGATGTTGATAACTTGTTGAACTGGGGGATTCAAAACAAGACACATTATTCTACATGCAGAATCTCAAAAGCCGAGGGAGTTATAGTTTCTACTGGCCAGCAGACTGTAGTCCTGCTGTTTCCATCAGTGTTTCGATTGAGTTAGATCTCAGCTCCACTTTACACCATGTTACACAAACAAACATAACAACAATTTTTATTTAAAAATCCTTATAAAAGAAAACAGCTGAAAAATAAAGCGTAAATGTTGCCATTGCACTAATGAACAGAACAGAAGATGATTTGGGGAGACTCAAAAAAGAACTGCTTTGTCAAACAGTAACTTTACAGCTTTGAAGAAAGTATGTGTTTACAAAGAGTAAATTTTGTAGAAATTCTACAAGTTGAGATACCTGAAAGAAGGATGATGTAAGGAGGAATGAGAGACAAAATATGGAGATAATAGATGTTCTTTTAGATTTCAGTCATGTCTCCACCAGTTACTGTGTGACTGGAAGAGCAATATCATCTTATTCTTCCTGGTTTGGTCAAGCTGTAACAATCAGTTCCTTTAGGATTAGTGATCCTCTGTTCAAGTGTCAGTGTGTGGTTAACATAGTAGGTGTCTCAGAGAGTGTAAAAATTATTCTTTCTGTATAGGATAAATATCTGGAAAACATAGTTGATCATGTGTTTCATGTATGTATATATGGATACAGTATAGGAGTATGAATATGCATGTATGTGTATGTTCCTAGTCACTTCCCCCTAAAAAACTATTTTAGGGAAGTGTTGTGGTTTAGCTTCAGTTGGCAACTAAGCACCATGCAGCCACTCGCTCACCTACCCCCTCCCAGTGGGATGGGGGAGAGAATCTGAAAAGTAAGAAAACTTGTGGGCTGAGATAGGAACAGTTTAATAATTGAAATAAAATAAAAATAACAACAAAACCAATCACAATAACAATATATTGCAGCAATATATTGCTACAATGCAGCAGCCCAGATGGGTTTGCCTCTGCGCTGCCAGTTGCTCTGCTTCCATTGCTGTAACCACCCCCACAGGCCATTTGCCACCATCCATGAGTCAGCACAGAGATAGAGCACTGGCCACTTTTCTCATTCAGCAATATCTAAAGCCAACTGGATGGCCTTTACTTCTGCAAATTGGCTCGATTCACCATCTCCTTCAGCAGTTTCTACGACTTGTTGTATAGGACTCCATACAGCAGCTTTCCATCTCCAATGCTTTCCTACAGTATGACAGGACCTACCAGCGAACAGGGCATAGAATCCTTTTCTGGTAGTTTATTGTACAGTGGGGCCTCCTCAGCATGCGTCACCTCCTCCTCTGGTGATATTCCAAAATCTTTGCCTTCTGGCCAGTCCATAATTACTTCCAAGATTCCTGGGCCATTGAGGTTTCCTATCCGAGCCCGTTGTGTAATCAGTGTGACCCACTTACTCCATGTAGCATCAGTTGCATGATACATACAGGGGACCATCCCTTTGAACATCCAACCCAGCACCAGCAGTCGGGGTTCCAAGAGGATCTGTGCTTCAGTACGAATCGCTTCTGAAGCAGCTCGAACCCCTTCATATGCTGCCAATATCTCTTTTTCAGTTGGAGAATAGCGGGCCTCGGATCCTCTGTATCCCTGAGTCCAAAACCCTGGGGGTCGACCTCAAGTCTCCCCTGGTGCTTTCTGCCAGAGGATCCAGGTAGGACCAAGCTCCCCAGCTGCAGTGTAGAGCACATTTTTTACATCTTGCCCTGCCCAGACTGTCCAAAGCGCTACTGCATGAACTATCTCCTGTTTAATTTGTTCAAAGGCTTGTTGTTGTTGTTGCTCAGGGACTCATTTGAAATCATTTTTCTTCTGGGTCACTTGATAAAGAGGGCTTACAAATGGACTGCAATTTGGAATATGCATTCTCCAAAAACCCACAACGCTGAAGAAAGCTTGTGTTCCCTTTTTGCTAGTTGGTGGAGATAAGGCTGTTATTTTGTTGACCACATCCATTGGGATCTGACAGCATCCATCTTGCCATTTTATTTCTAAAAACTGGATCTCCTATGCAGGTCCCTTGACCTTGCTTTGTTTTATAGCAAAACTGGCTTTCAGGAGGATTTGGATTGTTTTCTTCCCTTTCTCAAAAATCTCTTCTGCTGTGTTGCCCCACACAATAATGTCATCAACATATTGCAGATGTTCTGGAGCTTCACCCTGTTCCAGTGCTGTCTGGATCAGACCATGGAAAAATGCTGTGTTTCCACCTCTGGGGCAATTGATTCCAGGTGTAATGAACACTCCTCCAAGTGAAAGAAAACTGTGGCCTGAACTCCGCTGCCAAAGGGATTGAGAAAAACGCATTGGCGATATCAGTTGTGTCATACCATTTAGCTGCTTTTGACTCCAGTTCATACTGAAATTCCAGCATGTCCGGCACAGCAGCACTCAGCAGCGGTGTGACTTCATTCAGGCCACAATAGTCTACTTTTAGTCTCCGCTTTCTATCAGACTTTTGCACTGGCCATATGTGTTAAAAGGTGAACGAGTCTTACTGATCACTCCTTGGCTCTCCAGTCGACAAATCAGCTGATGGATGGGAATCAGGGGGTCTCAGTTGGTACGATATTGCCTCTGGTGCACTGTTGTTGTAGCAACTGGCACCCTCAGCAATCACCCAACCATTTCTTTGACCCTCAGCAACCCCACAAAAGAAGGGTCTTCTAAAAGACCAGGCAAGATAGACAGCTGTTTAATTTCCTCTGTCTCCAAGGCAGCTATACCAAAAGCCCACCAGTACCCTTTTGGGTCCTTGAAATACCCTCTCCTCAGGTAGTCTATGCCAAGGATGCATGGACCCTCTGGACCAGTCACAATGGGATGCTTTTGCCACTCCTTCCCGGTTAGGCTCACTTCGACCTCCAATACAGTTGGGATCCCCCTGTCACTCCAGAAATACAGATGGGTTCTGCCCCTATATAGCTTGATGGCTTTGGGGTACACTGTGCACCGGTGTCTACTAGAGCCTTATACTCCTGTGGGTCTGATGTGCCAGGCCATCGAATCCACACAGTCCAGTAAACTCGGTTGTCCCTTTCCTCCACCTGGCTGGAGGCAGGGCCCCTCTAGTCAAGGTCATAGTATTCATTACCCACTTCTTGTACATAGGAGTCAGGAACTCCTTCATTAAAATTAGGAGTAATATCAGCCCTTTTACTCTGTCTGGGGAACTGTCCACTGGAAACCAGAGCAGCAATTTTCCTGGAAGAACCCCCTTTTGTGTTTTTTTTTCCTTGCAACTTATGTACCTGCGGCTCTAGGGTCAAGGTAGGTTTTCCATTCCACTTCCTCATGTCCTCTCCGTGGTCACACAGGTAAAACCACAGGGTGCCCTGTGGCTTGTATCCTCTATATCCTCTCTCTTGAGCAGAAGAACACTGACTCCTAATAGCTGAGATACTGCTCCGCATGGGTGGGGAGCAGGACTCCTCTTCGAGTTGCTGGACCTTCTGGGACAGTCCCCTTCCAGGACTCCACAGCCGAGACAAGGGAAGAAGAGATACTTTCTTTGTATTCCCAGAGTTGTCTAGCCACTTAATCCACTGTTGGACCCTCTTCGTCTTTCCAGGTCAGTATTGCCATTGAGTTGGCACACACGACGATGGTGCACTCCATACCAACTTCTACCACATGGGTCGTGTGCACTGGAGTTCATCTGGATCTTTGGGTAACTGCTCATTGTCCAGGTCACCATAAACCACCTCCAGCATGGCTAATTCCCTCAGGTACTGGATACTTCTCTCCATGGCATTCCATTTGCCTGGGAGATATATAACATCTTCCTTAAAGGGATATCTTTCCTTCATAGCTGACAGCAGTCGCCTCCAGAGGCTGAGGACTTGTGCCCCTTTTCCAATTGCTTTGTCAATGCCCCCTTCCCTAGAAAGGGATCCCAGCTGTTTGGCTTCCTTACCCTCTAATTCCAGGCTACTGGCCCCCTTAACCCAGCATCAGAGCAGCCAGGTGACAATGTGCTCGCCTGGATGCCGGCTGTAACCTTTTTGCATATCTCGCAGCTTACTCAGGGACAGGGATCGGGTGGTTTCCGTCTCGTCCATGAGTTCTCCCTCTTCCTCTCCTTGTGATGGCCCTGCTCTTTCATCTTCTTTTTCTAAACAAGCTGACTTTCACTTCCAAGATTTCTTCTTGTGCATAGGGGCAACTGATACCGACATGAGTTGGTTCCCTGGTTCAACTGCTTTATCTGCTGCCAGGGCTGCAGTAGCCACAGTACCTGTCACGGGGGAGCTGGGGTAACTGCAGTGCCTGTTGCACAGGGGCTGGAGTGGCCATGGTGCCTGTCTCAGGGGGGCTGGAGTAGCCGCAGTGCCTGTTGTTTTGTCACCAGATCCAGAGACCTTCTCTTCCCCTGGAGGGTTCTGAATAGTGTCAAACAGGGCTCGGTAGGCATGGGCCAGGACCCAGCACATTGCAGTGATTTGTGTCTCCCTAGAATTGCCAGGGTGACAACATACTTTTTCCAAATATTCTACTATTTTTTCAGGATTCTGCACTTGTTCAGGGGTGAAGTTCTAAAACACTGGAGGTGCCCACCGTCCTAGGCATTTGCCCATGTTATTCCACACACCCTGCCACCCATAACTATCCAGCCTTGGGGCAGATCTCTGGATGATATTCTTAAATTGCTTATTAATCTTAGACAAAACCGGAAGTATCCAATTGAATCAAAAGATTAGAAGTCCTGATAGTTGATCATGACTGCTTGGGAAATTTAGGTAAAATAATCACAGAATCACAGAATCGTATAGGTTGGAAAAGACCTTTAAGATCATCGAGTCCAACCGTAAACCTAACACTACCAAGACCACCACTAAACCATGTCCCTAAGCTCCTTGTCCAAATGTCTTTTAAATACTTCCAGGGATGGTGACTCAACCACTTCCCTGGGCAGCCTGTTCCAATGCTTGATAACCCTTTCAGTGAAGTAAAATTTCCTAATATCCAGTCTAAACCTCCCCTGGTGCAACTTGAGGCCATTTCCTCTCGTCCTATCACTTGTTACCTGGGAGAAGAGACCGACCCCCACCTCTCTACAACCTCCTTTCAGGTAGTTGTAGAGAGCGATAAGGTCTCCCCTCAGCCTCCTTTTCTCCAGGCTAAACAATCCCAGCTCCCTCAGCTGCTCCTCATAAGACTTCTGCTCCAGACCCTTCACCAGCTTCGTTGCCCTTCTCTGGACACGCTGTCTTAATGTTTATCACTAGAGTAAAAGTCAGAAATTTGACCTATTTTAGAAAGCATCCTGGGATATGTTGTAACTACTGAAATGGTTTTACAAGAATGTGTTCCTGGTAATCATGCAGTTTACATATAGCAGTATTAATGTTTAGTCACTGAAGACTTGACAAAGGGAGTTGTTGAAATGCTATCTGATAGATGTTCTGTAGCCAAATGAAAAAAGAAGGTGACACGAAGACACTGTTGCTGAGGTGACTGATGTGATACTTACACATGTTTACAGACATATGCCTAGTCATAAAGACTACAAGAAACCTATAGCTGAGGAACATTGTATAGGAGTCAAACCTCTTCCTTTCTCAGTTTAACAAAACACTTTTACTACTGTGTACCAAAGGATCTCATCTCTTGTCTATTCAACACATTTTTGTTACTGGACCAGAAAAATTTTCTTTTGAACCATCTACCACAGCTCTTAATATCTCTTAAAGTTAGAATCTTACTTGAACTGAACTGAAATTTTCTGAGTTGCTGCGTACTTGAAAGTTGCTCAGATCAGAATGTCTCTACATCATGAAATCTTGATAATCCAGCCTAATGTCTCAAATTTGTAGCTTAAATCCATCCTTTAATCATTTTCTGGATGGCTGAATTCCTACATGGGTGAATGAGTTGTCTCAGAGAAGCACCAAGGTGTTTGTTTTACCTATTGCATATTTTCAAGATTTCTGAATAATCTATTGCTGTTTAATTGTTTTCTAACACTATCCATTCTGATACCTGTTATATGTGATTAGGTGAAAAAGCTTTCTTGTCCAGTATCTCAATGTTCTAAAAACATCTCATTACTTACAGAAAGCTGAGAATTAAATAAAAAGTCATAGCATTGCAGATTGGTCTAAAAAGGAAATAAATGGATGAAAATTTATCATAAGATATGCAAAGGTCTGGAAGAGAAATTCACAGGAGGAGGTGAAAGAAACAAAGGTTTTCTTAGCATATGGAAGAACACAGGTTTTTCAAACAATTTAAAAGCTATTAGCTGAGTGTTTTACAGCTGCATGCTTTCTTTCACTTACAAAGATTTAACAATAACTCTTTTTCAACCTTTCAGGATGCTCTGAATTATATACAAAAAAGTCTTTCTAAGCATAATCACATATTCAGAGTAGAATGGCCTTAGGTTGATCATCACAAATCATACCAGAAAAAATTCCCTGGTGATTGGCATGTAAAAGTTTAATACAATGTGCCCTGAATTCTGGCACTGTTGATGTAGGCAGTAAGCACTTGGGCTTATTGCTACGCTTGGGCTAAACAAATGGAATGTTCTAAATTGTGTTTCAGGACACTGTCATTTTGAATGCACCAGAGTTCCTCAGCACTTTCTTCAGCTACCACACTGATGTCAATCATCCACCTTTTGGTACATCAGGGTTTTCATTAGTTCTATAACTGCCTGACCTTGTGTCAGATTTGAGCAGACAGGTAGTTCATAACCCTTTACTGTCAGAATTAGCATTCATGATACTACTTAAACTGCAGAGCAAATTTAGAGTTCATTATTAAATGAGGCATATGTTACTACACTTATAACTGATTCAGCCTAGTTATTTTTAGTTTGACCTTTTCTGTATTCATCAAATCAGCTTTGAAATAGACATTGAGGTACCCTTTACTGTTAGTTATAAAATTTCTTAGAGATGATTTTTTTTAATGGAGTTTTCTGGCAAATTCTCATATATCAGTAGTTTAGTGATATACTAAGTGCCTTGTTGTTGGCTTAAGTAAAAACAAGATAAGATGGAATCGTGTGGATGTTAATGATCATATTCTTCAGCTACATCATCCCTCTTTGCCTTTGCTGTTATGTCGAGAACTGAAAGGCTAGAGTTGTCAGTTCAGAATAGGATGGATACTTCCACTAAGGATGGCAAAAAATGTGTGAAGGTGAAAGTATAGAGATTATTAAACTGCATTTAGTCCTACTGTAGCTCCACAGATAAAATTTCCACATTATTATTCTGATTTTCTGGCTAACCCATCCTCATCTTCCTGAGGTAAGGCACTGAAAACAGAGACAGTAAAAATTCAAACCCACTGGAACATGACAGGCTTAAGAACTGCTTCTTGTCATTGTCCTTTCACTGTCTTACATTTCTAAATTTTAACATGGAAAAGACACCAAACTGAAAATATTTTTAAATTCTGTAAAATTATTAGGGCACCACAAAGCCTTCACCCTTAAAAATCTCCTTTTTGGCCTAAAAAGAGCTCACATTTATCAATGAAGCCCTCACTGACTGGGTTTCACTAATGCAAAAGGATAAATATTCTGATAAGATATTAAAATATATACCTGTGAAAATTTCATTATATTGATAAACTATAGCACTAACAAATATATTCAGAACTGACCTATTTTCCTGTGTAGGAGTAGAAAAGAAATCCTGATATAGCAAGGTGTTAAATGCATATGTTACTTTATGTTTCACCGAGTCCTAACAACAGCATGTGACTGTTTACGTGTTTAGAGACATGCAAATACTTAGAAACTTGCTGAAGTAGGGTCAAAACCTTAATTCCTCTTGTTCTTTCTTTCTTTCCTTTTTTTTTTTTTTTTTGTAACAAGTTATGCAACCAATCTTGTAATTAAATGTGCAAGTATATTGGACAAAAGTTTTAGAGATATTTAAATGTCCAACACCCACTGAAATCAATGGGAGATGATTAATAGCTTTTAAAAGTCTAGCCTGTGCTATCATTACCCTTACAGACCATTAAGAGGTGGAAACTACTGCATTTTGTGTTGAATAGAGAGTTCAAAAATTGCATCCTTCTGCATTTCTTTTCTGGCAAGCGTAGGGCTCATGTATTGTCACATAATAATTTTATACCCTATGAGCATGGTTATGTTATTCAACTGCATACAAAAACACTTCATTGAATTAATCCTTTGGGGCTTATGGAAAACAACAAACCACAAAAATTGTAGGAACTGTAAGACTGAAGTGTCCTGTTTGAACTTCACCTTACTGTATAAGGTAATAGTAGTTCATTCTCTTAAAAAAGCTATCTAATATTGCTGTATGCCACATTCTGTTTTCTGCGTGATACAGATGAAAACTTCAGTTCATATCCTGCATGATGAACTTAGGAACGTAATTAAGACAGACTGACTCACCCTGATGAGAGAGTTCAGAGGCATCAGTCTTTCATGAGAGAGTTTGGGAGCAAGAGTGTAGGAGAATTAGACGAGTAAGCAGGACTTACTTTAGGATAGGTAGTTTGCCTCCCAGCATTATACACTTGAACTGTAGATGCAACCCTAGCTAAGCCAGGTGCCTAGTACAGTCACACTGAACGTGGCAAATAGCTTTCATAAAGATATGCTGTGGTATAAGCTGGAAGGAGGCACAGTGGGGCAGAACTTACTGCGCAAGTTTCTTATCTCGGGTACCAGACTTGATCATAGACATAACTATTCTTTCATATGAATCAATGTGGAGAAAAAAATATAAACATGATGAGTCATTACCCCCGTTTCATTTACCTAAATGCACATTTTGTTGCCTTCTTTCCTCTGCCACTTTTTTTGTGACTATTGAAGTACCCAATAAAGATGCTTCTGCCATGGTAATTAGAGGGAAGCAGGTTGATTTCTGCACAAATTATTTATTTTTTCTGATTTCTTCTTTATCTCTGTGTATTTATTACATTCTAGATCCAGAACAGACTATTTTTCACCCTTTTACGTACATAGGAAGCTCCTAGAACACTTTAAGTGCTGTAGTAAAAAACTAAGTAATACACAACATTCAACATAAAACACATCACAGTTTTGTTTATTTTTTGACAAGATTTGTACATGTGTTACTAAAAATGTTACCTTTCAGCCTTCTAGAATGTTTCAACTTAATAACATATGTTAAGCTCCATAACCACTGGAAGACATGCAAGAATTATTATTAGTTGAGCACTCTTTGTGAAGCTTTGCTAACATTTTTGTTTCTTTAATTTCTACAGAAAGATTCAGATATATAAAAAAATAAAAATTCTGAAAATCAAAGATGGAAGTGTGTGCTTGTAACTTAGGTATCCAGTGTGTGCTTTGCTTAAATTTAAGAAACCACCTCTACTACCAGCACAGCCCAGAAGGGCACTCCAGGGTGCTTAGTTTAAGCTTCTTATTATTAATTCCAGAGGGAACTGAGGGGCAATCTTGGAGGGTATACTCCAGACTCAGCCCCTCCCCTCAAGCTTCATCGGAGGATGGACACTCTGGTTTTCGATCTGGTTCAGCTCCTTCCTTGGTTGCTCCTTTACATGGCATTTACATGAAATTTGGGCAAGCAGGTTCTCAGATTTAGGCTGACTCCGGCTTTAGGTGGGAGATAAGTGCAGAATGGGCACTCTGAACATACTTAAATTTATGCATGCTGGGAAATCTCAGACCAAGCTAAGGAAAACTTAAAATTAGGTGCTGTTTGAAAGCAGGTGAATTCAATGGCTGCTTGAGTATTAGAGAGTCTTGAAAAGGTCTCAACCATAAAACTTATGGGCAAACCCCAGAAATATTTTGGATTTTCATGTGACATTTATGATGTCCAGACAAAAACAACCAGAAAGATTCAAAGCTGCAGAAAAATTATTATTTACTTGTAGAAAATATTAAGAAATTATATGAGTTCTTCCGTACTTTAACTTTGGAGGAAAAAACATTTTCCCTACATTTTAAATTAAAGTAAGAATGCAGATTTCTAAAAAATACAAATACAGATATGAATTCTGTAGTAGAGAGAGTAAAAGCAACATTTACGAAAGTTGTATTCTACAAGCATCAAAGGAGGATCTTCCTTCATAGAAATGTGAAATACTGGCACTAATACTAAACTTTTAAATGAGATACCACATCTGGTGTTTCAGCACAGAATCAAAGTGCTTGCTGGTCCAAATTGATTATCCAAACTTATCCTCATAATACTAAAAAAATCCCAAACAATAAAGAGTATTAATTGGTCCTTTACGGGACCAGGAAAAACCTATGGCCACATGAATGAAAGATTCCTGACTACTGCTTATCTCTTTTTAAATTACCTATCTCGTAAGTAATATTTTTTTTTATTTCAGAGCATCTGAATATTCAGCTACTATCAGCTAAAAAATATTAAAGATACCTGCTTTTAATTTTGTTGTGGTTCCTAGAAATTGCAGGGAGCTTCAGACAACTTTTTTGCCACCAGCCTAATAATTTTATTTGATTAATGCTTACCTTCCTTAAATCTAGTCTTGACTTGCAAACATCAAAAAATTAAAATCCATTACCTCCACAGCAAAGAGCATTTGCACCATGTTCTGCTTGAACTTCACTCTAAACTTATATCCATTGTTTTAGTAACACTTCATAGCCCTAAAAAGGTACTTATATCTGGTAAGTCAGCTCTCTCATAAAGACAAGGCAGAAAATATAGCTGTTTAAGGTTGGGGTTTTTTTTACTGTAAGACATTATATACATTCCTTGAATACATTTTATTTGAACTTTATCAAACAACTCTGTATATTCATACACCTTAATGCTGCTGTTGCTTGGTTTATTTTTTATTTTTTTAATTTGGTAGAAAATGCAGTTTCTGAAAAAGAAGTGTTGTCTTAGAAACTTGCTGAAATTATTTCTTTTTTCTTCAGAAAAGGAGAATAAGGGGAAAAAATAATTTGGTGTCATCTTTGCTTTCACCCAACACCAAAGCATTTTGATTTACCACACTGAAGAGAAAGAATTTTTCCCTGTTTGGTTCAATGTTGACATATGAAGTTCAGTGGATGGAGCTGAACTTGGCAAGGGATGCAAAGAATAATAAGAAAGGCTTCTACAGGTACGTCATCCAGAAAAGGAAGGTCAAAGAAAATGTAACCCCCTGACAAGCAAGACTGGCAAACTGTTAACAATGGACGAGGAGAAGGCTGAGGTATTCAACAGCTTCTTTTCCTCAATCTTCACTGGCAACCTCTCTTCCCACACCCCTCGAGTGGATGGAGTGCAAGGCAGGGACTGGGGGAGCAAAGTCCTTCCCACTGTAAGAGAAGATCAGGTTTGTGACCACCTGAGGAACCTGAAGTCTGGGACCTGACAAGATGCATCCCAGAGTCCTGAGGGAATTGGCTGATGTAGCTGCCAAGTACTCTCCATGATATTTGAAGTCATGGCAGTCAGGTGAAGTCCCTGGTGACTGGAAGAAGGGAAACATTGTGCCCATCTTTAAAAAGGGTAGAAAGGATGACCCTAGGAACTACCGACCTGTCAGCCTCACCTCTGTGCCTGGGAAGATCATGGAACAGATCCTCCTAGAAGCTATGCTAAGGCACATGGAGGACAGGGAGGTGACTCGAGACAGCCAGCATGGCTTCACCAAGGGCAAGTCTTGCCTGACCAACCTAGTGGCCTTCTAGGATGGAGTGACTACATCAGTGGACAAGGGAAGAGCTATGGATATCATCTATCTGGACTTCTGTAAGGCCTTTGACGTGCTCCCCCCCCAACATCCTTCTCTCTAATTTGGAGAGATACAGATTTGATTGGTGGACTGTTCAGTGGATGAGGAATTGGTTGGATGGTCACATCCAGAGAGTAGTGGTCAAAGACTCAATGTCCAGATGGAAATCGGTGATGAGTGGTGTGCCTCAGGGGTCCATATTGGGAACAGTACTGTTTAATATCTTTGTCAGTGACATAGACAGAAGGATTGAGTGCATCCTCAGCAAGCTTGCAGACAACACCAAGCTGAATGGTACAGTTGACACACCTGAGGGACAGGATGCCATTCAGAGGGACCTGGACAAGCTCGACAAGTGGGCCCATGTGAACTTCATGAGGTTCAACAAGGCCAAGTGCAAGGTCCTGCACCTGGGTCGGGGCAACCCCCAGTATCAATACAGGCTGAGGGATGAAGGGATCGAGAGCAGCCCTGTGGAGAAGGACTTGGGAGTACTGGTGGATGAAAAGTTGGACATGAGCCGGCAATGTGCACTCACAGCCCAGAAGGCCAACTATATCCTGGGCTGCATCAAAAGAAGCATGGCCAGCAGGTTGAGGGAGGTGATTCTCCCCCTCTACTTCGCTCTGGTGAGACCCCACCTGGAGTACTGCGTCCCGCTCTGGTCGTCAGCACAGGAAAGACATGGGCCTGTTGGAACAGGTCCAGAGGAGGGCCACAAAAATGATCAGAGGGATGGAACACCTCTCCAATGGAGAAAGGCTGAGAGAGTTGGGGTTGTTCAGCCTGGAGAAGAGAAGGCTCTGGGGAGACCTTATTGCAGCCTTTCAGTACTTAAAGGGGATTTATAAGAAAGATGGGGACAAGCTTTTTAGCAGGGCCTGTTGTGATAGGACAAGGGGTAATGGTTTTAAACTAAAATAGATTCAGACTAGATATAAGGAATAAATTTTTTACAATGAGGGTGGTGAAACACTGGCACAGGTTGCCCAGAGAGGTGGTAGATGCCCCATCTGTGGAAACATTCAAGGTCAGGTTGGAAGGGGCTCTGAGCAACCTGATCTAGTTGAAGATGTCCCTGCTCATTGCAGAGGGGTTGGACTAGATGACCCTTAAAGGTCCCTTCCAACCCAAACTATTCTATGGTTTTATGATTCTATGATACCTTCCCAAGTTGCTCTGGTATCCAAGAAGAGTCCTGCCCCTCCATCATGCCTCGATTCTCCTCTGGGGGTGGTTGCATTACATCCTCCCTCACATGTGGCAGCCTTCCTTCTCCCTGAACTGACATCATGCCACAGGTAATCCATAAAGAAAATCTGGTTTACAAAAGAGGATTAAAGCAGAAGGCAGTTGAAGTTCAACTCATAAGAGGAATAATAGCTATGCAAAGTGTGGAAGCTAAACCAGTGTAAAATAAAGACATTCTGCTCTTTCTTAAAGCTTAAGCTTAAAGCTTACTATGTTAACAACAATAATAAAAAAGCATTTAGTTTTACTTTCCTTCTGTGACCAAAAACAACGTCTAAAATATTTATGGTACAGACATCCTGTAGCATAGCTTTTTTTCATAGGTGCAGCAGTAAGAGCCTTACAATCTCACATCACAGGCTTTAGCTGTAGATCTTTCAGTAAATTTCCTTGTGTGCTCATACTAGAGATCCAGGAGCTGGGAATCACTCAGCAGTGGGAGGTAGCGCAGCGATAGAGGAGCTATCACAAAGTGCTTGTTACAAAGCTATCTTGAAGACGAGACCCCTGCTCGGGTTTCAAAGATCTCCTTTATTTTTTTAACCTCTCTCTTTTAACATGGATGAAGGAGAGTGAAGTGAGAGTAGGCCGAAAGAACGCCAGAAGTCTCTACTATGAAATCATCAGGCTTAGGTGTATTCTTTCTTCTTTCTCCCCATCCTATGCAGCAGATTCCCTGAGTTTGCTCCTGAGGAGGAGGAATAGCGGTGATCAGATCTGTTTGGGGGCCACAATCAAGTAAATCTCTATGTGTTGAGGTGAGGACAGAATAGCCTGCAGAAATCAAACCTCCAGCACAAACCTTGGTGACTTTGCTGACAGATTCTTTAAAATTGAATTGAATCCAAACTTCAAAGAGGAAGCTGAGTTCAAAAATAAAGCTTTATTTTTTTTTTTTTATTCGGAGTGGAGTTTAAAAGTTTTAATGAACTGAAGCAGTGAGGGTTTTTATGACACCAGTTTCACTTTGAAGTCCAGATTCCAGACAAGGCACAACAATTTCAAAGTGTCTATAGGCATAGGCAGAGGTGACTGGGCTCGAAATACCAGGATGTAGGTGTGGCAAATGCTACACACGCCTTCATGGGGGTTTTGTTTGTTTTATTGGAATTGGAGAGAAACTTGTGATTTTGAAGGCAAAGAAGTATCAACATCAGAAAAATTAGAATAAGCAGATAACTTTAAGGACAGAAGATGAGAAAATAATTACATTTGTCATCCCTAAATGTGATAGTCACTCTTCATCTGTGAATATATTAATTTCTGGGAGTTATTAAATAAGTCATTAATTTACATGACCTAAAAATGTATTTATATTTACTTGTGTAAGATTCTGGCCTCAACTGACTGAATGAATTCATAAAAGATTTTCCTCTCTAATAGCAAATCTTTCAGGTGTGGAATTGGGAAACTAAAGTAAACTTAGCTGGGTATTCACAAGGAGGTGAAATCATGTCTCAGTGATATCAGTGGCAAACTATCACACTGTCAATTGCATGCTTTCTTATGTGACTGATTGTAGCAGTATATGAAAAAAAGTGGAACAGAACATTTCTAACTTTTATTTTTTGTATCAATACATGAAGGTCAAAGACAGGAAGGGGGGAACAGCATATCTATTTTCTAATTATGCATATGTTTATATATGCATATATTCCTGTGTCTATCTATACATAGAGGATACTTTATTGAACATACAAGCAACACTGATTTTAAACAGCTTTCACTAAGCAGGTGAAATAGTTAAGAAAAGGACTGTATATAAGGAATTGTATAAGATTACAGATACACAACTGTGATATTTACATTTTAGGGAAACAAATTCCTACTTACATGGATACCAGAAATATGACAAAATATCCAGCAGTACTAGAAACAGGCAACTGAAAGATATACACTGGTTATGAAAGATGGAAATAAAATGAAAGATGTTTAAGTACTGCTGCATGATAATAGTTTCCATAAACTAAAATAAAAATGGAAAGGTAAAATTGTTTTTCAGCTACTTGAGGAAACAATGAAAAAAAATCATAAAAGAAAATGTTCCATGAGAGAAGAACTAAGTCTACTATTGATTCCCAGATCTCCTTTGGCTACTAGAATGGTCTTTGTCATACAAATAAGAGTGAAATATTGAGTCCAATCCTGTTCAGCATCTCCATTAATGATCTGGATGATGGGGTAGAGTGCACCCTCAGCACGTTTGCTGATGACACAAAACTGAGAGAAGTGGCTGATACACCAGAGGGTTGTCCTGCCATCCAGAGGGACCTTGACAGGCTAGAGAAATGGGCTGACAAGAACCTCATGAAGTACAACATGGAGAAGTGCAAAGTTCTGCACATGGGGAAGAATGACCCCAGGCACCAGTACATGCTGGGGGCCATGCAGCTGGAAAGCAGATTTACATAAAAGGCCCTAGTGGTCCTGATGGACACCAAGTTGAACATGTGCAATTTTTCATCACCCCAGAGAGAAGGAAAATTTTGCTGCATTTGAAAAACCTAAGAAGTTCCACGTGGAAGAAGCTTGAAATTGTCTGAAATTTAGGAAAAGGCTCCAGGTTTATATTGATTAATAACTCAAGGAAAAGGGCTTGTAAGGATTAAATAAATAATCTAGAATCAATGTAAATAAGGATTGACTAGCAAAGAAAACTATCTCACAATTGTCAATAATTGCAAAGATAGAGTGAGAACTGTAAAAACATAAGTGTCTAATTGTACCTTTTAAAGAAAATTTAAAACACACAGAGATTTCGTTTGTTTCTGTAAACAATAAAATAAAAAGAATGAGATAACAATGGAAGTAAAAGATGAAAAAAAGTTCAACATAGTCATCAGCTATTTTAAGGATAGAAATTATGACGTAAAGTACTGGGGATAACTAGTACCCTTATTTGATGGTGGAGTTCTATGACAGAAACATCGTTGTTTATCTATCCTGCCTGAATGGAAGATCATAGAATAAAAATATTTTAGATTGGTAGAGAACACTACAGGTCTTCTGGTCTGACCCTCTGGTCAAAGCAAATCAGGCCTTAAAATTAGATCAATTTTGGGAGGTCTTGTTCAACCGAATTTTGAATATCTCCAAAGAGATATTGGAATCCAAAGATTCCTCAGCCTCTCTGGGTAACCTGTGTCAGTGTTTGGCCACTGGTATGGTGAAGAAATTTTTCTTTATACCTGATTGGAATATTCCATGTTGCAACATATGTCTATTATCACCCTGCACCTCTAAGAAGAGTCTGGCTCCATCTTCTTTATACTCACCCACTAGGAAGTTATAGATAGCTTTAAGATCTTCCCTCATCTCTCTCTTCTTAAGGCTGAGCAATCTCCCTCAGACTCTCCTAATTTCTGACCATCCTGCTTGCCCTCCACTGGACTTGCAAACGCCTTTTTTGCTCCAGGGAGCCCAAAACTAGACACATTTCTCCAGACGTGGTCTCACAAGTGCTGAATGGAGGGGAATGATTACTTCCCTTGACCTGTTGGCTATATGCTTGCTTGTATGTCCTTTCACAAGTCTTTGTGATACTTACGTACAATGCAGAATATTACTATGCAATGACCATAACAATAATTTCTCGTACTAAAATAAGAGGTTATCTGTGTCTCAATCTTATTAAATCCATAAAGTTCAAAGAGGTAAGAAAGATTACTGTTTCGTCCCACCTCTGCTCACAGCACATTCAGAACAGAACTAGTTCTCTGATCTTACAGCCTAATTCTCTGCTGTGTTGTATCTATTTATTGAACACGTATAGATTATATATGTTCCTTTTCTGGGTTAAGTAAAGGTGGCCCGTCCACCTAGGTAAAGATCTGTGAATCATGTCTTTAGGCAGGGCTGATGACGTATCGTGACCCCAAGTCCCAAATTTCCCTACGTACTATTGCCACCCTATCATGAGCTGTTGTTGCCCTTGGCAGAATAATGGCAGCGGCAGCAGTGCTAATGGCACCTCTTGGGGGGTTAGGCTCCCGCCTCAAATACATCAGTTTATTAACAAGTCATAATAGTACAATTACACGCAGACCCGTTACAATTAATGCTCGATCGATAGGCACCGCGCGAAGAAGAGAGTCCAAGTTCGGTTTTCCCCTCGCTGGCACACTGGAACAGGATGTCTCTCTTCAGTGTCGATAGCAATGGAAAAGGCGTGGTCATGGTCCCTCGAGATGATATGTCCTCATGATGCTTTTGGCACCTTGTGGGCTGTGATGGTTTTAACAACCATGTTGTTAGGCAAGTCCATGTGAAGGTGAGTAAGGCCGGGCAGTACCACCCTCAAATGCTGTTTGGCGGGCCCAACTAATACCCGTGGGCACAGGTTTTGGGCAACGATATGAACTCGATGCCATAAATTTGTATCACTTTAAATAGTATCAATTGATTGGTGAAGCCAATCGATAGGAAGGAAGTAACCATAACTTCCACTGGGGCAGAGGTCAACTTAGTTACCCCAAAGGGTATCCAGCAGGACCATGAGGAGGTGTGACCTCTGCAGCTCTGCCCAGTTAGTAACTATGATCCCGTCTTAAGAGAGTCATAGTTACTCCCGCCTGAATGTGCTGGCAATACTTTAGATTTACTACAGTACAAAAGATACCAGAGTGGCTGCTCTATCCAGACCAACCTGAACTGACTTTTCAGGGAAGAGTTTGATAGATGATGTAAAAAATTTTCATAAATTAAAGCTTTATTACATCTGGTGTATTCCCTTTGTACATTAGTTTTGTAATTCCAGTCACAAGAATGATCAAGTTCATCTGGCATGATTTGTTCTTTTTAAGATCAGACAGTTTGTTGTTCATGGTTTCATTGTCTCAATTCCATTTCCAAAAATTCTTCCCTTTCTTTTTCTCTGTCATACTTACACTCTGAAAAAGAAAGTGTCTTTTTTCTGGCCATTGTTCCCAGGTCAAGACAGCCGTATGGTAAGTCTGTAAGACTCGGTTTCCACAAATCAAGTACACAGGGAACAGGATACGTGATGCAATCAGCATCCAGGATGACTAGTGTTTCATTCTGAGTTTCTCTCTTACAGAGTGAGAATCAGTCTAAATGAGAGATGTGCTTGAGCCATGAATTTCAGCTCAAGATTCAAATACAGTTCTTGAGCATACTCATAGGAAAGATTTAAGATTTTTCAGGTACAGGCTTTTCTTCAACCTAGTATGCAAGAGAAAATAATTTGATTTCAGATTTTGTTAATGATTCAACATTTTTTCACAATACTTTAACCTCAATAAAAAATATGAGCATTTCAGAGAAATAAAAACTAAAATATTTGAAGAAAAGAAAAATGTTACTGTTTTTCATCTGTATTATTTCTATGCACCAACAAAGAAGCAGAAAAAGGAGTGTTGTGTAATGTATTTAAATTGTGCTTTCAGCAAGACTTTGGACAAAGTCTCAAAATAATCCATTAAGAAACCTCATTAGACAAGGTGGAGAAGAGCTGGTTGCCTGAGCACAGCAATTTAGAATAATTTCAGACTCTGTGGGGCATCACACCTAATTTCACGTGTGACTCTCTGGGAAGTAAGTCACATCATCTGGCCCCGTGGAGGTATCCTAGATACCACAAGGTGTCACAACGGGAACTAGGCATCGATGTTTAGGCATATGAGTGCCCTTGCTAAACCTTTTGCTGTCTGGAGTATTTAGCTTGTTTCTATCTTGATTTTGATATGTGGGAAATAGAGGAAATGGAACTTAACTTTCCAAAGCTCTGTAGAGATCTGGAACCAGAAAGTTCTGTTTATAAGGTAGGAGTTTTAACTATTTTCTACTCCTCTTAAGATCAGTTAGAGAGGTAATTTTTCTTTTTCCATCCACAACTATCATACAGGAAACTTGTACCTATTCACTTAACTGGCTCTGTTGAAGGGAAACCTGCTTATCACACTTGTATATATGATAGTTCTGTAATTTCCCCGCAGAGTTCTCTATTATATTTTGAAAGGACAAGGAAGAAATTCCCACTTATTTCCACAAAATTGAATTGATTTACAATAAAGTCTCTGGGCAACTGGTCCAGAATTTAAATTTTACAAAGTTGAAAGAATTAAAAAGAAAGATAAAAAAAAAAAAATCTTAAGGATACCTAAATAATTAACTACTTACCTAGTAAAAAAAAGAGTTTGAAGTTAGTAGTCTCAGATCAATCCAACTTCCTTGGCAACTGCCTCCACTTCTCTTCCCAGCAATGAAAAGCTATAGATAAAATTGAACTTTTAATGGAGCTTAGACATTTCTAAATCAAACTGCACATTAGGTTCTCTAGTATTTTGTAAGTTTGATTTTTTTTTAGGGATCAGAATCATTGTTTACTGTGTTTTTTCACTGTTTCCACTTCTGAACGATACTAGGAAATGTAGAGTAAGCAGACATGAAAAAAAAAAAAACATCCTACAGGGAAAATGAATTCCTCGCTATGAAAACTGTGTATGGCCATAATCAGTTCTGCAAAAATGATCACGCATTTCATACCTTTGAGTTTTACTGAAAGATTAATTTTGTGAGTTGAGAAAGGTTTTACATATGTTCTCACTTAAAACAATTCCACTCACTTTGCATTGGAAATGTTCACTTCTACATTTTATTAGCATGCTAAAAGATGTATGCTCATATAGAAAACTGCCAGGCCTGATACATTGGTTGAGATAGATCCATTACTCAGGTCCTGAATGCTTATACATAATATATACAGGTATAATATGTAGCCACACATTAGTCATACAAGCAGAAAAGTTTTCTGATAAACCAACGTTTCTGAGTTAAAAGTAAGGAAATCATATGATTCTGAATAAAGTGTGGGGATTGGGTTAGGTGACTGTCTTCCTTGGGATAAATGCACAGAAATAGCAGAAGGTGCCAGTACACTTCTTTCTACTTGAAAATACAACAAAGTCCAGTTTCTGTCTATCGATGCTCGTCACCATGCTGCTGACTCTCCTACTGGCCAGATAAAATATTTAGGAGAAAAGCTTTCCCTTCTTCCTTCTAGCACTGCCCACCGCACACTGGTTTGGTCACATTGTTCCTCCTCTACCTGCAGTATCTACCCCATTCTCCTCCTCAACCTTTACTTTTTCAATTCCTATTTCCTCTCTCCCTTTTATTGTCAGCTCTACAGTATTTGTTCTCAAAGCTATCTCTTATTTAAGTATTTTCCCACCCACTCTTCTTCCCCTGAAGCAGAGCGGTTTCCAGAAGCAAGTCTGAACCTCACTCTCCATGTGTGAAAACTTGTAATTCCTCTTTCTGTGTGCAGATCTCTGCACCTCATTCCCCTGAAACCTTCTTCAGTCATCCTTTCCCCCCAACCCCTTCTCTCTGCTCAAACCTTTCTGATATTAGGTGTTCACTGTAGTCCTTCTCTCAACAGTTACCCTTACTCTAACCACTCAGTGTATTTTTTTTGAGGGGGGTGTTTGGAGATCTGCATTTTCTTGAAGTATTGCACCTCATGTAATCCTATTAAACAGCACAAAACAATGCCATTATCATACATAAACCTCTGCCTACAAGCACAAAATCTAGTCCTAATTTAAAATGCTTAATTGTTAAGTGTACTTGTGACATGCAATTTAACTGGTCTCTCTCTAAGAAGACCATCAGTGTGACAGGCTCTGACCATAAATAAGGTCAATAAAATGTTCTGTTTTAATTACTTATCAGCCATAAGTTGTGCTTTATTAGAAGAGATTTCTGTCCTCTTTAGAAAATTACAATTTTTGGCCAGAATAAAAGTATGTTATAATTTAATTCTTTCAGACGAACACAGGTATAAAGATAAGCTGTTGCTTTTTGCTGTCTGCTTGAAATACTCATGTTTCTGTTTCCATTCTATCTATTGGATAACTGTCAAAACTCCTAGTGTTATGATTCCCTGTACTCAAAGAGTATCCTTTCAAAACCAAAACCAACTAACCAACCAACCAAAAACAAAACAAAACAAAAAGAAAAAAAAGAAAAAAAGAGCCTATAACATATCATAGACTATATGTGGTAGGCTGACGCCTACCACAGTGCATGGAGGCAAAAGAATCATGAAGCAGCAGCACTACAATGCCTATAAACTACACAACAACACAGAGGTATTTATGGTAACATCACCCAAAACATTTTCAGTGATAATTTTTTTCACCAAGAAGTCCAAAGTTTGTAAGGGATGAAAAGGAAAAATGTTCTGGCTAAGTTTTCCTGTGATACTTAATTTGTCAAGTTAAAAATCCACTTTATTTTGTCCATTCCTGTTGGATCTGTAAGGAAAAATTGCCTGTGAAAAAAATAAGTAACAACAAATAAAACAAAGTATGAGCATTTATTTCATGAATGTCACTACACAGAAAGGTGAAAAATGGTGAAGTGGGTTATTCATTTCATAGAATCATAGAACAGCACAGGTTGGAAGGGACCTCAGAAGATCATCTGGTCCAACCTTTCATGAGAAGGGAAGCCCAGATGAGATTGTCTAGTACCTTGTCCAACTGCATATTGAAAACCTCCCATGATGGGGACTCTACCATGTCCATGGGCAGGTTGTTCCAGTGAATGATTGTTCTCACAGTAAAAAATTTCTTATCTCGAGATGAAACCTCTCTCAGTGCCACTTGTACTCGTTGCCCCTTGTCTTCTCCATGTGATCCCTGTGAAGAGAGAGCCTGAATTCTCTTTGTAGCCAAAATTTAAGTACTGGAATACTGTGATAAAGTCCCCCTGAGCCTTCTCTTCTTAGGGAGAAAAGGTCTAACTCCTTCAGTCTTTCCTCATAGGGTAGGTTCTCCAGCCCTTTGATCATCTTTGTGGCCCTCCTTTGGACACTCTCCAGTCTGTCCGTGTCTGTCTTGAATTGTGGGGACCACAACTGGACACAGTAGTCCAGGTACAGCCTGACAAGTGCTGAGTAGAGTCATTCTAAGGTAATGCAAATAGTTCCTGTAAATGATATGTCAGTGTTTATGAGGGAACTGTAGGATGACATTGTATCTGGAAAAGAAACCAGAATAAAAAAATCTGAAAGGCCTAGAATAAACAGAATTAAACTTCCTTATTTTATTTTACATTTTCTTACATCCTCTTGTTGATTGCTTTTTCCTTGACGCATTTCTGTGCCTATAGCCTCAGAAATATGATTTTTTTTGTATGGTTATTTTATAACTTTATATGAACGTTCATGTTCATTCTTTGAATCCAAATATATTGTGTGATTGTTGCTTCATAATCAAATGTAACAATAAAGGTAACGGTGGTTATCTATAAAGAACAGATCTACTTTGTCCTTACAAAGACTTATAGACATAAGTGTTGAGATGGATATGTGTGGGACAAATTAAGAAAGGATTTGGGTATTGCTAGTGGTTTATAATTATGCAAACCAAATAATAAATTTTTTTTAAAAATAGAGAAAAATAGCAGGTGCATAATGCTATCCTTGAGAGGATACATTAGGAAAGCTAGAACAGCAGGGACATTAAAGCACAGTAGTTTAGATAATGAAGTCAAATAAATTGTCTTCGTTGTTGTGCTTTCATTGTCATCAAAGTACACTGTGATAAATGAAACAGACTTGTCTGATGGAAATCGTAAACATTCATATTTAATAAACAGTTATTAACACTTTTATAACATTGCTGTTTTATGTTCATTACATGCTCATTGCATTACAGCAAGTTTATTTCCTGTTTCATTTCTCCACTGTCATTGTGTATTGCAAGCCTGTGCAAGACAGGTCTATTTTTTATGTTCTACAGTACAGTACATGAGTAACGTTCAGATCTTAATGGAAGTGTCACATCATTTCCAGATCAAATTATCTAGTTTTAACAGCTAAAGGGAATCAAATTAATCAGAAAAAATAGAATACAAACCAGTACAAATGTTGTGGTTCCCAAGTTGTTGTCTGAAATACATGGAGGTCAGGTTTGCCAGTGATCACACTAAATGGAAGTCATAAGCTTACTGGGGTGCTCAATTAGTTATCATTAGTAGTCCTATATTGGGACCATACATAAAGGTTTAAACTGTTAGGAAAGTGCATAGCTCAAGTGAGTTTAATTGCACAAATAGTAACACGGATATTTTTTTTTCTAACTAGGTTATTAGATACTGCGACACAGGAACACATGGAGGGCCAGAGTACTCTGACTTATAGGTAATCTTTGCATTTGAAACAAGCAGAATCTTCATTTCAGAGAATTAAGGCTGGAATCTCCTACAAAACAGCATTGCACTGTTTTGGAAGAACCAGGACAATCATCAGGCTGTTTGGCTCTATTTCTTTATATATCTCTTTTCTAACTTTCCCTCTGTGGGACTAAGCTAAAGCAATGTGTCTTGCTTTTCTATCATACTTCATAAGCACAAGCTGCCAGAAATAGGACACTGAGTCCAATTGTATGAGACTCCTAGAATATCTGATAATCTTTAGCCTCTTCTTTCTGCACTCCAAATACCCCCAAAAGCCGCTCATTAGCTCACAAAAGTCCATTTCCAGCCTGCCATGCAGTTTACAATTACTGAATCACAGCAATAAAGACAAAAAGATATGCAGACTTGGTAAAGTTTCTGAATGACTATGAGACTTTAAGGGCCTAAGCAGGAATATCATAAGCACATACTATAAACATAATAATGACTTAATGCTATCAACTATAATTGTGACATCAATGTGATATATATACACACATACATATACACACTTCTATATACTTATTTATATTTACATTAATATTTAAATTTACTTTCATATTTATATTCATATATTTTTAGATTTGAGTGTTAAGTGGTGTACCTCTTCCAATTCAGGCTTCCATGAGGAATCCTATCATTGGAAACTTAAGAGATTCAAAGTCATACAAGGATGCTTCTTTGACGTTATCTTTGATGCTTCTTGTTCTACAAGAAAAACTTTACAGAGTTTAAACTGTGGCATGGCCCATTTGCATAATTTATTGATCCTGGAGCACAGTTAGACATCTGCTATTTATTTGTCCTTGCTTTACTACCGGCCATGCACTTTTATAAATACATACAGGTGAAGACGATTTTGTGTCATTTTGATGGAACAAGGTGGATTCTCAAGTAAATCTTTGACAATAGTTACGCTGATGTGCATAGAAATGGGATATACTAAAACAGACTCAAGATTTTTTTTCTTTCTTAGTGGAAAAAAAAAAAATATGTGCAGTAATTATAAACAGAGAAAAAGCATAATGCCTCTTTTCATGGTAGCATAAAATTGGAGAAAAAGCAATTTCCCAACTCTGATCAAAATAACCATCCATATTAAATAAGAATGGAAACATAATATATCTTCAATGTTTGCACATAAAAAAACAATGCAAACTGTTTAGAATATTAACAATCAAATTTCTGTTATGTCAGAATGCTCACCAACCAATTTCAGATTAATTTTCTTAATTGAAACTAATTCCAGTAGTACTTTAATGTGGAAGAGCACATGCTTGGGACATAATTTCTTATGCAGGATTTCCCCATGAATATAAACCACAATATAAACCACTATTTTAAAGTAGTTAAGAGATTAACACTCATTAAGGATTAGTGGATTTTCAAGCTTCATCTTTTATAATAATTATTTTAGTTAGTTGAGTGTCAAGACCCCTGAATATTAAGCTGTATTTCAAAAAATGATACTGTTCTTCAGAAAATATTATTTTCCAACCTCCCCTGGAGGAGCAAACCAGTACACAATCATACTAATTCACCTATTTTCAGTGGATAACAGTGATAAGTATTTGACAATCTATATAACAGTGGCATGTTTTTTACTATTGTCACTGTAACAGATGTAAAGTTTATTGTCTGAGAAAGACAATTTCAGTCTAGCATCACCATGCAAGTGGTTGAGCTGCGATAACCACTTCATATGCAAAATGAGCTTATCTTGATTTACTGCCCTTTCTTTTCCCTACTTTGCCACCTGTTGCATCTTGTTATAAATCTCAACTGAAATTTCTATTAGATTTTCAAATTACTGTTTTGTGTAGGAACTAAAAAAAATGGGGTCTTGTTCTTCATCTCTTCGTGGAACTCCAGATCAAGACATATTGTTTACCATCCAGCATAGTTTGCTGTATATGACATGGATGATTACATTCTACCTAGATACAATAGTTTTTAATCCATACTTTGGTGTATCAAAGTGTAATTCTTACCTTACAAAGCTTCCAGTCTTTATTTGAAGTCTAAAACTAACTCACAACTTTGCTGAATCACCCTTTGATTTTGTTGAAAGTGCCTAGTTGAAGTATATGAAGCTAAACTGGGGCATATCCAGAGCTTAACTAGCTTTAAATCTATTTAGCATGTATAAGATAGAATTATTGCAATTTATCATACAGAATATGACATTTTTATCATACAGTAGTAGCACGACAAATTCCTTATAAACATCTTAATATTTGAATCAGAGCAATTACGTTTTCCCATAAAAACACATTGATTGTCAGATTCATTATCTTTCTAACCTCTCGTACAAATACAAATATGAACACCATCTCAGATTACTTTTTTAATTATTTGCTTAAAATTTTTGTCATGCTAACCAGTTTACTCTTATTGGTCATCCCACTTATTCTCTCTAAATACTTGAACGGTACTAACATTCTGCTAGAATTTCTCCCATATTCAAATATTAAAATTAATACCTTAAGATCTCCTCAGCCCACTCCTGAATTGAGGATAAGGTGAAAATTATTGGGTGTTTGCTGACTTAATGTGGTTTATCCAAAGATGTTTTTTAATGTTTCCCTTGGAACAGGAAATTTTTAATTATCTCCATGTGAGATATATATCTATATATAGCTATATATATATAACTTTTATCAATGCAAAGCAATAATTCTTAACATTTCTTAATTTTCTTCATCGTTATTAACAGATTGCCTTCTCTAACTAGTAATGGGCTTACAGATTTGTAAGGATTTTATCATTGGAACATTTATTTTAAATGTATTACAACATATTAATAAATAACAGTTGTCTTCATAGCTTATTCTATTAGTCATAGACTTGACATTTTAAAATAATTCAGTTGGATGTTTTCCATCTTTTTATTTTCAGTCTTGTTGTTTAAGCTGAAACGATAACGCTAACTTTTCAGATTTTTAAGTTTTCCTCTGTAGGCATTATAACTGTTATTTACTAATAAAACATATGGTGTAACCAATACAAATGTCTTTAAATACAGTAATTCTATCAAGTACCAGCAATAAAGCAGGTACGAAAACCATGTTCTCACGCACTGCTGTTTGTTTATGGGTTCACAAAGGACCTGTAGTACATAACATCAAATGTCAGTTCAGCAGTATAGATTTCCAGCTGACACCTAAGAATCTCACACAAGGCCTAAGCTATCCAGCAACTCGCAACAGCAGTTTCTGTTTTCCCACAAAAAGCAGAAAATAAAAAATGAAACAAAAAAAATACATAGAGAAAACACCAGCATACTAAAGTAAATATACCAATACATATATACACACATTTTCATATGTGCCTGTTTGTGCCCTTGTATGTATGTATGTACACATATATGAAGCTCTTTGCAGTCAAGTAGACAAAATATAGTTAAGTCGTGTGATAACCCTATGCTATGTTATTTGGTGAACCACTACATATTTTATTCTGAGTGGATGAGTGATCTATATGAATTATCCTGGGTTTGTATTGAATCTGTACCTAACACAGAAGTTATCAATTGTGCTCTTTAGGGAAAAAATCCAAACAGACAAAATGTATCATTAAATGTAGAAGATAACAATGCTAAAGCAAATCTATTGAAAATACGAAGATCACGTTATTTCCTACTAGAAGAACAACACAGACATAAAGGTGCAAATATTCTGAAAGCCTTTGAAATGTCATATACATATTAATATTTTTTATGGTTTCCAAATTAAATTTTGACACGAATCTTTTATCTGCCAAAATCAACTCATTCCTAAAATGAGCATCACATCTGAGTACATACCGTAACTTCCACATTCTTCATTTTTGCCATAGCTTTTAGCAGTTCACGGTATTTTAAGCTTCATAGCCTGGTATTACTCATCTGAACTTTAAAGAAACTACAGCTTGCGTCTATGCATATTTCCAGTCATTTGCTTTGAAATTAATTTGGCAAAGGAGCAGATAGTTGAATAATAGTACACAGGTGAGGATTTTATCTGCCCAAGGCTGTGCATACAGTATCTGGTGTATAAAAATCCATTTATAAATTTTGACATGTTTTTCAGGTCTCGGGTGTCTCAAAGGTCTCAAGTTTCAGGTATTCTCTTCCTTGAGATATGTTCGATAACTCTCCTTGTCAGTCACCAGCCACTGGAAGATTCTCTCTCTATTGTCCAATATAATCCTAGCTCTCAAGCCAGCCTCTGCAACTGGAAGTTGTAACCTATTAACTTTTAGATACTATAAATAATATGTTGGAGCTTTTTGACACTTATTAAGGCGTCCTAATACTTTAATGCTTTGCTTGGGGTATTCTTGAGGTAAAGGCATCTGGTTAACTGGTGGTTTTGAATTAGTCTTTACCTTTAGGAAGATAGGGAGGCAAAAAACCAAATAAAAATATTAATTTACAGCATCCAAAATTGACAAAGCAGATAAATTTTTTCTTTTTTTTGTAAAGAAAGAAGAAAAAAGAACAGAAAAGAAAAAAATGTTCTTGATCTGTTTATACTGTAATTAATCTAATCTGAAAAGTTCACTTCCTGCAGCCAGATGCCTTTCAGAAGTCACTTTCCTTCCAGACATTTTTCCAGAATTTTGGAACTCCAAAAATACTCCTTTTTGAGTATTCTGTGCCTCAGATTATATTAAAAAGAGAGCTGCTACATGTTACATTTAGAGCTAACATTCTTTTACATTTTTTCCAGGATAATTCATCTTCTCTCCTTAAACTTATTTACTTCTCCCCCTCCACACCCATCCTCTCATCCCACCACTTCTTTATCATAAATATACTAATTAAATTAATTTGTCTGTCAAAGTATAAATTAATAATTTCATTTCTTTGGAGATGCATATACTGCTTTTTGAAACCATCTGTACTTGACTGGTGAATTAGCTCCATGACTAAAGGATAAATTAGATAGGCAGTTTGTAATTTTCAGTATGAATTGTTTCTGTCTAGTGAATTATAGAACAATTTTGGTTGGGAACGACCTTTAGAAGTGATGTAATCCAATCGCTTGCTCAAAGCAGAACTAGCCTCATAGTTAGGTCATGTTGCTCAGGGCCTTGTCAAAGCATGTTTTAAAGATCTCTAAGTTCAGAGATTGGACAGCCTCTCTGGGAAGCTTATTCCCATGTTTAATCACTCTCCCTGGGAAATATTTTTTCCCTTCTATTTAATTGGAGTTGCCCTTGCTGCGACTTGTGATTGTTGCATCTAGTCCTGTCACCATGCACCTTTGGGAAGGGTCTTTCTCTGTCTTTGAAACTGCCACCTCCAGAAGGCTGAAGACAGAAATTAAACTTTCCTCTCCCTTTAGCTTTCTGGACTCTATGCTAATCAAACTTAGTTCTCTCAGCCTTTCCTTGTGCATTGCCTGCTGCAGCCTATTACCCATCCTGGTCACCCTCCATGGGACTCATTCCCATCTGCTGGCGCCTTTCTTGTTCAGAGGACAGTTCTCCAGATGCAGGCTCACAGGTGCCATGCATAGCAACAGCAGCAGCACCACCACCACTTCACCTTTCGTTTAGGAATACTATGCCTGTCCTAACTTGAAATTTAACTGCATTGAAAACTAAATGATCATCAGGTTTTGATAATAATAAGTCCCTCTTCCACATTAATATTAATGACAAAAAAAGAAAAAAGCTTACTTATGTCCTCTCACAACTGTGAATTTTTAAAAATTGTAGGGGTAGACAGCCCCATTTCTTTTGTCTCTCTTTCTTCCTCTTCTCACTAAATGAAAACAAACCAAGTAGTCTGGCCTATAAACTGCCACATATAACTCAGGATAATAGCCTTGAGTCATGTAGCTCAGGCTGAATGTCATCCTAGTCTCAGGACAAGTTTTTACATCTTACTATTCATATTAATGTTGTGGTTTAACCCCAGCTGGCAACTAAACACCACACAGCCACTTGCTCACTCCCCCCCGGTGGGATGGAGGAGAGAATTGGAAGGCTAAAAATGAGAAAACTCGTGGGTTGAGATAAAGACAGTTTAATAGGGAAAGGAAAAGCTGCACGTGCAGGCAAAGCAAAGCAAGGAATTCATTCACTCCTTCCCATGGGCAGGCAGGTGTTCAGCCATCTCCAGGAAAGCAGGGCTCCATCACGCGTAACGGTTACTTGGGAAGATAAACACCATCACTCCAAATGTCCCCCCCCTCCTTCCTCTTTCCCAGCTTTATATACTGAGCATGACATCATATGGTATGGAATATCCATACCATATCCATGGAATTTCGTCACTGAAAGGGTTACCAAGCATTGGAACAGGCTGCCCAGGGAAGTGGTTGAGTCGCCATCCGTGGAGGTATTTAAAGGACAGTTGGATGAGGTGCTTATGGACATGGTGTAGTGGTGGTCTTGGTAGTGTTAGGTTTACAGTTGGACTCGATGATCTTAAAGGTCTTTTCCAACCTATAAAATTCTGTGATTCTGTGATCCCTTTGATCAGTTTGGATCAACTATCTTGGCTGTGTCCTCTCCCAGTTTCTTGTGTGCCCGGCAGAGCATGGGAAACTGAGAAGTCCTTGACCAGTGTAAGCACTGCTTAGCAACAACCAAAACATCAGTGTGTTATTAATAGTATTCTCATACTAAAATCCAAAACACAGCACTATACCAGCTACTATAAAGAAAATTAACTCCATCCCAGCCAAAACCAGCACAATTAATCATCAAAGGTTAATCAATTATTTAACCCTGAAGACAAAGAGGGAACCTGGAGCCATTCAGGGGAGAGAGGAGGACCAGAAACTTTTTCTGTGTATTGAAGTCTTCATGTGTAGGTAGGAAGTGTGAGCCAAACTTTTGGCAGAGAGAAAGAACCAAAGAAGATAGAGATGGCAGGAAGCCAAAATGAGAGGTTACATGTGGTAAAGGTAAAGAAGCAGGGCTTTTGAGAAACAGCTTTAAGGAAAGAGTGTGGAAATGAGGAGAGGAATACAGATTAACTGGGATAAAATGAGGACACATATGGTCAGGATGGACAAAAACTGAAAGACAAGTAATCAAAGCTAATGACAGCTTCTAGCAAACCTCACATGTATCACCATGGTTTTTTTTCTGCTGCTTTATATCTGCAAAATCTCACAGATCTGGACACAATACATCTGAAGGACACAAGAGTTATCACCAGCATCCTGATATTAAACAAAGGTTTTATTGTGATAACTCTGCAAGACAAACTTGTCCTCAAACTACTTTTTTCCATGATCATGAAGATTCCAAAGTGTTTCCAAACCTGAAGCTTAACGTTATTGTGCAAATACTCAGGACAGAATGTTTGTTGAAAGGGGGAAGAAAAAACAAAAAAAACCATTATGTATTAGGATTTTGGCTTAGGGTAATGCTCATGAAGGGAATCAAATCTCCTAAACAAGGTGGTCACTGACTAGCTGGTAGCAGTTGGAGTCACTGTTGCAAGGGTCCTTGCAGTGATATCTTTAGCTGAACTGGGAGAAAGTCTCCCAAACCACTGTTCTACTCAGTTCCTATAATCAAATTTACCATGGTCTCAGGTGACCATCCCAACACATGCAGCATTTACTGTTTCTATTGACCACTTGCAAAAGTTCTATCTCTGCACAATTGGATCAATTCTGCAACAGGAATCAGCTGGATAAGCTTTTGGGATGCTTTGCCCAGGATGTTAATTCACAAATATAAGCATACAAATGTGCAATAGGGAGTTAACAGAACTGTCCAAAATTCCCACCCAGAAGGTTCCTGTAATAGTCAAATGTTTAATTGTGAAGATTCAGTGAAACGCCCTGTTTCAAGTCCTTTATCTAAAACTGTTATCTCAAGATCGTTATGTCTTCTGTGTAGATGAGTGGCTAGGGAGTTGCTGGACCATGTAGAGAATTAATGACTGAAGTGCACTGCATGTGCCCATAGGTCCAGCCCTGATACCATGCTACTCCACAATTCTAACTAAAGAACAAACCTGATTTTTGTACTTGTAACTCACTTACAACTTAAGTCCCATGGCACTTTCCATAAGCTCATGTGGGGTCAGGATATGTTTAGGTTAAACTGAAGCACTGGGTGGGGTTTTTTTGTTTGTTTGTTTCTTTGTTTGTTTTTAATCATATTAACAATATTCTGTTTTGTCAGGTATAATATTGTTGGGGTTTTGTTTTGGTTTGGTTTGGTTTGGTTTTTTAAAGAGAAAGATATATCTCTATGAAAAACCATTTCTATGAAGCATAGCAGTTACACTTTGAAACCAAAATTATTTTGGATATAAGTTTTTTGTTTCCTCAAAAATATGAGATTTTTATGGGGGAAATAATTCTGGCTAGTTTTAGTTTTAATGTACAACACAAAGTGTAATGCACATTTGTAAATACCCAAATTTGCTTTTTATATTTGCATAAAACCCTACCTGGCAGGTATACAGGCTACTAATCTTATGCAGCTTCTGAGAAAAAAGTTACAGAATTCCTTTTCACTTAAGTACCTAAAATAGAGATCTGTGCACTTTAAGAAACATCTGAAGTCTACAGGAAATGAGTGCATTTGTTGCATAAAATTTATTTTGTAATGTAATTTTACAAACTCTCTTCTTTAGATTCTTCTGTAATATGCCCTGTCCTTGAGGTAATGATTAGACCTAGTTGCAAAATTTCTGCCCAAATCATTTTTGGATCCTAGAAAGAATTATTTACAACAGAATATTTTTATTAAAAATACCTATATTCTCTAGGATAATTCCTGTTTATATAGAAGAAACAAACATCTAAAAGGGAAAATACTGTTATTTGGAAAAACATAACTGAGAACATACCCCCAGTCTCTTCCACAGGCTAGGATCCTCAACAAACTGTTTTTTATCTTGCGCAGATATCCAAATATCCCATGATACATTGTTCCCATCACAAAGAGATGACGCTGTGATATTTGTTCAGAGGTGAAGTTCAAACGATATGAGAAAAGGCAGTATGAGGCATACAAACTAAAATTTACAGGACATAATTTCTGAATTCTACTATTCTGTCTTCAGATTTTGTTTTTCTCTTTACAAATTCCAAAATCTTCTTTTAGGAAACACTCATGTTTTCAGATCAAACCTGACCCTGATGCACAACACAAGTTCAGCTAAGTACTCAATTACCTTTTGAATAGTCACGCCTTCTTTAAAAGGAATCATAAATTTCACCTTATGATAATTTTATTATCCCCAGCCTATTACTAATATATTCATGATCACAGCTCTTTAAAAATTATTTTATGACTGGCTTACTCATCAGCTTCTAACACACTTTTGCCTAAAAACAACACCATTTTTGAAATATTTACCTAAGACTAATGAGGACTTCAAGCCTAAGCCCTGTTTGCAGCAGATGTGTAGGCTTTTGTTCCAAAAATAAATGTGAAAAGAAGAGAATTGTTAAATATCTTATTAAAGTGATGATATTTGACAGAAATGCTTTTCTAAATAGAAACCTTTGATATCTTCCTTGAGATCTTTACTATCACAAAACCCTTTAAATAAAAATCCCTCTTTTTCTTTTTGAGAAAGAAACAGAGTTGCAGACCACTTAAAATGGCAGTCTAAAAAAGTATAAAAGTGAAATAATTTTTGCATGTCAATAATCTGTAGTCTGCATGAACCACTGTATATGCATGAACCAGGTCCTGTTGCAAGCAAGTTACTTTGTGAAAGTATCCATATGCCATGTTTGCTTTATGGCAGCTATTTCCTTCTGAGGACATTGAAATGAGCCCTTCCAATCATGTGCTTATAAAGGAATTGTCAGACTCTGGGTAGTCAGTGCTTTGAAGAAACTGTGGCATTGCTGTTCTGCAGATGACCTCATGAAGGCTTACCAACCCATTTTAATAGAAAGACTTAGGAAAATAGATCATAATGGGCTGCCTTTTTTGGAGTGTGATTGTGTTTGACTTCAGCTTGTGACGTGTTGAAAGCAAAGGATGAGACAAAGGAAATGAATATTAATGATAAATGCTCAATAGTCTTGGGAAGGCAAATTATTCAGAGCTACACATGGTCACTAGCAATAATTGGCATGTATTAGTAAGGAGGCAGACAGGTTGGGCTGGAGTTTCATTTCGGTACATATTGGATCCTAAAAAATTAGAATGGTTAGAATGTGCTGAACATCAAAATCCAAAAGACAAGTTTTATTAAACCCTGGGAATAAAATTTGTTTCATTTGTTTCATTGTAAGATAAATGAAAAATTAACCATGCAAGATCTAATCCAAATAATGACAGAGTACAAACATATGTATAAAACATCAATATTTACAGCATGGTAAAAAGTATCTATTTTTGATCAGACTAGAATAACTTAAATAGCTTCTCACTTCTTGTGGTAGCATTCACAAATATCTTTCATATCTACAGTTCTTATATGCATATTTTGTGTGTGTAAAATAGCTTACATATAGGTAGAATTCACACTGTACTTTATATGTTATATCATTCATGCCTTTCATTAAGTTTAAAAATATTTTTTAATTAACAGTTTAATTAACAGTTTAAGAACTATATCTTTTAAAAAGATAAACTAGCTCACTTTCTGAAGCTTTTTTTTTACATTTACAAAGCAAATGAAATGAAACAAAATAAAAACATATAGTTACCTTAAAAGGGTAAAAGGCGGAAAGTTGCATAGCTCTTAAGACTGTGCATTCATTTGCTCATAATTTTGCAAAACTCTGTCTCTCTGGGATCTGTAATTTTGGAGGACTTTTCCATCTATGCCTTTGTTATTCTTTTGGCTGGGGGGAGGGGGGAAAGGGTTTAAAATCTAGGCCACCAGCATACTATAATAGTAATGACACAGAAGGAGACCAGGGAAAATTTTAGAAGAAGATTTTAGGGTAATTTTTTCTACAGAACAGAAGAAACAAAAGAGAAGACAGGATGCAGAACCTGTGAGTGCATACTACTCTTAACCATGTTTTTGATAGAAGCTGTTTTTTTATGAATTTCTGCTTTTTGAAATGTATGGGATGACTACAAATACAACTGGAAGTGATGATGCCGTTCAGATGGAAACATGAAAATAATATAAAATATCTTAAAAATTGTAGCCAGATTCTGAATAACTGGACAAGTAGACAAAATTCACCTCTGGAAGGGTATAAGCACCAAATCCACTGAGGAGGAAACTCTGCATGATGGGCTTGCTGAAGCAAACAAATGTGATACACTGAAGACTTAAGAAGGTGGAGTACCAAGCCAGTGCAGAACAGCTACCAGTGACAGTCCGAGGACTCAATTCAGTTCATATGGCCCAAAACACAGGCCATGTTTTCATTGACTGTCCTTGTTGCTGAAGAAGAGATTAAATTGCTGGAACATATGGTCATTTGAGGTGTGGGTCTCTTATGTAGAGGTGTGTGCCTGGTTATTAAATTCTGAGAAGAAACGATTAAAAGTGGAAGAAGCCAAATATAACAGCTTATGTCCTGGATGTGATAGCTACACTGGCTCTCCACCAGATACTCACCTAACCAATGAGAAATTATATTATTTCAGTCTTGGTTTGTCCAAGTTGTGACAGCATAGTGTCATGCATAAAACAAAAAGATGCCAGTAATCAAGGTTCACCAGTTTTAACTAAAGTGAGGAATAAACAAATATCCAGTTGACAAAGGGCACATTTTGGAAAGCAAAGGAAGTAATTTGTCAGGCCCACAAGACTGAAAACAATGAAAGGATTAATAGAAAAAGTTTTGAATGTTTTTAACTGAAAGGTGTCAAAAATTATCTGGTATTTTTTAACCCTGACAAAGAAAGTGTTTAAAAGGCAAGGCTTCAGATCAGTTTTCTGAATAAACACTTCAAACATGAGGTTGGACAGTACAAGAGAACCACAGAAGTAGAAATACAGGTAAGGAAGCTTTGGTTTTTGTGTTTTTGACTTAAAAGCAATTATCCATAAGTATTCCTTGGTAGGTAGTTAGAACTGGAATAAATTGTGGGTTTACGTTGCAACCTTACGTGATATGAGGTCATTAATAATTTTGTTCCTCTTCTATGTAGCTGTGTCCTTCTTGAAACTTGTGGGAATTTCATAGTTTTTACAATCTCTGTCAAATTTGTAATGAATCATCCAAGAGATGCAAAGACTTTTAGAAAGTTAAATTGGCAAATAGGTAGCCAAAGATGGAAAATACTCTCACTTGCTTAGGAAGCTAGAGTTCACGAAGGTGAAGTCAGATCAAAAAGTAGAGGAATGAAGTGAGAAAGGCCAAAATTCTAGTATTAAACATTGCTAATTAAATTAAAAGAAACAGCTAATTCTCCTCAGCCATAAAATAAAAATTCAGGAAGGAAAGCAGAAGTGGATACAATCTCTTGTGAAAAATGGAATGAGATTAAACATAAATTTACTGTGGCTCAAAAACTGAACCTATAAGTTGCTTCATTTTCTGCTAAGGTTTATGATAAATAGACCAAAACAAGGAAAATAAAAATGAGGACATATATACAGAATTCTGGCTGTCAAGATAGACATAAATGGAGAGAAGAGCTCACTCAAATACAGAGAATTGGATAAACTCTTTCCCACAACTCTGAAGTAACTGGAGCATCCTGTTTCAGGTGCGATACAAAATTTGACAAATTTGCCAAGCCTGAAGTGATAAAATATGAGTCAATAGGCACAAGCACTGTAGGTAAACTTGAGAAACACGACCACGAAGTGATCCCAAAATTGATAAAACCTTTAGTCTGAGTCCACTAATGTGTATGACATTTCTGCCAGGCCTTGACTGGCAGCAGCAAGACTTAGGTCCAATTACTAAACATACTCAAACAGAAACCTGAGGAAATTAAATCAAACTGACTGGATACTCAATGAACTATACTTTTCCATTTGCAAACAGAGAATCAAATGGCTTACAAAATAGTTGTTCTGTCTCTTCTCATTGAAGGAAGAGAAGGAAAAGAGAGAGTAACAGAGTACAGGATAGTACATACTAAAACAATTGACAAGCTGCTCAGCTTGCCTGGTATTCAGACCAGGTGTTGGCTCATAAACAACAAATGAGAAGAAGCAGGCATGAAACAAGTGTTAAGCACTCATATATTTCCATATCCTTCCTTTCTTCGACCTATAAGGAATATTTTTGGGGGTGTATTCAGATTGAAAAACAAAACTAAAGAGTTTTAATTCAGTTCAGATAGCCTTAAACATTTGATGGACAATATTTTCCAGCTTTGCTTCGAAAGCACAGAACTGTACATTGTTGTTCTGTACATTGGGGTTTTTTGTTCTTTTCTCTACAGACCCTTTGTGAGTACTTGCCATATTTTGAAGTCAGGCATTCGCTAAGAAAGTAAAAAGCATTTGTGAAAAGTTTGTATAAGTGAATAATTTCACATTATACATAAACTATTCTGTAGAAGCAGAAATATCAAACCAATGTTCACTGTCTTAACCATCAGTCTTTGTTAAATATCTTAGAAGTAGAATTACTATGTGGAAATTCTTTGCCTCAGATCTTGCCTAGCTTCCAACATTTCCAACCCATGGAAGCAACCTTAATTTTGGCACGTCATAACTCTTTAATGCTTTGATTTTTTATTTGTCGATAACAAAGTAGGAACACAGAAATTGCATCATGTGGTATCATATCAACATCTTTGGTTTTAATCACAGGATAAGAAACTTTATACCTCTTAGTAATTGAGTATAAGACATAGTATAGGAGTATATTAGGCCATATCAATGCCGTAAATAATTGCTGGCTATGCCTACGTTGCTATAAGAGGTGTAGGGACAATACCTTGCTTCCAAACCAAGCAGCACAGAACAACTCATATTCTTGCTTAGATCACGTTCCCTTTGGTAGATTTCTTTTAGACAGAACTCTCTGGAGCCATCAAAACCTGAGGTGAGTAGTAAACTTACAGTGAGACACTGAATGATCAGGGAGCCAGTTCTTCAGCTCACACTGGTCCTCTTTTATATAGCTGTATAGGTTGAACCATAAAACAGGAGCCTATTCTGGTGTGGGCTCTTCATGAGGTCACAACTTCCTTCAGGGAACGTCTACCTGCTCTGGTGGGGGGTCCTCTGCAGACTGCAGTGTGGATATCTGCTCTAACATGGACCTCCATGGGCTGCAGGGGAACAACCTGCATCACCATGGTCTTCACCAAGGGCTGCAGGGGAATCTCTGCTCTGACTCCTAGAGCACCTCCTCCCCCTCCTTCTTCTCTGACCTTGGTGATTGCAGAGTTGTTTCTCTCACTCCTCTCTCCCAGCTGCTGTTGTGAAGCAGTTTTCTCTGTTGTTCAGCAGTTTTTCATCTTAAATATGTTATCACAGAGGTGCTACCACCGTCACTGATGGGCTCAGCTTTGGCCAGCAGCAGGTCTGTCTTGGAGCCCGCTGGCATTGGCTCTGTCAAATATGGTGGCAGCTTCTGGCATCTTCTCACAGAAGCCACCCTTGCAGCTCCCCTACTACCAAAACCTTCCCATGTAAACCCAATACAAAGACTAATCATTTATTAGATATTTAGAAGAGTATATATGAGGAATGAAGCTGAACTGGGAATCAAATTAGGATAGATTGCCATGCTTGATATTTATATGCATTGATATTTAAATCATATGGCAAAAATGTTCCTAAGTACGTAGTATGTGCCTCCCTTCATGTTATGGCAGGTAGTGGCCTTTTGAACTCATGTAACAATTGTCCTCATATTAATGATGAAATCTTCCAAGGTTTCTTGCTCTCAGCACTCTAGTTGGAACGCAGTTCCAGAGCCGTACTAGTTTAATGTTAAAAGCGTTCTTCTAATTATGAGCCTAAATGCATTCATGGTCTGTCTGTATAAAGTGATTCATGATATAACAATCACTTTTTGAGTGCCTACTTTATGCTACTTGATTTTTCAAGATGACACATACAAACTCAATGATGTATAATAGTGCAGTCTAAAAGACGAACACTAAAGATTAATTATAGACTGCACTGAGTAGTCCATCTCTTCCTTTTCTAACTTGCTATTAGATCCCTCAAGAAATTATTTGAAAAATTTATGTTTCCCAAATGTAACAGTACTCCAAGTAAACATTCAAGCAAAGATTCAGCTAAGGGCAACCTCTCTAAATCCTTTTATTTTGTTGCTCTTTCATTCTGAGAAAAAATAATCTATTGGTTAAACTTTTTTTTTTTAATTCAGTGTGCCTCCCTTTTGAGGTTGTAGTGACAACTTGCTAATCTCAGTGATTCTATCTATGATCTCTCCTGATAATGTTAAGAGTTGTGGGGTTTTTTCAAGGTTTTTTTTTTTTTCCAAATTAGTAACGAATGACAGCAAAGTGTTTGTTCTGTAGGAAAATGTATGGTTGTATCTCAAGGATAGATAGATAGCACAATATAATTTTAAACCAACCATTTTATATGAATGATATACAATATCATTTTATACCAAATCAAATGCATATGCTCAATGAATCAGATAAACAAAAATTAAAAAAAATCCATGGGTTATTCTAATGTATCATTGCCTGCCCACTAGAAGCATATCTTTTGTAACCCTACAGATACATTTCAATTGCCTCTAGTTTTGAGAGTGTTTTGATCTTCCATGACCCAGGGAAAGATGAGACTAATACTCTGCATCCATCCATAGTACATTGAGTTCTGGTTTTATTAAGGAATTAGATAGGGACAGTTAGAAAAAGCAAATATTCAAAAAGTTGAAAATTGAATCTTCGGCTATTGTCTGAGATTATATTAGGACATCACAGTTCTTTTGAAAGTGCTTTGAAACAGAATAACTGTTGTCAAGATACCCTTGCAAAGGGAAGTAATTAAGTTCAGCAAGAAGTTGCTGGTGATGCTATTTTTCTCCCAGATTTCATAGCATTGGTACAAGAGGTTTCACAATAGGATCAGAACAGTAAAATCAGTCATTTTATGTAATTCTAGAAATATTCAGACATTTCTTGTAATGACTGTGGTGGGTTGACCCTGGCTGGATGCCAGGTGCCCATCAAAGCCACTCTATCACTCCCCTCCTCAGGTGGACAGAGGAGAGAAAATATAACAAAAAGGTTATGGGTTGAGATAAGGACAGGGAGAGATCATTCACCAATTACTGTCACAGGCAAAACAGACTCGACTTGGGGAAATTAGTTTAATTTATTACCTATCAAATCAGAGTAAGGTAATGAGAAAATAAAAACTAAGTCTTAAAAACACCTTCACCCCACCCCTCCCTTCTTTCTGGGCTCAACTTTACTCCCAAATTCTCCACCTCCTCCCCTCCAGTGGTGCAGGGAGACGGGGAATGGGGGTTGCAGCCAGTTCATCACACGTTGTCTCTGCTGCTCCTTCCTCCTCAGGGGGAGGACTCCTCACACTCTTCCCCTGCTCCAATATGGGGTTCCTCCCACAGGAGACAGTCCTCCATGAACTTCTCCAACACGAGTCCTGCCCACGGGCTATAGTTCTTCCCAAACTGCTCCAGCATGGGTCCTTTCCATGGGGTGCAGTCCTTTAGGAACAGACTGCTCCAGCATGGGTCCCCCACGGGGTCACAAGTCCTGCCAGTAAACCTGCTCCAGCGTGGGCTCCTCTCTCTACGGGTTCACAGGTCCTTCCAGGAGCCTTCTCCAGCATGGGCTTCCCATGGGGTCACAGCCTCCTTCGGGAGCATCCACCTGCTCCGGCATGAGGTCCTCCATGGGCTGCAGGTGGATATCTGTTCTAATGTTAACCTCCATGGGCTGCAGGGGGACAGCCGGCCTCACCATGGTCTTCATCACAGGCTGCGGGGGAATCCCTGCTCTGATGCCTGGAACACCTCCTCCCCCTCCTTCTTCATGGACCTTGGTGTCTGCAGAGTTGTTTCTTTCACATATTCTCATTCCTCTCTTCCAGCTGCAGTTGCACAGGGTTTTTTCCCCCCTTCTTAAATATGTTATCACAGAGGCGCTACCACTGTCTCTGATTGGCTCGGTCTTGGCCAGCATTGGGTCCATCTTGGAGCCGGATGGCATTGGCTCTATAGGGGAAGCTTCTAGCAGCTTCTCACAGAAGCCACCCCTGTAGCCCCCTCGCTACGAAAACCTTGCCATGCAAACCCAATACAATGACCAAATGGAAAAGTCAGATAGTGAAATGGAATGCTTATAATGCCAATCATTTCAATAGATGACTGACATTTTTACCTGTTCAACAAAATGACTGTGAAGCAGGCATTTCATGAAGTGACGAAAAAAGTAATTTTACAGAGGAACTTTTTTTCTGTATATACAGGCTAAGAATGACATATTTGGCCATGTTCCTTCATGAGAAAAAATGTCTCAGAGGTGAAAAGGTTAACTTTCTTTGTAGAAATTAATGGATATGAATCATATGTTGCTGGTGAGAAGGAAATTGAAGTTTTTAGGATGTGGTCTGTGATCCTGCATATAATGTGGATAAGTAGTTTTGTTAGAATTATTAGCAAAGACCAGTTTCTATTATTAGAAATTAGCCAAAAAAAATGGAAATGGACCTGAGAAAATTGTGGAAAATATGGTAACAGTTTATTGTAAAAAAAATAGTATGAATGCTATGCAGCAGCTTTATTGAGTGGCCAGCTGATCTGTACTCAAAGCTCACAACAGATCACAAGATTTCTAAATGTCTGCCGTGATGTAACCAACATATACTCACATGTGAGGGTACAGATGTAACTTTACTTACTTTTTTCTATCTCGCTACGCATGGAAAAAAAAAAATGGTTCTCAACTTACATTTAAAGAAAAAAAATATTTTCCAGATTTTAATCTTGCTATAGAGATTTTTATTTTTCCTTACAGAGGATTACACTTCCTTTTCATTCAATTAAACTGTAAAACTTGATTCCTGTGCCAAATCTTATGCCTCTGAGTAAATGTGAGGATCATCTTTGGCACCTCTACTCCACTCTGTACAGAAGTTTATAGCATTATCACCTGCAGTTAAGGTCTTCACACTGCTGCTGTTTCAAATATTCTCTGTTTTAACCTGCACTTTTTCGATGCTAGTAAAGTTAATATAGAGCAGAGTCATTCTATATTGATCTGCGTTAATCCTGACATACTCAGACAGGCAAATTTACTTTCATAATACTGGAATGCCAGATGGAAAAAACCCATCTGGTCTCAAGTTTGGTCTTTGATAAAGTATAGTAAAGTGAGATGATAGTTTATGAAATCACTTTGTAAATTTCAAAAATAAACACCTGACATCAGATTTGCTGTTCAAAACATAAAAGTTTGGTTTTCCAGAAGTACTAAAGATTTACCAATTTGGATGATTTCAGCTAATTTACCTTTTCCTTTTTTTTAATATGGGCATTTGAAGTATTTAGAGAAAAAGGAAAAGGTACAGTACCTTCACGTTATGAAAAAAATCTCCATTCTTTGAAACACAAAGCTTGTTTCTAAAGCTATATATTCTTACCGAGGTAGAAATTACCACAGTAACATATAGAAGTAATGGTGTTTGAATGTAAAATTTCATGGGTAACATACACAAAATATAATATATCTATAAGTATATTCTATATCTACCCTATCAATATAATCTTAGTACAGCCTTATTGTGGTCTCTGGAACAGTCTTAAGCCACCCGAGTACCCTTTGTTTACCTTTCCCTGACTAACAGACCTACCCAGGATTGGACCTAGAAATATTTCCTTACTAACTGCACCTTAGTGGTCCACTTACTTAAACCACTGGACACTCTGTGACACTGACTCTCACCAGCCTGTTCAACTCATGTAGATTGGTCTGGAGGACATCATCACAATGGGTCTGGTGACTAGGGCCCTCCATTACATGATAGAACATGATTTTGATGGGAAAATCAGACTCTGGAATGACAGGGACCGCAGAATTAGGTTTGCTTTATTCTCCAAATTAAATGACTTCTATAATTAGGTTTTTACTTTAATTTAATTTGAATTTTTATGGGAACAAAATTGTTATGAATCAAAAAGAACTATGCATATATATATGCATACATACATATATATAATTTACTTTAATGTTTATTTTTCATTCCCACATTGTTCTACTTCCAAGGATGTTATGAGAGGCAAATGTAAATGTAATGAAAAGGATTTGCTATTTTATTTCCTTTTCTAGTTGTAGTCATACCGTGTGTATAGTCAACAATGTCATACAGTGCTTCATTCCAGGGGACTTAATTTCTACCTGAAACATCACATTTTCAAAAACTCCAGCAATAGTTTGATGGGTGGATGAGTTAGTTAAGGAAAAGGGACGAGGCAAAAGGCACTGTACTAGGATATAGGCGAGAAAGTTCATGCAGGCCAAATAGTGAATAGAATAGAATAGAACTACAGGCAGGTATATAAACAACTAATATCTATTTAATGGCTTCTCATCTATCCTTCCTCCCTTAGAGCTATCCGTATTTTATTCAGCAACATACCACATCTCTACATCTGTTTTTCAGAAATGTTCTAAAATTCATATTGAAAGCAATTTTTCATGGGCATCTTAAGGCCTCTTGGACCCAGGCTACACATTATTGCATTTATTATAATGGATCTGATTTACGGACTGGTGATCATCTGAAAGCATAAATCATGAATGTTAACTCAACCAACAAACAATGAAACAAAACCTAAAAACAATAAAACAACACAAAGTAAAACCATGACCAACCAATAACTGACAAATATTCGTATTTCACTGTAGTACACCTAACTGTATTACAGTGTTCTGTACCAAAGTACAGTTTCCATATTGAAATGTTCCCACATCTCAAAAAAACAAACAGAAGTTGTTCACTAGCCTGGAAATTTATAAGTAAAAAATCCAATCCAAATATCCAGTTGTTAAATCCAGCTCAACAGTCAACAATTCAGTCCAATTCCCATCCCTTCTTTATCTTCCTGGCCTTTTGCTGGACTTGCTCCAGTATGTCCTTGTCTCTTTCATACTGGGGTGCCCTGAACTGGACACGGCACTCCAGATGTGTCTCACCAGTGCTGAATAGGCAGTAAGGACAACCTCCCTCCACCTGGTGGCAACTCTTCTCCTAATGAAACCATGGAGGCTGTCAGTCTTCTTAGCTGCAAGGGCAAATTGCCAGCCCATGGTCAACTTGTTGTAGACCAGGACCCCTAAGGCCTTTTCTGCAAAGTTGCTTTCTAGACAGTAAGCTCCCAACCTGTAGTGTTGCATAAGTTATTTCTCCCCAGGTGCCAGACTTAGTATTTCCCTTTGCTGAACTCCACGAGATTCCTGTTGGCCCATTTCTCCAGCTCATTGAGGTCCTTCTGAATGGCAGCACACCTATCTAGTGCATCAACCACTCCTCCTAGTTTTGTATCATCTGAAAACTTGCTGAGGGTGTGTGCTCTGTTCCAGAATCCAGGTCATTAATGAAGAGGTTAAACAATATTGGACCCAGTATTGACTCCTGGGGTACTCCACCAGTAACAGGCCTCCAGCTGAACTTTGTGCCACTGATCACCACCGTTTAAGCCTGGCAGTTCAGCCAGTTTCAGTCCACCTTCCTGTCCCCATATCTAGCCTATACTTCATCAGTCCATCTATGAAGGTGAGACAGTGTCAAGAGCCTCACTAAAGTCAAGATAAAAAGAAAAAAAAAAAAATCCACTGCTCTCCTCACATCCACCGAGCTAGTAGTTTCATCATGGAAGGCTATCAGGCTGCTCTGGCTTGATTTCCCCTTTGTAAACCCATGTTGGCTGTTTCCAGTCACCACCATGTCCTTTGCGTGTCTAGAAATGTTTTCCAGGATTATTTGCTCTATCATCTACCCAAGGACTTAGGTGAGGCTGACTGGCTTGTAGTTCCCCAGATCCTCCTTCTTGCCCTTCATGAAAATAGGAGTGAAATTTGCTTTCTTACAGTCCTTAGGAACCTCACCCAATCACCATGGTCTTTCAAAGATAATTGAGAGTGGCCTTGCAATGACATCAGTCAGGTCCCTCAGCTCTTATGGGTACATCCCAAGATGAGTTCATTTCCTTGCAAACATAGCTAAAAAAAAAAAAACAACCAAACCTTAATCAGTGTATCACACAACGAAGCAAAGCATTTAATACAATATACTCAGGACTGAAATATTTTCTTACGTCTTCATTAAACAATATTAAATCTCAACAGTTTAAATCCAATTGCGCATTTGCACTGCAGAACAAAACCAGAGCTCAAAGCTGCTGTGGTTTCCTAGCAAAGGAGAAGTGACTGAAATTATACGAGCTTCAGAAAACTAGTGATTTGACAGGGGTTTTGTTTATTTGTTTGTTTGTTTGTTTGTGAATATTAACTGAATGACCCTCTTCTTTCTTACACCACCCAAAGGATTTCAGGTGCCATGGTCAGCATGCTGCGGTAGCTAACTCTTGAGACAGGCTGTTTTGGTAGCCCCTCCTCTGCCCTCTCTTGGGTCAAAGGAGCTCAGCCCCTTACACTTTGGTTTTACATGTGAGCCACTTGCCTCCCACCTGCTTGCAGCATCCGACAGAAAAGGTGTTGTTTATTCAGCTGCTGCAGCTGGGAAATTTACGGTGGAGACCCAGCATACTGGGATCTGTCTGGCTGCTCTCACAATATGGTACTTTTCTGCTTCCAGTTTTTCGATGCTGAAGCAGTGTTGTTGCCATTGGCAACCACAGCCTGCTACTAACGTGCAGCCATTATGTTGCAGAACTATTGAACACCAGATGAAAGTGCTGTTTGGTGGTAATTTGTAAACAATACATAGCATGACCATCACCAAGAAAGATTTTCTAGGAGAAAAGAAGGATTTAGAAACCAAAACCATTCTGGACTTTGTCAGTCTTAAATTGTCAGATGTAAAAACACACACATAGGAAAAATATGTTAATTAACATTATAGAGTATGTAGAATTTTTAGAAATTCAGAAGGACTCAAATATCCAAACTTCATTTTATCATTTAACTTTGGACTAATTAAACACCAACAAAATTATATCAAGCAACTACTATGAAATGCTCTTTAATAATTCTCCTGGTACAGGTAGTCACATCATAACTGAATGTCAACCCATCATTAGGGACTGGAAAAAAAGTAATTTCCCTAACAGAGAAATTAACTAAAATGCCACAGAGTGTTGTTGGGATTTTTTAACTGATCATGTTGAAGTCACTGATTGTACAAAACCAGCCTCACCGGGATAGAGAAAGGTTGATAAATTTTGCAATAACAATGTCTCATAAACTGCCTTTTGATTTGGGGAAACTAAATTTTAATCCGTGGTAACAGACAGAAGTCTAAACCACTAACCAAATATATGTTTGGAAGTTTCTTGAATAATCATGAGAATAATAGAATGGCAGAATGGCAGTGAGTTGATCCATCTAAACTACTCCAAATCTAGGCCAACAACTAAACGTATCAGAACATTGCTCTATATTTCAAAAATTAAAAAAATATTTTGGCCAGACTAATTACATGTTTCCCCCTACTGATCAGGTTTCCTGTGATTTTTTAAAATTTTTATCCTTTCAAATGGAATTATGTGAAATAAAGACCAACTTTAAGAGCTCCACTAGATACACTTCTGAAATATTAAACATCTGGGATCAGAAGAGTCAACTGTTGCAAAATGTTCTATTTACTTCAGTGGAGCTATGTTTATTTTTGCCTGATGTAGAAAAAAAATTAATACAACTCACCTGTCTTTAGGTGTGCAGCCAGGGCTTTTAGGCAGCTAAGCCATTCTCTTCAATTCCTCTCGCTTACTGCCGTATTTGCCAGACTTATGCTGATACTCACTCAGGGCTTACAATTGAATCATATTAGAAACTACAGGAATAGGTTCAAGAGGACATAGCCAAGATGCTACATAACTGAACTTCTTATTTGTGTCTAACTTCCAAAGCTTTATCAGTGGTGTCTGAACTGACAGTCTCAGAGTAGGCAACGTATCAGCTTTGTGATCTCCTCTGGCCTGGACTCAATCCTCAATGTATCTCTGGAGGTGCATGTGATCCCCAAAGTCAGTTTCTTGGCCACTGACTCCATCCAATATAGAGGGATGTTTCTGCATTACTATCAGATAATCCTTAGCCTTGAGGATTTCACTGGAATTCATCAACATCTTTGGCAAATACTTCTGTTAATTCATCATCTTGCACAAATCCCAGGTCACCAGAAGTCAGAGCTTGCACACATTCTTCTGATGAGTTGACGTTCCCAGAATACTGTAGGTCATATAAGCACATCCTTCAGAATCTCCCAAATATACTACTGTGTATTTCTCACAGTTGTGGATCTATGGCATGAAAATGTTGGCCACCTGGAGTGATTGTTTTACTTTGCAGACCAAATTTGGAGACAAGCTCCTAGGGTCCGTGCACAGGGTCTGTAGTTCTGTCCCAACCTGGCCTTAGCACCCAATTCTTCCCTGGTGACTGTTTTCCTCAGTAAGAAGTAAAACCTCTGTCAAAGTCTCTCTGCATGTGATCAACCTCCTCACAATCCAGGTAACAACATGCCAACCATAACTACTATGACCTATGACTGCTTGGTTCAGACAGAGGCAATGTAGTCTAAGGAATGCAGAGCATTCCATGTTCTCCTACAGTTAACAGAATAAATCAGAATAACAGGAATTTTTTTTTTTTTACAAGTAATTTCCAGAAAGACGAGTCTAAACCAATTTTCCTATCAATTTCTACATGTCAATGCATATCTCACTTCAGGATCACTCTGTTACATAGCTTTTGGACTGTCTGGTTTTCTGGGGCTTAGCTGAATGAAGTTTAGGTAAATTAAGCTTTCTGATTCAGATTGTATGCTTGAGAAGGTCCTTGAATGAGTCCAGAGGAGGGCAACAAAGCTGGTGAAAGGGCCGGAAGGAGAGTCCTATGAGGAGCGGCTAAGGACTTCAGGCTTGTCTAGTTTGAAGGAAAGGAGGCTGAGGGGCAACTTCATTGCTCTCTACAGCTTCCTGAGGAGGGGAAGAGGAGAGGGAGGTGCTGATCTCTTCTCCTGGGTATCCAGTGACAGGACGTGTGGGAAGAATGGTTCAAAGCTGCTTCAGGGGAGGTTTAGACTGGACATTAAGAAGCATGTCTTTACTGAGAGGGTGGTCAAACACTGGAACAGGCTTCCTAGAGAGGTGGCGGATGCCCCAAGCCTGTCAGTGTTTAAAAGGCATTTGGACAATGCCCTTAACAACCATGTTTTGGTCAACCCTGAATTGCTCAGGCAGTTGGACTAGATGATTGTTGTAGGTCCCTTCCAACCGAAATAGTCTATTCTAATTCTATTCTATTCTATTCTATTCTATTCTATTCTATTCTATTCTATTTGAAGAATATCCTGTTGATGTTATTAAATGATATAATCATAGAACAGCTCAGATTGGAAGGGTCCTTGAAAGATCATCTGGTCCAACCTTTTGTGGAAAAAGGAGCCTAGATGAGTTTATCTACTACCCTGCCTAATTGCATCTTGAAAATCTCCAGTGATGGGAACTCTGCCACATACCTGCTGAGGCTGAGACCAGCAGTTCGAGAGTCCAATGGTGGACGGATACCTCTCTTCAGTGTTGGCCCCAAAACTGTGACAGCAGCCAAGGGATAGTACAGACATTAGCCTTATCTGGGTTGTGCATGAAAGAGAACATTTTGCAGCCTCTTCCAGGACTGCTTGTTATGAGCTAGTTTCTCACTGTGCATATTAATCAAAGTCTGTGTTCCTCAGGAAAAGGTTCTTGAAATCTACAGTGAAGATAGATAAGAGAATCAGGTATCTGGCACTGGACTATTGAACTGTGACTAAATACATGTGCCTCATCTACAATGGTGTCTGGACACGTTGTGGATTCCTAATATAGGGTAGATGAATGACACCCAATAAGACTGTGTTAATACAGCACTAAGGCAAGTAGGACCTTCATACAATTATTAAAAAGCTTTTCTGCTATAGAAATCCTAATACATATAAGACTGGGTCTGCAATGTCTAAAACACTGATTTTTATCATTTGTAACCTACTGAAAGGAAAAAAGGTGTATGAGGAGTACGGAGACTATAGGAAATAATTTCTCTTGCTGAAAGCAATTGTCTGAAATTATGAGAGTTAACAACTGACCCATCAAAGGAGTCTCTGGAAGCCATCATGGTGGCAGCGAAGAGTGAATGAGATGTGGATTCCTCTGATCTGAACCTGAACTTCAAACTTTAACTTGTCATTAAAATCCTGGGTACTGTAAAAAGTTATGGCTACTGTTCCCTGGCCAAAGTCCAAACAGCATTTGACTATGTCATTATTTTATTATGGAATAAAATAAAGCTTGAATTAATCAATAGTATTAAAGGTGTGAAGAAATCCTGAAGAATAAATGAGGGAGCATGTGACACTAAATTGGGATCTGTTAGGAGTTACATGTGAATAACTAAAAGAGGAAACATTTCAATTGATTTTGAAACAAATGGACAATGAGGAGAGTTGACCATAATGCTCATATGAGAAGCTGTATGTTCTGAAGTCTAGATGTTGTGAAATTATAGAAGGCTATAGAGAAAGCAGCTGCAAAGTTAAAAAGGGTTAGAGATAAAGGTATTGTTTAAGTTTTCAGCAGGTGCCTATTCATGAAAGAAGATAAACCATGTAGTGATGACAGAGATAAATCCAAGAACTAATGCAGGGTCAAAAATAATACAAAGATTAGAAAAATATCAAAGCTGATAGGAGAATATCAACAGGAAGAAAAATACGAAATATTGAAACGTAATTTACTTTGTTTTTTGATACCAAAAAATAATTATATCATATTTCTAGCTGATACTGGAAATATCAAGTAAGGGCAAAGTGGTAAGCTCCAAAGGGAATAACGTTACCTATTTGGAAAATTAAAGAAAATATATATCTCTCTGATTATAAAATTCTCATTATATTGCCTGGTTTCACTTTAGCCTGTTAGGAAACTTACCAAAATTATGCCTCTTCTATAGTCTTTGTAATAAAAAGGAAACTCATAATGGGATTAAATGCAGCATGGATTCGCTAAAGTTTGTTTTAAAATGTTAAAGCAATACAATAAGATAACTCATTCTCTCTGATAAATTATTTTCTAGACAAGACAATTTTATTAGGTTTCATCTATCTGGACTTCAATAAATAGAAACAGTACCAGATGGAAATTATCAGCCAATGCGAAGAAAATGAAGATTTGTTCTAGGATAATAATAAGTTCTGTAAAGAACTGTTTGAAATGTTGTTGTAAATGTGCAATGACAAAGAGAAAACTATCAAAACTGGATGAGACTAACTTTGGAATTCTTGAAGAACAAGAAGATGATTTAACGTTTTTATATTTTGTTTTGTTTTATTTTTACTGAATTACATCTGTTGACAATGTTAAGTTGGGAGACCATTGTGAAAACTGAGGACTAATAAAATACACCAGAAAAATCTGAATAATCTTGAGGAGTAAATCAGATTAAATGTAAGAGCATGAACTCAAAATGGTCTGAAAATTGGACTTCACTTATAAATTTTGAGAATTTTCAAGTGGAAATGAAGAAGAGGAGAAAAAGACTCAAGCTACCCATCTCTTAGTACAGAGTGGAATTTAGCTCAACTAATGTTAGATGGCTGCATTTTAGGTATTTATATCAGAGGTGATCATCCCAAACTCCTTTTGCAGTCAGTTAAGAGAAATAGGCGCTTTTAGGAAGTGAGTACTGCAAACAGTTTTAGGCATCTGCTTTGGGATGAGATGAATTTTGCCCTGAGAAGTGCTTGCCTCTGTGCAGGAAGAATAAATTTCTACCTAAGCTGTAAAAAAGAAAAAAAAAAGTAATGTTGTTTCAGGCAGGAGAATGCTACCTTGGCTGACTACGACATGCCATCAGATGTGACAATGAAAATGGCAAATGCAATCTTAAGATGCATTGAATGAGGCAGTAGAAACAGAGCAATATACTGAACTTCTTAAATGCACAGATGAGATTTTATCTGAAATACTCTGAACAGGGTTCTCACGATAAGAAAAGTGAGCTCTAACTGGAAAATGTGTCACAAAGTATCAGTCTATAGGTACATAAGAAAAAAGGAAGAGCTATTTAAGACAAAAAACAATACTAGCATGTAGAACCATAAATTGATGATGTATATTTTAGGGTGGAGACTAGAAGAGTCTTTCTAACCATCAGAAGATTAAGTATACAATTTACAACTTTTTTAAAAAATGGTTGGATCAGAACAAACTCTAATATGAAACTTCATCAGTTTATGAAACGGATTATAGCATGTATGCAAAACACACACTTGACTTGATAGTCCAAGAAACCCAATCCTGTTAAAATCTCTGATAGTGTATTAAGGGAACTATTGTTTTGTGAAATATTTCAGCAAGGACAAATCTGTGCCTGCAGAGACAATGTGAAAAAAATACTTTTGCAAATGTTAATGCCTCATAAAGAAAGGGTTTAAGTAGGGAAAATGATATAAAAATGGCTGCAAACTAGAAAAAAACCACAATGTTATCAAATTTTGGGAGCATTCACATCTGAAAGAAAAGTGGAAGTGAAGTTTTATGATTCAGTCCCATCCCTAATTAAAAAACATGATTACTGTCTTTTATAATGAAAAGCTAATTTCACATGGATTGTTTAATTATTTTTTTTACCCAAAGTTAAAATACTAGTTAGTAAATGTTGAACATATTTGTTAATAAGCAGGATTTTCAATTTACATTTTAATACCTTTTTATTTCATACTATAATTTAATTACAAACATAAATTACATGCAATAATTAGTAATATGGAGAGCTGGTATAGCAGGTTGAAATTTATTTTACTGAAATTTGCCATTTAAAAGTGAGGCATATAATGTGGAATTCTGTGCCACACCTTGGAGACCTAAATTTAGGCAGTAAATGAACCTAGCAGGATAGTGTTCAAGTTCAGAACACCTGTATTTAGGTGTTTATATGTAAATTTCTGTACAGAAGCTAGGTGTCTAAGTTGCCATGGAGATCTGTGGAGATTTAATCAGTACAGTGAATGGATCCTAGAGAGCTATTAAACCCAAAGCCTTTAGGAGTGCCACTCCTAACCCACACATAAGAGTAGTGCCATTTAAGAAACCCTAGGGCATCTGACACAGGATGTGGAACAGCAGCTATGTGGAATATTCTGAGGCATTTCAAATGGCATTAGATGTGAGCATCAGAGTTGAGCCCTTAGCATAGTTAGTTAGTCAGAGTCAGTTTCTGGTGGTGCCTGTCTCCCTCTGTCCCTATGGAGGGGAACATAGGTGATTCCCTATATGGTGGAAGGGGATGGGATGAGATGGGATGGGATGGGATGGGATGGGATGGGATGGGATGGGATGGGATGGGATGGGATGGGAAAGGAAGGTGAGGCAGGGCAAGTCAGGGAGAAAAGACTTCAGACAGTAGTTGGGGACACTTCTCAGAATGTGGTGAAGAAATGTGAAAAAGAAGAATTAGGAAGGATTTCTCACTTTTTGGAGTGAAACACTGATGCTCTCACTGAACTTATCAGATCAGAAATGTTTAATAACAAAGGAAGTTTTGCGTGCAACACCGGTATAAGCTATGAAATTTATTGCCACAGGAGGCAAGAAGCCAAAATTGACTGAAGAAATTCATGGAAGAAATTTGCTTTAAAGTTAGTAAGTATAATGGAGTAGATATAATGTCCAGCTGGGTAAGCCACCTGTCCTTAAGTAACTAAGTAACTAAGAACACTCTGAAATTTCACAAAAAGAGGGAAGAATTGTGAGTAGAAGGTTATGAATTCTGGTTCTCCCTCACTGCTGTTCTTTAGAGGAACTGTTACTTGCATGTTACACCAGCCTGTAATCCACCGATGCATGTTATGCCAGCCTTTCATCTTATCCCAAAGCCAGTTTTCCAGAGCCGAGGCAGGACTCCATCCTGACTTTCTGTTGAATTCATTTGGCCATGTGACATGATCACTCACTGGAGATACTTTAAGAAGACAACAAACTCCATCCCGCTATTTCTTCACCTTATTTATTTCAGTCTTCATCCTTACAACTTACCTCACCTGTTTTCCTGCTCACTTTGTAGCTGCTGGTGGTGTAATTTCTAATCTACATTTCTGTTTTACCGTACCCCTCACCCTCTACACACGCACATACACACATGCACACACACACACACACACACACAGAGGTGTAAGTCCTTGATTTTCTTTTCCATTTTATTTCCTCTCTGTTCTTATACCCATATCCTCCTTCCTGCTCAAAAAGGTAGAAACAGATCAAGCAAACAGCAGTACCATCAAGTTGTGTATAAAATGAACCTAAGTAACCATGTAATTATTCTCACTCTATTGCCGCTGCTCTTTATTGCTCTCACTTATTGTGTCATCTTTCATATTGTAAGACTGTAAGCTCCTTGGGGAAGGGACCGCATCATTTATTTTCTCTTTGAAGTACCTTCACCACCTCAGGCATTTTGCAAGTAACAAATAATAATAATAACCATTAATCAGGTAATGGGATCAGTAGAAAACACCAGTCATTGGCAATTAAAATCTTAGCAACAGTAGGCAGGTTCCTACTTCAGAATTTAGAAAGCCTTTTCTTTCTGCTCCTTTCTAATTAAGAAGCCAACTTGCTTTATCCAACATAAAATGCAGGACCTTTCAAATGGATTTTATTTGCCTTTACTTTTATTTTTTTTCCTTCAGACTGAAAGGATCAGTGAAATCTACAATCCCTACATTTAAGTGGAACATAACTTAAAATATATATCTGTTTTCTGATCATTCCAAATAGCAAAGGTGACTAAAACTGAGGTTATTTCAGTTGAGAGCACACTGAAATTGCTAGAGCTGAGGGTCTACATTATCAGAGGAGGTGAAGGAATTTGACTTCACTAGTTGCAATTGAAATCCAATGAGTTTTCAGCACCTAACTAGTATACTCAAGGATGACTGAATTCAACGTGACATAGCATTTCCATGCAGCTGGTAGCAAGAGGTATTTTTATACTGTGGCTTGTCTGAACTGTTGTAACTAGACAAATGAAGCACTTTTGCTCCTTTTTCTTTGCTCACAAAGGCAAAAAAAAAATGTTTTCAATAGTATTTCTAAATTACCAGTTGATATTAAGATTTTTTTTCCCCGACTAGTAATGACTAGGCATACAATGTATTTCTGCTTATTATCCATTAACATCTTATTCTATTTGTGTCTATATCCAAAGCTTTCATATAATTATTCTTTACAGCTTTAATTATAGCAAGATACCATATAATGTTGATGAAAGGCCTTTAATTTCAGTTCTAAAACTTAGAATAATTTCCAGAACAAATGGTAGAAAGATGTTTTCTTTATTACAACAAATAAAGTGTCTTAATTGGAAATATTGATAGAGACACACTTTAGGCACAGATCGTTATGTAATTCTAGTGAATACATCAGTTTAATCTCCGAACACTTCCCATTTTCCCCAAGATCTATTTTTTTCCCTCTCCAGTTCTATCATTCTTTCCTGCATAATCTAAAGTCTTGTTCTGCTTAGCTTTAGCTGTCTGTTTTCTTCCCCCTGACCTTTATATTCATATTTGAAACACTAACTATTCATATATATTAGAATTCATATTTCTAACACTAATAAATCAGATACTGAAATATTTGTATGCCCCTACTTTTTCTATATACCTTCATATCGACTAATTGGCCCTAAACTAAGGTAATCCCCCTCTTATACCTGCTTTTATATGTAACCACATAAAAGGCATATGCACATAGCTTCTATATATCTATATATTAATAGATAAAACATAAATGACATCTACAAATAATTTGCGATAATTCACTCGCAAAAAAGTGGGGGAGGTGGGGAGGATGATGATAAATAAAATTAATTTTTACATATATATTTATGCCCATATATAACAATTCCCATAAAGATACAGATATCTCATATGTTCTAATCTTGCTCTTTTTTTTTTTATTCTTCTTGTCCAGTAACTCATTTACAAATTGGATTATAACCTCTTTGGGACAGAGGTCATATTTTATTTCTACTGTGAGACACATGGCAAACATTTGGGGATTAGACACTAAACCCCAACATGGATGACTTCATTTCTGTGCTTCATATTTCACATGCTGCCCTGGCTATTTCTTCCCACAGCATGTAACTTGGAGCAAGATGCTATTTTCCATGTCTTTTAAAATTTGCCAACACAGCTGCCAGAAGCTGTGGTTAGAGCATGTGGTAGCACACTTGTGATATTTTAATTAATACAGAATGGATAGCAAGAGTAACAACAAAGTCTTCTCTCAGGGATTTTATAAAAACTTAAAATCACAGTCTGTACATGGGAATCCTGGAGGGTATCCACTTTGCCACCATGTGATAGGGCTTTTGCTATTCAGTTTTATTGGCGTTACCCATGAGGCTAGCTGTATTAGCACACTTTCATTGTTCCCTGTTGTCATGTTTTGTGCTGAGTGAAATGACTGAATGCCCCACACTCAACTTTATAATCATTAGAAGAACTTCTCTCATCCATTCACCACAAAATACAAGCTAAGTGTGGGGAAATTTTTTGGGCCGGTTTCCCCTGAAGTTAGCATGTGGGTTATGCATAAGAAGTTATTCCTAAACTAAATGATACAGCAGGACTGGAAGCAGACTTATGGAAAGAAGTAGATGGGGAAAGGTTATACAGCAGCTTAGCCTTCCCCTATTATTTGAGGGCAATCACACTTTTGGCAATTGGTGCTTATGGAAAACACGGTGGGAAGAAGTAAAAGCTCAGTGAATCCATCACCTGCACTGTAACCCTGAGTTACTATGTATCTCATACTGTTGTGCTTGATATTTGCTGTTTTTCTTTTTTACCCCTGGACCCTAAGTAATTGCTATGACACATCCTGTGGTGTATGTTGGCACTCAGCTGCTAAAGACTCTGCATCCACCACGTCATCACTACAGTGCTGGGAGTGTGCTGTAACTCTTCTGTGACCAAGGCTGATAACTGATAGTGTTCTCGCCTGCTGGTTGTGGTATGCACGTACCCCTTTCTCCATTAACCCACACACCAAGTAACTAAACCATGACCTTGTTTGAAAACAAGGAATGCCTTTCTTTCAGCTGAACAAATGCTGGGTTTTTTATTTTGTTATGCTGCTTGAACTTGATATATTACAGGGCATTTGATTTACAGCATTACAGCCAGGACTTTCATTGTTAACATTAAGCAATGCTGTTGCAGGCACTGGTTTCACATACATTGCACTGCAGCACTGCACACTTTGGTGGTGACAGATTTTTGTGCTGTGCTACTCAATGATCAAGCATACATTGAGCAAAATCAATGAGCCAGTTTTTATAAATACATAGCTGATGATTACATTTCCCTACCCAGCCTCATCTGCAGTCTCATGCCTTGCAGCTCACTGTCTTTAACCAGCGTATGCCTCTGATAACTGTTTCTTCTGGCATAATCTCTGGAGCTAGTGTTGAGTGAGAGTGTGGTGCAGGCTGTTCTTGTCCTTTCATGTGGGAAGAGTACTGTGATTTCAGCCACAACCCCAGCAGTTAGCTTCTGAACTGCCCAAATTCTTGCTTCTTCCCATAGTCTTTAAACAAGGACTATGTTCTGAATTTACGACTGGCAGTTACTTCACTGCCTGTTGCGTTCTGTGGGCCAGTGCTACCAAGGATCTTGTGCATAGCTCTGTCTGGGGAGGATAAGATCACTTTTTGTGAGGCTATCTTTGGTCACACAGCTGCATCCAGGGGAGAAACAGTGACTGTGGGAAGGAAAAGGGAGCTGAGGAAATGCCCATTGGATCATAAGTTGTTAGGAGTCTCAGTATTTGTGTCCTCTCCTGGCTAGCAAACTAACAACTAAAGGAAGCTTACTCTTGCCAGTCCTTTGAAGAAGATGATTTCCCCAGCATGGCTCTGTACTGCAGTGCTATCTGCAAAAATGTTGCCAGCCTCTTTACTTGAAAAGGGACTTTGGCATTTTCTTTATGGATCCTCACTCTGGACGGTGGCCCTGTAATTTCTTTTTCACTAGAGGAATATTTGTCCTGCCAACCCTGCAACCATTCTTATTCCTTCAAGATTTCATTTGAGTATTTTCTGCTCCATGGTTGCCTGTGAATGCTTGATCCCAACATGCATTTATTAGATGATGTTTTCAGCCAAATGCCAGGGAATGAGGTACCTTTCAGCATCATTGGTACATCCTTTGCTGCAAGACTGCAACGTATATCAGGAATGGGAAAGTGTCAGAACATGGAGGAATCCTCCTTTCCTCCTGCTCCTTGTGTCCAGCTGCTGTCCTAAGATGGACCAAGATCCCTGATGTCCTAAAGATCTATCATCTAGCAATAGCTCATCTGGTAGGTCTTGGAATATTAGCTAGTGTAAGGTAACCTTAAAAATAACTTTACGTCAATACAGATAGCAGCTTAGCAAGGCATAATAAAAATGATAGAAAATATAAGAACAGATTGACTTTAGTTACGGTTAAGTAACTGGGACATGTTAGAAGAGTCACAAATGAGAAATGAGCCAGACAGAAGTCAACAGACCAGTTCAGTTATACATCAGACAGCTTAATTTTTTTTAATAGAATAACATGACTGAGCAATAGATGATTGCCATACACAAATTAGAATAACTTCATATTAATGATATCCAATTATTTTATATAGACTAATACAATTTTATATTAACAATAAGATAATAATTGAGAGGTTTACACTAAGATACTGTTCCCCTGTTGCAGAACTTGTATCTATGCCAAAGTTCCCATCTGTAGATGTCCTGAGAACATCATTGGAATATAGTCTTTGAAGTTAGGGAAATTAGATAAGATTTCATATCTAATATGTTGATCACATTTTAATGGTCTTCATGATAAAAATATAAAGATTTAAGTATAAACTTGTGGGGTATTTTTCTTATAAACTATTGCGGTGATCACAGATTTCATAAGCTGTTTTATATATCTATAATAATATATATAAAACCCACTATATTTTCTCTAAATGACATTGTTATTTATTTATTCATTCTGCACTTCATATTTTAAATGAAAAAGAAAGACTTGGGCAGGAGGAAGGTATTTATTATTGCACTAGTCTGTTTTTTCTAGGTAGGTTTCTTAACCCCAGCTTGTGTGTGATTGTCAGTAGTATCCTTGGGCACCGATATTGTCTGGTCACTTTGCTTGTTTAGCAAGTCCCTTTTCAGTGATAAACTGACTACTGACTACTCATCAGTTACTGACAGATTTGGCAATAGTAGGCAGACCCTTGCCTGAGTGTCTTCTTCACCTTGACAGTGGATGTCTCCAAGAAAGAACCATTTTGAGCAAGTGCCTTCATTCCCCAATTGCCTCGAGGGTTCAGTCACAGGGATGTGACATCTAGGTTTTGCTTGGGGTTTATTTTCAGTTTGGACTCAGTTGTTCCTGTGTTAGTCCTGCAGTGTATTGCTTTCTGTTTTTACTGCCTTTTAAAGAGCCTGCAGCTGCTGCTTATACTCATGTCACTGCATAATGACCCTGTTCTGCAGATAACAAAGAATCTCTATCTTTCCTCCTACAAAAGCATCTGATACATTTTTTACTGCATATACAGTTGAAAAGTTTTACCATTGACTTCCATATGCCTGTGTTCAAGCTCTAAGTAGGCTTTGCTATAGGATTTTTAGTCAGCTCAACATTTTTTCTTTCATCTGGGGCATTTGCACATATGGGTTAGTTAGTATGTGTAGAGTGAGTTCAGGCAACAATTCATAGTGCAGTACATAAGACTGTGGATCCAGACGTGCTTCTAACATTAAATGTCTCTATGACTAAATAAGAGAGGAAGAGAAACTGATCCCTGGCCCTGAAGAAAAATGGCACTGACTGTTTTATGTCCTTGGTTCTTAAGACCAGACCCTTTAATGCTGACTTGTCTTAGAGGCATCTATGTGGAGTACTCCAAAACAGAGTCAGGGAATAAGCTATTCACTTGCTCCCTTGCTGTCATTCATTTAGCAATGTAAACATGCCCTTTAAGACTCCCTTTGCTACTGTAACCAAGAGCGAAACACGCTACTGGGGAGAATATCTTTCTTGCTCTTCTTGATGGTCCTCTCTGAAGGTTCTTAGCCCATTCTTGACAAACCTCCAACACCTGTGTTTGAGAAGAGATCTATGGAAGACATTTACAAGTGCTGAGAGTTGGGTTGGACCCCGGGTTTTCAGATCCCTTTAGACAACTCTGGCCCTTTCATCTAGTTTAACAGTGACAGCCTCTAGTAGACAGTCTTATCCTGCCACTGAAATACTCAACCCGATAAAAGGATTGCTCAGTTCTTTGTATATCAGAGGGGTCACGCTATACTTGCTATGCAGAACTCCACTACTGAAGGCCCAATTTTCTCACAAATATAGGATGATGAGTTCTGAAGGATCATACCTTTAATTATCCGTTTTGTGAGACTTGATGTTTCTTTGTATTTTTTTCTTCTAAATTTCTTTTTACTTAGAAGAAGTACTACCTACCCTTTTCTGTTTTATCTTGATCTGCTTTAAACAGCCTCAGTTTAATTTCCCACTGTGCTTCAGTTTAATTCAAAATGCCTCCTACATGTTTTAAATTTGTTTACATTCTTGTATAAACAGAAGAGAGGCATGAAGATTACTTAAGAAGTTCCTTTAATTTATTCACAGAAATAAATTTCTACAAGGATCTATATATTCTCCTGAATATTTTACATTATGTTTACATTAATTTCTCTGCGTATTTGTACATTCTTTTCCCTTTTGTGGTCCTATGTTTATAATTTTTTAAGACCAAACGTATTTTTAAGGTATTTTTTTTCAAACTGTGTTCTGCGAGTTGGAAAATTGTCTTGAAAATGATGTGATCATTCTTCTTGAAGCTAAATTTTGTTATATATGTTGAAACAACCCTTACTTTTGCATAAGATTTTAACTTACCTGAAACAAATTTACCATTATGTTAAAAGAAATGACATCTGGTGATTAAAAGATTTAGAGATGCATAAAATGTTGTCACTCTCAGTTGAAAAGCTCCTACAAAAGCCTTATGGGAAATCATGCTTAAAAGTTAAATAGTCTGTACTAGAGAAAATATATATCTTTTGAACACTTTGTGCACAATGTGAAAAAAGCTTAATACGCCTTGTGATAGATGTGTGTTCTGTTGTACAAAGGAGCTGGCTGCTACATCGTGTTTTGCATATGTTTCTACTAAGCCTTTTATAGTAAAGGGACAAAGGCAGAGGGTCACTTTTTATTAAGTCTTAAAATAATTGGGTGATGTAATATAAACATTGTTAAATATCCTCTTAAATTAACAGTTTCAGTACTCATAGTTCCTTCCATAGATAGGGAAATTAAAAAACACGCACACAGTATGTTTCTGAAATAAGTTTTTAGCTAGCATAAATAGTAACAGTGGTAATCAAAAAGAGCTGGATTTGTTTCACCAGCATCTAATGGATTTCCAATTTAAGCATTATTTTACTCTCATATAAATTGCTCAACATATTAAGTACTTTTTTATAATAAAATCAATATGATATTCTAAAAATTGCATTTTATTAGTCTACAGACAAAGTTACTTGAATGTTTCAGCACTATTTAACAATCAGCCATTTCGCACTTTAATTTGAAATTGATCTTTAAAGATTCATTTTGTCTCACTACAACTATTTGTAAACATTATCCTCACTTTTCTTGTGTCTTCATTAGTACCCTGTCATCTTCACATTAGTTTGTAACCTATTAGTCATTCTAAGGCATCAGCAAGAGACCTTTCATTAGACTCCCACTGATAAAGTGAACCATCAGGTAACAACTGAGGTAACTGATCGCACTAAAATGAATCATTGATTAAAAATTACATGGAATGAAGAGGCACAAATACCGTGAACTATTTCTCTCCCTTACCTGCAACCAGGGTTAAGTGGTCAGTGCTCAACCACGTAATTGAGACAAATTATCATTTGAGCTAATCACTGTAAATCTATCAATAACATTTGTTAGTAAATAGATGTAGGCAAATTTTGCAAATCATTTTCTGCTAATATCCTGTTTCAGACTGTTCGACATGTACAGTCTGGTTGAAGGGAAAGTATCTTTTTTGTTTGGCTTGTAGAGTATCTAGTATAAGCAAGCTCTGGCAGCTACCATCATTCAAACCAGTTGTCCAATGAGCAGGGGACCAAATAAGCCTGGTTCCCTGAGGATCTGCATCCTGTCTCCCTAAAGATTTTTACTCCACTACTGACAGGTCCTTTGTTAGTTCCTTTGAAACAGAACATACTGCAGTCTCCTCAGTCTTCCTTAGCTGCACCAAACCCACAATGCTTTCCTCTCCATTTCATGTCTCTGGTATGCATTACAATAACCCCAGGTCTTTTCATATGAGGGCTCATAAGCACCCAAACAGTATCCTTAGTTTCTTTTTGTGTTTGCTGCTAGCTGGGCAAATGAAAGCACACTCTACATCTGGTTAAGAGCTACGGCTGTTGTGGCTGGCTAGCAAATAGTACAGCTGGTCAATTCCCAGCTGTCCCTTAGGGAAGACATTAATAGATTCTCTATCCCTTATCCGTCTCCTGATTTTCCTCAAAATTCATAGAAACATAATCTCTCAAATCTCTGCTCCTTTGTGAAATTTGCTTGGAAATGCCCAATGACATCAAAGGTTTTTGCAAGTGAGAGGGGACAGAAAGAGAAATGGTACTAATTTCCTTAGGAGAATGGCTTAAGAATAAATATTTCTAATATATCTGTTTACCAGCATGGCAGTTCACATAAAGTTTATTTTCTGTGTAACAAAATGGAAAGGACTGTGCCTTAGTCCACAGGGGATTAAGTTTAGGCCCTCATCTAAACAGGTTCTTTTTATGGTTAAAATAGAGCATGTCTGAGCCATGTGACGACACTGTATGGAGGTTACATCGGCACCCCTTGAGCACAAGCCAGCCATCTTTTCTAATGCCTTGACTTTAATGGGAAGAAAACCTGTATGTGCACTCAAATGTGACATGACCCCACATGCAAGAAAGGTCATGATGTACACAAACTCCTCTCTATTACATTCCAGAATAAAGAAACCTGAGATCATAGGCTGCAAATGAGGTACCGCAGCCCCATGGGTCAGGCTCCCAGTCAGGACTCCCTGGCGACCAGTACATCTGATACCAATATCAGTGAAAAGGGAAGGGATAGACAATTATTGCCATATAAGAGAGGAGGAAAACTGTTTTTTCCTCTCAGAAGGATATAATACAGGATAAAATATGAATCTTCTCTTTTCTTCAGCTCATGTTAATTTTCTCTGTCCTCATATTATAAGTGTCTTTAAAAATAGCAAAAAACCCACTTCACTTACTGCATTTTCTCCTACTCAGTTTACACCTTAATTCAAAAACAAATTCCTTAAATTCTACAGATCCAATCATCCACAGTTAGCATAGCCTGGAAAAGGCTTATTTTGAAAATGATTACACCCATGCTATGATGACTACAAAACACTTTGTAAAGCTTAAACAGCTGGAGGGAAATCCTGAGTCTGCAGAATATAATGAGAGCTTTTCCACAGATTTCAATGAGGTCAAAATTTTACCCCCAGCACTCTGTGATCTTTGTTTATCACACTCTTCATAACCATCCCATTGTGACCTGGCTCCCTTTCTCTTTTTGTCATCTCCCATTTCTTATATTTTAGTCTGATTAAAGGACTGTTGCAGAGACATGCCATGTTCAGAACACTTTGTCTTGATCTCTGATTTCAGAGGTTATATACAGCTGCAATAGCAATATGTACGAAGATTTATTTTAAATTATCTGTCTATTAAATATCTATTTGTTCAATATGATTGCCTATTTAATATTTTTAAAGATGCACTTTTGAAGAGACTTAGAAGATATATTTAGTCTAGGCAAAATGAAAGACAATGATCTCTTAAACAGAGAGATGTTGACTTTGTTAGGATGGGACCATTGTAGATGTAAGTGAAAGAAGAGAAAAGTGTGGTTGCTGATTGCTTTATGGTTTGTATCCTTCTCACATATTTCTTACATTGTTCTCTTTCATGTGGAAACTCCCATGGATTTATAGGTCACCATTAACATTTCATCATTTAAACAAATGGACAAAGACTGGACTGTAGCCTACGAACCACAGCATTGCATGGACAGTGTAATAGCTAAGCCTCCCCACATGCAACACTAGCTGATTTAGTCTTTTAATTCTATCTTTTTTTACATTGGGGTGATAATATCTGTTGCAATGGAGACTCCTTTCAAATAAGCAGCCCTCTCTAATAATGTTCTCTGATGCATGCACGGTTCTGCCTCACACTGTGATAAAGGCTGTGTAGGTGGCAGACTGCTGTCCCCCGTTGCAGAATAGCGCCGGGGCCTCCATTTCTCTGTGATGCAAAATGCCAAGTGGAGCTGGGTCAGTAAGCTGCAAAGCAAGCTAATTAGATGGTACTGGGACATAAACGCACAGCGATAACGAGCACTGACATTGGTAAGAACTATGATCTTGCCCTCCACTACTTCCTACAGAGTCTTTCTACTTTGTGGTGAGGGTGAGAGGGGCAGAGGAATGAAAACCCCATCTTTTCTCCATAGAATAATATTGTTCTTGTCCTTTCCGGGCTTCATAAATAAGGGAGAAAAGCTTCTTGTCCTCTCGTACATGGAAAAAACTGGCCTACCCACAGTAGAATACTGGGCAAAAGTAGTTAAAATTTACATTGGGTTTTGCTCTTCAAAATAAATTAAAAGTATATTTAATAAAAGTAAAAATAAAAGTATTAAAAGTATTTGACATGGATACTACAAATAATTCTGCAACTTTTCCAGCACCTGCAGGAATGAGGATAAATCATGTCAGTGATCGAAAAGTTTTCTGCTTGCCTTCTTATTCCTGTAAAACTAGCACCTCGTCCTTGCTTTTTCCCCCTCTAATAAATTTGTCTCTTGCTTTTCTTTGTCACATGTTAACTAGTAAAGAAAAGTGCTGAGATGGTGTCTGATTTCTTTGCCTACATGTCTGCAGTACCATCTTCCTAAATGTCGTTATGCTCCAATTCGCTTTTGACACCCATATTGCTGAACCCTCATGAGTGAGGCCATTAGCCTTCATCACCTGTTCTCACTTTAGAGGAGGGAAAACTGACTTGCTTTTCTACTGAATTCTTTCAAGTGGGGCTGTATTTTATTTTGGGGTTGGTTTTTTGTTGTTTTTCAAAGGATTGCATGATTTTTTTTTTAAGAGACTAAAAACTAACAACAATAATGAAAACTCAACAAGGCAACAATGTGCACTTTGGTACTATCAGGATAATGAAGGGCTGTGATTGACAGAGGCCATTTAAAACCCAACCCAAAACAAACCAAACATTTTTGAAAGAGGGAAAGAAACTGGAAGCTAAGTGTTAAGTGCGTGGCAGGAGAGGAGCAATAGTGATTCAAAGTTCCCATTGTTATTAATACAGACTACACCTGCAACACTGCAATGGCTGCCTACAACTGCATCACCCATGTCACCAGGCTGACACTTCCTTTTCAGTTCTTCCTTTCTCCAGCCATAGTAACTGTTGTGTTTGATATTTTTGTGACAGTTCCTCTCCAAGTGATTTTTTTTTTAGAAGAGAAGATCAAGTTTTGAATTATGTTTATCTCCCTATCTCACCCAACTTTCATCCAGAGTAAATTTGGTTGTGGGTAACCTGTGTGTACAACAGGGCCAGGGAATTTTAAGTGAAACTGTGCATCAATCACCAAGGATAATCAGAGCTTTGATAGCCTGATCCATCTGCACTTAAACAAAATAAAAATAGAAGGTATATAATACTATTAGAATATTTTGTTGAATAACTTCTGCACAATGTTTTATTCAATAGATTTCAGATGGGCATAACCTTCCCACACCTACATAATACAATACTGTTAGCATATTCATTACTGTGTTCAGCTCCCTTCATTCGCTCTGTGATGCAAATTTTTGAATTGCTCTTCACACTGGCATAAGAGAAGTTTGAACACAATGATCCTACAAACCCTCGCAATTTCTTGTCTCTTAAACTATCTGACTTCCTTTCTGACTCCTGCTGAACATCTTCTATATTCCAACCTCATATGTCTAGTATACTTCTCATTGAAGACCATTATTCTACATATTTATATTTCACTGCCCTAGACTTTCTTTCTGTCTTACTCAGAGAAGTGTAAGTCAGTAACAGTGTGTTTAACAGCTAGCCAATACGTTTAGGCTTATTCTTGTTTTACGCCCATTGAAAATTTCAAAATGAGACTTTACTATTCTTATGTGCCCATAGCTTTGCCACTATACTGAAACAGAGTAATAAAGGTCTTCCCAGTCTATTTATTCAATTGTAGTAGATGACGTGTAATTTCTTAGGACAAACTTAGTCATTCATTTGAATACTTTACCAAAGAGGATATATTTTTAATATCTATCTCAGTAAAGTTACCAAAAGAAAAACGCACCTGAAATCCAAATGTCCATTACCATAAATAATATATCATTGGTTTCCTTTGTGGTTAATAATGGAAGCCAAGTATGTAATCATAAGATTAATACTAAATCATGATGGGAAGCAAAATTACCATTTACAGTAATAATCAGCTCCCATTATGACATAACAACAAACTAAAAAGTAATTGAACAGGATTATTAGCCAGATCATGCTAATATTAATCAACCATTTTTATTGATTGAAGAAAAGCAGTATAATCCTTGACAGTTTTGTTATTCAGTTGACCACTTTATATAATAAACTCAACCAAGGTGATCTTTTTTAGGTCACCTGTGTGCAGGAGATTACAGTGGTTCTGTCGACTGCTATGGTCGCTTTCATATTCCAATTTACTTAATATAGGAATCCTGTATTATGTTCCATTCTGAAGCAAACACATTCTACAATTATATGTCTTATTTCTTGCAGAAATTGTAGGCCCATCTTATTAGAAATGTCCAGGATATATTATACTCCAGATTGAAACATACATTTTAGAGTCTAGCTGTAGACAGAATTCCTGTTAGCTTGTTGTCACCATGTGAAAAGAATGTAATAATTCAGCAGAGCAACTATGTCGCAGCACAAGAAATACTCAGAATTACATCCATGGTTGAGAATAAGGGGAATGTCCTAAAGGATGATTCAAATTAAACAGCTCTCAGAAGAGGATTGGAGAGGTATCACACTTAGCTCTCTGATCCGAATCTTAATTGCTTGTGTAATGATAATGTCCTAAGTCCTTGACCCATAAACACTCTTTTGTCTTTGGAGGTATGCCACCATACACTCTGATTCTTACCCTGAATAGATACAGGTTTTTCCTACATTTGTGGGTGTATCGCCTCTAATTTTAAAAATGTTGTCATTGTATTTTGGACATACAACAGGATACCATGAGTTCTAGGGAAAAACAAATAAAATAAAAAGATGGGAAGTAGAACCATTTTAAATCAGAACATTTGGAATGATACTCAATAGTACTCCTTCTGCCATTTATTTAGCATTGCTTGGACAGCACAGCACTGAGAACAGTACAAGTGAGTTAAGCTCTGAGGAGAAGAAGGCAGGAGCTGTGTAGGTTTGATTCACAGTAATGTTTCTTTTACTTACAAAAAGGTAGAGCAAAAAAGGACGTCAGTAGTGTGGGAAAACAGGTGAGAGTCTGTCTCTCAGTTAATTGCAATTCCTCCAATTCCTTTATGAAGGTTGGTTGGAACTGTTGGGTAGGAGTTGCCACGCGGGATAGGAACTCTGTGACAGGCAGACTACCAGATGAAAAACAATTATGTCAGACTAGGCCATAACAGGTAACCACTGGGAAATAAAATGTGTTGGGCTACAGACCTACCAGCTGAAAGGCATCATAGGACACCTGTACTGGGTGTCTGCAGCAAGGTTTTGGTGTCGCGGTGGGGATTATGCATGAGCAGCCTCTGTGAGGAGCGGCCGGGACTGCCCTGTGGCAGACACGGCCGGTTCCAGCTGGCCCCAATGGACCCACCACAGGGCACAGCTGAGCCCCTCAGCCAGCATGGTGGTGCCTCAGGGAAATGTATTTAAGAAAGGGCAGAAAAATGCTGGGTGGAGAGAAGAGGAGTGAACAATAGAGTGAGAAGCAACAAAGGGAATGCCAAGGTGAGAGAAGGAGGTGCTCCAAGCACCAGAGCAGAGATTCTCCTGCAGCCCATGAAGGAGGCCATGCGGAAGCAGATTTTTCCTGACAGAAACTGCATGGAAAGCCCATATTGGAACAGATTTTTTTCCTGAAGGAAACTGCAGACTGTGGGAAAAGGCCATGTCAGAGCAGAGGAAAAGTGCAAGGAGGAAGAAGCAGCAGAGAAACCTCTATGTACTGACTATAACCTCCCATCATCCCTCTTGTGCTGCTTGGAGGGGGGTAGGTTAGAGGAGGTTGGAGTGAAGGATTTGAGTCTGGGAAAGGGGTTATGAAAGGTGTTACTTTAAGTTTTGTCTTTTTGTATCACACTACCCACATCTACTTTAATTGGCAATAAATTAAATTAAATTAATTTTCCTCAAGTTGAGTCTATTTTGCCCCTGGTGGTAACTGGTAAGGGATCTAACTGTCTTTATCTTGACCCACAAGCTTTTTATCCTATTTTCTTTCCCTGTTCTGTTGAGGAGGGCAGTGGGAGAGTGGCTGGGTGGGAGTTTGACCTTAGTGAAAGCTAACCCACCACAAAGCCCCGCCTACAATGCATGGAACAGAGGCCTACAAAAGAAGCAGAACTTCTTTCTCCTTTTGCAAAATATTAATTCTTTCTAGGTACAGCATTGAAAACTAAAATATCTCATGGTTTTCTTATAATTTTCTTCCCATTTATTTTTAAACTTGTGTGTGCATGTATGTCTGGGCACAGGCACACACAGAAAAGTGTTAAGTGGGAACAAAGAGAATGCATTTGCAATTTCAGAGGCTGTTTATTCTTCCTATAGAATAATAGGTGAAATACCAGGGAAAGCATAACTGGCAAAACCTGAAAATATGCAAGTTTTACTTTGAGTGCAAATGTTTTTCCAACGATTTCTTATGTGAACATATAAGCAGTGTTTTCCATGCTTTGAACAGGATCATTAATAGATTCTATTAGTATTTTCACATTCCAGAGAATCTGAAATCTGTAACAGAAGGGCAAGCATCAGACTCATACTCAGTAAAGAGCTGTTGACTTTAACAATAAAGAAATGAACTGAAGAACTGTGCCATCATGTGCAATACAGACCTCAATCCAGCCTAACACAAGCAAATCCTCTTTGGAAAAGGTTATGTTGTACCTCAGGTAATGTCAAATGGAAATCGCTTTCTACGTCTCATTAAGAAGCTGTGGTAATAAAAGCATTGAGGAGCCTATGTCCACAACAGAGCCAAGAGCATGACTTGCAGTGTTACAGAGTTACATACAACAGTGTAATCTGGAATTTCTTTTGTATGTACTTAAATATGGGATTACTATGTAAAAGTAACAGGTCATGTACCTGTACTGCAGACAAATATGCAACTCCAAAATCTTGGGTTTATGGTAGTGACAAGATTGTCTTCCACTCTCTCTTCTATGAAAATGCACTTGACAAACATGGAGCTCCTTCTTAGCAGAGCAAAAATTTCCATTAATCTGCATTACATATTTAATACTAGTGACAATGTTACAATTACTTTTTTTTGCCAGCAGGCCTCAGCTTTTCTATACCATGAATGGACCAGCTCCTAATAAGAAAGAAAAGAAAGCAAAAATGCTTAATTGACAAACTTTCTGAGAAATGAAGAGGGAACACAACATGAAGGATTGGTACACCTCATCCTCCCCTTTCCCCCCAGACAGTTTCAGACCTGCATTCCATTTTCAACTTAAAAGAAACATATTGAGGAAAGCACATATTCACATTGCACTGTACACTTAAACAAACCCCAAGCATCCAGGTGGTTGTTTGCTTTTTATCTTATAATTCAATCATATTACTAACGACAAGATGTTTCTGTTTATTCTCAGACCAATATTCTCCTGTGGGTCTGGTTTTAACAAATATAAGTAGACACGTGAAAGAAATTAAAACTTATATCTCTTTTTACAACTATATATAAGTTACTGCTTGCCATACAGCAACTTCACTGTTACATAGGTCTGTTTCAACCTTCTTAATTTTGTATAGCAAGTCCAATATAAATATAACTTGTTACAAGTTATTCTGTGCTTTTCGCATCAAGTAAACATAGCTGAATATTAAAAAAAATATTTTGTGTTGAAGTGCTAGGGATTTTTTCCACACTAATGCAATGCTGTAGATGTCTAATTTGCCTGGAGATTTTTTATTTTCCTTTGGTTAACCTGATGAGACAGCAGTGCTAAGAGGATAATTGACCTCTCAGGTAAAATATGCACATGACCTTGTGAGCTTCATATCGGCAAATTATCTAAGTAGCAGCAAAGAACTTGTAAAGTTTAGTTTCTGATTTTGGAATCTCTTTTATAAGAGTCACATCAATGGGAAGTGTCCTCACAGAGTGGGCCTGTGTTAATAGCTGACACACTGTTGTGTATTTGAGTAACATCTTTTTGCAATGAAAATTAAGTTTAAGTAACAATCCTTCATGAATTTGTATAGTATAATGTCTTCTACTAATTAGCATCCTAAGTAGTTCATCTGTGTTATCACTAAATTCTGCACACAGTGAAAAATGGAAAACTATAATTTATTGGCCTGTAATTTCATCATAAATTCATGCATGCTATAGAGCCAATGACATTAAGAAACTGTATTAACCTTTGGAATAAAGTGAATCATCAAGGCAGTAACAGCTGAAGCATACGTATCACCTCCACGTGGCAAGGTATGGCAAATGCGCTCTTCTGAGCACAAGCAATGTAACAAAACATTTCAGTTATGAGTAACAGGGCATGTTTGTCCTGCAACATCAGTCATATGCAGGTAAATCTTAAGGATTTACACCTACATTCAAAACACAATTTGTGGACCTTTTGAGCAAGGAACAGAGCTAACAAGTGCTGGAACAGCCACAGAAAGAAACTGGCTCATCACTTGATAGTTCTATGCATTAATGTAATAAAGACAGATGGCAATAGATTTACTATGACAATTATTGCAGGGCCACTTCTACTGTCTTCTTAGCTGCTAAAGATTTTTTGAGTATAACCAAAAAACATCATTTGGGACAAATGTGACCATTTATAAGCATGTGCTGATTTTGGCTGAGGTAGAGTTAGTTTTCTTTATAGTAGCTAGTATGGGGCTATGTTTTGGACTTGTGCTGAAAACAGTGTTGATAATACAGAGATGATTTCATCATTGCTGAGCAGTGCTTACACAGAGTCAAGGCCATTTCTGCTTCTCACCCCACCCCACCAGCGAGGAGGCTGGGGGTGCACAAGAAGCTGGGAGGGGACACAGCTGGGACAGCTGACCCCAACTGACCAAAGGGCTATTCCATACCATATGGCATCATGCTCAGCATATAAAGCTGGGGGAAGGAGGAGGAAGGGGGGGACGTTCAGAGTGATGGTGTTTGTCTTCCGAAGTCACCGTTACACACGATGGAGCCCTGCTTTCCTGGAGATGGCTGAACACCTGCCTGCCAATGGGAAGTAGTGGATGAATTCCTTGTTTTGCTTTGCTTGTGTGCGTGGCTTTTGCTTTCCCTATTAAACTGTCTTTACCTCAACCCATGAGTTTTCTCACTTTTACTCCTCTGATTCTTTCCCCCATCCCACCAGGGGGGAGTGAGCGAGTGGCTGTGTGGTGCTTAGTTTTCAGCTGGGGTTAAACCATGACAAGGCAGTATTGTGCACTCTTTTTGTCAGGGAACAGAACATTTTTGGTCAATACTGATTAAGGACATAGTTTTTAATTACTAAAGAAGCGAGACAGTAATGGGGAAGAGTTAAGCAAATTAATTGCTGCCGACTTCTTGTGGTAGGTATCCTCTACAGAATCTGGTGTTAAAGAGGTGTCTCGTCCCACTCGGTGGGTTGCAAGATGGGTGACTCTTTTTGATTCCCCGGGGGTTTGTATACCGACAAAGGTCGATCTCTGCTCAACAGAGCTGCAGGGCAGGTAGAATCATGACAATGACTCAGAGGAACAGTCTGGCCAGCAATTTTATTAACTGGCGAATTCAACAAGTGGACAAACTTAACAAACTGGCAAGCTCAATGAATGAACAGAGGCAATTTGGCAATGGAGCTATTTTCTGGGCAACCTGTCACAATTTATCCAAAACTTATATATAGTGGAAGAGTAGAGTAAGAGAGAAGTGAGAAAAGGGAAGCAGAAGAGGGGAGGCTAGAGAAAGGAAAGGTATCACCACCCTTGGATCCCACAATGACGATGACAGGCGTGGCAGTCCTCCAGTGGTGGGCGCGTGCGTGGTTCCCTGGGGGGCGTGTCTTTTATACTCTAGTCCCCACCTCTGGTTACGCCCCTTGAGGACTTATATGGAGGACTTACACTTAAGGACTTATGAGGACTTAAGGACTACAAGGACTTACACTCCTTGAGGACTTCTTGTTCTAGAAAGTTCTCAATCATCTTCTGCACAGGCGCTGGGGGAGAGGGGTGGTCGCGAGGGGTCTCTTGGGTGGTCGCAAGCCCCTTCCTCAGATCAACCCTGTGTGACCTCTGGCCATGTATGGTAAGGTCCAGCAGAACTCAGAACTGCGCATCCTCCAACGTGCTTTCCACCTCCCGCTCTTGGCTCTCCCCAGTCCCATGCTCGCTGACCTGCCATCACCATGCAAATTGCACCTCTACCTCACCACGATTTTTGAGACATTAGCTCTTTCAGTCTCTCAAAAGAGGGAGGAAATACCCCAAAACACTGACATTCTAATTTGAGTTAGGAGAAAGCATTTAAGGAAACAAGGAAAAAGTGATTGTATCTTCTAGTGTATGATACAGAAGGGTGGTAACCTTTCCTCTACAGCAATCCCACTGTCTAAATGAATAACAATTATCTGACCTAGCTGGAAGAGGGATGTCTGGTGTCTATCTTCCAGAAAGGTGAGACACTCAGTGAAAGAAACAGAACTGAAGTTTATTGTTGAGTAGCCTTCCCAGATGAGAGAAAAGAGTTGATGCCTAAATAAACCAGATTATTGTTTTCTTATTTAAGGATGTGATAGCTATTTCTTCCTTTGCAGAGACAATGGTTTAGCCCCAGACGGCAACTAAGCACCACACAGCCGCTCGCTCACTCCCCGCGGTGGGATGGGGAAGAAAATCGGAAAAGTGAGAACACTCGTGGGTTGAGATAAGGACAGTTTAATAGGGAAAGCAAAAGCTGTGCGCGCGAGCAAAGCAAAGCAAGGAATTCATTCACTCCTTCCCATGGGCAGGCAGGTGTTCAGCCATCTCCAGGAAAGCAGGGCTCCATCACGTGTAATGGTTACTTGGGAAGACAAACGCCATCACTCCTAATGTCCCCCCGTTCTTTCTGCTTCCCCAGCTTTATATACTGAGCATGACGTCATATGGTATGGAACAGCCCTTTGGTCAGTTTGGATGAACAATCCTGGCTGTGTCCCCTCCCAGCTTCTTGTGCACCTGGCAGAGCACGGGAAGCTGAAAAAAAAAGTCCTTGACCAGTGTAAACACCGCTTAGCAACAGCCAAAACATCAGCGTGTTATCAATGTTATTCTCATACTAAAACCCAAGACACAGCACTACACCAGCCACTAGGAAGGAAATCAACTCTATCCCAGCTGAAACCAGGACATTATGGCACACCATAACCACTCTTTGTCTTTTACAAAAAGAGAAAATCTGTAATATTTTGTGTTATATTTTTAGTGCGGCAAAAAGCGATTCTCATAAACTCTCCAGGTTCTAAACACCTACATGTAGGATGTCAAATCACTGGGTCAAGTTAAGTATGTGTGTGCCTGCATTGGAAAGGCAAGTGTCTTTTTGGCTTTTTCAGACATGTATAACTGTATGGCTTTCTCACCTTGTTGAACAACCACAATAAACCATTTTCAAAATCTTCTTACTCACCAATATTTGAGTGGTTTAGCACAGAAGATTTAGTCAAAGACTCTTGAAATCCAGAATTTATTGAGAAAAGTGAAAGCGAAGTAATGTTCACTCTATCACAGAGCTATAGCTTTGCTAAATAATCCCTATGCCATGACATTTGGCTGATTCCAATTACAAGACAAAAAAACCCAAAGTAAGTATTAAAAGTTAATGAAGTTTTATCCCTGCATTTTTTTTGCTCCATTTGGAATATCACTTGATTTTTACATAAACTGATGAATTATTTACTGAATATTTCCATCAGGTTATTTGTTGAAGATACTAAACAAATATTGTAAAATTCTTTAAATAGAGTCACATCCTACAGTAGGAAATCGTTAGCACTGAGTAACAAAAAATTATGGAAAGGTACATCGACTAATTGTCTGGAAGACAATGATTACTCATCTAGCTCTAAAATATGGATAAGGAAACCGCATACTCATCAAATAATTAAAATATTGCAAAGCTGTTCCAATACATTATTCAATGGCAAAATGAATCAGGTCTATGCAATCACTCTAAATGGCCTTGGATATTATTATTAGGTTAGGTAAGATTGCTTTTTGCCATTTAGACGTGGCCTTTTGCCTTGTGCTGATATACATATTTTGCCCCAGTGAGCAAATAACCTAGCATAAGTAGACAGTAAAGAAGAATTTGAGATAGTCTTTTCCCATCTACCCCAAACATCTTTCAGACCTTGAGTACTCAGTAAAGACAGATGTGATTCTGTTTGATGATTTGCAAGAAAAGGAACTGGTCACACATCAAGAACACACAAAACACTGAGATAGAAAACACTTATTTGACACTATGTTAATCTTTGCTCTGTACGTGCTATTGAGAAGTGAGATGTGACACAGACACTTTTCATTTATTGTGTCACATATACACATCACGTACAGAAGGGCCTGGCAAAGAGAAGGAGAACTGAAAGTTAAAGGGGAAGGAGGACCTGGAGGGCTAGTGGTAGAAGAGGATGAAAAAAATGTCTCTCTCAGGACACCCCATACCATATTATTGTCTCTTACTATTCTGTACAGCAATTTTTCTATAAAACTTATGAAAATCTAGCAACTGAAATGAACATAGTCCCAATGTACAACTTTTCTTTGAGAAAGAAATAAGAAAATTGGATAAAAGCATTCCTTAGCCAATTCCAAGATCAAGCATCCAAAGATAAGATCAACTTTTCAGAGGGACCTGGACAGGCTGGATCAATGGGCCAAGGTCAATTGTATGAGGTTTAACAAGGCCAAGTGCAAGGTCCTGCACTTGGGCCACAGCAACCCCATGCAACGCTACAGGCTTGGGGAAGAGTGGCTGGAAAGCTGCCAGGTAGAGAAGGACCTGGGGGTGTTGGTTGACAGCCGCCTGAATATGAGCCAGCAGTGTGCCCAGGTGGCCAAGAAAGCCAATGGCATCCTGGCCTGTATCAAAAATAATGTGGCCAGCAGGACTAGGGAAGTGATCGTGCCCCTGTACTCGGCACTGGTGAGGCCACACCTCAAATCCTGTGTTCAGTTTTGGGCCCCTCACTACAAGAGAGACATTGAGGTGCTGGAGCGTGTCCAGAGAAGGGCAACGAAGCTGGTGAAGGGTCTGGAGCAGAAGTCTTATGAGGAGCAGCTGAGGGAGCTGGGATTGTTTAGCCTGGAGAAAAGGAGGCTGAGGGGAGACCTTATCACTCTCTATAACTACCTGAAAGGAGGTTGTGGAGAGGTGGGGGTCGATCTCTTCTCCCAGGTAACAAGTGATAGGACGAGAGGAAATGGCCTCAAGTTGCACCAGGGAAGGTTTAGACTGGATATTAGGAAATTTTACTTCACTGAAAGGGTTGTCAAGCATTGGAACAGGCTGCCCAGGGAAGTGGTTGAGTTGCCATCCCTGGAGGTATTTAAAAGACATTTGGATGAGGTGCTTAGGGACATGGTATAGTGGTGGTCTTGGTAGTGTTAGGTTTATGGTTGGACTCGATGATCTTAAAGGTCTTTTCCAACCTATACGATTCTGTGATTCTGTGATTCCATCCCCTCCTTTCGTTTTAGTTTTGAGAAGGTTAGTTGACCCAACTGTCTTACCCTCTTGTTTCAGACAGGAGTTTTGGTTTAGCTTTCATCTTCAACAGTACTTATTAAATGATGGTGAAGACAAAATGAATTTTTTGAGGATTGTTAAACAGAACTAGAGTCATCATCATCTTTCATCTATGTCTCAGTCATTCCACAGAATAAGGACGCTTTTTACCTTATACTTTTCTGTTCCATTGTTTTGCATCTCCCTTTTACTTATGCCTGATTCACCCTTCTGCACCTAGAATATTCTAAAGTGAGAAATAGTCACTCATATACAGAACTTTAATACTAATTAGTGACAATAATCATATTTGGTTTTCTATTAAATGCAGTATAGTCTTAGGGAGAGTCCATTATTTACTTTTTAATATGACCTCTAATACAAAGGTTCACACTCTGAAAAGTTTTGTAGAGGGCAAAATTCATCTTTCTAATACTGGGTGCAATTTCTAAGGCTCATCAAAAAAAGGAGTAACACTATATGTAAAAACAATTATTTTTGCATTGAATCCTGGGCAGAAACTACAATGCTTCTATTGTCAATCGAAAGATACACCAGCAAAGTGAAAAGTGATAACCACTAGGAATCATGAGTTCCAAAAGTCTAAGAAAGAAGAAAACTAAAAAACAAGCCTCCTCCCCTAAAAAGCATTTTGTAGTGCATCTGGAATTTCTCATTCATTTGCAGGACTTTTCAGCAACCAGTTGTGGAAAATAAGACAATAGAAAGAAGAGAAAGGGGAAATCAGAAAATGATTCAGCATCCCCTGTCTCAACACATGTTCCTAGAATAGTAAAACATTCATAATCCCTTGTCTTTTACTTCAACCCATCTGTAGTTGAAACAGATAACAAAAAAATGCCTTGTTTTTTGATACAATACTTATAATAGAAACATGGAAATGTTGGCTTTGCACCTTGTAATCTAGTTGTCAAACTGACCACAACTGGTTTCAGAATTAAATAAGGCTGAAAACGCAGAGAATTATGTGTGAAAAATGAAACATGTAGTGATTGAAATATCTGGGAAGAACATATTAAGTTTTGTGCATAATCTTTTAGGTAGCTTTTTCACATTTGAGATAAAAATTTGGCCATATTTTCTAAGAACCTCTTTTATCCCTTCTCCAAGAATGATAGTCCTCAGGTTTAGTGCCATAGGTTGTTGTTGTGGTTTAACCCCAGCTGGCGACTAGGCACCACACAGCCGCTCGCTCACTCCCCCCCGGTGGGATGAGGCAGAGAATGGGAAGAGTAAAAGTGAGAAAACTCGTGGGTTGAGGTAAAGACAGTTTAATAAATAATGCAAAAGCTGCACGCACAAGCAAAGCAAAACAAGGAATTCATTCACTACTTCTCTTCGGCAGGCAGGTGTTCAGCCATCTCCAGGAAAGCAGGGCTCCATCACGTGTAACGGTGATTTGGGAAGACAAATGCCATCACTCCAAATGTGCCCCCTTCCTCCTCCTTCCCCCAGCTTTATATGCTGAGCATGACGTCATATGGTATGGAATATCCCTTTGGTCAGTTGGGGTCAGCTGTCCCAGCTGTGTCCCCTCCCAACTTCTTGTGTACCCCCAGCCTTCTCGCTGGTGGGGTGGGGTGAGAAGCAGAAAAGGCCTTGACTCTGTGTAAGCACTGCTTTACCAGTAACTAAAACATCTCTGTATTACCAACACTGTTTTCAGCACAAATCTAAAACATAGCCCCATACTAGCTACTATAAAGAAAATTAACTCTATCCCAGCTAAAACTGGCACAGTTGCAGTAACATGGGAACCACTGTAGATGTTTTATCTTTCCACCACAGCCAGTATCAAAGCTTTTAGTGGATGGCAAATACTCCACCAATTACAAAGTATTCTGCTCAGAAGACATCCTCCATATTCATTTAAAGGTTACCTCTTAGTTTGTGAATTTATAAACTTCTAAACAAACAAAAAGTTTCAAATTTACTTCACACAAACTGTGGGTGATACCAGTATACATCCATACATCATTATTGATCTCTTTTTCTGGCTGAATATGCAGAGATGTATCAATTAAAAAAAAAAAAATTGCCAAGTTCCGTTCTTCAACAGTATCTTGCGGCAGTAAATTGAATAATATAATTGGGAAATGAGCAAACAAAATGGTTGGTTTTAATTATTAAATGTGTTGTAGTTTCATTTAATGGAACATTTTATTGTTGTTACACAATATTAATCTTGCTCATTCAGAAAATTGACCAAAGACTACTAAATATTCATGTAAAAATGAATTTTATTGCTTGCATACAACAGGCATTCTGAATTGATAGGTGAACCCTGCTTGTTATCTAAATTCGTCATCAGATCTTTTAGTCCCCCCAAATGAAGTCAGTTACAGTCCAGTGAAGTGGAGCCTAAAATATAGATAGAATACAGCTATCCAAACAGTATCAAAAAGCATGTAAAGTCATATGACTTCTTATCATCAAACCACTAAATAAAATTTATAAAATGGGTGAAAAGTATTAAGAGTCTTCTTCCCATCATTGATCCCATAAATATTTTTGAGGACATTTTTCCTCATCTGTGTTTTAATAAGTTTGCTTTTCTTAACATCCTTATTTATATCTATTTAGCTCTACTATTTGAATTTGGGAGGGGCAGGGTATAGATTCTGTTAGTGAAGAATGTCAGCGTTTAGTTTCATTCTGAATTTGAAATAACCCTGAATATTCCATGAAATTAAAGATCAAAATCATAGTAAAAACATTGTACTTCAACTAAAATACGAAAAGCATTTTGAAAATAAAAATCAAATCATTCAGCTCAAGATATATCAAAAAACATCACATTCAGTCAGTGATGAAAGTTTCCACCTTCCTTGCCTTGTGTGTTTTTTCTGGAAGGAAAGCACAATAAACACAATCAACAACATTTTACAAAGCTTTTCTGTTCCAATGCCTGAGTCCATTGAGGCTTGCTGATCAGTTCTGTTCGCTATACTTTGTAGAGTCTTGCCTCCTTTTTTTCTTTTTTTTTTTTTCCCCCTTTTCTCCTTCTCCCTCAGTTGCCTAGAAAGGAGATGTGGTCTAATCTCAGTCCAAATTATGCAGATGGGCTCTACTAATGTTTAAGAAAACTTTGTGGAAGGTCATTGTGTAACAGTGAACCCCAAGGAGGGCTCATCTGTTTGGTAGTCCAGAAAGGTTTCTTATCTAGCTGTCTCTTACTTCCATCACTGTAATAATTTTTAATTCAGTTTTAATACACATTAAGTTGTCTTATTTTTCAAGGGTGACAAAGTGACATTTTGAAGTGAAATCATAACTAAAAGCCACGTCACTAGTGTTAACTGAGATTTTGCATTTAAATGTCTTTAGTAAGAATTGGTGAACTGTACATTAAAAGTAAGTTTGTTACTGCTTAAGATATCATCTATTTTTTTTTTGTAAACTACTTATCAGGTAAATTATACTTCATTGTATAAAGCCTTATGACCTGCAGCCAGCAAGCCATTCCAAGGGCAAAAATGGATATTCCCTAAAGGTTAAATGCTGTAACAGAACCTGTAGATAGTGAGCTACTCATTTGAATTGAGTGGATCTTACATTTATCTGTTTCAGTTCTGTAGCAAAATCCAGCATCATTTCAACATCGCTAAGCATTGAGAAAACTGCTATTTCACGCACTGAAACCACAGCCATAATATGTTAGCCTCTTAATATTATTTCCTCGTATATTTTTCAAGTGTTTTTTTTTTAAATGTAAAATTACAAGTAGGATACAGGGGGTGCAGTTTAATTCCCTATACATAACTTTTAAGTGCACCAATTTATACTTTTGGCCTCCATCTGCTACTCCAGAGACATGGTGTCACATCATGATGATACAGCATCCCTATGCAGGTGCATCAGACACCACAAAAGTGTTAGAGGCACAAGATCCTTCACTTGTTCTTGTTTAGGCAAGCAATTCAAGCTCTTGGTGTCTGAATCTGAAAGTGATCCCATTTTTGTTGGAGATATGCATATACTCAGTTGTCAGGTTCCTAACCCTGAAGACATGGTCCAGAAGTAAACACTTAAATTCCCTATCAAGACGTCCTAAAATTTAGTTGAAATATTAAACCTCTTAAAAATTCCTTTGACTTAAGCACTTCTCTTCATCAAATGCCCAGGGAGCCAATGCTTTTTAGGGACCTACCAACCTGGGATACAACCAGTCTCAGTCCTCTTTTGAAGCAAGGTATTTAAAAATGCAGGACTGCTTCTGTTCCTGCCCCTTACTTATTGCAGTTGCCCTTTTCTGTGCCCTTTCTAACTCCACTCTCACTTTCTTGAAATGTGGAGAAAACACAACTGCACAGTAGTCAAGATGTGTACACTCCAAGGTTTTCTACAAGAGCAAGATAACAACCTATGTATTGTTTTTAATCCCTTTGTGGTGGTGCCCAACATTTTATTGGCTTTTCTTGATTGCATACTGAGCTGACGTTTCAGAAAACTGTCAATGTTGACCCCAAGGTTTCTTTTCTAGGTCGTGACTTCCAATTCAGAGTTCAGCAGATGTGATTTAGAATTCTTTTCCCTAGATACATCATCTTACATTTATTTATGTTGAAACTCAAGAATTTGGTATCACCTGAAAACTTGGAGATTTCACTGCAGACTTCTACTCTAAGTCATTGATGAAAATGTTGAATGAAACGAGTCCTCACATTGATTTATGGGAAACTTACTGGTGATTCTTTTCCACCCAGAAAAGTGAACTTGCATTCCTTCCTTTAACCTAATTTCTAACCAGAAAAAGAGCCTTTCCTGTTAAAACTTACTTTCTTTACTAAATTTGATAGAGACACTTGCCAAGGACTTTTTCAAACTCCAAATATATTATGTCCATCCTATCTCTCTTACCCACTTGCTCTTCAAAACTCCTCAAACACAAGCAGGTTTTTTGGGGCAACTTCCTTTTACAGAAGCCATTCTGATTCTTTCCTAGCAGACTATGTTTATCCAAGTTTTCATGATTTTATCTTTTATTACTGACTCTGCCAGATGGATACTCGGGAAAGAAGCCAGGCTCACTTGTCTGCAGCTCTTAAGATTCCCCCCAGAGCCCTTCCCATACCTGTGAGTTACATCGATGACCTGCCAGTCCTCTGGCACAGCTGCAGTTTGTGATAACAGGTTACACACTTTGGCCTCTGCTTCTACAGCTTCACATTTGGGTTCCTTCAGAACTCTGTGGTGAATGTCAGGCAGTTCTGGTGACACATTAACATTGAACTTACTTACTTGATCTAACACTTCCTTAAAATTTATGTAGTGCTTCTGACTTACTTGTTACAAAATAAGTACCAGGTGTGGGAATCACCCAACACCTAGCTGTCTGCCTGGTTTTTATTTTAAATACTCCACTATTACCTTTCAATTTTCAGTCCCAGCAGCCTTGTTCCATTTTGATTAAGGTTTAACTTGTTCTTTCTGTGCAGGTTCTTTTGTTCCCCTTCCTAACATCCTGAATTCCTCATCCGTCCAGCACAATCTCATTCATGCATTGAGACATTTGATTCCCGGCTACCTCCTGGGCCTCACACGTGGGACTAGAAATATTTCACAGAAACCTATGGTGGAACCCCAGGATGTTGGTCTCTTGGATTGTGGCCTGAATTTAGCCTCTAGAATGTTTTTCCTACACTCCCCTATATCATTAATGACATGGACCACAGACCATGACCACCCGCTGCTTTTCTGAATATGTTGTGAAGTTCACTGTGTTTGCACTCAGCAGGCAAGTTACCATCCAGTTTTCTCAGACATCACAGACCTATCGTCTATATCTAATAGTCAAATCACCCACTACCATCATCCACTTGAAGTACTCTTCTGATGTGACAGCATCACCTGTGTGAGACAAAAAAACAGTCCTGAGAGCAGAGACCGGAATATTTGTGCTGTAATCAGTCAGAATAAACTTAGGGAATTTATCACCATTAGTTTTCTGATCAGTGTCACTTTCATGCAAAATGGCATGGCATCCAACTTTAAGAATGGGTATGTAAGGGTGGGTAGTACACTAAGAAAGCACATTCTGAACACATAAATTTATTAGGAAGAAACTGTAGGTCAAATCCCCTCAAGCTTAAAGAGGTCTAAACCCCAGGTCTCTTCCTTGGTTTAAATTGCAGTTTAATTGCCAGACCCAGTACAGATACAGATATGTACAGATCTATGTATGTATATCCAGAACCATATACCTTAAAAAATGTTCAAATTTAGAGAAGTGAACAAATATTGTGATATATGTGGGAACCCATACAGGTTTGATTGGACTGGAATTCAGAATTTTTAATGAACATTATATAAAGAATGTCTTATGCTTATAAGCATTTATATGTTTACAATAATGCTTATTAGAAGTGAAAATTTCACAATAATGTGTCTGTGCAAGACTGAGCACTTACCTCAATAAACTAAATTTGTCTTCCTTCTTCTATCCTCATGGCCATGAAAGTTGTATTCATCAAGTCTAGAATATATACTACATTGTCATGGATGTAACTAAATTGAATGGTTCAAGATTACTCTCATACTAAAATATGTGCACATTATATTTTTATAACAGTATAAATTGTTCATATATTTAAAAATGAGAGCTACTCACAGGTAATTCTTTAGTAAAATGAAAGCTAAATTCATCAAATATGTTCCTGTCTCTGTGAACATTCCCCTGAGTTTTACAAAGATACAGCCACATTTTCTTTGTACCAGATTTCTCTCTCTTGGTGTACCTAACTCTAAAAGGAAAGTTGCAATAATGTCTATGACCTGGTTTTTAAGTTGCTTAATGTAAAAGTAGCGGTGGCTAAGTCTCATTGCTTTGTCTGGGCCATTTACAGATGCTAATGAATTCTCATATAGCACAAATGTGATTAGAAATGCACTAAGTAAAGGAGATTGATCTCTGCAATAGTTAATGAAACTGAGCTGAAGAATAGAAAAAAACTGCTGCAGATCCAGTTTTTGCTGCCCAGAGTGTTGCTCACCCTTGGCAGACCACCTCATTTACCACGTGTATGACTGATGTAGTATCATGAACCACCTTTATCTGGGAATAAAGGTTATGAAGATCAGGATGCAATGAGACTTTGAGATGTTTTCACAACTCTTCAACACACTTTTATTACTAACTGTAATGCAGCAATCTACCTTTTATGAATATTAACACAGCAATTATATTTCCAAAATTTTTACCTGTAGTTTTACTGTCAAAGCAAATTATATTTATCAAGCTTGGCTAATAAGACAACTAAAAGCAGTATTAAAAATCAAATTGCAATACATGGAAAAAAAAACAGCAAAAAAAATATCAAAAAGCAAATCATATGTAACAATAATATTATTCATCTCTAATAATGCAAACCTCTTGTATGTGTTCCAGATGCAGAGCCAGAAAACAAGCAAACAAGAAAAACTGATGTACTAGAGGGGAAAAATAATGTCTCTCAACAATTTATTTGGCAATCAATAGAGACCATAGACCTTACCCTGTTTAACAACTAATGAAACATTAGTTTAAAGTGCCCAGAGACAAAGAAATTTCAAATACCACCACAGGTTGCCAAGAAGTAAAGGTTTCTGCATTTGTAAGGTTGTTCCTTCAAATAGAGAGGTGGTTTTAAGGCAGTAATTCATTCAAGGGGTTCAACGGACACCATAACTCAGGAAAATTTAGAAATGTCAGGTGTTTGTGAGACGAATTGCTGCCTTACAGCAATCTCTAATTATATGTTATAGATAACCTAAATGAAAGAAAACCACAATTAAGAGTAAAAAAAAAGCATAGATCCTGTTCTATTTATAATCCTGAACACTGTAACAATTTCATATGCACATATATCAAACAGTACAAGAAAAAGTGTTTCTTTTAACTAGCGTAAAACAACTCACTCATAAATTTCTTTTTTAGACATGGATTTTATTATACTTCCTCTGTTTACAGATTTGATGAAGTATTTCATAGAATTATAGAATCATAGAATAGTTTGGGTTGGAAGGGACCTTAAAGATCGTCCAGTTCCAACCCCCCTGCCATGGGCAGGGACACCTTCCACTAGATCAGGTTGCTCAAAGCCCCATCCAACCTGGCCTTCAACACTTCTAGGGATGGAGCATCCACAACTTCTCTGGGCAACCTGTTCCAGTGCCTCACCACCCTCATAGTGAAGAATTTCTTCCTTATATCTAATCTAAATCTACCCTCTTTCAGTTTAAAGCCATTACCCCCTGTCCTATCACTACACGCCCTCCTATAAAAGTCCCCCTCCAGCTTTCTGGTAGGCCCTCTTCAGGTACTGGAAGGCTGCTATAAGGCCTCCCCAGAGCCTTCTCTTCTCCAAGCTGAACAACCCCAACTCTCTCAGCCTGTCTTCAGAGGAGAGGTGCTCCAGCCCTCTGATCATCTTTGTGGCGCTCCTCTGGACTCACTCCAACAGGTCCATGCCCTTCTTATGTTGGGGGTCCCAGAGCTGAATGCAGTACTCCAGATGGGGTCTCACAAGAGTGGAGTACAGGGGCAGAATCACCTCCCTTGACCTGCTGGTCACACTTGTTTTGATGCAGCCCAGGATATGGTTGGCTTTCTGGGCTGCAAACGCACATTGCCAGGTCATGTTGAGCTTCTCATCCACTGACACCCCCAAGTCCTTCCCCTCAAGGCTGCTCTCAATCTATTCTCCGCCCAGCCTGTATTGATACCGGGGGTTGCCCTGACCCATGTGCAGCACCTTACGCTTGGCCTTGTTGAACTTCATGAGGCTTGCACGGGCCCACCTCTCAAGCCTGTCAAGGTCCCTCTAGATGACATCCCTTTCCTCCAGCCTGTGGACTGCACCACACAGCTTGGTTTCATCAGCAGACTTGCTGAGGGTGCACTCAATCCCACTGTCCATGTCACCGACAAAGATGTTAAACATTGCCGGTCCCAATACCGACCCCTGAGGAATGCCACTTGTCACTGGTCTCCACTTGGACATCAAGCCGTTGACCGCAACTCTTTGAGTGTGACCATCCAGCCAATTCCTTATCCACTGAGTGGTCCATCCCTCAAATCCACGCCTCTCCAATGTAGAGACAAGGATGTCATGTGGGACAGTGTCAAATGCTTTGCACAAGTCCAGGTAGATGACGTCAGTTGCTCTTTACTTATCCACCAATGCTGTAATCCTGTTGTAGAAGGCCACGAAATTTGTCAGGCACAATTCGCCCTTAGTGAAGCCATGTTGGCTGTCACCAATCACCTCCTTATTTTCCATGTGCCTTAGCATAGTTTCCAGCAGGATCTGCTCCATGATCTTGCTGGGCACAGAGGTGAAACTGAGTGGCCTGTAGTGCCCCAGGTCTTCCTTTTTTCCCTTTTTAAAAATGGGGGTTATGTTTCCCCTTTTCCAGTCAGTGGGAACTTCACTGGGCTGCCACGACTTCTCAAATATGATGGATAGTAGCTTAACAACTTAATCCACCAGTTCCCTCAGGACCTGCAGATGCATTTCATCAGGTCCCATGGACTTGTGCACCTTCAGGTTCCTTAGATGGTCTTGAACCTGATCTTCTCCTACAGTAGGCGGTTCTTCATTCTCCCAGTCCCTGCCTTTGTCTTCTGCATCTTGGGTGGTGTGGCTTGAGCACTTGCCGATGAAGACGGAGGCAAAAAAGTTATGGATGTAATTTTCATGTATATTTTGCAACTCCTTGGCTGTACAGAAGGGCACCCAAGTGGGGGTTAATTATATTAATTTGCCTTAAATATTTTTTAAAGTAGCAAGACTGCTGTAAAGTGACCTTTGTGTTAATGTGAATCTGACCTAATGCACTGACCTTTGTAACTTAGCAAAAGCTGTCCACACTGAGACAGACAGATCCTTCTGGGACTCCTTAACACTAAGAACATATGGACTACAAACAATAACATGCAGAAAGAGTCTGGTTTTCAGAAGAGGGTATGAAATTATATGAAAAAAATCACAGATTTCAGAATAAATTATTTGTCTATTTACTTTTAGCGGTTCCTTACCAGAGTTTAGGGGTACAAAGCTAATTCTATGTGCTTACATACCTCTGATGCACTCTGTGGGGTTGTCTCTGACTGTACCATATAAATTTTTCACTGGGTGTTTATAGGTTTTGACTGAAAGACTTTTGAAGGAGCCTATGCATCCCCTGACACCCAAGAGGTTATCTGGGAATCAGATGACAGCCTGGTCTATCCATCTGGAGGTGTTGTTCTTCTCTGCTGGCCCTCATCCAGCAACACTGTCTTTCCTGGCAGTCTAACTCCAAGAATTATGCTACCATAACAAGTGATTATGTTTATATTGTATAGAACAGGGGCTGCTGAGAGAGTAATACAGTTTGAATTTTTTCTTTTTTATTACTTCAAAATTTGGGCACAAGGCAGATTGTGAACAATGTATGTTCTCTATTAAAAATATAACTTTTCCTCTTTCAACATTAGCTATGCAGTGCCAAGAAACCAGGGAGATAATGTTAGAGGTCAGCATATATCCCTCACTCTTAAAAGATTCTCCCCTCCTTTATTATATATTAATGTGGAAGAAATTATATCTTCCTAAAACAGGAGGATTATTTCACATGATACATGGAACACAATACGGGCGGAATTCCATATGTGCTCTGAAAACAATATAAAAACTTTCTTAGTTTTTTTTTTTTTTGATGGCTGAAGTGTACTCTTAAATGCACCTTATTGAGTTGGTCCCATTAGTTTGACCCACACCATTTTTTCATTATAGGCATATTAATTAAATTTTGTTTATCCATCTCATTTTCAAACAAAAAACCAAACAAACCTCTTGAAAAGTAGTGCTGTTTGCAGACTTTGGGCTAAACAGGAAAGATACTTTGTAACAAGGAAATTCTGCATTTTCCTGTGAAAATCTGCTCATCACAGCAGGTTTTTTTGTAATGTCAAAAGGAGGAAAGAAGGAGTTAGGGATGCTTTACAGTTTTCTGATGTTGCAAGTGATGGGATGAAACATACAACCTATTTAGATCAAAATAAATTTTGATTTCTGTGTGTGTTTTACAATGATGTCAGAAATAGCCATAGTTACTTGCATAAACAATGTTTAGATTTTAGTGTGATGAAGTACTTTCTATATTTATAAACAATAATTATTATGATGAAATGAACAGCATCAGTGAACTGTTTATACCCACGCTCTCAGAAATAAGATGTGGAGAAGCTTTTGTAGTAATAGGTAATAACATTAGTCAGAGTGGCTACTCTAAACGTTCTAGAAACCCAGTCATTTATTTCCATATGAATTTATTCCATTCAAAAGTTCATCAAACACATCACAGAAACAAATCAAATTATAGTTGCTCCCCTGAAGAAATTTATAAAGCAAATCCTGAATTTGTTTCATTTAAATTTATGCTTTTGATTTAGGATCTGTGAGGCTGTTGTCTCTCCCCATAGTCAGTGGGGACCTCAGGTCTCAGTTCTTCTCTGAAAGGTCATTGTAGCCTAAGGGCACTTTACTCCTAAATTTAATGCCTTAGATCTCTAAAGTGGGATGAATCTGGGCCTTGGATTTTGCAGGTGGGATTGTCAGTACTATGACAGTACTGTGCCGGATCAGGCTCTCAGCTTTACCCTATGTGAAGTCAGTGGAGCTCCATATGGTTATAACAGTTTGCCCACAGGCTGCCTATTTAAAACTAGGGCCTGAATGTTATCCTATCTCAAACCAGTGGGGCTCTGTGTTGGTTCATTAGCTCACAACGTGCTGCCAATTTGAGGATTGGGGTTTTAATTGGAACTTATTTACATGCTAAATTTCTGCTGGACCTATTATTATTGTTATTTTTTTCTACTGGTTGGGGGACTTTAGGGACAATTATGGTAAAGAACATAGGAGATCTAAAGAAAAGACTGTGATGAAAAAGGACAACCAGAGTGTAGAAAAGTCAGTCTTTTCTTCTGTAACAGTCCTTTCCATATATCCACCCTGTCTTCTTCAGCTACCTCCTCGTTTGTGTTATGCAAGAAGGTGGGGCAAAAATATTACCAGAACAGCTACAAACAATAAAAGCAGATGTTGCAATTCAAGCTATAGCAGCTGTTTTTCCTTATACTACCTCAGCCACCAACTCAGTTTCATTTTTCTTGTTTCAAGAGATTTAGTATTTCACATTTAAGTAGTCTACCAGCATCAGGCATATTCAAATCACTCATTAAAGTAATTTCCGTCAAGGAGCTTCTGTGTACTTAGCCATGTATCATCGATCAAGTGCTGTCAGTCTGAGTCAGCTTCAGCTCCTGTGCTGACTCATGCTACCGATACTAGGTGGAGTGAAGATGCCACAAGCATGCATTGGGTATGTCAAGGAAGAGAGTTGTAGAAGGAAAATATTTCCACCCTGACATTGAAAAGAAAGGGAGTTGAGTGGATTTGATAATATGGTAACAACCTGTTGCGTGAAGCAGAAGACTGTTCAGGATTCTGACTTAAGCAGAAACTGTGGGAGCTATAATGAGGTAAAAAGGCACAAACCCCTGCATTTGTTCTGTTTTCCTTTGTTACCCCTAAGCAAACAGGAATGCAACAGTTATAGAGCCAAAAGAAATATTAATAGAGGAACAAGTTTCTAGCATACCTAGAAAGAAAACTAAGCTGAAACATGTTGGATTTTGCCTTTCTTAATTTTATATATAATTTTCATTGAATTTAAAAAAAAATAAAATAAAAATAATTAAAAAAAAAAATACATGTTCCCACCAGGCTGCTACAGAGCTCAGGCATGACTGAGAAAACACTGCAACTACAGAGTTACAGTGTTATATATGCACGTGCTTGTTTGGCTTCTCATCACATGACATATTTTTTACTTCAGTGATGTGGCTGAGAGCGAGATGAAGAGATTTTTACTCCCCTCCTTCCCAGGCCATAGATAACCAAATGGACAAAGTTCTTACTAGAAAGCAAAGAGAAAGTCAGTTTGGGATTGGATGTCCTCAGGATGAGACGAGTATTGAAGTTTGGCATTTACATTGCTTACATGAGCTTCATACCCTGTCTGGTTATAAGAAAGACAAGTTTCACAAAAAGATTGTATGCTTCAGATTTCTTGTGTTCCAGAGAAGGACTGTACCTAGCTTCTTCAGGGATAACTTATCCAGCAGGAAACACATTCTAACCATCTCCTGGTCATAAATGTAAACCCAATGTTATTTTAATATTAAAATATTTTATTTTATAATTACTAATGATAATAAATTAATTTGAAAAGAAAATTATTTAATATAATCATGTTATTTAATTATTTAAACAACAACAACAAACAGTAAGAACATGTCCTGGTTTCAGCTGGGATAGAGTTAATTTTCTTTCCAGTAGCTGATACAGTGCTGCGGTTTGGATTTAGTATGAGAATAATGTTGATTACACACTGATGGTTTAGTTGTTGCTAAGTAATGCTTACACTGGTCAAGGACCTTTCAGCTTCCCATACTATGCCAGGTGCACAAGAAACTGGGAGGGGGCACAGCCAAACTGGCCAAAGGGCTATTCTATACCGTATGATGTCATGCTCAGTATATAAAGGGGGGAGAGTTGTCTGGGGGGTAGCGATTGCTGCTCAGGGACTGGCTGGGCATCAGTCGGCAGGTAGTGAGTGGTTGTATCACTGGTTTTTTTCTTGGGTTTTGTTCCTCTGTCTCTCTCCTGTTGTTTTCCTTTTCATTACAAATTATTATTATTATTATTATTGTATTTTATTTAATTTCAATTATTAATCTTTTCTTATCTCAACCTACAAGTTTTCTTAGTTTTCCTCTTCAGATTTGCTCCCCCATCCCACCGGGGGAGGGAGGGTGAGCGAGCGCCTGTGTTGTGCTTAGTTGCCAAATGGGGCTAAACCACGACAGAACCAAAAAACATAACAGCATTGACATAAAGTATGAGGAATTTGTAGAAGGGCATCAAAAGACATACAAAATTAATTTTCTGTTCATTCCTTCATCTGTGCTGCTTTTAGTTGCACACACTTTTTTAGTTAGGCCTGGACTGCTGCTTGTGCTCAGGTTCTGTTCCAGCTTTGTGATTTTCTAACCAGATTAGTGTAGCCTACAATGAGCTCTAATCAATACCAAACAGCTGCACTCCCCAAAGAATTGTTTATCAGGTAGAGATAACAGGATAAAAAAAAAAAAAAGTGGGAAAGTCAATCCTATTGTTTTTGTGCTTCCTTGATATCTTTCTGGATAAATCATCATAAAAGAAGAAAGGGCCTCTTTTCATCTCTTTTACATTGTCACAATAGTGCCTGGGAGAAAATTCAAGAATCTGTCCCCGTATTTAGGTACTGTATTTATGATTTTGTAGAGCTAGTTAATAAGCTAGGCATCTTTCCCTCGAAAATCACAAATAGGGGCCAAGTTAATTAAGTGTTCTGAGGCAACAAGCCAAGGGTGGCGAGTTCTGCTGAACTTAATAAGATGAATTGGATTAGGAGCACTGGCAAATCTGCTAACATCTTTCTCTCATATCTACCTACTCAAATATAGAGCACTTGAGGACCCATTTCCAAACAAGTCCAGTGACTGAAGTTGGGCACACAAGTACATTTTCAGGAACTTCATCCAACGTGTATGCTTCTATATGGATTTCTGGTTATTCATGTTAGGTTGCTCTGTTTTGAAATTGAGCTGCGTGTGGTGTTTGGCAGAATTTGACAGATGTATCACATTCTGTTAACTTAGTTGATTATTTTGATTATTTTACTGGACCCAATATATAGCTGTTATTTTACAACTGTCAATTTTTTCCAAGATGGTTACTTACAAAATTTACTTTTGAAGTATGAAGCTGAAATTCTAATTGTTATTTAGAGTTTTTTTCTTAAGACTTTTTTAATTTGAATTATTTATAATTTACATGTTAAATGTTTTTCCAGTTAACAACGTAGCAATTATTAGTTTCCATAGTTAACAGCTTTGCAGTTATTTCTGACAGCAGTGATACTGTATACATGCAGCAGCCAATTAACAAGACACTTAAAATACTTGCCAAATGAAGATATTTTGCAGCAGATATTGCAGGTTAACATACATACATGAAATACAATACGTCTCCTGATTATGTAGCAGCTGAGAAATAAACAAGCACATGGAATTAATCAGAGGTGGGAGATCCTGCTGGAATTTGGATACAGGACCTGTGCTACACCACTGCCCCTTTCTATCAAGTGACACAGACCTTTGACTAGGCTATGTGGCTACAAAAATTTACTGTTTGATATACAAGAGAGTATAAAAACTTTATTTCTCAAAGTAGGTTAATGTGACTCCTATGTATTTGCCTTCAGCCAGTCACTGCAACTCCTCTTTCAGTGGGGGAGAACTAGACTTCTTTCTCCCCTTGATTAATCCATTTTTGTTATGAAACTCTATGTGAAAAGTATGTCAATGAGGACTGAGGGGTTTTTTTTTTTTTAATCTCTAATATAAACTTAGAACTTCCATTCTAGGGTTGCATCATTGTAGACCAAGAGCAACTTCACTGAATTCAGTGGTCCAGATTCCCCTTTCACTGACAATTGATATGAGTGTCATAGTCAGATCATAATTATGGCCTTAGTCTGAGAGACTGTAAATTTAACTAAAATGTGCCCCTGTGACTGCCTAATTTGTCTGGTCTGTCTCTTTGCTTCTAATGTGACATCCTGACATCCGTCTGTCTTCCAATAGTGTGCTGTCTCTTGTCTAGCTTTTGCACTCCTCTCCAGAAAGCTGTTAGTGGAATGAAACTATTAAAAACTGTGGGAAAACAACAAGGATGCCTCAGAATGCTATTCTATCCTTCTCACCTAACAGTGTTTCTTCTGTTACTAGCATGTGGGTTTATATAAAAAAAAAAGACATTGGTTAGCCAAAGCTACAAATGATTCCTCTGCTCCTTCATCTGGACAGCAAGCATGCAATTTCTGTATACCATTACTTACACAGCATCAAAATATATGCAAAGCATTTTGTGTTGCAGAGATAAGTGTCCTACCTGAGATGGTCAAGAGAATAAACTGAAGGGGTAGTTGACGAAATATGACATCTTGGCAGGAGCATATATGGCCTGGCTAGTATACGATGAAAGCTTTGTATATGTCTACTTATCTATGAACAAAAGCACTGTATGCAAAATAAATGTATATATAATGTAAAGCATTCATCAAACCATGAAAACTTGTTCCTACACAATAATATTCATCAGCAATGCTACCATTAAAACTCTGTCTATTCTGCTTTTAAAACTTAGGGGTAATAAAAGCAAGTAATAATATGTTGAAAAATGTTTTTGCCTTTTCTCAGCTTCTAAAGTTAATCAGAAGTATATAAACCCCAAGAACTTAACTTTAAAGCTTGTTTCTGTGAATTTTTCTAGTAAGTCTTGATTGACATATCCTGGATACATATGCATGTATTTTTTTATGTACCTGACAGAATAAGTAAAAGCATAACATTTGCAGAATGATTCAGGATACAAGAAGATGATCATCAGAAGCTTCTTAAATGTTATATATTGTGAAATACAAGTAATAATACTAGTAACAATACATGCACCATGATTGTTATTTCACACATTTTCATTTAATTTAAACATATATAGTAAAAATTACCCAAAATATAGTAAAAATTATGGATATTGAGGATGTATGTTGGTCATTAGTCAGGTATAATATTTCTCTAGTCAATACTTGCCTTACTTATGTATATTTGACTCCATGGGATAGGAAGTACAGGAGAGGAGAGGAAATTAAACTTTCCAACAATTTACTGTAGAATCATAGAATCATAGAATGGTTTGATTTGGAAAGATCTTTAAAGATTATCTAGTCCAAGTCCCCTGACATGGACAGGGACATCTTCAACTAGATCAGGTTGCTCAAAGCCCCATCCAACCTGGCCTTCAACACTTCCAGGGACAGGGCATCTATAACTTCTCTGGGCAACCTGTTCCAATGTCTCATCACCCTTATCGTAAAGCATTTCTTCCTTATATCCAATATAAATCTACCCTCTTTCACTTTAAAATCATTGCCGTTTGTCTTGCCACTACAGGCCCTGGTAAAAAGTCTCTCAATTTTTCTTGTAAGTCCCTTTTGTGTATTGAAAAGCCACAATAAGTTCTCCCCAGAGCCTTCTCTTCTCCAAGCTGAACAAGTTCAACTCTCTCAGCCTTTCTTCACTGGAGGGCTCCAGCCGTCTGACCACTTTTGTGGACCTCCTCTGGACCCACTCTAAAGGGTTGATGTCTTTCTTGTACTCCAGAACTGGACGCAGTACTCCAGGTGGAGTCTTACCAGAGCAGAGTAGAGAGGGGCAGAATCACCTCCCTCAACCTGCTGGCCATGCTTCTTTTGATGCAGCCCAGGATATGATTGGCTTTCTGGGCTGCAAGTGCACATGGCCAGCTCATATCCAATTTTTCATCCACCAGTATCCCCAAGTCCTTCTCTGCAGGGCTGCTCTCAATCCCTTTATGCCCCAGCCTGTATTGATACTGGGGGTTGCCCTGGCTTATATGCAGGACCTTGCACTTGGCCTTGTTAAGCCATGAGGTTCACATGGGCCCACTCCTCAAGCCTTGTCAAGGTCTGCTCCGGATGGCATCCCTTCCCTCTAGCAAATCAACTGCACAACTCAGCTTGATGTCATCTGCAAACTTGCTGAGGGTGCACTCAATGTCATATGTGTCATTAATGAAGATATTAAATAGTATTGGTCCCAGTATGGACCCTTGAGGGACACCACTCATTACTGGTTTCCACTTGAGTATTGAGCCGTTGACTGATACAACCTGGTTAAATTAAAACTTAGGTCCAACATACATTTCTTTAAGCCATTTTCAGTTGCTATGAATTTTCACTTTCCTCTGGCATTGTCAGTTAAACAATTCCCTTTATTTCACCTAAGGAAGGACTGAATTAACTTGTAAATGTCTCAAAGGTACAGAAAAGTGTTGTTGCTACTTCAAGCGTTTTTAAAAATACAGAGGAAATGTCACAGAATTGCAAAGTATTTGTTATTTGTGCAGTCATCCAGCCCAGTGTTTAGAAACACCTGGGAACATTTGAATAGTTTAGTCAATGCTTTCCAATGATATCCATGGATGAGTGAGTCTACTTTGGCAGAATAACTAATCATTTCAGCATACTTTTTTTTTAGTGTTAGGCTGAAATGCATTATTGTCCCATCACTATTCTGACATTCCGTTGCAAAAATCTAGATGAAACAATTTTTGACCTAACCTTGGGAACAGGTACTAAATTATACTCAGGCAAATGCTTTTACCTTTCTTGTTTGCGTGCTTCAATAAAGGTGTCAGACAGTCTATTAGAGAATATTTCTTTGAGAAGGACTGTGCACTTTCTGTCTACTCACACCAAGACCTTAAGAGAATGACATCTAATTTTGCTAGATTTCTAGATTTCTAGATTTAAGGTGTGGATTATGTTTCTAGGTGTTTCTAGATTTAAGATGTGGATTATGTATAAAATAAGGTCAGTAACCTCCCCTCCCTGCCAAACCACAAACTAACCAACCAAGCAAAACAAATTACATACTGTGCAAGTACGCTTAAAAACAATGGTTTTCATAGAGGAAGATGATATCTTGTGGCCAAAAAAATAAAAGCAAGTTTAAGCTCTCCGATATCTTTGAATGCAAGTTTCTCTTTGCCTATGAATATAGATTATAAAACTGTTTTGTGTATTCTACCATACAATAAGTGTTGAATTAGTTTTGTTATCACTGTTAATGAACCTAAAGCAACTTTTATACCTCATAAAATCTCTGGACACTCTCACGGATGTGAAATAGCCCATCCTATTTGTTTGGAAACACTCTGGTATTTCTGAAACGGTCATAGCTGTTGATCACACAGACCAAAAGAAATGGCCTTGTTTCAGTACCAGGTGAGAACATCCCCAGTACAGTCAATTGTAGAGAACCAGTCAATGGAAGTTAAGATTCTAATGAATCACCTCTTTCACCATTAAGCTGAGTGGGATTCATTTGACCTGACTTTATTCTTCTAAAGTCTATATGTCTGCTCTAAGACCTGCTCTGCTCTTAAGTCACCTATTAAAAATACTCTTCTTTTACTGTGCCACTTTTTCCACCTTTGACTGAATAGAAAACTAAATAGTTTAAATAGGTACATAGACTTAATATGGATAAACTTAGGCAAAATTAATCTGCATTTTTTTTTAATGTGTAGGTTCACTTTCAAGTTTGAGAGACAACTCCAGCCTGAAAGAGAGAGAAAATTGGTGACCTAGTCAATAGTTGTTCATATCTTATACATAACTATGGTCTGAAATTTAATATGTTGGATTTATAAAAGGAAAAGATAATCAGTACTCCTAGTTGGCTCAGGAGTCAGTCACATGATCTTTGTCAGTTTTCTTTATGTTTTCTTTATGTTTCTTTCTGTATGTAGACTTCAATGTGTCTCTCATTTTGATGCAGAGAACACTATGCACACTACCCAATAGATAAAAGTAGGTGAAAACTACAAAACTATAAAAACTACAAAATCTAATATATTATAATGCTTAAATAAATTTTTTCAAGGGTGAAAGATTTCTTAAATTTAAACCAAAAAGCAAAACTTAAAAAGTAGAACAACAAAGGGAAGGGAAGGGAAGGGAAGGGAAGGGAAGGGAAGGGAAGGGAAGGGAAGGGAAGGGAAGGGAAGGGAAGGGAAGGGAAGGGAAGGGAAGGGAAGGGAAGGGAAGGGAAGGAAAGGAAAGGAAAGGAAAGGAAAGGAAAGGAAAGGAAAGGAAAGGAAAGGAAAGGAAAGGAAAGGAAAGGAAAGGAAAGGAAAGGAAAGGAAAGGAAAGGAAAGGAAAGGAAAGGAAAGGAAAGGAAAGGAAAGGAAAGGAAAGGAAAGGAAAGGAAAGGAAAGGAAAGGAAAGGAAAGGAAAGGAAAGGAAAGGAAAGGAAAGGAAAGGAAAGGAAAGGAAAGGAAAGGAAAGGAAAGGAAAGGAAAGGAAAGGAAAGGAAAGGAAAGGAAAGGAAAGGAGAAAGAAAAAAAAAGAAAAAGACAAACAAAAAAACTTAAAGCAGACTGCTTCTCCTCTTTCTTGGAATCCTGTGAAATACTCAATCTGATATATTAATAACAATAATAGTGGAGTTTTAGAAAAATTTCAGGTTATTTTCCAGGACATTTGGGTAAAGTTATTCAAAGTATATGAGTGTAGCACCTAGCAGGATCCAGGAGTAGCGGCAATATCTGACAAGTGGATTTGGGTATGGCTGTGCAAAGAAGTGACCGTTTACTCTTCGCTGGGTAAAGAACTGGCTGGACGGCCGGGCCCAGAGAGTGGTGGTGAATGGAGTTTACTCCGGTTGGCGGCCGGTCACAAGCGGTGTCCCCCAGGGCTCGGTGTTGGGGCCAGTTCTGTTTAACATCTTTATCAATGATCTGGACGAAGGGATCGAGTGCACTCTCAGTAAGTTTGCAGACGACACCAAGTTGTGTGGGAGTGTTGATCTGCTGGAGGGTAGGAAGGCTCTGCAGAGGGACCTGGACAGGCTGGATCGATGGGCTGGGGTGAATTGTATGAGGTTTAACAAGGCCAAGTGCAAGGTCCTGCACTTGGGCCACAGCAACCCCATGCAACGCTACAGGCTTGGGGAAGAGTGGCTGGAAAGCTGCCTGGCAGAGAAGGACCTGGGGGTGTTGGTTGACAGCCGGCTGAATATGAGCCAGCAGTGTGCCCAGGCGGCCAAGAAGGCCAATGGCATCCTGGCCTGTATCAAAAATAGCGTGGCCAGCAGGACTAGGGAAGTGATTGTGCCCCTGTACTCGGCACTGGTGAGGCCGCACCTCGAATCCTGTGTTCAGTTTTGGGCCCCCCACTACAAGAGGAATATTGAGGTACTGGAGCGCGTACAGAGAAGGGCAACGAAGCTGGTGAAGGGTCTGGAGCAGAAGTCTTATGAGGAGCGGCTGAGGGAGCTGGGACTATTTAGCCTGGAGAAAAGGAGGCTGAGGGGAGACCTCATCGCTCTCTACAACTACCTGAAAGGAGGTTGTAGAGAGGTGGGGGTCGGTCTCTTCTCCCAGGTAACAAGTGATAGGACAAGAGGAAATGGCCTCAAGTTGTGCCAGGGGAGGTTTAGACTGGATATTAGGAAATTTTTCTTCACCGAGAGGGTTATCAAGCATTGGAACAGACTGCCCAGGGAAGTGGTTGAGTCGCCATCCCTGGAGGTATTTAAAGGACGTTTGGATGAGGTGCTTAGAGACATGGTGTAGTGGTGGTTTTTGGCAGTGTTAGGTTTATGGTTGGACTCGATGATCTTAAAGGTCTTTTCCAACCTATATGATTCTGTGATTCTGTGATTCTGTGATTCTGTGATTCTGTGACTGTTTGGTTTCTCGATGTAAGGAACAAAAAAATGTTGTTTAAACGAAATAAAAGCCACTTTCATGATTTCTTACGAAAGTGGAGAAAGGGCAGTGGTAGCAATAGGGAAATAATTTTACTATTTTCAACTCATCTCATCTCATTTCCATGTATGTCTTTTAGACAGAAATTGCAAAGTCTGGATTTAACTAACATTCACAAAACAAATAACTGCGGCAAGGAGGCATTTTCATCTTCTGTTTTTCCAGCCAGGACTAGTGGTTAGAGCACCCCTCTAGGACATAGAAGACATGAATTCAAGTTCTTCCTGAGTTTCAAATCTTAAAAGATTTAAGACATTTAAACAAACAAAAAACCACTAAAACCCAAAGAAACACTGTCTCTAAAAGTGTTCTGTTTCAGATGTGAGAGGATGCTTTTCTTTCTCCTTTGGTTATAGTTGTAATTATATAACAATTATTATTACTGTTGGGGTTTTTTTATTCCATTGTTATGACTGGGATGTTGATTTGATAGCTATGTGGTTCTTTAAGGTTTATTTATACTACAAAAATCTGAACAGGAATTCCTTAGACACCAGTAACATTCTTAAAGATTATGTTTTACTAACAGATATAAGTGAGATAAGTTTTCCTCAGATAGTCAAGGGAATTTATTTCAGTCTTGAATTCTTATAATCTTGTGCAATTAGGAACATAGTGTTGGAAAAGGTGGTCTGTCATTACTGGTTTTATATATCAATCCCAAGAAACATTTCCAACAAAATTTGTTTAGCAATTTTAACCTGGATTTGAAAATACTTTCAGGTAGAAGACTGTATATACAAACTGACAAATTTTTTTCACTGGAAAATAATCACAACCCTAATTAAAGGAAAAAAACAGTTATAGAAAAATTAAGAAGAGAAATGCAGCTGCCTGAGAGACAGAGGAATTTGTACCAAATGTGTACAAGAGTCACCCAAGTAAAGGGCCAAAGATATAACTAACCAAACATCCTAAATGCTAGTCACATTTCTTAAAGCACTTCTGAAAGGTGCTTAGAAACTATGCAGTTGAAGCTGGTTTGAGAAAATATGTAGAACTGCCTACATTAGATCATTAAAACTGGGCAATTAGAGAGCAGTAGACACTTCCATCACCTTAAGGGGTACAAAGAGACCCTTTCACAGGGTTTATAATTCTAATTGAGTCTTATTTAACAAAGTTTATTAATTTTAACTTAATTATTTTTAACTGAATTTAGAAAAAAAGTATCAGAGTCTACTCCAAGATGACAAATTAAAAGAAAAGGAAAACTGGAGAGGAAGAAATAAGAAAGAAGAGTAAAGAGAGAGGCACTCAGGGAACTTGAAACATGAGAGGAAAAAGGAAAGTTAATGAGAAATATTGAATGCTTTTTCTCTTTTGTCTAATACAAAGGATATTTTCTCCTACCACCAGGTCTTGCAATGATCGTACTAGTGACCTCCAGCTTAATGTCACATTTTTTGGTGTCTGATAATTTTATAAGTACAAAACCAATGTTCTCTCTCTTTAAAATTAAAGTTTACCCACTCTTGACTTGTGTCAAGACTTGACATAAGTTGCATCTTTAGTTGATGGTGATCAATATGAAGAAAGTGCTAATAAAAAAAACAGGTAATTACCAAAAGAGATTTGACAGAAATTCATTTTCCAAAGTTTGTTACAGGCCAGAAAATGTGTAAAAAACCTGATATCAGTAGTTATTCAGTTAGCAGTCCACAAAGAAAGTAAGTCTCTTGATATCCCTCTGTTAATATGAGGCTTGAAGCTTGAAGTGTTTGTACTTTCCAGAACCTTAGAAATCTTTACTGTGCCAAAATTTATATAAACTACCCATATCTACACATATATATAAAACCTAACAATTAACTTGGACACAACAACACAATTGTTACAAAAAAAAAACCTCAAAATGAACATTTTTGTCTGCAGCACTTAAAGATATTTTATCAAACAAAATTACTTTCCCATATACAATTGGAAATATACTGAGCTACACCCAGAATGTGTCCTGAAGCAACCTGCAATAATACTCTGCTTTGGAGAACTTTTGAACTCCCTCCTATTTCACACCAAAAATCTCATAGGGATCAAAAACCCCCTCACATTAACTATAAGCAAACATCTCTCTTAAACAGTTCCATCATGCAAAAACATCACTGAGGTTTTCATCAAACTGAGTAGGCTTTTTGATTTTACAGTCTCAGGAAGAAAAGACTTGCCTGATTAATGTCTAGAACAGAACTTAAGACATTGCACCTGTGACCTGGGTCAGGATTATTCTTAATAATCACAATTAATTTCTACAGAGCAGCTTGCCTATAGCAGCAACAGCTGTTCCTTTAACTAACTATCTACATTTTGGCAAGCAAGTGCAAACAGAACTGACTAATTTTTGCATTACATTTCATTTGAGTTACAGCATGAAAAATAGGAGCAAAGTCAGTCCTAATGAGCAGCTTTTGTGTTATTTTCCTCTATAGATAGATCTTTTGCTTGAATTTATGGCTTCCTCTTTTCACATTGAACACCTTTCAATCTGTGAATAATAACTTGGGCCAAATAATCCTCCCAAAGCCAGAAGAGTTTTCTCCTCATCTTCAGTGGGAACACTTTCAAACTACTAAAGGCAAGTGGAGATTATGTGGCAGGTGTTTTGTTTGGTTTTTTTTTAAATAAGATCAGTTGCTTCATGTTTGGCCAAATCTTGCAAAATGGGTTCAGTTAGCAAATAAAAACTCATTGGAGCTGAGGTTGGAACTCTTAGAACAAATTTAGATGCCTGTAGATTACACATCTCTATCTGAGCCGATCACTATGAGCCTTCTTCATAGCCCATAGAGAGTAATAGGAATTTTCATGTACAATGCACATCATCATCAGTGAATATATGTGTATTTATATGAACTGTGCCATACTGTTTCTATCCACTGCCTACCGTGGATATTGTACAGGGGCCTAACATGACTAGCTCAGATATAGTTAGTAAGTTAGGTGAGATGAATCCCATTCTGAATGTTAAGGGCATTCTTCATTAGAAAATTATGTCAAATTGAACATCACTGAATATGAAATGGACAAGGAAATGGACTGATTTCCATTCTACCTTCTGTCCGATTCTGTATAAAGCTGGCACTATCGTATTTTGTTAACTTATACCAGATTCGTTAAATGCAGTTGTGTCATATTCTTGCTTCCAGTATGTGGGTGGAATGAACTGTAGACACCTCAAAATCTGATGTCTAATTCTTGTCTAATAATCCTAGGCTTTGTTTATAGTTAGCAGACACAAATAGCTTCCTTCAAAGAATGATTCATCAGAACTATTTCAATGACTACAAAGGAAATGCAGAGTGATCTTTTAGAAGCCCAATTTAGGAAAAATAAATCCCAAGGCAGTCACATTAATGGGATGAGAAATGCATTATCAGATATTACTGAGCTGCAATATAACTCTCCGTACTGAAGAATGGAGCTTTTTCCAGCTTGAATACGCGTTTTTTGGCTATTGCTGAAAATTTGTGGTGAGCATCCCCTCCTCCATTATCCAGTCTCATTGAGGCTGGATCCCCCTTTGACACAGACTCTAGTTGCAGCACCAGTGTAATCACTGATCTTCGATACAGGAAGTCCGAAAAGTCAAACTTCTTTCTTGGGCTTTTTGTTTCTGGGTGTGGTGTGACTATATACATAATTGGGTGACAAAATAATGTCTACTAAAATAAATAGAAGAGTAGACAGGTAAGTAGATAGATCAATTGATTGACAGATTGACCTAAAAGGGTCTTCACTCACTCAACTCATAGTTTAAAGGTCTTAAATTAGAATAAAAAAGTAGAAGTTGGCAGGATAACCTGTATCTCTAGATCTTCTTTTCCTATCCTTTCACTCAACAGTTTACCTGTGATTCTTTTGTCCGAATATCTCAGATCTTTATTCAGCTCTGAACACATTTCCATAGGTTCTCTCTGGTTTTCCTTCCATTACTTTCTTTAATACCTGTAGGTTATTACAGTTGGATTTCTAATCTTTGAATGTATTTTTTGTGATACATCTGTGAATTGGTTAGGTGAGTAGTCAACAACCAAGATAAAGACGATCCTCTAGCAAACAAGCTTTACTAGATGTATTTACAATTTATGGAAAACTAAGCCAAGATACATAAACAAGATACCTAGTCTACTGACCAAACATCCTGGGGGTGTTGGGACCTTGGAAACAATATACTGCAAGACTCCATGTAGTTTCAGCATCTTCAGGTTAAAAGTACACATAGAATCATAGAATCATTAAGGTTGGAAAAGACCTCTAAGATCATCTAGTTCAACCATCAACGTTGTTCACATATCCCAAGTTTTTGTCCATTTTTTGTTCTTGTCAGATTTTATCAGTTTTCCAGTTCTTTTGCTGAGTCTTTAATGTCTCTACCTGTTGCTTTTGAGATGCTGCCCATAGGTAAGATTTCAGTTTTACATCTAAGGACACTTTTCTCAGGTTTCCTCACCTCCCTCCATTATACATAGGGAGTTTCAAATAAAAGAATGTCTAGTTTTCTTTTTATTTTGTCAGCCAGGTTCAGTCATGGATTATCTATGTTAATGGTTGTTCATACCAGCTATAGGCTAACTGGCCTATAATATCGCTGAGATATTTCCTCATTTATATAATTCATTCATGAAGCATACAAAACTCTAACACTTTTTTTCCTTCTTGTCATACCAGTAAACTCTGTATCCTAAAAGCATTGCCTCAGTTTTGCTTTACTTAGTAAAATTAACACTTAGGAACCTGTTATGAAGCGACCAAGACCAACCTTTCCCCCGGAAAATAAATTCATCTTGTTGGTCTCTGTAGGTCACAGTTTAAAATAAAAAAGGTGATTTGAGATTTACATGCATTCCATTTAAAAATATTACACAACTCTTCTCCATAGTCAGTTTCTAACATTTCTCACAGTGAAAAAGATGCTTCTCTTTTGCTTCTTAAAGTCTTATTAAAGCTCTCACATGCATATGTTGTTGGCATTGATCACACTACCATGATGTCTAATACTGACAGATCAGACGATATTTTTGCAGTAATCATAGAAGCATGTGTATGATTGCTAACTATGTTTGTCCTCAGTTTATTTATGAGGAACGTGCACAATTTCCAATGCTGAAGTCATCAAGAATCATGTCCTACTCTTAGGCTTTTGATGTGTAAATAATTTTTTCTTCTTACTGAAATAATTTCCATACCTTTATATTCCTGTTACCACAAAAAACTCCCAGTTCGGCTCCCTTTAGAGACAAAAACTAGTTTGGTTTATTTTACTTCCATAAGTATTAATTTGATGCACAAATTAAATCTCTTGAATGTAGCCTTGTTGCTTAATAAATATAGAATTACCTTTGCTGGTAATGGGCCACAGATATTTCATTAAGCTACAACACAAACCTAGGTCAGGTACTGTCTTTATTTAGATTTGTCTTGGCTCTATTGGAGCTTTATCTTATTTGCTTAGTTCTAACAATAATTGTTTAATGAGTAGGTGACTATTACCTAGTTTGTTTTACTTTTGCTAAGTTTTGCATACATGTGTGGTGTCATATGTATTGCTAAAAATGGTAAAGGTAAAACTATCAAGTATTTTTGCTGTGTAAGAACAAATTATTTCTGCATTGTCACTGAGATGCAATGTAAAGGAGGACTGAGCCAGGATAACAGCAGAGGGATGTCAATTTGGGATGATCTTAGATGCCCCAGGGCTATCAGGAACTCACCAACAGTGTTAATGGTAGTAATGCAAAATTAAAAGCTGGAAAAACCTGTGTCTGTGGTAAAATTAAGGAAAAAGAACAAGTGTCTAACATACAATGCACCATATGCATTAAAATCAGAGGTAACGTGGAGTTTCAGACCAGTGAAGAAGATCAAGGTGTAAAGCATGTTATAAAACATAAAAATGGTCTCAAGCAAACCTTGGAGAACACTAGGAAACTATCAACATCAACATCATGTACCCCGTCATTATCATCGTATGCCTCCCAGTGAAGACATCAAAATGCTGCTAACTTTCATAATGTTTCTCACCCTTGTCTGAAACTATAAACCTCAGGACCCCAGAGGACTCTGAAAATCATAGATACTAGAAAGTTTTTCTTGTATGAGGGCTTTTACCTGTGGCATTGTTAATGAGTTTTGTTTTGCATTTAGACTGAGAGAGAGATAGTATCATTGTAACTAATAATAATAGCTCTACTGTATTTCTGTTACAGTATAAAAACTCTTAATTAGACTGACAATAAATTCTTGGTTTCCTATGTACTGTGTGTTTTCCTCTTTGCCCATAAAAAGATTTTGAAAGTAACATGAAAAACTACAAATATGTGGTCAACTTTCCACTGAAAAGTTAACTACTAAAAGTTTATGGAGATTTGTGTAATATATTCAAATCCTTGCCAAAACTGAGAGTCGTAGTATCAGATTGAATGTCAGTTTGTTAGACACTGATTTTACATGCGCTTACACTCGCTACTATCAGACAGTTGGCATCCTGTCCACTTGTCAATGCCATCTGAGAAAAGGAGGGGGGAGGGAAGACCACAGGAAGAAGAGGGAACCCTGGCACTAGGGTCTGAACCTTATTTTCCCAGTTTGTATGAAGCTAGCAATTTTAATGCTGATGTATTATTATTTGTGAGGTCCTACGTATGAAATTATGGAATGTTAAAAGCAATATTAACAAAAAATGGAAATTACAGAATGTTAAAAGCAATATTAACAAAAAATGGATGTAGAAGGTGCGGTCTACTGGGTATGAAGTTTAAACCACTATAATAGGCTGCTGTCCAGAAGTCTCCCATAAAACAAACTAAATCTGACAGATTGATTCCTTTCCTAAGCTCCTGACTTTCACAGATGGAAGGACTAAGGTACTTCACCTCTTTCTCGAGATCATAATTTCACTTTTTCCCTGTGTATCCAGTGCAGATGCACAGGTCTTGGCAGCAGGGGCTGCAGGGGTGGCCTCTGTGAGACACAGCCAGTTCCTGCCAGCTCCAACCAACCCACTGCAGGACACAGCTGAGCCCCTCAGCCAAGATGGTGGCACCTCAGGGAAAATGTATTTAAGAAAGGGCACAAAATGCCAGCTGGAGAGAAGAGGAGGGAATAAGAGAGAGTGAGAAACAGCAGAGGGAACACCAAGATAAGAGAAGGAAGGGTAGGTGGAGCTCCAGGCACCTGAGCAGAGATTCCCCTGCGGCCCATGAATAACCCCTCACTGGACCAGGTGGATCTTTTCTGAAGGACTTCAGCTCATGGGGAGAGCTGAGATGGGAGCAGAGGGAAGGTCTGGGGAGGAAGGAATGTCAGAGAGGAACCCTTATCTACTGACCACACCCCCATCCCTCCTGTACCAGTGGGTAGCGGAGGTTGGAGGAGTTGGGAGCGAAGGAGTGAAGTTGAGCCTGGGAAAGGGGGGAGGAAAGGTGGGGTTTTAATGTTTGTCTTTTTGTTTCTCACTACCCAAATCTATTTTAATTGGCAATAAATTAAATTAATTTTCCCAAAGTCGAGTGTTGCTCCTGATGGTAGTTGGTAACTGATCTCCCTGTCCTTATCTCATTCTATTTTCTCCCCCTTTTCTACTGACGCTGTTCTGAGCCTGGCCCTCTTCCAAAGTTAATCCACTATACCCTCTTCTCAAGGGAAACAGGACAAGGCATAAAAACATATATAAAAATATAAAAGAAGGGAAAACAGGACAGTTGCCTTTTATTGCTCTTGGGGAAGGCACTAAGGCACTGATACTCTGTGCAGAGCTCCAGTTCTGTAGCCACCTGCACAAAAGGTGACGAAATGGCTTGTATGATGTTTCCTTTAACTTCATAACAAAATGTTTGAGTACCCATTTACAAATGGATCAGTCAGCTGCAGTCCTCAACAGGATAAAAAAGTGACAGTGAAACCCAGACTTCTGGATGTGTAATAAGAGGCATTAACCACCCTATCATATGTTTGCACAAGCTAAAGCACATCTAGATATTATTATTACTGTTCCCAGAGTTGATGTTGTAATGTTCATAACTGAAAAATACAGAGTCATTCTGTAGAAGTTTTTGTAATGTTATAAGATAAACTTTACCTAAGCAGTTTTCTTGTTTTAGCAGATCTCATTATCTCTTCTTGCAGGCAACCCAGAGAATTTAGCTAGGGTCCGTTCCCTTCTGCATCTCCAAAGGATTGTGTGTTCTACTGGGTCTGGCCGGGATGGAGTTAACTTTTTTTCATAGCAGCCCATATGGTGCTGTGCTTTGCATTTGTGGCTAAATCACAACAGTATTTTGGCTATTGCTTAACAGCCCTTGCACAATATCATGACTTTGCTCTCCTTCCCCTGTTCCCCTACTGAAAGCTAATAGGCTGGGGGTGGGCAAGAGGTTGGGAAGGGACACAGGAGGAACAGCTGACCCAAACTGACCAAAGGGATATTCCGTACCATATGATTTTCATGTTCAGCAGTAAAAGCTCAGAGAAAGGAGGAGGGAGAGGAAATATTCATGGTTTTGACATTTGTCTTCTCAAGTAACCATTACATATGCTGAGGCCCCGCTTCCCAGGAAGTGGTTGGACATCTGCCTGCTGATGGGAAGCAGTGAATGAATTTCTTTTTTTGCTTTGCTTTCGCTGTTACACTGTCATTATTTTGATCCTCAAGTCTTCTCGCCTTCCTTCTATTTTCTTCCTGTCCCGTGGGAGAGGGGAGTGAGCAAAATGCAGGGTGGGTGTTTGGCTGCTGGCTGGGGTCAAGCTGCCACATGTGTATACAGCAGATAGACCCGTATGTAATAGGCCAAACATTTCCCAGAAGTACCATTTTTTTTTTCACAGCAAGAACATATAAAGTAAATCTCTCCTTACTGCTTGCTAGTACCTGAGATAAGGTTTCTAATTAATTGAACAATTCATCTAGAACTTAACTCAATATTTGGATTACGCTGAACTCCTTTCAGAAAGGTCAGATGAATTATCTTGGATGGCAAGATGTGTCTATAGTTCTTGTTTTCAAAAACTATTGTATACTTTCCAAGATAAAGTGTACTATTGTAATCCATTGTCTAACATCACTTTTTATAGTTTTTGCATTAAACTTCAGGAATGTGAGGCAAATCAGCTTTCAAGCTAAAGTCGGTAACACTCAAACGATACTGAAGTTTAAATGAAAAGACACAGGAGTTAAAATATTACTTTTTCACAACATTTAAGAGTGTAAGAGGGTTGATCAGTCCTCAAGGGTATAGCTTTCAAAATGTTATCTTTAGTTCTTAATTAATTATTCTTTGCTTTAAACTTGTGAGCATTTATGATCACAATCTGTGTGATCTGCAGATTTCTGCTGGGAGTCCTTCCAGGACACTTGTCTTTCCCTCTTGTCCCATACAGAACTTAGTTTACCAGTACTGTATTCCAAGGTTCAGAAAATGTGGATGTAACTCATTTGCCTGATTTGAGCAGATTGAACCCTACTCTAAATATGTGGGTACTTACATATAATTAATAAAGCTATCCTGGAACATCGTTAAAAAAAAAACTTTTAAAGAATTTTTTTGGGGGGATTATGACTTAAATAGGTTTAAATGATTAATCTCCAAATATACCTGTGTGCATCCTATAATAAAGCTGACACTTACAACCTACTTCAAAGACTCTGGAGGGTGAAAGGAGAAGGGAAAAAAAGAGAAATTCATTTTGTAGACATAAAAAGTCAAGTGTGCATAATGACTATTCAACTCAGATAATGCTGACATTCTAGGTGGACAGCTTCTAAGGCCTTGAGCCAGATATTCAGAGGAAAAAAACATCCACAATTTCAAATGTTGTCATTAGGAAATGAAGGTATATCACTGTGAAAAAGCCCGGCCTAAGGGATCAGGACTTTGTGGTCCTTGAGATGAACGACCAAACTGTGCTGGATTTGCTGTGATGTAGAACTGTCTCTGATCTGCACAATGTAGGAAAGGAAAGATTCTGTTCTTCACTAAAATACCAAAATTTGCCAACAGAGTACTTACTATACTACAGCTGTATTTTCTTTGGAAAAACAAAACAAAAGCCACATTTGGCTTGCATGCAAGTGTAATGCAGCAATTATACATGCTGACAATTCAACAATGACCACTGTATTAATGTTTTATAGGCAGATGCCAAGGCATTCTAATTTTGGAGGAAAGATGATACCAGCTGGGAGTCAAAGTGAGTGCAGTGAAAAGGGAAAGCAGGTGCTAGAGACAACTAAGCATGTGTTAAGTTTGGTTTGTTAAAGCAACCCCCCCCCCCCCAAAAAAAAAGGGGAAAGAAAAAAATAGTAAAATAAGGGTTTAAAAGCATCCCGTTGGAAGAAATATGGACATGTATTGCTTTTGTATAATAACAGTAGTGACCTGCAAACTAGGTCAGGGTCTAACAAATGTTACATCAGTGGAGAACAATTGGAGGAAAATAACTTTTGGATGTTTCTGAACAAACAGCAAACAGCTGATGAAATTCAAGCAACCTCATCATCAGCCCTCTGTGGACTTGACCTTGGAAACAGATCCATTGGCCCCATGTGACCTCATCTTGTTTATCTCCTGTGACAGTTTGGAAATCAAAAATGAGGCTTTACCTTGAATCTTTTTACTAAATGCTCTTTTATCCAGCTTGTGTCAAAATGCTTTACTGCATTCTATCTTTTTAGTTCCTTGTCATAGGTTCTTCTCTGTCCAGTCAGTGGTTATCAAGTGGAAGTTTTTTATGAAGATTGGTTCTCAGCATGGAGCCAAAGATCTGCAGGGGACAACATTGTGTGTAGCTGTATTTCTTCAAAAGATAAGATACACACAAAATATTCTGAAACAGCATATTCTGGTCAGGCGGTAGAGTGCTATTGATGCTAGTACAGCTCTATGAAAGGAATGAGTAGCGAATACACACCTTAAACAATGAAATAATTTCTATTCATTCCAGTTCACTTTAGATGCTCACATTGTAGATATCTACATATGAGCAAATTGTCTAGATGCTTTTTATAGTCAATAGCGAAGGAAGTATGTCTAGAGAATAATTCATCTGTCTTGTCAGTTGTACAGTGTCCCTTCCTTTCTCAACAGCAGTTCATTCATATATTGAAGGAGCCAGCCTAAATGGTTGGGCTGTGCCTCTCTGCACAATACTGCATTCACAACTGCACATCTTTCTGCCATGTAAGTGACAAAGAACAAAGAATAATCTTTGCTTACGCTTTCCTGCAAACAGAATTAACTGACCCAACCTTATTTAATATAATGGATAATGCTTGCCTCCTTTTGTTCCTCTGTAAATCAGCAGCACTTAGTTGAAATGCAAGAGCTTTCAGGGTTTTAAAGCAAAAAAAAAAACAACCAAAAACCTACCTTTAAATCCTATAGCTCAGTGACACCTTTTGGACTTGCTAACAGAAAAGATATCACAGCTGGGAAACATTAATTTTCCAAACATTATAAATGCTTTGAAAGAGTTAAGTAAGTGAGCTATTTTCAAAGTCTGTAAGAGAGATATCAGCTCTTCGGTTTTATACAAAAGCTTTTCATGTCACTTTCTGCTTACTGGTCTTTGATAAACTTCTCTAGTTGACTTTGACAGTTCACAGTCCTTTACAAGCAAAGAACAATATACCTTCTATAAAGCACCCAACGGCCTTCACAGCAGCTCTTGTGCTATCAGATTCAAGATAAACACTAGCAGCAATTCTTTAAAGCAAGTAAAATTTCTCAATGTATAACACATCTGTGGTTCAGTCCTGCAAAGTTGCTTTTATGTGACTAACACCACTTAAACAACTGAAGGGGTATTTCCATGGTAAGAGCCCTAAGCTCAAAATGGAATCAGCCTGCACCAATCAGATCCATATACCAGTAAATTGTCACAAAGTCACTGGCTATGTCAACGGCTTTAGCTTACCGCAAACAGAATAAACAATGTTAAGGAAGAGATTAATAAAAGGAGAAGAACACTGTTTTTGCATACTCCTTTTGTTATTTCTTTCCATTTTCCTTCCCTCTATTGTTTTCCTATTATGTCTTTACAGATTGTAGATCCACAGTCACATTGCTTTGGTTTATGAAGTTGCCAGTTGCCAGCTGCTATGTAGGAACTGCCTGTGTATATGCTGTAAGCCTGTAACAAATGCAATGTAATTCAACTTGCTGTAGCACGTAATTGAAGGAATATAAATGGCATGAAAATACATTACGTTTTTCAAGGACTAAAAATGTTCACACACAAAGAACTGTCATGTGTGGTAACTTGTTTACCTGTAATAGTTTGATAATGTGCCTGAACTCCAGCACTGCCTTATTCTGAATTTTTGAGTTAACTTCCCTAATATTTACTTCCCCACAAAAATTCCACTTAGATTGTTAGTAGACTATAATCTTCAATACTTGATTTAGTGAGTTTCCCTTCAAAAGCTATAGGCTATTTCTGTATGTCCTTACTGGAACTGGATCTGTGTGTTGCTTCTCACCTTTCTGCTTCCTTTGGTGTTCTTTGAAATTGCTGAGGTGTTTCCATTGTTCACTAATGCAGAATGTGCATGTTGTTTCATACCTCCCACTTTCATCTATCCTTGCCAACCACAGAATTACTCTCCTTTCTTTCCACACTTAAGCTATAATTTCAACTAATTCACTAGCATTTCTTTCATTATGAAACAGGAAAATAATCAGAAATCTAATTATTTTCAGGGGTGAAGAAAAGCTTTTGAATTTTGTAACATTATGGCACATGGTACATGTCTTGTATGTTACGTTATGTGTACTATATGTCATTTTTTTCTTTTTTCCTGGTCCAAATTTGGTATTTTTACTTCCCTTAAACATGCTGTAACCCTTTATGTTGAACAGATGAGTAAAGACATAACTGGATGAGATCTTCCATTCAAATTTGAATGGTCTGTGAAATTAATACCTCATTCACAATTCACTACTTTCCCAGTGGAGCCTGGGTGCTTCTGTAGTTCCCTAGTGTAAAGTAGGTTAGATCAGATAAATTATTTTAACTTGTACTAAAATGGCTGTCATGGTTTAACCCCAGCTGGCAACCAAGCACCACACAGCTGCTTGCTCACCCTCCCTGCCCTGCGGTGGGATGGGGGAGAGAATACGAAGAGCAAAGGTAAGAAAACTCATGGGTTGAGATAAAAACAGTTTAATAATTGAAATAAAATGTAGTAATAATAATTATAAAAAAATAATAATGTTGTAATGAAAAGGAAAACAATGAGAGAGAGACAGAGAAACAAAAGCCATGAAAATAAACAAGTGATGCAACTGCTCAGCACCCATCGACCGATGCCCATCCAGTCCTTGAGCAGCAATCACTGCCCCCTGGCCAACTGCCACCAGTTTATATACTGAGCAGGACGTCGTATGGTATGGAATAGCCCTTTGGCCAGTTTGGGTCAGCTGTCCTGGTTATGCTCCTTCCCAGCTTCTTGTGCGCCTCCTTGCTGGCAGAGTATGCCAAGCTGAAAAGTCCTTGATTTAGAATAAACACTGCTTAGCAACAGCTAAAACATCAGTGTGTTATCACATTATTCTCATGCTAAATCCAAAACACAGCACTATACCAGCTACTAGGAAGAAAATTAACTCTATCCCAACCAAAACCATGACAATGGCTCACAGAGCCCATTTATTCAAATATCACAACTCACTGGCAGAATGGTGACTTCCAGTCAAAGTGGAACTCAACTTTCTAAGTCACTCAAACTGAATCAGAAGAGCATCTTCTGCCACACTTAATTAGTGAACATGAAATGGTGAGGTTGATACCACTAGAGATGTCATTACATTAAATTTTGTGACAGACATACAACAGGAAAACATCTAGTTTGTGTTAAAGTCATAAAGTAAACTAAAAGAGTCCTCCCTTGTATTCATGAGTGTTCACATTTAAGGAGGAATTGTCAACTCCGTTGATAATACTCCTCAGCCTGACTTCTTTCTAGAGGTTACCACAAAAGTATTTCAGAAAGCGGCAGCTGAATGACAAGAAGACTGAAGCCTGATTGAAAGACACTGAAAAGGATTTTTTTAAACTTCTTTCATTTGGGGAGCTGAAGAAAATGTAAGGCCTGTCTATTATCTTGAGGTAGGAAAAGGTAGCAAGAAAAAAGCTGTTCCATTGAAACGTATTGTGTTAGTACAAGTAATAGATTGTTTTCTCCTTAGTTGCCCAGCTCCTGCAGCTAAGAAAAAAACCCAGGATTTTCCACTGCTGGGGCCCCAAATTAAATCCATATTGGACCAAAAATATTTTCCAGCATTTTCACCCGCCATCTGAGTTCAAGTTGTTCAAGTGTCAGTTTTTTCTAGCTTGTACGATGTTGTGTGCTTTCAGTAACTGATACTTTGTTGTCTACCTAGAAAGGCATAATACCGTCACTGTAGTATAAATCATGCTGACGACACAGAATAGGACAAAGCTGCTCAGCAGTATCAATCACTGTCAAACAAACAAACAAACAAGTTTATCTGACAAACATAGCTATTTAGTGGTTTTTTTCCTACTTCAGAAACATGAGCTGGGTATGTGTTTTGGGGGAGATTTCCAAAAGCCTAGGACTGATTTTTAGCTCCAGATTGCCACTGAAAATAAAAAGATGGGTGTTTGACTTCCCCTGTGCCACTGAAAATTTCCTCTAACATGCTTCATGTACTTCTTTGTGCTTCATTCTTAATCCAAGAAAAAATGTATAACTCATCCTCAGATACTCCCTTTTGTTTGTACCAAAATAGAGGTAGGAGAACATTGTAAATCATTTATATGAATATTAAATCCTGTTCTTAAGTGGGTTCACTTCAACTGTTTTCATGCCTACTTTGTGCTTGCTTCATTTAAATATTACAGTGATCAAGCTTTACTAGTGATGAAATTCTTGAAAGGCACCTTCAGCTTGAATGATTATTTGCCAAAAGCAAAATCTGAATTGCATAACTAATCAGTGGTGCAAATTTCAAATATCTAAGTCAATATTTGCACTTCAAAAATGTACCTCAGCATCCGATTCAACATTCTTACAAAATGAAATTTAGTTCTTTAGTGTGGAGCAAGACAAAGCCAATTCATTGGCGGTAAATAAGAGTTAAATGGAGGTCAAGCAAAGACAGTACTCTGAAAGTTATAATGTAGATGTTAAAAGATATTTGGGCATTTAAAGATGCAGATCAGGTTTACAGTTTACATTATCAGATTAAGTGATTACTTCTATTGCTTTAACAGGAGGTTTAGACATCAAATCAGTTTACAAATTTGAAAAATTCTACTGAACATCTATCTTCATCTTTATGCACTCAAGATGGGATTAATCTCAGAATAATTTCTAGTCAGTGGAGGGCTGGGCATCATCAAGGGGAAATTCACCCTGTCTCTTTAAGGCATCTAGGTTAGATGCGATGAATCCTCTTCTTGCTGCATTGACTATATGTCATGACTGGCCTCGACTAGACATCTCAAGGCAAAAGTTATATTTTAAAAACCCTCTCATATATTTTGGTAGATTCGTAAGATGAAGTAGCCTGAAAAAACACAAAACCTCATAGTTCTACTAGTTACATGAAGAAAATGTAAATATATCTTTTTATAGTGAAGATTCTTGATGTTTTCCTGAGCTAAACCCAAACAGTAGTTTAAGCAGAGGAAACTGTAAAGCATGCTTTCCTATTTATATGTGAAGATTGAGATAGTGTGAATGTTGATATCTGTGTATATCCTCATGCTGTGTCAGTTTTTCCAGCAGGATCATTATTCAAGATCTTCACTTTCCTGTATTTGCTTGCTGATTTTCATTTAACTTCTTTTACACCCTTATAATTGCATTTTTTGGTTGAAATTGCAAACTACTGAAAGGATTCTAGATTGGGACAAATTGGGTGATAACACAAGACTGCCTTCCTTAGGGAACTAAACATCAAGATGACCCTTGATACTATTTCTGTGTATCTTGCATTGTTTCTCATGACGAATCATAGAAGAAAATCAGATTAAAATTTAATCCTTCTGTGTAATCACCATCTGGGTCCTGAAAACGCTGGCAAAGGTCCCAAACAAAATGTCATAATCTAGAATACTCAGGGTGAAAACCTGGCTGCATTTAAGTCAACGGTAAAGTTTTTATTGATTTCCATGGACCAAGAAACTCATTGCAATTATAAGCATAAATCACGAACAATATATCATTAAAATTTTTTAATGTGTAAAATGACTAAAGGGTATAGACAGATTTTCTTTCTCTTTGTACATTACCTTTAGCTATTATATGTCCTCCTATGACCTCAAATTTGAGCTCCTGAGCAGTTCTAATTATTCAGAGCAGACTTACTGTAGAAATGGCTTACACATCTGTCATATTCCCCTAAAAGGCAGATTTAAAGCCTATACTGTATTTATTATGCTAATTCACTTTGAAATCTATGGTGAAGGTGCCTCATGCCTTTCAAACTGAGTTTGCATAGTAAATTTAGCATGGGTCGCAGTGGCCCACAAACAATATCCCTGAAGCAGCTTTAACAATTAGTGCCTTAAGAAAGCGTGTAGTACACACACAGTGAAATACACATGCAATGAGAAAAAGGGGAAAAATTTTGAGTACTTCCTTTTTGCTCTCTATGCTTTAGTAGTTCTGAATTTGGGTTTCTTTATTTAATATCTTTGGTTGTTGTAATCAAGCTTTCAGAAGCAAAAGCACTTAGCAATTGTGCTGCTAATGTTGTCTTTCAATAAAATGGCTAGCTTTTATCAGAATTAACCTTTTCCAGACTTAAGTGTTAAAAAGTGTTTATGTTGGTGCCAAACAGGGTATTTTCTTCTGAAAAAAATACCCACCACCACCCACCATCAGTGACACAAAAAAGCCAATAGGTATTTAAATGAGTGTTCTTGTCTTTTTAACCATCGGTAGTGGTGTTTTTTAGCACCAACAGGTCCTAAAAATTCAGACGTTTTTTAATACCTGTTAGAGTAAAATGTTATAGTCAGCTTGAAAAATGAATATGTCTCCCCAATGGATGTAAAGTGCTATTACAGTTATTTTTCTGGCTAAAAAAATACAGTAAAATGAAGTTCAGGTTTTCTGTACATTCACTACCTAAGAGTGAAAATAATAGTGGAATTCAGCGATTATCCCTCCCCTCCAATCATTACAAGCCATATAATTTTAAAGTTAAATTTAAGGAAAATAGAAATGTGTTTAAGTATACAAATGAACAATTAGGGAAGACAAACAACACTAATGCTGCTCCATAGTGGCAGTTCTGGCTACAGCAGTTTGTTGTCCCAGGTTAGATTAAAGTTATTTTTAAAATTTGCATTTCTTTCACTTTTTTCCTAAATGAGTAATTAAAGGTGGGTTTGAAGTTGTTTTGTTGCCTTAAATGCATTTCAACATCAATATCATAGATATTTTGCATATATAAGAAAGCACAAAAACTGCTCTGCTGGTCTGATTTGCGATCTTCATTGAGTCATTTCCTTGCTTTACTGCAGAAGTCTTCTTTAGACTTCTAGGGGATGCCCTGTGTTAATGAACATTAATACAGTTTTTATAGTCCCTGGGTTCCACTGTTTGCACAGTGTTTCTTAAGTAGCATGAAGCCCATCAGATAATATGAGACAATTAATGACTAATTAAAAAAAAATTAAAAGATGCATCCTTTAGAAGTTCGTTTATTTATGTTTTTTACAAAACATTCATGCACATTTCACATAGCTATAAAAATCTATACCCTTTACACATGCGGTGAAAGCATTTGAATAAAAAGGAAACAATATTAAATGAAAAATACAGATATCAGAAAAATCAGACAGGAACTGCAAATGAAAAAGTGTTCAGAAAACTAAAAAGCAAATGTGAAAATAGTTCTCTTACAATCATCACATAGGTTTTATATCTGAGCCAGTGAGGTGTAAGATACTTAGCATGTGTGTATTTTCAGGTCAATTTTCTCTAATTCTCTATCTTCTAAGCTGAAACTGAGGTCAAAATTATGCCCTTTATCTTGAATTCCTAATGGTTTTCTTAGCTGTCATACATGACAATATGGAGTATATATATTTTTTTTAATTACCGTGGAAATGATCACACTTAAAATACAGGTGAAGGCACCAAGTCTGAGTTGACGCTTACTATTTAAATTTAGTTTCTCTACTGTTTTACATTAGGGGAAGTGAAAAGAAAATGAGCTGTGTTTAGCTTAGGTTTTCATCTCTCACAATATAGCAATTAAAGTGTATTCTGGAAAGTGTTATTTCAATCATCAAGAAAGCTCATCACAATGACAAATTCTATGACATTTATACATTAAACTATGGTTAGAAATCCTGATACGCTTACGCTATAAAAAGGATGATGTGAAGGAAAAAATATTTCATCTGGGACACTGAAAGTACGTAAGGAAAATATGTGACATTTTATACATTACTTTTGTCAGGTTTTATTTCCATATATCTATATACATGTGTATGGATCTGTATGTGTATCTGCATATGCACGTGAGTGTGTTTGTGGGCATGTGTAGATAAACAAATTAACAGAATTCCTCATTTAAAAATGAACATAAGATAATAGTTTCATTATCAAAAGTGCCTTTCCTTAAATTACAATCAGATCTGCCAGAATTCATTAGTTTGCCGTGTTATTTATATCAAGCTGTAACTGAAAAAATATATATAATGAATACCGCTAAAACACAATAAAAGGAGTCACAAGGAGTCTTGAGGATGTACAAAACACATGGTTTTACTGTATATTACAACTTCTGTAAAACATTTACATCCTCAGAAAATGGAATGTTTATAAAGGTATATTTACTAAAAGAAAATTAAAGGCTTACTCATCAGGAATACAAAGAGACCAAGGATTCTGCTTTGAAAAGCCACAGAATAAATTCAGGCAAGGGTGATGGGCTTCATGGGCTGTATGAAGGCAGGGAAGCCATTTAAGGACACGGCTTCTGTAGGGATGTACTGCTGATCACATTGCCTCCCTGCCACCTCATCAGTGAGGCAACTGCAGAGCATGTCTCTGAAGAAGAAAGCCAGCAGCTCAACTTCCACCATGTTTTATTTTTGCTTTCTGGTTTAAAGGCAGAAAGAAATGGCCTGATTTTCAAAGGGATTTAGTATTCATGACTTGAAAGATCTTCACTGGCATTTCATATGATATGTCTCTCCCAGTTCTGCATCCAACTTTCAAGTCTACGCTGAGGAACAAGATTCATCTGTTCTTTACATGAACTCTGCCCTATGTTGGGAAACTATTGAGCCCCTTTAGGTCTCAGATATTCCAGAAAATTTGTTTCTGTACACAGCAGAGTGAAGTGATGTTCAGAGACCTGCCTCTGAGGCCATCTGAGAGAAAATCATATTGCTTATGTTTCTGGAGTTATTTTGACTAGTTATACAAAATGTCCTTCATAAAAGAGCATGCATATATCCTGAGTATTGTATCACACCACGAATAATGAGATGTTTTACCTTAGGCCTCTAAATATGAATTTTTAAGAAGTCCATTTTAGGCAGAATATGTTGGAAAAGTAAGCCTGTCTCTAAATTAGTTTGCTAAGAACGGAGTATTTTTCAGGTGAATGCAAACACTCTAGATGATGGCACAATTTCTATAAGAAACTGAAATGTGTTGACATATCAAAATTACCTCAAACTTCAGTATCATCTTGCAGAGGACATAAATGAAAACAGTGCTTCTGCTAGAATTGTATTCTTCAGAATTTTCTTACAAGGAGCTGGACTATTTCATATCAAAAACCTTGTCTGCTTAGACTATATATCTTAAGCAAAGAAAATTAAAATTAATGTGAGCCCAAATTCAGTCTTTAAATTTTCTGGGAAGCAAAAAGATTTCTTTAATACTTTATATAATATATAACATATAATTATATATGTAGTTATTATAATATATCACTATTGTAACATATAATTAGAAATATAATTATACATATACCTATACATATAATTATAATTATAGTTATTATAATACAGAATTAATTGTATATAATTAATCAAATCTAATAATATTCACAGCTGGAAATTCTGAAATTTAGAAATAAACTTAGAGAAAAGAAGAATCTTTAACTGGAAGACAGTACAATAAAAAACCACTTTTAAATATGTTGACATAGTTTTGTAAACCTAAGAAATTAAATAATCTTTCAGAAAGTACTGCATCTAATATATTTATTTATTATTTCAGCCAAAGATAAACTGAATGTTCTGTTTTTTTCCTACAGGGCAGTGTTCATATTAATTATAAAAATGGTGGAATAATATCTGGACTTAAGTTAAACCTAAAAAGTTGTATTGCTTTAAGGATTAGCTTTTTGAAATTTTCCTTCTTGTCAAAGATAATTTTAAACTACCAATTCAAAATGGTGGAATGGTACAATTCAAAATACAAATTCCATAAATACTACAGTTCCATAAAACCTACCACTTGCATATGTCTCAACTTTATATTTTTAACAAATTTTATATAAGATCTATGACAGCAGTAGTTTTCTTACTACAAACAAAAAATATGAAAATATAACCAAAGTGGTTATCTCTAGGACTCAGGGGGATATGTTCTTACAGTCTTATCTATTTATTTTGTCTATAAACCATGGATTTTAAAGCATATTTTTTATGAGGAATTCACATTTATTTTTGCAAAGAGGGACAGATATGGTTTATATAGTGTAATTTCACAATGATTTCCTGGGTGCAAAAATGGAAGACAAGGTAAAGTTCTTTTGGACATCTTATTACACTAGAATATAAAAGCCACTCTGCTAAATTAGTTGGGGGTTCCATTTTTATCCTAAACTGAAAACCAGATAACATATAATCTCTCTCCGTTATATCTTCTCAGCTTCAACAATCATCTGTTAAAGGCTGCCTACCTTGAAAATTGTATCCAAATTGTTGTTTTTAAAAGACATTGATTGTCCTATGCCTCATTAATTTGTCTAATTCCTTTTAAAATTAATTTATACTTTCAGTCTCCACAACGTCTACTGATGACTCATAGAAACATTTAGGTTGGAAAAGACCTTTAAGATCATCAAGTCCAACCGTTAAACTAGCACTGCCAAATCCACCACTAAACCATGTCCCTAAGCACCACATCTACACATCTTTTAAATACCTCCAGGGATGGTGACTCAACCACTTCCTTGGGCAGCCTGTTCCAATGCTGCACAACCCTTTCCGTGAAGAAATTTTTCATAATATTCAATCTAAACCTCCCCTGGCGCAACTTGAGGCCATTTCCTCTTGTCCTATGGCTTGTTGCTTGGGAGAAGAGACCGACCTCCACCTCTCTACAGCCTCCTTTCAGGTAGTTGTAGAGAGCAATAAGGTGTCCCCTCAGCCTCCTTTACTCCAGGCTAAACAATCCCAGTTCCCTCAGCCGCTCCTCATAAGACTTCTGCTCCAGACCCTTCACCAGCTTCATTGCCCTTCTCTGGACACGCTCCAGCACCTCAGTGTCTTTCTAGTAGTGGGGGGCCCAAAACTGAACACAGGATTCAAGGTGTGGCCTCACCAGCGCTGACTAAAGGAGGACTAGTCCTGCTGGCCACACTACTTCTGATACAAGCCAGGATGTTGTTGGCCTTCTTGGCCACCTGGGCACACTGCTGGCTCATATTCAGCTGGCTATCGACCAACACTCCAAGGTCCTTTTCTGCTGGGCAGCTTTCCAGCCCCTCTTCCCCAGGCCTGTAGCGTTGCATGGGGTTGTTTTTACCCAAGTGCAGGACCCAGCATTTAACCCTCTTAAACCTCATACAATTGGCCTCAGCCCATCGATCCAGCCTGTCCAGATCCCTCTGCAGAGCCTTCCTACCCTCAAGCAGATCAACACTCCCGCCCAACTTGATGTCATCTGCAAACTTACTGAGGGTGCACTTGACAAGAGTGCACTACATAAGTAATAGGGTGCACTACATAAGTGAGGGTGCACTACATAAACAGGGTGCACTACATAAGTAAGTACCGAGGGATACAATATTTATATTCTGGTTTTCTGATATAGTAAGGGTTTCCTCTAGAATCTCCCACTTTCAAAGTACTTCCTAATTCTCCTTTTGTCTATCTGTATCATTTCTCATGCTTTATCTTCACATTCCCTTGCATCATATCATTTCTGCCTGCTCAAGGGAAACATCATTATCACATCCCAAAATGTCTGCATCAGATTGTCAAACAGCACTGACCAAACTCTATTCGTTATCTTTGACAACTTATGATTTCCAATGGCAAACAAGTAGCATTCAAATTATGTGAGCCTTGATCTCCTTTCCATAGCTATTACATTGCTTTTACAGATATGAAATTTATTCTGCCTTCTAACAACCTAGTCAGTAAGTGTTGTGATGTTTAGATGTAACTTTTCAATCAGAAATACTTTTTTCCTCATGCAAATTTTATATCATCAGCAAAATTTTTTACCTCACTATTCCTACCCTTTAGAATATTCTGAACAACACAAATAACAGCACAGATACCTGAGACTGGCTGTCACCCTTCACTGATGAAATAAGTTTATTCTTATAATTTATTGTCTCTCTCTTAACCATTTGTCGTGGTTTAGCCCCAGCTGGCAACTAAGCACCACGCAGCCGCTCGCTCACTCCCCCTCGGTGGGATGGGGGAGAGAATCGGAAGAGCAAAAGTAAGAAAACTCATGGGTTGAGATAAAGACAGTTTAATAGGGAAAGCAAAAGCTGAGCACACAAGCAAAGCAAAGCAAGGAATTCATTCAGTACTTCCCATGGGCAGGCAGGTGTTCAGCCATCTCCAGGAAAGCAGGGCTCCATCACGCGTAATGGTGACTTGGGAAGACAAACGCCATCACTCCAATGTCCCCCCTTCCTTCTTCATCCCCCAGCTTTATATACTGAGAATGACGTCATGTGGTGTGGAATAGCCCTTTGGTCAGTTTGGATCAACTCTCCTGGCTGTGTCCCCTCCCAGCTTCTTCTGCACCCGGCAGAGCACGGGAAGCTGAAAAGTCCTTGACTAGTGCAGCAACAACTAAAACATCCCTGTGTTATCAACACTGTTTTCAGCATAAATCCAAAACATAGCCCCATACCAGCCACTATAAAGAAAATTAACTCTATCTCAACTGAAACCAGGACACCATTACTTAATGCATGAGAGGATTTTTTCCTTCTATTTTGAGACAGCTTAATTTCTTTAAAAGCCTATTATAAAAGATCTCTTGAAAGCTTTTGAAAATCCAAGTACACTAAATCCACATGAATAACCTCATCGTGCTTCTTGAGGACTTTAAAATAATTCTAATAAATTTGTGAAACATAATTTCCTTCTGAAAGATAGCTCTTTTGTTCACTGTTCCTCATGTTCATACTTCTCCCTTATTTTGTATTTCTCTACTAATTCTACTACTAACTATAATTTCTACATATTTGACACATATTGAGGTTAAATGGACTGATCTGAAATGTACCAGATTATCTTTTGATTATTGTCTTTTGATTATTTTTTTTTAAGACTTCACTTTTTTCTTTTTCCTTTATTTTTTAACAAGTTACATAACAGATATTCAGGAGTTTTATATTGCACTTCCTTCAGAATTCAGGGGCAAGCAACTGCTTTCCTAATGTCATTAAAACTACAGTACAGATGGTAATTATGGAAAAGTCAATCACAGGTCCTGCTTTCAGAGGGGTGATGCTCTCTGAGCTCCAGAAATTGTAGAAACCTTTTTCCTCATTGCAGTGTTGTTTGTGTCTATTTGAGAATTGTCACAATGGAGCTGGCTTTATTCATGAACCCATTAGTCTCATTCATTCAAAGTGAAAGGCATCTGGGATAAATCCAGTCATAACAGACTGGGCCTCAGGCTGCCACCGTTCCTCCTGATATTATGCTGACATGTATATGGGGAGGGGCATGAGAAGAAGAAGAAAGACTTTGCAACTAAATAATCATGAAGTCTTGAATTAATTGCAAAGGGAGAAGTATGGTTTTGCCAAAACTCATTAGTTTGTGGAAATTAGAACATTAGACAATGATCAAACAGTTAAAACCAGAGATCCAGTCAATGTACATTTACAAACAGTTCCTGCCAAGTAAATTTCCAGTGTTCCTCACCAGCTTGCCAGCTCCAGCAAAACTCAGGCTTCCAAGTCAGCCCGTCAGACAGGCTATTCCCATGAAGCCCGTAGAAATTGTTGTGAATATTATCCTATTGTTGGTGTTTCCAGGACTTGTACTCCTGAAACATAGGAACTGTTATGTCCAAACTGTCAGGATCGCAAGGACTACCACTATCACATCCATGTTTCCGAGGCTAACAACCAAGCAGCCTGATACAGTCATCAACCTGTAGGTAGACTTCAACACCTTCCTGTTTGTTTCAGTTTCTAATGAGAGGAAAACTAAATATCAAACTACTGAACTGGTTTACCAACCAAAATTTCTTTCCTATAGGACCCTCATAACTTTTAAATAAAGTGAGGTCAGGATTACGTTCATAATCTATGATCCACTTGGGCCTTTTTTTCTTGTAGAAGCAAATTTCTATATCTCTGTGAGGAAAGCAGAGGTATGCAAAACAGAAGGAAGATGCAGATATGAAGAAATAAAAAAAAGTAAGAGGCATACATTACCAGAATAATTCCCAACTTCAGAAGATTTTTAATACATCTGCTTAATTTCACTGTAATCTCTACAGACTTCACAGATCTCCACAGGCATGTCTCAGGTTTTTTCCTCCCAGATGTCCTTAGAGAGTTCATGTGAGCCTTTAAAATAAATGTTCATAAGGGGGACTGTGTAGTACAGTACTTCATTTTTTTCAGTCTCCCAGTATCTCAAAGGAAAACTAAATTAATCTCTTTTGCCTATCTGCAGCAATGGTTTGAGAATATCTTGCCGGTACTCTACCACTATGCTGTTGTATAAATAAATTACCATCATATCAGAAGGTAGGAAGGGAAAAAGCAGATGGTAAGGTGAGAAATACTAAGCCACAGTAAAATACTGTACAGGCTTGTAAAGCTTTTGCCCAACTTTTCTCCTTTGTTTTACGGATTTCTATATTGCAGCAGAACATCTACATGTTTGCATAATCCAGCATTTAAATAAAAAAAAAGAGTCCATATCTCACTGCATATATGCCATGCTAGCAATAAGCATATTGTGGTCTGCAATGCTGAATATTCTGCAAGGTCTTTCATGTGGCTGTTGCTCAGGAATGTTGCTACTTTCATTCCTGGAAGAATTCCTCTGTGTCACTTGGACCTTCCTACTCCCTTCACTAACTCCTAACTGGTACGTAAGCTGGAAGCTAACAGAGGGGTGTAAAAGAAGAGAAAGAACCCTTGAGAAAAATCATGGGATGGGACTTCTCGATAATCAGGTACGTTTTCCTATCTGTTATAGTCAACCATGTATTATGACAGTTTTCAGGTTAAAAGAGCAAACACTTAGTTCCCTGTGAGGGAGAAGCCACCACAGCCTTCTCCCTCTTCCTCTGTGTTGAAGAGAACAAAAAAGGCATATTTGGAAGACGTCTGCTGCATTAAGATTAATGACTATCCTACACCTCTTGCACAAGACAAACTTTAAGTCTCTCCATGAATTTATTGATGATATTCTGTATTCAAATGGTTGTTTCAAGATAGGTTTAAATTTTGCGATATTACCCTATCAACCTCTTTTGAGGACTATACCTAATTGCCACTTAAAAGGGATGCAGTGGATCTTTTATTCGCCTTTCTGCATCAACTAAAAAGCTGACATTTTAAAATCCTTTTGTTATGATATAGTGAATGATCAGAGCAGATAAATACTCACTGAGTGTCCAGTTCTCCAGTAAATCAGAAAGAGGAACAGATTGGGTGACTGTATTTTCTAAGTAAATGTCTAGAAAAGTCAATATGAGTCATCAACCCCAGGGCCCTGGTAAAACAGGTAACAGCATCACATAACCTTTTGTATAGACTGATCAAGCTCTGCCTTCAAAAAAATTGGGATATGCCTTCTCTTTGTCCTGTTTCTGTTTCAAAAGCTTGCTGCTCTGATCAGTACAGCCCTTTAAATTTACATCCTGAATCATGGACTTTTTATAGCCAGCTGTTGTGCCAGAGTGTCTATAACTTATACCTGCAATAGGTCATAGATAAATGTTAAATAATATCAGATCCAGCATTGCCCTGAAGTGTTTTGCATGTAATGCTCCTGGAGCTTCTAATACAGGAGCTTTTAATAATTGTGTTTTCAACACAATTCTCTTTTACTTCTCACTTACCTCATTCTTCAGCAATTTCATAATTCCAGCACCAAATCTTTCTTCCCTAACTTCGTATACAGTTTCATGTGTGAAATCACAATATTTTTTTCATAATGTTAGTAGGTAAGACCTATTACATTCCTATTGCTCAGAAAATTTTATCAAGGAAAGCTATGAGTTTAATCTGGCACTCTCAAACTTTGGAAAACTTAGATCTAATTTTTTCTTTCAAATTAATTCAAAATGTATAAAAAGCTTCAGACTGTGTGGAGTTTGGACTAATGGCCATTGTAGATGACAAAATCATATAAAAATGTGTTACTGAAATCACATTGCCCAGGACTTTTAATTTATATATTACTTTTTTTTTTGGAAGGTAGGGATTCATTTAAACGGTTTCGGCTGGGATAGAGTTAATTTTCTTCCTAGTAGCTGGTATAGTGCTGTGTTTTGGATTTTAGTATGAGAATAATATTGAAAACACACTGATGTTTTAGCTGTTGCTAAGTAATGTTTACACTGGTCAAGGACTTTTCAGCTTCCCATGCTCTGCCAGGCGCACAAGAAACTGGGAGGGGGCACAGCCAGGATAGTTGACCCAAACTGGCCAAAGGGCTAATCCATACCATATGACGTCATGCTCAGTATATAACCTGGGGGGAGTTGGCAAGGGAGTAGCGATCGCTGCTCGGGGACTGGCTGGGCGTCGTTTGGTGAGTGGTGAGCAGTTGTATCACTTGTTTTTTCCCTGGGTTTTGTTCCTCTCTCACTCTCTTGTTGTTTACATTAAAATTTATTATTATTATTTTTTGTGTGTGTGTTCCAGTTATAACCTGTTCTTATCTCAACCCACAAGTTTTCTTACTTTTGCTCTTCCAATTCTCTCCCCCATCCCACTGCGGGGGGAGGGTGAGCGAGTGGCTGTGTGGTGCTTAATTGCCGACTGGGGCTAAACCACGACAATGGTGATGATTACAATGGTCTAGTCAGCTTCATTTGTCTGAGGCTGGGATATAGAGATGAACATGATATTCCTCAACTTTTCAATGGTGCATAAGTGTTACATGGCAGTGATCATGCAGCAAAAATACGTGGAAAACGTGTCTAGTTTCTCTACTCTTTACTGTCTTTCACTATCATAGGATTCCACTATTTTTTCAGATGTTAATATATTCAGTCAGTTACAAAAACATGTTTTAATTATAGTATTACACATAATTACTGGACCCTTTTGAACACGTAACAAGACATATCAAACCAGAACAACTTATTTTACTTTTGTCTTTTCTTTTTAAATGATGTTCTCAAAACAATATTTATTAACATTTCATATTGTTGGTCCCAGTAGAATTCCTTTCTTTTTGTCTTAGATAAAAATAATGATATAAGATAATGCATGACCAGGAATATGATGCTGTCAATAAGAAGCATTAATTAACAAATTAATTAGACACAATTTGTTTCTTTCCCTCATGAGAGAAGAAAAGAGTTTTTCTATCTTGCTGGAAAGCATACTAAATAAGGAGAAACATGCATATGTCGGTCCCCTAAATACTGCAGCCTTAATAAACTTCCTCTAGGGTTTCTTTCTCTAGGGTAGATACAAATTGTTTTCTTAAACTGGCTCACCCATCCCTAATCTACATTTTGCCAATATAATTTGCTTCTGCTTTTCGTGATGTCTTAGCAACTGCAGCAATAATATAGCCCCTCATGGCCCTCACTCACATCTAAACCAAAACCATTTTGATCCAATGGAATAATTTATGTTTAGTTACATTTCCTCAGGCCAGGTGTATAGTTGAGTATTTCAGATGCTCTGGCCTCTCTGCTGGAAGTGTTTTTCCATTTTAAATGAAGACCGGAAATGCCTAATTCTTTACTGTTTCGACCTGGGTCTCTCCTTAAGGTTAGGTGTGTGTAGGTGTCATAGGGAAAAAAAGCATATAAGGAAATAAAAAAAAATACAATTAAGAATATAGCTCATTTTCTCACATGCTTTGTTGTTCTTGTTTGTAGAAAGCATTTCTTTTGCAGAAAGAGTAATGGTGTGAAGAAACATGGTAAAATCACTTTTTTGAAGTTTTACTTAGGTGCCATTATTCTTTGAACTTTTTTCCACAATAATCATCAGAAAATTACAGTGCCTTGAAAAATCAACAGACTACTTCCCCCCTCCCCCCGTTAACAAATGCATTTCCTCTTCTCTCTCTTTTATTTCTTTATTTCTCTTTCACTTAGCTCGTCAATTTTTTTGTTAAGGAGTCATGTCTTGAGTAAAATTAGTGAATGACACTGTTAGCAGGAGCTTCTTTAGTCGTTGGAAAAAGCCTCTAGGACACAGCAATTAATACCATTACAAAACAGACATTGTAAGACGTTTAAGGTAATGGGACGAATTGCCCTCTAGAGATGCTTATTTATTGCCAGCTATCAAGAAGCCCTAGGTAACTAACTTAGCCTAGGCACCAGCTTGTTCTCAGCTGAAGTGGGATGACATGAATCTCAACTGAAAAGTTATTTTCTGGAACTTTCTCTGTCCTAAAATAAGAAATACACCTCTGATTCTGGATATAAGGTATTTAATGTTTTTTAATGGGTAATGAATAACAAATTTTGCTTGACCTGAGGAAGAAAATATTTGGTCTTACAGTTGAAATAATATGACAAAATATTAAGGAGAAGTAAATAGAGGATTTAAAAAAAAATACGAAAGTAAAGGGAGCAGGATGCAAGAAGCATCTGTTTCTAAAATGCCACAGAGCTTTGCCACTTTCTCTCTGCAATATTTAAATAATCATTAAAAATGACAATGGAGGAAAATGTGGTTGTTTGATGACAGTGGAACTGTCAGTGTCAGAACCGATCATGCTGTCAATTATTTTATAACTGTCAGTTAATAAATTACTTAATTTCTACAGATTAATCTTATGCTTTGTGTCTTTGTATTTCCCTGTTTACTTCTAATTTTCTCTTAATTGAGTCTGACTGTAAGAACCATGAACAATGACAGAATATTGCAAACAATATAGCTCTGAAACAGATAAGGTAGCAAAAGATTGATTAAAGAAATGATTAAAAACTAATAGTGTGAAAGTTAAAGTAAGCTAGTAAATACGTTAATTTATACCTTAAAGACAGAAAGGATATCTACCTTTCTCCCTGTATAATGAGCCTCACCAAGGGAAGACCAAATAATTTGTTGCTACCTGGAAGATGCTGAGCCTTTTTAATTACTGTATGTGGTAACTGGATAGTCACTAATGAAAATATGAAACAACACAAAGTCAGAATTAGAAAAAAATATATTATGACATGCAAAAATAGCTAAACAGAATACTCAAAACTTCTTGAAAATTTCTGTATGGAACTAGGTATTTTTTTCTTTTATTTTTTTCTTTTTTTCAGTCCAAAATATTTCTTCTAGCTTTTCCATACATGTGTATGATGTCATGATACGACATATATCATGATATGTTTTCACATGATAGTGGTAAATAATAATAATTATAATCTTCAAAGCCAAGAACTGGATTTTTCACTTCAAAACATAGTGTATTTTGTGTCTAAAACAGCAACTTGACTTAGTAAAGTTTGATCATAGAACTAAAATAGTATCCACTTACAAAACCCTGATGGTTGTCAGGTGATAAGCCAAGATGAAAAGTTCATTCTCTAACAGCTTTCCCATGCATCATGGCTTCGCCAGCTATGTAAGCAGCATGCCACTGCTGTATTTGCTGTAATCAAATTTCTCTAGAACAGCAAGTTGTTAGGGCTATTAAATGTCTCAACTGGAAACCTCCCATATGGCTAAATTGAAAGGTGACAGCTAAACAGGCTGAATGAACATGTGCTCATTTAAGTAGTGTGCCCCAAATGCTTCTATCATCAAATATACAGTTTTCAAGATCACTTGTTTACTGAGATTTATTTTGAGCAACCACCAGATTTCTCTTAAGGTTTCTGTCATTAGCTGTTTTCTCCTTACGCTGAATGCTGCAAAAATGTCACTGCAGCAGCAGTCAAGATGTTCAGGTTCAAGTGATCTTCAGTTGGTCACAGACCCAATTATGCCCTGAAGGCCAAAGTTGGGCTTCTTTTTCACAAGCAACATTGCTTCACTAAATAGCATTGTACTGAATCTGCCCTCATCTGATACAACTTAATGGGAAGAACAGATGCCCTAATCATCCATTCCTTAAAAATGAAACAGCAGCAATATTTTATTTGCTTAAATAAAATCTCTTCATTTAAGGAAAAAAAGATATGTGTATTTTCTATGGTTTCTTTAGTTTTGAACTCTCCATTGGCAAGTTCTTATAACCTGGCCTTTAACCTCATAGAGAGAATTTTATACAAGAATTTATGTATTTTTGTGAATTTATATGTATCTTTATAAAGAATACCACTGGTTGCGGTTGGATTTTGTTTTTTTTTTTAATATACTTCAAATAATCTGCAAAGTAATACTTAAAAAAATTAAAAAAACTATGGATTTTAAGAATCTTTCCAGGATTAGAAAAAATAGTCTAATTACAAATATGCATCATTGTAAGCAGATAAGTTCTTCCATTTATGTTAAATCAGAGTGATGGTTCAGAACCTGTATTTTTACCGCAGCATGAAATGAAACACAAAACCTTCAAAAGCTTGTGATGTTTTGTAGAGAATAAATAGTTGAAATAAAACTTGAGATGGCTTATATGATTGTTGCTGACACATAATGTCCTAACAAAACTGATTAAGTTAGAGATCTTTTAGAAAATTAAAATTGCCTTTTTACAATTGAAGTATACACCAACTGAAATTTTGAATTTCTACTAAAAAGTTGTTTTGTTTTTTATTATTATTACTACAAGTGTTCTATATGGCAGCTGTTTTGAACAGATTTCAGATAACTTTAACTTTGTATTCACAACATCATGGTCTAGTTAAGGAGAAGGATTACTATTGCCCTTCTCTGACATCCTGAGATGACCTCTTGCCTTCTTTTCTCTCTGCCTTTTCTTGTCTCCTGGGACATGAGGTTAAAAAGTGGGTCTCATGCATAGGCTAGCTTGCATCAAGTTCTCTAATGTGTTGGTAATCCCTTCTGTTTCGGGCTGTGATGTTTCTTTCTTTCTAATGATTGTGTGTTTTGGGTTTTAGTTTTTTTCATTCTAGATAATGGTGCATTAAAATCATTAGCTCTTGTTTGCTGTTAATGATCACACTCCTTTTACTGATGATCTTTGCTTTTAAATTTGACCTTTTCTTGCTGTCTGCTAAAATTTAGAGAATTGTAACAAATTCACAATAGCTATTTAAGCATCAACACTAGACTCCGGAGAGTTGGTTTTAACCTGCACAAAGCTTTTAGCTTTTTTTCTCTACTATTTTATCTGCTTCTGCTTGAATATATTTGTGTGATGGTGGACTGAAGACTTGTCAGGTTGAGTCGTTCACTAATCTTTATCATTACTTTAGAGTAATTAAACTAATATAATTTAGGGTTTTTTTTCAAAGAAAAAACACATTAAAAAAACTAATTAAGGGTAAGACTGAACGTCTGTACCTTCTCAAAGTCTCATATGCATGAACATGATATTTTAATTTGAACAGATCATAGATATAAAATATGAAGATTGGCCTTTTTGTAGTAAATAATAGCAAACCTCCCACTGACTTCACTGAGGCCAAGATTTCATTTCCAGATCATCTTGCAGAAGTTTGTGAATAATAAAAAATAGTCTAAATTGATAACTAATATTACTCAGAATGAATAATTCAACCAAGTCTGTTTAAGAGAATTGTTCAGGAAAGATTTACACCATTCATTTTAAAAGAAAGAAACAGAAAATTGTAATAAATGAGGTGGTGACTTTTCTGAGCTATAGCTGTATAAAAATATTTCCCTCTGGATAGAGGTGTTACTTTTATTGTGCAATAATAGTCTTCAATCTTGAGCTTCAGGCATTTTATCAGGATCTCAGTAAATGGTCTACCTTTAGGACAATATTTTATCATGATTGCCCTTAAAACTAGTTACTATTTATATGACAGAGCATTTATAGTTTTGATGGTTTGGCTCATTGGACATAGTCATGCTACTGAACAGCCAGTGGTGACAAAGACCATTTCTTACATCAAACTACTAAAAGAAAAAGCTATTTTAAATGTAAGAAACTGAGTGTTTGCCATGAATGCTAAACCAGTTCAGTATGCTGTTCCCTGAATCCCTAGAATATCCTATATTCTTAACTCCAGTTTGAAGAACAATGGAAAAAACAGGCAATGGAGAACATTCTCCAGTTATATTCTTTTGATTCCTCAAAGAGAGAAAGTGGGTAGGAAATAGAAGTGCTAAGTAAATAAAACAAAAGAAACAAATTGTGATATTCACGCCTCTACAGAATAACTTGCTGCTCTTAACAAGTCTTTTCAGAAGCCAGAGATCAGCCACTATAAAAAAACATAAAGTGTTCTGAAGAGTTAATGTTAAAGATATATATTTATATGAAAAAGGAACATGATGTTGTGGCAAACTGAAATGTATTCTACTCATATGTCAGTGCCCATTTAGTATGTAGAGAAAAATAGCAGCAACAAACATGTAACTGTGCCAATGTACTGCTACTTCTCTGATATTATGTAAACAGTTTTAGAACTGTAGTGAATCAACAATGTTCACAAAATCCTGGGGTTTTTTGTCATTAAGTTCTTGACTACAGACTTCTGGTAGTGACGGAGAGTATGCTGATTAGTCCTTTGTGAATACAGCATTTAAAATTACTAGAGTAATAAAATTTTAATTATTTTTGTCTCTTTTTACCCAGTGCAACTCTTCTTTTCTTACTACTACAATGTTGTTTGTAGTGAAAAAGAAGAAAAAACAGAGAGCCAATACGGACAAATTTTGTTAATTCGTTTAATTAAACTTAATGAATCTGAAGGAAGGAACTTGAAAGAAGAATTCCTTCAGAGAAATTTTATCTACAACAAAGGTTTTAAAGTCAGTCTGAATACTGTATGTAACATATGACATCATCAGAAAATGCTTGTGTCTCTTAATATATGTAGAGGAATCAGAATTTCTGTGTAGAGAATATGTGCCAGATAGATTCAAGCAGAAGGACTCATCTAACCTAGCTTTAGACCTCTACTATGCAGTTGGCAACATCTGAGCTAGTCATCCTACAGCTGCATTGGTAGTCAATGAAAAGAAACAGGGTCCTTTAGAGCACTTTTGGCTTAATTTACCTGACTGAGGATGAGAAAAGAGTTTCACAGAGGTGCCCACATCAACTATACAGAGGTGAGAATGATTAGCTCAAGCAAGTGCCCAACCGTCTCTTGCTCAAACTTCAAGCTGACCAGACACTATGTGAAAACAGTATAATAGAGCCTGAGCTGACAACTGTAGAGCAGTGGTCTCCCAATTTTTTTGATTGCACTCCCCTATCAGTAAAAAATTTTTGAGCATGCACCCCCAGTATCTATATATATCTGTTTATTTATAAATTATATACATGTGTCTTGGGTTTACATGGTAAGGTTTTGCTAGCAGGAAGGTAGGCTACAGGGGTGGCTTCTCTGAGGTGAGACATGGGGCTGCTCCCCTGTCAGACAGAACTGGTTCTAACTGGCTCCAAAATGGACCCATCACTGGCCATGTGCTAATAAATTATGTACGTTATAAACATATGGAAAAATATAAATTAAAAAATGGATAAGATAAAGATGCAAAGGACGAAATAAACATTATTTTAAAAATTTTATTTCATTTGACTTATTAATGGTACAAAAAATACTTTCTTCCCACACCTCAATGGATTGTCTTGCATACCCCAAGGGGGGTGATATATCCCACTTTAAAGACAACTGCCTTAGAGAGTAGTCCTCAAGTTTTACAACGTGATTTAGTCTTCTGTTCAGTTTGTGCTAATAAGTAACAGAACAGTATAGGAATATCAATAGTGACATATATTTCCACTTGGTTTTAGCCACTGATTTAATAGGTTTATCTGTGGATTTTCTGATTGGATGCGAATTTGACCCTTCCAAAATGTCTCAGGTTCTCACAATGAAAACAAATCCTTTTAAATTTTGTTTTGAGCATACACCTCAGTTAATCCTTCTCCAGGATTGAAAAGCTTTCTTTCTGACTTATGAGGAAAACCGAGAATATCAACATTCACTCACATTTTATTTTCAGTACTTTTTAATAACTTATATAGGAAGTGGGATTTCTCTTTCCATATGTTTAAAAAGAATCTAGTTGTGTATTTATTTAATCATTATACTGACATTCATTTCTTTCTTTTCCATTAAAGAAATTATGCTGAATGAAGAAAGAGCATTGGTCTTTCAAGAAATTTGGCAGATTTTGTCATTAGAGAGAACAGGAATGGAAGGAGTGTGGACTTGCTGAAGTGGAATCAGAATATTGTTTCAGCTTCAGGATCTATTATGGAAAAAGGGTCCAGAAAGTAAAAGAGAAGGAACATTTGAGAAATCTTGGGAGCACTCTTCTCACAGTGAAAGTCATGAGAGAAGCAATGAGAGACGTAGGCCATAGTAATGCAATGGAGACCACCAGGAAGAAAAGGCCTGGGTCTTAAGAGCATTTCAATTTCCTCTGCAGAGCTGACCATCTTCTATTGACTCTTTAGGAAGTCTTGGGGACTGACAGCCTCAGTCAGCTGCACGTGACATGAATCCCCTGTAGATGTTTAATGATGTGGCCAAAACAGAAGCAATGGAAGTTCTTTCTTTACTCTGTCTCATTAAAAGCAACATCACTCATTTTCAAACTTGAAATACCTCTGTCACATAAAACCTTGTTTCTCTACTGCTTATTGCTGTGAATTATTGATATTATTTGTCACACATTATAAAGGCCAACACACAGCTGGGCTTTGGCAAGATGAACATTGTACTTGCAGAGGGAGCAACAGTGCATAATGTGCATTTGAATTTGGGAACAGACAAGCTCATCTCTTTATAAAAAGCTTTTACTCTTCATGCTTCATTTGTTTTGTTGAAGTAGGTATTTGTAAGCTCAAGGAACAAACTGTATAAAATATCCTCCCACTTTTTTTGGTAATGTACACATGAATATTCTGTTGAAGGAAAAATTAAAATTAAGAGTTAAAAGACAGTTTAAAATGCACCTTAAAGGAAAATACAGATTTGTTTCTCTAAGGTATAAAACCTCACTAATGTGTTCTATCCCTTGCTTTATCTGTAGATTACAACTTCAGCAGTACTTCTGACTTCATTCGTAGGTTTTTTTCTAGTCTTAAACCAGTGTTACCCTGTGTCCCATTGATTTGCCAAGCTTGCAATTTTTCTTAAACACATAATTGTTTATATCACCTGCTGGAGAAGTAAGAAAATTTCCCTGCTGAGCTACAACATCTATCACCATGTTTGTCATTTCTCATCATCAGTGATGCTCTCCTACATACTTATTCACACATTTCAAAGGATAACTGATATGGCAGTTACTCTCCACTTTGGGATTTAGTAGTATCTGAAAGAGCATTTGCCGTTGACACATCCTATGCAATGTAGTGTAAACAGAACATTAAATAAGGCTCATTTTAATGAAGAGACATTTTAAGACAGCTTAAGGGAGAAATAGTGGATCTAGTTCTGTTTATGAACTACACAACTAAAAATGGCTGCTAGTATCACTGTAATTCTACTTTTCCACTGGCAAATTAAAGGTCAGACTAGAGCAGGAATATATTTATATAGTATTATTGTAATAGACCTGTAGTTTGTTAACTGAAGTTTCCAGCACACATGTCTGTGTTCGTAGTTATGGTGAGAACACACTGGTGAATGCAGTATAGGTACAGGAAAAATAATTTTCTGATACTGCGTCCATTTGCATATTAGATGTGATCAGGATCTCAGTCCTGCTTACATTAATTTCATTTCCAGCAGTACTGTGGTATCCAAGGAAGAACAAAAATGCAAGGAGATATTTTTGCTAAACTGTTTTGTTACCTTGCCTTTCCACTTCCATTCAGATCTTTTTTTTTTCTTGTCAGCTTTTGACATATAACATAAAATTTTCAGAAATGCCGAAGGGCCATATTAGAAAAAGGACTGAGGTATCTGAAGTGGGACTTACTCTGCAGATACCTACAATGAAGAATGTGAGCCTGAAAAGCCCTACACAAACTCTGTAAGCATCTTATGATTCAAATGTAAAGTTTTCTGGGCACTAGAAATATATGCCCAGAAGTTCCTGAATCCTCACATGGTTAAGTTCAGCATCTGTGTTTTCTTGGGATCCAGAAATTAGGTATTCCTCTGCCTAAATCCCTCTGGAGTTGGCTCTGGGAGGCGATCTCAGAGTATGCATAATACAAGAGACACAGAACTGACGTCTTTCAAACTGCCTTAGTATTTTCCACTTTCCTTTGAAGCACTGGTGGAAGAGAAAGAACCCTTTAGTTTTTATATCCTGATCAGAAATTTCACCAGGTTGCTTTGTTCCTTATTGTCCCTGAAAGACTTTGTATTTCAATTTCTCAGCTTAGTGAAGCAGACTTACAGCACTAGATAACACACCAGGTGGGGAGATCACCTTAGCTTCCTCTTTGTAGAAGCCGTGCCACAATTCAGACTTGGATTCATTTGGCCAGAAAGAGGGAATAAAAGAACCTATAGGCTAGCAGCTACTGTGAGTGTGAGTCCTTGCTTTCAAGGACTGTTTAGTACTTTAGATTAGACTTTCTTGGCCTCCCAGTTGATTTCTCTGAAGAAACAAGCTTATTTTTGCTCTCTCTTAAACATTGAAGTGGCACCTTCTTTTTTTAGATTTTAATGACTTATGGGGGAATTAGTTTCAAAAATCACTTAGGGACTTCTGAGTGTTTGCTTCCACTGTAAACTATGGGATAGGTACTTCTTTCACCATACTATCCCTTATGAAATAGAATACCATTATATTGAATGTAATAATAATAATGATAATTATTTACAATGTATATAATACATGTACAATCAAATATTGGATCTTTTTTTGAATCTTAATGACCATTTGTTTTACATCATTTAGGCTGTCTTTCCTCTATCATTTTGCTTTATTGTCCTGGTAATGGCACAAGAGCTTCACAGAGTGAAACCCGGACTGCTCGGTGCTGCAGAGGCAGAAGCAGAAGCTCCTAAATATTCCTTTTCAGAGAAGATAAGCAACTGCCAAATTATTCATCTTGATTACAGAACTGGCAATATCTGCTGCCTGAGTGTGTCGGCTCCAGGTATAAAGGAAGAACAGACTGATATATATCGTGTGTGCAGGGGGATGTAGGGGGGAAGGTAACAGGGAAGGGGACAGTATGGGAACCACCTACTTCTAGCAGTGTATAAACTGTTGCGCTAGCAGTAAGCTTTTGAGCAACTCACCTGAATTGTGATGATAGGAGCTGTCCTGTCCCAACAGAACTGCTCCTACAGCTGAGTCACTGCTGAGGCTTTTACAACATTGAAGAGATCATTCACACAGGTATGTTTTTTCATGCCAGTAATAAACATGCAGAATTGTGGTAGTTGAAGAACTTTCCTTTTCATGAAGCTCTGTTTGACAGCCAAAAGCAGTGACTCAATGGTGTGTATCATTCCTTAGTGGCTTGTATTTACTTCCTAATAATGAATGAGAGTTAAAAAGTTTTCCACAGCAGTAAGTGATGCACAGTGGAAACTTTTTGCTAGGACAGAAGCTTTGATTTCAAAGAAAACTTCTATTCCTTAATACTATCCATGTAAGTGGGGGGCATCCATTACTGATAGTGAAGTACAGCAAGAAGTTTCTATCCTGTGTGCAATCATTGTAAATAATAATAATAAAATACAACTATTCTGAAATAAAGGACGTGCTGCATTTGTACTTTTTGATAGCAAATTTTAGCATGAGCCCCTCAGGATTCACATGAGCAAGACCAATATAAGATTACTGCTGAGATTTGACTGCTCAATGGCTTTAATACAGCAGGGAACCAATTTGAAGGGAAAAAATTATTTTAACAAAAAAAAAAAAGCAATGAAGTCAGGGAGTTTCAGAATGAAATTTACAAAATGATTTCTCATACAGTTCACCCCTGTGTCACTCCCTCCCTTGAGTGTCAAGCAATGCTATAAAAGGTGTTGCTATAACAACACTAATTAATTATAGTGGGATTTCATGTGTGGCAGTAAAAAGCCAAGCCACAGTAGTCCTATTTTATGTCATAGCCAGTGGTGTAAGACAAGAGGTATATGATACTGAGATCAAACATAGTGCAGTAATTACCAAGAAAGGCCAGTTTGTGTTAAGACAATGTATACATATCTACCCTTATGTTTTGGATACATGAATGACCCTCAAAAATACTGACACTTTTCACACTGTATATTAGAAAGTAAATTGAAAGAGAGTGTGAAATTTGTGGAAAATAGTAAAGATATTGCAGAGCTATCTCACTTTAAAAATCACACTTGTCATACACCCAGACTTGTGCTGAATCTAAGTCAGAGGTTTAGGGGCATCAGGAATTCTGAGGTGACTATTAAATCTACCTTGTGATCTCTATAAGCTTGAAAAAACTAATATGAAATATTACATATCAGTGAAAAAAAAAAACAGAGAATGGCATTAGCAGGGGCTTTGATAAGACTTGGCTACGCTAAAATACTACTGTAACTATGAAGAGGAATGATTCTTCAGGGAAAGTTGATGTTCCCTTTCCTTGATTGTTAACAATGTATGTTTTTATTTTCCTTTTTTTTTTTTCCTCAAAAACTTGTGATATAAGCGCTTCAATTTAGAGAAGTATTGCTCATTACAAGGATTAATGTTTATTCAAGAAATGATAAATTTTAGAATTACTCAAAAAGACTCTATATTTTTAGGAGAGATGATTGACATCAATGTGTCCACTTTAAAATGTCCAGAACCATCCAAAAACCACATACATGCCTATGGCTTGAGCACGGAAAGGTGGAGAAGAAGGATTGCATGAAAACTGCTATGCCAAATTGATAAAATATATTTGATAAAGTGTAAATATCTTCCTCCTAGGGATACTTTAAAGACATTATGCATTGGATTAATTTTTACTTCTTCTTTAGGATGAATGTCTAGATTGATCTTCCCAAATATAGGAACCTACATTTTCACTTGTTCAAAGTAAGAAAAGATGTATCCTATTCTAAGCCTTTTTTCATGATTGCATGAGTCATAGTTGCTCTGGAACATAAACAAGAAAGACACCCTTATGCTTGTTTGTCTGTTTCCTGCAATCTCATTAGGCAGTCTTAGGTAGTACGTTTTTAGGTGCAACCTTTGCAGCATTACAGCCTAAGTTTTCATTCACACTAGTGTTAAGAGAAAGAAGCTAATGAAAAATGATTAAGTGAAAATAAGGCAGAAGCCTGTAGAACAACATTCTCAGTTTTAGTACTTTTTTGGTTCTGTGTTGGACATTATTATGGGCTTGAGTCATTTTCACAAGTGATGCATACCTCACCATCTTGATCAATGCTAGCTTTGAATCATTTTGTAAGTTCTTACGATTGAAGAGGCAAAAAAAGGTCAATGGGTATAGAAAGACACTGGTTAAATGCAAATAAGACCTCTGAGGATCTCTTAGAAAATCTAGAGTAGATGTCAAATAAGTTACAAAACCTGTAATTTTTTATTGTTATTGACATTTCCTGTAATGAACTGTAATGTGTTTTTCATTGAAGTGGCATCTTACAGCTTTTGTAAAGTCATACAGGTCTGGGTTATTCTGACTCTAAGTCTGCTCAAGCCTTTATGTGTTAACTGGCAAGAGCAAATGCTGCCAATGCTGGTCCAATCATAAATTTATATGAATGATTATGATAGCTACAGTGCTGCTTCACGATATTCAGAACCATCGTAAAAAGAGTAATCATTGTTTTTTTACATCTAGAACTGTTGCTCTTCTCATCATTAAGGACAAGGTATGATGCTTCATCTCGCCAGGTGGTAAATTTCTCCTATATTTAGACATTTTCTCCAGCTGATGACACAGGTCAGTTTATTATATGTTTGCATCAGACTTCAGATCCTGATCATCAGAACCACTGACAGATCTAGGAAAAAAAATATATCCTGGATGATCAAAGGGCAAGTTTCCAAAAGCCTGCTAGATATCTAAGATTTTAATTTTGCTAGGAGAAAAACCTCTATAATTCATTAATCCATTGGCCAACACCAATGTTGTCTGGATGCTATAGGGTACCAGAATGCATCATTCTCCAGTGAATATGACTAGAAACACTGACCAGCCTGAAAAGTAGACTGCTTTCCAGTAAAAGTTTACTTTCTGAGACCAAATTATGGAGCAACCTCCTCTTGATGAAAATTACTTTCAGCAAAACTTAACAGATGAATCAAATTTCTGGACTTCACAAATGCTTATGACATGCCAAAAGACTCTAGTCTTTTGATCAAAACACCTGGACATTTTTTCCAGTGAGGAGGGCATGAAACAAGCTCATGGATATGACAAATGAATGGTCTTTGTGCTGTCACATGTTATCCAACCCTGTGCGTCACAGACTCTTTGTTCATTTATTCAAATGACAACTGTGTCAGTATCCATGCTTGGCCTGTCTCAGAGTTAAACACATGTTGAATACCAATGCTTGAGGTGGTTTCATCTTCAGCCAAGCACAAGGAAAATGATAGCTAGAGTGTTCCTCTTGCCTAATGTTTCCACTGTTATTCAGTTTTAAATGCATTTGAATCGTAAGATACCTCGGTATTTGGTACTCTGAGATTCTACAAATGCTGAAAAAAACCTTGCTGTCAATGTTAAAATAGGCAGTGAACTTCTGAATAAACTAGCTGGCTAAGCATGGCATAAATATGCTTCATGCCCCAGGTGTTCTTATTTTTCATTGATTTTTGAACTTCAGAATATATGATCTGATGTGGTACCTTTGATGCAAACACATCCGACTACAGCAGGACAACAGGAAGTAACACTGCTACAAGGAAAGGTAAGCTCAGGTGTTCTGTTTATTTTTTGTTGTTGTTGTTTGTTTGTTTTTTTTCCCTGTAAGTGGGTTCTTTATTGTCTGTCTTACTGTATATGTTCCTGTTTTTAACCTTCCACACTATCAGTGAGTCACGATAAACAACTCGTGTATTAGAACATGTTTTCATAAAAAGGGGAAATAAGACAACTTGCCCTGCAGCTTGGACAAGAGAAAGCCATGAAGAAGCACTTTGTAGGGAAGTGCCCTCTATGGAGTTTCAGTAGCATCCAGTTGACATTGAACACCGCCAGTGAAACACCTGCCACTTGGCTCGACAAGTCCTGCATTCACTAAGTACACAGATAAGCCTGGATGCAATTTTACAGTATAGATGGTATTTTTCAGTCTGCAATATATCAAATGCCAAGCTGCAAACTGATTTGTTTAATTCTGTTTAAAATATCAACATTTTAATTTCTTTTCATTCTCCCGTATAAGCAATTACTTTATTTTCTGAAAAGTGCATATTCTGGCATGGATTGATGATTCTGCTACAGACGAGCAAGAAGCCATAGGTGACCCATTTACCCTTCCCCAGTAGGGTACCAGCTGCCAATTGCCCCCACTCTGAGATGGCTTGTCCTTCTTCTCACCTTGTCATCAAGCCAAGACTGCACACTGTAGGAGCACAGGTAAGCATCTGCCTCTCTAATCACTGCCAACAGCTCTCCATTATCAGCTGCCAGGGGTGCTTCGAAGAACTGTGCACAACTTCCTCCAGATGCATATACCGAGCATTTTTATGTCTGCAACAAATTCTGCCTTTGCAACTCAGGGAAATCTCAAATGTCAAATCTGTTTCCAAAGTTGCATTTCATCTCACCATGAAACATAATACATGTTAGTGCACTTCTTTTTTTCCACCTTAACTGGCAGGCATTCCCAGCTGGACTAAGTACACAAACTTCATCTAAATAATAGAAATATCTTTTCTGATGAAATGATCTTTGCAACATAAAATTAAAGGGATAAGGTCAGAATCCATTGGTCATCGTTAAGAGCTTATCGATTTTGGCTTTGATAAATGGAGAAGGCTACTTCATTATCTGCCATGTCTCCTCATGGACACCTACAATTTACTTCAGAGATTAAGAAAAATACTTATTAGTATTTTAGCTGCTTTATTAGTCTGTGATCATGTAAAAATAGGGACTGTACTCCTTTCTGCTTTCAGATAGTCCTACTGACTTAATGCAATTGTAAGGGCTAGTGCCTGGGGACTGCTGTGCAAAATAGAGGCCTTTGGTGTATGAAAAAATACTAAAATACATTTCAAGCAGCTGCTACTTTTAAAAACAAAAACAAAACAACACATCCCCGACAGCAACAACAAAATCCTCCACTCCCTCAAGAGTCAAAACCCAGAAAACCCAAGTGATCAGAAAGTTTTGGTTGTTTTCTGCTGCAGCTCCTGGCTTCAACCTGACAGTGATTGAGGAATAGATAAATTTTAATTATATTTAAATGAACATGTTCAAATGGAAAAGAATCTCAGGAACAACCTTAGCAATATTTCCCCTGATTTCAGTGTTTGTTTTCCAGGGAAAAGTCAAACTGAAATAATAATTTAATTATCCTAACCTAACTGTTGTGCCATGCTAGACATTCTTCAAAAGTAAAATGAAATTGTTTGAGTGAAGGAGTTGTTAAAAGTACTTGTGCAAGAATATGAGCAATGTCTACTTCCAGCACATAGGAGACTATGATCTAGCAGACTTCCTCATCATATGATGTAAAACATTTTGCTTATCATCATGATTCTCTTACAACAAATAATACATCACCAAGACTAACTGTAAAATGTCAAGACAAAATATTTTTACCTTTTAAATAAGCTAATGGCAGCTTACAGAGAAAGGTTGGTTTTTGCAGAATTCTGTTCTAAAGATTTTAATTAATTTTGTTTGTGTACACATTCATCTCTAATTGCTTGATCAATTGCAATATCTCATAAGACATATAGTTGTTGGGTCCTTCAGTCCTGTTTCTTACCAAATGACAAATCACATGATCAGTACAGTCTGAATCATCTTGATGTTTTGCACTTCTGGCCAGGAAATTTTCAGATACTCATCCTGATATACTCAAGATGATTGGTAGCATTTGATGAGAAGTTTTAGTACTGAAATTGTCAAAATTTGAGCCACAAGAACAAATGCAAGAAAGATTTTTCTTGTAGGAGTTTTAAAATTTGGCTACATTGCAGAATGAGCAGGAAGATGTGAGGTTCTGGCTTCTTCGATCTCCATTTTATGAAGAGGTCACCTTTCTGAAACGCTTGATGAAGCCTGTACCGTTCGTTCTGGTATTTTTTTTGCCACATTTGGTGGCCTTGGGCTTGACACACTGACTGCTGTGAATGCCTGTCTAACTATCCATTTGAAGTACAGAGGTTCTCAGTAATGCACTAACAGTGAATTTCACTCTCAGAGGTTGTCACAGATCTTCGTTATTACCAAAGTAAGGATTATAGAACATAAAGTTCTTAATTGACTGGTCACATATTCAGCTCTGTGGGGTGATATCAGTGGTGAATATGCAAGCAGTTTTATAGTGTGACAGGCTATAGTGCAATGTAAATATTGGGCATACACAATTTCCTTATCATTTGGAGGAGAAAAGACATTCCTTGTGAAGCTTGGAATTGTTTTATGGACTACATAGGATAGTTAAAAATTGTTTTCTTGCTTTCCATAATTTGCAGGGACAAAAGAATAAATATTTTTTCCAAATTTAATCTCTTTTAACAAAACCCTTGTTTATAATTGTGAATATACAGTTACATTTGTAGCACATTTAGAATAGTCCTTCAATTTTTTTTACTATACTTATTTTTTTATTTTCTGTTTGGTAAGAAAATTATTTTCATTTAAAAAAACAACCCTCCCTAAACTCTTACAGACCCTGAATAAAAGCTGTCTTATTAGAAATTCTCAAAGCTCTTATGTCTAACTGGAGTTTATTTCCTGTATGAATACACTAGTATGGATAGGTAGGCAGGTGTAATGTCTCTGTTAGAGATATTGATAGATTATATATATTTCCCAACTTTCAGCTTTTCTAACAGGAGGCAAGTGGAGCTTGGGAACACCTGGTGTCTCTTTTATTATTTCTGTATTCCCTAGAACAAGAGATGTTTTTCCCTCACCTCTGTTTTTCTAAGTGGAAAGATTAAGTTGCCATAGTATCTGTCTTCAGAACTTTTAATATTGTGTTAATCCTTTTAGTCAAAACCAGCTAATAATATCAGTATCACTGCTTTGTTTTTTTCACTCTGCTCTGGAAGCACAGGCAAAGTGTGGGCAGCCCAAGACAGTTTTCTTTGCTTATCAGACATGAAGAAAAAGACCATTAAATAGTAACATAAATTACAGTAACTCAGTAAAAAAAAAAGTAAACTTATGGTAGCATAGTCCACTATTCATTTATCTTTAATTCGTGCAGAAACAATAGTTCACAGGAATGTATATGTGAGACATATGGCTTCCCCTGGTGGATGCAGTGGTTTTCATTGATGTCATTTGACTCGTAAGAATTATCCCAAGGCTTAATAAATTATTTTTTTGTTTTAGATATCTCAGAAAATAAAAAGAAGAATATGTCTAGTTCTTTTACACAGTTTGGCTTGTTTGGGTTTTTTAATTTATTATTTTTATAAGGCGATAGTGAAATGAACCAAAAGACAGAAACTAAAACCATGTAAGAGCGTATTCTGATCTTTATTACTTATTCTGTGTTGTTGGCAGCCTGCTTCAAAAGACACAAAGGAACATTACGTGAGGGAGTATAGCCAAGTAACATTACATCATATCAGCAAAGGTGGAGAGTTCGGTCAGCGGCACTCGGCAGGACGGAGAGCAGTGACTGCGGACAAAAAATAGTGTGTGTCAAAAGAGAAATAGCAGAAGGGCAGTGTTCAGACAAAGCCTGGAGAAAGAAGATGTCTCAGTGGGTTGGCAATGAATTACTTGAGCAAGGCTCAGGTCAATGCAAAGTTTTTTGGCTTATGTAAACATTTCAGGATCCATATGCCTTAACAAAGCTGTTAAAAAATTTAATTCAAAAGAGTAAAACATGCAGAAATTTAAAATCAAAGGTAGCAATTCTCTGATGTCAAGAGCTAGATGGAGTGTTTTTCTTTTCCAGTATCTTCTCTGGTCTCTGTTTTGGTAATAATATACTCAGGATGGGATTCATATGTTTGCTTCCTTGCCAGCCCCTCTTATTTGCTTCAATGCTTTCTTCCTTCATTATTTATATGACTTAATGCCCAAAGGTTCCCATATGGCTGAAGGGGATAAGGACTGATAGTGAGAACTTTGTTAGGTGATGCAGGTGAGTTTGCTCCTGCACATGTACAACCAGGCAAAACTATGACGAATGATTATGTGACACATTTTAGCTCTTCAAAAAAGACATAGCTTCTGGCTTTATACCCCCTCTGCCAGCTCTATAATAACCAAGTACTTGAAAAGAAATGATTCATTTTCTTTTTTTTCCTGGAAAATAGCTCACCATTTCTTAAGCATGAATTTTCTGTGGCCCTGCTGTTTTCATGCATTCATCTCAGAGATATCTTAATGAGACCTCCTACACAGTATCTTTTCTTATGCTGTACTCTGATTCTACTCATATTTTTCTTCTGTGGATGTGTTTATTAAAGTATTTATGCATTGTCAATTTAAATTTGGTAAAGACAATAAATGTTTGCTATCACTTTTTTAAGCAATAGCTGTGTTGTTACACAGATCATCAAAATAAGAATCACCCTCTCAGAAAAACATTTACTTTCTCAAAAACAATTGTAATTGCTGTTATTTTTCTTTTTCCTAACTTCATTAATATTTTGAATTCATATTTTGAAATAACAATGTGGAAGAAAAACAAAAATACTAATAATATCAGGTCAGAGATGGAGGTCTTTTACTCACTGTTTATACAATTTTGTTCAACTGAACAAAAATGTAGGTATATTTTGAGTGTACCCTTAGCAAAACTATGGGGATGTGGCCTCTACAAAATATGGAAATGTATGTCATGGAAGAGGATTAGCTGTCACCAGTTTCAAGACAGGTAAATCATGATCAGCCATAGCTATGTGGCTACCTGTGTAAGGTTGGGGTTTTTTTATAATTTCATATATGACTTTCTAGCTCATATTGCATCCTATCCCTTATTTGCTTCTCTGATCTGTTCTCTGGTGCAATAGGACCCAAATATGGTATTAAGCCTTTTGTCCAGGGAATCACGATTCATCTAAATAAAGACATTCACAGGACTGGGGCAATAGCTGAAGTTTTGATCCTTTTTTTTTTTTTTTTTTTTTTCAAGCAATGCCTAAACCAATTATTAGCTCAGTACTTTGGTCACTGATTTGGGCCAAATAATATCGAAAATATTAAATACATAAATAATAACAACAGTAATAGCAACAACAGCAATAATAGTTACTGCAAGTGATGAAAACAATATTAACAATAATAGAAATAATAATAAATGAATACATATCTCATACAGGTTGAGAGGTTCACAACAGGAATCATGAAATCAGCAGAGTCCCTTTATCATTTCAGCAAACATCAACACAGTAACTTCCACTTAAACAAAATTAGTCTGTGTAATTTATATATATTCTTTTTTGTTCTGCAGCAGAATTTAAAATCTGCAATCCTATACCATGTCCCTAATAAGCAAGACACTGAATATACAGGAATGGAAAAAGACAGTCCCTATCCATAATAACTAAAGTTTAAGAGGGGAAATAAGCAAAAAAATACAACAACAAAACCCCCAGGTAAGTAGAAGCACACAAAGGAATATATGATGATAAACAAGTGGCATCGGTCAGTATGATAAGTTCTCTGCACAAGCAGTCTGTGGTTTTGCCTAGTGATTTTTGTCAGGCCAATCTTCATTCTCCCCTTGTTACACCTTCTTTTGAAATTGCAGCTCTTGCATTTGTTATTGAGGCAGCAAATATCTCATTTGGAGACTTCAGAGACTTTGAAAACACAACCTGAGTTTTCTAGCCTTTCTCCTTTTCATTAAAATTGTTACTGTCACATTTGTTTCCAGAGTAGTTTATTCTAAATTGCTACTCTGAACATTTCCGATTCTGTCTTCCTGCAATCTGGTCAGAGACAACTGAAATCTGATTTTCATGAAGTGCTGCAGCAGGTCACTTTGAGGTATTAGTCTTTTCAGCTTCTGAAACAAAAAGAAATTTTCTGTATTCTTAAGTTTTTATCAATCTTCGCTCATCATGAATCACACAAAGCAACTTGAAGGAAAAGGTGTATTGAATTTGAATGTAAGGCACAGTCCAATTATTTCTGCAAGTGCAGATCCTCCAGACATTGTGTCAATGAATGACTGAAAGAATGATGACACAAGGGATTGGTAATGACATCTAAAATCTTCTCCTCGGGTTAACAGTTCCAGCCCACTAGAGTTTAGTAGTGGCAAAAGTTGTTAATTACTACAGGTACTTTCAGTTCCAGAAAGCAGTTCTCTGAATCTGCCCTTGAAGATATATGGCCTCATCATAAAAAAATAATTCCCATCTTTAAATGTAGTGTTAGTAGAGGTCATGGGGTGGACAGATGTGCACAGTGTGGGACTCCAAAGTTGTCCCAGCTCCCAGGTTCAGCTGCCTGTACCAGAGGTGTGATGACTGAGCATCCCAGGGACAGCTTGGAACCACGCTGTCCCCCGGGCTTTGCTTTCTGCTGTGCAGGGTGGGCAGAGGACAGCGATATTCCTGTATGATCCAGCCTGCTTCCTTCTCCAGGTGACTGGGAAGCATGCTGCAGCAGACACATCATGCACAGCTGCAGAGAGGACTGAGCTTTACTCACTCAAAGTCAAATTGTGGGAGTGAGGCTTATCTTCGTGCTGCCCTGGGAAGTAAGCTTGCCTTGCCAGGATGGTGGCATGCTGAAGGTTCATATAGGGGTATCCACTGCTGGATAGACTTGAAATGTGGGAAAGATAAAAAAAGAACTTCAGCACTTTGTGTTTTAGACTGCACGATCCCTTATTGCCTTCCTGTGTTACTCCTGCATTTTGGGCAGAGCTGTATCCGCACCCCACAAGGCAGCATATTGGCCCTTCTGCACTATAGGGGTTTTATAAGTGGAGCTGATCAATATTTATGTGCTTATTTAAAACCTTTTTTCCATTTAAAATGGCCTTTGTCTTCAGGGTCAACCTTTCTATGAGGAAGGCTTTTAAGTTTTTTTTGTATATGTATGGGTTTTTCCAAGCTTTTGCTGAAAAAAGTAAAATAATACACAGTGCTTTTCAGCAAGGCCTCAAAGTCCTTTCCAAAGGAAGGCAGCATTACGTGGGTAAACGAGGGAAAAATAAGAAGAAATGGAAAACATAAATTTTGAATGTCTGCATTTTTTTCCATAAATGATTATTTGAGTTTTGGAAAATATATAGTAGAACAGACGTAGAGATATGACACTTCAGATCTTTTTTCACAAATCACCCTTCTCCTTCCCCCATATATTTGGAGTAGCTGTGTTTTCACCTGAATGCTGAAAGAAATTTGTGCATGTACTTACCTGAGAATATAGAGAAATATATATAGGAAGGCTATATAATATGTTCAGTGCAAAATTATAACCACTAAAAATTTGGTTATCTTCAGGTTCACAGTTCTTCCAAAACTTCAGTTTGAAATCATGGCCCTGCAGAATTCTATGGGGGTTTTGCCTTTGACTTCAAAAAAGTCAAGATTTTTATCTTCAATACCTTGGACAAAACATTTGGTTTCAGTGGAATTTTCATCAGTGGTTGGTACTACATCATCACTGTCCAGATGCCCATGGAGATTTTGGACAGGTTTTTATAAGGCATTTGAATTTCAAATTGTATTTTTTACAGGCTGGAATTTCAACAACTGAAGTTTAATTAGCTGTGCCTCCTCCTTCTTCTCCCAGACGTTGAACAAGAAATTATTATTTTTTTTTCTTTAGAGGAACTACTTTCAGTAATGTGCCTTCTTCAAATCTGTTAGAAAAGCCAATATTTTCTGTTTTATCTCTTTCTTCCCCTGTTACCTTAACACTGGGGTTGCCCTTATTGCCTTCTGAAAAGACATGTGATTTTGCTGCAGCTTCTGTTAGTGGTTTTGTGTTGTTTTTTGGGTTTTTTTTCTGCTCTGGCAGGACAGAAGTCTATAATCCAGACCAAAGATGACCTGAGCAGGTCCAGAAAGTAGGGCAAGCCTTTGTTTCATTAGAGATCCCGTGGGAATGATGACCAGAACAGTGGTCCCATTTTCTTTCATTTTAGGAAACAACTTCAGAAAGCACTTACGTGGGAGGAGTGAGATATCATTAAGCTTGCATAAGAGGAAGGTGTACATGCTGACAAAGAATAGTGTGCTTCAGTCTCCTAGTCCTTGCCATCATTTTTACGTGGTTTGTTATGCTGAAGTTGAAACACTGCCAGGAGCTATATTCAATTTTGTTATGGTAAAGCCAGTTTCTATGTGGTTTTGTCTGTAGTTTGGTTATAGTAATGTTGAGGATTGCATGCTTTGTTTTTAATTTTGTATATTCTCTACAGAGTCTCAGAAGCTGAAATATTATAGGGGATGAGTAGATGTTATTTCAGCACAGATTTCACAGCTGAGCTAAATAAATTCATGCTTCTTAGGTGAAAGAATATAAGATACATACAAGCAACAAAACAAGAGAGAGATGAGAGAGAAACAGGCAGGAATAGATGCTTGAAGACAAAAATAAGGATTTAGAGAGTGATTGTGGAAGGAAGTCAGAAGCCAGTGTGGGACTCAGGTAATAGAATGACATCATGGGGAGAGGACATGAAGAAACAGCTTCTAGCTATAAAGTGTTAGGACTTAAGGGAGGGAAAGATGTGAGAGTTAAGAAAGAATAAGTCTGCAGGGGGAGAAAAGACTCAGATATTGACCAAAGATTAACAATAGGGGAGGTGAGCTAAAGATGGACTTTGATTGTAATGAGAGAAAGAATTGACAGTACTCATTTTCCCTTTGCTTGCTCTCATACACTCTCTTCTCACTTACCCCAAGCAGAGTTTTGCCTTGATATGAGAGATTCATGTGGCCTGTGAGCTTCCATTACTGATATTATTTTGAAAACACTCAAATATTAGAGTGAGGATCTTGAGTACAGGGAGATGTACTAAATATCAGCATTGTCTCAAGAAAGTAATGAAATTAAGAAGCAGGCTGAAATTGGGAGCAAATTGGAAAGAAGTGCCTCCATAAACTAGACAAACTTAGACAACTCTAACAGATTTAATATCTTTCAGACCTTAAAAAGCACTGTGTAAGGCTGCCCGATTTAAAACTATCTGGGTATCTCCCTGACTTAGGTGGGGGGAAAAAGGGAGAGTTCAAATTTATGAGCTAATCAACAGATTTTATATGCTGTTTTTTCGAGTAATTTCATTTGCATAGACATGCGCAGACTTATTTGCAAAGGCAGTGCCCAGATGCTTGTCAGGCTCACTTAATTGCCTGAGTGTCAAGCCTTCAGCCAGGGAGTCATATACAACCACACAGACTATTTCATATCTCTGGCAAGAGCGTGGATTGAAATCTACCAGTTTCCATTAATCATGCTGTAATTCACAAACTGTTCACCACAGTCATCAATCAGATCTATATATGCAGTGCAATTTGCAAAGGGTAAATTCATATACCTTATTTGATTAGTCATGCTAAGTGTGATAATATCAGATCTCCATTTTTTCCTCTTTGTAGACACTTTTCATTAGTGCAAACATGTCCATGGGATCGCTGTGGTCATCAGAGTCTTAGAGAAAAACACATATTGCTTTTTCTGCTAGAAAAAGGGGAAAGCAATGATACAGAAGCGCTCTTATTGATGGGCTGTCTACTCTTTATATTCTAATGTATCTTGTGCTGTAAAATTTGTATATCTATGTAAGTTTTCAGTTTAGGGGTCACCGGCCATGGAAAGATGTTCAGTTCCAGGTAACCAGCTTTGATTAAAGTTTCTAAACCTTTTAGTTGTTGTTGTTTTTTCTTCCTCATTAGTTTTTGCTGTCATAGAAAATAGATCTCCTCCCATTAAATTCTAATGTATAAGGTAGGCCAGTAAGCCAGTAGCCAGCCAAGTAGTTTATGATGAACAGTTCCTTGAAACTTGAGATTGAGCTGTGCAGAGACACGCACCATACTTGTTAATACAAACCTTCAATGGACTTTCATGGAACACTGAAGTGGTGTGGAGAGGAAAATTTTAGCAGGGTTACATTTGTCATAATGCTATGGGATTTAGCTGGACTACAAATGAAGTTGCTTTAAAAGGCAATATGGAAGGTAATAGTTTATTTTAATAGTTAATAGTCACCAGCCTGATGTACTGAAACCTTGCTTGGAAGCAAGCCCTGTCCCACTGCTCCGAGAAAGATTTCTGAACAAAATATTTTTATTTATAATGTCTCTCATCCTGTGGTTTCTTTATTTCAAAAAATAATGGTGTTAGTTAATTTTATTTTTAATCTAGCTTTTTAAATTCTAAACCTTGTCAGTGGTTCAGATGGGCTCACTTCAGAGGAAAAGCTCAAACAGATCCACTTTGATGCTGTCTGATTTTAGGTCTTTTTCACATTCACCTACCAGCAATGCATTTGAGAGTCTGGGCAAGTAGAGTTGTCAAGCCTTCAGAAAGACAAACTAGAAGTAAGGCTTTATTAACCTTCTTGGCAGGCCAGACATAAGAGGTGCAGCACATTTAAATTTATTTATAAGAACATTTGCCTGATACTTCTGAAACAGGAAAACTGGTAGCCTCTCTCCCTCATCCAATTTACCCCTTCAACAAGTTTGTAGAAATAGGTTTCCAGTGAGCAGTCTTGGAAGTGTGAAATTTCCTGAATCTTCCGAAAAGAATCTGGAAAGAAAGTTATATTGTAACATATTGAATCAAACTAGATTACACTTAATCACTGTAAGTGGCAACCACATCCTTACTTCTTAGAAGGAATTTACTTGGATCACATCAAAGTAACAATCCCAAATAAAGATTGATCTGTGTAACTGTGATCCCTGTACTTTTCTGCTTGTCATGCTTTAATCCCATAATCTATGAAGATGCAGGAAACAGATCGGCTGCCTGGTTACATTTTACCTGGTTATACTTACTCATATGATCTTCATTTCTGCTTGACAGCAGGTAGCCTATAATTTTATCAAGGATGAGAATATATAACAAGTAAAATGAGGAGATGGGGGCTAAGTTCTTAAAAATAGAATGACCTCTTTATTTCTCATCATGCATTTCTCCCCTTCTGTTTAAATAGCTTACTACCCTTCAAGTTAGGAAATTAAGTGGTAGACAGATGAATCATGCCGCTTGCAGGTACTAGAAATATATACACTTGAGACGTGAGGTTATTAAAATGTCTGCATGCTACTTATTCCTCTGAAAAGAGTGAAAAAAATCTGCTCAAATACATTGGTGGTTTTAGGAAAGCCCAGATTAATTAATAAAGACTAATCATTTACTGTATATGCCAAATAGTAAAACCTAGGTTTTAATTTTTATATAGTGCTTTTATTTCGTCAGTAAAATACCAGTTCAATCAATGTTCACAGGTGGACTGTCTTGGAGGTACCGAAAGATGATGGATATATACTCTAGAGATGTCAGGTTATTAAAACCATGGCAAAGTGATGAGCCTGAAGCTATGGCCATTGCTATTGCCTGGTGTGGCTTCATGGGCCTTTGGACTCTGCTGCTCTCAGTTGTACCTCTGCTGTTCCTCCCATTTGTACAACTTTGCAGGCAGTTGCCTTGGAACTTTTCATTTTTGCCTGCTCTACAATCTTTTCCCCCTTGTCTATGTTTCTCTGTTCTTTTTTTTTTTCTTTTTCCTTTCTCTCTGCTTTTTAACCTTTTGCACACTTTAATGTTGGAAAAGCAAAACTTTGACATGATATTCTCCTACATACCTACATTCATGACTAATGAAACAAAAGGAAAAAAGAATGTTTTTCCTCTGATTTGCTACACTTCTATGAACACTGAAGGTGAAGTGTAAATTAGACCTAAGTTGGTTTTGGTTTGGTTTTTTTTTTTCCCTGAATTTTCTTCTTTAGTCTTTAATGGGTGTCTGCACAGTTGCCTTCAGACTCTGAGACTTCTGCTTAAGGAAAGCCAGTACAGAAGACTTGATCTTTGGCTGAGCAAATCTCAAAAAGTTTAGAGAAATTTGACAAAAGCCAAAACAAGCAACCCTCTACAGACAAGGAAAGGAGCAGCTAAAACAAATAGTGTTACTCCTATATAAAATTCATTACTTCTTTTTTAACCATCCTTCATTACTGTCTGAGTTCTGCTTACATCTCTAGACAGAAGAATGGCCAAGGAACACAGGCTGTCTGTCTTACCTAAGTAAGATATTCTTAGGCTGTGAGTGGGTGTCTATCAAATGGATGAATTTCTCTTGTCATTTTACAACCCTCCGTTCCACTGTATGGTGTCCCAAATCAAGTATTTTATTCATATCTAAACTGCTTAACCATCATGTGAAAAGTTCCATGTAGAGCTCGCAGACGCTACATAGAGCCCAGAACCAGATGCAGCAAAGGTATGATACTGAGGCTAGGGTAAGATCTTGGATCAAGCCAAATAGTAATTCTATTCTACCTGCAGGACTATGACAATATCTTTGAAAAGCATGACACTATCATATGAGTAGCAGTGGCTTAGATCAGCATAAAGCTGAGCATTTTTGCAATAAGGTCAGATACATAGGCCTATGAATGTAACGTTAATGTAAAGTCACTGAGGACACTTTCACTTCAGTAACTGCTGACAATCTTTTTTTTCTGCTCTTTTTCACTGAGGTTAAGGTCTAGAGGTGTCCCACCTAAGAACTACTCTCTCATGCTGTGTTTTTCTCTCCATTTTCTATAGAGGGAGTTAACTTCTTTTCTAACTTAGAAACCTTCGGTGAGTCCTTATCAGTGGCAGTCTTACTGCTTTTTAGCAAATTTCAATTTTTTTAGGAAATTTTTAGTAGAACTGTGCATATGTGCATGTGTCTGTGTGTGTATGCACACATGTAAGACAACGGAGTTTAAAAGTACAGTATCATACAAAACAATATGGGACAATCATCAACAAGAAAATATTGGCAAGATGAGGGTATCTTACATGTTGAAGAAATGGCCATCCTTGTAAAGGATCCTTTTAACTCTATCCTACGTGTCACCTTTTGTGCTCAGCCCAAATTACCACTTGCCCAGTGCTGGGAACTTGGTGCTATTCAGGAAAATCCTCCCACTGTGCAGGTGCAATATGCTTCCTCTTCATTCCTGCTGGGGCTGTTGCTGTGCTGGGACTGATGCTAGTTTAAAAAAGGAAGGAAATAAGACTCAGATTTTAGAGAGGGTTATAAATTTCTGGTGGGAATGGATCCCACTCACCCCTAAGTGAGAGCCCCACAGAGCCCTTACCCTTTTATCCCTTTTTTGTAATTACAATCCATATAAGGCACAGAGGTAAAAGGGAGGGGAAACTTAGTTCGTAGGGCATGAAGCCAAATGTAGGCAAATTTAGTCTTCTGCTAGCTACAGTGACAGATAAAATACACTTTCCAGATCTCTATGCGTGTCTAGTATAAAGAAAACAAAAGACTATTTAGCTGCTTGCCAGACTGCAGAGCTGTCCAATCTGCTGTTAAAAAACATAACCACATCTAAAACAATTAATATTTTTGTTTCCAGTGTGAAAAACTATTTGTTCTGGATGTTAAGCGGTTGTCAACAATAACAAGCATTTTTGCAGTTCAGCCAGAAAGCATGCATCTTCTCAAAAGTGATGGCTGATGCAGCTATTGTGCTACAGTCATGACAATGACTGAAAAAAGGCCTTGTGGTTCTGGAAGGCAGACAAAAGAGTCTGAAAAATTTCCTGAAAGACCTAATCTCAGAACAAAAATACCTGAGTCAGGCAAGTCTATCCTCAGACTTTTCTGATCCTAGAATGTATCGATATTGATTCTTTGGATCACTTAAACGTCCAAAACTTCAGTTGGAAATGTATAAAAATAACAGTTATCAAAATCTCAGCTGCTTTTAGAACTCCTCTCAGTTGAAGTCATAGTGCCCCACCTGACTACACAACAGCAGATGCTTTAGTCTTCGTGAAGTCCCCTGACCTCAGCTGGGATTTGCTATGTTGCACAGATTTATGTCCTTAGGGCCATTTGTAGAGGTTTTCAGAGGAGCACCACAACCAAATCAAGGCTTTTCTCCTCCCTCCCTCCCTCCTTCTCTCCTGTTTCCTCTTTTTTCTTTTTTTCTTTTACTTTCTTTTTTCCTTTCTCCTTTTTTTCTTCTTTTTCTTTATTCTTTTTTTCTTCTCGGAAAAAAGGATGTGCTCAGGTAAGTGACTGCAATGTCACTTAAGTTCATGTTTATTTTGTCAACTAAATCATCACATCAAACCTCAGAAATACTCTTTAAAACACTTCAAATATTCACCTGTAAAGGAGTGTAAGTGCTACGTTTACATGATACATCTGGAGCTCATACTGTGTTCATGTAACAGATCTATTCTGGTCTATTAATGCCTAAAAAACAGTGTAATGGTAGCTTGGAGCAGTTCAGCTGCCAGGGATCCCTCAATGTGCAGCTGCTGTAGTGTGAATCTAAAAAAGCTTCTCTGTTCACTCTCAGTTTACTAGTAGCCATATGCTCCCAACTGGGAAAATGTATTGCCCAAATTAATATCCCTGAGGTCCTAGTAGCACACCTTTATGCTACACCTAGTAAGACATCTCTAGTTTGCTTTAAATACAGCTCATTATTGCTTTCCCTACAATTCACATGAAGATAAAAATTGTCTTAAAGTCCTTATAGCTTTTGCCAATTGTAACTAAAGCAGTAAGTTTGAATAGAGCCAGCTCTCACTGTCAAAAATGCACATTTCTTTCTCTTTTAATGCAGTTGATCTGTGGCTGTTATTAGCTGAAGGCATAGAGCTTTTTTAGTACACAGAGAAAGGTTTTGTGCTGCGACACCAAAGTGAGACTGATGGCCCATGAGAGATACCTTTGCACTTCTCCCAGCTTACCCTCATGAGAGAGACACGCATGCAAATTCACAAGTGGGCATACAACATTTTTAATAGCTTATACTTCACTTGCTTTTTATTTTTGGTAGGATTATTTTGGGTTTTTTTCCACATGACATTTTTCATTTGAAATATATAGTGGATTTTAGTTTATGAAAGCTTATTGAAAATTTAGTGCAATATGGTATTTTGGTACCTCCATTCCCAACAGTTCTCTAATATTCTCAAACAGTCAGCAGGATGTCTGGCTGTCTGCAATATGAATGGCTGAACATTTCTTGTAAAGAATGGAATGCACTACATTGCTGGAATTGCATAAAAAAAGTCTTTAGTGATATGGAAAAAGGCTCTGGGACCTTGGATGTCAGTTCTAGGAGAGATGAATTTATAGGTAGAGCAATCTTTCTCCTACAACTGACATCCGAGGTCCCAGAGGCTTTCTCCGTAACACTGAGGATTTTCCTTTTTTCATGCATTTACAACAATATAATGTATGGTGTGTGTAGTACGTTGAACAATTTCACACTCATAGAAATAATGACAAACTTGGGCTTAGAAATTGCCCACCCCCTAATATTACTGAATAACTTTTGGGTTTAGCAGTAATTTGCTTAAGAAAGTGGGAAGCAGCTCTTTGCAATGAAGGGCAAAGGAGATCAGAGTTCAAAATCAAATTGTCACATTTGCTTTTTATTGAAATCTCTTCTATATGTTCAGAATGAGTAAATGAGCCAGTCTTGAAAACTAAGCTACAAAGTCTGCATACATCTAAATTAGGCCTTTTTTTTTCCCAGTACATCACCGTTTTTATGTCTCCTTTCCATTTCACTTATTACAGTAACTCTCATATCATTACCTACACTTCTCGAAGAAATTGCCCAAGCCTGCACCTTTTTCCTTGGAAAACACTGTGAATTTGCTGAGTCTCCTTTCTTAAACACAACAGTCAATATGAGTCTACAGGAGTTTGCCATTGATTTGAATGGAAACTTGGCTTGTTCTCACTGCTTTGCAATAACCTTACTATCTCAGACCAACCAATGCTGATTCACTTAAACAAAGAGGAAAGTCCACAAAACAATCTCTTCTCTTTTCTCCACAGATACTATGGAACTCTAATACGTAGGGCCTTATACATTTTTCATTGCAGAAGTACATCTCCTAGGGAAGTTTATTATTAGACAATTAAATTCTGAAGGCATTTGGAGACAGAAAGGTAAAAGTTAATTTTATGCAGAAATTCTTAGAATTTGCAAATCAGTCCAGCCAAGGATCTCAGTTCTTCTAAAATCCTTAACTATCAAAAAGCACTGATGTTTTAATGTCCTTGTCCTTCTTCAAGTGCGTAACTCTAAAAGGTACATCTTTCAGTATTATAGCAGAATAATAAAACAGGTGACTCCACAGATTATTTAGGGAAGTCACCCTGAGTGACTTCTATAATAATTCAATTAGTTATTAGAAAACAGAGTTTAAGGTATATGAAAGCATTTGAACTCAATTAGTATAAACAGCAATACATAGGCATCCTACATTTTTCAGATTAATAAAAAAAAAAATTCTATTGGCACTGATTTGCCATACATAAACTGGTGTTTTTAAAGGTTGTTTGGTGGTGGAATAAATAACATAAAAAAACCTCTGCCTCCCATTTGAAGGAAATAATTAGCTAGTAAAAAGCTGAGAACAACGACGTGATAAGAAGAGACCACCTTTCACAGTTTAATCAGCCTGTTTCTTTTCTTTTAGGTTTTCCTGCCAAGCTGGAATATTGTGTTTATAATATGTGATGTATTGTGTAGTCACATCAGCCAGAGTTTCCGAAGAATAGAGACTTTAAAACATCACATGTAGGTACATAACAATGTACTATGAAAATATATTAAGATATTCTATTCATCATCATCATTCTGTCTCCATGCAAATTAATATGTGAATCAATTATTTCAGATCAATTGACAAATGAGTGCAAAGAATAATTTCAGGTCATCACAAAACAGTGCTGCAAGTGTTAGTCGACGTGGTATTTTTCTCATGGAAGTAACTAAAAGTAAAATTTTGTTCCAGGTACAGAGACATATTTTGCTAGGCTGAAAATAAAAGATTTTATTTATTTTTTATTATTTTTAAAGCTTTTTGTTGCTGTTTATATTGTTATTTTATACTTAATTCCTAAAAACCAAAAAAATAAATTGTCAAAACATCCAGGCTTTCTTAACATGTAAGATTTTTTTGTTGAAATTGTTCAGAGAATTTTATATGACTTCAGAAATAATTTTAATCCTACCTTCCCCCCACCCCAATATACATTTATTTTGGGGGAAAAAAGTATTCAGTGAAAAAAATGCTAATAAAGACTTTCTTTGTAGTAGTTGAAAGCTGATCACGTCTGTCCCTAACAGAGTGGTAGACGGCAGTAAAAGTAAAACCTCCTTTATATACGTAATGTTGCTGGAGTATCAGTGTAGTTTAAGTTCAAATGCTAAAGTCATCCCTCACATAATGCTTTTGAAGTCACTTAAACCATGATCAGGTTTTAGCCATGGTGGTTACGGAGGCAGTTGTGCTTTGATCTCGCAGCTTTTCATTACTTGGAAGTTCACAGTGTTTAGTGCGCCCGTAGCGTGGTACAAGACAGAAAGTCCCACTCTCCCACCTAGCACACTCAAAAGTTTTGTCTCTTGTACTGGGGCAGCTCTATTAACTTCAGTGAGACTGGCGTAACTGAAAAGACAAACTAGACTAGGAATTATCCTGTTGCTCATACCTATCCTAGTTGTGTATATTTATCTGTGTCTGTAAAATGCATCGCATAAAAATGTACAGCCTGCCAAACAGTGATATATGGTGTCAGTTTAACGCAGTGCTTTGCGCTTTGTATTCCTCCCCCTGATTCCTATTTAGGTGGCAATCACTAGACTTGGATTCAAGATAAGAAAGAAATTTTACTGGCAGCGATGCCCGTTTTTCAGCAGACTCCGTGAGTAATTGTGTGGGCAGCTTTCAAGTTGCCTGTGGGTCACTCTTATGATTAGACTGCTGATGAGAAATCTGAGCTTCCTTCTCCCCTTGCATGTCATTTCCTTTTAATTCACTTTGATTCAGGGAATGTATATTTTTTATCTAGCTATGAATAAAAATAAGCTCCTGTAAATCTAGTTACTGAAAGTGTACAGAAACAGGCCTGTTGTAAGACAGTACAGGAATGTGTGTGTAACACTACAAATGTACAGGTTTAAGATATCCCCTACTTTTGATGTCTCTCCCCACACTTTTATTTTGATGCATACAGCAGCAGTAAAATGCACACAATTTTTCCTTTGATCATATGAAGGCACACATTTATTTTAGATGAATAGAATTAAAATTATTTTCTTTTTGAAAAGGCCTTGCATTATGGTGTAAAAGCTGTAATTTGGAAAGGTCACAATCCTATATTTGGAATCACTGAAATGTTAGTGGGTAAAGCTCATTTTTCATCCCCGAAGTTTTCATTTGGTGCTTTCAATAATAATATTTGCATTTCCATTCTGGTGGAAAAAAACTTGTCTCTTTCAGTAAAACGGACAGAGATAGGAAGCCAGATAATTGTTACATGCTTGTACCTAACAAAGAGGGACAATAACAAAATGTTAATCTTTTTGAACCAAAACTAAAATTATTTGTGAGGAATACTGTTGTCAGGAGGAGGATGGAAGATGATTTCTGTATTTGCTTTTGACACCATCAGTTTTCAGGGCAGAACACGGTGGTGTTTGTAAAAAGAAGAGATCTCTGCCTGGAACTCACAGGGGTTTTGAGCGAGCTTAGTAGCCCTTGATGTGTGGTTTATAAACAGAAAACTTCTTTAATAGAGTGTGCCAGTGTCAACACTGCTTTCTGTGGTGTCTCGTGGCACTGCCGAGGATTCACAGCACCCATCCCAAGGTCCTGAAGATCAAGAGTGCGGAGTTTCTGAGGGAGGTATAGTTTCTGATTAATTATAAAGAAAATTAAAAGGAAACTGTACATATTTACATTCTACTACAGAATGTATCTATCTAGAGAGGAAGGCATAAACTGTATAGCCTTGAGTCAAACACAGCACCCACAGGACACATGAGGTGAGCAACAGTTTTGCAACTGGCTCTTGTTTGTAGGATTTCACCCCTAATTACATCCTAAGTTACAGAAGCGCCTAGGAACGTAGAGGTCAGTGTTTCAGTTTTTCTTCTTGAGATTTAAGGTTGCTGCCACACCCTCTTGGCTGAGCAGAGCCCAGTGTTTCCAAATGATGTAGCTTTTGGTGGAAATGTTAAAATTTCCTTCTTCCTGCATCAATGAAGAAGCCTGACAAAGCAGTTGTTCCAGCTCTTTGCCATCAGCTCAGACTCCTGTCACAGTTTTGAACCTCTGCTAGTGATCTGAATTCTAATTTATCTCCAGCTCCCATTATCCTGTAAGCTGTAATCGTCATCAACTCTAGGACTTTTCTTCAGAGATCCCTTAAAGGTATTTCCTCAAACATTTTTGTGTTGTCTCCTACACTCCTTTCTCACTATAGGGACACTCCCAGTGATTCCTGCTTTCCAACTGATCCTCTTTGAGGAAAGTATTTCTGCTCTCTAGAGGTCCTCTCTCTACATGTACCATTCTGAGGGATGGACTAGCTTCCTTCTGCAGGTGATACTTTTTTATATCTTGTTATATGATACTTGATCGCTCAGCCTGAAGCCTAGACTGATACCTCACAACTGAATGATTAAGACATAGCTGAGATTTGAATCCTTGAAGATCCAGTTTGTGCAATTCCTTCTGGGATGAATGCATTCATGCAGCAAGGAAATATCAAATATAAAGTGTTCTTGGTTTCACTTGTTCTAGAATAGCAATTAGATGAAATCAGTAAGCAGCACTAAAAGCATGATCATTTTAGATGACTGTTCTGTAATAACCCCAACTGACTGAACTGTATATTTGGTATCTGTCTGGTGTGTGAATCTTCAATAGTGAGGTTGGTTTTGTATTATTTCAGTACTTAAAAATGTAATATTTTATTCATAGGAAATCTGCAATCTGGCAATTGCTCAGGACAGGAGAAACTATTGTTTTATAAGCTTTACAATGTTGCCCAACATATGTTTGAAAATCAAGAAGGGAAAACATATGTTGAGGGATTCTGCATTGCAAAAAGTCTTATGAAAGGGAAAAGATTACAAGGAGACAAGAGTGAGAAAGAATATTAAAATAAAAGGAATCCCATGAATATTCAGTCAATAACTCTTGTCGCTACTGACGTGCGCTAAGAGTTCCTGAGTACACAGCAGTATGGGTTAGGTGAGACAAAGGCAGACCATACATCTCAACACCCTCGGGATACTTGGGCACAAAAAGAATACATTAAAATTTAAGAGGACATTGTCAAATACATAGTACATTGGGATCCATGCTTGCCTTTAACTTGTGTTGCATAGGATGGGCATAAAGTTACTACAGATCTCAAAATATAATCAAATAGCAGTTAATTTTTTCAAAGCAGGCTTTATACTTGCTTTAAAACTCTTTAGCAGCTTCTGACAAGAAAGGGCACTATTCTACATCAAATGTACGTCTCATGTCAGAGATAAAAGGTCAAAAGTATATAGCAATGTCCACTGAATGGAGTGAAGATTAAATTGTAGCAGGCCTGGCTATCTGTGTCTTAGTCCCTCTGCTAAGACCTTGCATTAAAAGATAAGCAGAATTTAATGGGATCTCTTATTTTCCTATTTTTTAAAAATTAACTATTTATAACACAGGGTTACATTTACTTTCAGTAATATTGTTATGTCTTGCAACATGTCTGTAAAATCGTACGTTACAGCTATTATACTGAATAAATTTTATCTGGCCCAGACAATTAAGTTATTTTAAAAACATTGTTCTTCATACATAAAATTAGAGTGTTAGCTATTTAATGAACCATGTGAGGATGTGAAATTTCTGCTTCTCTAACAATAATGCCTTGCAATTACCTATCTGAAAGACAGGGAAAAAGAGAGTCAAGAGAAAAGGTTAGTGCCTTTGATTGAAATATTCCTAAGAGTAGATACTTCTAAATTTAACTGAGAAGGAAAATAAAATTTAGAAAATCAACTGGAAAAGAGACAAAGCACATACAAGATATGACTGTGAAATGACAAGTCTTTTACAGATGCCTCTCAATACTGGGGAATACAAGTGCCTACAGTACAGTCCAGTACCACAAAGTAAACACCAGTTTAGGAAGAGCGCAAGTTAACACTGTAGAGTTATTTCATCTTTTCAAAGGCATCTATAGTAAATATTCAATGAACTTTAGTCTTGGGCTTAACATTTCTGCCCTTACCAATACTTTAACTGAAGGTGTTCCATCTTGTTCCAACATACGAGAGTCTGGTGGGGGCAGTAGGTCCACACACATACACGTTTTACATAATTTTTTTACCTGAAGCAACATGCAAGTGTATTATACAATAAACATATAACATTAGATGTTTCATAATAAAGTAAAATAAGCATCTAAGTGTAAATTTCAAATTAAAAAAAAACTTTTTTTTTTCTCTCTGCGATAAACCACTGAAAATGGGGAATCACTCTGTATATATTCTGAAAAAATTCACAGTGTAATTTTGGATTTATGCAATATATCTAAAAATTTAATCTGGTGCTAAAGCCTTTGTAAAAGCCTTAAATAGAATCTGTTTTTCCTATGTAGCAATAGACTAAAAATTTGTAGTAAAATACCTCTTAATCTTTTTTTCAGAACAAGGTAAATATTTGAGGTGGTAGAATTTATTATGTAAACACAAGCATGCATATTATACGCTACTTGATCTGAAATAAACAAATAATATACAACAACACTTGTTTCTGTCCTCCATTATTTGCTGTAGCTTAGGTTGAGCAAAATCTTTAATGTAGTATGCCTAGAAATAAATAAAAGCAAGTGTTCTGTAACACAAAGTTATCAAACATATGAAGTCACAAAGCAAAAAAGAAAAAGAGAACCCCATGAACTCAGTAAAGAATAGAAATATTACATCAATTATATGTCCATTTTTAACAATTTTGCATTTTCTGTAGCTATTGAAAAGTGGAGTTAACATGTAATTTATAATATCTGCCAGGATATCAATACTGGGTAAGACGGTGGTACTGAAGAGATGATGATTATAAATGTATGAAATTCAATACTAAATACAATATGAAAAATGATTAATCCCTAATTTTGCTATCACCTGCTATGCTTTGTATAGCCTCAGGCTTTCTAAACCCTTTTGGCAGAGCTGTGTTTCTTTCTGCTTTAGTGCTGTTAAAACTGGGGAAAGCCTCCCTTTCTGTCCCTAGAGCTGTTTTTCTTTTTCTTTTAAAGCAACAGACCAGAGCATAATTGTTGTGCTTAAAGTACTAGTGGGGGTCTGTGCTGTGGTATCTCCTCTTGTGTCCCAAAAGTTGGCAGGAAAGGGAAAGGGAATTTCAGCACCGACAGGGACAACATATGAGGCAGCCTCCATCACAAGCTGGAGGCCTCCAGCAAGAATGCCAGCTTCCTTGTGAGACCAGATAACCTGCAGAGAAGGAGGTAGCCAGGAAATAGAGACCTCCAATCATACTCCTTTCTCATCCAAAATTTTGAATGGTACCACAATATTTGCTAGTCTTGAGGTATTTATTCTGAGGTCAATAATGTGCAAGATTCAAATGGTGTTGCCCATCACTTATATGTATGTTTTTGCGTTGTCAACTAAAAAGCTTACTTACTAATGGACAGATAAGGTATACTTATGTATGTTAATTACTATGTGTTTATGCCTTTATCTTTTGTTCCACTCACCTAGTTGCAACAATAGCTGCAGGCTCAATGGGTACAAACTATTGGAACACATGAAGATATTACCTATAACATTTACCAGTAATTTCTCAAACACCTTCTTGTCTGACTCCTCTGTATGACATAGCAGGACATCAGTAATACCTCTGGCCTGAACCCTTTGAGTTGCATTAACTTTTGTACTCGTAAAATCATCACGCCAAACCTTAGCCAACCGTTGAAAAAGGCACCACTCGGAGTGAGGTAACGAGGTTCCCACACAGAACATGTTGGGCACAGACTACCTGAATCAGGAGTGAAATATGGATAAAAGGATTATATTTACACACACAATTACATATAAAAAGCCAAAGAGAGAAGCATATACCTGATTACACATATGTCTCTTCCACATGAAGGATCCTTCAGCATGAACTCTGTGTTGGAGGTAGCGCATAAGCCTAGTCAATTGCACAGTTTTATCATCTTGTAGATGAGTGGACAAAGAATGAAACCACAACAGTTAAACAGGCTTCTTATTTGTTTTCTGTTGTTGCTGCTCTCTGCAGCACCAGCAATTATACAGTGCTGATCAATTCCAGCCACTGAGCGTAGCAAACCTCTCTCAGTCTTCTCAGCTCTGTGTGATTACTAAACACAGGAAAGCAACTCACATGTGTGAATAGGCAGCTGGTAGTTTACAGCCCAAGCAAAGAAATGTGGAGGACAAACAGAGAAGACTTAAACACACCTTCACTCTGAATTTAGAATTAATGGTACAAGTCAGAAGAAGGCTATCTCAGAAAACTTTCTTGCTGAAATGAACCTATTTTAAATGCTTGGGTTTAATGAAGTTTTCCTTTAACTCAAATTGTTTACTCAGACTCCTCTGCATCCTCTAACTATCCTGCAGAAATTTCAGAAGTATGTTACTTCAGACAAAAATGAAACCTTTAAATGACATATCTCTTTTAAAGAGAATACAGACATAACCTAAAAACAGAGAGTTTCACACATGCTCTACAAATGTATATAGCACAAATGCTAGGGAACTGATGCTTTCTGAAGAATGTACACTTGCTCTGGGCATCAGTGGTAGGTCTGACACTTCCCTGAAGCATCATTACCCTGTGAATGTGAACTATGCTCACCCAAGAAATCCCCAAATGACAAGTGGTTGGCCTGGAATCGGCTACCCTGGTTAATATCAAGCTGGTTACAGGTGAACAAGGATAGGTGCTGTCATCGAGCCTAACGACAAGTCACAAGTGATGAAGATAAATGAATATAACTCAATATACTAAGCTATATCCTCAGAAGAACTGGATAAATTAGATGTATGATGCATCTGAAAAGAGCAAGAGGAAAAAAAATATTCATTATGGAGTTAAAACTGTTGCAAGTAATTGGTCATATCAAGAAAGTGTGCTACTCACTGGAGTAGAAGATGACTTGAGGAAGCATGTGATGATGTCTCCAGGGGAAACAGAAGCTCTTGACAGAATAAAGAAAAGAACTGTAAGTACCCAACAGACCTATGCTTCATGCCTCTGGGAAAAGTCTTCTCACCTTTGGGAAGAAGATAAAAGAAAACCTAGATGGGTTCATTGTTTTGGGAGTCATAGAATGAGCAAAAGGATAAATAGAGTATGTAAACCCACTGATCATTGTAGGCAAAAGTAAACAAAATACTTAGTTTTGTACAGAACCCTAAAGAATTTCTATACCTACATATATATATACACACACACACACACACATACAAAAAGCAACATTTCTACAACTTTCAAGGACGGAAAACAGAAAAGATTTAGAGGCCAACTATCCTCCTAAACCTCTTCCAGCAAAGAGACTACATGTGCACAACCAGCACTTACAGTGAATGCCTTAATAAGCAAAACCTGAAATTCTCCAGGTACTAGGAGCTGTGCTGCCCTTCCACCTAATGATGGTCTTTATCTATCTTAGACAATCATGCAGGGCCACCCCTGCAGCCCCCACCACAAAAACCTTGCCACCTAAACTGCATGCAGATATTTGTGAGTGTATTGCATAGGTAGGGGCAATTTATATGCATGCAGCAACATGTTAATTCATGCACAGCTGGCTTTTTGAATGATGAGTAGTTTATATCCTTGAGAACCTGATCCTTCATATCTGTTACACAGCTCTAAAAAGTTTTAGTTCCTAAAAGTCCATTTCCAGGATGTATACATGGTTCGGTATTACTAGAGATAACAACAATATAGAAATAGAAAACAAATCATGCATGCCTCATCTCAACTTGAGGAAAAAATTATGTGGTTAGAGTAAACCAATTTTTTTGTGGGGGCTTATCTCCCATTAGTATATTTTATGAATGTAAATTTGAACACTTAATTCCCAAAGCAGAAAATTCCCAAAGTAACATAAAAATTCAACAGAGCCCTCAGATACAAAGCAGAAGGTATAATACCCCGATAAATAAACATCATAAATAAAGTGAAATGAAAATGATAAAACCGAGTCAAGGGAGCTTCAGATGATTTATGCCAGCTGAAGGTCTTGTTCATACAATTGAAGCATTCACAGTTAGACCTAAGTATATTTTTCTCAGGTGGTATTCAAGCTATTTTTCCTCAAAATCTCTCAACTGCAACATGTCACCTCCAACCACAATTCTAGACATTTTCACCTGAGGATAGCCTTTGCAAAGACATATATTCATACCTGGCAAGCAACCCCAGCTCCTTTCAGAAAGATTCTTAGCTTCTGTTCAAATGTCAAAAGAAGCCTACAAAACCAAACTGTTGCCAAACCCAGACTGTGTGAATGTCACAGCGATGCATGCTACATACATACTCTTTGCATACTTTTTTTATGCTTGTCAAATTATGTCAGATTCACCTTAAAGAAATGCTGTATTTCAGAAGCAGCTACCTGTGGCCTACAGTAAAATAATATTTATGCTCTGCATGGGTCAGTAGTTACCAGAGTTTGCCACCATCAGGATAAATAAAGGCACTTTGCACATCTCTGTTTCCCAGGTTTTAACACATTCCAGTGTCTGCTATCACAAAATGGCCTTATTAACCATATTGCAGCCACATTTATCAAAATTACTATTTGCCTTACTTCTACATATGGTTAACACGGGGCTTTGTTTCTTGATTTTTGATGTGCCTTTGGTTTAACAATTTTTTTGTCATGGAAAGATCCCTTGGCTAGTTAACATCAGATTTCTAAAGATGAAATTATTATATCCAGTGGCATTGGAGGACTTGCTATGTCACCGAGTATCACATATGAGATTATAAAAATTGATATATTTCATTCTGTGTCAGCAAATTTTCAGACTGAAACTCATGGATATAACATGTAAGTCCCAACCTAATAGTCCTATGTCTACATGGAGCCAAATGGAACCACGGCTTCTCAGGGACAAAAAGAATGTGGGTTGGTGCCCATTTATAATCATATCACTGTCATGATAAATCAACACAGTGAAATAAAAACATTATCATAGCTGTGTCTCTCTACTCAAGATACATTTTTTTAATGTCTGTGCCTTTGGCTTCTCCTCCTCTGTTGGGGTTTGTAAATTACTGTTTTAATTTACAACTCAACTTCAGCTGGCATCAACAGAAAGACAAATCTTCAATCAGAGACATTTTAACTGATTTTTTTTCAACCATTCATGTTCTTCCAAATTCAGGAAAATATGCTGACTTCAGGGTCAATGTTTGACATTCTTCATTTCCAGTTGTACTTTCTCCTTTATTCTGCATATACTACTTCTGGAAATGCTGATTCATTGGTGTTTAACTAACTACTGACAGAACTAAGAAATTCTCTTTACAAGAAGAGTTTTTTCATAGCTACAGCCACTGAAATAACTGTTCATTTATTGCACTTAGGTTAGACCTAAAACTTGGGGACCACTAATACTCCATAGAACAGTTATAATTAAAAGGATTTATATCTTTTGTATAAAATATATATTCATGGTATCCACTGCCAACATTATGGAAAGATACATTTAACACATGAGAAAATTGTACTGATGTACAATCATTTTATTTTAAGACATGAATGCTACTGCTCATCAACTTCTAGCTAGTTGCACTTACCTTTATGAGGCAGTAGTTAGCAGTATAATTAAAATGGTAACACACATACTTCTTAGTTTCTACACTTTCCGTGGTGTTGTGCTCTCCCTTCTACTGCTGCTCTGGATCCTAGGGTCAGTGGTTTCACCATGGTGCTCATGGTGGTGAGGGAGGTGTTACAACAAGTTGTCAACATCTGGAGTCCCTTTGCTGGGAGGAAGATGGTGCTCATGTCGATGGTTTCCTCTTCTGCAATTATTTTTTTTTTCTTTCCGTGTAGGGTCTAGGGTTTTTTACAACTTTTTCTTTCTTCATTGGTCTTCAGCTTCAGGTTACATTCAAATTTACTATGTATGGTGCCTTTTACATATGTCAGACGCTGTTTCTTTGTTTTCTTTGTTACCCCTAAAACCAGTTTTGTCCAGCTCTAGGTCTGCATTATTTTTTAGCTGATCATTACTGAGCTGTTTATAGCCATGGGGTTTCCAGTACTAGGGGAAACTCAGCTGGATCTGGCAGCTCAAAAGAGGTAAGTCTCCATGCCCCCAGCTCCACACCCCAGTTCCACCAGTAGTGAGGCTGAGTGATATCAGCGGGGACACGGCGTTGTTTCCTCAGGAGTCTGTAATTTGGGTTCCTGCCTCCATTGTGCCACTGTGCTCCTCTGAGCTTGTGGAGATGGGCTTCTGATGGGCTGATGACTCCCGTGATAGGCCTGGGAGGAGCTAGGGCAGAATCTGAGCTCCCCCATCTGCTGTTGTCTCTGTCCTCCTTTGTGGGGTGCAGATGAGCTTTTACTATATAACCTAACACCACCTTGTGCCCCATTTCTTATCATCGCATACCTGCGCTGTCTGTGCTGCGTCCTGTGTCTCTGACTCTGAAAGCCTCTGCTGCCCTTCCAGGCATGTATCTCTCTACATTCTTATGTTAGAGTCATAAATACATCTTTCTACCTAGAAAAACTGCTTGTTACTGCTATCTATATGAAACTATAGTACCACACAAAGATAAACAAAAGTAAACCAAATTAGATATGGACACCTGGTCAGTTAGAGAAACTGCTTCCACGGCATAATCAAGTAAGACCTGGAGGCAGGTCAAGAAAAACCCAGTCAGAGCAGGCCTGACAAGCCTCTGTCCCAAGGCCAAGCAAACTCAGTACAAAGCTTATGGCCTGTTACTAGCACTGGCAATTACAGGGCTACACGGTTACACTTCTTCACAGTCAGGAGATTGGGAACATGGAGCCTAGACAGCCAGACCACGTCTTTCAGTCCACATCACACAAGACAGCCATTTGAATATGCACTCTGGAAAGGATTCTATCTGTGTAATCAACTATTCATGACTTTCCAACCTAGGGACTCTCAGAGCATTGCTTTGTGATATACAAAGAATTCCTGAAATCCCCTGGATGTTGTCTTTGTCCCCTATATCGTCATGCCTTATAAACTTCTCCATGCACTGTAAATGCTGTATTCCCTGCTGCACTGTGGCCTTTGGAAAACAGATCTGCATGGATGGGTGCAGACAAACACGAATTCCTCTACTTGTACCAAAGCAGAGGAATATGAATCAGCGCCTGCTGATTCAAAGCTTTGTGTCTTCATCAGTGTAGTGCTTTACTTAAGGTAATAAAATCAGAATATATTAATGCCAAAGAATCCCAAAGAATCTCACTAAAGAGGTGTAAGTCTCTCATACTAGAGCTGAATGACATGCCTTTATCAGAGAGCTCATCTGCATTCACCTATCCATGTAGACAGATGTGGGTCTGTAGACACATAGGACTAGGATGTGTCTTTCTGTCAAATTACCTCTCAAAGAGAGCTGCTGAAGGACCATGAGCATATCTGGGCAGCAGATAGAATAATTGGGGGACTTTTAAATCACTATTTCATTCCAGTAGATCTTGCATCAAGCTGCCTGCAGAAATACAAACAACTGCAGTCCTGCTCTTTGGACAATCACAAGGATAGCAACTACTATTTTTAAGATTCTCAATGGCCCAAATATTAAAAGAACGGGCACAATACTGTCAATTGGCAGTAAGGAGTCAGCTACTGATTCCCTTCCCCATTTTTTCAGTATTTTTCTTCTCAAATAGTGCTGCTGGATGATTTAAAATGTTAGATGGAAAAGTACATGGCATGTAAGAATTTGTAAAACATCTTCCTACTTGCTAAGAACATCTATGACAAAAAAGGTTTTAACAGCAGAATCATAACACAGTCGTCCAGAGCTGGAAGAAGGACTGCAAACCCAACTCCGCACTTCTATAATATGGTGAAGAACTTTATACAGGAATTGAAACTACCACTTGAACTCCAACTGGGAATTTGTATTTGCAAAATTTTTTGTCAGTCAATAAGCCTTCTCAAAATAAGCACTGATTATTAGCTTAGAAAACAGTTGTACAAGTAGAAATAATGCGGTATCTTATAGTATGTCTCAGAACTAAGCAGAAATTCAATGTTATATATAGTGATTTTTTAATGTACAGATCTGAACCTTATAGTAGGCTTTGGTTACCTTGTCTGTCACAGGACTGTAAAGAAATTTACACATGTAAAAGGACCTGTTTAACTTTTCATAAATAATTTCTGAATAGATTTAAAAGTAAATTAAAGTATAGCCACTTTTTTCTCTTTAAATAAGTGATACAACATGACATTTTCATCTGGTTTGGTCGGGTCACATCAAATTATGTCACATCACAGAATACGTTTAACCTAATGCAACGTGATATAAGTGCAGTGTCTGCATCAAAAATTTAAAGGAATAATTTAAAACAAAATTTAAAAGAAGTAGAAGAAAGTAAGAAAAATAATACTTGGATCTGCTTATTCCAAATGTACCTCTGCTTTCTTGTAATAGACAGGTGCCCCTATGATCTCAGAGTCAGTAGCAGGTACTTCATCCCCAGCTAGTTACAAATAATATATATTAAAAAAGGACGATTTCATTGAAATGCCACTTACTTTTTTCTTGTAATGGGTCTTGACAAGAAAATGTTCATGCTGTGTGACTTTGAAAATGCCCTTTTCTGGCAGGCAGGCTTCCTGCCAGTGCTACTGTTTGCTGGCTTTAAACAACAGGAACAGGGGCCAATTTAAAGTCCAGGAATCAACCAATTTGAGATGCACAAGCTCCCCACGAAGCAATTATTCCCTTGGATGGACAAACTGTCTTCATTATCCTATAAATTTTGCAGAACTTAAATATTCAAGCACTGATGTACATTCTTTGCACTGTTGGTAACATATGTGGTGTGATTGTCCAAAAAAGCATTTCTGTCTCATACTGCATAGTGTGATATTCCAGCCCACAGGGATGGGAGTGGAGAAAACAGACATATATACTAGGATTAAATTATGTCCTGTGGAGATGAGCTGGACAGGTTTAAGGAAAGAAAGAGAAGTTTTCAATAGTCTTTGAACAGGATAGGCTAAAGATGTGAGTATATGCTTTATTCATCTTTTGTTCAAAATATGGAGATTCATTTTCTGCCTCCTTTGAAGCATTTTCATATTTCCTACCCTCCCTACTAGTTGGTAGCTTATTTTTGTTCAAGTTATTGGGCAACCTCAGTACTTCTCTCCCAAGCAGTTTGCTTAAGTGTGCTAGCAATTCTTGTTATCTTTCAAATAGGTGACATATTTTTTATCTTAACAATGGGAGAGCAATAGAAGACCAGGAAAAAAAGAAAAGAAAAATAAAGCCAACTTCTTATGTTTTATAAAGTCTATGGAATTATTCTCTGAAATTAATCTGTAAAAAATAAAAAATACTTTTAGTGTTCTTTATTGTAAATTTGTTCTACCGATCAATGATTTTTTTTCCCCCCCCTAGATTTCTGTTAGTAATACACACTCATCCTATAAAGCGAGGATCTAGCAAGTGGTACCTTAAACTTCTGAAACTGGAACCCTCCTCCAAATAAAGGCCAGTACTAAACCCAAAAGACTTGATCAAGATCATGATGTTCTGCCTTTAATATTTATTTAGAATGTAAACTTTCATAGGCTAAAACTGTAGCAACGAGAGTGTTTAAGTAGGAACAAGATCAGCCCCCTAAAATGTAAGCCTTGTATGTGTTTGTTAACTAAATTTGTGTCTGAACCTGTTTTCTAATCTAGCCTTGTCTTCCATCCACTATGCTTCCTCATGGGCATGGATTTAAACTGACCAGCAGAGGTCCCTGAAGTGGGAGAGTCTTTGCCAGTTTAACATCTCTAATTTGTGCTGTCTGCTGAGCACAGGTAAAATCATGGAAAGTATGCCATCCACCAGCATGTCCTAAGTCCAGCTCTTCCAAAAGACTGCAAGAAACCTTTGATTTCCATCTACATCACTTCAAGAAAATATATGGAAACTTTCAGGAACCTGCAAGCCCTCTCTTCTTACAGAGTAGAAATTTCTCAAATTGTAATATACTGTTGGGATTACACTTTAATCTATTTTTTTCGGGTATAGAAATAGGATGGACACTTGAGGCTAAGTCAAATAGGGAATGCAAATGTGTATTACAATATAAAAATATTTTGGTTGGACAAAAGGCACAATTTCCAGTGACTACTATGCTAGACTCTACAGACACTTTAGTTAAACAGAAGGAGAGAAGGAGAAACAGACATGCAGACAGACGATCTGGTAAGTCTGCCAACTGCTTCCTCACTTCTTTTAATAACACCTAAAAGTAACAATCTGCTGTCTAGCTAACAGTATCCAATTTCATTCTGTCATTTTCTCTATGGGTGTGTTGTATCATATTAAAATAATTAGTTGTAAATCTGTGGTCTTGATGATCTGTGTTTGATTAAAAAAAAAAAAGCATTTTGTGGTGCTGACATGCTCAAGATAGCTCCTAGTAAATAATTTATGGAATCAGAGACCACAGAGCTGTATTACTGAAGCAGTAGAAATAAACCAGCTTTACAGAGAAGGCTTGAGTCACATTTTATTGGTCCAGCACATTGTTACATTATGTTGGTTCTGATATCACAGAATGGTTGATGTGGAAGGGACCTCTGGAGGTCATCTGGTCTAACCACCCTGCTCAAGCAGGGCTATCTAGAGCAGGCTACCCAGGACTCTGTCCCGATAGCTTTTGAATATATCCAAGGAGGGAGATTCCACAGCCTCCCCAGACAACCTGTGCCAGTGCTCAGTCACCCTGACCTGTTACTTTTTCACAATGAAAAAGTGTTTCCTGATGTTTAGATGGAGCCTCCTGTGTTTCAGTGTGTGCCCGTTGCCTCTGGTCCTCTTACTGGGCATCACTGAAAAGAGCCTGGCTTTATCCTCTTCACATAATCTCTTCAAGTATTTATGCACATTGGTAAGATTCCCCCCGAGCCTTCTCTTCTCCAAGCTGAACAGTCCCAGCTCTCTTAGCCTTTCTTCACATGTCAGATGCTCCAGTCCCTGAATCATCTTTGTGGCCCTTTTCTGTACTTTCTCCAGTATGTCCATGTTTCTTGGACTGGGGAGCCCAGGACTGGACACACGACTCCAGGTGTGGCCTCAGCAATGTTGAGTAGAGGAGAATATGCACAGACAACATTCTGTTAAAATGTTTTGGACAAAGCAATGGACTTGAAGCTTACGTGGCAACCTTAACAGTTCAGTGACTTCTGTTACATAGCATAAAAGTGCTCAAATTTCCTTGGCAGTTTTTATCATTGCCAAACAGTGTTTTTCAGCCCTAGCAAGTATATCTAGACTGTCAAACAACATAGTTCTCCAGTTTATTCCCGCATGCTTAAACTTGGACTTGTTATTGTATAATTATTCATTTTTCCCCTGACTGTCTTTCGGAGTGAACCATCCAGTTGCCTCTCCAGACAAGATCCAAGTGAATTTCTGGGGTTCAGAACAACTCATTTTCACATTCAGAACAGCTTCTAAAACATGATAAATGGGTTGCTCCACATTTGCCTCTCTGCTCTACAGAATCCTTCAGCAGTATCTCGGAGGGCTTTGGAATCTCAAAGATGTCTACATCTTACACCTTCAGGCATGAATTGCATACCCTAGTTTCATTAAAACACCAGTCTGGTGGGATAGAATACATCCTTGCATTATTTCAAGTACTTGGAACAAAAATACAACTTCTGTGTAGGTGCCACTATGCATCCATGTGTTCCTATATGCATACACATGCATTCATGTGATTGTATGTCTGTCTCCAGTAAACCACTTAATGACCTCCTGGACAATTTCAGCTAAGCTAAACGGTGAAGGGGTAAATTATGAAATTAATGCATTGCTCATGAAAATTGGCTCTCAGTTACGAGACAGAAGCTATTAAATCTCCATTATGCCTCCATGGAGGCAAAGGTTGAAATCTGAGCTTTACTCTACTTGGAACCAAAGTAATCCACACAATAAAGTGAGACATTAGGAATGCCCTCACTGTAGGAACATTTAAAAAAAAGAAACAAACACCAACAGACCAAAGGATTCAAGCATGAAATACACTGGTAAACAGCTTAAATAATTGTACTGCTTATTGAATTCTCTAAAGGAAAAGATGTTTTTTCCTCTTCTCTTTATACATTGATCTCTTGCTTGTGGTCCCTACCACCAGAATACACATGCACAAGTGTTAATATTTGGCTTATTCAAGGTTTCAAGGGTTTCAGGAGGGCTGAGGTAAACAAACTCTAGCTGTTCAGAAGTTGGCAATTTGTATTAACTAGGCATCTAAACTTCATCTATGATCAGTAGAGAGCGCCACCAAACAGAGAGGGATTAATCTAAAATAGATGTGTAAGTTCTGTCATTTGCAATACTTTCTAGAGCTTCTTATTTTGTGTAGAAGGAGCCTTCATAAATTGCTGAGATGCTTAATTTTTAGACGGTTGAAAGATTTTAAGATGATGATAAAAGTTAAGTAACATTAATCTCATTCTTACTTGCTGCTTGCATGTATCTTGCTTGCTACAAGTATCTGTACGTAGAACGACAGAACTGGGAGAGAGGTCTCAAAGGCTACAGTGTCCCTTCTTTTTTTCAAACCACCATATCCTAGAATTTGTTTTGTTAGCAAGCTCTGAGTAATTCAATATATTTCATTACTTTAGGATCTGATCAAAAGCCCAAAGAAGTCAATGGAAAGTATCCTATCAATTCAATGGGCTTTAAATCCTATTAATATTTTTTCTATAATCCTCATTGCTTTTTCTCTTTTTTGGGATACCAAAGACTGGAAAACATTTGTTATCTAAAATTATTATTTCAGTTCCTCTCCTGCAAATAACTTGAAAAATGATAAAATTTATGGGTTAGGTTTCTTTTTTTTTTTAGATTTTCCTTTTAAGATGATCATAATATACCCACATTGACAGTGATAAAAAGGAATGGAATACTTTCTTTGTTATGATAAATAGCCAGGGACTCAAAAATAACCTTTTAGATCAGAAATTTTTCACTGACACTAGAAAATTTACTGATTTACTGATTAGAGGCATTATAAACTATCCATGTGTACTTTAAGTGGATAAAGGTCTGGCTGGTATGCTGTAGTTAAGATATTGTTATATCTGCTTAAAAATCTTTTTTATTAAAAATCCTCTTCCGTTATCTACCATTTTGTTTTCACATTTGAACCAACAATTTCTTAAATAAGCCAGTATTTTCCGTATTGAAACAGACTCACAGTTATGGAGGAGAAATACGCTTGGACTCCGTTATTTCTCCACATAAATTTGGAAGAGAAAGTCCAAGACATTTTGGCTTGATTGGAAACTGAGGTGTTCACCTGATAAAATGTTCATAGCACTCCTGCTCCTGCTGAAATCAAGTTATACTGGTGAACCTAATGGCAGATCTTTCTTTAATGTTATATTTCCCAAGCTATTGGTAGTACAGCACTTTTTTAATAGATGAAAAGGTGAATTGCTTTGCTTTGTTAAGTTTTTATTCATAAAAGTCTGTTAAGGTTGGGGAAGGCTTTCATCTTTCTTAAAGAAAGCGAATAAGAGTCATGGATCATAAGATTAAAATACAGTGATAAAAAGTTGATAGTAGTTTCTCTGAGCAAAAAGAAAATACAGTATGAAATAAAGTAAAATATTTCAAAATGCCTAAATGACTTAGGAACCTAAAGTCAGTGTCTAAATGCATGTAATTATCTCGGATTCTGTCTGGAAAACAAGGATTCTCACTTTTTGCTGTTGGTCTCTTAATAGTCATTCTGGATTCCCGGAATGGGATTCATCTCATCTTCCTTAAACATCTACATTAAATCTGAATTAATCAACCAGGGCTCCCTTTATAGTTGGTAGAGAATAATAGGCACTCTCAGGGCGCAGTTCATCTGACCTACTTCAGATGCCTATTTTAGGATAAGAGGAATTGTGACCTAGAAGTGCCTGTTTCTCTCCTTTGACTACTAGGGAGCCTAAAGTGATTAGCTCAGGTGCAGGCATTCAGACTCTCAATATGTACATTTAGCCAAATGAACTCCTCCTTTTTTCTGTGTGATTTATATCTTAGGGAATTTTGCATACCAGAATACATATCCATACTTTATCTGCTTTTTCTTCATGAAAAATATGTAATCTGTGAGAAAACATCTCTTGTGTTAGCACTTGTGTTAGTACTTAAGCTTTCACCTTATTACCAGATATATACTTAATTTGCTAAGGGATAAAATGTAGCTATATACTTCCATGTTTCTTCCAGTGAACAAAAACTCTTAAAATAAAATGTAAGATATGGGACCTCAAAGACAACATGACATTATAAGTTAACATTCACACAAATAGACTAAGCACCCAGCTGCAGGTTTTCCTGGAGAGGATAATGAAGGATTAGCTCTCTTACACCCAACTCCCCATTATCTTTCTTAGCTCTGGTTCCCAAAAGTCACATGCCAAAGGCTATATATTAAGAGCAAATCCCATAAAAAAAAACCAACACAGGAGAACGTACCTATCTTGTGGGGAGCTCTACTTGCATATTTTTCAATCGTCAAGTGATGTGACGGAGTTCTGGTCTCCTCTCGCTCTGACTGACACAGCAGGAAGGGGCACCTGTGGTGCCCTTTCATTTCAGGCTGCAGCTGTTCCTAGGAAACTCTGGAAGAAAAAGCCAGAACAGGGAGGTGAACACTGTTTTAGTGAGAAATTAAAAGCAACTAGGTAGTTTTTCTTGTGTCTTTTCTCGTACACATAGCAATGTTTACCTCCTACTTCTCACTGTTCCACTTGGTGTTTTAAAACTATTCGCATGTAACATGAGAGAAGCCGTAAGAAGCATACACAGCAATGAACTTCTGAGGCAGGATGGGCTACCTGTGTCAGTTTTACAACTGACTAACTACCCTGAGGAAGAAGATCTGACAGAACTTTGTGTATGGGGTTTTAAAGTTACTGAACACCAATACTTAGTCAATACCTAAGTTCAAAGTAAGCTATTAATTAAAAAAAGCAAGCAGACCTAGAAGACTTGCATAATTCAGGAAGGTTATGTCAAAGATTTCAAACAATGATAGTCTGCTTTTCTGATCCTTTCTCTTTCAAATGATTTTTATCTTTTTTTTAATCATTTCTATCTAATTTTCATGTGTCTTTTTCCCTCTTCTCATTTCCAGTTTCTTTCCCCATGATCAGTTCCTCCTGCTTGCTGGAACGACATGCTTAGGCTTGTCTGTGTTACTCTCATGGCTTACTGAGTCTTGATTACATATCAAATGAGATCTGGGCACAGGACAATCTTCGCCACCCTGCCTTGGTTTCCATGGAAAGGAAAGTACGGTATGTGAGCTGAGTGGGAGTCACTGCACTCTCCAAGAATTCAGTCTATAACTTAGAATTTCATATTCCAGCAATGTATGTGACCGGCTGACAAACAGAACAAGCATAGAACAATCGGTACCTCCTTCCAAGAAAATTTTTTTTTTTTTTTGCTATTTCCTCTTTATTCACTGCTTGCAGCTAATGCTCAGACACTTCAGGCCATTTAGCTGTGATATGAATTGGTACTTATTTTTTATTTTGAAACAACTTGTTATAGCCAATCTTTATTTATTTGGGAAAGATAAATACTACAGCTTTTGTTGAAGACAACTAGATAATCATATTGCTTTGTTATCTGCCCCTGGAATGAAATAGAATAAGTGTTTATGTGCTTTCTTCTTTTCTAATACAAATATATTTGTTGAAAAATGTTATACTATTTTAATAATGAATAAAATAGCATAATTCAAAATTCTTTGTTATTCATAACAGAATGTATGCACATGCATTGTTTCTGTAATTTTTTCTGAGATCAGAGGTTTTATGTATAAAAAGGCCAAAAGAGTCTATCTGTTAAAAGTAAATAACCTAAATCTGAGATTGAAGATTTATTTTTTCCTGAAATCATGAATAATAACCTGTAAATACAGTACAGGATTCTTATATGTACTTATAGAATAATTACCTGCAGATTTCAGGGAGAATACAAGCAGGACATGTTCCTCTGGAACTTCATCCTTAGGAGCCTTCCTTTGCTCAGCACTGATCCCTATCAATGGCATCCTTAAGGAAATATGTCCATCTTCTCCTTGTTTCCTCTTTGAAGCTTTGAGCTAGATTCCATATGAATGATCCTTTATTTTCCAGAAAAAGCACTCATATTTATCCTCTTGAGACTATTAGTCCAGCATTGATTCCAGTTCCAGTTAAACAGAAAACTGCTTATTTGAGAAGTAGAAGAAAAATGTTGTCATTTGCTTGTAGTATACTTACACATATTGCCTTGGGAAAACAGCATTTTTGTGAGTAATCAGGAAACAGGGGCCAGTGGTTAAATGTGTTTGAGATAAGCCTCTGTCATTTTTTTGCCTCCTGCTCACATGAAGGTGCTGGTAAATGTGGTCAAGCCAATTTTTGACCAATCTGAAAGGTGAGCCTAAATATCCACAAAAAAAGTTAGAACATTTCCTGGAGATGAGTTGGCAAGCAAAATCTTAGTTGAAAAGGCTTATCAAGCCTAGCCATTCAATTACATTAATCCTTAGGAAATTCTTTTAATGAGGTAATTATTACTATTATAAACTAGGGGAAAAATCTGTGTGCAAAGTTGGAGACAACGTAATCAATAATGAAACCTGCATCCTGCCTCCTTTTTTAATCAGTGTTGAAACTCGAGGGAAAGAATAAAACAGTATCGGTAACCATACATCAAATGCACTGCTAAATATCATTATTCCTGGCCAAACTCATGCTGCTGTTTTTCTATTTAGATATTTGTTCTATGACTAATTGGACAGCCAATTTAACGTCTTTATAAATGAGATAATTTAGGATGTCTTCTTACTGTTTAGAATCAATAAAAAATAAAAACACTTTTCTTCTTTTAATTGAACTAATTAAATGCCTCACCATTTTACCTCAAATTCTAAATAAACAAAATATTTTAAGGGGATAACTTCCTATATTTTCCCTTTTTTATCAATAATGAATTATTAATTTGTATATTACTTCTTATATTTTTCCATTGTATTTGTATTTTTTATTTCTTAACAGCTTCTTTGGAACTTCATCAGTCTTTAAAAAGAGATATTGCATTTGCCAAAGATATTGCATTTGTGCTCATTGAAAAGGTGACATCCAGTTTCTGTACCATTGCATACAGTTATTCCATTCCAAATGTGTGACTTTGTGTCTACCTTTATTAAATTTCACAAGGTTCCTGTCAGTCCATTTTCCTAGCCTGTCCAGGTCCCTCTGAGTAACAGCCTTGCCTTCCCATATTGACCGCTCCCCCAAATTTGGTGTTACCTCCTTGGAGTACACTCGTCCCGTCCTACAAAGCATTAATAAAAAGAGTTTGGCCCCACTATCAGTCCCTGAGGGAAAACACTGTTAACTGGCCACCAGTTGAACGTTGTACCTGCCGATTACTACCCATTAAGTCTCACTGCCAGTCAGTTCTTATCCATGCCACCAGAAATCTCACCATAGGAGGCTACAAGGTTAATGAAGCACAATTCTTGTCCTTCATGTGCCCGAGAACGGCTTTTAGAAAGACTTGCTCCATGACCTTCCCAGGGACTGAGGTGAACCTTACTGGCCCGTAGGTAGGTGGCTATGATGTTTACCTATGTATTGGGTTTACATGGAAAGGTTTTGGTAGTGGAGGGGCTGTAGGGGTGGCTTTTGTGAGAAGACGCCAGAAGCTGCCACCATATCGGAGAGAGCCAGTTCTAGCTAGCTCAAAGACGGACCTGCCACTGGCCAAAGCTGAGCCAATCAGTGACACTGGTAGCACTTCTGTGACAAAGTATTTAAGAAAGGGTAAAAAAATGCTCTGCAACAGCTGAGAGAGAGAGGAGTGAGAGTATGTGACATAAACAGCCCTGCAGACATCAAGGTCAGTGAAGAAAGAGGGGGAGGAGGTGCTCCAGGCACCGGAGCAGAGATTCTCCTGCAGCCCATGGAGAAGACCATGGTGAGGCAGGCTGTCCCCCTGCAGCCCATGGAGGTCCACGGTGGAGCAGATATCCACCCTGCAGCCCATGGAGGACCCCATGCTGGAGCAGGCCCTGAAGGAAGCTGCAGCCTGTGGAGAGCCCACGATGGACAGGCTCCTGTCAGGAACTGCAGCCCATGGAGAGGAGCCCATGCTGGAGCAGGTATTCTGGCAGGACCTGTGGCCCCATGGGGGACACACGCTGGAGCAGCCTGTTCCTGAAGGACTGCACCCTGTAGAAAGGACCCATGTTGAAGCAGTTCATGAAGAACTGTATCCTGTGGGAGGGATCCCATGGTGGACTGATTAACTGGGAATAAATTAAATTGATTTCCCCAAGTTGAGTCTGTTTTGCCCATGATGGTAACTGGTAAGTGATCCCCCTGTCCTTATCTTGACCTATGAGCTTTTTTGTCATATTTTGTCCTCCTGTCCTGTTGAGGAGTGGGAGTGATAGAGCGGCTTGGTGGACACCTGGTGACCAGCCAAGGTTAACCCACCACAACGTTTTCTGAATAGGCAGAAACTTCCCCTAACATTGTCCTTTCAGAGATCATCATCTCTGAAAAGCAGTTGCAATGACATCGGCCAGCTCCCTCATCAGCTTTGGATGCATCCCTTCTGGTCCCATGGACATCTATGTGTTCAACTGTTTTAAGTGCTCTCTGATTGTATCTTGCTCCAAGACAAGCAATGCTGCATTCCCACAGACTCTGCTTGCAGTCTTGGGAACTGGGAGGCCAGACGGCATACCTTACCACTGAAAAACAAGGTGGAGAAACAAATTAGCTACCTCATCCTTTTCCATGTCCTCGGTCACAAAGTCCCATGCTTTCATATTCATTGCTAATTTCAGCTCCAGCTGAGCATTGGCTTTCCTAACTCCAACTATATGCATTCAAGCAATGTCCCCTGCTTCCACCTTCTGTGTATTTCCTTTCTGTGTTAAAGCTCAGTTCAGTGCTCTCTGTTCATCCAGGCTGGCTTTTGGCCACACTTGCTTCATTTTCTGTCCACTGAAAAAGACTGCTTTTCTGCTCTGAGGAGACTGCCCTTGATGATCAAAAAGCTCTCTTGGGCCCTTTGTCCTCCAGGGAGGTCTCCCATGGAACCCTGCCAAGCAGATCCTTGACTAAGACATAATCTGCTCTCCTTAAGTCCAGTCTTGTGATTCTACTATTTGTCTGGCTCACTTATCTCAAGATCTTAAACTCTATTATCTCACAGTGACTGCAGTCAAGACTTTCCTCAACTTTCATGTCTCTGATCAGTTCTTCCTGCCTAGCCATGTTCCCCTCCCAGCAAATATCAGGGTGGTTGAAGTCTCTTATTAAGTACTAGGGCTGGCAACTGTGAGGCTTCTTTAAGGTGTCTAAGAAAGGCTTCATCTACTTCCTCTCTTTATCAAGGAGCCTGTATCAGACGTTTACCAAAGCAGGAGCAGTGTTGGTTTGTCCTCTAATCCTTACCACTAGTTCTCAACTGGCTCACCACCTATTCCGTGCATTCTAGATGCTTCTTTGCATAGAGTACTAACCCTCCTCCTCACTTTCCCTCTCTTTCCTGAAAGCATGTGTAAGGAGATCTCTCCATCTGAGATCCCTAATGTATCAAATTTGGCTTCCAGCTGCCAGTCTAAACAAATACTTCCAGTGTGACTCATATACCAGATACACAAGAACACCTCAAATGACAATGTGGGTCTATCTGAGGGTAACTGAAATAAGCGTTAGATATATACTGCATTATTTTCTATGCTTTAGTAGTTATACTAAATTTTCCATTTACTGTTATGGGATCATGGTAGCCTAGACATCATCTCATACATAGACTTCTACATATAAAGACTTAAAAGAAGGTATCGTTATGGAAATGAATCCTATCTGAGATCTCTACAGTGGATGTCTATCCACATCTAAGTTGAACAACCCAACCTTAGCTAAAGGAGGGAAATAGGCATTTTTTCATTTGTCTATTTTAGTTATCTACATCAGGATGAGATGAATCTCATCAGGATGAGAAGTGCACCTCTCTTTTTCAATTACAAAGTGATCTAGATGATTATGTTTAGCTAGCTCAGCTAAACATACACAGTATGGCCATATTGCAGATATTTAACTATAGATAAGATTAATTAAACAGTGATGTGTTCACAAACACTTGATTTTGTAACAAATTCATAACCTGAGTCCTGAACATTTGACTATGCCAGTGGCTGGACTTGTTGGGATGATTTGCCCACTTGAGATTTCTGACACCTTAATCTGGCAGTTTTCAGACTAAATCTCCATCAGTAGTGACATTTTATCTGAGTAAAGAATGAAGCTTTAAAAACAGTTCTGTGCCTTAAAGCTGAAGTTTCAATGACAAGTAAACAAACTAAGAAAGACTGAGCTATGCCATATAAAATGACAGTCACCTAAAGGTTCAGTGCTGATGACAGTATGAACAGAGGAAAGTAAACTACTGCTGCAGAGACACATGCACAAAGTCAGATTAGGCAGGTGATAAACAAAACAAACTTTATTTAAACCAAAATTGTTTAGTAGAAAACTAACTAGAAACAAGGCTTATCAAAATTGTTCAACACTCCAACATCAGTAAACCACAGGTTCAGGATAACGTATGAAGGAATTAATACTGCACAGCCAGCCTTAGAAACGAGGATCCACAATGCGCACAATCACTCACCTATGAGATGAGGGCTCTCAACCTCGAGGAGTTTCCTTGGGCAGTATCCTGACCCAAGGGGAGAATCTCCAACTGCTCTGAGGAGGACGAACTCAATCTGCCTTCTAGTGGGGCTCCATTTATATCCCAGTCGAATCTGACCTGTGGGCAATTCTGACTGGCTGAGGGCCTCAACTTCTACTCCTCACCCAAAGTGTGTACGTGGCGGTTGGCATGGCACGCATCTCCATAAAGGCACGAAAGTAAGGGCACGAAAACTAAGGACGCAGCGGTTCTAATGCCCCCGGTCTTTTATCAGGGCGGGTGCACCTGCCACAACTACCAAAGTCTTTAGACAGAGAATAGATTAAGACAAAGACCAAAACCTTCAGAGCTACCTTGTAACAAAGCAAACACCTGCAAAATGAAAAATTAACCTGGAAAATGTATTTCTAGCAGACAAAAAGTTGATGTGATTCACAAAGGGTTGCCATAAAGGGTTGCCACCTTAGCATAGAAAAAAACAAACAAAACAAATGAAAAGTGAATTAGGGTTAAAATCTGTCATTATTAAGCGGTTTCCTCATGGACAAGCTGTCCTGAAGTTGTCTAGTCATGAAGAACTTTCCTATCTTTATCTGAAACATGGATTCTAGCCATTATTGAGATGAGATCTTCAGGTGATTCTAACAGGAAGTATGGTATCTGTAAAATGTCAGTAATGCATTGTGAATTGAAATTAAACAAAAACAAAAACAAAAACAAAAACAAAAACAAAAACAAAAACAAAAAAACCCCCATTTATTCCTGTAATAAACATGTGGGTATTATTAATAAAAATAAAAGAGATAATACACATGATGGATACATTTAAATTTGAGGTTCTGCAGAAGCAGTCTAAGGCCTTATATATGCAAGTTAACTCTATCTAGAGGTATATTATGAGACCATATATGAGGGTCATTAATTGCTAGAGAGACGATGTTGCCTGAAAGTTGCTCATCTAAATCAGTTAAGCAGTAGCAAATCTGGTGAGTGACTATCACCTAAGACAAAATCTCCATGGTGAGACCGAGACATCCAGTTTCTTGCTTAACCAATTCTATGGCACAGTCATTTATAGTTGCACAAACTGAAAGTTTATGTGTATGATAAAATGATTTGTACTCACATGAAAAACAAATAGTAGAAGACCTCTCTTTCAATGGTTTTAAACTGAAAGAGGGTAGATTTACATTGGACATAAGGAAAACATTTTTTATGATGAGGGTGGTGAGATGCTGGCACAGGTTGCCCAGAGAAGTTGTGGCTGCGCCATCATTAGAAATGTTTAAGGTCAGGCTAGATGGGGCTTTAAGAAACCTGATCTAGTGAAAGATGTCCCTGCCCATGGCAGGGGGGTTGGATTAGATGATCTTTAAAGGTCCCTTCCAACCCAAAACATTCTATGATCCATTCTATGATTCTATGAAAATAATTCAGGGTTTGGGTTTTTTTTTGTATCAAGTTGTTGTGGTTTAGCCCCAGTAGGCAATTAAGTACCACACAGCCACTCTCTCACCCTCCCCCCACAGTGGGATGGGGGAGAGAATCAGAAGAACAAAAGTAAGAAAACCGTGGGTTGAGATAAGAACAGTTTAATAATTGGAATAATAATAATAATAATAATAATAATAATAATAATAATAATAATAGTGGTAAGAAGGCAAACAACAAGAGAGCGAGAGAGGAACAAAACCCAGGGAACAACAAAAAATCCCAAGTGATACAACCACTCACTACCTGCCAACTGATGCCCAGCCAGTCCTCAAGCAGCAAGCGCTACCCCCCGGCCAACTCCCCCCCAGTTTATATACTGGGCATGACGTCATACGGTATGGAATAGCCCTTTGGCCAGTTTGGGTCAACTATCCTGGCTGTGCCCCCTCCCAGCTTCTTGTGCACCTGGCAGAGCACGGGAAGCTGAAAAGTCCTTTACCAGTGTAAACATGACATAGCAACTACCAAAACATCAATGTGTTATCAATATTATTCTCATACTAAAATCCAAAACACAGCACTATACCAGCTACTAGGAAGAAAATTAACTCTATCTCAGCCAAACCCAGGACACAAGTCTCTAAAAAGTTCCTTTATGTTGCAAATATTTGAGATCTTTATAACAAAACTGAGGCCTCATTTCCATTAAAGCTGACTGATTGTAAATACACACGCCTGACATAGAGAAGTTCACTAGGTGTTTTTATATGTACCTACCAACTGTGGTATAATACATGGGAAAAATGAGAAATAACAGAATAAATGATGAAATTATCTTCAAAATCAGCTACCAAAACAAAAATGCAGTTCTGACTGGTGGATCAAAGGCCTCTTTTGTGAAAGATAACATTCTGAAAAGAAATGTATAGAGAATAGAAGAATGAGATTTTTCTACAGCTGGAAGCATTCCAAACTGATATATTAGGTCATTTTCAATACCCAAGTTGGATTAGTGTTTGCCATAATCCTCAGAAGAAAAAGATACTTCAGAGATATGGTAAAAGAAAAATGACAATGGAACTTTGAGAAACAAAAGAACAAAGCAAATCAAAACTACTAATATGAAGCAGATATTTAACAGCCCTTTTGTCTGAATAGTGAAGTTTATCAAAACAAGAGGCTAAGGAGACGAGTAAAGAATTACAGATGGTGGATCAAACTCTTCCTATGCCTGCCTTCTCTGCTGGATATAGCACTAGTTACAGATTTAGCCTATAAAGTTTAGGACTGAGACAAAGAAAATTAATTTGGAACAGCTTGTAGACACAGATAGAAAGTTTTTCTGGCATCTGAAATTTCAGTGAAAGAAGAACTTTATCAGTGAATGATTTAAAATGAAGAGTAAAATACTTGGAAAAAGTATTTGGAGGAAGCAAGGGCAGCAGGAAGAATACACTGGAAGTCTGATTTTAGAATCCACCACTGTTTTTTTGATATGTGATTTTTCATAAACTTATATTCTGATATATCAGCCCAGATGAGTGGCCTGAATAAATGACATTCTGCTTCTGACCATGACCATTATCAGTAGAAAAAATACAAGTGAGCCTTACCATTTAGAATACAATAAGGAACAACAGAAAAAACATTATTTTCTGTCCCCTTTTGAATTCCAGAACTACTCCGAAATTAGTTTACTTAGATAATATGTGATCAAACTTTGAGCTTAATCTAATGAAAATAAAAAGAGGAAAAGTAGTTTATAAAACAAGTTAATAAAGATGGTCATGCTCATTGGAGAGTTTAAAGAAAAATATTCAGTTCCATAAAGAAAGCCCTCAAAGTATTTTGCCTCTGTGTTTAGTAACTAGATTTTATGGGGCTGAGAACTGGCAATAACTTAAAAAATCTACTAGCTTTTCCAGGAGGAAGAAGAAGAAAGACAAGCTGCTTAGTTTTACTGTGGCATTTCATTTTTTATTTGTTATTTCTTGCTTGATTTAGAACTCACATATTTTAGCCTTTGAATTTTATTCTGGGCTTAAGGTGGAATTCAGCAAAACCGAGTTTGCGTAGTTTGCAGCTATAAGCTTAAATCCTCTAAGAATATAACAAGAAAGGGAATTTTCTCAAATGTCATCTGAAGTCATCTGAAATTGAATAAAAATCTCATAAAATCTTTGGATAAAATAGTTGATTTTTTAAATGCAACTGTCTATAAGGCATTTTTTCAAGTTTCAGAATTATTGCTTTGTAAATATCTGCTCATTAATGTTTTTAATCGTGTGGTTGAATTCAAATGAATAGATCATGAAAACATTTCAGCGTAACAAGCTTTTCAGAAAACAGAAATTCATGGATGTAAGCCATATGTCCAATAGCATTAGAGAGAAATAGAGAAAGTGTCATTCTCCTCAGATTAGAAGGAAGAAGAAATGTATAAAAGACTTGGAAAAAACATTGTAATAAGTAAGAATTTATCCTGGAAAAAGGTGAAAGGAACAAGGAATTTAATATAGACAGGATAAGATATGAAGTCTCACAGGGATGTGGTAGAAACTACAGAAGTATAGGAGAACTCCTAAGTTTCATGTCCTACAGTCCATCAAAAGAAACAAAAAAGTAATCTGAAAAACAAAAAGCTTGTTATTAAAAAAGGAAATTTGCATTTTTATATCACTGTCCTAGAAGTAGACTTAGTAAATATTCCACTTCATAAGCATATAAGGAAAATACTCTTTGAAATGACCTAATAATTAAGTTGGTGATGTTTTGGGGTTGGTTTTTTTTTTTTTCATAAAATGTTGTGGCTAAATCCACCAAACTAAAGTAGTACACTAACAAAACTTTGGGACGCTGCAGTAGGAGTATTGAGCAGCAAAGAAAGTACATGGCTATTATCACACTGGCCTGCCTGTGTAGTGATTCTATCTGTGTGAAATTTATATGATTTCTGTTTATATGCCAGAAAAGTTTTGATTTATGGTAATAGTTTTTTAAAAGACAAGCCTGTGAGGAAAGGCAATATATATTCAACAAAGAACATATAATTAAAATATGACAATACATATGAGCTCACAAAAGCTTACTTGATTTACAAATAAACTCAGACATCGGCTACATTTAACCTGAAGTTCTGTGGGAAGCAGAAGCCATATTATCACTGAAAACATTGGTTTTACATTAGTTGAATTTCTAGATGATCGAATGTCAGATTTAACATTAGTCATCCACCATTAATTCAACAAAATGGGTCTGTTACCTCTCTCATCAGAGCACCATATTTCATAAATATTGTGGCTGATACCACTTTTCTACCTAGTACAAAACTGTCTGATATTTGAATTCAAATATTGCCACTTTCATGGGTTTTGGGTACTCACTGTTCCTCCATAATCCTATAGTTATCAGGAATAGAATTCTGTTTCAAGTGTCAGAGGGATGCTTTTGGCATATGCAAGGCACAAACTGCAGCAACAGCAACAGTGACTTTTCCATGTGGTTTGCTCATCAGTAGAAAAGTTCAGCTTTTTTTTTTTTTTTATATATAGGTTGTTTTGCAAGATGGCAACTGAAAAAAACTAAGGTACCTTTCAATACTATTTAAAAAATAAAAGTTGATAAGAGGTTTGGTTTTGTTGTTGTTGCTGAGTTTTTTGTGTCACATGAAATAGAATTGAAACTTATACACATAGTTCCAATTAAGAGTGACATTACTCTCTGAGTTAAAAATCTGTAGGTTCAAACAAAATCTACTCTTGAACTCTCTTATTCTTGAATGGACTTGTTCAAGTGATGTCCCAGATATAGATGCAGTTTAAATTACTGTAGACTTAAACTTTACTTAAGATTGCAGCACCACTTAGTTATTTGAAGGTTTCACATGCGATGGTAGGCTTCTGCTTCCCATCTCCCACTGAAGAGCTTGTTTCATACAGTGCCTGAAGATGCTCCCTGCTGACAATACACTTGGTAAAGCAGAGAAGTCTTCTGTGAAGTTACCTGTCTTGCTCTCCAGTTGAGCCTTATGACTGAGAAACACAGATTAAATGAAAAGAAGTAAAGACAGACCCTGGGAAAAGGAGAAAAGAAGAAGGAATTTTGTATAGACAGAAGACATGTAGACTCACAAGGATGTGATGGAAGTTAAAGAAGAATAAAGAGACCTTAGAGTAGCCTATAGAAGTTCAACGAAGTGATGGCTGAACATGAAAGAAAGGTAAGGAAAGAGGAAGATGCTAGTTCACAGGAGTTAATTAAATGAAGAAGGTATCTGCTATTGGGTAGAAGTAGAGGGTAATAATCAAAGGTAGAACTGACAACTGGATACACAAAACCATTATGCTATAGGAAAGTTTTACCAATGTTGTTGCAATATGGGCTTTGATTTGATTGATAACAAACATGTTTGGTATGCATTCATTGTGAAATGCATTTTTTTAATACTGTACATGCTATTCATCTTACCTAGTTTCAGAAATTTAAAAGTTAGACAGTAAAGTGTCGCTAAGTCATGTCCACTTACAGTCAATGAAGAAAAATAATAATGACTGAAGTGTGATTCATATGTTCTATTTTGGATACCTGTCTTAGGATGTTACAAGTCACCTTTTGGAAGTCTTAAGCGTTTTTAAGTCTAAAATTAGGCCAGAGGAATTTTATGCAAGGAAACAAGCTTAAATAGGCAAATGACATGGATAATTTAGTAACTAACAAAAATTGGGTCAAATCAACTACCTTAAACCTAAAAGTAAGGATCGCTGTACCTCTTTGCTGATCAAGCTTTACTATTTAATCTGAGCTGTTGAAAAAGAATTCTTTCCACAGAAAGTCAGTTTGCATCTCATACTGTGTTTTCATTCTACTTTAAATATGAACCACTAAGTAATCCCAGGTGACCAGCTTTAAGGATTTTAAAGGCAAGCATAGGACTATGTGACATGGGCAGACTTATGTCACAAGGAATACTCGTTAATGACTTTCGAAGTGATTTTTCCTCTCACTGACCTGAACATGTTGAAACCCAGCTAATACTGTAAAAGTGATATGACTACCAGTTTTGTAGACCTTCCTGAATCAGTATTTCTTTTGTTCACATGGCACATCCTATCTGTTTCTGTCCTTTCCTTGTTACTCCCATTTCTTAACCCCATGTCCTCATCTGATTGACAGGTAGAAAGTGATCTGCTTTGTTTTATTTTTTAAGATACTTACTCAACTCTCATTGGCCCCATTTAATTTTCCCTTTTAATGCAGTTACCATCACAACACATCTATGAAATATGGGGCACTGCAGTCACAAACTTACAAATGGAAGTTATGCACAGTGATTACATGCATATAAACAGATCCCTGGGAATACAGTAGAGACTAGGTACTTCCTGATCGTCTTTTAACTCAACATCACTTACTGAAAAAGATGCAAATACACCAGTTTTTTTCCTGTCCCCCAGCTATATAAGCAAAATGTTTCCATTAAATCCTTGAAACAATTGAAGCTCACATTCCTAATCAGCCAGAAATATATGTTAAGTAGGGAAAAGGTATATGTGCATTGAGTCTTCCAGTCAAAGCTGGCCACAGCATGATAAATAGATGGAAGAGTGTTAAAAACAGAGGGTAAAGAGCATGGCGTTTGCACAAGAATTTGTATAGCAATATCGGGGGAATTCATCTAAGGGAGGGCACCTAAGTTCCTAATTGCACTTCCATGACAATTTTGTTTTTGTCAGATAATTTTAGTGAAAATAAGTTTTTAAAAAAACAGATCTGAGGGAGACTTCTACTTTCATTAGGTTCAGTTGGGCTGCATTTAGCCAAATAGGTCAGTGAGCCTTTCATTCAGTGAAAAAAAGAGCTCTTATGATGAGTAGTAGCTCCGACTGTACTTCCTGAAGGGCTCCCTGACCATAAGGTTTATTACCATTTTTGCACTAAGCTGGATACAATTACACATGGCATGGTTCTGGTCCCCGTGTGCATCTTCAAAACAAAGCACACGTAGCCCACTGCATCATCCCTGTGGTGTGTCCTTGGGGAGAGAGAAAACTGGAGAACCTGCAGGAAGAGGTGTGGTTGAAGGACTGTTCATTACAGGTTTTTTTTTTATGGCCAAACAATAATTCATACACACACACACAAAAATCTGTATTAGGAACATTTCCAATCTTCAGGCCCAACAGCAACCAGTTATAGGGCTATTTATGGAAAAAACAATTTATGTCATAGCACATCTTTGTCGTTTGGCAGCTTTGGCTAATCTGACTTTTTGCTGGGCCACCAGTAACTGATTTCATGAATTTCAAAGTTGTCTGAGGTAATGGACAGCAGTGCACTCAGAGAAATTTCTAACCCAGGAGAGTCTTTGTGTATACAAGCTTTGTATAGAATAGCTGGTCAGAGCCTAGCACAGTGAAAGGTTAGATTTATGATGCCTAAAATGAAATATCACTAGGCCTGAAAGACCATTCAGGATGCATAATTTATTTAGTGAAATTGTCCTCTTTTTGCACATAAGAAGTTATGCACCCTTTATTTGTTGGTTGAAGTTTACCTGTACAGTTTTGTCAGCTAATAACTCCTTGACTACCATTAAGAAACTTCTAATTGTACATATTTGAGGTGCAGGTTAGAAACAACGAAAATGGAAGCTATGAATGACACTTTGTTTGTTCTTGACCTCTGGAAAATGAATTGCAATTTTTGCAATTTATCACCAATTACGTAAAACTGAAACTGTGATTTCTGCATGTAAAATTCAGATTTTGTATTCAAATTCAATTTGTTAACTTTGTAATTTAATATTTGATTTTGGTGGCAAGCCAATTACTTACTTTCTATTTTTATTGTTATATGAATTTTTGAACTAACAAGATTTCTTCAGTAAAGGAATGTAAAATATTTTAACATGGACAAGTATAATTAAAAAGTGGAAACGCATCTGCAGAATCATATTTCCAGAGTGCAGGTCATTGAGAGCCAACTATGAAAGATTTGGTTAAAAACCAAAATTGTTACATGTGACAGTAATGTTTTTCATTCAATTCAATGACACGAAATTAGAGAGCATGGTCTCACAGAGAGCAATATCTGAGTCATTGACAAAATATTGTTCACTACTAGTATGTCATATTTTATTTCAGGAGAGAGTAAAAAGCATCAAGTGTAAGTCTGAAAGGAGTTAGTTAGGATACCTGTTTGAGAAAGGTAATTGTGTTGAGAAGAGTCTGAAGTAAAAGGTCAGGGGGCAGAATAAGGAAGGTAGAACCTGGAGGAGCCGTCCGAAAAAAGGTTATTTGGCAAGACAGTAGACAACAATGGGAGTGGGAGAAAAATCAAGGAGTGTACATACTGAGAGAAAAATGCAAAGTTAAAATAGTATATTTTGGAATTTTTTAAACTTTGATGAAGTATGATATTAAATTACATTTAAGATTGTCTTCTTCCAGCAGAAGACAGGCCTTGGATAACTGTATTTGCTGATCACCCCCAGGGAATGTTGTATATTATTTTTTATTTTCCCCCTAGATCAACTTGACTAGCCACATATGTGCAGTCATTTTATGCAAATTCGTCTGAAAACATTTTTAGGCCATAAAATGCAATGCTTAAGGAAGAGAATTTAAGTATGAGAGCCCTCAGTTATGAATTTGTGGATTTTATTAAATAAATAATTTCAGTAGGGAAACCATGCAAAAGTATCCTCCACCTTTGATCATTACAGATAAGGATAATTCGCTATATTTGCAAGAAAGATTTTTTTAATGTTTGATGGCAGGTTTCACTTTGGAATCTATGGAAATGGAAAAATGCTGAGATCTAGAGATGAGTTTAATGTTTCTGTGTGATGAAATACATTAACCACAATCATAAATGTCACCATTTATGTACCTTAAATTTTGCAATCTGTCTGCTTTTCATGTTGTCTGCAGGTCATATCTAGGCTCTCTAAAGCAAAAGGATTCTTGATAATACAGCAAATTAACCCAGTAGCACTTTCTGCAGATGGTTCCCCTGTGGAATTAGGGAAGATACCGAGCCCAAGGATTAGGGGAAATACTGGGACCCAAAAGGCAGAGTGTTTCTATGAGAAGGAATCCTTTTGCTAGACCTCATGATTCTTTTGATGGGGTGACTCCTGTAAGATCTGTTACATAATGAATGCTAAAATTTGGTTTTAGCATTAGAATGAACATTATTCCCATGTATGTTCTTTTTAGCAGCATTTGTTTCTAATGGAAATTTTTAAGTACCTACCAGAGTGGAAGAAAATCATCATCCCCTTTGTCATCAATTTATCCTTCTGAAGCCAAAGTAAGTTATTCAGTGTCCAGGGTTGCAAAACAAATTCTGGAGAACAAAGGGCAATACAGTTGCATCATAAACCTCACCACATTAAAAACCAAACCAAACCAAAACAAAACAAAAAAGAAACACAAAAACAACTCACGATGTGCAACGTTCTTGAACAGGGGACCTGCTTGGTTAAATATCTTCTTTATCTGCTCTCCTCTTTCCTTCTGTTGTCTTTCTCCCTGTTACGCTGCTGGTAGGCTACATAGGTTTCTGAGACTGAAACATGGGTACACTGCAATGTCATGTTGGACTGTGTGAGTCCAATTTCTGCCCTTTTTAGCTCATGTCTCACCCATCTACCTGGCTGTGTAGGACTGAGAGAGAGTAATATATTTGAACTCAATTTAAAAATATTAGTAGGTTATCTGAGAGTGTTGAAATGTTGAATCAAATGTCGTAGTTCACTAACTGTTCTATTATATTGTACACCACTTAAAGGAAAAGTCAGTTTTCATGGGCAACCTTCTTCATATTATGAACAACCTTGAGTTCAAATTATGGATTCTCCCAACCTTAAAAAATTAGGAAATGCTTACATATAGAAATGAAAAACAACTACCATCTCTTTTAATCCTTGGAAAATTAGGGGGAAGAAAATAATTTTTATTTGTAATGATTCCAAAGTATTCTTATGCATGTTATAACAAGATAAAATTAATTAGATGAGTATAAACAGATCAAAATTTATGTGCAAAAAATCTAAGACAACAAGCCTTGACTTTCAGATTCCATTGCACATGTTACATATAAAAGATGACAGTTAAGGGTAGGTAAAATAAATAATCAAGTCTGAATGTGAGAAACAATACATGACTACTTTAGAACATGTAGGAGTTTATTCCTTTGCCTAGTGTTGTGCCCATGGGCTACAGCCAGTCCTTGATGACTTTTGCTGGCATATAACTTCAGATGCTGATGTAGACCACAAATGTTAGAGCATAATTGAGAAACTAAATTCACTTTTACTATCCTTTCTCTGCTTTATAATTTTCAAAACTCAAGGTAGCAGCCATACATAGTGCCTATTCAGTAGGCATCTAACAGGGCATGAACTAAAGGAGACACAGAAGTCTGGCTTCCACCCTAGAAACTGATTGTCTTCCCAAACGGAGTTTATGACAGCTGAGACAAATTAAAATTCCATAGCATAGGAGTGGGGAGGAGTAGAGAAAAAGCTTCCGACTTTGTAAGCCAAGTTGGTTTTGTTAAAAAATGACCTTATAACTTGTACAGTACACAGCTAACCACATGTGTCTGTCATAATATTAATGCCTATTCTGAAACCAGCAAAATATTTCTTTCCAGAGAAAATAAATCAAATCAAGCATGATTAGAATAAAACAACAGTAAGAACAAAAGAAGTTTATAGTTGCTTTGAGAAGAGGAAGATTACCAATTACTTGACAAACTACCTTAATGAAACATTTAAAAAATAGATATGTAAAAGCCAGGAAATGAAGAAGCCAAGTCATGAGCATAAAGCATGGTTACATATATAAACTGGAAAAAAGTTACTTATTAATTAGAATGTCAAAAAATATACTCACCAGTTATACTAGACTTAAAATGCATAATGGTATAGCTTTTAAAGAATAAACTTCTTTAAGAGAAACCATATAACTTAAATTCTCAAAAAGATTGTTTCCAAGACTTTCACAATAATATTTACTTATATGTTTTTATTGGAATGATTTTTATTTCCTTATGTAACTTTCAAGTTCTTGTCAACCAGAAAAGGTCCAAGTTACATTTTAAAAGTAGATAATTTTATTCATTAATTAAATATTCTGCAATAAAATTAGTAAACAATGTGGCCATTCTGTATAAGCCATGGACATATCATTCCTGACATAAAAAAATAAAAAAGCAAATTACAAGTCAGTAGGTTTTCTGGAATTAGTTTTCAAATTTATTTTCCTCTCAAAATAAGAGATTCTGTAGACATAAGTAAGTAATTCCTTGCTTCCCTGTTTTCTTGTTTTGTCTTGCTTGCTTGTTTGTTTTCTTGTTCATTTCCTTTCTTGTTTTCCTGTTTGTTTTCTTGCTCATTTGCTTTCTTGCTTTCTTGCTTTTTCCTCTGTATAGCTTTGTTAGGAAAGAAGGCGTACTTTAGGAAAACAAATTCAGAAAAATTCCAGCTTTACATTCTGTTTTACTAAAGATTGATCTAAAAAAGTATATTTTCTGTAATATTTCTTTCCAACATATATGATCTAGCTTTCAATGGCATATGTCAGATCTAGTTTACTTATTTCTGCAGTAGTGACACTATTCCTTCTTCTTAAACCTTTTTAGAGTAAGGATTGTGAATGTTAATTCCCAGATGTTGGTGCATAAATCTATTTTCTGTCTTATATTAGATGCCTACGTTTGGTTTTGTATCTAAGTATCCTAGCTGGAAGCAGCAGCAGACTTTTAAAAACAAAAGCACCATTACTGTGATGTGACAAGATCTGGTCAATACTGCTTCTATCTTCGGTCAATTAAATGCAGAATATTTTAGAATTGACAATATTTAGCATAAAACATTTAGAATGTATTTGGTATTTTCATATCACCTTTTGAAATATATTTGATACATGTATATGTCTAATTATATATTTAATATATATTTATTTATGTAATACGTATGTATTTTTACCTATAAAGAAATGTACATATAAAATTGATCTTTTGAGAACCTTGAATTCTAAGGGAGGTAGAATAGTGCTGATCTATATATCCATCTGAATCACACAAGGGTATTGGTTGTGCTTATAATTGTAGTACTTTAAAAAAATTTCCAGGACCTCTATATTTTTTCTAAATTCAGAAGAAACACAAATATTAGGAAGTTTAAAATAGTCCTCCAAATAGTGCTTAACAGGCGAGCTAAGGACACAAAGGACAAATTTCCAGGACTATTTCATTTTAAAGATAAAACTGACACTTTAATCAATAATATATTATAATAATGAGCAACTGCATTGAACAGTTCCACTCTACTTATATGCAAGGAAATATAGCTTTTTGTTAATTGTTGAATGAACTGCAGTCCACGTACATTCAGTATTTATATGTGGGCACTTACAGAACCTTCATCACCACAGCAGCTTGACGTTAATACCTTTACCTTTACAATACCTCTGCAGGATAGACCTGTTTCATTCAAAGAGAAGAGCTGACTGAAACAGAGAGTAAATAAATTATCCAACATCACACTGGAAGCTTGTGGAAAAACTCCCATGTTTACTAATCTTCTGAGTCACAGCCTCATGCCTTAATCACAATGTCATTTTTCACCTGCTTCAGAAAATGCCCCTTCACATACTGCAGAGGTGTAGACTGGCAGTGCCTTTGGAAATCAGATTGGAAATTTTATCATATTTTTGAAAGAAGCTTCCCATCCTCCCTCTTCCTATATATATTCACTTATTGAAATTGAAACTATTTATGAGGAAAAGACAGTTTAAAAGAATTTTCCATTTGAAAAGCCTTTTTAAAGCAGGTTTCAAAATTGTTGAAGCACCACATTTTAATATCTTGCAAATGAGAAAAACAAATGTACATTTGAAGAAAGTCACCTTTTAAAATATTAATTATAATTAACAAGTGAAAAAAAAGAGAAAAAAAGAAATAAAATATTTTCAAAACATTAGATGAAACCATATGATCATGCTGTCTTTTCTAGAGGGAAGGACCCCTTTAAATTTTCAAGGTTCTTATCATTCTAATGGGAAGCCAAAATGTTTACATCTCCATATTTCTTGTGGAATAGGAAAAGTATTTCCTATCAACCTCTAATTAAAAATTAAAATCCCAACCTGTTCCCCACCCTGTCCCTGCCCCCACCAAGAAAAACACGTATTTGAAGCAAAATAGTCTATAATGACTATCATTCTCTTACCGCAGATTATTTGAATCTCTTGACTGGTTATGACTACAAATAAGGCAAGAATGATATGTGCTTAGGAACATGGTATATGCTGCAAACAAATAAGTTACTACTTGATATATATTTCTCTGCTGAAGTATATTTGATTTATATATGTTTTTATGTATCACTGAAATGGCTTATTTCCTTTTACATAAGACTGTCACATTTTCTCTACTGATGTAAGATATGCACTGACCTATGTAATTGCTACTACATCACTGAATAGTTGGAGACATTAGGATTAGGATCTAAGGTGCTTCTCCAGAGATGCCAACATGTCCTGAAGACCTATTGGTTGTGATGGGGCTGCTCATATACAGTTTTCAATTGCTGAGGTTCCACTTGCTCAAGGAAATTAAAAAGAAAAGACAGTGATTGCAGACTTGTCAGCATGGATTCCTACACAGCTCCTAGATCAATACGGATTTAAAAACTACAGGGAAGTAAACTGTGATAGCACAGCCACTTGGAAATGAAGGGTCATTGCAGAAAAAAAGTTTTCCAAATTTATTTTCTGGTTCTCTAGTCTATATATTTGTTATACTACCAGATACAGAAAAAATAGTTTTTTCTTAAATTAGCCATATTAGATAACATACCAGCTCCTGTGTTTATGTTCCTTACCTTAGAGAAATCACCATAAAAGTGAAGTAAAAGTCTGACAAGAGGACATAGCAATTGGGTCTGCCTCTTAAAAAGGAGGAAATATTTTATTAAGAAAAGATTGAAGTGCAGTAGATACGAAATCTTTTTTTTCTGTTATTTATCTGAATTGTAGAGGAGGCAAGAAATGATAGTCAGAAAACAAACAAAATCAAAACTTACAATATATACATTTTACCAAGATTGTTAATCTGAGCATTTTAATCAAGTGATCATTTTCTTACTTCAATGAGAATTTAAAGACATGCCACTTTTTAAGGTGACTCTGTATCAATCTTTGTAATGGACCTAATTTGACAGACCACTGTTCTTATTACTGTATAAAGAAATGGCATATTTGGTAGCATGTGTAGGCAAAGTTGCTAACAAGATATTCAGCCACAGACTCATAGAACTTGGTGCATACATAAAGCGTGTTCTATCCTATTGCAATCTGAGCAAGTACTGGTATTTAGTCAGACTTAGAACTGGGCAAAATTTGCTCATTGAACTTCTAAGTAATCACAGAATCACAGAACCACAGAATCGTATAGGTTGGAAAAGACCTTTAAGATCATCGAGTCCAACCGTAAACCTAACGCTACCAAGACCACCACTATACCGTGTCCCTAAGCACCTCATCCAAACGTCTTTTAAATACCTCCAGGGATGGCGACTCAACCACTTCCCTGGGCAGCCTGTTCCAATGCTTGATAACCCTCTCCGTGAAGTAAAATTTCCTAATATCCAGTCTAAACCTCCCCTGGCGCAACTTGAGGCCATTTCCTCTCGTCCTATCACTTGTTACCTGGGAGAAGAGACCGACCCCCACCTCTCTACAACCTCCTTTCAGGTAGTTGTAGAGAGCAATAAGGTCTCCCCTCAGCCTCCTTTTCTCCAGGCTAAAGGAGAATGCAGACTACCATAATGAAACAGCTGGAAAAATATGAAACAAAGCTGTAGATGGTTCCACCATGCAAAGGATCTGGATCCTTTTTGTCACTCAGCTAGCATATACATTGCTAATGCCCTAGTTTTCTTTAACTGATACCATATATTACAGTTACTGTTGCAGTGGTACAGGTATGGAACTGTATTCTTTTTAGGGTATATAAGAAGTCCAAAGTAAAAAACCTTACTATGTCTTATTTCCTTTCATTAGACATAAAAGTTTCTGATATATTTTCAATATTAGTAAGCAATGAGCCAACTTCAAACCTGAGACAAGCATACACTCTACATTGTATTTGACAATATTTTGTCTTAATGGTACTTGCTTTCCTGCCTTACATGATCTATTTAAGGTGTACATGCAGTATATGTACTGATATATATATAGCACAGAAATACAGTCAGAGTTCAGTAGCTTGAAGAATCAACAACACACAGAATCAACATCCCATGGAAAAGAGAACATTCCAAATACAAGCTGTATTCAGAGCAGGCAAGATCTCCGTTAAATGAATATTTGGTTTTTGTTCTCTGCTGTAGAGAAACAAATGTTTCCTTATTAACAAGAGCAGGGCTAATTTTATAATTAAGGCATGCACATAAAATCACTAACTCTGTACCACCACAGTGCTGTTTAAATGTGCAACTACCGCTTATGCAGGCAAATATGAGGTCTCTTGAAAGCAGACAGCTTAGACACTAATAGCAGTATACAAGAATAGCTGCCTTATCTTCTTCATTTCCTTGAACAAGTGTAAGATTACAACACATCAGACTTTATCCTCTGAATACTGATCCAGTATTTCATAGTGCACTCACTTTGGCGTCTGTGTTATCATGGCTAGACTGCCAGAAGTAACCAGGGTTAGCTGGTTTGGCTTTTTTCTCACATGTTTACATGAACCTCAGTTGCACCTTTGAAGTGCAATATAGACATACCTTTAGAAATTAAGTAAAAAACTCTAGCCTGGAAGAGTACCAACCTTTCTCTGAAGTAGTGTTGGAACCATGTTAATCTCAGAGGCTGTGAAATTCTGTTGCCATATAATTAGTTTTTGAAAATGTAATTAGTTTTCGTAACAGTATGGGATTAAACACTAAATGCTGCATTAATATATCAAAGGTCATTGTGTTTTGCATAGTAAATCAGGATGTTTCAGTATTCCTACACCACACAATGCAGTACCATGTAAGGAATGTCCAAACAACCTAGCACATATATAAAGAACTGTACAGCATTAGATAGAGATACACACTTGGGTCTTGGCATCAGAGTAGCCTCCTAATAGGATTAATTGGCTCTGGCACAGCACAATGTTGGCACAACAGTACTGCTTCTAGTTCCAGATCCACTTCGTGCTGGGGTAGCTTGAACATTTCTGTATGGGACTGAGTGATGCCATGTAGATCTTTACAGGTCATGAACCCACTCTTGATTTCTGTATATGAAGGTACAGTTTTAAAAGGGGTGTAACAGCTATGCTATTATACTGTACCCGATTATAACATATTTATGTGTACATGCTGAAATTTTTTATCCTGTGGTAGCTGATAATGAGGTTCCAGCAGAATCCTCTGGGAGAGGATATTTCACCCAAACATTAACTTCATTAGAAAGATTCAGCAGAATGAATCAGCACATATTTTTCTAGGAGTAGTTTAAATGAAGATGAGTTGATTTCTCGTTTACTTAAAAATTTAAGAACAAAATAAGAATGGCATTTTCTTCAATCCACTGTTGTATTCTTAATGATGATATCTTGTTTTGTTTATTATTTGGGGTAGGAGCTAATTAAAAGTTTTCACTCTTTTTCCCCCCTGGAACAGCTGGAATAATAGTATTCCTCATGAAAAAAATTTCAAAAACAATTAAAAAAATCTAACAGAACCACATGCAGACCATTTTACTGCAGCGGTAAAGAAAACACCAACCATGGCCATATATTGTGAATAAAAGTATGGGCATATAAACAAGATATCTTAAAGCTGTCTGTGTAGTCAATCAGAACAGATAAGATAACATGTTAGATATCTAAATACTCTTTAACAACCTCCAAATATATTTTTTATCCTCGAAATATGAGGTAGCTGATGTGTGAGCAGAGATGAATAAGCTATATCCCATTTACTACATAGCTGGATTTGCCTATAGGTTCCTATATTTGTAATTAGATATAACACATAGCTTATATCCTATTGATTCAGACTTTTGCTTGTCTCATGTTATTATAGTAGCTGCATGCTAAAAGTCAGACCTTGACTAGACCTTCCTATAAGAACTTGCAATCTGTTCCTGGTTATCTTATTGACTGGCCATTATGTTTGGATCAATCATCATAAACCTGACTAAATGGCATCATACCCAATTTACGAAGCTGAATGTAAAGGATTCAAAACTTTCCCTAGTTCACAGTGTTGGCCAGTGGAACAGAACTGAGGTACATTTCCTTGTTCTTGATTACTGAGTTCCACTAAGGCCTAGTAGCTACACCACTCTTCAGTGGATTTGCAGCTGATGAAATTAAGTCTACTTATACTTAAGATTTCTGGCAATTTTTGACAATAATGAGACACAAGCCTTGCTTTAATCAATAGCCTCTAAAGTAACTTTTTTGTAGTTGCAGATGTTCATCATCAAATTAATGCCAATGTGACTAACTCCTTAGTGTGTGTATGTGGGGCAGCTGAATTTGGAAGTGGATGTTTTACGTGTGCAGCTGAACCTACCTGAACCAATAGTCCTGCTTGTCCTTTGCCATTTTTGGAGGGAGCAGACTGAATTTAGAAATGCAATGTGCACTTAGTGCTGTTAACAGCTAAGACCTGCCTGACATTGGCAATAAATTGTTTAATTCTTATCTCAAAGGAAGGCAGATCAAACAATGCTTTTTTATTAAAGAAATGCCAGTGACTGAAGCATTCAGTTTATTTTATTCTGAATGTGAAAAGAAACAATATCTTCTTCATTATATCTTCAACTGTTCACTCTCAACAACAAGGTCATCTCCTGTCCTGGTGACAATCTCACAATTCTTCAGTAGAAATTTTAGCAACAGAAAACTCCAGACATGTCCTGGAGGGAGGATTTATACTTGTGCAAAGAGATATGAAAAATATAGGTCTTAATACATTTAAATTTAATACATGTTTTTAAACATCATTTAAATCCACAACGGGAGGCATATTTCTTTGTAATCTTTTGTTTCTTTGCTTATTTGGCTCATTTTTGACTCTCTATGTTTTGTGATTTGTAGCAGACAGTAAAGGCTGTAGAAAATAACAAACCAAAACAAACACCCCAAAACAACATGGGATGACCAAAGAGGGTATAGCAAAGTAAATCAATAATAATGGACTAGCATGAAGCCCTGCAATTTTTAGACTTCTACCCTTTTTCCTATCCTTCGTTCTTTTTATTGTTATTGAGACTCTAAAAATCTCAGGGCAGAGGAATTCTAACAACAAGCCTGTAAAAGTGGTTACTGTATTTTGGATCTTTATGTTGTTTAGATTATTACTGGCATTTAGTATCCAGCCTCTTCTTTCTATATCTTTTTTTTAATATTTTTCATATCAAAACAATTAATTTCACTTCTATTCAGCAACAAGATAGGCTTTTTTTCCTGTTTTGATCATGTTGCAAGTGTTATGAATTTACATGAGTGGCAAATATCTAGTAATAGGACTATAATATGAGGAAGCACCTGTTCTACTGTGGAATGATACAGTGATAATTTAATACAAATAATCCTCTCAGTGTTAAGAAATCAAACAAATCAAAATGGTGTTGCCATCTTGAAGGCCTCTCAACAAGCACTCTTTAACCTTTGTTAAACGTCTCATGTTTACTATGCATCAGCTTTAAAGATCTAGATAAATGAATTAATTCACCTTTATCCTCTTGAGAAACACTATTGATTTTTATGAAAATGAATTAAACATTCACTATCAATTAAGTTCTGTGTTTGCTTTTTTAGAAGAGTTATCTTCTCACTGAATGAGAAATTTACCTGCCAGCAAACACAATGGACTGTTGTAATGTCCAGATATTGGCATACATATTGGATAAACAAAACCCAATTACACTCCTGCTTATACTGCATCAAGATTACACATTATGTTCAGACCTTTTTTTTCAAGGAGCAATGCCCAGCTAAATTGCAGCAGTTATCTTAGGTTTCTTTATTGCTTAAACATGTAGAAAATTAAGTTATTGGGAAGCTTGTTCTTGAGAAAAAATAATAAAACAAGAAAAAACCAAACTCTTTTTGGCTAGATGTGGTTTACATTTTATTTTTGCCCACCAACCACACCAGCTTCCCTTTTTTATTTTCTGTAATGATAAGTAGCTTATTTGGACTTCACATTATGAGAATGTTTTTTTCCTAGAGCTCCCTGGCAGCAGCTCTGAAGAACTCTTTGGGACAATCTTGAGCACTTCTTCCTATTCTTTCTCTCCTTTGATTTACACTATTAAATTTGATCCTAGATGTCTCTTTTGGTTGTTATTGTGTGTGAAGTAATAGTGTGTAGAAGTCTGGATGCAAACCAGAAAAACAGTATCACTTTTGAGAGCAGATGCTAAGTACAAAAACATGGACTGGAAAGAGACAACATCTTTTCAGAGCAGGAAATATATTAGAAAAATGACACAGCTCCTATAGCAGATTATGTGGTAGTGTAACTTCAATGAGTGACACATGTAAAGAATAACTGAATAAAATCTTTTGGGATAAGTATGTACTGAACGTGAACACTATTACCTAGACTATTTTCAGAACTACTAACCTTTACAAGTAAATCTTTTAGTATGTAACTGATGTAATTTACTCTTCTACTTTGACTTATCCTGAACAATCATATTCTCCCATCTATTATCAGCATTTAATCTTTTAGTATCTTACTTTATTCTACCTATAATTCTTATACTGTGTTCACTCTTCATTTAGACATTTTCATTAATGCACAAAGCAATAGAATAAGTAGGTTTCCCATCTTATTTATTCACTTTTCAATATTTAGAGGCATATCTGGGTAGAGATATTTTACTTGTATTCTTGTTTTTTTTCACTTGTTTTAAAATGTCTGATGTTTGTCAAAGCAAAGGTGAAGAGGTACTATGCAATAACAGCACAAGTAGGGAGGCTGATAACAGCCATTATTTCCATTCCCTATTGCCTTCCTATTACTGAAAAAAAATTTCTGTCTCACAAAACCAGTCTTCACCTCATTTGTGTACAAGTCCATTGTCACACAGAGGTGTGATCATTGACTGCAGGCTGTCGTGGTTTAACCCCAGTCGGCAACTAAGCACCACACAGCTGCTTGCTCACCTCCCTCCCCCCGCCCCCGCCCCGGTGGGATGGGGGAGAGAATCGGAAAAAAAAAAAGAAAAATACATGGGTTGAGATAAAGACAGTTTAATAGGACAGCAGAGGAAGATAAAATAATAATAATAATAATAATAATAATAATAATAATAATAATAATAATAATGATGATAGAATGTACAGAACAAGTGATGCACAATGCAATTGCTCACCACCAGCTGACTGATGCTCAGCCTGTTCTCAAGCAGCGATCACCGCTCCCCGGCCAACTTCCCCCAGTTTATATGAGCATGATGTCATATGGTATGGAATAGCCCTTTAGCCAGTCTGGGTCAGCTGTCCTAGCTATGCTCCCTCACAGCTTCTTGTGCACCTGGCAGAACATGGGAAGCTGAAAAGTCCTTGACCAGTGTAAGCACTGCTTAGCAACAACTAAAACATCAGTGTGCTATCAGTATTATTATCATACTAAATCCAAAACACAGCACTATACCAGCTACTAGGAAGAAAATTACAGGCTTAAAGCTTTTTGTTGTCTTTCAGGGTACTTCAGTAATCACTGACATGACTCTACACTCTTTTATGTCAGTATCAAGGATCTTCTGCATGTTTAAGAAGAAAAGCTAATGAATTTTTGGCTTCTGAAAGATCTCCCTGCATGAATTATGGAGTTCAATTAGTCTTCTAACTTATTTGTTTTCAGTTAGTACTTAAGTAATGTGAAATCTAACCTGGGCCGTGCTATTCTCCATCCTATTAGTGCTCCATTCCTGATTTAATCTATGGGTTCTATCTGTAATCATGAATCAGAAACAATTAATCCTCAGCTTTGCTCAGAATTCAAGTACAGCAGCTCAAGAAGGCATAGCAAAGATTCCTGCATATTTATGTATGTTCTAAGATTCTTTCAAATTCCTGGCATTTCATTCAGCTGAGTGTGTATCTCTTGGGGATAACTCTGCATGAACCGGACTATAATAAGAAAAAACATAAGTTGCTAACTTTTCCTTTTTTTACAGCAATGCACGGAGGAAACACGTTTGTAAATACCCATTGATAAAGTAAGCAAGCTTTAACTAGAAGATATTCTTTGGCCAGGTAAAGGTTAAAAGAGTATGTAGATTACTCAAAATACATTTTGAGATGTTTAGAAGTATAATCACCTTTATACTTCTAAGGTCCACTTCTACGGAGGGAAGGCAAGATCCACACTTATGAGAGAGTTAATAAAGTGCTTTATTTCATAGGATATCAACTTAAGGAAGACAAACCTTTGTAAAGATATTTTTGGAGATGAGCTCCCTTCCTGTGTGCATGCCACCCTTCCCTCTAGAATTGGTTCAAAATCATTAGCTTCAGATTCCCTTATTCTTTGTGCTTATATATGACTGAAGAAGGGGAAAAAAAAGCCAAACAAATCAAATATTGCACTCACGTGTGATTGTCTCACGTGTCTCACGTGTGATCCACAGTGGAGATCCTTCTAAAATACATATGTTAAGAAAAGCAAAGCAAAAAGAAAATAGTCTGGTTATGGAGAGTTAGAAGATTAAACATGTTCTTCGGCATTGCTCTTTTCCTCACTTCATAGAATCACATAATAAAATCAAAGACACATCTCTTATTTAGTCCTTTTCCATAGGAATCATGCACATCACCTCTTCAACTTGAAAATATGCTTCTATAGAGTAAAGCTTGTATTTTTTTCTATAGCATTGCCCAAAGAAGAGTCAGGTTTGGTGAAAAGTGAGAGGATGCAGAAATATGAAGACCATTCACTGCCGAGAAATAAGTTTCCATACAAAGAGAATTTTCAGCTTTTTGCTACATCTGTGTAAAGTTCATTCTACCAAGCTGCAGGAATCAGAGCTTCCGGATGGATGTGGTTGGAATTAGTAAGATAGGAAACAAAGAAAGATGACTGACAGACCTCAGAGAGAATATTGGGGTTTTGTTTTTCTTTTAGCTCTTGGAATATCTTTTAGGATATTCAAACTACTGATTCAAACTACTGATATTCAAACTACTGATTCAGATTCAAACTACTGAATTTTTCCTAAAGTCATACTACATATTTTCCTTATTCTCCAACCCATTGAAACTGCAAAAACAATTTCTACACAGTTTATTTTTTCATAGTCAGCAGAATAGGACATTAATCTGTTTAGTGTTCATGTGCTTTGTCATTTACCCACACAATTTTATTCTTTCTGTTTTCTAGTGACCTATTAAAAATGCTACTTCTGCCAAAAGAAAGATAAGCATTAGTTTCCAGCGGTTACCCTATTTCAAATTTTATGTAAGTTGTTAAGCAAATTCAAGTCACTTATATCTTTAACAAAAGAATACAATGTATTTTGCTAAAATTGTTTGCATTGTAAAATTCAATATATTTGATTAAAATATTATCTGTGCATCTGGTCAGTTACATTCAAAAATCTCTGTAGGAAAAAAACCCACATGGTATTATTAATTTCATATATGATGTTAATGATTCTAATACAAGACTAAGAAGGCATGAAGGGATATGCATAAATTAATCCCTATTTAAAATGATGCTCAAACACATCATATAGCACATATATCTCAGTGTGAATAAGAATGTTTTCCTGAATTATTGGAGCAGAGTATGCAAAAGAGAACAAGTCTGATGACAAACTTTGGGGAAAAAATAGGTAGATTAATTCCTTCTTATTTTACCAACTGGATGAAACTAACTGCCCTCATAACATTTAGTTACATGGTTTGCCTTAAATTCATATAGTTTTATGAATTTATCCCAGATTCTTGTAATTTTCTTAGTATTTAAAATCTAAAGCAGTCTTGGCCATATATATAACATTCTAATTCAACAGTATTTAAAAAATATCCATCAACTTTATGAAGGCAACATGCTCATTGTGTCTAAAAAGAGTAATTTTATTATTACTTTTATGGTTTTCTGTATTAGGGTCTTTAGGGGCATTAAGAGATTTGCTTTGCTCCAGGAAGAGCTACTGACTGAAGGAAAAACTATCCATTCTGGTAGACAGAGTGGAAAATGTTGACTTTCCCATCCAGTCAATAACTCCCATCTCTGAATAGTTTTGCAGGTTAGTACAGGAGTAACAATCCTGACTGTCCCTCCTTCTCCAGTTGCCATGTGTGAGATGATGGGGATGAAATAGAGTATGAAGTAGAGAGGTCAGAGTAATAAACCTCACGGTAATCTGCTTACTTTTAGCCTTTCACCCCATAGACAGAAAACTTAAACTATGTTGTAGCTTCATGCAAGAAAATCTCTGCAAATCTGTACACTGGAAAAGAATCACATCAATGGCAATTGGTAGTAAATATGTATCAGCATGTTTCAGGCTAAGAACGGTTGGATCTTGATCGTTATGTATAACCATTTATGTTAATACTCTTATTACATGACATTCTGGATAGAATACTAGGCCTGATCCTCCATTCTATTTGAAGCGTTTAAGGTGGCATGGCTTATTGAGGTTGGAGTAGACGACCTCCTGAGGTCCCTTCAGACTTAAATTATCTTATGATTTGTAATCAGTGCTTAAAGGAGGAGAAAAAAGTAGCAATGGTTTTTAACTCCAATTCATATAGACTTACCAAATTATGCTGTTGATTAACAAAACAAAAAATGGTACAACCAAGGAAAGAGTTGAGTCTATTTTGTTTTTTTATGCTGATTGCATTCAAAGTCAAGTCTTTAAAGAAGCTACAACCTACCTTCAATTTGCTGTTGATCAATTTGCCACTGTATCTCAGAATGGCTTTTCAAACAGCAACTTGAAAACAGTGTGAAGGTATAATTTATTCTTCACAGAATTCAACATAGTACTTTTCTCAAATCTACTTTCAGTGAAAAATTCACCCCCACAATTAGGGGTGAATTAATTCACCCTCAGATTTTTGGGAGCACATATATACAAGCTCATCAGGAACTACTCTTTTTACAGCAGTAATTATGATGGGAACTGTTAGATCAATCCTACAAAAAATACAAAATATCATGTTCTTCTCTGTTTCTGTAAAGCCAAAAAATTAACACCTTGCAATCTATGATACAAATACTTTGATAAGAAATTGAGGTAGTTCTTCATTATAGCAAATATTTTCAGGAATAAAAAAAACCTTTTGATTTTTGAATCTTAGCACATAAACTTTAATTAGTGACCCAAGAGAACAAGCGAAGCTGAATAAAACCAAACTCAAATCAGTAACAGGCTAACAGCTTGCCCATTTCCTTGGGCAACATGTGGCTGACAGATGATGTGATGTTTGGTGACAGACAGATTCTGATCCTCTTTCTCAGTTTTAAATTCTGTCCACTGAGAAAAATTAACAATTTCATCAATATCTTCAACAGCAGAATCACTCAAATACAGAAGCTATTCCTAATCTAGAAGAAGTGAGAATAAGAAATGTTTGTGATTCAATATTCTTGATGCCAATCTGATACCAGTGATATACAGGTGGTAGTAGAGGTAATAGTCAATGCCGATTTAATGACTTAATTGCTCATTATCACCTATCCTGATTTGCATTTTGGATCAGAAACCCCTCCTTTATGATATACCCTACTGGAAAATAAATCAATTGTTCTTCAAACATTACCTCATAAAAAATCCATAATTTCATTCATTTTCTTCAGAAAAAATTAGACAACATGTTTATTTCTATATAAATATTTGTTACAAGAACATCTGAATTTGCAGATCAGAGAACTAGTACCAAATAAACATGTTCAACTTACTTTATCCAATTGTTTGGTCGGTTCCCTTCTGATGTTTCTCTACTTATGCCTTTCTTCTGACATCTCTGTGTACTGAAAAAAGTCATCTTATTTTAAGTATGGTATTTCAAGTGAAGGCAGCTAACATGATGCTCTTTGACTTTATGTCTCCTCTACTTCAACACACAGCTGTCTTTTTCATCATAGGAAAACTCAGAAGTGGGAAAGAATTTTTTTTATTTTATGTGATAAATATTATCTATTATTCCTATTTATATCATGTGAGTGGTTCAAGGGCAGGGTTTGTTCTGCCAAGAACTTCTATGCACAATAGAGTTAATGAACCCTGGCTTTCTACACATCTGTGTCCTTCACTTCCATCTTCCACTCTCAGCCTATATATCTCTCAGCCTTGCTCCTACCAACATTTCACATATGTCACTTTCAACAATAAAATATGGCATGTTTGTGGCATGTCTAAAATGGTATGCATGCCTGCTGGTTATCTGGCTTCTGCCAAATGGACTACATGATAGCTTAGCTCTGCTAGTCTCTCCTTCAGTGTAGATATATAAGGAATGAGATTTGCTAATTTGGATTGTTCTTCTCTACTCAACTGAAAATGCTTAGTGCAATTGTTTCTTATATTTTTCTTCCTGTCTGATTTGGTAGTTACTGATCAATAGTTAAAAATACGTATGTATATATGTATACAATTTTAGTTTTGCATGTATATATATGAAGGCAGGAAGAAAGCTGAATAGATGGACAAAAAATGATTGGAGGAACACACAGAGAGCATGATAAGGGATTTTTGTTTTCTTTGGAAATTGACATAAAGAAATTTTCATATCTATAGACATATAGCCCTGATTCTGCAAATTCATGCATCTGTGCTTAATATACTTGTTGTGAATAGTCCTATTTATGTATAAATTTCATAAAGGCCTTAGGGTCTTAGTGATTCCTACTTTCCTCTTACTTTTAGAATGTTGATAAGTGTTACATAGCTAACATTTTTTAAATGCTGGCTCCTTAGCTCAATCCTTTTCTCCCAGAAGAACAGAAATTTGTTGAAAGGAGGCAAGGATCTAGATGCTCAGCTCTTCTTGAAGTCAAGGAAGGTTAGATAATAAACTAACTGTCTCTCCAATACTGTGTATTTCAGAAAACGCGTCTGAAGTGCCCAGGTTATGCAAATATTTGACACTCTAGGCAAAAGACTTCAACATAATTTTTAATGTTAAACTCATGGATATAAAAGAATTCAGAATAAATTTCCTTTCTGATCTTAGCTTCTCTGACTACAGTTTTTATATAAAAATAGAAAATGAAATAACAGTGTAGCCCCATCTAGAAAAAATACATGATTTTTAATACTCAGGTTAATGACTTCTGAAATGTCAATGAAAGCTTTACCTATCTATGGCTGTAGTGAGTTTTATATCAGTAGCAATTTCTCAACTAAGATTAGATGTCTCTTCTTTAAAAATATATGTTTTAGTTTAAGGAGGAACTGATTAAGAGTACACTTACACTTTTTATTACACAACAGAATAAAATTAATTACTGTGGTAGTTCCTTCTTTCTTCATAGAGAATGTATTATTCCTACATTCCCCATACCAGGCTAAAACACATGAAAATCATGTCTTGCCAAGACTATACCATGAGTGTGTGGCAGAGAAAGACTAGTAGACTAAATATTATGAGTCATGGTACAGTGCTTTAACCTCAACTTATATTATAAATATATTTATAAATTTAAGATTCGTCTTTCAAATAGGATATAAAGTTATATCTGGTTTCCTGAGAATCAGGGTTTAAAGTTGTCTTCTCCTAAATACTGTTCAGTGGAAGCCCATCCCTTGCCTTTCAGGCAGTCCAATTGTCATGCTCTTTTGCATCTTTAAAGAAATAAATTTCCTTTTACTTTTCTTCTTGTAATTGAATTCCTAATAGCTTTTGAAAATGCAATTGAATGTAGGTTTAACTGCAAGTCAGGTATTTGCTCTTCAGATCTTTCAGTAATTAATGACAGTTACAATCATTCAGTGCTAGAGCTACTGGAAGATTGGCAAGTAATCCCAGTAGGTTTTTTACCCAGTCTCCAACTAAATTTTGTGAATCTCAGCATTTTTAATTGCTTCCAAGATTTTGGTTTTAATGATATTCATGCAAGACAACTTTATGAAGAACAAGAACATTCAAACTCAATTGCAGATACTTGATTTATCCAAAAGACGTTAGCAACTGTTCACCTCAAGGTCTCTGTTGTCAGTAGTGAGGAAGAGGTGTGCCCTTCAGAAGAAGCCTTAAATCACATAGTTTGGAATTCTGAATGACTCTGGGGAGGCTGAGTGTAAAGCAAACATATTGAGAGTAAAAGTCTGATTTAGACAGAAATTAGACATTTTGAATGTTGTCCATTCTTTCACTATCCTCTCAGCCGTCTCAAGTGTATGCAAATGTTTGCTCATTGTTATCCACCCTCAGAAGTGACAACTTTCTTCTTTTTTTTTTTTTTTTTAACTGAATGGAAGACTCTCAACCTATGCATTACATGTCAAGGAATTCCTCAGTAAATACAAACTTGTGTGAAAAGAGAACTTGAAGAGTACTTTATGTTCATTCAAGATATTTCTATCTTTTACATAATATTTTATTACAATCTAATAGCATAGCATGCAGAACATGAAGCATTCTTGAAGAATCTGTTAATGACCCCCTTAGCAAATGCTATGTATACATCTGTATTTTTATTTAATGTTATCTTGCTTGTGACATAATCAGGTCTGCAGAACATATTTTATACTTTTAGGCAGAATAGACAGCCTAATAAAACTTACTGATGACAATAAATTTTGAAACAGATCAAGAATTTATCTTTGAGACTAAATCTAAAACCTGATAACAATGCAGAAGTCAGAATATATTTATTCAGTGGTACTATTTAGATATAAGAGCAAGAACAACGTATTTTAAGCAGAACATAGACTAGAACAATGTCCACAATCAAGAAATATTTTTAAAATGAACACACTACTGAGTTGCATTAATTACATTAACTACTTAGCTAATTATTATTTGTGAAAATCTGGTAGCTGTTTCTTTGAAAAGAGATGGAGGGAAGCAAGCTTCACATAATTTTATAGCTGTTTCTAGAGGTATATGTTTAACAAATAAGTGGCAATTTTCAGAAGCATCTAAGTCACTTTAAGGCTCAAAATATCTTTCCAAAACTGCCTTAGAGTAGTAACCTCAATGCCTTAATGAAAGAAACGTAACCTTTTTTCTCACATAATGGTTAGATTTGTACCAAAGAAAGGCATCCACAAAAGCTAAGAATGTGGATCTACCTAAACAAGCCAAGAATATGAGAACAAGCAAGTTCAAATCTGGTGGTGGGAGAGTGGCCTCAGAAGTTAACAGCCTCCATTAGAACTGGCCAACGTTGTATGCACCTAACACCATGGGAGGTAGTGATGTCTGTGCACATAACAACTTAATCCTCACTGTTCTCCTGCATCTCTATGTCTTATAAAGAACTGTGGCTTTCTCAAATTAAGGTTCGCAGTCCTGAATTGTCCCTTGGTTTTATGGACAAACATTTTCTCACAAAATACACGTTACAGCTATACTAGTATATTAGACAGTGCCCGAAAATGTTCCTGGAACTAGAACCAGTGATCCATATTGCTAATTAGTTAAAATTTTTTTTTAGCATAGTTTTGGCACAGATCAGCCAGAACTGTCCCAGATAATTCCCAGGCACAGTTAGAAGAGACTTTTCTACTATGCTGTTTTTATATGGCCACCCTGTTCTGGGTAGCAAAAGTATATGATGGTATGTAGATTCACCATTCCATACCAGATGACCTCTGCACCAGAAAACAGTCCTGGACGTGTTTGAGTCACTGATCATAGTATGTTATGTCATAGTGTCATATTATTGACACAGTATGTGTCATACTGTTAGTCATAGAATATTCTATACCTTACATACTATTAGCTTACATAATAAAAAGCTAATCACAGTAAACACAAAAATGAGGGAGGATCAGAGGAACAATGATGGGTAGAGGAACAATAGTAACCTAATCAGTGAAAAGGGAGGACCCTGACTCAACTATTTCCTGTGGCCATTAAAGGAGAGAGATTAGACCATGGTTCTTCCAGTGAAACCCACCAGTATGAACCAGCCGAATGAAAGAGGAAGACCAAGGTGGGCTGAGGACAAACAACTATGAGAAATTAGAGGCAAAGGGCTGTAAAGTGAAGTTGGTCAAGTGTACACAGGTTGCTATTGACTGATTTGAGTCCTGTGCTTGATCACCACACTCAGTCCTATAGTCTCACAAAATCCTATTTCTCTATGTGGGTGTCCTCTCTATCCTGAGTGTGTGTGTGTGCATGTGTGTGTGAATATATTACAGCAGTGGCCTTCATTTCTGATCAGCTGGAGTGGAGGAACAGCTCAGAACACCTATGCTTACATGTGGTTGTTCTTTGTGTGAGTGCTGTGGGTATTTAGGTTAATTTGGGGAAATATGTTGTTTTCTGTATGTGTTGGTCTGTGTGGCCATCTGTGTTAGCAGTGCATGTGTCTGTATGTCTGTGTGTGCCCCTACTGGAAATGTGCTCATCTTCACTGCTGGTTAGACTGGGGACACAGAGCCACAGCAGCCTCGCATCTCTTGGGCTAGGACAGGAGGAATTCCCATGGATCCTGAAGCCCACCACCATTTGGCTACCTCTAACATACACCTATCGCATGTTTTCCAGAAGCCAAAGAATCCACTCAGCATTTGGAAGACATGAATTAATTTTCCTCCTCTGCCTGTAAGCAGAGACAACAACTTGTAGAGGAAGGCCCCAACCAAACAATTCTCTGAGGATTACTCTTTCTCTCCCTATCCCAGACCAATACTGAAGCTATTCTGCTTTGCATAGAATATTTTTCTACTCAGTGGCTGAGAGAAGAAGAGGGTCTTCATGAGAGAGTAGTCTACTGAGAAGACTCAGGCTATAAAGAGAAAGAGAGAGAAAATGGTGTTTTCTTTTAAAACATGATTTGGTGGGAGACACTCCATTGTTCTGATACTGTGATGATGACATATAAAAGTATCTGGATAGCAATGCCTCTCTACCCTCCTGCATTTCATTCGGATTTGAATCATCACACCTTATTCATGTTAATGAACACTTAACCCCCCCAAGTCACACTGTGGTGGGGTCTGACCCTGGCTCTTTGATTTTTCTGTAGTTATTTATTTATTTAAACATAGAACATTTTCATCTTTTTCTCTTTTTATTGTATTCATCCACATTTCTGAAATACAGCTTTTGTGGACTATCATGATTCCTAATGTTCCTTAATGGCAAACAAATTCTTTTAATTCTTTGCCTTTTTTTTTTTCATTCTACCCATGCTTTTATTGCTTTCTCCAGGGAACCAAACTGCTGTGATTACTCTTTGCCTATGTACAGATGATCTGACCCTCTTTTTTGAATCCTAGATTGACCAGAAGAACTGCAGTGGAGCAGTGGGACATGGTATTTTCCACAGTACCACAACTCTGCATTCACTGGGCTTTCAGTGAATTTGACAAGGTGTTATATTGCATTTAGACCACTTACTGAAATGTGCTGAATGTACCAGTAAAAATGGGATAGTGTTGCACACTCAGGGCATGACTTTATATATGTTATTCTAGAATAGTGCCTTTTTAGAAAGAAAAAGAGATAAATCGTAAGTAAATCACAGAGTAAGAGGTGGTGAAAGCCTTCATAAGAAAATAACCGAGGTATTAGAACCTGTATGGACCACAGCAGAAGTGTCAAGTAACAGTTATAAATGGATAATTGGGAATCTGGAGAGTTGTCCCCTTTCAAAGTAGATGAGAGATCCTTAAATTTTGGGGAGTAAATGTAAGTACAATTTGTTTTTAGATTGTGTAGTGCAGTATCTTATAATCCTTCATTTTTTTTTCTGTTATGTTGGGTTATATTGCTTAAGTAGCATCTTGTATATTGATGTGACACAGCATAATATGAATTTATTCAACATGACAAGTATAACTTAGAAGAAAAACTACTTTGAATCAGATAACATCAATTTGAGCCATGAGTATCTGGACTGATTTGCTGAGTATGACAGGACTGGATGTTTGTGAACTGCAGGTCCATGTGGGTAGCCATGACAGTCCATGAACAGTAATGCATCCCTGTCTTCCCATACTTTGAGGTCACTCATGGTGCACTCAATGACATTTGTACCATACCTATTAGCTTGGATAACTGTGGGGTTTATGAGACAGAGATAATAAATTATCTAACACCAGTAATCAGCGTCAGGTCTGTGAGATGAAATGAAGCTTTCCTTGCGCTGCCAGAAGAGACATGAAAAAATATAATGGTGCTGAGAATAATTGTCCTGGAGGTCTTTAGAAATAAGTGTAAGGTCCCAGTAATGTAGACTGATTACCTTTTACAACATCTATAACAGATCCTGGAAGTAGTATTATCATTAAAGAAATTACAGTTTTTCTCATGTTAAAACATGAAGGTGAAGGGAAGCTAAAGATCCCCATAGTGTTTTTTTCTGAAAGGGAAGAAGAAAGAGGAAGGACTAGTTTTCCCCTTTTTTTGCAGACCTTGAAACAGCGCTACGTCCTGTAACATCATTTTCTGCAGAAGCTGGATCTTCTCCAAGGACAGCTGGTACTGACCTAAGCCAAATGTGCTTAATGTGCAAAATGGTAGTGGTCCCCGAATTCTGTTGACTGAACAGTACTATTGACTTGTATACTACAAAAATGTGACGCTTTCTGGGCATCACAAACTTCTCCCACTATTCTGAAACCCCATTTTAAAGAATTGATTCATTTTGGGGGGCAGAGCCACTTATATTTTAGAATATGACAGGAAATCTTATTGTATCCAGATTGAATATAACCTATGGAAAATGAATCCAGAAAATACAACGCTGTTTCTGGGTTTGTCTATGAGGAGCTTTTCTTCCTCTATTCTTTGTTCCCCAGCTGACATAATTTATTTCTAGTAATCATCACCTGAATTCTGGTGTGTTCTTATTGCTACTCTCTAATGCATTTCTTTGCTTTGTTGTATAGATATGTTCAAATTTTAATGCTAATTTTGAAAACCTCTAATGTAAAGGTAAAAAATAATCCAAGTTTTGGATAATCCAAATCTGGAAGCAGTACCAAGTAAGAAACAGGGGATGATATTTTACTTTGTCAAATAACTCATCCTCTAAAATTAACTCTAAGCTTTATAAAATCAAATTTTTTAAAAATCCAACATTATTAAATATTACCTTAGTTGAGTTATTTAATTTAGTATTACTTTCTACCCAGAGATATTCATTGTATGCAAAGAATACATGTCTAATGGACAACTATGCAGATCAGGTACCTGTGGTTTCCACAGGTCTTCCATGTGGACATACACTGGAATCTTAATAGCTCTACCAAGGAAAAAGAAAGAGGTCAAATCGAGTGAACTGATAAGTTCACATAGTAAGGATGAACCAGCAAGGAATTCCTTTGGTAAGAGTCCTGGAAATTATAAAAGACATCTCTCAGAAGCTGCTTTTAGAGAAACAGAATGGAAGGAATGTTGCTACAGATGCGGGGTGGGGGGAATTATATTCTGTGGTACAAATCATATACAGAAAAAGAAGACAATATAGAGCATCCAGAAATAGGTAGGTGACTTGCTATTATCCAAAAGAGTGGTTCAGTAGTAGACAGAAATTAATTTAGGTATTGTGACAGGCGTAAGTGTTGTATATTTAATAGACATAATTGTATTTTTTCCTGTATAAAATAAGATACAAGATTTTTTAAGACAGACTTACAAAGTCTCTGTCCCTTTACTTTTGTTGTTATGTTCCCCAAAAGAACAAATAAATCTAGAATTTAGTTGGCACAATCTATGAATCTAGACTGCAGGAGAATTAGGAGCTCTAGAAAAAGATAGGATTAGGATTGCTAGAAAAAGGCAGTGGAGCTTCCACAATTATGAAGAAGTTACAGTCTGGAGTGTCTGCATCCAGAAACCTTGGATGAACTCTCTCAGTTCTATGTAAATACTCAGCCAAGTTATCCAACAAAAAGGTTAAGCAGACTAGATGCATGAGATGAAAAAGAAAAACGCTCATGTAGGGAGTTATGCTACAATCCATCTTTAGTATTTGTTTCCTTGGGGTGTTATGTTCCAGAAGAACACAACCAGAAGAGTGGCTCCTTTTACAAGGTGCTGCCAACGTTCCAAGCTGAGATAGACCCCAGGTAAGTGCAGGCTGCATTATTTCTAGAATAACCTTTCTCACTACGTGGAGCAGGAGTTCCTACACAAATGCCACAGATTCAGATTCCATGGTCCAGGTGCAGATTGTTTCTGTACTGGGCCTTAGATTTACTGAAAGTTTGTCAAGCCTGAGACGATTCGAACAAAACATTTTGGCCTGAATGAACTAACAGTGCTAGTGCAAGTAGCAGGAGAGGGTGAACTTCACAGTATAAGTCCATCTCTTTTTTTACTCTCTTCTGAAGAAATTTCTTATTTTCATAGAGAAATACAGCAGGAAACTCTTCAAGCTTTAAAGTCAATGACGAAATTGGCAGGGAGAAGAGTAAAACTCAACTGAGCTGCCATTGCTTTGGACTCACATTTTTTTTCCCCTCCTGATTAGTTTTGCTCTCTGATAATAAAACAATACAATCTCCACATACAAAAAATACAATTATTGGTAGTTTTCAGGCTTACTTCCTAGCACAAGTCATGAAGGTAAGTTAAACAGCAGTGAGATCACACACTTTTCTATGCAATCCTATTTTACATCTTCATTTACAGCTCATCAACATCTATTCCTTCAGTGCCTTCAATATTCCTCTCCTGAGTATGACACTGCCTGTATACGTTTGTTTACATAGGAACTCCTCCTTTTCTTTAGGTGATTCACTGCACCTGCCACTGAAGGTCATTATCTGGAGGGAATTTTTCCCCACTTTGAATACAGGTCTTTAATAGTTGAACAGGAGTCTGGGAGGCATACTGGCTTGAGCTGTTCCTCCCCTCTCCATTTTCATTCCCACCCTCTCTGAGATTTGAAGGAGGCTGGTTTGCTGCATCTCACCCAGAATTTCAGTTCCACTCCAAACTTTGTTGAATAATAATAGCAATAAAACCAAGGGAGTGGTGAAAGAAAAGAAATCACTAGGGGTTTAAAATTGCTATTGTATTTCATGGTTTATGGCAATTTCGCTTTCGTATTCTAATGGGAACAAAGACATGGTAATGTTTTATCAGTTATCCCATATTACATTAGTTTCAAAACCAGAAAACCTGATTTACAGAGCCAAAAGCTTTTAAAAATCAGTATATCCTAGTAAATTCCCTTTGTCTATCATATTAAATATGTAATTTGTTGTGATGGACAAATCCCTTTTGGTTTAATCTTTTAGGAATTTAGGAGCTCAGAAGAAAATGTATTTGAGCTCAACATCGTGAGTCAAAAGATTGTCCACATTAACATAGGGAATATAAATACAAATGCTGCAGGATTTGTATTAAACGTTAAAAACCTCTATTCATCTGTAAAGAATAGATGTATTGTACCTGCCAGACATTTGGCATTGATGAGAGCTGCATCTCAAGTCATGTCACAGGTTAATGTTTGGACAGCAGTAGGGGGAGGGATTAGCAGACCCACTGGAGATTACAGATATGTCAACTTTGTTCTGTTCAACCTCACAGCAACCTTATAAACAGGATAAAAGCAAGGTTCATGTTTTTTAATGGTCAGCAGGGCACGCATTAATTTATAAATCTCCAAGAGTTGTTTTCTTGGTTAATGTTCTTAATGCATTGACTTTTATGACCTGAATCAATTCTCTCTGTATTTTCTAAAAGTAGAAAGTGCAGGAAGTCCTTATATTTCCTTAGATGAGGTTGTTAGAGTAGATAAAAAATAACACAGAAACAAGAAATTTGCATGTCTAGCATATAATATTGTGCCACAATCTTAAATTAATATTTTATTCCTGGTAGACAGAAACTACTTGTTATATGCTATGACTACCTAATGGGTTGGACTGTAGAAACAATTCGCCTTTGCCAGGGGAACAGAAAACAGAAAATATCTTTAAGAACTGTTAAGCCGTAAAAAGGATGCACACAGTCAAGTAGATCTCAGTTGAGGTAGATGCTGAATCAATATGTAGAATTCAACATTTATTTCTCTGTTCTGTGGCTTTCTGGGAACCCACTTGGTGAAAATTTTCATATCATGTGTTGCCCACATATCAATATAGAAAACATTTAGAAAAATAAAATTTTTCTCTGAATTTTGAATAGAGTCACTAAGTCTTGGAACACGCTTTTTAGCATTGTTTATTTGCATCTTGTATTTGGTTAGTGATGTTTATGGATTTCCTTCTAGAGTATAAACAACTGTTATTGATGTGTTACTGGGACAAGAAAATTTCCAAAGAGGATTTGACTGTCTGGAAGTTGTCCTTTATTTATCCATTTGTCAGTAAAAAAAAGTGTAACTGGACTACCTAAGGCCTTTTACTTAATTTGATTTCTGTGCCTTCTGTTGAATGTCCCCCTAAGACTCTTGGGGATACGTTATTTTGAATTTCCAGGTGGTGTCCCTACAAGGGTGCAAGGCAATCCTAGGTTTCTTAATGTATCTTGAAAGCCGACATAAACTTCCTTGATCCTAACATGTTGAGGATTGAGTATAAGTACTGCTGACACACTGTCAGAGAAGATGAGCCAGGCATCGAGGGGGAAATCCCAGGGCCAGCAGGCCCTGTCCCACAGGACCCAGCTAGGTGAGCAGGGCAGACTCAGAGAAGGTGGCCAAGGCCAACCAAGAGTCCAGATCATAAGGACATATCATAGTGACGAGGCAGGTCTGAGGTCAAGTTGGAAGGCCAATCCATAGGTCAGAGCTAGGATCAGGTCTGGTGGTGGCCAGGCAGGTCCATAGTGACAGTGGGGGGCTGAGATCAGACCAGGAACTCAGCCCATGGGTTGGAGTCCGGATCAAGGGATTCCATGATCAGGCACGGCAAGGCTGTGGCAGAGCTGGAGACAGGCACTCCTGTGGCATTGCTGATGCAGGGGCTCATGGCGCTCGGCTGAGCTGAAATGGGGCTCCTGGGTTCATGGATAGGGTGTGGGGAGGTCCTTGGTGAGGCTGGGCAGAAGCAATAAGGTCTATAGTGCCTTTACGGCCCTGACGTACAAAGAGAACAAGAGTCAAGATAACTAATTTGGGAATGCACTATATTCCGTGAGAAAGAGAATAATAATTATGTTTGAAGCTTCTCATTTTTCAGCAAGCAGTGACCATTTTCAGAGTTTGGGTGAAGAAAATTATGATGGCGCGGGGACCCTTCATAGTTAAATTTGGCACTAGCCAAATATCATGACTTTCCAAATATCTGAAAAAGCTCAGTAAAGCACTGGCTTGTGTTTTCTAGGGAACAGTATTATCATACATGTTTAATCTACATCCACACAAGGAAAATATTCAATATGCTTTCTATTCATGCAGTGGTGCATGGGCAATCCTCTGACATATTATATGCAACATGGTGACCTCTAGTAATACCCCTTATGGTCAGCAAATCAGAGTCTTGCATTTTAAAAGGGAATTATACCTGCTTCTTGTAGAAGTCTTTCTAGCAGTGATCTCAAACTATTAATAATATACAATAAACTTTGCTCATTGAGATGCCTTGAATATTAAAGAATTTCCTCTAATCGGGATGAGAAATAAAATAAAAAATAAATGCAAGGGTAAGCAAAGTCTCTTGGCATTTTATTCACCAGGCTTCTTATTTGAATAGTGTATATTAAACTGTTATTTAAATTTGCAGCAAGTCATTAAAAACAAAGTCACAGGTTCACCAGTACTCTCTATCTATCAATTCTGAATTTATTAACTGCTCCCTTTTATTTTAAAATTATTTCTGTATTTCCATCCTATAGTCTCCTTATTAAAATTCTCAGATCAAGAGGAGCAACTGTCTAACTAAGGCAAATTAAACAGAGTGAGAGTCGTACATTGCTCTTACCAGCTCAGGTCAGAGCTGCAACTCAGCAATTTTATGCCTCTGTTGCTAAGGCAGTTCTAATATATGGTGCACTCTGGAGAGGCATGGGGATAAATCTTTGTAGTTTGCTACTCTTATTCTTTTCTCCTTCAATAATTTTAATCACCCACTCTCAGTTAATAAATAGTGTAGACATCATCTAAAAATTAGATCGGTGTCAGAAAAAGCATAGATTGTAGTCAACGTGTTGAGGCTGTGTTTGTTGTCTCATGCTTTGGAACGGTGTGTACAGCATGCAAACCACTAGGTACTAAGGGTAGGATTAATGTTACTTAACTTTAGCCATCTAGCCATCTAATCTAAGACAACTTTCCAGTTTCCCTTTATAGCCACAGGACTGTATAACAGAGCAGTCCCATGAATCCTTAAAGGTGATCCATATGACCTACTATACTTTTCTGTCGCAGCATGAGAGGAATTGCTCTCTAGAAGTAGCTACTTCTTTTCACTGACTATGAAGGAAGTTAATAGAGACCAACTCAGACTTAGAAATGGTATTTTTGGTTTTAAGGAAGAAGTGAATTTAATCTTACCTTAAATTTTCAAAAAGGTTGCATAACTTTTGCTGAGTTTAACGTGTAGGCTATTACACCTTGGGCGATCAGATGACTTAGATTTTACTTTGCTTCTGTATAGTAAATGAGCTGGACAGCAGTTAGAAGGGAACATTCATTGTCATTTTCAATTAAGTAATAGACAGAGTAGTTATCTTGAAGTTAACATTAACATTATGAGATGCAAATTATAATCTTTTGTGAAGGGAGATTCAAACTACCTGATTGTAGTATACTTCTTACATTTTCAAATATTCAGTGTAATTGCTGAACTCAATCAAGTCTTGAAGTCAATCAAGAGGGCAAATAATTATTTCCCTCTTCAATGCACAATAACAAATACATAACAGAAGCATTCTAATATTTTCATGGTTTGAGGCACTACCAGCTATGATCTTTTTAACAAAGTCTTCAACTGAAAGAGGACATAATGCTTTGTTGACAATAAGCAAAGTCATGCCAAAATGTAGAATTCAGCTATGCGTGAATGTAAGAACACATCTCTCTCTAATTTACTTTTACAGTTAAATACTCTACACAAATGACTGTGGGCAACAGTATGATACATTCCAGTCACTTCTGCTGCAGCTACCTTACAGGGGCTATTTTTACTAACTCATATGAAATAATTTCTCATTCCAGACACTGAAAACACTATCCTGAGATTTAATGGAGACATCTTCATTTGATGATGGAGTGTTACCAGAGTAGTCACTGTCACAGTCATGATCAATTTGTGGATTGTAATTTAAGAAATTAGAAAAGCACAAATGACTCCAACTTGACTTTCTATTACTGTGCCTCTGTACATACTTCACTAGCTAGTCCATAGTCATTGTACAGAAGTTCTGCTTATTACAAGGATATGTGTATATATGGTCATTCTACCTGTACCCATCAGGTAAATTAAAGCTATTTACAAAATATTTTTCAGCCTTGTCTTTTTTCACTTTTTCCTAGCAGTTGATGTCTTTTCTACACACAGCTTTCCAAAATATTAATACTCTCTTCCTTCTAAAGCTTTGCATAAATTGTGAAACTATTGTTCAAAAGCACACAGGTGTCTTCCTTGAATTTCGCTGAAGAAAGATTAGATTTACTTACTCAGATTTTTTTGGAGTGTGATCATGGATACTACTTTCCTTAGAGTCATTCCCAGATCTTTCCTTCATCACAGTATCCACACAATAACCTTACAGCTAGATATGAGAAAATATTTGTGCCTATTCTTTATTGGAAAAGAAGAGTGTTAACTCTGTTTCCAAAGCCATTTTTAAGCTCAGAAGGTAATAATTTCTCTTTCAAGTTTCACCATATGACTCTATAGCCCTGCTTCTGAAATCTTCTTTGCAACTCAAAGAACAATATCCAAAGGATTATGTTGTTCATTTTTGCAGGGGTCTAGTGAAGATAAAAGTGCTCAGATCATGCCTGACAGTGCTGCATTGCCTCCATGATTAAAATTTTATGTTATGCATTTTCTTCACCAAACTTTAGTTATAATGCACAATGAGATGAGATTCAGATGCCCATTCAGTTGCCAGCAATGCAGATAAGCTGAGTGTCTGAGTTTCCATTACAATTAGTGCAGTACACAGAGCGAGTCACCTGAGAAAAGTCAGGATGTATTAAGTTGCCTAAACACAGGTGTGCCTTGCAGGAGTACACTGTCTTGGGCTCCAGCTGTGACAGTTGAAAATGCCACAGGTTTTTACTTATATCTTCTTCATAGGCACTCTACCCACCACCTCTGTGCAGATAAGCTAAGATATCATGTTGCATTAGATGCCGAACGTTTAAGCAACTGCTTTGAGTACTGGATATCAATCTTCAGGTGAATCCCACCTCAAATATACATGTACAAAGGCTTTAAGAAGCACAAAATATCTTTTTAGATGCATCCAAAACTAAGGGATCTTTCAGCATCAAAAAAACCCTAACCCATGATTATTGGGGATCAGGCACAAAGTTTTCACCCCCACAGAATACACTAGCCCATTCCCATTTAGGAGCAACCTTCATTTACTGTGGGGATGTAACACACCAATTTTAGGCAGACTGGTTTAAGGAGCGCACAAAATGAAATCACTAGTTAGGTGTTTATGTTAGATGGACTGGATCCCAGTTCTACTTTTTTCATGTCAAATTCTAATTGAAAGTGGGATTTAGTCAAGAACTGTATAGTTCAATGTTGCTCTGGAAAAGTTTTATTGCTGTTCAGCTCCCATCTTCTTTTGGACTTGTAAGACAAATAAATGAATTAAGGGACATTCACTCATAGTGATAAAGAAAGGTCACCTCTGTCTGATGGTAGCCAATAGCCAGTGTTTAGACCACATGAAAAGCAACCTTTTAAACTGAAGGCAAGCTGGCGGTGCACATGACTAGACTATAGTTTGTTGTATAACTGATACAGTTATAGGTTTAAGGATTAGATTCTGGTAATGATAATGGGCTTCGTATGTAGGGACAAAGAAGGGAAATATATTTTTCTAGTAAGATATTTTCTTTTAAATTTGGGCTGATTAGATCTGCTCAATGTTTGAAATAGGAGTTGTGCCAGTGGACATGAATATACATCATGGAGGGGTATGATAGTACTTTTGAAGTGAATCCCCCTAATTGCACTCAAGAATGTGTAATCAAACACAAGAACACTCATTTGCACATCAGTCTCTGTACTTCTATTAATTAAAGCTCTTTCTGAAATGTTTGTACAGAGCAAAATCTGTCTTCTAAATGTTTGCAACAAGCAAGCAAACAAACAAATAAACAGAACAAGAGGTACTGAATTGGACAAGCAGTTTTGCAAGCAAGATTTGAAAAATAACAGAATTTTAGAATCACAGAGTAGCTGAGGCTGGAAGGCACTTCTGCAGACTGTTGTCCTGGTTTCAGCTGGGATAGAGTTAACTTTCTTCCTGGTAGCTGGCATAGTGCTGTGTTTTGGATTTTTGTATGAGAATAATATTGATAACACACTGATGTTTTGGTTGTTGCTAAGTGGTGTTTATACTAGTCAAGGACTTTTCGGCTTCCCATGCTCTGCCAGGTGCACAAGAAACTGGGAGGGGGCACAGCCAAGATAGTTGACCCAAGCCGGCCAAAGGGCTATTCCATACCATATGACGCCATGCTCAGTATATAAACTGGGGGGGAGTTGGCCAGGGGGTAGCGATCACTGCTCAGGGACTGGCTGGGCATCGGTTGGCAGGTGGTGAGAGGTTGTATCACTTGGGTTTTTTTGTTGTTCACTGGGTTTTGTTCCTCTCTCTCTCTCTTGTTGTTTTCCTTCTCATTACAATTTATTATTATCATTATTATTGTTTTTGTTCCAATTATTAAACTGTTCTTTTATCAACCCACAAGTTTTCTTACTTTTGCTCTTCCAATTCTCTCCCTCATCCCACCGGAGGGGGAGTGGGAGTGAGCGGCTGTGTGGTACTTAATTGCCGACTGGGGCTAAACCACAACAACTGTCTAGTCCAAGCCCCTTCTGAAAGCAAGGTCAGCTACAGCAGGACCACATCCAGTCTGGTCTTGAATATCTGCATGGATGGAGACCCCACAGCCTCTCTGGAAAACCTCTTCCAGTCCTTGACAATCCTCACATTAAAAAAAAGTTGTCCTCTCACATTTACATAGAATTTCATTAATTTTAATTTGTGTAACATTGCTTCTTGTCTCATCAATGGGTAATGAGAAAAGCCTGGCTCCTTCTTCATTATTGTCCCCATCAGGTCTTTATATACATTGATGAGATCCCCCTGGGCCTTCTCTTCTCCAGGCTAAACAGTCCCTGCCTCTCAAACTCTCCCTATATATCAGATGCTCCATTCCCTTACTCATCTGTGTGGCCTTTAGTGCAACAATTTTGTCAAGTTTTTTGACAGAGCAATGGGTGATAGAGATAAGGAAGGGAAAATAGCTAGCAGGGGAGTGAAATGGCTTGCCAGCAGAAAGATCACTTGATGTTTATGTGCTTTACAAGTTTTAACAGGTCTTTCAAAATATGTATTTCACCAAAAGTGGATTGCATTTTTTCCTATTCTGTTGTGTGTTTTTAAAAAATAAATCAATAAATTTTTTGACTGCAAGATTTGAAAACTGTATTTTGTAGAGATAACCCTCTCTCATCTTTCTTCCATCCTAAGCTTTGGGATAAATAGTTTGATTAGTTTCTTAGGTTTTTGTTTTGCTTGCTGTTGCTTGTTGTGTATTAGCATTTATGAAAGGTAAGAGCACAGTTTGAAGAAATTGGTGGTGGAACAATCAGTAAATGAACGAGGTTTTTTTCATATCTGAAAGCTGGGGAGGAGGGCCTATGGCTATTCTTACATTAAGGCGGTATGATTTCTACATTCCAGATTTAGCTCTATGAAAATTTTCAATTTTTATTAAAATCTTATGTCTTGTATCAAAATGAAGTACCTGTTCCGGGGTAGTTGTTCAAATAAAAGCTGAAAAGGGGGACATATATGGGCAAGGAAAACAACTAAAAATGATCTGTTCTCATGCCAAATATCAATGTAGATTACTTTTTATAAAATTATATAGAATAAAACAAGACTATATTAATTAATTAAAAAAAAAAAGAACTTGTATGGAGTTTTAAACATTTTGCTTACTTCAGATGGCAATGCTACTGGGAGAGGGGTTGTTAATCATTATGATTGGGAAACCCATTAATTAATTTCAATGCTATGCAGACAAAACCTTAAAGTAAACATTGTCTCGTCCCACTCGGTGGGTTGCGACATGGGTGAATCTTTTCAATTCCCCAACAGTTTGTGTACCAACAAAGGCCGATCTCTGCTCGGCAGAGCCGCGTGGTCGGTAGAGTCACGACAATGACTCAGAGGAACAGGCTGGCCACAATTTTATTAACTGGTGAATTCCACAAACGGACAAACTTAATGAACTGGTGAGCTCAACAAACGAACAAAGGTGATTTGGCAATGGAGCTATTTTCCGGGCAACCCGTCACAATTTATCCCAAACTTGCATATATTGGAAGAGTAGAGGGAGAGAGAAGTGAGAAAAGGAAAGGAGAAGAGAGGAGGAAAGAGAAAGGAAAAGTATCACCACCCTTGGATCCTGCGATGACGATGACAGACGTGGCAATCCTCCAGTGGTGGGCGCGTGCGTGGTTCCCTGGAGGGCGTGGCTTTTATAAATTAATCCCTGCCTCCAGGTACGCCCCTTCAGGACTTACACGGTTCTTGTTCTAGAAAGATCTCCATCTTCTGCGCAGGCGGGGGGTGGGGGGGTGGGGTGGTGGTCGCGAGGGGTCTTTTGGGCGGTTGCAAGCCCCTTCCTCAGATCAACCCTGTGTGACCTCTGGCCATAGATGGGAAGGTCTGGCAGAACCCAGATCCGCATGTCCTCCGACGCGCTCTCCACGTCCCGCACGTCCTGCTCTTTCTCTCCCCCACCCCATGCCTGCCATCGCCATGCAAATAGCGCCTCAAGCTGCCACAATGTTTGAGACATTAACTCTTTCAGTCTCTCACACCACCCCGTGGCTCAAACGTTGTCTATATAATCTTCGTCCAGGGCGACGATTTTCACATAGAGAAGATCGAGAAGACATAGTTCGCAAAATCATACATTTTCAATGAGAGTTGTCGGAGGGTCCTTGATTTTGTCTTCCAGGGTGGTGATACAAACATAGTGAACAGCAGGAGAAAAGAGAATGAAATCAGAAGCAAGCAGATGGGTAATCATACATTAAACAATAGCTATGCCAGTCATAAGGAACAGAAATCTAGCCAACAGGGTTATTCCAATTTGCATTAACCATTTCCCCCACCCCGTGAGTCCCCAGGATTGTAGGAGGGAAGCGAACCAAGATCCAGGTGCATGCCCATCGAACCAGTCTTTTGGCTGGAGTGATCGAAATAATTCAGCAGCTTGGTCAGCAATTTCTTTCATTTTGGTCCGTGCTGCCTCTATAGTAGTACTGGCGTTGTGAGTGTAGTAGTAGTAGAGTGCAGTAGTAGAGTGCAGGGGTACTGGAGTTGTGAGATGGACAATGTTATACAACATTCTCCATCACTTAAATTCAACACCGAGTTTTTTGGGGCTTCTGCCATTTCCCAGTGCACTCGCCAGGGAGGGGCGGTGAAACTGAAAACACGAGATGGGCATAAGGATGGGATGGCTAACCCACATTTCAGAGCAGCGTGATACTTCAATGTTAAGCAGGAATAAAATTTCCTGTTAGAACATCCCCAAACTAGTCCCAAGGGGGCCGGGGATATGCTAATTTTACAGGTATGTCAGGTTTTGCAGTGAGCGGCAGGCTCTGCAAAGGGTAGTGTGTACGGGGTATGCCACAATACTTGCCTCTACCATAAGTCTTGTTGCACAGAACATACCGGTTTCTATATCCGCGGGAAGGATAACCCCAACAAATACACATGTCCCTTATCAGAACCCTTACTCTCTCCAAGAGCCAGGGTTTGGGGTGAGGGGGGTCCCCAGGACCAGTGTTATAGTTAAGAACTTTTCCAAGTTATACATAATATTGGGCAATGCAACAAAAACCACCACCACCACCACCAAATCTCAATCCTTGTTCGGTTGACGGGGGAAGGGCAACACATATCCTTTGGTCAGTGTCATGGTTTAGCCCCAGCCAGCAACTAAGCACCACGCAGCTGCTCGCTCACTCCCCACCTAGTGGGATGGGGGAGAGAATCGGAAGAGCAAAAGTAAGAAAACTCATGGGTTGAGGTAAAGACAGTTTAATAGGTAAAGCAAAAGCTGAGCACACAAGCAAAGCAAAACAAGGAATTCATTCAGTACTTCCCATGGGCAGGCAGGTGTTCAGCCATCTCCAGGAAAGCAGGGCTCCATCACACGTAATGGTTACTTGGGAAGACAAACACCATCACTCTGAACGTCCCCCCCCTTCCTTCTTCTTCCCCAGCTTTATATACTGAGCATGATGTCATGTGGTATGGAATATCCCTTTGGTCAGTTTGGATCAACTATCCTGGCTGTGTCCCCTCCCAGCTTCTTCTGCACCTGGCAGAGCATGGGAAGCTGACAAGTCCTTGACTAGTGCAGCAACAACTAAAACATCTCTGTATTATCAACACTGTTGTCAGCATAAATCCAAAACATAGCCCCATACCAGCCACTATAAAGAAAATTAACTCTATCTCAGCTGAAACCAGGACAGTCGGTTCTATTCCAGATTCTAGTAAACACACGAACTGGTTCCCACACAAGCTTCTAAGGAATATGGTTTCCACTTCCCCCGTGTCCTCCTCTCCCAGAGGAGAGGAGGATCACCATCCACATGAGAAATAGTGATACATATTAGGACTATTATTACAACATTGGCAGTATTCATTGAGGTCCGACGCTCCTCCGACGAGGTCGGTACGCTTTAGCAGGCGACGGTCTGGTTCTCCCCCTGCAAAAGAAAAGGAAAACTCGGTCCCCTTTCGGACTGGTTTTAAAAGCAAGGGATTATCAGGAGGTCTTCTGACAGGTAGGCCTTTTAAAAGTCGATTGTCTAATCCCGTTCTCCTAACCGCGGCTTTACCCCTTTGTTCTCCTCCGGAGATTCTCACCTTGCGGCTATAACTGATCAGCTCCTGCGCAATCTCTCCCCAGGTGAGGGGGAATTCCGCTGGAGTGGACTGCGTTTGGCTTCTCCCTGGTGTTAGCATTTCTGTTAAACGCTCCTGAACTGGGAGCGCTGCCCTTAGGCGGTCCTGGATTTGTATGGCATGTAGCTTCAGGGGGTCAGGGAGACCCTTTATTAGGGGTTTCATTCGACTGGGGTTGGCTTTTTGCAACACTGGGGAGGACTGATGGGATATTAAGTGCCGGCCATGCACGAGCTGGAGGCAGGCGGCTTTCTGCACGCTCTCAGTAATCTGATCCAGTCCCGGAGTGGGGATGGTCACCGGATCTCCCCGTTCCAAGGCGTCCAGCCCTCCAGCCCTTTGAGTGAGGGACCAGGGGGCTCGAGTGTCGGGGACAGTTAGAAACACGCCTGGACCCCAGTATCCCTGCGCCTCCTCCTCAGAAAGTTTAATTCTGTCCCCCCCGCCGTGAGGGAGTCCCTCCACACATATTCCGTCTCTGTTTCTCTAGGGAGCCTACTATATTGATCTTGTAATTTCACCAATTCAGTTGTACTATAGGGAATTTCTTTTGTTATGATTTCCGGCGCGGTATCAGCACCCCTTTCATATTGAAATTCCGTTTTAAGAAGTGGGCTAAGTTGGGGAGCAGTTCTCTCGTCATGTTGGCACTTTGCCCGTTCCATTTCCTCCCAGGGGTAGGGGCCAGCTACCCCCCCGTCAGCCAGCTCGCGTTCCTTAGACAGACCGCAGCGCCCACACTCGATCTCCAGATCCTCCCTCCGCGCCTCCGCTAGCTCCGACCTCAACCCGCGCTCCCTGACAAAAGCGTCGCGCAACTGATTCTGCAACCTAGTCGCTGCTATTTCCAATTGCACCCGTTTTTTCTGCTCAGCTTCCAGCTCCGCTTGCAACCTTTTAACCAAATCTTGTAACGATTTGCTCGCGTCTCGCTCAGCCCATTTTACCGTGCACTTGTATTTCTGCGCTGCCATCAGCGCAGCTACTAAAACACCCAAAACAACAGCTTTTAACAACTCTAACAACAAAGGGGAGCAGTCCAGATCAGGCTGAACCCAGGAAGCCATGATCATCATCTGCCGGAGGACTCGGACTCAGCCGATTCACGTCCTCCCTTCTCGACTCAATCGATATCTCCTCCCTGTTCCTCTCACTGATCAACTCAGGGAATCCCACTTCTGACACCAAATTAATGTCTCGTCCCACTCAGTGGGTTGCGAGATGGGTGAATCTTTTCAATTCCCCAACAGTTTGTGTACCAACAAAGGCCGATCTCTGCTCGGCAGAGCCGCGTGGTCGGTAGAGTCACGACAATGACTCAGAGGAACAGGCTGGCCAGCAACTTTATTAACTGGCAAATTCCACAAACAGACAAACTTAATGAACTGGTGAGCTCAACAAATGAACAAAGGTGATTTGGCAATGGAGCTATTTTCCGGGCAACCCGTCACAATTTATCCCAAACTTGCATATATTGGAAGAGTAGAGGGAGAGAGAAGTGAGAAAAGGAAAGGAGAAGAGAGGAGGAAAGAGAAAGGAAAAGTATCACCACCCTTGGATCCCGCGATGACGATGACAGACGTGGCAATCCTCCAGTGGTGGGTGTGCGCGTGGTTCCCTGGGGGGTGGGCATGTCTTTTATAAGCTAATCCCTGCCTCCAGGTACGCCCCTTCAGGACTTACATGGTTCTTGTTCTAGAAAGATCTCCATCTTCTGCGCAGGCGCTGGGGGAGAGGGGGGAGGGTGGTCGCGAGGGGTCTCTTGGGCGGTTGCAAGCCCCTTCCTCAGATCAACCCTGTGTGACCTCTGGCCATACATGGTAAGGTCTGGTGGAACCTGGAACCGCGCGTCCTCCGATGCGCTCTCCACGTCCCGCACATCCCGCTCCTGCGCTCCCCCACCCAGTGCCTGCTGTCGCCATGCAAATAGCGCCTCAAGCCGCCACAATGTTTGAGACATTAATTCTTTCAGTCTCTCACAAACATATATACTAATTTATATAGTTATTTATTTATATAGTGCATATAGTTTATATTATGTATATAGTTTATATAATCCCTTTGATTTCACTGTAAGGTTATGAGAATCTGGCTCAATTCGAACATATATGGTCAATATTTTCTAAAAAATAATCATACAGTCAATATTTTCTAAGAAATACACATCTGAATGAATTTAAAAAAGCAATATGCTTGTTTAACATTCAAAAAAAGAAACTCAACATTGACACTTTCAGGAAAGTTTCTGCTTAGTTATTTCTTTTTTCCTCTTTTCCCCTGAAAAAAAAACCAAAATATGATTACTGATTTAAATGTTACCAATCCAGGTTTTAGCAAGGATCAGACTGAATTATTTTATCTCTCTGTATTGCCAGCTGAATCAAATTTGTTGACGTCTATACATTACACATCACACATCACATTTTTGCACTGTTCATAGGAATGTTCATCTAATGGTTCTCTCAGTCCAGAGACTAAAAGGAATGAAACACATTGTTTAGAATCCCAGCCAGTATACATCACATTTTTAGCTATATTATCTGCTTCAGCAACTATTGTCATTCAGTTTAGTTTTTCACTCCATGTTGTCAGCTGCTGAGAAATGAGGATTAAGCTATCCAAACTACAAAGCTGGGGGGGGGAGAGAGAAAAAAAATAGAAAAGAATCAATCCACAATTAAAGCTGTCTTACATTAAACTTACCATGTAGCTGTTAATTTCTGAAAAGGTAAATATTAGCCTTTCCCTTGATCTCTAACATCTACCTCTTCCCAGTGGAAAACATACTGCTTTAGGCTTCCTCTGCTAAACCTTTTCTGATGCCAGGCAAGTGGGAATGTATTATTTCTTTATCACAATCCTTTGGAGAGTTTTATCTGTATAAGCTTCATTATTAGTTTTGTGACAAACCTTTGTGGAACCCAGGGTTCTCCTTGGGTAAACTTCTGATTTTGAAGGGGAAGAATTTGTATAAGAATAGACTTCTGTTTTGAAGAGAAAAGTCTGCTGGTTTTGGCTGGGATAGCGTTAATTTTCTTTATAGTGGCTGGTATGGGGCTATGTTTTGGATTTGTGCTGAAAACAGTGTTGATAATACAGAGATGTTTTAGTTGTTGCTGCACTAGTCAAGGACTTTTCAGCTTCCCGTGCTCTGTCAGGTGCGGAAGAAGCTGGGAGGGGACACAGCCAGGAGAGTTGGTCCAAACTGACCAAAGGGATATTCCATACCTTATGACGTCATGCTCAGCATATAAAGCTGGAGGAGGAAGAAGGAAGGGGGGACATTGGAGTGATGGCGTTTGTCTTCCCAAGTCACCGTTACGCGTGATGGATCCCTGCTTTCCTGGAGATGGCTGAACACCTGCCTGCCCATGGGGAGCAGTGAATGAATTCCTTCTTTTGCTTTGCTTGCATGCATGGCTTTTGCTTTACCTATTAAACTGTCTTTATCTCAACCCATGATTTTTTCTCATTTTTACTCTTCTGATTGTCTCCCCCATCCCACCAGGGGGAAGCGAGTGAGCAGCTGTGTGATGTTTAGTTGCTGGCTGTTGTTAAACCACGACAAAAAGAAACATTATTTTCCTATCATAACTTCAGCAAATAATTGATGTTAAGAAATTCTGTGTAAACTGTCAATGGTTTTTCAGTGGACAGATATTACTGTAACATTTGGAGATGACAGTTTGCACTGGGAGAAGGATCATGAGAAATTCCTCTGCAATGATGTATGTCATCACTTCTCACTTAATCAATACAATTTATCATTTAAGACACTGATTCAGCATAGTTATGCTTTAGGGCATATAAACAGTCCCATTAACTTCAGTAGCTGTAGATGACAAAATCAGCTAATAATAATACCAGCATGCAACTCTCATGCCAACAGAGGAAGGACCAAGGAAGCAACTCAGCAGGTGTCATAAAATAAGAGGGTTTTATCCCAGTCCTGGGTGGAGCAGGAGGTTGCCCAAGGTACTTCCAGTTGCATATTAGTGCATGGTTCCTTTCCTTCCATACCTGACTATGCAACAGGTGCCCTGCTTCCAGTTCCATTTTTGGCCTCGGATCCTGCCCTTGTTCTGTGCCGAGTTTCTGTTCCTCATGCAGCACTGGATTTGATCTTGGTTCTCATCCCTTTTTTCAGCACCAACTTAATAACCAATGGGAAGTGGTGAACAAATTCCTCTTTGCTTTGCTTCTGCACACAGCGTTTGCTTTTCTTATTAAACCACCTTTGTCTCAATCCATGAGCTTTTCCATCTTATTTTCTTCTCCTGTCCTGTTGAGGAGGGGGAGTGACAGTGGGTTGGTGGTGAACTAGCAATCAGCCAAAATCAACCCACCACATCAACCTACAACAGTCTTGAGAACTTCAAAATATCTTTTAAACTATGAAAGGAGTTGAAATTTGTCAGTGTTTGTCAGTAAGACATTTTTAATGTTTAATGTTGGACATGAAAACTGCCTGAATCCCAGTGTTTAGTCATCCTATGCCTAAATCCTACAGCAGAATACAAGTTTTCCATAGTCTCCCCTGCAGGAGCCTGACTGGGTGGGAGCTTCTGGGGAGTGGCTGCCAGACCTACCCTTGCATGAAAGTTAAGGATGAATGCTGGCTGCAGCACTTTTTTCCAGTAATCTCATGGCTAAAAAGCAATAAACCTTATTTGATATGCTCTCAGGTGCCTGATTAATAGCAGAGAGTTGTACCCAGGTCTTTTTTATTCTGAGCTACTTGAGGGAAAATAGAGGAAAATCTTCCCCTGTCTTAAGTGGACGCTTATCTACTTTCTTTAAATAATACAAAGTGTACTGGACTGGGGAGATAGGAATTGTGATTGTTTCTGAAGGCTAATATAGTTTTTTTTTTTTCAAAATTAGAACCCTTTGGTTAAAGTTTCTGTCCCAGGCATAAGTCATTGTTCTTAAGTGTGAAACTCATCAGCATGATTTGTGACTGTGAAAGAGGCACTAACCAAAATGCTCACATTTGGAACATCCTCTCCACTGATTTGACAGAGAGTTTATGCACATATTTTATGAATACTGATTCACCAGACATCTGAAAAGGCATAAGTTAAGAGTGCAGTGTCAAACATATAGATGAACAATACCTCTATAATCACAAGTTATTTCATTACGAAAGGTTTTCCTAGCTCGATTATCAATTATAATGTAGAGAACTGTATGTCTCCATATATTTTAATGACATTGCAAACTCCAGAGGTAAAATCTTCTCTCCACACCTCTGACATACATTGTTGGATCTTCTCAGTTTGAAACTGCTTGTATAAAATGCGATGAAGTGGAAGGAAAGTATGGCAATATGAAATCCACGTTATTCTTTCTTGTGGTTATCATACTGTGACATCTCTATCTAAAGGATTTCTGGTGTTTTTTTTCTTTTCTCTGTTCTAATCTGAAATGCTATCAGCTTCCATTCTGTCCTGTAGACATACAGGTGAAGAATGAAGTGAGAAATTCACATGGAGGCATAAACTGAAAGAAAGACTATATTCCTTAGCTTGTTAAAAGCAAAGAAAAATATCCTTTCAGGTCACAGACTGTGTGACTAAGAATAATAAAGCTCATTTTCCTGATTCTAAGTCTGAATGTTCCTCATAAGTGTTGAGGTTTAAGGTCCTTTTTTGTAAGGGACTGGATGCTAGCTTTTCACTAACAAACCAATTCTTACAGTGCTAACAGTTTCCTCACATTTAACATGTGGAAAATACACTTTTTGCTGCATTTCTAGAAATTATTATCCTATTGGAGATATTCAACATATACTAAAATATCTTTTGGAATAAATAATCACATAAAAGTACTCCACAGGTTGGTTGTATGTTTATCCAGATATTTTACTGTACTTTCACAGAGCAGCTAAGGATATTTATCTTCATTTTCCAGAGGTAATGTAAAGAAAGAATTTTAGATGTTTGTATGATAATGTTTTTGCCAATATGGATGTCAACGTTTAAGAGATTAGGTCTTAAGTCTTCACCTCTTCCTCTCCTGCAATGGAGCTTTACAGCACCTCTGCCAAGATTAGATACCCATAAACAGATTTTCTGACAAAAAACTGCTGTCATCATTGTGATCTTTCAATTTCTTCTGTCTCAATACCTACAGACACTCACTCAAAATATACAAGATGATGTTTCAACACTCATTTTTGCATACGTGCATGGGCCATAGACGTTTATTAAGGGAAGCTCCAGATCTGACATAAAAAAGGTAACTGCAGGGCACCTAAGTGGATGTCATGGTTTAACTCCAGACAGCAACTAAGCAGCACACAGCCGCTTGCTCACTCCCCCGGAGTGGGATGGGGGAGAGAATTGGAAGAGTAAAGTAAGAAAACTCGTGGGTTGAGATAAAGACAGTTTAATAAAGTAAAGCAAAAGCCACGCATACAAGCAAAGCAAAGCAAGAAATTCATTCACTGCTTCCCATGGGCAGGCAGGTGTTCAGCCATCTCCAGGAAAGCAGGGCTCCATCACGCGTAACGGTTACTTGGGAAGACAAACAGCATCACTCCGAACGTCCCCCCCCTTCCTTCTTCTTCCCCAGCTTTATATACTGAGCATGACGTCATATGGTATGGAATAGCCCTTTGGTCAGTTTGGATCAACTATCCTGGCTGTGCCCTCTCCCAGCTTCTTCTGCACCTGGCAGAGCATGGGAAGCTGACAAGTCCTTGACTAGTACAGCAACAACTAAAACATCCCTGTGTTATCAACACTGTTTTCAGCATAAATCCAAAACATAGCCCCATACCAGCCACTGTAAAGAAAATTAACTCTGTCTATCTCAACTGAAACCAGGACAGTGGATCAGGGTAGCAGGAGGGGGCAGGGAGAGTGAGAATATGGGGCAACACAGGCAGGGTTTGATGGAGTCTCTATCAAACCTCCAAGTCTCCAGTTTTATGCTTAAAGGGAATAGGGGTGTGATGTTTTAGTCAACATATATAATTTATCATACACCACCAAATGAGTCTTCTTGATAGGGTTTAAACCTATCTGGACTTTCTATCAAAGATAGATGTCCACACTACCACTACTGTGCATAGAACCTAATCATGCAGACTTGTGTTAAATCTGCTCTGAATTGCTTAATGCATGCATCTTAAATGTATGTAAATGCTTATACATGTATGTTTATAGACTTACAAATGGTATTGTATAAAACTGCAATTAAATCCTGTTTCAGTAGTCTACGTTCTTTTTTAAATCTATCCTTTTGTTCAAGGAGCATGGATTTCCTCCCAGATCTTTCCTCCTGTAAGACCCTGATTAATAAGATGGTACTATCTACCTCTTTGATTTTTATCTCTCTCTTTCTACCCTGAGATGACCCTTTTGGCAAGCTGATACGACTAGTACTGTACCTTCTGCAGCACTATCAGTTCCCCTCTTTCCCCATCTGGCAATCAGGAACTTGCTCAGTAAAAATGTCACAGATAGTAGTAGTGGTCGTGATAGAATCTGTTGGTATTTTGTATGTGTTAAGTGCCTGCCTGGTTATAAAGAGTGCTTTAACAGGTAACAGGGTTTACACTGAAGGACAAGACCTTTACCTATTTTGACCTGCGGTAATTAAGCAATAACAAAATATTTTATAAAAAGGCAATAATATTGCCAAACATGGATTTTTAAAAGAGTCAAGAGACTGGATTAAAATTTCATCTTCTTAGGAAAAAACAACAAATAACATTACTGTCTATATTATGAACTTGCATGGATGGCATTTTTGTCAGAAAATCTGACTTTCAAATTTTGTTCTAAAAATGAAGTTTCAATATAAAGCTGTTGTCCAGACCTGTGTTTCAAGAAAAAAAAAAAAAGTGTTATCATGTGACTGTATAATCTGTCTAAATGTAATCTTTATCACATTTAAAACAACTTTACCAGCTGTTAGATATAAGGTAAAATTCATTTCACCTCATTTTGTATGTCTAAACGTTAGTTTAGTACTGTAGTCATCTTAAGTCTTCTTTCATGTCCTAGCAGAAAAAAACAGGCACCTCCAGAGGGCAATTAACATAATTTTTATTGCCCATCCTAACATGATATGAATTACCTTCTGGAGGTGGCTAACTGTATCTTACTGATTGCAAAAACAACACATGACATGAATCTGTTAGACATTGAACTGTTAGATGCCCAAGTCAAGATAGGTCAGCATATGAACTTTTATTTTTCAGGGTGAGATTTATCTATCTCCTGTGTCATTTTCAGGAAATCTAAGGGGGCCCTATAACCCTATACTGCTTACCTGCATCACATAATTTATGTATATGGAAAAAAACCCCACATTTGTTTCACCTGTACCTTAAGACTGGAGGGGAATGGGAAAAGAGGTTAAGGTAATAAAAGGTGAATTGATACAGTCCCTCCAATGAGCCAGGCAATGCAGCTACATGGACTACTAAAGAATTCTCAAACTAGCCATAGGATATAACCACTGTAGAAAGTAAAAAACAGCTTGAATTTTGAGTAGAGATGAGAAGCAAAATAAGAAATGTACTGTTTTAGGCAGGTACAATTTCATACTAAAGTTTTGCATCCATATATCTTGGAACACAGAAGCTAGGACTTAATTTCACTCATTTGTGGAGACCTGCCTGGTACCCACTTCAACAGGTTTCTAATTAAAATAAAAGCATAACACACCGGTCCTGTTATTTTTTATTTCAATTCAGTCATGTTAACCACCAGTCTAACTTAAAGCATTTTCGATTTAAGGAAAGGATAGATTGTGAATATGTTAAATTTATAAAGTGTGGCAGCCTGTATAGTTTCATAAATGGAATTGAAACATTGAAATTGACAAAAGGAAAATATGTAATGGCTTGGATGAAAGCTATGATCTGAATAGCTGAAGAGTATCCTAAATCCAGTTAATCATCTTTCAATGAGAGCTAACATCAGGGCAATAAAACCTCTCCACCACACCAATCAGTAATCTACATCATAAGACATGTAATTTTAAAAAGCAGTGTTATAAAACAGTTGCTATTAATTCTCAAAATAAAGTTACAGTTCCAAGCTGACTAAAAAATAAGATGTTCCTAAACCTAAGGCTAAAAGAAGAGGACTTGTAAATCAATGTGACAGAAAAATTCTGAGGACAATTAATTCATCTTCAGTGCCATCATGATTTATATGTATTCATGTTGTGTTTCCCTACTTATGAGTGACTCCCCTCACATGATATTTAACTGAATTCCTGTACTGTATTTATAAAATATCCAATATTTAGACTTTTCACAATATGTAATAAAAAAATTTTTAAATTAGGACTCAATATGAGTGATAAGTAATAATGAACCATCTACTGTATGTGTGTATATTAAGAAAGTAAGTAAGTGTGTACATGGCCATTATCTGTCCCTGAGGCCAACTGGCACAGACTAGACTGTGTTAAGACTTTTAAATTCTTTTACTCTCTAAAACATGTCAATCACATCCAAACTGTTGATTGGGAATGGTCCCCTAGCCATGTTGACTGCTGAATCACACCAAGAAATTGCTTTGGAAAGTGCAAGTTGCATGCACCACAAGCATCATTATATCAATTAACAGTATTGACAATCTAATTCTGGTCAAGAAATAGACAGTTTTTCAAAGAGGCTTCAGTTTGAAGTTTTCACAGACTTCAGTGTGTGTGTGTATTTTCACATTAATATCCTCTCAGATAATGAACACAAAATTAATTTATGTGCATGAATTCATGGAGTTATAGCTAATTGTTCACTTTATGCACAAATATAAAGTTAAAAAGAGCAAGTCTTTTTTACAACAGTTGAAATGTAAGCATGAACACAGCAACATAGGAAACCTAGTGCATTTTGCTGATAACTTGTAGCAAAAAGGCAGCTTTGTATTTTAGAACACTGTATTGTTAAGGCAGATTTGTCCCATGATGTGGATATGTGAATTGGTCGGGAAAAAAAAAACAAAACCCTGCAAAAATTACAGAAAGTATATGCTTATTCTCAGGGAAGTACATTATGGAGTTGTGTTGGATTCAGCTTCAGAGATAAAAACTGAATTCTTATCCCCAAAAAATGCAGAATTCTAAGGGAAGTGTAATTGAATGGAGAACAGGAGAGTAAAGGAGACAAACAGATTTTGTGGCAGATGGATAATTTAGGAACAAAGTTAGTTCTAATGTTATTACAAATCTTGCTAAATTTGCAGTCATGCAGTAGTGGAATGTTTGGCATGTGATGGTTTAATATTGGAAAAAGAAGCAGGGAAGAAAACAAAGGGATGTTGTGCTTTATGTCAATAACTTAACTAAATACATGGAGCTTTGCTATGGAATACACAACAGGCTGTTCAGCTGCTTTTGAGACTGTATTTGAGGAGGGACAGCCAGGGAGAATGTCATGGCAGGCACTGGATACTGACCTCCTGATCAAACAGTTGATGAAATGCTTCAACCCACATGAAGAAATCTCATGGTTGCAATACAAGGTTATCATGGAGGACTTCAACTCCCCAAACATCAGCTGGAAGGGCAACATGGTTGAATGCAAGCAAACAGGAGACTTCTGGAGTGTGTCAAGAACAATATTTTGATGCAGATGCTGTATGGACACAAGTTGGGAGGTCAGATATGTCAGATCTGCTACTTGTGAGTAAAAATGAGTGACGTGATTGGTCAACAGCAGCCTTCGCTCCAGGGACCATGAGATGATGTAATAAAATATCCTCAGGAAAATGAGGAAGAGAGCAAGCATAATAAAGACATGGGATTCAGAAGATCAGACTTTTGCTTGTTCAGGAAATTGATAGAAAGAATCCCTTGGATGCTGCCTTAAAGGGAAAAAGAAAAAAAAAACAACAAACCAAAACCCAAGAGTGCTGGTTATCTTCAAGGACAAACCCCTCAAAGCACAAGAATGGTCCATCCTGTTGTACTGAAGTCAAACCGGCTTGGCATAAGGCCAGCATGGATCAAAACTCCTGACTGAACTCATAAGAAATATATGGAAGGAGGAAACAGAGACTGCCTGCCAGGAGGAAAATAGAAATATTACATGAGATGCATGGATGGAATTAGGCAATTAGGGAAACTAAAGCTCAGCTGTAGTTGAAACTGGGGGATGTGAAAGGCAACAGGAAGGACTTCCATAAGTATATGGGCAACAACAAAGATGATGTAGGCTTGCTATTAGTGAGGCAAGTGACTTGCTGATGACGGAGAACTGAAAGGCAGAGATACTAATTTTCTCATTTGTGTCAGTTTGTACTTGCAATGTCTGCTGTCAGGCCTCCCATGTCTGACTAAATCAAGTACAACTTAACAGCAGAAAAATATCAAGTTAGGGATCATGTTAACAAACTGTATAAACATACAATAGGGACAGACTGAAGAGTGCTGAGAGACTTGGCAGGTGCCATTTCAAGGTCCCTCTCTGTCATTTTCAAAGGGTTGTACCTGTCAAAAGAGTTCCCTGTAGCCTAGAAAAAGACAATTATTATGCCCATCTTCTAAAATGGAAAGACAATCCAAGGTAATACAGACGTCCGTGAAGAAAATGCAGCAAATCCTTTTGGAAGCTATTTCCCAGCAAAAAGGTAGCTGAAAACAGCCAGTATGGATTCTCCAAGGGCAAATCATGCATGTTCAATGTGATTGTCTTCTACATTGAGTTAACTGGCTGGGCAAGTGCAGCGGGGTCACCTGTGGTATCCCTGTAGCATAACTGCAAATGGCCTAGAAAGGTGGAGAACATGGTAGGTAAGACTGAGGGCACTGACGAAAAACTTGCTCATAAGTAGTTGACAGTTCAAAAGCATCTTTCTGAGTGATGTTGCTTTGGGATTAATACTAGGGCTGATCCTGTTTGAGATCTTCATCAATGACTTAGACAGTGGGAAAGAATATACTTAGTGACTTTGCAGAAGAAAGCAAATTTGGGGAGTAATTAGTACACTGTCATTCAGAGGGACTTCTACAAGCTGGAGGAATGGGCTGACAGAAACTTCATGAGGTTCAACCGACACAAAGTCCTGTGCTTGGGATGCAATAACACCATGCCACAATGTAGACGGACTCTGACTGGATGGGGAGTCATTTTTTATGAAAGGATCTGGTGGTCCTGGTTGTCAACAAGTTGAACATGAGTCAGCAGCGAGCCTTTGTTTCAGTGAAGGCTAACCACTTACTGGTCTGTATTAGGAATAGCGTAGCCAGCAGGCAAAGTGAAGCAATTGCTCTCCTCTATCTGGCACTTCTGAGGCTGCTCCTGAAGTATTGTTTCAAGTTTGGGGGTCCCCAATATAGCAGAAAGATTGACAAACTGGAGCGAGTTTTAATAGAGGGTTGCTAAGATGATGAAGAGGCAGGAGGAACACATGAAATAAAGAAAGGCTGAGGAAGCTGGGTTTCTTCAACATGGAGAAGAGAAGGCTAAGAGACAACCTGTTTTCTGCATTTGCTATCTTTTGCCAGTTATAGAGAGGAGAGTGCCAGTCTTCTCAGAAGTGCAAAGTGAAAGGTTGAGAAGCAATGGTTAAAAGCTGCCATAAAGGAAATTCCAAATGTATATATAAATTCACAGTGAGGACAGTCAAACATTGGAACAGGTTCTCCAGAAAGGCTGGATAATCTCAATCTTTGGAGATATGAAAAACTCAGCTGTACAAGGTCCTGAACAACCTGACCTAACTTATAGCAGGAGGTGAGACCAGATGACCTTCCCACCTAAACTATCTCATGTTTATTGTAAAATATTTTGCTTAAAGTCTTTTAATACTTTAGAGAGAGAAAAAAAAAAGATGTAATTTCAGCAAAAACAAATTCTGAGCATTATTTATTTAATTTTCTTTTTTTCCTTTAATACTTTGTTTTGTGGCATACTTTTAATGACAACATAATATAACATGTTTTATCCTGTCACATAGGCTGCTATCCACGACTATCATTATTTGACATATGACACTTTAAGGGTTTGGGTTTTTTGGAGTTTTTTTTAGGAATTTTTAAAGTATATTGTTGCTGCATTGCTGCTTAAAATTCCTCTGAAAGAGAAATTGTGAGGTTTTTTTAGTTTCAAGGCACTATATGTGCCTAATGAAAAACATGATCTTGTTTAGGAGCAGCTCAAGAATTTGGAATCAATGCACTACAACGTGCATGTAAACCATTTTTAACAAAATTAGTTGCTTATAAATTAGACTTAGTTATTCTGTAAAAGATGGAAATAACAGCTGACAAGCCCATTTTATTATTGCTTATTATATACCTGCACCCCATCTCTTGCTCACTGTTGTCACTTAGCATTAGTATTCATAGCATGTTATCTTGAAAGCAGAGATAATAAAACAATACCACTGTGGTCTTCCCCATAGCAGAGCCCTGCAAGAGATCTGGCTTTCTGAGAGTCCTCAGTGATTTACAGTCAATCTTATTCTATTGCTTTTTTTCTCTACCTCCCTTAGGGTAACAACACTAAATAAAAAAGATGCTTTCAAATCATACAATGAAGTTAGAAACATGTCAATAACAGATTCACTTGGTGATTCTAGAAATCGTAACACAATACCTTTTTTACAAATAAATAAAGTACAAGAGAACTATCTGTCTGTCTAGTACACGTAGGAGTACTTGCTATTAAACACTTTAATATTTCCATAATACCTAATTAGTGGCTGTTGCTTCTTTTTCAGCCAGGGAACAAAAAACTCTTTGCCAAGGAAGAATTGGAACTCATTCTAATTTACTGATGAAGAAATTAAACTTCAGAGACCACATATGACTTCCCAATGTCCTTATGGCAGAAAGGAGGGCAAAGGAACAATTTAACTTTGCTTTTTTCCCTATACTTCCACTGCCTTACATGTCACAGTACAAGGGCTGAGGAAAACAACATAGGGGTAATCTTAGTACCAGTTCAGATATAAAAGACGGTGTCTCTACTGCAGCCTGCAGAGCAGAACACTGTTAGGATTTTCAATAGTAATGAAAGAGCCAAGATAGGCTAGCTCTTCTGATAGAGAGGCCTTCAGCACTATTTGTAATGTACCAGCTAGCTCTTCAGCTCTAGGTTTAGGATTTGGATAAGGTGGCCTTCTGTTGATCTGAGCTGGATGTGCAGTGCTGTGAGAAGCCCATCTTCTCCAAGCTTTAGGAAAATTCAGGACCTCCCAATACCTCAGTCAGAGTGATGGTCCTAGCATTGAAGGACATTTCCTTACCACCTAGAAAGTACAGATAGAAAGCAAATTTGGTCCTTGTCTCCTGTCTCACACATTGGTCTAAAAGGAAATACATTCTCTAAGAAAAGCAGTTCCAAGCATTTGGAATTTTCATTCAGTTTTCTAACATAGAATCTTTCTTATTCTCCATTCATAAAAAGCACCAGGGCTTCTTTGGAAAAATCAGGTTACAGTATTTGCTTGTAATTAACACAGATACTCAATGAAATATAAATATTTGGGATAGGGATACTGTATGAGTAGCATGATATCTACTACTTTTTGCAGTAGCTTTTGTGTCGTAACCAAACTCCTTTTATGTGTGTTTTGTTTTGTCCCCCACTTTATGCCTAAGGTGGATGAACAGCAAGTCTAGGACAGTCTGGAGTGTGGAATTCACTACACAGATGTGTTAGAAACACTTCACATATAGGCATTTTGTGGGTCTTGAGTACATACTCTTGCTCAGGAACTCCTGGGTAGATATGTGGATGCCATCTTTTTTTAAATGTGTAGCTTTTACATTTCAGGAATAACAGCCATTATCATCAGAATTCTTTAGCTTTGTCATGACAGAAAAAACAGAAAATGTATCAAGATCTGGCTCTGACTTTCTCAGTGAAAGAAGAATTAGCTAACACTTGTCTATAAGCATTTAGTTTTGTGCATATGATACTTAACTCAAAACTGATTAGATTATGTGTTCTGAAAAAATGTCCAAGTGATTTAGCTTTTATCAGTACACAAAAAAATTACAAATTTATCTAATTCCTGAAAATGTTCTTAATATTTGTACAAGAACTTGAATATAGAGAGATTTAAAATGATCTAAGAACCCGTTAATACTTTAATACAAATTTTGCACAAAAGGAATAGGGAACTCAATAGAGAGCATACATATATGTTACTGTGGTGTTTCAGTTGAAAAAATCCGCACTGAGACTATAAATGCTACTTCAGTTTTTGCATTCACCCCTAAATAACTATAGTACTTATCTCTGAATGACTGTGAATAGAACAGGTCACTCTGTACATTTGCATGAGGATGTCAGGTACATGACAGTGGGATAATGAAAAATGCAGAAATAGAACAGAAAATGTAGGAAGCTTCAGCTCATGAATCTTGCAATGAAATTAAAGAAAAAAAATCAAACGTGCTGAAAGACCTAGTGGCAAAATCATGTGCAAACTGTAAGAAAGATTTGTTTTGTGAATACTGATTATACTGACTATTGGAATCACTCTAATCTTTATTTCAAAACTCAGCTATGAATGGCAGTTCTTTTTCATCCTCTTCTATTAAAGAAAATAACCCACATATATATTTGAGTAGCATTAGCCCATTTGCCAGCTTAGGACATTAGCAAAAGCAAATACACAGTACTTGTACTCTCCTAAATGAGTATGAAAAATACTGCATCAAAACATAGCTTAAAAATTTTATTTAGAGAATTAATCAGGAGCATTATGGTTTTGATCGAAGAAACAGGAAGTGGCTTTACACACAGATACAAAGCTTCTTAAGAGTAAATAAGATCTCTGAAAATATTTTATTTTTGCATATATGAACTCTAGAATATTTTAATATTAAATGATAGATTCATTGAACAAAAATAACTTATGATATTTGTAAAATAAATAAAAAGAACCCAGTATTTTTGTGGATATTATTTCAAAACAATTAACCTAAGACAATTATAAACATCTTTTCAAAATTAACAGAGCTGCTCAGGCATAGCTATCTGTAAATGCCACATGGTGAATCTTCTGTGCTTGTATTTAAAGACAAATTATGTTTTCATGTTCAAAAATTGCATGGCCATTTTGGACTTTGTATAACCTATTGAATGCTTGAGGATTTTCATGTTCACTACTTTCAGATGTGAAAAAGCATTTTTTTCCTAAGTAAAACGTCTTTGTGCATATGTGTTTAGTCAAATTATTAGTAAATGGACAAATATGCTCTGTAGTATTGTTCCCACAGTTTTGTCTAATACAAAAGGGTGAAGTAATAATATATCAATAATTAAAACCCTTCTAAATTATTTTTTTGCTGTTGTTTAAAACATTTTTTTCCTGCTTTAGCGTTATTTTGTCTGCTCGTTAATAGATTAACCTTATCCAGTATAATTCTTGGAATCTGATGTCTTTAGATAAATTTTATTGGTCTGCAGAAAATCTGATACTTTTATTGGCTGTAGTCAAGATTGCATGCCACTGTAAGTATATATGACTGCATGCTTTCACCAAACAAGCTACTTCACTGCCAGATATGTGCCAAGTGTTTATAAAAGGATGACTAAAGGAAAGTTAAATCACCTACACATAATACAGATATGATTAACAGCTTCCAGACTTTGAGTTAAAGAAGATGTATTAAGGAGGCTTATTAAAAAGATTGAGGCCATTATGTCTAGATTTAATCAGCTGGACTTGGAAGATCTGCAATTTAGAGCAACTTTATCACTAATTATGTCCTGGATGATCAAGCCTAACAACAAAAGAAAAGATACTTATCAACTCATTGCCTCTAAGTGGCTCATAGAGATCAGAGAAACACGGGCAAAATGGTTATTTTATGAAGTTGTTCCAGCAAGACAGTGTTCCCGTTTGCTTCCAGGCTTTAGATCAATGACATGCTTGAAACAGAAAATAAGATACTAGAACAGAACAACTCTTTAAACAGAGAAAAAGGTAGGTGTCATTATGAGTCAAATAAAAACAAACTTTGCAGTTTCACAAGGCAGATCTTTTCTTCCACTCCTTTTCAGTCTCTGAATTTCTGACTAGTAGAAAGAGTCACTCAATCATCTTTGGGTACTTTGGATAGTTTCCTTCTTTTCATCGTTTCTAAGGCTTGGACCTTCCTTGATGCAGGAAAGTGCACTCTTCCCAGGAGGTTCCTAACCTCATCATGTGCCAAAAGATCACAGCTTGTTGTATCCCTTTTACTGCTTCTGTTGCTCTGCTCTCCAGAAAGTTTGTCCAACAGGACATGGACAGTTGTCCATAGTTAATTTTCTCTTGATCTAAAAATCAGAAACTGAAGCAATGAAAATATCTAGCGTTCTTCACTGCTGCCTAACCAGAAAGCATCCAATATTTAGTCCTTGTACCATAAACATCTCTGCTATCTGTCACACTTTCCGTCTTAGCCCTGAGACTCAACAACATTGTGTGATGCTGAGGATCTGTCCCTGATAGCAGCACAAACACTTGGACATTTTTCTAGTGGCAGAGGGTTGTTAGGCTTTTGTCCACCCTTCTTGGACCAAAATTCCTCTAAGGGCTTAAGACTGAAATTGAGAGAAGGCTGGAGCAGAATTGCCAGACCAACAGTAAGGAGAACTCTGGCCCACAGGCTCTCACCTTGCTTCAGATAATACATGGAAAGTTTCCAGGATACTGCAGTTTCAGATGCTTTAATATGCTGCTTTGCCTTAAAGTTTGGGATCATCCAGGCAAGTATAGCTCATGCCACTTTATCGTCGTCATCTTCTCCTACGCCAGGAAGATAGCTGCTACAGACACCACCACTCACAGCTTAGGCTTAAGCTAGATAAGTGGCATATTATGTGACAAAAGCTGGGTCAGAGGATTTCTCTGCCTCCCCTCCAGCACATGAGAGAGTAGTTGGAGCACCTACAGAATCCACATATATATTTGGAGGGAATATTCTGGTAAATTAAAAGGGAACAAATATGGGTCTGGGAGTGGTGAGGACACAAACAAAATGGTAAGAAGCCAAATTTTAGCTCATATATTCTCACACACTTTTTGTGGTACTTCTTTTGCTCTATCCCTTATTGAACATATTACATAAAATTTGCCTTCTTAATTCAAAGACAGTTAATGTCTTAAAATGAACCTGGATGAGTCTGTAGATATGCCCTAGGATAGTTTGGAGAAACAGAATTAATTATATGATGGGTTTGAAGGAACCACCTTGCTTAATATATGTTAAAAATCTGTCAACAAAAACTTCAGTAAATTTCTATTTAAATGGTGAAGGCAAGACATGCTTTGTTAGAATATTTTCTTATCTGTTGTGGCTACTCAGGAGCCAATGCATTTACACTAAAGTCATCTGGAGTTTCTGGCTGACTGGGACATGTTTTCCTTTCCTCCTCTGCACCAGTTTTTGGTAGGATGATAAATAATGGAGTATTGCTCTGGCACCTCATAGCCATAGCACCAAAAATTGCAGGAAAACAAACAGTCTGAAATAAAAGTATAAAAACATGAAAACTGAAGAACACAATGGTATTGAAAATTTTATTCTGAATCACAGACAATTACTAGGACAAGGAATAAAACTCAGATTTCCACATGCTTAGTAAGTGCAGCAATTATATTATCTTCCTTTATTCAGGAAAGAACATAGTCCTGAAAAATGTAGGCCATCATACTAAATGGCTCACACGACCTGATTTTCCCTTCCTTTTGTCGATCCCAGAGAAGTGACAAGCTGCATAGCAAGTTTAATTATTTTCATAGTAAGAATTTTCAGTATCAATACAAAAAAGCATGTCTAGAGTATGTGTCTAGATACTGACAGACTTGCTATGCTGTATCTCAGCAAAATATTTGTATGGGTTAATCCGTATGAACTTGGTTAGGCAAAGCACACAAATGCCACCCTTTACTTAGCATTCCTACAAATGTCATATTCCTCAAAATAATTAAAATATTTATTTCAGAAACTAAGAACAAGTGAAGTTATATCAGGCTGAATAACAAAGCTGGAAAAGAACAGGGAGTGAACAGGGAGTTCTAACATTAAAAAGAAAATCAGAGCTTTATTTAAAATTGATTTAGAATGAAAAGCATAAGGACGTCATATAAAAGCCAATGACTATTTTTACTTAAAAAATAAAGATGGGGAAAAAAGACATTAACTCCAGAGTGCCATTTGCCTAGTGATTACACTTGTGAGATTACCCTGAAAAATACTGTTATGGCTTTTGGGAGGAGACACTGCTCATTAGCAAAAATATAAATATAAATGCAAATGGAAGGCTTCTATTGACCTGCATAGAGACACATTGTGAATTTAATTTAAACATGTATGTTTATAATGTTTTGCTTTTCCTGTTGCTAGAGACTATAGGAAGATACTTTGGCTTTCAGTGTCACACTTTCAGCAAGAAATTTTGTTTAGAAGCTGCAATTAAATAATTCAGAAATAATTAATTCAGAAGACAACCTATTAAATTATAACCCTCCCCACTGGTTAACTTGGTGCCAAAATGTATTGTTTAATTTATCATTCTTAGTATTTTTAGAAGGCCTCAAGGCAGGGAATGAAGCAATAATAAATAGGGAATAGTGGATAATTAGAGAAGGAAATGTGGAACAAAATTACTAAGGGCTTTAGGTGAAGTTCATTATTACTATTTAATAGTGCCCAAGAGCATTTGATCAAATTATGGATCATGTTTAAAAGTGGGCTGAGAGAAATCCTGGTGGAGGAGAGTTTTCTCACTACTACTTTAAGAATTTTGCAGTAAGTTTTACAGAATTTTAACAAGCAGTAAAAAAGCAAAGCATATTGACCAAACCTTCTACTTTATCACATACGGTGCTCTAGTGAGAGTTGAAGACAGAGTTTCTTCCTTCTCTCAGATATTGTTCAAGCTGAGACTATTACATGATTAAGCAGTAAAGCACTTCAAGCATGAGTGATAAGGTGACATATTGTAAGTGCAACCCCTAGGGCTTTTAAGCACAAGGTGACGCTGATATTTTTAACTCTTCGGGATTTTTGCTTTTTAACCTCATCTTAAAAGAATGCCATTTTTAACATGGATCTTTCAAGTTGACCTGAACTTTCAGTAAGGTTTTGGGTTTTTTCAATTCATTCAATAATTTTCTTTATGCATGTATGTTATTTCTTTTAACGATAGTAGCAAAAAAAACAAACCTGAAAGTATTTTTGAACACAAATACATGTGCAAAAATACAAACCTCACTTTTTCATCATGTTAAAAATTGAGAGCCTTTCTGTCTTGTTTTCAGTTGGAAGACTGAAAAAAATTAGATCCATGGCACACAGCAAATAAGAGCATTTAATTTAAAGAGTAAGAAAGACAGTGTTTAATGTATAGAGTATTCTTTTCTATTTAAATATGTTTTCTGAAAGTCTGTACCACAGAAATATAAAAACAAATAGTTTAAATTTTTTTAAATGTTAATTTTTTCCTATGTTTTTCTATGATTTAAAAAAAAAAGAAAGAGTAAAAAAAAAAAGATAAAAACCGTGATCAGTGTTCCACAGTAACAGAATGGGGGAGTAGGAAATTTAATTATTTCTGAAAATTTCCCTTCCAGGGGAACAGCTACATTTTCAGATATATATTCTGACTCAAAGTAAAATGATGTGTGTTAAATATGAGGAATTTTGTGGGATGGAAATTTCAATTACTCAACAGTTCTGATCATTAGAAAACTGAGATCTCCCTCTTTAGACATTTGATTCCATAGACAAAGAAAGAGGACTTTGGGCATTATGTCACCTTTTTTCTCATAGACTTTGTTAAACAGCAAAAGAGTCAAGTTGATTTACCTTTGAACGAGTTTGTATTACTGGTCAGGTTGTTTGATGTGTTTCATCTGTTGTTCTGGAAGTTTGTTAAACCACTGGCACAATTTAATAAATACTTCTAGTGGTAACAGTACTAGCAGTAATAGTAAGAATAAATCACTATTCCCAATGCACAAATCACTCTATTACTTTAAACAGAGAAGCAGGGTGTTTACTACTGCTGTCAAATATGGAAATGATTAAAAATTAATACTGATCTGTATCCAAAAATGTGATTTAGGTACACAGTTTGAGGTAGCATGAAAAGGTAGTAGAAAGCACCAGCAGATTTTCACTCTGATTTACATGACGGGGGACAGAAAGCCTTTAGAACTGGGAGACTCAGAATGTCAAAAAAAGAGAAGACTAGTTGTCAGCCAGGGGAAAGAAGTCAATTGTTTGGATAGATTTTGCACCTAGGTTCTACGGCAATGATTACTGAGCACTCTTTGAACTAATCCACGGTATGCAGAAAGAGGATGGAGGAGTTTTCCTTGAGACGATATCCGTGGTGCAGAGAATATAATCTCATTTATGGATCCCAGACAGACAGGCTACAGCTCAGTCAGCTGTCATAGTCTGTCTTCTGTGACTTGGACCTCCTCTCTCTGATGTATTCTCTGATTTCAGAGGCAGTTTCTGAGCTGCCTGTTGTATTCTGTAATGATATTCACATCCATAACCTTGAAAATAAATTATTTACTTTGAAGGTTGGCTATGTTAACATGTATCTAAATCCCTCTACTACACTTCCTACTGCATGTGTGCAGGTACTTGATGTCTGACTCAACACACATGGAAACTGTATTTCTTAGACACTTTTATTTCAAAATCATACTGTGGTGGGTTGACCCTGGCTGAATGCCCGGTGCTCACCAAAGCCATGCTATCACTCCCCCTCCTCAGCTGGACAGGGGACAGAAAATATAATGAAAGGCTTATGGGTTGAGATAAGGACAGAGAGCTATCATTCACCAATTCATGGGCAAAACAGACTCGACTTGGGGAAATTAGTTTAATTTATTGCCAATCAAATCAGAGTAGGGTAATGAGAAAATAAAAACTAAATCTTAAAAACACCTTCCCCTCATCCCTCCCTTCTTCCCAGGCTTAACTTTACTCCTGATTTTTTCCACCTCCTCACACATCGAGTGGCACAGGGGGACGGGGAATGGGGGTTGCGGTCAGTTCATCACACGCTGTCTCTGCCACTCCTTCCTCCTCAGGGGAAGGACTCCTCACACTCTTCCCCTGCTGCAGTGTGGGTCTCTCCCATGGGAGACAGTACTCCATGAACTTCTCCAATGTGAGTCCTTCCCACAGGCTGCAGTTCTTCCCGAACTGCTCCAGCGTGGGTCCTTTCCATGGGGTGCAGTCCTTCTGGAAAGGACTGCTCCAGCATGGGTCCACCACAGGGTCACAAGTCCTGCCAGAAAACCTGCTCCAGCATGGGCTCCTCTCGCTCCATGGGTCCACAGATCTTGTCAGGAGCCTGTTCCAGCACGGGCTTCCCATGGGGTCACAGCCTTCTTCAGGCGCATCCACCTGGTCCAGCGTGGGGTCCTCCATGGGCTGCAGGTGGATATCTGCTCCACTGTTAACCTCCATGGGCTGCAGGGGGACAGCCTGCCTCACCATGGTCTTCACCATGGGTTGCAGGATAATCTCTGCTCCAGCGCCTGGAGCACCTCCTCTCCTTCCTTCTTCACTGACCTTGGTGTCTGCAGAGTTGTTTCTCTCACTCCCCTCTCCAGCTGCAGTTGCACCTTTTTTTTTCCCCTTCCTAAATATGTTATCCCAGAGGCACTACCACTGTCACTGATTGCCTCAACCTTGGCCAGCAGCGGGTCTGCCAGAGCTGGCTGGCATTGGCTCTGTTGGACATCGGGGAAGCCACACCTGTAGCCCCCCCGGTACCAAAACCTTGCCATGCAAACCCAATACACATGCTCTTTCTAAATGAAAAATTGAAGAAAATAGCTAAGCAGATATCTCTGAGTGCTACAAGGAAAAGATCAGATGAGTCAAAAACCCATAAAAACCGTCAATACACATTTTAACTCATTGGACTGCTTTATTTTGGTCTTTTTCATTCACTCGACAAATTGCTCTGACACCCATCTGTAATAATAGAGAGCTCCAAATGTGCTCAAAGAAATTTTCCTTGTTGTCTTGGGAGGAAAATCAGGCTTCCGTGTGAAGTGTAGCTGAGGTCATCACTGCAGTTTAAATAATGCTTTATCGATAATGTAGAAGTTGATTTTGACAGTTTTTTTCTATTTCTTTTTATTTTTTCTCCAGTGTTCTTTCTTTTGAAAATTTGTGCAGAGAAATTATATTTACCTCACTGTGATAATAGTGGAGATAACATTTCTTAAGGGATTAATTATTACTTCTTGATGCTAATTTATTCTTCCTGAAAGTTTCTCAACTTATGATTTTTCCTGTGCTAATTTTGTTTATATTCTCTAATCTTCCTTTAGTGTTACTACTCAGATCATCCTTTACTTGTCTTTCTTTATTTAGCACATAATTTGTCATTAAATCTTATTATTCTTCCACTATCAAATTCACTTGTGTGTTCTTCTGTAGTCATTGACAATGTTCAGCTAGAAATTTAAGCTGTCAGGTCAATGGCTCATTTTTTAAGAGTTTAGTGAACTCCATAACAGATTAAGAAATACTACCACTACTATTTTGCATTTATAACATCTTTGAAATGAAGATTACAAAGGTGTTTATGATCATAAATTAAGCTTCACAATGACCTTGAAAACCTGAAATACAAATGCCTGTTCTTTTACACTTTGCAGCATAAAGTTCATTAAACTGAGACAGTAAAAAAAAAGAACTATGTTTTGTAATGGTTAAGTGAATATTCTAATATTTTTCTGAAGAAAAAGTCACTGCTACTTTTAGAAATCAAGATGACTTTAAATATGAATTATTAATTGAAAGTTACAGACAGTCACTTTTAGATATAATTTACATTATACATCTCAGGATATGTAACTGTTACAGTCTGCTTAATAATTAGGTCAATAGAAAGACAGTGCCTTCCAGACAGGTATAGGTTTGGGTCAGCCTGTGAGGCAATTCATCAAACTTGGTATAGTGCCTCCCAGGAAAGTAACTCTTCGCTTTGGTCTGGAAGAGAAGCCTGAACGCCGAGATGTCTCCCAGGCAGAAAATTAAATGGGTCAGCCTTGGAGGCAGCCCAGATAGGTGACTATTCAGCTTTCCTTGAAAACAGATTAACATGCTAAGGTAATTTCTGACTACATAACTATTGACTCCTGCTAGATGACAAGCCATTATTCATGGAGTTCCTTCCATTTGAAGGGCTGCTTTTTGCGGCTTATCTTAAAAATAGATTATGAGCCGATAGCCTTTGATTCTAGTAATATAGTCCTGTTTGTGAACATGAATGTATGTTTTACCAGAACATAAAAAATCATTGACTCTTTTGGCTATATCTTTGCTAGGGATACTAAAAGAAGTTCACTCATAATTGGTGGTGTAGAAACTGAGACAACTTGTTGATATATAAGAAAGATACAAAGTTTCAAACAGGGAGGCTTATATACACATCTGCTTGTATATAAGCCTCCCGCAGGTTTGAAAGTCTAGTGAGCATATGCTTACCTAGAGTACATATGTTCCTGACCTGGAAGAGAATGTCAAGAGCTTTGGATGTTTAAACTGGCTTTTTATTCATGCCCATCTGAAAAGTGAAGATACTGTATTATTTGAAGAAAATACACTGAAAAAAAAAAATTGTTAAAGTAGTAAAGCAACCCAGACCCTATAAAATAGAAAACACAGACATAAGAGACTTGACCAAACAGAATAGGAAGCCTGGGAGGAGAGTAGCAGACTAGTAGACAACAAGGTTCTTTATCCTGTTTCCTCTCAGCTGTTCCTTTTCTTTTCTCATAAGCTCTTGTCTGTTCTGCATTGTGGCTGTAAGCTTATAAATGGAAGCATGGTATTATTTGAGGAGAAGGAGCCAAGTGGAGAATAGAGGGCATCCAATAAATTGGAAATTCTGACAGATCTTGCTGCGTGCCAAATGGAATGTGCGTAAGTTAGCAACGCTGAAGCAATTCTGGCAGTAGAGAAGAAATTTGGCAGAGATGATTCAGAGGAAGGGCAGTTTTGTATGGGAAGGCCAAGAGAGACCATGTAGACAATGGGGCACTTAATGGTGAGCTGCAAGATATAGAAGGTGGTTAGAGAAAGTGGAAACTTTGTTTTGGGATTAACTAGGGAGGTGCGTATACTTACTTCCTGTGTAATGTGTGTCAAAACAAAATATTTTATACTGAAATCCAGTGCTCTGAGACATGTGCTACGATACTTTATAGTGTTACAGTCCAGATTTTAAAAGGGACGCTAGAAAAATAGATGATCGAGAAAACCTACCACAACCACAAAAAATAAAAGTGAACATTAAAGGCTATGGTGGGTGAATATCTTAAGGCACACAGCTTACTGTAATGTCTGTTTGCATTTTATACAGTGAATGTTTAATGTAAATGCTTGAGCTCTACCTGCAATAGATGACAGCTCCCTTTTCAAGTGGATGCTTTCATTACTGGTTAATATGATGTTACATATATTTTGTTCTTTGTGTGGTCCCATAAATCTCAAAACCAATCCACAGGAGGAATACAGAGCAACTCTTTTGCTCCACTTTAAACCCTAGCTTTTCCTATTGTCAGTGTTATATTACCAATAATGTGTAAAATGGAAGTTTGGATACCTGATTGCTGGTCTCATTTCATGGCTCAGCATATTAAGTCTAGGTTGTTTCACCAAAAAGGATGAATGTAGCACAGCCATGATTGTGTGTGTTATTAGGAAAGAGTGAATCTCCTTGGGTGGTATTAAACTCACTGTAGAGGTCTAAAGTTTACTGTCAAAGTCACCGTCAGCTGCCCTTTTATAGTCAAAGTGGAGAAATAGGCACCACCAGAGTGCCATTCATCAGATGTATTTCAAATTCTATTTTAGAGTGAGATGAACCACACCTTGGAAGGGCCTTGAATTTCTTAAATGACTGAAGATTTACTGGCTGACTGAAAGTCAAATGCCAGAGGCTTTTTTAGTGGGTGAAGAGTTTTCTCTTTTTTGGGTTTTTTTTCCAAAACATTCTTGGAAGTCTTAAAATCTTCTGAGAAGATACTAATCTATAGTAACTGTTATTAAAAAATGCCAAAAGTGACTGAAGCTGCAACTTTTCAGCACCGTAAGACGTAGTTCATACTTCACATATTTTTGCCTATTCATCCAGCAGATCCACTCCCTGAGTTCTATTGTCTTAAAACCTTGGCTGTCATAGCAATGGAATGGGGAAGGTTTGGTACTCAGTTACACTGTGGATTAACTTGTAACACATTTTAACCTGAGCAGGTAAATGAATTAATCAATAACAAGTAAGGCTGTTGTCATGGCTATAGAATGTAATGATAACTACTTTCTTTTTGGGGCAAAATTTAGAATATGGAGTGAGTTGTGTGATGCTTGCAGGCAAAATCCATTCTGTATTTTATTTTGATGTGTTTTGAATTGGATTATTTTCTGTGGTTCATTTAGCTTCAAATAGAAATTAAATTATTTCATTTTAAAGAATCTGACATTATGGAACACCTGATGTGCCTTTTACTGACAGGAGTTATGTAGTTTTGTGTTTCTCTTAAAGCTTTTGGGTACAACTGTCCTTGCTCTGACTGTGAGAGAGAAAAGGGTTTTTCTAAACATCTTGTTTCATTAAATGAGGATCAGGCAAAATGTGAATGTTTGATTTTTCTTGGCCAAGAGATTTCTAAATTCCAAGTATCTCCTGGAATTGTCACTGGTTTCTGCAAAGTGTTAGCTCCATAAACACACCCTGTCTCTGTGAGGTTTCAAAATTTATTGGGTAAAGACTAAAATGACAATTTTCAGCAAATAAGGCATAATATCTACATTTCCTCTCTACTCGTCAAAGTCACAGAAAGAATTATTATTGCTTCAAGCACAATTACTCCCAGTTTTGCTGGTGGCGTTTTGCTTCCTGTATTGATTCTGACACATGGTCTTCCTTGAAGATACAATAACGAGTACAATACATGGATGGCACTACAGCCTCCTGCTCTGCTCTGTTTATTAAATTCACATTATCTAATGTCTGCAGGTAATAAAGAAGTAGATAAACCTATTAATCAATAGAATTAAATTGGAAAGTAGAGGTTCTGTGGGCACGCATATCCTTACCACTACCGACAGACTTCCTTGATAAGTAGGCACTCAGCACAAATCTGTGAGCCATTTATACTTTGTATTGGCATGCCATTACAATCGTGTTTAACTATTTCAGTGTTGTGAAATTTATCTCTGGGTTATCCATGTTTCTGCTGTGTTTCCACTAAAGTACTAACCTTCCTTTGACAGCGTTGGCACTACAAAGAATGCTTCTGAGTTCTGTTGAAGCATTAACAGGAACATGAATGTCAATGAATAAAGTGCTATGGAAACAGTAATAAAAGCAGCAACAACAGGAAAAAAAAGTCTTCCATTACTAGCTGTTGCCATTCTCAGCAAAAAAAACTGCTACAGATGAAGCTGCTAAGTACTTTGCCTCCACATTGAAGCTTTGAGTTGGAAGCAGTTTAAAAAGACTTTCAGGCAGCTGTATCAAGAGACAAAATGCCACACATATAAGTCTTGGTGGTCTGTTCTCAGAGTTTCTCTTAACAAGTCATTACTGTTTTCTAATGCACTTGCTTTGTTTTCTGGATCATCCTTCTCTTCCTCCAGTTTCTGTACTTTTTCCACTAAAATCTCGTATGCAAAGGTATAACCCCTCACTAAGGCTGTACATTTTTCCTTGTTCTCCTTATCTGGGTTTAACGCTTCCTGAAATTGGTTTCCCAATACCCCAGGATTCTCTACCCTCACCTTCCAATAAGGGCATACATTTGGGTTAAAGATCATGTTAAGAAATGCTGTTCATCCTCCCATCCAGGGACCAGAGGTTCTTCTTTCTTGCTCCCCTTCCCAGAGCTATCTGTGATTCATGTAATCATTACCGCACTTCTGACACCAATGAACAGTGCAGAGACTTAGATACCAAGACATTTTAACCATAGATAAATGCACACTTTTAAGAGTTATGTGTCCTCCCTGTCCTGCAGGAGGTATGGCACAGTCTGGGAGAAATGTTGGGCAGATCATGAGGTCCCTGCCATGCAGTGTGTGGTCCTGGAGCTGGGCCATGGGGTCCCCAGGCTTCTTGCTCCATTCTCTGTCTGGATACCTTCATTGGTAGGGTCAGGTAGAGAAAACATGATTCCTGATCAACCCATTCAAGTTCCTGTGGTGCTTAACACATGGCTGTTGCCATTACTGGTGCTTAAAATCTGCCCCTGGAAGGTTCTCCATGTGTTTGCGGCTTTCTGAGAGATTGACGGGTTGTTCACGTTGGAGGTGCTCCTCCATTCTTAAAACTAGGCTACTTCCTTTTTCTAAAGTTCTTTTGCTAACTAGAGAACTAAAGTTTATTTGCTAGCACTATAGTCAACCAGGCCCAACCATGCCAGCTGCTACAACCTCATCCAGAAAAACTGAGGTTACAATATAAGCTTTTGAAAATACTACGTTTTCAACAGAAAGTGTTTTCCCATATTCCTTTGCAAGTTATTGTAATGTTTTATTTATCTTACGGTTAAATAACTGGAACTACAACTCTTGAATTAAGAATTTCTTAACTTCTGTTTTCAATCTTTGAATTTATTCCATCTTTTATTTCTGCTGAATTCATCACCCATCACTGCCATAGGTATCTTCTTCAACTTCTAAAACCTACTTCTGTATAAGCTGAATATTTTCTTACATTTCTCACTATAAGAAATTTTTTAGAAGACTAAAATCTCTTTTGTTCTTTTCTAGGTACCGTCTAGGAAAACTGGACTGAAGCAGAACAGGTGCCTTCATTAGTGTCAAAGTTCCACCTTGATTAGTTTCAAGAAACAAGAAGACTTTCGGAATTGTATGAAGAGATTTAATGGAGTGGAAGCTACACAGAGGTGATTACAAAGTAATATACACAATTACATTTTGGTTTTTTTTTTCTTTTACGCTATTTATTGAATAGAAAATCTGAAGTAGGACTATGAACCATTTAACGGTTAGATTCATGGAATATTCAAAAAGGAAACAGACTGCCAGGAACCAGATGAGGCCCATTTACTTTAGTCACTTCTTTGAGGAACAATAATTAGAGAAAGAGCTATTTAGATCTTAAACAAACTTAGACTTCAAACCATGATTTAGCCCAGCTATGTGTACACTGCCCTCAGCAAAAAATGTTTCTTTTGTCTGCATAAGGAAATAGGGTAAATGCAACCCTAACTTTAATTTAAATATGGACAAAATAGATTTGTATATAAGTGCCCTAGCAGACTTGTCAGCTCTGTCAGGACCCAGAGGTCTAGACCTGCAGTATTCAGCCTTTTAAGTATCACTGTGGGTAATAACCCAACCCAAGTATTGTGAGCCAAGCAACTTGTGTTTTTGAGATACTTCTGTAACAGTTAATCTAATAGGACATGGCATGGACCTGAGCACTGGCATGCAGTCACCTATACTGCAAAATTGTTAGCACAGTCCCTAGCATGTCATTTTTAAGACTGGCTAACTTTCTCCCAGACAAAGCCTGAGCCAAGGATCATTCTGTATAGCAGTTTGAACACAGCTGGTCTATTTAGGACAGTAAGAGAGCTTAGCTGTAACGAAAACTGCTATGCTGTGCCAATTAGCCTGAGGTCCAAAGAGTCCCTGGACTATCTTATTTATTAACATAGAAAGAGTCTTAATGGTGGAGTTTGCAGTTGTATTTTTCTACAAACTGTTTTCAGCGACAGATCCTTCTCTCTTTTTCTCTTCTGGAATAATTATAATTATTTACAACTTTTATTAAAACTATCATGAGGCAAATCCTACACTTCTCACTGGGCCTTACCTGCTATTTGATTTTAGCAGTATACACGGCTATGTTTGTCTTCTCAGAATTATGTCCTTATTAAGAAATTAGAAACCTAACTTCCCTGTCCTTGTTGAGGGATCTATAACAGAACTGATTTCTACTCAAATAAGAATTACACTAAAGAAATGAAGACTAACACATGATCAAATAGCAAAAAAGACCCACATAAACAAACTAAACAAAACAGCAACCCCCCCAAACTTCCCTGAATTCTTACAATTAAAGTTCCATTGTACTGAATTTCATCACAGAGTCATGACATTTTACAATTCAGTGTAGAATAAGTTCAATTAATTGACAAAGTTTATTTGCTAAGGACTTCACAAATAGAAATAAATTAAACAAGAAAAAAATTGTTTGTTTGAATCTGAATAACATAATTAAATGATATGATATTTAAATTCTTCTTTCATGAGTATCAGCAAAAGGAAAACAATTCAACCTGTAATCTAAACACTACAAGACAGTGTATAACCTGCTTTTCTTTATCTTTCTTCTTATTCCTCTTCCACTTCCTCAACCTCTTTCTTTCTTTCTTTCTTTCCTTCTTTCTTTTCTTTCTTTCTTTTCTTTCTTTCTTTCTTTTTCTTTCTTTCTCTATCTGCCTTTTGTAATTTCTCTTTCTCTTCTTCTTTCTTTCTCTCTCTCCTTTCTCTTTTTTGTCTTTCTTTCCTTCTTTCCTTCCCTTTCTCTTTCTCTTTCATTTTTACGCTCTCTTTCTCTCTCTTTCTCTCTCTCTCTTTCTTTCTCTCAGTGTCTTCTTCCTTTCTTATCCTGACCCTCTGCATCTCTGCCCTTCTGCAACCTGGTGGTCCTTTTCATTATTTTGAAGCTAAAAAATATGCATTATTTCTCCCAGCAGTTTCTGCAATACAGTCATTTTCATTTTCTACCTCTACAAAAGACAGATCTGTTCTCTGTGACCAGATGAAAATGGTCTTGGGAGCCAACCTTATGTATGTGAATAGAAAGGTGAATGTTATTGCAAGGGTGCATATAGTTTCACTTAAAACCTGCATAAGAATTGGGTATTGTTCTACAGTGGCTTTCTCCTGACCTGCAGATATTGAGGTAGATTGTTGGTGAGCTATACACTAATGAATTTCAGAGTGCCAATTACTGATTTGTTAATTTCTCCCTTAATGACGAGAAAATGTGTCCCAGGTGAGGATTTTGCATGTTAACACACGACAAACCTAGTCATGTATTTTGTTACTGAACATTGTTTCCAGTATTGTTACTGAACATTGTTTCCAGTAAAGTACTTACTCTCAAAATATGCTATTAAATGTTAAATTACCACCAAGCTGGAGTTTCTTATTTTAGAATTGTTGGATGTTTTTGTATTAAAAATATAAAACTATCTCTCTGGGGGAAATACAGATCATTTTCCTAAAGGAACGTTAATTAATTTACTTAGATTTCATATCCACTCTTTTACTCTGGGAAGCCTTGACATAACTTAAAATGCAAATATTAAAAATTCCCTTTATCAGGGTGGAATTACAGACTTTTCAAAGTGTGTTACATTTCTATAACCCCCAAAAGACAAACCATAAAAATCAGAATGGAAACAGTTGTCATTTTGAAACAGATTAAAATCCTCTTCTTTCTTCAAACACTACAAAGATATATTGAGTTTTAGAAATTCACCCTAAAAACACTTAAAATGAACTACCTACTATGAAGAAGGGAAAGAAAATAATATAGGGAGAAATAATGCCTGAATTTCCTACAGTAGTATCATATACAGAGATTGGATGCTGCATTTGTGTTCAACAGTGTCCCACTGATGGAAATTCAAGTGTTCTCAGCCTGGTCTGTCCTCAACACTGGAATGTGTAGAAGTGCAACAAGAATATGGTAAGAGAATAATTTAATTTCTGCACATGAGAATAAGTTGGTTAGGTTTTTGGAATTACAAATCTAGAATTTCTTTTCTTTAGGGGGAATTAATTTCAACTGACTTACTGTATCTAAAAATCACAATTCTGAGGCAATCACTTCCCTTTGTAATCAATAACGAGAAACAGGCACATCTAGAGAGTGATTTATCTACCTTATCTCACAAATCAGTCTTAGAGTGGGAAGGATCAACCCTCAAGATAATTGTTTGCTTGCAGTGAAAAAAGGAAAGTTTATTTGGACTTAGTTGTTTAAATTAGAGTCAAAGGCACCTGTGGATTACATCAGTGACCATGAGGCCTGAATGCACACAGTCATGGCTTCTGTATGAAAGGTACAAATGTTTCCTACCTTCACTCATCAGTTCAAAAATAGTTTCCCTAAAGTATCATATCAATTCACAGGATATAAAAAAAAATTACTGCCTGCTAATCTCAAGCTTTCAGATTAATGTTTTTGCTTCTCCAGTTCAAAAAAATTATATTTCAGGTGAAAATAAATTGCTTTCTTTGGTACCTAAATTACTAGACATCTAAATTATTAAAAAGGATATATTCCTATGAAAGCAGGCACTACCTGTGTATCTTCTTAAATCCCACATCTTTTTACCAGTTTCAACTGACTGACCAAACAGTCTTCAAGGATGACTGGCAGAAATAACACCAGTGATTATCCCACCAAGCTTAAATTTAACAAGTGGTTGGAATAGACTGTGAGGATGTGTTTGATAGAGCTTTACTTAAAGATTTATAGAAAAGCTGATACACATACAAGAGGAATATGCAGCTGTTTAAAAAAATTCAATAGTATGGAAAGATGAATATATGTATGGAAATATTTGTGTTCTTAAGTATAAGAATGGACACCTTTGGAAGGTTTGAAGATATAGAGAATGATTTTGTACTGTCTTATGCTTTGTATGATTTAACACTTTGCATGGTTTGACATTTTGCACAGTTTAACACTGCACAGTCATTTATGCCATAGCAAAAAGGACTTAAAATAACACCAGCTATTGTAGCATTCATAGTGTTACCTGAAACAAGCTGAAATTATCTGGTCAGGTCCCAAGTGTAGAGAATGAGCCAGATGATAGCTAACAACCCATACAGCATACCCCCAAAATCAGGGGAAAAACACCTCAGTCACTGCAGTAACCTGTGAATCTGAATTTCATGAAAAGATCTGAATACCTGAAGAGAAGAGTTCTCTAGACGACAAGGGTTCAGCTCATGTTTGGAGCAGCAGTTCAAGTTCTCTTTTGATCTTATGTAGTTTGTTGGAGTTAGTCAGTGAAAAACTTTAAACAAATAACTCATTCAATTAATTCAATATTTTCCCTTTTCATAGAATATATCTTATTATCTCAGTTGCTTTCAATTTACCTATAAAAAATGCAATCCTCCACATCCACTGTCTTGCTACATCTACTTTTCCTCTTCTTTTTTTTTCTTTTTTTTTTTTTTTTTAGGACAAATAATATAAACACTAGTAGAAAAGCAAACCATGTTCACTACACAAACATTTTAGATTCTGGCTGTTGTGTGATTGTACTTTTTCTGCTCAGCCCATTGGCTCTTTTATAACCCTATCACAAAGATTACTGTTACCAATCACAACATATTCTCTATTGCAGCAGTTATCCTTGCAGACTCCTTGTATATAAAGCTGTCTCAACATCATCATCAGTCTAGACATGGCTCAGAGCAACAATTAGGCTGTTCCATATGATTTTGTCCCATGGAAGTAATCTTTTGACTGGGGCAACTGTAACACCAGAGATGCAAATACAGTAGGTTTCTACACAGTGTTCAGTTCTACCACAGGAGCATTTCCTAAGGGTGGACAAGTAATCATTAATATTTTCAGACCCTTAGCTTATCGTAAAGAAGACTGTGGTGGGAGAGGTAAAAAATGCTGATTAAAATATAATGTTTCAGGAGTAGTCCATGTATATTGCAGATGTGCATAGTCAAAGGGACAACATAATTTTTTTTTTTATAGACACATTTCAAATGGATATGTGCTCAGTACTTTACTGGGGTTTTTTTTGTTGGTCAGTTTTGGGTTTGGGGTGGTTTTTATAAGTTTATATTTTGTAAAAGGTATTAAAAATCTGAGATTTAGGTTCTTACAGCTGCATTGTAACTAGTCAATCTACTCGTGTTAGAAGAGTTGCCTGATCTGAGGAACATATAAGCGAATACAGAAACTTGTTTAGTAGAAAGGATTGTGCCAGTAGCACAAGAATACATTACTATTTTTTGAAAAAGAATGCAGAAGGAATGAGATATAGCTGATTCTTTAATCTTGTCTTTCTGTATCTAGGATAATATGATCTTTGTCTTATCTGTACTGGCAAAAATAGCATAGGCAAAGAACAATGCACCATCAATGCCACAAGAAGTCAACACGCTTAAAAAAAGAAGCAGACTATTTTTACATGGCTCAAGCTCATTAAATCAAATCATCACTATTTAATCACTAAAAAAGTTTAAAAACTGAAAAATATTTCATGACCATATGTGTTTCTTTAATTTAGGGGTTTTTTTGGCAACCAGTCACTTTTCAGGGAACTGGTAACTATGCATCATTTAGAACTCTCCCCTACAAAAATATGACTCTGGGTACTGAACTGTGAAAGCTCCATGTGTCACCATGGCTTGGCACCCATGGAGCCTAATGCTGGTTCGAGAACAACAGCAATATTTATACAGTGCTATTCATACAGGATGTCTCATGGCGCTTTATAATGGGAAATAAAGTAACAGAAGCAAGAAGCTAAACAAACACTCTGCCAAAAGCCCATCTGAAAGTATTGGATTTCAATCTATCCATAGCAAGAGGCAGAGCCTCAGATTTCTGGATGATGAAAGACTTTGATTCTGGAAGTGTGGAGGTGCATAATGGGGAAGAAAAATTTCTTCCCCTCAACTGACTTTAAAAACAAGAGGTTGAATGTTCCACAGACTGTGCTCTGCGGGGGCTGAGAAGGACAATGGGAAATTATGGACTCACAGATATTGAAAGAATACAAGGCCCTTAGACAATGCAGGGAACAAGATAAATAAACTGGGAAAGCTTCAGGCAACCATTGGGGAAACTCCAGTTCTGGAGCAATATGCAGAACTTCTTCAGTCTTAGTAAAAACCCTTGTGATAGCAATTTGTATTCAGGGAAAATAACACATTGATTTTCTTAAAAGTCTAGAAAAAGAGAGAGAAAGACAAAGTTGCTCAATATCACTGAGTCTGATATTTTAAACCTGTGAATGGAGAAGAGAGAAGAGGAGAGGACAGGGGTAGGGAGGAAAGCCTATTTTTTGAAGGTACTGAAAGGAGGATTTTTGTGCCAGGATGCTCTGGATTCTTTGAAAATGCCACAGAGATTTCAGCTAGAATCAGTTGGAATGGAAGTTAAAGAGAAAACATATATTCACAGTGATTTAAGATTTGTGCCATACTAAAAGAAGAAAAAAAAATAATCCTGCAAACTCACCCTGAAATGTAGGACCTGAGTTATTGAAATCGTATAGTTTGGGCACAAATGACATATTTATGGCATATGTGACTGCATATTTCAATCAAATGGAAAATTTTCAATGGTGTTGAATTCTTGGGACCAGATTTTCTGCTGTTGTCAGCCATTGCCATTTTACTGAAGACGAGGCTGGTTTTGCACATCAGATTAACTGAGTAGCCATCCCTAATAGCTTTTCTTTTTCTTTAGGATAGCATACATATAGTTTCCCATTGTGTGATGTGATCAGATTGTTTGCAAGATGGAGATGGAGTGAGATTTGTTTTGATAATTCCCAGCTAGAGTGTGATCCCCTGGGGCATCACAGCCAACAGTCATAAGTTAGAGCAATACCTAAATTGTTCAAATTCATGCAAGTGCAGGAATACTTGGAGTTTTAAATACCAGAAGCTGTAATCAACCTCTTGGTAACTGTGTTGCTAACACACACACATACAGAATCATGAAGAACTTTCTCCCAATTATTTTAGTTTTGTAAAACATAATCATCAGTCCATTATTTTTCTTCATACAAAATAAACACTAGAGTCCTTAGCTTGAAAGAAGAGCATTTATTTCATGTATTGTGATGTAGATAATCTGCATTGATCTCAGATCTGTTAAAGACGTGCCCAATAAGTAAACTTCTAATTGATTAATGAGTAACTCGCTGAAATTTAGCAAGCAAAACCAAAATCCACTTTTCAAAGGTAGCAAAAATAGCGTAACAATGTAAAGCAAGGTTCCCTTTCTTCTTATTATTGAGTCTTCTGCACTGTTCAATGTGTTAAGTCGATGCAGCAGTTAGAGGGGTATCTGCTATTTCCTAGTGTGTCCACCTCCCAGTGACCTATTCTTATCCTAAAATCCCTGTTCCTCATTCTATTCTGCTGGAATTCTCTCATGCATCATTGTCCCAATAAAACCCTCAAAAAGCTAGGTCAGGAACAGTCTGAAATTATTTTAATTTCTAATGAAGCAGAGAATAAACAACACTCTAGGGACTGAGAAACACTGTAACAAAGAATTGAGGTCAATGAGTTCCTAAATTTCTCTGGACCTGGACAATAATACTAAGTGACAGAGCACTTGCATTGTACAGACTTCGCATAGACAGATTTTTTTCCTGTTTTTTTAATGAGACTTTTCATAAGGGCAGTAGTAGTTTCTTCTGGGCAGCAACATTAGGAGAAAAATTTGATGTCCATTAAACAATTTCTAGACACCACTTATTTGTGTGGGTGAACACGTGTATCCAAATGGACCAATGTGGGTCAGCTGTCCTGACTATGTCCCCACCTAGTTTCTTGATCAGCCCCAGCCTACTTGCTGTCAGGCGAGAGTGAGAATGAGAAAAAGCCCTGTGTATTGGATTTTCATGGCAAGGTTTTGGTAGTGGGGCGGCTGCAGGTGTGGCTTCTGTAAGAAGATGCCAGAAGTTGCCCCCATGTCAGACAGACCCACTTCCAGCCAGCTCCAAGATGGACCCGCCACTCGCAAAAGCTGAGACAATCAGCAACAGTGGTGGCACCACTGAGAAAACACATTTAAGAAGGGGTAAAAAATGCTGCACAACAGCAGCTGGGAGAGAGGAGTGAGAATATGTGAGAGAAACAACTATGCAGACACCAAGGTTAGTGAAGAAGGAAGGGGAGGATGTACTCCAGGCACCAGAGCAGAGATTCTCCTGCAGCCCGTGGTGAAGACTGGTGACTCAGGTTGTCCCCCTGCAGCCCATGGAGGTCCATGGTGGAGCACGTATCCACCCTGCAGCCCATGGAGGAGCCCACGCCAGAGCAGGTGGATGTTCCTGAAGGAAGCTGCACCCTGTGGAGAGCCCACACTGGGGCAGGTTCCTGTCAGGAACTGCAGCCCATGGAGAGGAGCCCATGCAAGAGCAGATTTTCTGGCAGGACTCGTGACCCCGTAGGGGACCCATGCTGGAGCAGTCCATTCCTGAAGGACTGTGCATTGCGGAAAGGACCCATGCTGCAACAGTCTGTGAAGAACTGCAGCCCATGGGAGAGATCCACACTGGAGAAGTTCATGAAGTACTGTCTCCTGTGAGTGGGACCCCATGCTGGAGCAGGGGACAAGTGCAAGGAAGAAGAATCATCAGAGATAATGCATAATGAACTGACCACAAGCCCCATTCCCCGTCCCCTGTGCCACTCGGGGAAGGAGGAGGTAGAGAAAATGGGGAGTGAAGTTGAGCCCAGGAAGAAAAGAGGGTGTTTTAAGATTTGCTTTTATTTCTCATTATCCTAGTGTGATTTGATTGGTAATAAACAAAATTAATTTTCCCAAATCGAGTCTTTTTTGCCTGTGACAGTAATTGGTGAGTGATGTCTCCCCATCCTTATCTTGACCCACGAGCTTCTTGTTGTATTTTTCTCTCCTGTGTTTTCAATAGAGGGGAAGTGATAGAGCGGCTTGGTGGGCACCTGGTGGCCAGCCAGGGTCAACCCAACACATCCTGACACTGTGCAAGCACTTCCCAGCAACAGCCAAAACACTGGTGTGTTATCAACACTGTTTTAGTCACAAATCCAAGACAAAGCATCATATGGGCTGCTGTGAAGAAAATTGACTCCACTCCAGCCAGACCCAGTACAATAGTTCAGTGGAAATGCAATTGCATGCATTATGAAAATGTTATTGTTTCTAAGGAAATCAAATCCATAGTAAAAGAAAGTTGGCGTTTCAAACACAGATGTTCTAACATAAAAATTCCTATATTCTTTCCAATGGGATTAGGACATGTTTTCCTCCACTGTATCTTTACTTAATAGAGGAGACCAACTTCAATATTTTCGACTTAAAATAATCAGACTTATTCCCTGTCTTCTGCTCTTTCTCTGTCCAAAAAAGAACATAAATACTAAGTAGTACTATCATATTATACATGGGATGAAGCACTAGATAAGAACACTTTTTAACTCAGTGCATGTTTTAATATTTCCAAAGACACACTGATTATAAGGCAGTATTAGTGACTCCTGAATTTCTTCACAATGACATTGTAACCTTTATGAATGGTTGGCTCTTTGTGCTAATGATATAGGAAGTGAACAGATGCAGTTCTCTGGTGATGAGAGGTGTTACTCTGGATGGTTGCTCTTTTTATGGTTTGATCCAAAATCCATTAGTGTCAGTGGAACTTCTTTCATACTCAAAGGTCAGCATGCTCCAAAGGGTTTGCAAGACTGGGCTGAATTACTAGGCCAGATGTACCTTTCAGGTTATTATGAAGAATTTTATGAGCTCCTAGTAAAAAATTCTATGAGGTTTTATCAAAAGCCTTAGCTAACATTGACACTTATAATCTACAAAAACACTTCTAAGATTTCTGAATTTTTGCTTCAAAATAATATCGGAGTGTTGTTAAAGACTGTTTAGGAAAAAGTGACTTTTAAAAGTATTTTAATTAAATAAATAACACAATAGAAAAATATTTTAAACATGAATAAAAATACAGTAATGTTCCTGTCAAAATGCATGAAGATTTGCGATAAAGTTGTCAACCAGCCTACACATAACATCATGTTATATGTCTCTTTCCTAAATTGTAATTTACCAATTTTACTTGCTTCAATTTATGTGGTAGATTTGTTCCTATGAACAATAAAACCAAAGCCAGGTTAATGAAGGCAAATATAATGAGTACCAGTTACTGAAAAGCACATTTTTTCAAAATTCCTCCCCCCACCCCCAAACCCCACATATGGTTAGCTGTTTTGTTTAGTTATTTATGTATTTACTTATTTATTTAGTTAGTTGAAATTTTGAGGCTCTGAGATCCAAATATGCAAACTAGTCTATATAATTTTTCATTGGAATGACAAGGAGCATATGCAGTGTCTGTATCTGTATGTGCCTATAGAGGAATAGGGACACACAAAAGTGTCTAGTTAAATTGCTAATTGTGGTAGCCAGTACTGATTTTTTAAAATGGCTTTGATTAGGTTTGATTGGACACGCAAGTCACGTGTTATATGATTTCATGTTTTATTTCATGACTGGATGACTGCAGCTCTTTATAATTAGCTTTTCAGTGTACACACTTTTTAAAATGAGCTTGTCATGATATGCTTAATACTCAATTAAAAATGAATGTTTCTAGGAAAGCTCCCACTAATAAACTTATTCATTAGAACAAGCATCAGAAGAATGGAAATTGGGGGTCTTAATCAAGAGAATAAAATTCTAGTTTTTTATGGTTTTCCATTGAATATTCATACTCTGTATTTTTAAGATATTTATCTATCACTACTGCAAATTCTTGTTTGTTTGAGCTAGACAAACAAGAGAACAGAGCATGACACTGAACATCAGTGAAAGCGTAGGAAATATACACAATTCATCAGAGTCTGTTTAGGACTAGCAAGCTTCTCAGACTGTACTGTAATAGAAAAACTTGCAAAAAGAGTACAGAAATGAATCTGAAGTTCCTTTTGGCTTTATCAGACTAAATGTGCTTATTTAAGTCATTTGAGTGTTCAAAAGGAACACAATTCAAGGAAAAGTGTATTGTTTCTTAAAGATCCTTTCTGCATTTCATTACACTTTCTGGCTTAGTAAAATGTCTGGAAACGAAATGTGTTAATGATCTTCCTTAAGTTGCTATAAATACATAAAACAAAGTACAACTGTTGTTCTTGCCTTATGATGAAATATTTTTCAGCTAAAGCCAATTATATTTGCAGTGGCTTATCTCAGCAATTATATGAAGCAGCAGGCCAGTCAGTAATGACTTTTTGTTAGGGGAGTGCTAAGAACACTTCCAGCAGAGCTCCATTACCTGGATTACAATCACAGTTTTAAATTAGGTACCAATGCAAGTAATTTAGTTTTGTTTTTGTACTTAATTGGTCATTAACTTGTTCATGCCAATAATTTTACTTCTATGCCACTCACTCATTAAATACTCCCTGAAACATCTATCCAGAAGCATTCCTTGCTGCAAAAGAAGCAGAAATTCCTTATAAAACATTTCTATGTCTGTGTGCCACTTTTATCTCCTCCTGAACAAATGTGAATGGCAAAACGTTTCTTTTTCCACTGTAGTAACTGTGCAGTCATTAACATAGGTCAATAGGAGCCTGGTAACTGCTATTCTTGATCAAGCAATATTTGTGTGTCATCCAGCATCTTGCTGCTGTCAGTGACTAGAACCACGTGCTCATGAAGTTGAAATGAACGATTATGCAATAACTTTCCTGACAGGGAAAATTTCTTCCTGTTCCCAATGGCTACCTGTTATTTTATGTCCTGAAATACCACAGTTTGTTACTTTTTTTTTTTTTAAGAAATAAATCTAATTCCATGCAAATGTGAATGCTCTCATTAACCATATAAATGTTTAATCCTTTTTAAAATTCTGCTAATCTTTAAGGCCTCAGTGATATTTTTGTGGCAAGGAGCTCTCTAGGTTAATTACGCATGTGCAACAAAGTATATCCTTTTATCAGTTTTAAATTTAAATCCTGCATATTTACTGCTACACACAGCAACTTTATAAATCTATATTGTGCAATTTTCTGCTCCAGGCATTTTCCTCAAGTGAGTGTATGCATGAATGTAATGGCTGGAGGATGCCCTAATAGGCTTTTCCCATCTCTGACTCCTCTCCTCAGTGTGTTCCTCCATAAAACTGATTTTTTGATCAGTGGATTTGGTTTGGAGCTGTGTCTAAGGTAGAAAGTGAAGTGCAGATTCCTCCAAGCATCTTAGGAAGAAGGTCAAAATGAATGATCTTTCTGGAGTAAAAACTAAACAGATTTTTGGAGCCATACTCAGACCAGCCTGCTCAGACTAGGCAGCAAATAATAAAGGAAAACATGTGAATATGCACGTAGCCCACAATTAGTGGGGGTTTCAGTCCGTCCATAGTGACTGGACTACAAATCATTTTTTAATCTAATCTAGCCTTTGAGCTAGGAAAGCTAGGTCATTTAGTTCAGGCAATAAGGACTCACAGCTTTTACATCCAGAGGTCCAGCTGCTCCTCCCCAAGAGACATCTATTGCATTTGTTAAATTTTAAATACAAGTTCAGTTATATTCAGATATATGCTGTGTCCAAACACCAAGGGGATTTGTGCAAACAGGTTTTATATAAGAGGCACTGTTCTGAAGAATTATTAAACAACTGATTAAAATTAATGTTGTGAGCTCCTCCTGCTGACTTTTTAACATCAGCCAAATAAGGTTTGGATGATTAAGTAATTCTCTATTCCTGTAGAATTCTCATTGATTTGAGAGTTTCTTACATAGAAACTTTGTAAGGTTATTTTCACTCACGCTAGTTCAAAGGAAAAGATGGGGGAGAAGAAAAAGATGAAGGGAGATTATTAATAAGAATAGAGCACCCATCTCTTGAGATAACAGGAAGATGAAAGTGAGATATTCAGGTACCGGGTCTGAGGAGGAAGAAGAATGATAGCGTAACAGGTAATGGACCCATTCCATTAATGGGTCGTGCAAAAGCAGTTGGCCCAGTTTCTTGGAAGACAGCAGCAGTGGTGCATGCCTGGAATCAACCTACTGTCTTACTTGGGAACAAGTCCTGAGGAGCAAATGGACTCCTGCACAACATTTCAACATCAGTCTAATGGAAGGAGTAGGACTTTTTGCCAAGTGAAGAAGTGATTTTGCTCTGCATCAGAAGTACATGAAATGTTCATTTACATTGGACTAAAGGAAATGGAAATTTAAGGTTTTTCTTTTGTTTATTTTAGTAACATAAAAAGTTTTAGAAAGTTTTAATCAGTATGACTGTGGCAATTTTTTTGTTAGGTTGAAGAGTATTGATGCTAACTGAGGAATATACAAAAGACTATCTTAGACAAGGTGGTCTTGTCCTCCGAGGCAAGCAGCTGTGAGACAGAGGACTGCATCGGGGGACCGCTGCTGGATCGGCTAAACCGCGGCAAAACCGCGCAGGGAAGGGAGGAAAAAGAAAAAAAAAGGGGGGGCACGGAGAGAGAGAGGGCTACCGCAGCCACGCCCCGGCCCCTGAGCAGGAAGGCGGGAGCTCCTGATGAGGGCCTGGCTCTGACTCAGCGTGGGCAGGGACAAGAGTGACAGCGGCAATTCCCTTCCTGTACAAGAGCATCTCCCAGGGAGCGCGAGCGACCAGGAGCGCGACAAACAGGACGGGCAAACAGGGCATGGCACGTCGGAAGGGTGTGGCGTGGCAGTTTGCGCGGCAGTTCGCGCAGGCAGGGCGTGTAGGGAAGGCGAAGGCACCCTAGCAGCTCAAGAGGTACTGTGAGAAGTGAGTTCATTCGGTAGTCCCCATCCTTCCAGAAGGAACTCAGCTATGGTCTTCACTCGTCAGAAAGCGATGCCCTCTGTGCTCACCAGAGTGGATGTGGCTACCCAGACGGAGCTCCCGGGAAAACATGCAGCCACCCAGGTCTCGGGCTGCAGGGAGTGCCTGGGCCTCTCGCTGTTCACGCATGGCAGCCGTGCGGACAGCTGTGTGAGGTGTGACCAGGTGCATGGTGGCAGAGCTACGGGAGGAGGTAGAAAGGTTAAGGAGCATCAGGGAGGCTGAGAAAGAGATCGACTGGTGGTGCCATGCTCTGCCCCCCCTGAGATGGGAACAGGAGCAGCAGCAGCCACCAGTAAGAACCCACGATCAAGGGGATCCTGTATCCCCCCCCCACCAGGCTGAAGGCAGCAGCTCAAAGGAGGAGAGCGAATGGAGGCAAGTCCACGCTCGTGGCAGCAGGCGAAGGCCCTCCCTGCCCACCTCGCCCCCCCAGGTGCCTCTGCATAACAGGTATGAGGCCCTAGAGGTGGCAGGCCAGTCAATGGAGGATGGGGACGACAGTCTATCTACACCAGAGGTGTCGCCCAGGTCAGAAGAACGTACCTCTCGTCTTAACACCACCTCCACAAGGAAGAGAAGACGGGTTATAGTTGTGGGTGACTCCCTTCTGAAGGGAACCGAGGGTCTGATATGCCGGACGGACCCTCCTCTTAGGGAAGCCTGCTGCCTCCCTGGGGTCCATGTGAAGGATGTCACGAGCATACTCCCTAGCCTGGTACGGCCCGCGGACTATTACCCCCTACTGCTCTTCCATGTGGGGGGCGATGAAGCTGCAACACGAAGTCCTAGGGCGATCAAAAGAGACTTCAGGGCCTTGGGATGGCTAGTAAGGGACTCTGGAGTACAGGTTATTTTCTCCTCTCTCCTTCCAGTTGTGGGCAGCGACACAAGAAGGAACAGAGGCACCCAATCTATTAACTCATGGCTCCGTGGCTGGTGTCATCACCACGGATTTGGTTTTTTGACAACAGGATGGCCTACGCCGCACCGGGTTTGCTGGCGTCTGATGGGATTCATCTTTCTCAAAGGGGAAAGAGAATCTTTGCTCAGGAACTTGCGGAGCTCATCGACAGAGCTTTAAACTAGACTCGAAGGGGGAGTGGGATAATATCAGGCTTGCCCAAGGGAAGCTGAGGGATGATGTGCCACAGTTAGAGGGAGTGGGTGCCAGTGAGGACACTCGGCCTGTGTCTCTGAGATGTGCAGGGTACGCTGGGGCACAGCCGAAGTCGAACAGAGTTGAGCTAGGGGATACTGAGGCAATAGGAGCCAAGAGGGAAATGCCAGTGAAACGCCTCAAAGCACACAAGGGGTGTTCTTCTGTGAAGGAGACACAGACGGCAGCCCAGCTGCAATGCCTCTACACCAATGCACGCAGCATGGGCAACAAGCAGGAGGAGTTGGAAGCCATCGTACATCAGGAAAACTATTATATTGTTGCCATCACGGAAACTTGATGGGATGACTTGCACAACTGGAGTGTGGCGATGGATGGCTATAAACTCTTCAGGAGGGATAGGCGAGGCAGGAGAGGTGGTGGGGTAGCCCTATACGTTAGGGAGTGTCTGGATAGTTTAGAGCTCTATGATGGTGATGATAGGGTGGAGTGTCTATGGGTAAGAATCAGGGGGAAGACCAACAAGGCAGATATTGTGGTGGGAGTCTGTTACAGACCACCCAACCAGGATGAGGAGACAGATGAACTATTCTATAAGCAGCTGGGAGAAGCCTCACGATCGCTAGCCCTTGTTCTTGTGGGGGACTTCGACTTACCAGATGTCTGCTGGAAATACAATACAGCAGAGAGGAAACAGTCCAGGAGGTTCCTAGAGCGTGTGGCAGATAACTTCCTGACGCAGCTGGTGAGTAAGCCAACTAGGGAAGGTGCCCCACTGGACCTGTTGTTCACGAACAGAGAAGGACTCGTGAGCCATGTGATGGTTGGAGGCCGTCTTGGGCAGAGTCATCATGAAATGATAGAGTTTTTGATACGTGGAGAAGCGGCGAGGGGGGTCAGCAGAACTGCCACCTTAGACTTCCGGAGGGCAGACTTTGGCCTGTTTGGGAGACTGGTCGAGAGAGTCCCCTGGGAGGCAGCCCTAATGGGCAAAGGGGTCCAGGAAGGCTGGACATTCTTTAAGGAGGAAGTCCTAAAGGCACAGGAGTGGGCTGTCCCCAGGTGCCGAAAGACGAGCTGGTGGGGAAGAAGACCGGCCTGGCTGACTAGAGAGCTCTGGCTCGAACTCAGGAAAAAAAGGAGAGTCTATGACCTCTGGAAGAAGGGGCAGGCAACTCAGGAGGACTACAAAGGTGTAGCAAGGCTGTGCAGGGAGAAAATTAGAAGGGCCAAAGCTGAGCTAGAGCTCAATCTGGCTGCTGCTGTAAAAGACAACAAAAAATACTTCTTCAGGTACATTAGCAGCAAAAGAAGAGCTAAGGAGAATCTCCAGCCCCTAGTACATGAGGGAGGGAACACAGTGACCAAGGATGAGGAAAAGGCTGAGGTACTTAATGCCTTCTTTGCCTCAGTCTTTAATAGCAGGGCTGACTGTTCTCTGGGTACCCAGCCCCTGGAGTTGGAAGATAGGGATGGGGACCAGAATGGAGCCCCCATAATCCAGGGGGAAATGGTGAGTGACCTGCTGCACCACTTAGACACTCACAAGTCTATGGGGCCTGATGAGATTCACCCAAGAGTACTGAAGGAACTGGCAGATGTGCTCACCAAGCCCCTTTCCATCATTTACCAGCAGTCCTGGCTAACCGGGGAGGTCCCTGCTGACCGGAGATTAGCTAATGTGACGCCCGTCTTCAAGAAGGGCGGGAAGGAGGACCCGGGGAACTACAGGCCTGTCAGCCTGACCTCGGTACCGGGGAAGCTGATGGAGCAGATCATCCTGAGTGCTATCACGTGGCATGTAGAGAATAACCAAGGGATCAAGCCCAGCCAGCATGGGTTCAGGGAAGGCAGGTCCTGCTTGACCAACCTGATCTCCTTCTATGACAAGGTGACCCGCCTAGTAGATGAGGGAAAGGCTGTGGATGTTGTCTATCTAGACTTCAGTAAAGCCTTTGACATGGTTTCCCACAGCATTCTCCTGGAGAAACTGGCTGCTCATGGCTTGGACGGGTGTACTCTTCACTGGGTAAAGAACTGGCTGGATGGCGGGGCCCAAAGAGTGGTGGTGAATGGAGTTTACTCCAGTTGGCGGCCGGTCACAAGCGGTGTTCCCCAGGGCTCGGTGTTGGGGCCAGTTCTGTTTAATATCTTTATCAATGATCTGGATGAAGGGATCGAGTGCACCCTCAGTAAGTTTGCAGATGACACCAAGTTGTGTGGGAGTGTTGATCTGCTTGAGGGTAGGAAGGCTCAACAGAGGGACCTGGACAGGCTGGATGGATGGGCCAAGGTCAATTGTATGAGGTTTAACAAGGCCAAGTGCAAGGTCCTGCACTTGGGCCACAGCAACCCCATGCAATGCTACAGGCTTGGGGAAGAGTGGCTGGAAAGCTGCCAGGCAGAAAAGGACCTGAGGGTGTTGGTTGACAGCTGCCTGAATATGAGCCAGCAGTGTGCCCAGGTGGCCAAGAAAGCCAATGGCATCCTGGCTTGTATCAGAAATAGTGTGGCCAGCAGGACTAGGGAAGTGATCGTGCCCCTGTACTCAGCACTGGTGAGGCTGCACCTCTAATCCTGTGTTCAGTTTTGGGCCCCTCACTACAAGAGAGACATTGAGGTGCTGGAGCATGTCCAGAGAATGGCAACAAAGCTGGTGAAGGGTCTGGAGCAGAAGTCTTATGAGGAGCAGCTGAGGGAACTGGGGTTGTTTAGCCTGGAGAAAAGGAGGCTGAGGGGAGACCTTATTGCTCTCTACAACTACCTGAAAGGAGGCTGTAGAGAGGTGGGGGTCGGTCTCTTCTCCCAGGTAACAAGTGATAGGACAAGAGGAAATGGCCTCAAGTTGCGCCAGGGGAGGTTTAGACTGGATATTAGGAAATTTTACTTCACTGAAAGGGTTATCAAGCATTGGAACAGGCTGCCCAGGGAAGTGGTTGAGTCACCATCCCTGGAGGTATTTAAAAGACGTTTGGATGAGGTGCTTAGGGACATGGTATAGTGGTGGTCTTGGTAGTGTTAGTTTTACGGTTGGACTTGATGATCTTAAAGGTCTTTTCCAACCTATACGATTTTGTGATTCTGTGATTCTGTGATTTTGTCTTGAGATGGACGGAACAAGGAAGGCTGAAATTCACAGGTACCAGTTAGAACTGCATGGCTGTTGACTGTTTATTAAGAAAAATGATCAATCCTGTAATTGCAGTGAATCTGGAGATTGAAAAAGTGTGCTACATGAGTAAGGACTGCTGGAAAGACTTGAGAAATCATGAATAACCTTTTCAGTTGGAAAACATTACACTGAGAAATTCTCTCAAGTATTAATTAGGAGTCTGTCAAGACTGAAAAAATGCTGAAGAAAACTGAGGTTTGGATGAAGGATTCATAGAAAAGTAGAGGTTGGAAAAGACCACTGGACTGTCTTCAGTCTTTAGAGGTTAGGACAGGATAATGGAGGTTAGCAAATGGGAGAAGAACTGGAGATGAGAAAGTGTTGAACGCAATTTCCAATCCTGGTATTAATACTCATTATGAGAGAAAAGCTGTTGCATAAGGGAACAGTAGCAGATAGAGAGTAACAGTAACACAAAATGGTCACCAGGAAGAATGCAAACACTACCATCACTGAGATCCTTAGGAACGATAAAAAGATAGAGAAGGTGGTCAGCAAGAAATTATCAGCTCTGTGTTAATGTAAGAAGCTCAGAAAATTGAACAGAAGAACTTGCAATACTAATACATACTCTGTAAAGGGATAGTGGAGTGGCAGCATAAACCTAGAAGAACAACAGTGGGGACTGGAACACATTTGAAATGCATTATCTCTTCAGAGAGACAGAAATAAAAGCAAAAATAGTGAGAAATATCACCCTATTAATAAGACCACCAAAAGTTCATACAAACAAAGCAAAGATATGAGTAAAGCTAAAGGAGTCAAAGGTTAGTTTGGAGAAATACCATGAATACTATCCTACTGGGGGGAGAAAAGTTAGGTATCTATAAATTCTTGTTATGACTCCCTTGTCAATAGATTTAAAAAAATATAAACGAGAGAAAAAATCCATTAAAAGGCAACGATTAGACCCAGGCCACAATATTGTGTGTGTTTCCAGCAAGGAAAAAGTAATTAAAAATTGAGCATCTCTAAAGAAAAACTACTAAAATATTGGAGGAATGAACAGTATGTCATATGTGGAAAAGATAGAAAACTTGAGTTTTGGTCAAGCAAAAGTTGATGGGGAAACACAAGAGTTATCTGTAAGTATATGGAGATAAAAATGAGGAAAATAATAACTAGTCTACAGGACAATGTTAGAATGAGAATGAAATGGAATGGACTGTTGATTGATAAAGTTAGCATGAAAATCAGAATACGTCATACAGTCATCTCATCAGTGACATTCTAGAATAAATAATTATTGTTATTGTTGTTATTATTATTGCTATTATTATGCAAAAAAACCCACTCTGATTCCATTTCATTTCAAAGATTTGGGAGTTGGACTATGTGAGGTGGTTTCTCCCTAAGAAAGGGTGTTGTGTTAATGAGCTGAGAGGTCTTTAGAGATCCTGTTTGTTCAGAATCCAAATGGGTGAGAAAACAAAAGTATGAAATGGCCAAGTTGACTGTGAACAAAATCAGTAGCTAAAAAACCTATTGTCAGTCATCTGAAAGGATATTCAAAGTAACAGAAGAAAGGTCAAGAATAAAGAATCAACTGTGCTTTTAAGCAGAAAACACGTAAAATAGTTTTACAAAGTAATTTAGATGATAATTGTGTGCAGGCAATTGACTCCAGTCAGTGACTCCATTCCAATTCACCAACTGCACTTGGCTTACTTAATGCCTAGAGGTACTTCTAAGAGAAGAGTCAATCACAATAAAAGAAGGGGCTTGTACAAGTAAGGATAAAAAAAAAAAAGTTTTTTTTTAAATCATTGATCCAAATATTGCAAGATAGTTCAAAATTTATGTGTTGGAGCAGGGGTGCAATTTCATCTGAAAAACTCCAGGTATCTGAAGAAAAACATCCAAGATTCATTTTTATGGGTTTTAGTTCTTCTTACTTGGGTTAACATTTTGCTATTTTTAACTTGCACAGTATAACTTGAAAAAGAATGAATTTAAGGACAGATGTTTCAGTTAGAGAGAAAAAGGCAATGAAAAAACAAGCAAACATTGTCCCTGCCCTTGGGATTAGCTGGAAAGAGGACTTTGTATGTGACAGGGCATACATATTGATTTTGTTGAATGGGTGTTGCTTGCTGTTCCAAATTAATGGTGGTACTTTCGTCCTGCCAAAAGAGGAGACTCCAAATAAGGAGAGAGCAGATTTCTAGTAGAGAGATACTGAATTGTCTCAGAGGCACAGTTCTGGGTACCAGGAACTCACCAGGTATTTCAGGACATATATTATTGTGGAACAGCTGGTTTCTCTTACCCAGATGCCTAGAACACATGAGGCTACACGGGTAGTAAAAAGATTGCCCCACCTTTAGGGTTAAAGTGGGGAGATGACAGACAGCGGGCTTGCTGCAGAACATCTGTGAAAGAGGGAGTTAGATAAATATCTTAATTTCCAGTAGTTGCTAAGGAAGGAGAGGGTAAGGACAGGGAGAAAGAGGAGGCTGAGAAGTTAAACTGCAATGTGACAAGCTATCACTATCTTTCCACTACTATCAAGAGCTGACTGCAGCTCATTAGGTTATCATTCTTTTTTGGGTGCAGGTTCATCTTAGGTGATGCAATACTCAGTCTTTTCCTATCTTAAAATAATGATTTTTTTTTTCTTTTTAAATTTAACAAGATCATAAAAGTTGAGCCAGGCATAGCATAATCTATTTCTTGAATGCTCTGAAATCAAAAGAAATTAATTGTGGCAACCACCGCCCTTATTTTTGCAGTATTTGTGACTTTACTGAGAAAGGGCTGAAGAGCTATGCCAAATAACTGATGTCCATGGATTTTGGTTTTTAATTGAAAAACTGAATAATAGATGCTGTTCTGGGGTCCATTTTTCATAACTAGCAGCAGGCTTATAACAAAAAGGGATGATTTTCAAGCAATACTCAGTGCAAAGCTGAACTCTGTGGATATACTTGTATATTTTGGGAAAGATATACTTCATCCATTGATTTTGGAAATTTTCTTCAGCTTTGTGCACTCCTGTAAATACTAAATAGTATTAGTGCCTAATAATCAAAAAATAGTGCCTAACTGTCAGAGAAACATGTGGAAAGAGAAGATTTAAGGTAAAAGACTCAAGACAGAAGAATGTGCAATGGCTCAAGAGACAGCTCTTGCCAGTCTTTTCAAGATGTGCGTGTGACTCCTAGGCTAGGGTCCGATACTGCTTTCTGGAATTCCTGTTCTGACACAGTCAGAGCTGACTCCAGGAAGGTGACAGGACTTAGACATTAAGTGTCCAAGATGTTTGTGTATATGTGAGTAGGCTGGGAGGAGGAGAAAATACTTCACCTCAGTCTTCTAAACACATTGAACCTATTTACACATATATAAACAGGAAGAAATTAGTGATGTTGTTCAAGAGTGCCTACTTTTTTTTTTTCTCATTTCATCATATTTTTTCCCTAAAAACCTTAAGATAATTTTGAAATGTATGGTCTTGCTTTTGTCGGTAGCTATCACTATATTAATTATTTGGGAACACGGCATCACAGTTTCAGCTGGTGTGGCTCCACTGAAGCCAGTAGAGCTTTTGTTATTGTTTATCATTGTCAGTGCAGAACAGCTGAGGCTATGTAAGTCATAGACTAATTGCCACTTAGGGGTATGTCAGGAAAGAACTGGGACCATGCAGCCAATCCATCTGTCACAGAGCACTTGAGTAAAGATTAAACACATGTTTCTACAAACTCTAGTTTATATGAGCAGAAATCTGTACTGGAATAAATGTTAAATTATATTTGTATGTGTGTGTAAGCCATTAATCCGGAATCAAAGTACACCTCAGACTGGTTGAACAGTCTATGTGTAGGGTCTCAAAAGGAAGCAAATATCTTCATATGAATGATGAAAATATTTAAATCAATGAAAAATCAAAGATTGAGTTCTTGAAAAAAAACTATACACCTAATAGCACTTTGGGGTCATTTGCAACACCCTAGTTCAAAGAATATAATTAAAAATGTGTATTGTAAAAGCTGGACTATTAAGGAAAACAGTGAGTGATTGCCTTGATGCCATTGCTTTTCCTTTTCTTTTTTTCATTTTCCGTCATTATATGCTATTCTAACTCACTGTCTCTCTCCCAGGTTTCATCTCAACTGGATTAAGTTTCTATATAAAACATTCCATTCTTTACAGAAAAATTACTTGTGAATATTTATCTTTAGGTTTCCTTACTATGTATATTATATCTTCCATATGCTCTATACCCATAATTAGAGTTTTGAAAAGCTAACCTTTTTAATAATAAATACAGTATGTCAAGGAAATGACATACGATTCAACTTATAGATAATGAATAATTATGAGTGATACTAATGGTCCCTTAATGTTAATGTCATTCTGCTAATTTAATACAGCAATTAATTTTGCACATGAAACACAAGCAGGTGCTTTGAATCACTTTTTTTTAAATCTTCCTAACTCTCTTGATAGTCTTGCAAATTTAGAATTAATATTGAGTAACTTTCATAGTAATTTTTAGTTTAATATGTTATCACCATAACAACCACTTAACACTTGGAGAACAACTTCACATTAATACTATTTATGGTTATATCCATTAATTATATTTAGGATTATTTCTGTGGGTAAACTTACTCCCCTGATGGTCTTAAATTAACAAAATCATAACTCAGCTCATTTCCTACATAAATTATATGTCAAGATCTGCTATGTTTGTGAGAATATTGACTTTGAGGACCTGGCAAGCATCATGAGGACCCATTATCAGTGTTGTTTTCAAATTGAATGGGAATTGATAGATAGAACTGCTTTATGTGGGAATGTATCCCATGTTGCAATTTGATGAACAGTGTTGTGTTCTTGTTTAAAATGAGGTCAAATAGGCTATTCCCTGTAGTTAAGATTCATAGCTGTTGCTTACAACAGCATCACCCTTTAGGCCACCTAAAGAAAAAGAAGTATACAACTCCAATTTTAATTGAGCTTAGAAAAAGTAATTGTTGCATGCACTAGTCAGATAGTGTCTTCTGTCCTTTTAATCAAAAGGATGGACTAAACTCTATATGCATTTACTGTCATGTGTTCACTGCAGTTACTAAGTGTGTAGTGTTTAGCCAAATAAAATGTGCCTATTGCTACACTACATAATGGAAGCTAGATATACCCCACCTGTACTTTCCCATAGTCTTTTGGGGTAATGCTATTGTACAAATGTTAACAAGTAACAAAATTGTCTTCAGAGATGGGATTCTTTTTCAAGATGACTTGGCATTGGATTACTTATAGATTACTGATCTATCATACCCATAGATAGATAGTTAGATAGTTTAAATTAGATAGTTATCTAGATTGAGATAGATAAAAACCTTTATCCACTCCCGGTAAATAAAGTGTCTGTCTCCCATTCATTGTGTATATTTCATAGCTGTTCAGGAGTCATCAAGCTGGTCACCTGGCTTTGTGGGTACACTTTGTCCAAAATCTGTTGTGATTTATTTCATTTGTGCTAATCTTCTAAATTATTTCTACATCATCCCAACAACAACTTTTAGTACAGTTGAACTTCGACTAGTAAGATTTGTATAGTGCTATACTAAGACTCTTAAGACAGGAATGGATTTCTCTTTCCTTTATAAAATACCACCTCATCTCCCTCCCTGCTTTATAGCTCATCTTGGCCTCCTTTTTAGGTAAGAGAGAAAGACTAGGTTTATTTTGTTTTGTTTTCCCAGAAATCATTGAGATTGGATTGTAAAAGTGTTAGGACAAATTATACAGGAATAAGAATAGCTGAAGACTATTTGTTTGCAAAGATTTTAGGAGAAAACAGAGTTCCAAATAGGGATAAATAGGGAAGGAAGGAAGGGAGGAAGGAAGGAAGGAAGGAAGGAAGGAAGGAAGGAAGGAAGGAAGGAAGGAAGGAAGGAAGGAAGGAAGGGAGGAAGGAAGGGAGGAAGGAAGGAAGGAAGGAAGGAGGGAAGGAAAGAAGGAAGAAAGGAAGAAAGAAAGGCAGGAGCATTGTTTGCAAGGAAAATTTCGATGTCAAAAGTATAGCCTACTAAATATAAAGAGGAATTTGTTTTATATCCAGGGCAGTATAATGACCACCGAAAGGCAGCTAACATAGTTAACGAGACATCTAACTATTGTTAGATTGTTCTGTAGCACATATAGCATGTGCTCAGGTCTGTTTCCTCTGTATTCTAATTACGTTATTGTTAAACAAGGATTCTATACATGACAAATATTGTCAAGATTAATTTTTTAATACAAAACATATAGGATTCATATAAGAACACCATTTTAAAACATTAAATCAAAAAGTTTTATTTGTTTAACACTCTTTGATTGAAACAAAATAAAGCAGTAGCTTTCAAGCAGGCTGGAAAATATCTGCAGAATTTATTTCTTCCAGCAATCAGAAACACTGTTGTGTTTGTTTTGGGGATTTTTCTGTTTGCTTTTTTTTTTGTTTGGGGGGGGTGTCTTTTGAGTTTTTTTTAATGCTGTTCTCACAGTTATTCAGGTCTATCTGATCAAATTACTGTCCTCTCTGTACTAACATCCCCCCCAGCACACTCCCCTTGGGCATGACTGCACTGCTCAGTGGAGCACCTGACCTGAGCACTGTTGACCTGAGCAAATATATTCACATAGTGTAGCAACACTTCAGCTGCATACAGCAGAGCTATTTAGCTTGAAAATAGCCCTCAATACTTGTGCACCACAGCCTAGGCAGTCCTACAGTCAGAGGGTGCCAGCTCATCTGTCCAAATTGCAACCATCAAAAACATTGCTATAGAGTTTAAGCTAGCTATCTAGAATTTCTACAGTTAAGAGTCCAAAATAATATACAGAAAGAGGTGATTCATTGTCCCCCACTGTAGCGAGGTGCCTATAACATGTGGTATTAGTTTTTCTCCCAAATACATATCCTTTGTCTTAACTAACTATAGGGGATGTACCTGATTTACTTAGATTATTTTTGAGATCTAAAGTTAGATAAAAAAGATTCAGTCATGTTATTGATCTGTCCACTACTTCTATGTTGCTTCTATATGAGAATTCATAAGATATTGCCCATGATTATATGTATTGATTTTAATATATTAATGCTATTTATTATAACATTTATTAAATGTTAGGGCATTGGTTGCAACTTTGTACTGTAAAGGATCTGGTTATATTTTAGAACCTTTAATAGATAAACTAATCCTAAAAAAGTAACATTCTTAGTCATCCTTATACCTTGGATACCTTTTAAAAGAGATTCCTTAACTGACAGAAGGAAGCAGAAGAATTGAATTCTGTACTACTTTATTTATCATCAACAACTTGATTATAGGTTTAAAATCAAAGGGAGACTTGAATGTGATTTTCATATTTATGTGTGTGCTTGACTTTGAAATTTGTTATAGAAGTCACTGTGAAAGAAGAAATAGGGAATATCACAAGGAAAGGTTAAAGTCACTCTTCTGACTGTAAAATATTCAAACGACCTAAGGCTATATTTTTTTTTAACCTGAAAGAATAATTATGCAATACTGTAATAACATAGGCTTTAAGAAACGTGCATTCAAAATTAAATATCTGAATTGGTGTCCCCAGTTGCTAAAGACTGCTTCAAATCTTTGCAGATTTGGGACTATGCTAGGTGATTTCTTTATTATTTAGATCACTGGACAGTGTGTTTGTAAAATTTCTTCATTGTTGAGCTTGCATTTTCATGGTAACATTATCATTTACCATAGAGATGAAAAATCTCATACACATGGAGGCACAACATAATTTCCCATAGTATAGAGACTATCATTTAACTTAATGAACTGCAGATAATTGGCTTAAGGAAAAAAAAATCCAACAGGATTGACGTAGTTTTGTCTTCAGAGCCATTAGTGGTCTATGATATATTAAGAACAACCAAAGTATGAGTTGCAGCCCATGCGCTCATATCACAGCCTTTAACATTGAGACCTTATCTGGATTACATGTTATCCCAACCTTCCACCTTTGTATTGTATCTATGAAAACTAAAAGAGAAGAAAAATGGAAAAAGGAAAGGAAGCCATCACGTCATATGCAAACAATCAAGCGTTCAGTATGGTAGCTGAACAGAAAATCAGTGGAACACACACACACATACACACCCCCATCAGTGTTTGTTTTTAATAGGAATTTACTGTTCTCTTCATGAAAATGAAAAAAAAAAAAAGGGGATTTCATGTTTATTTGCACAAAAGATTCTAGGCACGTTTGTAAGGAAAAGAAAGGAGAGAGAGCAAGAGGTGTGGTGGGACACGTTACACAAATTGGTTGAGAGGGAGGCGTTCATAATTTACTCAAAGGTGAGATTTTTACACCATCAAGGATATTAGTCTTATCTGGGGAGTGTCTCAGACAACATCTCCTGCTCTGTGGTGGAGTATTCTCCTGGAAGAAATATTCAGGAATGAGAAATTCTCAGAATGACACTCTTTTATTTGCTGTTAATAAAGACAGCTTACATCAGAGATACATATCTTTAGGTAGTTTTCTTTCCAATTAACTCAGATACCTGAAGCTAATGTCTGAATCGTAGTTAACAAAACTCTTTTCATATTAGTGGAAAGAAGCAGACCCTTCAGAGGTTGCGACATCCCATTTTAAGAGAAACATTTAAGGTAACATAAGTCATCTTCAGATAGTGCCTGTATTGATAGTTTAACCAAAAGTAAGTATCGTAGGCCAGATAACTGTCTTTTGGTTCTCTACAGTTAGTTGAGGTAAAACCTATATTAGATGTTTAGCCATCCGAACAAGTGTCCTAATGGTTGTCTTACTGTTTATCTCTGTATCAATAAGTACTTAATTATTTTAGATGATGCGGAACAGATTCAGAGAAATCTGTTCAGGAGAAAAGAACAATTCAGAACAAAACCCCTTGCCCTGTCTTCTTGCATGTGGGTTAGAACTGTCTTGTGAAAAAAAAGTGATTTTCAGTCTTCTGCAAATGATACCTATCTGTCATCTCGACACATCTTGAGAGAAAACGTGAACTTGGAAATCTATATAACACAACAAACCTGAGATGTTTTAGTTTCCCAGAAAACTTTAAATAAGTGATTTTTTTGTGTGTCTGCTGGTTCTATATGAATAGATTGTAAACTATTATGGACAGAGGCTGTGGGATCTTAGTATGGTTGAGATACATATGAGGGTTGTAGGTGCTGCCAGACTGCAAATAAATAATTCTAATGCTGAAGAACACTTATTTGTTTCTATTTTTTCTAATTTCCTTTCTGATTTGACAGTTAATGGGGGAAAGAGGGGGAGAAATATATGATGTCACATTCACATTGCATTTCAAATGCAGCAAGTGACAGCAGATAGTTCTATTGTCTGAGTTCAGGACGTGTCCTTGGACTAAATTTTTGCTAACTGTTCCTGCTATTATTTTCCCATAATTTTAATGGTAACATTTCAGCCAGGAATAATACAATACACCAGCAGAATATTTTTTTTTTAAATGTTATTTCTTGCAATAATGCAAAATATTGCCCGACATAGAATACTATTGGGCACTGGGACTACTTTTGGCAAAGTAGACAAAACTAATCTTGGCAATAGTAGACAAGTCACCCTGAAATGGAAGGCCAGTATCAGAGGTAAATGATAATTTTTTTAGTTTTTTTTCCAGAAAGTAATTCCTGCCCTATGTTTTACTTCTTTCATATTCATTCTTATTTCATAGTACAATAATAAAAGTGGAAATGTTTTAATCAGAAATTATTAAATATTTAATGATGTAATCAAAGCATCAATTTCAGGAGGAAAATCAAGCCAGTGGAACAACAGTGGACTTTTTAGCGTGTTTTGAATCTTTAGTTTTGTTTAGTGTTTCCAAATCAACATATGATTTTTAGAAAAAAGATTGTTCTTTCATTCAGTTGTTTTCAGCGGAACATGAAATATTTTTCTAACACACACAGAAGCAAAGGGCTTTGTTTGGTTATGAAGTTACCCAGCTGCCCCGATTTCCCTGTATCACACTTCCAGGAATATTCTTTGAAGATTTATAGTTGTTTTCCCTATCAGTTTTACTTTTCTTATGCTGAGAAAACAAAAAATTGTGAGGTTTTAACACATGTTTTTATACAGAAATACATTCAGAAGATAATTAGATACTATTTGGCAAGTATTTCCACTCTGAAGCTATGCTATTAGGACTGCAAGCTTTCATTTGTTTTAACCGCATCACTGCTACTATAAAAGGTCAGAGTGGAGCAAAACATCTCTTCTATTGCTACACGTTCCTGACACATCATTCCATTAAAAAGCTGGCATGCAGGAGAATGCTGTTTTTCCATTATGGAGCAGACCTGGTAAATGACAGAGATTACAGCTAGCCAAAACACAGTAGTTCCTCCACTACATCTTGCTGTTCAGGGACTACTTCTCCTTAAAGTATAAATTAATAAAGGCAAGTAGTGAAGGAGTTAAGGGTCTTAATGAGTGGTAATTTTTTTTTCTTTTTTTGTGATATAGGAGCAGCTATTGTCTAGACACTTGCTGTTTGGATTGTATTTTCAAACCTCACTAAAAATATAAAAATCAATTTTCATAGTTTAGTCATATAAAACATACACTTAATAGACATCTAACCATCAATAGCTGTTGTGAAAAGCACAATAAAATGAGAAAGTACCATAAAACCATAAAAGACACCAATGCCCACAATGAAAGCTTAAAGAGCTTTTCACTTCAGGAGAATAGTATATTTAGCATTTTGATACTAATTGTAGTCTTCCATTCACAAGATGGAAAATTTCACATTTTACAGCTTAGCAGTATATATATAGAGAGACAGTAGTTCTGTGAGGTTTGTGACCTATTAGATCCTTGCATGACATCTCTTTCTTTCCCACCATCTGTCTTAGAATAACTTAATGAAGAACTTACAGATGACACAGCCCCAGCCAGTTTATCAAATTACATTCAGAATCAGGTCAAGATGTCCTGGAAGACAAAAAACATCACGTTTCTAAGGTAATATATATGTCCCCCTGTTATCTAGCATATGGTATGATTTTCATATGCCTGATGACATCTGAGACTTTTGCATGGTGACGGCCGATACAGGAGGGTGTAAATGAGTTACACCCTTCTGGAGCCATAGCCGGAGACTAGTCAGGAGAAATTATGGCACTGGACATCTGTTTTTGCATCCCAGTCTCACTCTTTGTGCCTCCTCCAGTGCTCTGAGGTGGGCCTTTGCCTGGTGTAGATGATTATGATTCCATTGAAGCAAGATGCTTCAATAAAGATTATTTTGGGTGAGATATTGACTGTATTTGAGAAAACTTCTATTTCGCCTACTCAGTGATATGTATCTCTCTAACCTTTTTCTCAAAACTCAGAGGAGAGAAATAATTTTCATGCATATTCTGGAAGTGTAACAGGAGGAAGTTTGACAAGGTGGTCAAGGACTGCCCTACAAAAAAAGGTTTCCATTTCAGAAGTCTGTATAAGGAGAGGGCTTGAGTTCTTTTGGAAACCCCTGTAACTTTGGATAATGTGGATAAGGATATATGGTTTAAGCTTCTCAGGAATTTATCATGTTCTTCTCTTATTAGGTTTTGGATATACTTGGAATATGGTGGATGTTTATGCCTGGTTTGATTGTATTTTGACTCTGGAGTTACTGGCTTCTTTGCATATTTTTAACTTTATTTTCTCATTAGTATAAAAACATCAGAGAAGACGATGATTTATTCACATAAAGCTGCTTTCACTATTTGAGTAGCTCGAATTTACAGATGAACTTGAAACACAATTTTAATAAAGAATTTTTATTGCTTTTTCCTTTACCTAATGGCAGTAGCTGAATGAAATACATGTATCATATGAAATAAACTCCTCATTGAAACTACACTCTAAACTACCTCATGATTTGGAGAGCAAATCCCAGCACACAGCTGCTTCATTGAAGGAAAACCAGATCTTTCTTTGGATACTTTAACAATCATATATTGAAAATATACTCCTTGCACCTTAGCAATCAATCATTCTGCAGATTATAGTGAAAGTGAAAAGGAAGCAGTTTAAACGTAGTTAAAGAGTTAATATAAAGCACATAGTTTGCCTTGCATAAATGTTTTGGGAGAGAATACAATACTGTAATAACAGTATATCTTGAAAAGTAGCTTCTAAAATTATCTAGGTCTTCATTACTGATCATTTCCTTCAAGCAAATGCATTTTAAGTAGTTTTACTTTGTTAGACTTTGTACAGAGTTTTTTACATTGGCTTAAATGCAGTCTTTAGTTAATAATGGCAAGATCCCTCTGTGCACTGTTGAAAGAGATATGCAACTAACCTCACACTCTGACATGTAAATGAGACTTAATGAAGAGTCAATAAGTTTTGTGATTTCTGTAGGATATACATGGATAGAAGACAGTTACATAAGGTCATTTGGAAGGGAAATATCAGTAATATGTAGGCATACACTGAGGTAGCCTTTGTTACTATTTATGTCTCTGATAACTCCTAGAATAAAGAATAAAGAACTCACAATTCCACAGGGCCAAATCCAGCCGTGCAGCTGCTACATCTCCTGTGGCTGTTTTGCACAACAGGCACAACTCAGAGAACACATAAAGCTGGTTTAAATAGTTCCTTAGGCTTATGGCCACTCTTCTTCACTACAGAAGCTGGAATTTTTTGACAATCTGGTCCATAAATTCTGCTCTCATCTTTCATAAAATCTCCACAAATATTCTCTCTCCCTTTTCTGGTTATGTTAGAAATTAATTCTCCTTTCTCTTCTCTGCATTTTGTTCTTTGTAACTGAATGCACAGCAAATGTGAAATTGTGCTGTATGAAAATTATCTCCTACAGTTATCACCATAGACATTAAAAACCTTTGTCTTTTCTGAATTAACATTTTTATGCCCAATTGCATTATATGTATAATAACAGTAGTAGTTATTGATGGTATGCTTTCAATGATTTAGCAATGTGATATTATAACCTCCTAAATAGGACTTCAAGAATCATTTACTGTCTGAATGAGGGTATTCCTCTAGAAAAAAAAAAAAAAAAAAACCACCAACAAAACCAAAAGGTTTTGGTCAGTTGTCTGTGTAGTTTTCCCTGATAAAATCAGAGCACTATGGGTCTGTTAATGTGTGGTGCCACTTTGAATCCTCATATATGTAGACCAACTCTCCAGTATATCAGAATGCTTTTTCGATTACGGAATGAACAAAACTTTCTGAGACAGTCACATTAGTACCAAGCTGTGTGAAATCCCACCCCTTCTCCATTTCCCTCTGTTTATCAGTGCCAGATAGCATCAAGCCAAGATCTATGGGTTGGCTAGTTCTTAATCCATTTATCATGTCACATGGTGGTAAGATCATAGTGATCATATTTGCTTGGCAATGAGTGAGATTCCTTACAGAATCCAAAATGTATGACATTTTGAATACCACATTTGTAGCTTTATCAAAGAAAGACAGAAAATTAGTTGCCAATATTCAATGGAATAAATTATATGGCTTTAATTCTTTACTAATTAAATAATATATAATGTAGTTTATTGTTTTGCCCAGGGCTGATGATACCTTATTGGCAGACACAGGTTATCCTGTTTCTTTTTTAAAGTGTTAATCCAACATTAGCTTTCTTCTCTTTCTATGATTTCCCCAGTGTTATAACACTAACTGAAATCAGTGTTAATGAGTCAGTGTGTTCCTCAGCCAGCATTTTCAGAGTCCTTTTAGGCAGGTTACAAAAATTGCTGGTTTTGAAAGTACTGTTAGCAGCTGCTGTTAAAATGTCCTTTCAATACTGTTAGGATATAAATCATTTCATCATTGTCATTGGTATAAGTCTAATTTATATCAATATTTTTCCTATTTACAGAACAGTGAAGTTTACGGAAAAAAACCAGCTTTAGTCCCTTAATACTGACATTCTGTTCATGTTATTAATGCAATAGGCTATTTTGATTCCTTTTACTTTTAAAGTAAGAAAACACAAATGGAAAACCAGCATGCAATATAAATTTAGGTACATATAAATATATGTGTCTATATATATGCCTATCTATTTGCATATATGTTGATAAATATATGTAATAAACATACATACAATCTACATATATACATGCAAATATTCATATAAAGTTAATGTATTACATACAAATATATAGTTGCCTTCTTATTATCCTTAAATTTTGCATAGTGTCTCTTTCATATCTTATTACTCTTCAATAAACTTCTGATCTTGATTTTTGCTCATTATTGTATACCTTTTCTTTCTGTCATTTAATATTTTTACATTAAAGGCTGCTTTATTAATTTCTTATAAAACAAAATTTACAAAATATTTTTGCATTTAAGATATCAGATGAACACATTAAAAATCATAGCAACAGTGATGAAGGTCATCAAATCAGTTGTCTTCCACAATTTTTAAATAATATTTGAAAATTGAACTTTTATACTCCTAATCTTATTTCAACTGAGTTGTTTTCAAAATCATGTTGACAAAAGGTTTTCTTGACTTCATATTGTTATGTACTATAGAAATATAAAAGTCCAAGCGTGACAGCTTTTGAGGTTAAGGTAAAGCAATTTAGTTTTCAAAAATACATAGTGCAAGGTTTGCACTAGCCATGTCTAGACACAAAAAACAGTTTGGATCTCCAAAACACTGAATACCCTAATGCAAACTGTGAGAACTCGGTGAAGTTATACAAATATTAGTACTGTTTAGAGTACATTCTTGATAGATCCAACACATAAAAAGGTTCATTTTGTGCATAAAAGCAGAATTTGAGTGGATTCTTATTTAAATAAAAGGTTTTCTTGTTATTCCTGAAGACTAAGTTCAGTTCTACACCAAGTTCAGTTCTACACCCTTTATTAAGAATAATGGGTTAGTACTAATATATCCTTCAAGAAGGCATCTTGCTTTGGAATATCCTTTCCTCTTTTAAAGTAGTCTTACTTTTTCATCCTTGGAATATCCCAGGTATGCTAGTATAATAGGAAAATCCTTCCCTCTTTTGCTGTTAATGTCTTGGTAGGAATTAATATCCTTGCTTTCCAAAAGAAAGTTATCAGCTATAGCCTGATGTTCTAGACATCTAAAGCAACTTGGCAAAGTTTTTACATTCAGGAAATGATTGAAGAAGCCGTAAGCTATGTCACCTCCTTCACACCAGGTAAGATCAATGATACTGTAAATGCCAGCCAAGCATTTTCACTGAGTGACAGGTGACAACACCCAAATAACAATGAATACCTTGCCAAATACATGGTAATGAAATATGTGGCAAAACTCTAAATTACTACCTTTGCATGCAATGTGATTAGTTAGGTATGTATTGTGAATACTTTGTGTCAGGATGGTGTGCCTAAGTGATAATTAAAAGATTAAATTGTGGCTCAATTGACTTTGCTGAGTGATAAGCAATTAAGCTGGTTATCAATAAATACCCTGGCCCTATTTGGCATATGATATGGTAAGTAATATGAATGAATTTAGTGCAACATGTCAGATGTTACAGATTGTACATATGGTACTTGTTTTTTTCCCTACATAAACCCTCTCACATAATGAAATAGAATGTATTAATTCCTAAGCGTTATTAATCCGCTCCTTTTCAAATAAGTAAAGAGAAAAAGAAAAAAAAAAAAGGGAAAAAGAAAAAGACTATTTCCCCAAGTACATTTCTCAATATCCCTTCCAAACCTAATGCAGCATGCTCTGTAACAATGCTAAGGGTTAAAGATGTGGCAAGTGGAATCTGATTTGAAAAATAAGATGACAGCTAATACAGTGTAAATATAATCACTGAGAAAGTTAAAGTATCTCAGTATTTCACAGAATAGTACCTAGAGAACTAATCCTTAAAGGAACTCTGGTGCAGTTATTTTAATTAGGACAAGAAAAGTTAGTTATCTGTGTTTCTAATTTAACACATAATTTGTTTGAAGAAAGGCTCCCAAATTATAAATCAGTTTGGGTAAAGCTAGATTCAGTGACAAATCTATGCTGAATTTGACTAATTGGTTCAGCTTAATAAAAAGGAAAAGTCCCACTTTAACTGGTTAGGTGAGTGCTGAAAAAATGGTTTCTAGGAAATAGGAAACAAAGATTCAGGCCTTTGCTACAGTATGCTTCAGTAAGTGGATTTGATTTGAGGTTCCTTATATCTTAATTGAAGAGATTCTATATTTTTTTCAAGCACATCCCCACTCTAAAGTAGATTCTGTAGGCTTTTATTAATTTTTCTGTAATGATGGGATTAGATTTTAGATTAAGTATTATTAATATATAATAATATGTTGAAATATTCCTGTAGGTGTCTACACATGTCTTTAAGATCCTGCTATAGTCCATGGAGATAAGGCTAAATCTGAGTGCCCTCTGAGACACTATAGGCTATCCAAGACATCCACACAAGGTTAGCAGGTAACAACTCAGGATTTATGATGATCTATGCCCCTTTGCAGTGGATGATAAAGTTGAGGAACACACTCCATCTAGGTGTCTGCAACACCTAAAATGATTTTGTGGGCAATATGTATGGTTGCCTGAAGATAGCATTCTGGTATCACTTGAAATGGACAATGCTAACCAAGACATGTACATACCCAGAATGTGATAGCAGGACTTGTAGAAAACCTGTGCCCTTCTGGACCAGTACTTAAAGGCAGGGGAAGAGTGATCCAGGAAAAGGGATAGAAACTAAGGAGTGTGGTATAACAATTTTAACTGCATTATTATTCATATTGAAAATTTTTCTGCATATATGTCTTCTTTCTCTCTCTGTAATAATTACTTTTGACTAAAACCAATTCTTGATTAAGACAAGTTCAGACAGAGCAGGCCTGACAAGCCGTAGTCCTGAGGCCTTACAAACTCAGAGCTTATGGCCTGTTACTAGACTGGCAATACCATATTACATGGCTACAGAATTATAGGTCAGGATTTTACCCATGGCCTGCCTGTTTCTAACTTCTCGTGCAGAGACTGAAAGTTGAGCCTAATTCACCAATACTTCTGTACTGCTCTGATAGTGCAGAATAACAAAGAATTGATCATCTACCCTTCCATGAAGGACCTGTAGCTGCATTGCAAGTTGAAGAGGTTGAAGCAACCAGTCTCTGGTAGTTCTGACTTTTAAGCAGGAAACAGAAAATAAATTACTCATATCAAACCTATGAACATTGTTGAATAACCCTAATGCACATAACTAAACATGGTGTTGATAACTCAACACCAAGTTTGTCACTGAAAAGTCAACCTTCTTCAAGAACAGATATCTAAAAGAATATATTATTTTACTTCAGTTTAGCAAGCCACAGAAGTGTGGTGTTATTTAGTCTGCATTTTCCCAGATATGGTTATTGAGTAGTTTTTGGAAGGTTGGTTTTTTTGGTAGTCCCAGAACACTTTACTGAGGCAGACAAGCACAATCACATTTGTGCAACGTTATATCACTGAAGGCACCAGATATATTGCAAATGAGACTCCCACTATAAAATACAGGGGAAAATTGCCTCATGTTGTGGTTTTTTGTATGAAGAAATGAGAACACCTATAAACATCTTGAAATAACAAATTAAGAAAAATAGATTGCTTTATAAAATATTCATGCAGTCCTTTCATGGGAAGACAAGTCAGTGATTTACAGAAATTAAAAGGAATTCATACTTCTGAATAAAAAAAGATAAACCTATACATTAAGTCTTAAAATGCTTCAATATAGAAAACTGCATCACTTTCCTTTCAAAAGAGTTTGAGATATATGTAAAATAGGTATATACTATCAGAAAGAGAAATAGTCAAATCTAAAAAAATTACTTCAAGCAACAAGGTAGTGAGTTGAAATCTGAAGTCTAAAGGTAATAGTTCTTAACTCATGGAGTCATAGGAAACTATGAGAATTTAGTCTATACTTATACGGCTGTGTCTTTGATGTTGGAAATCCACTAGCTTACTATACTAATGCTTGAATCTGACAATGGGAAATCTGCTAAAAATTTATATAAGAGAAAGAAAAACTTTTGAAATTAAATGATGCCTAGCTCCTAAACAAAATTGAAGTACTCATAATAAGAATAGCAAAAAAATAAAAACTGGCATGGCTTTTGGGAATAACAATTTCTAGTAAATTTGGTTAGAATAGTGATAAACAGAAAGACATTAAGATCTTTTACCTGTTTTTTTTTATTTTTATTTTTTGTTTAGTGTCAAGAAGAAGTGGTCTAGCCAAACTTTTATTATTTTTTCAGAATCAGGAGTTCATAGTGACTTTTAGTACTTCAGGCAGAAAAGGGCTGAGTGCAAAGAAAGGCACCTAATTGTAGTAAAAGAAAAGCCAGATGGTTCACTCCTACAATGTCTCTGAAAATAGTCTGTAAAGACTTTATATTTTAGTTCTGTCTGTCTGAACATTAAAGAAAACAAGGTCACAATAAAGTCTTTCTAAGTATCACATCCTGTATCAGATTAATAGCTTCAATTTTCCCAGTTCTAGGATGAAGGGAGCAGTTAGAGAAGTTCTTTGGAGATGCATAAGAGGTTGGCCCTGGCTGGATGAAAATGTTATTTGTGGCTTGTTGACAAAGCTAAAACATTTTTAAAGTATCAAAGCCTTTTGGATTTTCCTTTAGATATTTGTTTGGTCCTTTAGATTGATATGGATGGATTGAACAGTCAATGGAAAAGCCCAAGGAGCCACTGAAGTGTCTTCTAAGGTAATAAGGATAGCATTATAGTAGTTCATAAATGAATACTCAAGTCCAGGTGTTTATGCCTGTGCTTGTGCATATCTCTACATTTACTGGTCTTCACAGTTCTGTGAATGCTATCCAATTTCTGAATAGCCTTTTTTAATAAATAACAACAAAAAGCTGCAATAAATGTACCAATTTGTGTAATAAGATTTAAATGTTCTTCTATGAATAAATCATCCAGTCAGCCTACCTCAAGGTGATGACTTTTCCCTTTTTAATTTTTTTTTTTTTTAGAAAAGGGAGATGAAATATAGAAAGTTGTGGTCATTGTTTAAATATTGGATCTTTCCTTGGCTTTAGCAAAGAAAATGTCATAAGATTAGCTGTACCACTCTATCATCAAAAATAATTTGATTTCTACTTTTGTATATTTATTTATGTCTTGGATGAGTTATAATGATGCCTGAGCATCCTTTTGAGGAAAGACCATTTTTGTTCCATTGTAGTTTCTCTACTGTGCAGACACCTTGTTACACAAATTTCCCTCCTAATGAAGGGAAAGAAGAAGCAACTTGAATGTGATAGGGAAGCACAGGAAATGTCCTTCTACAATCTTATCAACCAAAACATGGACAAGAAACACTGGCTATCATCATAAACCGTAATTCTGTCATTTTATCTGGTGACATGTTCAGGTAAAGCAATGTGTAAAGTCTAAAATATGTTTTAAAGCCTTTTTTCTTTAACAGCCTGCTGTGTAAACCAGAACATCTTGGTGTTGCTGTGGATTTCAGAATTACTTCCCTGCCTTAAAATTGAGAAAATTTGTAGGAAAGATCTGCAGTATAACATTCTGTTAATGTCATGAAAACTGTACTAGATTAGAGAAAAGACCCATCTGGTGTCTGATGTGCAGAAGTCACCAGTGGAGAATCCCAAAGAACCCATTACAAGAACATGATAAACATTTTCTTAGAGCTTATAGTGGTTTATGCTCCAGAGACTTCCCGGGCCAGAGGAGGTGTCCTTGGATATATCTTTCAACAGATTTTTCTTGAATTAAATTGTTTACATTAAAACCACTACCCATATCACAATTTAATAAATAAAAGGTGGAAGAAGATAATGTAGTGTATCTCTATGGTATGGGTAGAGGTTTTCTATCTGTGTATGTCTCAGAGAGATAATTTTTGTGTTTTGAAGCACCACAGAAGGAGAAAAGAATAAAAAGATAAAATCAACACCCATTTGATCAAACCTTTTTTCAGCAACGCAACATAATGGACAAGTACCAATCATTCAGGTTTAGTATCCAGCACATTCACAAACAAGATTAAGTTTAAAGAATAATATTTCAGGGAAGTACAGAAAAAAAGAGATTTCTGTAAGCAGTTAGAAGTAAGTCAATAAGGCAGTACCAAGAGAGTAGTTCACAGCTCTTCTCCATACATCTCAGAGGAACAGTGTTAAAGCCCCACACAAATAACTTCACAAAAACTGAGAATTCTGTATTCATCTCATTCTTCAGTGTTAGAGAAGCTAATGAGATGAAAGGCTATTATCTTGTATAGTATGCATGATTTACCTATATGCTAAATTTCTGTGCTTTTTGTTGGTTTTTTATTCATTTTTCTAAACAATTACTTTAATAGAAATATTTACAATTCAAATTTCTCTTTTCATCATTTTTTCACTTTAGGGTGAATTGTATCAACATGCAAATCAATAATTCAGAACTTTCTAGAGACTGAAATAAAGATTTGATAAACAAGAAAAAATAAGGTTGCTTCTGGATACAGGCAGTTTTTTCTCAGCTTCTGGCTCCCACGAATATCACAATAACATGAAATAGCACTTTAAAAGATTCATTGCATATGCTACTGCTTTTACACCTTACACTTTTTTTCTATGAACCTGAATTTATTTTTGAGATCTTCTTTCTCTTTAGGACAGTGTTTTCATCTTGACTAAGACTATTAAAAATAGAATCAAACAGCTAAATGCCAGATATTTCAAAGTGAACAGATGATTGCAGAAGCAGACGAATGTGTCATGAACTTTCCAAAAGGACCTGTCCACTTAGCCATCAATGGAATGGATGAAAGGTGCTCAGAAATCAGCCTGTAGCTGGACTAATCACATCTAACTCTGACTTCCTAAAGGGAAGATGTCTGTAGTCACTGATGAAACACAAGTGTCTAGCATCAATGGGATGATTTACCACTATGAAAGGGCTCTTATTATGGAATGAGTCACTGTAAAATCTCTCTTTCCTGTACCCTTTATTCTCTTTACTCTTGACTGTCTAACCATGGTGGACTTCAGTTACCTAAATGTAAGTGTCAGGTGCCACGTCAAATCTGCTGGACTATCCAAAACGTTCACAGAGGGCCAGAAGGAGACCTTTGAGAGACAGCTTTCTGGAGAGGCAGCTGGAAGCCAGCTGAAATATGTTACATCAACTCAAATGGCTCCAGGCACTTAAGTTAAGGTGACAGAATATTCATTTTTAGAGAGGGATTCGGCTCCAGATTAAGGGCAGATTTGGGTACTATTTCTGAGCTCCTACTGAAGTCAATGGATCTGCTATCAATATATAGTACTTGATTCAGTTGCTTTCACATGGGCAACTATTGTCATTTGAAATGCTTGGTGGTATCCTGACTGTTCTCTAGATGCATGGATGTTTCATGTGTCATTTCCAGCCCTCTTTGGGTATCTTGGATACACTATCACTGTTGAAATGGCACCAGAAGTCTAAGTTGAGTAGAGTCTCTCATAACAAACAGCAGTTTAAGATACCTTTAAATACAACCTTAGACTTAGAATCTGTGTTTAGGTCTATTAATACATGGATATATTTCAAAAGGTGTTGACCATTAAAAGAATTCCATAGCTTCAACTGAAGCAACTTAGTGTTCAGTATTTTTGAAAACTGGAAAAAACTAAACTCATTGCACAATGATGAGGTTAAACTCTGTTAATAGTTATCTTGTAAAACACTCAGCCACATTTTGGCAGTGTATAAAGAGTAGTATTTTAATTTCCTAAGGGCAATTCAGCAAAACTTGTCTTAAATACCTTCATGACTAACCCTTCAAAATTCTACCTTTCCTCAATACTTTGCTAATTCTTTCTGAATGTTGGTATTTCTTTAAGAAAATCTACATGTCATTTTGTAGGCAGATGCAGGCTTTTCTCTCTAAGCCTCAAGGCAGACAGACTCTAGCCAGTTCCCAGACTGGGTAACTGCAGTCAGTAAGTCTATAGAATGATGTAGAAAGCCACTGTGTCAGCAGTAGGAGGCTCATAACATTTACTTTAGAGGTGGCATAGACCTCAATGATTATGATGGCTTGCTCCAGTAATAAAGTCTCTTTGACATTGTTATTTCTATAGTTTTAGTCTGACCCAAACTTCCACCCCTGCGTCATTGCTTGCCTTTCTACATACATGCAATCAAAATTTTGAGATATCCACTCCCAGACATGAAAACTGAATGAGGCTTGCTTTTTTTTTTTTTTTCTGTCTGCAAAATAATTTTTCAACAGATCACTGCACTGCAGTGATTGGAAGTTTTAAATATTTGTTGTTTTTTGTAAAAAAATCATTATTTAACAGAAATTTATTTATGCCCTATCTACATTTTAAGAAACCTTATGCACTGATGATGTTACCATGCAAAATGAATTATTTGAAAAACGGCACACTTGTAGCTGTTTTGTCAAAAAAAAAACCAAACAAAAAATCCTGCATTCACAAGTCCTTTCTCCTGAGCAGTTATTCCACAGAACAACATGGAAAAAACTGCAGACAGATACATTATTCTTTATCATCTCCATGCAATGCATTGGGTTAGCAAGAAGTTATTTCTATATTAATGTCATGTGGGTGAGTGGTAGGCCTCAGGACTTCCCCCTGTGATATTAGCTGAATAGCTGAGAGGAACAAGGTTGTTCAAGTGAAAAAGGGAAAAAACATTAAGACTTATCCTTTGTTCTCTCAATCTTTCACAATGTTCTGACCGAAGACAAAGTGTGAAGAACAGAGACAGTGAGCATCTGAAGGAGGAGCAATACCAAAAGAAAGAATTACAAAGGATTTTTGAGTCATATTTCATTTCAATGTAACTTTGTTCTCTCCAAGTTCCATCTTTTCATCTGTATCAAAAATAAGAACAGAATTCAGCCACTCCAAAGGGAAAACAAAACAAAACAAAACAAAACAAAACAAAACAAAACCTTCTCAAAAGCTGTCTGTAAAAATAACTGCTGTAATCCAAACTTTTGGTTAGTGCTTGTGTAAGTACATTATGCAGCATATATCAAGCATACACAGTTCTAGAAAAGACCTTATTAACTTTAAAATATCCTTTTATGTCTCACACAGATTTGAAGAGAATGCCTATCACATGGGGTACTTTCCCAGAAACAGTTGTATCCCTCAATATTCCCATTTGATTTTCTTATAAGGACACACTCCACAGATGTGAAAGATTGTGCTTATGGAATTATTTCACATAATGTGAAAAGAGAAAGGATAAGATTGCATCATTATCCAAATAGCTACATACAGTAAACCAATGAACAGCACTGGAGCGTGTATGTTGGAGAACATAGTTTTCACCATTGTGAAATCCTAGTCATACCGAAAAAATAAAAAAGTATAACTCATAAATGTACACATGCAATATATGTTTATTTAGCACCTATCAAAGGCTAACTTCATTAGCATAGAATCCAAATGACCTCATTATGCATTCTAAATTTTCTCTCCAAACAAATCCTTTCTATGATGGTGTTCATGTATATAAAAGTGGGTAAACTGACACATTTGGTGTTATGAAGCAAGTGTTAAAAAATGGTAAGACTGTACTAAGCCAAAAATGGGTAAATTGCATTTTCCTGGTTTTATTCTCATCTACTATATGGCCTCTTTACCTTACTGTAAAGGCTAACACCATTGATTTTATAACTACTAAATCAACATAGGCATAATTCCAGTCCTGAACATCTGATGCAGACATAAAGTGGATATACAAAATCAGACCAAAGGTTTGTTAAATGTGTACACTCCTTGCAAAGGATGAAAAGTTAGAGGGTACCTTCTGAAATTATTGTCTGCATGAGTAGGGATAAATTTAGCTTTAAGCTGATGAGACTTATAAACTAAAGAAACTAATATTAACTCTAATAATGCTATGCATAACAGTGGAATTAAAAACTTATCCCTTGATGCACCAAACGGAGCTGTTTGTGCCACAGAAGAGTTCACGGACTGAGAAACATCTATTTTAACAACAATTAGAACTTAAAATGTCTGTAAATGACAAAGGTCCTGTTCTCAATTTCGGAATTTAGTTTACACTGAAGTATAATTTACTACTCTATTGTTTGTGTCCAGAGATGGAGGAAATTAATACAGATTTGATAGGGATTTTGGAAAGACTGAAAGTGTGTTTCCCACAGCAATGAAAAGAACTGTCGCCATTTGGTTGATCTGATTACTTTACTGGTGTTTGGATTTTATTGTACGTATTTACCATGCATAATATGTTAGTGCAGCTATAGTCATTCCTAAGTGTCATTTTATTATTTAAAATGGAAGTAAAAAAATACATAAAAGACTCTATCCTTTTAAATTAGAAATGCATTGTTTTCTAAAACTAAGGGATTAAACCGAATTTAAAGATGCCATGGAAGATGAAAGCTGGTTAAAGGACTCTAGCTTTAGTTCCTTGTTGGAGGAAGTTCTGTTGCTAAGCAACAAAACCCACAAAGTGTTAGGTTCATAAAATGCTGATTAATTAATATACTTAGTAGATAGTGAACAAAGCCATAAATTGTACTTGCAAGGTTATATTAAAGAAGCAGCTGAACCATTTCAGGTAGCAGCTTCCACATTCACTCAAAATTGGAGCTCGTGATCAAACTTCCCTTTCTTCCAGCAGGGAGCTAAAAGCTGGACAATGTTGTAAATTTCAGTCTAAATGTATCTATGTCGAGTATCCAATACTACGAAAGCTTACTATCTAATTATGACAGATAAATCCGGCTGATATGAGTTATGAGAAATGAATGGTCACAAGAATTGCTAAGAACCTAATTAGAAATATACTACCTGATTTCTGATTAAAAATCAAATAAGAAAACTAAACAAAGGTTGCATTTGTATATATCTGTTTCATATTCTGGTGCTGAACAAAGCTGAGACTGATGGAGAATAAGAGATGAATGACTTATATTGTAATTTAATTGACTAATTACAGAAACATGGTAAAAGCTTCAACCATGTAGGAGAAACTTAAATTGAGAGATCTTGAAAGATCAAAAAAAATTTAAATAGATTTTGGAAAAGAGAGGCTTTACAGTATCAAAAGGCACACAGGATCATGCAAAATTAATCAAGGAAGCCTTACTAGAAACCCTGTACAGAAGTGTGATTCTGCTAAAGCTTTGCAACATTGCAAGGCCCATAATGTCAGAAGGAAGAACATGGAAACAAAACAAACATAACAAACATAATTGTTAGTAAGCAGAGTAAGTCAAAGAACAAAATGTGAGTATCCCAGAATATTAAGAACAAGAAAATAACAATGGTCACCAAGAAACCTTTGCTTGATGGAGATATGACTGCCTCGGGTATCTGTATCTGAAAAAAAAAAAAACCAACACAAAACCAAACCTATCCACAAAATGTTGTTCTTACTGCAGGTAGATACAATATGAGTTTTTGGAAAGGAGCCAGACCACCAATGTTGAACAAAACAAAAATTGGTTACTTTTACGCAGGCTTTTCCTGTAGAAGACATAAACATCCACTCTGGATAAGAGCTCTAGAACTAGATTTTGCGACTGATCATGAAAAATGGTATGAAATATCCACAGCTCCTCATTACTAAAACAATGTAGAAAGAAAACCATGATCAACTACTCTAGTAGTCTTTATAGTCAGCGCTGTGCAAGTTTAGAAAACACTAGCAGTTCATAATCTCTTGGGGAATTTCAGAAACTGAACCAAACATCTGTTGAGCTAAGAGGTTTGAGTTATGACATTCTGGGGCAAAGAATTAGACTCTGAATGGTATGAAACAGTTATCCTCTGATCTGAGCTCAAAGAAGGAAGCATAAAATATGCCTAAGCATTTTCAGAGAGCTAGATAATAATTCAGACAGCTAGATAATAATAATTAGTATACCTTATATACGCCAATATATAATGTATCTTCACAACATCCATTGCATCTTACCATTGATTTCAGTAGGCATTAGCTTACACATTTTTTAATGTTGTATTCTTCAAAATCATGCAGAATTAAAATGAGTTTATGACTGTATATGTCTATGAGTAGACTATTTATTATATTTTGTTATTTTATGTAATTTTGCAATGCTGTGTGCTAAACTCTATCAGATTAATTATTTTATTTTTTCATCTATATCTTTAATGTCAGTTTAAAGTGTATTCTGATGAAGGAAACAAATATTCACTGTATTTTTAGGATTTGGTTTTAGCTAAACAACCTGAAATTCACCTGAAAATCATGGACTGCATGTGAAACATTGGGTTAATTAGCGACTTGATAAAACAGTGTTTCTATCATTCAGTTCTTTTTCTTGATATTGAGATGTTCTTGACATTGCAATTTGGGCAACTGTTCTGGACATGAAGACATGGATTTGTGAATCTCTGAGTGTATGAAGCTGACAGAGTGCAGTGCTCTATGGAGGTAAGTAAGCTTGTGATGAGAGGGGAAGCCATACAGTTCTGCTAGGGAAGTACTCTTTTTACACTGAAATACCTTTATTTTCCTGTGATCAGAAAAACAGTCCACTAATACTGCTATGTTGCACCTGGTATTTGAGTATGTGTCTGTATCATGCTGCTTTCTTACCTTTATCTGCTTCTATTACAGATTATGTTTTCTACTAAAGATATTTTATTTATTGGAGGAACCATTCTCAGCAGTTTTCTGGTTTATATAATGGCCTTTAACATTCATGGGTGCATGAGCCAGCACAGGCAGGGCACAGGAACATCCACAAAACCACAGATGAAATGCAAAGAGTAAATTTATTTTTGGTACCTCACCAACTGGGGGATCCCCAAAGCAGCACCCGGGCAGAGGCACATAAGCAGGGATGCAGGCACCGCAGAGCTCAGTCCATGCTAGAGGATCACTGAACCTGCTGTTTCCACCTGTATTTCAGGGATTCGTGCAGCCATAATTTACCACTGTTCTTTGATCTTTTCCACAGCAGGGCAGGAATCTCAAGCACGTTTGATAGAGTGCCTCTAAGTCTATCGCAGGCCTATGTTATCTAAACACAGATGTTCTACTGGTCCAACACACAAGGCCAAACAATAATTAGCGTGATATATGTGTTTTTCGACACCCCAGCTGCAAGTCACTTGAGTGTGTTTACAATCCTCCTCGCCAATCTCCTGTTATTTTCCCACAATGGGAGAGAAGGAATTTTACTTTGCGTCAAATGTATATGAATAGATTCCTTTAGGTGCTTAGTGCTATTAGAATTGGATACCTAATTCTAATAAACTTTGAAGGGGAGCTGGAAGACTAACTGACTTAAATACTTCTGAAAATCAAATATTATATATAAAATAATATGGAAACATTATTTTCATTCTTTATGAGTTATTTTCACTTGTTTGTCTAAATTAACAACTTAAATGGAGGCTGCCGCAACAAAATTATCTTGAGAGCAAACCAGAACCTCTGTGGCCATTAGAAGTTGTACTTTTTCCAGTCTATAGAAATATCCTGAATAATGTGCATTGGCTTAGAAACAAACTACAGGTACAGCATCAGCTGAATTGGCTGTTTCCAACTCACTAGAACTCTGTTTATTATATGCTTGAAAGACTTGGGAGCTGAAGGGCTATGCGGTCAGGTAGGGGGGATAGCTGTGCATGGAAGGCAAACATGAGATAAGCAAAGCTTGTATTCCCTTCCACTGGAATCTGTGCCTAGTTGCTTTGCCCTTTTGAAATAACCTCTCACTGTTCAGTTCTACAGTCCTTACTCCTGCTGAGTAGCACTTAATCGTGAGAGAAGGTTCCTGGGTATCAATGAAACTACACAGAAGAACAGCACTACTCAGACTGGGTAAGAACTGCAGAATCAAACCCGCAAGAACAAGTGCTGAAAGATGTGTTGTTAAAGCAATTAGAGCTGTAAGCAGGATAGCTCCCCTTCTGGGATCTCAGTGTGAAAATGAAGGTCTAATAACATTCATTTTCATCATGTTGACTTGATGAGCCGGTCACGAGTAAGGTAGGCAAGACATGATCAAAAAAAAAGGAAGACTAATAAGGAGAACACAATGGCATATATTGCCCTGAAGCTTCTGGGAGGAAGGACACTATTGACTGAATCAAGCAGTGTGCTCTGACTACAGTTTTAATAAATAGTACTGCTTTGTAAACATCATTTATGAGATGAAAAATAAACTGCGGATAGGGTGATGTTTTCTTTCTGGGGTATATCTCCTTACAGGTTCCATTTCTTTAATTAACGTATCTGATATTCCACAGTGTATATTAATGAACACAATATAGCAATTAAATACTTATTAAATAATTACTCATTCTTTCTGTGTTTCTAAACAATGTTGACCTCACTTTTTATTAGTAACTTTAGTATACTGTGTTGTGTTGCATATTTATTAATATTTCATAAACTGGAAAATGTGAAAAAAAAACACAGGGTCCATAGGGCTTGAAGCCAAGAATATCACCAGCTCTGACAGTGAAATTTTTCAAGACATTGCCTACTTTTTTATACTGACATTACTGTTTTTTATATATATATATAAAATATATATATATATTTGCAGAATTTGAAATACTTCAGAGACTGGTCCTCATTGTACTAAGCTATGTCGAAGTAGGTGGTAAAAAGAACCTGTTTCAAAGTTCGGAAGCAGAAGGTTTAAAGTTCCAATTCTGCTATGGAAGCACAGAAGTGGACCATAATATCAGTTCATGGTAGCAAAGTCCAGAAAAGCTAATAATAATGATTTTGGATCATATGTTACCAATATATCAGCTCTTGTTTTCTGATTAAATGTGTGAGAATCTATATCTCAGCAGCATTTTTTTGCAAATGTAACTTCTTTCAATAAATCAGTGAGTGTTTGGTCAAGATTTTTTATGTGAACCAAGCAGAATCTTAGAAAGGGAGAACAATATGTTAAAAGAAATTTGTTCTGAAAAAGGAATGCTTTGATACTAGAGACAAGCAGCACAGCAGGTGCTTAAAGAAACGAAACCCACCTTGCTGTTTGCTATTCTTCTCTGGTGACAGCTTTGTGGAGGGCATCTAGCTGTTAGAGAGCAATTTAAGAGAAGGATCTGGCAGCATGTAGCATCGTGGTATCACAACAAAGGAAGAAAATGAGATCTTGTTCTTCTTTTTCCATGAAATCCATACTGATAGTCTCTGTTTTCTGTGTTGAATGTATTTATTTGGTGCGTGTGTGTGGTGGTGTGGGGGGATGTTTTTGCATTAAACTTACACTCAAGAGATGCTCCTGCCCCTCTGGAATTCTTTGTATTGGTTTGGTTTTTCCAGAGTCACTCAATAAAGAATTTGTGGTTGGAAAGATTGAAAAGGAGAGAGACATTCCCCAGTGAGGGAAAGTAGCTTCAGAGGCAGAGACACAATGTTCCTTCTTTTTCCCTCAGACAAGAAACAGTGGATGACTCAGGGGAAATGGTGAAAATGTGGACATACTTCTTACTGGAACACTAATAACATCCTCCCATTTTGCATTACTCATTTGCTTGATGACAATTGTTGTTTTCCCTCGTGTTGCCAATCCTCCCTCTGCACAGGGGACATAATGTAATTCCCTGCAAGAAGTAGCTCTGTTTATGAAATAGTAAGGATGAAATTTCTTCTCACCTCACAGCTTTTCATATGGTACCTTTCCAAGGTCTTTGCCACCAGGGACCTCTAACATAATGCAGTGCAGCAGTGACTTTCTTCCCTCTGTTTCTGTCTCCAATAATGTTACAGGGATGCTGCTTTGCTGCCTGAACTTTCACATTTTTCTTTCTTTTCTTTTCTTCCTTGATTTCCTTCCTAGATTGTTAGCAGCTGCGGTCACACTGCCTAAAGAATCATTAATCCTCAGCAAATACATCTTTCCTTTAGTAACAGGTACCCCTTTCCCACTTCTATGTTATGGTTAGAAAAAGAAATAAGCAATATGCTACTTCTGTAAACAGAAAAAAAGACAAGCTTTTAAACAGTGCTTTGTAAGAGTCCAAGACATATGAACAAATATCTTCAGTGATGCTGATGCTATCAGTCCCAGTGACGTTGCTACAAGTTTGAGATAGTCCTTGAGTTTATTATAGGTATTGATTACATAACTGAGTCTTATAATTTCTTTTTGTATATCCTTTTATCAAGAGTTTCTGTGCTTTGCTGTTTCTTTGCTTTAGTTTTTTAACCCTGAAACCATTACAATCAGAAAACTTCAGAAGAATAATATGGGCCAGCTCCAAAATTAATGGAAGACATTAAAAATTCCCTTCATTTCAGTGAGGCTGGGATGAGGCTTTTACAGTTATCTGTAAAAGTTAGGAGATTTTAAAAAGGAAGGAAGCAACGAGACACATGCAACTTAAACTTCAAACACTTTTATCAAACTACAAATGTTTTTTCTTTTCCATAAGAGTCCAGGGAACCCAAAAATAATAGAAAGAGCGAAAGAAAGAAAGAAAGAAAGAAAGAAAGAAAGAAAGAAAGAAAGAAAGAAAGAAAGAGACGAAGAGAGGAAGGAAGGAAGAAAGAAAGAAAGAGCAACTTGCTGTGTTGTATTTTTTCCCTCAAAAATAGGCATAATCAGAAATGTGGAAGTAGCATGTTCAAATTTTGTCTCAGGGGAGAAGAGAAGATAAGAGAAGGTCTTAGTGCAAACTGGGATGTGACTGTAAATGTCATGAAAGGGAACATTGCATCTTAGGCATTGCCATAGTCTTATTCCCTGGACTCCAAGCATTTTTACATTAGTGGAGCTTTCATTGGAATTGCTTCTGGTCTGCTGAGAACACTGATATTCTTTCTTTTACTACGGAATACCCTGGAACAAGGCATGATATAGTTTTGGTTGTATCATGATTTTTCTCAAATCTCTGTAGATGACTAATAGAATCAGAAGTAAAAATGAACTAACTTTTTGTTTTATCTTCATGCAGTACATTACAACACACATGCTAGCAAACTATTTTTTATCTTTTTTTTAAATTACATTTTCTTATAAAAGCCCCAGAGCTGAGTGCTAGAACTGATGAACAGATCTATGCTTTATTTAGGTATATTTAAGTATATTTAGGTGTTTAGATCAAGGTCCTACTATCATCAGGCTTAAGTTTAGACACAATACATAGTTTCATTAAATAACAAGACTGATAGAAATGTTTAAAATTAGGCATGGCTATTAGATTTTGTGAGTTTAGGGGTTAGAATTTCAAGTGTTTGTTTTTTCCCCCGTGTTATTTTGTAGGTATCTCTATGTACAAAAATAATAGTGATAAATGCAAAACTAATTATTTCATTGCTCTGTAAACCAGCTGTTAGTGTTCAACTGAAATATCAGCAAGGAAGAGAAAGCAGAAGAGTCAGAAACAAGAAAGCATGTCCACCTCTATTTGCCCAGTTTTGGTCAGATCCAGTGTTTTTATTCAGTGAAAGAGGAACAGGATAAAGATGCCCATGGGAAACCATTTGACTGCTGGGAGCAACAAAAAAAACAATTTAAAGATTCCTATCTGTCTCTATTGTTATACTTTACACTCCAGATGAATCAAAAAAAACCATCAGGTCCGAAGCATAAAACCGAAAACATATGCCAGTTCATGCCTTGCAAAGGCAATGGTTGTGTAACTTTAAATCCCTTAATTTTATTTTTTTAAATTGACATATTAATTAACATTATCGGATTGAAGAGTAAAGGAGTTGTTTTAGGTCATAGTTGTATATGTTTAAAAATATTTCAAAATAAATAAAATATTCAGAAATAAAACTCAAGTGGCATGTTGTAAAATGTCATTAGAAAGTGAAAACATGATGCCCTCATTCGTCTGTGGAAAAGAGTATGGCTTTTGGAAATCTATTTTATCTATTTGTCCCTGTCCTGCTGCTATTTTTGCTAGTCAGGAAAAGGTTTCCATCCCATATTGTCTTCCATTTAGAAGCCTTTCTGTTGTGGGTTATAGTCAATGATTTAGCTAGTTTGTTGTAATGCTTGGCAGAGCATCCTCAGGCTTATTTTCACAGCTAAGCAAGATTTTGCTAGATGGTCTCTGAATTCAGAGTCTTTTTCAGACAACTCAAGAGGGAAAATTGCTGATTCTTTGGAAAATGCTGCATTGTATTTATCGAGTTAAAAAAGCAATCTTCACTTAGGATGATGTGGATAATTTACGTAAGTCAGCATAGCTAAAATTTTTAAAGAAAACTGTACCTATTTTTTTAACCCTTACAGTAGGACTGCAAAAGGCTATAAATAAGTTTCTATCTCCTCTGACATGGCATTAGCAATTATAAGCCAATCTTAATGTTTATGCATTAATCACTTCTGATGCAGCTTTCAAAGCAAATTCAATATGGCTCAGACTCCTAACAGATTTGCAAAACATACACAGACTCCAAGTAGTATATTTGATTCCAAGCCACATTTGTTGTTAGTTCTGTTCCTGAGAAGGTTCCTGAAAGACATTCCTTCTTTAGATAAAGATAGTCTTATTTTGTTCTAATTCATGACACAGGAACTGGTTTTAGGCTAAATAAAAAATCATCTCTGGCAAGCTTTGTTCAAATAAATTATCATGCTGTTAAGTCACATACTATATTTTGTTCTTTACCTGCTCTCCCAGATCCTGAACGCTCTAACCATTGTGCTACAGCACAAAAGAAAGGCATCATCCTGTGGAACAGTAACTGTGGAAAAAGAAAAAATGAGATACAGGGTGCAAAAAAAGAGAAGCAAATGGAGCAAAAGGTCCCTTATGAAGGAAGAAGAAATCTATAGCAAGAAACCTTTGCACATTAATCCAGTCTCACTCCTTCATATGAGTTAGATTAACATTGCTTTCTATGTAAAGGATCATTCATGAGGGATAAAATTTATTCACACACCTTCAGAACTACATTTTGGGGAAATTAAGGGAAAAGTCTAAATAGTTTTGTTTTGATTTGTTTTTTTTTCCAAATCCTCCCTTTAGACCATTTTTGCAACCAGTGGTGGCCTAGTCCAATATTTCTTCTGGACAGTAATGAAGAAGAGGACGGTTTTTGCAGGATTAAAAAATCAAAATCAAGTTAACTTTAAGTTTTGTTGTGAAAGGTCATTTTGGTTCTTATACCATCTTCATAATTCTGCTTAATGTTGCATTTGACTCAGTTTATGTTTGTTCAGAAAAGTTCTAAAATAATCCCCTTGTGCAGAAACAGTTATCTGTATGCAAGACAGTCTCCAACCCTTTCATTCACCAGATGTATGTGAGGCAGTAAACACATCTTCATGATTGTTTGTCAGTGTCACAGATACATCAGAGCTTCTGTAGTCTGTCCATGAGGTGGTCTCATTTCAAGCATCTTGATGTCTGCAGGTCTGATTCCAGTGAAAACCAAGGACCTTTCAGGCTAACTATTGCAGCAGCCATTGAATGGAGGGTATTAGAAGTTTGAGAAAGCAGCTGAAAACAAACAAACAAGCAATAAGAAAACAAATTTGCATGCTGAACTGCAGAAAACAGAAAACGTGGAAGTAGAGTGTATAGTCCATTTCCTTACTAGTGTTTACACACCTACGCCAGGACTGTTTGAGAGCTTCTCCTTCTAGAAAGGAACTGCAGCCCAGAATCTGTCTAAAAGACAGTCATCTTAGGATGTTTTTACAGTCAGTACAGAGCAATTGGCACTCTTAAAGCATAAAACATCTCCTTCTAACACAATTATATGGTTTATGCCTCAAAAAAATTCTGTGGACTATATAGTCCGGAATGTCTAATTAGACATTCCATACAGAATGTCTAAATAGACCACAAGGGCTTGGGGTTTTTGTTTCTGTAATAAATTCAACTGGGTATATGTTTCTCAAAAGTTTGGGTATATTATAAATTCACTTAAGGTGACTAATCTTAAGATAGTGGCTGTGCATGTATCCTTTATCAAGAGTGAGCTTCCATTTAAGACAGGATTTTACTACTCTGATGTACTTAGTTCTCCTGTTTATCTACAATCGTCTAAATTCCTCTTCAAGCCTTCAAAGTCAATTATGTCATGTCAGGTCTAATCCTTGACCAGTTCCTCAGTTATCTAAGGTATGTGTTTTATTCACAGTCAATGTGTCTAGAGAATGTGACAAAGTCTTTTCAATTCCACTGGTGTTGGCAGAAGAACGAGAACAAGTTTTAGGTCATCACTTAACAGTAATTTTCCTCACATTCCTGTTACTTCCTCTTTTATTATTTTGGTTTTGTGCTGTAGAGAGTGAATGCCTTCAAGGGAATTTAGGAGTTTTCTTTGTTTTATTTAGTATTTTTTATTTTCTTTGGGTTTTTTATAGTCTATCACACCTGGCATTACAAAGTAGGGGTTAAACAGCACTGTTGCAAGACTTTTATCAAACCTCCTTCCCATATCAGAAATAATTCTAAAGATTGTAATCAATGTCAAGATGAAAGTAACGTTTGCCAGGATTTTTATGTGTATATATATATACACAATTATTTTTAATAGCTCAGAAATAAAAAATAACTTTGAAATTCAGTGTGTCTTGTTCCTCTTCCTTCCTTTTGGAGTCTGAATTCCTAAAGCCTCAGAAGTTATCCCAAAACTCTTCATTCAGGAAATTTATTTTATTATTCTCTTTAAACAGTCTCTTTAATTTTTTTAATTGTTAAATTTAGTTTATTTTTTTAATAATGTTCTATTCATTTCATTGCAAAAGGCACATTTTCATACATTACCGACTCCATTTAATCAAATTTATTTTTTAGAGGAAAATTAAATCTTCAGTAAAGATTACCATAAGGAATAGAAAATGGAAAATTATATCGATCTTGCATATTAATGTTGTATAGTGGTTAACATCAGATGGCAAATATAACTAAAATATAGTGTATCTATACTAAATTATAGGCAGTAAGTCTTTTAGGCACCTGCTTGCCATTGATATAGATGAGAAAAAGTTTTCTAAATGCATTTGTGGCTCTAGACTTCAATTTTTAAATGAGAATAAATTGTGTTATTATTTTATTAGGCAAAGCTGAAACTATCACTGAATACATTGTGCAGTCTATGCAGCCTGCCCTACTTATGTAATGCAGAAAGTTGCATGTAGTTGTAAATATTTTAAAAGAAATATTTATTGTTATATTATTTTTTAATGAATTGCAATTTTTTTTTATTCCTAGACTATAATAGCATGATGAGATTTTTATTACAATGGGATAAATATTTCATTTTTAACATGTGCCTCTTAACTCTGCAGATTTAACTATGATGATAGGAATTCACTAGTCAGACAGGAAAAGTAAATTATCACAGATAGCTCATGGAGATACAGAGGAGGTATAATGTTATAAGACATATGATTAGGGTAAGGAATAAGATTATAATGATATACAGTTAAGAGGGGGAAGTCCCAAGATCAGAGCAGTTTTCATAAATATTTAGCATTTCAGCACTGTGATTATTTGAAATGAGTATCTGAATTGTTTAAGAATTATCCATTTCCTACAAGGATCCGAACCTATTTTTTCTATGAACATTTTCTGCTAAAATTCTAGGCGTTTTTGTGAATGTCAGACTATTCCAATGTTCCGTCAGTCTTAAAAACATAGCATTTCTGAACTCCGTATTGCAGATATTTTCCTAACTAATGAGGTGCAGTTCTTGTTGGCTTATGGAAAATTGAAGCCCATTTGTTTTGTTCCCTGGGTGGAACTGGAGAATTGAGGGTTCATGACACTGTTGCCTTATTTGGGTCCAGAATCTTGTTCTCTACAGTCCACTGAAAATGACATAAAACTGCAGTTGCTTGCTATGGGATAGGTTTCCTATCTACTGCTTAAAACTGTCAAAGTTTCCTCATACACAGTTTCTTAAAATTTCACTTTAGTTAATATATTAATGTCAACATTTTTCAATAAAAAGTTAAAGCTTTCTGCATTTGAATTGCTTGGGCGCCGTAGTGCAGATGACCACAGCTGATGGTAGTATGATGAGATGTACAGATTTAAGAGATTGTGACTGTTCTTTACACATGGATAACTGTACTGGCACAACAGAGGTTAGTGACAGAGCAATGTTATGAAGCCAGCCTTTCTTTTCTTTGTCATCATGCATTTATGAGCAATAAAGAGTATATCTAAGGTATTAATAATGGATAAAGTCAGCTGCCTCAAACAGCAATTGTCAATGGGAATTATCACGTGACCTGTTAAGTCATGAATGTGTTTGTGGGCCGACATTCTCTTTTCACAATACTGAAGTAACCCAATTTCCTTGAAGTCCAGAAGAAAATAATTTGGATTTAAAATTCATTTTTTAAATTATTGATAGCCTTGAAAATGTGATAACTAAATAATAGAAGTTATTCATGCCTGAGTCAAATACATCATTGCAATGCAGAAAACATTTAAAAATTGGTACATCAAGGTACCAGAATTATATCACTATATCTCATCCTTATCATTCCTATTAATAACAACAACAGGATTAGCTCCTCAAAAATAATTAGCGCTCATCTCAAGAGCTACGTCCATAGTAATAGTGAAGATCAAGCTAAAATAACCATGGGAGATCAGTAGGTAACTTGAGATTAAATAGCCATTGCAGACAGCTTAAGGATTAAGGCTACATGCCAAGGAACAAAGAAAAAATAAGTATGGACATAAAAGATACTTCAAGATAACAGCATTAACAACAGGATCTGGACAGGGGTACCGGGAGGGCAGAGAGGCCATGCCGGTGCTCAGGGGATCCAGGAATGTGAATGTGTGTCCTGGTTTCGGCTGGGATAGAGTTAATCTTCTTCCTAGTAGCTGGTATAGTGCTGTGCTTTGGATTTTAGTATGAGAATAATATTGATAACACGCTGATGTTTTGGCTGTTGCTAAGCGGTGTTTACACTGGTCAAGGACTTTTTTCAGCTCCCCATGCTCTGCCAGGTGCACAAGAAATGGGAGGGGGCACAGCCAGGATAGTTGACCCAAACTGACCAAAGGGCTATTCCATAGCATATGATGTCATGCCCAGTATATAAACTGGGGGAGTTGGCCGGGGGGTAGCAATCGCTGCTTGGGGACTGGCTGGGCGTCGGTCGGCGGGTGGTGAGCAGTTGTATCATTTTTTTTTTTTTTCCCTTTTTTCCCTCCCTTGGGATTTGTTCTTCTCTCTCTCTCTTGTTGTTTTCCTTCTCATTACAATTCATTATTATTATTACTATTATTTTGTTCCAATTATTAAACTGTCTTTATCTCAACCCACGAGTTTTCTCACTTTTGCTCTTCCGATTCTCCCCCCCATCCCACCTGGGGGGAGGGTGAGGGAGCAGCTGGGTGGTGCCTAATTGCCAGCTGGGGCTAAACCACGACAATGTGCTTGTGAACCTGGAGAGTGAGGTGTGTGTGCTGAACCAGTGACCTTCTGCCTCTGACAGCCCAAGAGAAGGAGGGGACGTGACTGTCTGTGCCTGTGTCTGGTGTGAGTCCTCAATGTGGGTGCTGCTGGACGCAGTGCCTTGTCTGTAGCCGTCTGTGTAACTGGCCCTGTCCGTGTCCTCTGTGTGTGTGTGTGTCTGGATCTGTGTGTCTGAGTCTGTGTCTCTGTGATACATGCTCAGCTTTGCTACTGGTTGAATCTGAAAACAGGAAAGTGGCAGCTGCATCCCTCAGCCTGAGCAGAGACCACAGCGCACTGGGTAGAAGGAGTCCTGGGCTGGTCCTACTGGAGGAAGTGGCTGTTCTTAAAATCGCTCACCAATTACAATAACAGGAAACACAGACTCGACTGAAAAACTAAGTATGAGCCGACAATGTGCACTCGCAGCCCAGAAAGCCAATCTCATCCTGGGCTGCCTCAAAAGAAGCATGACCAGCAGGTCGAGGGAGGTGACTCTCCCCCTTTGCTCTGCTCTCGTGAGACACCACCTGGAGTACGACTTTCAGCTCTGGGGTCCCCAGCATAAGAAGGACATGAATGTGTTGGAGCAAGTCCAGAGGAGGGCCATGAAGATGATCAGAGGGCTGGAGCACCTCCCCGATGAGGACAGGATGAGAGAGTTGGGGTGGTTCAGCCTGGAGAAGAGAAGGCTCCGGGGAGACCTTATAGCAGCCCTCCAGTACCTGAAGGAGGCCTACAGGAGAGATGGGGAGGGACTCTTTATCAGGAAGTGTAGTGATAGGGGTAATGGCTTTAAACTGAAAGAGGGTAGATTTAGATTAGATATAAGGAAAAAAATCTCTACTGTGAGGATGGTGAGGCACTGGAACAGGTTGCCCAAAGAAGTTATGGATGCCCCATCCCTGGAAGTGTTCAAAGCCAGGTTGGATGAGGCTTTGAGCAACCTGGTCTAGTGGAAGGTGTCCCTGCCCATGGCAGGGGGGTTGGAACTACATGATCTTTAAGGTCCCTTCCAATCCAAACCATTCTATGATTCTATGATTCTATGATTCTATGACTATGATTCTATGACTATGGGGAAAATTAATTTATTGCCAACAAAAAGAGTAGGATGGTGAGAAACAAAGACAAAATTAAAACAAAAACACCATTCCCCACTCCTACCCCTTTTCCTGAAGCTCAACTTTACTCCTTCTACCCCCACGCTGAGCAGTGCAGGGGCATGGCGAATAGGGGCTGTGATCAGTCCATAACAGCACCGCTCTGCAGCTCCTTCCTCCTCACACTTTTCCCTTGCTCTAGCATGGGGTCTCCATGGACTTCAGCTTCCTTCAGGACCTATCCACCAGGTCCAATGTGGGGTCCTCCACAAGCTGCAGTGTGGATATCTGCTCCATCATAGTTCTTCATGGACTGCAGGGGGACAACCTGCATCACCATGGTCTTCTCCATGGGCTGCAAGAGAATCTCTACTCCAACACCTGAAGTACCTCCTCCTCTCCTCCTTCTTTTTTTTCAAATTATTATTACTTTTGTTAAATGAACAGATATGTTATACTACCACTGGAGTTTCTTGCATCGTGAAAAGGATTGTTACTTATTGTGTATAGAGACTATGTAACACTTGAAAAATAACAATAGAAAATTCATCTCATTCTTATTGACTTTGTGTGTTGTGGTAGAGGTTAAGGATATATTACTGTATTACTTTTCTATCAGTATCCTGCAGTGAAAATGAAATCAGTGCCCAGTATGTCTATAAGTTAAGATGACTTCCAAATGCTTCTTAGGTAAAATATCTCTTCTTTCCACTAACATTCTTTAAATCTGAAGACAAAGGAATTATTTATACATTTATTATGATGGAAATCAAGAAAAAATCTAGACAATGCAGAATTTAAATACTAGGAAGAAAAACCTTGTATGTTTTTTCTCCTGTTATCCATTATATTACATCAGATTATTTGAGATTTGCTCTTGTGCAGAAAAAATGGTAAGTGTCACATAAAAGGACATGAACTTTTAAGCAACAGCAAAAGGAACCATGGGTCCTAAATACATTTTACCTAACTCCAGCTACTTACCTGTGCTAGTCTTTTTTCAGTGAAGAGAGGTCAACATCTGCTGTGAGGTTATTACAGGCCTCAGATGGGTTCATTTGAGTCTGTGAGTTTCTTCTTCTTATAATTTCCTTTATATTAGAAGTACATTATTTCATTACAATAGAAAATTAGGCAGCAGAAGCTAAAATTAGGCAGCTGTGGTCAGATAGCACAGAGAAAGCACAGAAAGCTAGATGAAATATACTGGGGGAATTTCACACCATGCTGGAACATGTAGCTGCTAATGTTGCCTAGAAGAGCAGCAAATAAGGCACTAGAACACAGCTACCTTTGATTCTGGAAAAGGGGATTAGCAAACTTATAAAACCCAACAAACAAACAAGGGAAACTTTCCCTGAAAATGTGAAGTATTTCAGTCTGTATGTTCCTATGATATTCACTCACTCCTCTCCACCACCCCTCCAGGGTGGAAAAATCAATACAGAGCAAAAAAATTTGGTCTGTTCCACCAATCCACTGCTAACCAACACAAAGTCGTATTGTCAATGAAAGAACAACTGGGAAAGACAGTAAGATCTGATGCACTTATCCAAATGCAGGCATCTAGTACTGTATGAGACACCCTAGGATATCAGAAGAATTGGCATAGAGCTGGTAGATGTGACATGAGACCTGCTGTGTCCTTCTCTAGTTGCAGTGGAAACCACGAGACATACTCTCGGGCATACCAAACAGTACTACATATTCATGTTCAGGAAAATGAGTAATGCTCTGGGTTGAATGAAACTTAAACAGCTCACAAGTTGAGGGTAAAAGCATCAGATTAGAATTTTGCAAGACTGGAGAAAAGTTTATTTTATAATGGTTGTTCCCAAGGTCTAGTATAAGAGTGTGGGTTCATCATAACCTACAATTTCAAGACCAGAAATCAGTATCAAACATGATTTCTGTGTCTTTGCACATGCTATGCAGAAAAAATATTTTTTGTCTAATTAAGCATTTCATAGTGCAAATTTTTGTTTGACTATTTGTTTTCTGCTCTTTTTATTTTCACGCCTTTTTTCTCCTTCTATATACCTATTTTTGGCCACAGTGCATGTTATTGTCTTGCAGAACCAGCGTAGACCTACTCACTGATCACTAGCAGAGAAGTTTTAGGTTATCAGACTTTTCTCATTAAATACTATCTTGAAATAGGCAAAGAATCTTGCATTATTGCAGGATGTTTTGAAGAATTAAAAGGTATCATTAGAACTGTCTAGCCTATGATAAAACTATAAAACTAAACACAAAAAAAGCTTAAAGCGTTTATACTGTGTTTAAGACTACTACTTTCTTTTCCTAACTGCTTTTCTTTTATTCTGAAACTGGAATTATTCAGCAGTTGCCTCCTGTTGTGATTTCATTGGTATTTATACTGTGCTTTTAAAATGAATGCGTCACAAACCATTTTGGATTAGCAATGAATTATATAGACACCATATGTCAAATGCTGATTTTATTGGACATCCTGTGTACATTTATGAATATTTGCTTTAGTGGCTGGTCTCTACTAATAGTTGGTTGCTGATGATATCAGAAAGACTCTTCCCCAAAAAATCTTCAGATCAGGTCTTGTAAGAAAATGTTGGCACACACAAACTGACTAGTGTACATTTTGAAATTATTCTTTTTGCCTTCACATAGCAAATGTTTGTAAGGACCACTTATCATTGTTTTGAAAAGGTGATACTAGTGCAAACTGTGCATCACATCTAATTTCAACTTGTAAATAAATATAATAATTTGTCTGAAAATCACTTGTGAAATGTATTATAGTTAGGCACCTTCAAAAATCTTAATTTTTTTTCATAATCCGCTAGCACTAAGAGAGCAAGCATGTCTAGTAGACATCCTATAGGGTGTCAAGACATCTCAATGGTGGTTGGTATACATTACCTTGGAAAAAACAGTTAAAACAGTTGCTTTAGTTTCCCACCTGCAGAGTGAAGAAAAATGTGCATTTTTTATTTGTTTTGAAAGCTACTGGTTACTACTCTTAATACAGGCCTCTCTTAAGCCAAAGAAACTATGAGCTTGAAAATATTTTCTAAATTATTTAAAGGACAGCTTTGGGATGAGAGTAACTCACAGTTTGCACAGGTAAGTAAGATCCATGAATCAAAGATGCCATAATCACAGGGGTCACTGGTAGTTAGAGATAAATGTTTCCTCATGCGAATAGATATCCATTTTACTTCTCACTTTAGTTTAATATTTTTGGTAATTCAGTTATGAATAGATAACAAGGTAACATGGAACTACAATAGTAAGAAGTTGTTTGGGGAAAATTCAGCAATCATCGTTAGCTCACTACTGCATGCTTCTTTAATGTTCCACAGTATTATTTAAATGATCCATTTACAATAAGAATATCATTACAGTTTTTAGATGTCATAGAGAAAATGCTCTCTGTGCAGAGATTTGTATCAGAATAATTTTGAAGTTTTGGTCATGAGAATGAAGGATTCAGGACTACAGACTTGCATGTAAACAGATTAAAAAAGAAGAGTTATAGAGAGCAATGAAAATGATTGTGGTGAGTTGACCCTGGCTGGACACCAGGTGCCCACCAAGCCATTCTATCACTCCCCCTCCTCATCTGGACAGGGGGAGAAAAAAATCCCAAAAGGCTCATGGGTCGAGACAAGGACGGGCAGAGATCACTCACCAGTTACCATCATGGGCAAAAAAGACTCGACCTGGGGAAACGAATTTAATTTATTACCAAACAAATCAGAGTAGGTTAATGAGAAATAAAACCAAATCTTAAAACACCTTCCCCCCACCCCTCCCTTCTTCCCAGGCTCACTTTCACTCCCCATTTCTCTACCTCCTCCCACCTTGAGCAGCACAGGGGGATGGGGAATTGGGGTTGTGGTTGGTTCATCACATGTTGCTGCTGCTTCTTCCTCCTCATGCTCTTCCCCTGCTCCAGCGTGGGATCCCTCACACGGGAGATAGTCCTCCACAAACTTCTCCAACGTGGGTCCTTCCCACAGGCTGCAATTCTTCACTAACTGCTCGAGCATGGGTTCTTTCCACTTGTCCTTTCCACAGGGTTCAGTCCTTCAGGAACAGACTGCTCCGGTCCCCCACGGGGTCACAAGTCCTGCCAGCAAACCTGCTACAGCGTGGGCTCCTCTCTCCAGGGGGTCACAGGTCCTGCCAAGAACCTGCTCCAGCATGGGCTCTCCACAGGGTCACAGCCTCCTTCGGGCACATCCGCCCCCCAGTGTGGGGTCCTCCATGGGCTGCAGGTGGATATGTGCTCCACCATGGACCTCCATGGGCTGCAGGGGGACAACATACCTCACTGTGGTCTTCACCATGGGCTGCAGGGCTGCATGAATCTCTGTTCCAGTGCCTGGAGCACCTCCTCCCCCTCCTTCTTCACTGACCTTGGTGTCTGCAGAGTTGTTTCTCTCACATATTCTCACTCCTCTCCTGCAGCTGCTGTTGCGCATCAGGTTTTTTTTGCCTTCTTAAATATGTTATCACAGAGGCACTACCACCGTCCCTGACTGGCTCAGCGGCAGGTCCGTCTTGGAGCCGGCTGGCATTGGCTCTATCAGATATAGGGGAAGGTTCTACCAGCTTCTCACAGAAGCCAACCCTGTGGCCCCCCAGCTACCAAACCTTGCCACGCAAACCCAGTACAATGATGGTTAAATAACTAGAAATAAAAAAAAAAAACCCCAAACCAAAAACATAACGATCTTTAATGTGCCATTTAATTGACTGTCTCACCCCTAAATTCATTTTCAGCATTTTTACCTGTAAATGGTTTGCAACTGCTCCTGGTTTATAAACTGTACATACATAAATCTCATACATGAAAGGAACTTTAACAACTATAAGTTTTATGAGTGAAGTTTTGAAGTTAAATGGACTGAAAAAAAGGAGCATGTAGAAGGTGGGGCTCATGAGTCCCATCCTGGTGTTTCAACCCTGTCACAATACTTCTTGTATTTTCACCAAAACTCCCTATGACGTGAATACTTGAGAAAAAGGTTTGAAAAGTTCTGAGACTCCTTTTTCCTGAAATTTGCTTTTGTATTACAACTTCCTGCAACTATCTTCTTACTTAAATGCTTGACAGTATAAAAAGACTTGATGTTTTTCTGTTTTTCAAACCTGATATAAACCATGCATTCATTATGCAAAGCTGACTTTTCTTCCTGTTTCAGCTCATAGCTTTTATTCAAGTAAAAGTACAAACCCATAAAAAACCTAATATTCATTATGTTTTCTTGTTTAAATAAAATTAAAATTGCTTTCAAAGCTGGACTCTGTGACTCTCAGCAATGTTACGAAAACAAAAAAAAAAAAGAAAAGAAAAAAGAAACAGGTGAAATAGATGACATTTGATTTCCACTCTAGATCATTCCAAAGCAGACCTATGCAGAAAATATAGGACTCAGCAATAACCAGACAGCCTGGGAGCAAAGATCCTTCTTAATAAAATGTTAGTAATATGTCTTCTTTTTAACAAAGCATCGTGTTCTGAAGAAGCAAAAAAGTTGTCAGGCATTTTCTAACTACATCTAGTTAGCAAATGAAGAAGGTCCCAAACCATGTGATTGTACATGAGAGAGATGCCCACAAGACATCATCTGCATTTAAATATTGTCTTCCTTGTAAAAGATGGGAGGAGGACAACAAAACAAAACCTAATGCCCTTTTTCTGCACTGAAATGAATGGGCCACATTATAATATTTTTTTTCTCCTCAGGAACACAGATGACATGAGAAGATGGACAGGTCACTACGCAGCAAGGAGAACAGATTAAAACACCCAAATACCAGGAATAAACAATCAGGTTTCCTCAGAGGCACACTGACCTCTTGAATTTTTTTTTTATTTTTTATTTCTCTACTAATACAACACCGCCATACCTTGTTTGCTATCCATAAATGACAGTAGATATCCTGTCATATCCTCCCGTGGCAGCACGTACAAATCACAATGTCACTTAACGTTGTTGTGAGATCGACTTAGAAGATGCTATTTATGGAGTCTGTAATATCGCTTCCTGCAGCACCTGATGTCTCCTTGGAGGTCTGCTACCTGAGTGTTGACCAGACCCAAACTTGCTTTCCTAATGAAATTTGACAAGGCCACAGCTATAAGTAGCGTATCTGCACTTGAGTATCTCTTTGCTCAGTAAAAATTAAATGCACAGAAAACCCATGCAAGGTTGTCAAGTAAACTATGTAAGTTTTGCTGTTGTTGTTCTTTCCTATTAAATTTATACTATTGTCTCCCTATATATTTGGAAGAAAGAGTTATAAAGAAGTAGATGTTAAAAAAGGGTTTGAGTTGTTTCAAAGGCAAAGTTTTTATGTAGCTTACTTTAATTATATGATTGCAATTTAATTATATTATAATTATGGCTGCAATTACTGTTTTGTATGTTTCATTAAAGCTGCATACATTAATTGCACCAAACTTCTGTTGATGAGCTTAACTAATATAAGCAGATGTTTACAGCAGAAGAGCCTGGTTAGCCTTCTATTGTAATATTCCTCTTGCAAGGTGACTATCTCCAGAAAGCAGGTAGCAACTGAGTATAATACTGGCAATTTTCAGTTCCTCATTTATTCTGTTTGTAATTTTACACTATATACATGTACATATACATATCTATATATATACAAGCGCACACACACATGCACATACATATACACATATTTTAAACTTATTCTCAGTCTGTGGAATTACAATAAGAATGAAATTGGCTCAATAGTTTACATCTATATATTAAATGGGGACAACAATTGCAACACTTGTTTGAATTAGAAAAGGTAAGCAAAATAGTTTTTAATACCACATAATCCAATGGGGAAAATTTCAAGGGGGGCTAACTTTGCCTGAGTGCTTATATTTCCAATAAAGTAAATTAATAGAAACTGTATTTTCTAACCCATAGCTATAATTCAGCACAGTGTTTTGCTAATCAGTTATGTACCATTTACGTTCACCCATGAAAAAAAAATTGTATATACTTTTCACAAGACTAAAGTATTCTAAGTCCAGCTAGGGGATAGTTACATTTTAATAGATGGACATTATCAGTAGCAAAAATATCACTGTTGTATATTGTAAGAGTCAAACTCTTGAATCCATGGAGTAGTTCTGTCCTAAAAGCATTGAATTTAGTGTATTTTTAAATGAATGCTAAAAATAAGTAAACAATTCAAACTGTTAACCTTTATAATCTTGGTATATGTCCCTGTTCGTGCTTTAGTTTGGTGACGCAGCACATTTTAATAAATGTATTTTCTTTGGACTTCAGAAATTGTTGTTGATCTAATCGGACCACAATTCAGAATGTACAACCCCTACTCATCATGATATACATTTGCTTATCACATTGACTCTGACTGAGAGAATTTAAATAAGCAAAGATGAACATGCTGGTTTGTTTTTTTTTTTAATTATAAGACTTTAGGTGACTGTCACGATTTTTTCTGTGTATTGATGGAAATGCAAATGGAAGATGTTTCACAGTACTAACTTACTCTGTTTGCTCATGAGTTGTCATTCAGGATGACCAGATATTCCTGATCACAGTATCTGCTCATTTCAGAATTTTGTGTCTGAACCGCAACACCCCATTTTGAACAGAACTTGCAAATGTTCATTTTACATATGACATCTAGTGAGTTCTGGCAATATCTGTGAGGGGAGCAACATCTTGATGCTATTCTGTAATCAGGAACCCAACTGACCGTGAGAGAAACTCACAGCCAACATCCAAACCCATTTCTCTGGCTCCTCAAAGCTGTGAACCAGAGAGCTCACTCCATTGCTCCTCCTTTCTCTCAGAGGTTTCCCTGGCCACCCACTCCTCCTTTCCTAGCACTGCAGTCTCTGACACTTTCTGCAGACAAAAAGTAGGTTAAGGTGGGACTAAATTCACCCACAAAACTTGGGATGAACACAAGAGGATTTCTGCAGCAGAAGAGCTTTGAAGAAGCTCAGGCAACTGAAAAATCTGTTAGATGTGTGAGTGTTTCTCTGTGTGTTGGGCAAGAGGGGAGACAAAGCATGGGAGAGAAGCTGAGACTGTGTTTACGTGTATATAAGAGGGAGAAATCATAAACGGTCAAAAGAGAAACTAAAAGAGGGATTTTAAATTTCAGTAATTAAGACCGACGCTGGTATAATTTACTGTACTGAGCAGAGATTTAAGCCCATTATATAGAACAGCCTGAATGTAGGAGGAGAAGAGAACTGCCAAATACACTAGCGTGAATTCATCGTGCTGAAAACCCCCATATGTTTGTTTAAATGTGTTTGTACATATACTGTATATTTACATATATTAAACAAGCAACATTAAATCAACACAAGGGATTCTGGAGTTAGCAAAACTGACAGGAAAAAAAACCAAACTGTAAAATTGAAACAATGCAATAGCAAGGTGTGGACTATGTGACCTAAAACTTTATTTTCCATTTTTCATTCCTTCTGTGATAAACTTGTAGCACATTCAAACAGATATCAGATGGTCCAGGAGATTTTATCTCAAATTCAGTATTGCGTGCCCTTTCTTAAAATAAATAAAAAAGTAAATAAATGCACATTTTTCAGCTTTAGCATGGCTAATCCTGAAATTATGTGTTGACTTAAAAATACTTACTTAACTTCAGAAAAATATTTTCTTTACTGTACATTTCAGTAGCCTGTGTTGAAAATCTGGAAAATGACCATTTTTGCTGTGGTCTAGCACACTCTTTACTGGATCTACGGACTGAAGAAAAGAAGGGTTTTTTCCTTGTATTTTGAGGAGGTGATTAGCTTAGAAAAAATACAGAATCAAATTTCCCTAGCATAGTGTAGCTTTTAAATAGGGTCATGGTGTAATGATAGGAATGAAAAGGTTTGGAAAGAATTGCTCCAGTTCCTGTTAAATTTCAATTGTAATTAATTAAGGGCTAGGGCTGGGATTTATCTCATTTACCTTTAGTTCACCTAAAAAATAAACAAACTTAATGTATTCACCTAGGCTTATTTAATTGGCAATGAAGATTAAGAGTTACGTCCATTCCAGTACCTCTGTTTTGAACACAGATGTCTAAGCCAGATAGGATAAATTGCTTTCTATTGCTTTCTGGAGTCTTTGTTGACTAGTTTTGTCAACAAGCAAGATGAGAAGCTTAAATTATATGCTTATCTTTTAAGTGATGTGAAATGACTACATAATGTTTAGGTATCAATAACATAAAATTCATTTTCTATGTCATATAATTTTGTGGCTCGGCTTGTTTCCAGACTCATATTCCCAGTCCATGCTGAGGATAGAGTGCACAGACTCTGTTTTGTAGGGAACCATCCAGTGTCCTCCAAGATGAAAATAAGGTCCAGTTCCAGAGGTTCTAGGAACTGTTCCTTTCAGGTGGTATGGATGAGATTAAACTCCCCCCACCCTGTGTAGACCTTTCACTCTCAAACACCTCACTGCTGTATGGCTTCCCAGGGCAGTCTTCTATCTACCCCTTTGGCACCATGCTGTAAACGAATCATTTTGGTTTCAACAATTATGTACTATATGAATAATTTTAGGCATTTTCAGCAAATATAATAGTAATTATTATGTGTTAGGGTTACGTGGCAACACAGGGAATACAGAGTAGATTTGGGCCAATTGTTTGGTTTCATTTAGTTCATAGACTATTTGCTTAGGTACATAGTAAAGCTGTTAAGAACAATGGAGTTACCATAGAGCTACATGAATGAAGCTGAGCTCCAAGTATAACGTGCTGGAGATGGTGTAACGATGATTTTAAATGTTTGACTTTCCCAGGAGAAGGAGAAGAGGGAATTAGGAATTAAATATCTATCTCAAAATAAAGCCCCAAAACAAAACAAAACACTAGAAACTTCATAATCCAGTTACATCCCAAACCCCAGGAGGCTGGCAGGCGATCTACAAATGGCTGGAAGAAATTTTTGTGGATAGGTTGGCTGGTAACATACCTGAGCTCTTAATGTGGTATAAAAAACTGGCTACACCATTCAACAAGCCAGCCTGGGTACATAGGCTCTGGAGTATGTCTGATGGTTGCTTCTTAGACTATCTTTCTAGCTTCGCTGGCTGAATATATGGTCTTGGGATGGGCCTCAGAGCTCAAAGCTTAGTTCAGGCACACTTTTTACGTTCAAATTTATTCTCACTATTAAGAATGCTTATACACACCTATAATTACCTTGTGTTTACACAGGTAGTTAACTGATATTAATTCTGAATAAGTGATTTGTAATCTAAACAGAATGCATTTAATCTTGATTTAGACAATGTAAATGTTTAGTCCTTAGCTACTTGCATCAGGCTTATTCCATAGTCAATGGAAAGATAGACACTTGCAGGAGGTGAATTATGTTTTCCCAATGTAGACATCTAAAATAAATCAGATTAACTTAACTGAAAGCGTTTCCATGGATTGGCAATATTTGTGGTTTTGTTAGGTGTGACAAAGTTTATAAGAAGCCTTGTTTTCATGAGATCTTACCTTGCATCCGGACAACAATGACTTGGATAACATCTGGTGAAAGCCAGAGTTTGGACTCCTTTCTGAGTGAAACTGCAAACCCTTTTAAAGATAAACTCCTCACTAAAGAAGTGAATTTCCCTCACACAATATACATCAAACATAAATATAAATGACAATCATCTGTCTTTTCCTTCGGCCATACTTACATATTGTGTGCTACCTACACGTGTCTGTCTGATTCTAGCGAGAGCACCTTGGAAACCAAACCAGTGTTGGGCATGGGTGAAATATTTCCACAGCTGGGTCTCAGAATAGAGCTGTATATTTTAGGCAGGTTTATTATCCTGAGTCAAAGTATAGCATATATAGAGTCATAATTTTGTGTGTGCTTTCTCCTCCTGTCCCATATATCTGTTGTTGCGATGAGCTTACATATTTCAATATTTTACCTGAAGTCTGCTTTGAATATTTTTAGAGGCTAAGTGAAAATGTGGATAAATTTAGTCTTTTGATATCCCTCCAAAAACTTGTATAATTTACTTGGCAGACAGTGAGGCATATCTTAACATTATCTCCATAATGTGCATTGCAGTCATCAAGTGAAAGTCAGAAAAGAAATTTTTATCTTTATTACCTTGAAAAAGCAGACATTTTTGTAAGAAATTATTTTTGCTAAATAACCTGCCTTTTCTTATGATGAATATTTCAGTACTCTAAGAAATCATACTGAAAAGGTTTCACTTAAATACAGCTTTGTGTATAAGCAATCTGTTCCTATTTTGCACCACAAAGTCCTGTGAAAGTTCACCAAAAGGAGATACAGGGTGGCAATACAATGGAACAAACCAGGTCACAGTGGTGTTGATTGCAGACTGATGACTCTCTAATGTCCTCTGTTAAGAATGAACAATATTAAGAAAATAAATTTACTTGCCTTTATTATCTAGCATGACTAATATGAATCAGCTTACTGTGCAGCAGCTTTAATCAAGCTACTTGTATAAAATAGCTGTGAAGACCCTGAAGCATGAATGCAGCAGGTCAGCAGCCAGAGAGTGTTCTAGTTGCTAATCCATGTTCAAGACGAGGTTATTCTTCACAAATACTGTTTCCTTGCTTCCTTACCTCACTCACTTAAAGATGGCTCCATGGATGTCTCCTTGTGCTGCAATGACAAATTCATTTCTCTGGGCCGAGATCTATTTGAAAATATAAGACAACCATTTAAGTGAAAAGCATGAATTTGAGGCCACAAGTGTCCCCAAGGTTTTGTGCCTGTATCTGTTGTGTTGCCAGCAATAAGAAAGCCAGTTATAAGGATATTCCTCTTCATTCTGTGTCTACCCTACCTCCCTTGACAAAAAGATATACTCTTTTTTTTTTTTTTAACTTTGTTTCAAATCGAGATTATGAAATCACACCATCTTGTCTGTATTTCTCTCTGATAGACCATCCCTATTCTCCAGTAACAGCTGAATCTTTTGGTCAGTTGCAAATGTGAAAAAACAGATTTCACAGTAGGAAAGCATGATGAACAAGTTTACTAAAAACGTGCACAGAATAGAGACAGATTAGCATGTTGAAGTAAGGTTACAATCTGAGTTCAACGATGTTATTAGACGCCTAAGAATCCTACAGGGGAGAGACTTGGGAAATGAGTAGGAAAACATCCTATGGCAACAAAGTTATTTATTTGTTGTTTCCCACTCATATGGCAAATAGTTATGCTTGGATTTAGGGAGACATTTTCCATTTGCATGTAATAGTCCTTGAATAGATACTGTATTTGGTTGCTCTTCCTCCATTGGAAAGCACCTATCCTTTCAAGCTAACTGATATGCTCTCATCTGTGCTGTTTATTTTGAGTACGATTTCACTGCTCTTACCACAATGGCTATTTAGGATTGTTATTGTGATTCATATTACATTATGAGCATCATATCCAATTAATTCTCTGTGGCAGTATCCCTTCTTTACAAATAGATTTGAAATAAGCCATATGGTTATCTGATAATAAGTACATTTTCTAGGTCAAGTATATGTTACATTTTAGGGTGGATGTTTCTGAATTGGATAAGGAGATCTTCAACTGTTAATTCATTTTAATGAAGTTACAATTCAGACTTTTTTTCTTTCCTCTCAGTCTCTGTGTCCTGGCCAAGACAGACACAGTATAAACCCAACTGCAGCAGAAGTACAGATATCAGCTACCCATAACATATAGATTTAACATGTCATCAGAAAGTTAGAGTAAACTTTTGCTTTCCTGAGCTTCCCTTTATTTTCTAGTTATCTTTGGAGAGAGAGGATAAAAGTAACTTATAAAAGGAACAAATTAAGATTCTCTGTTTTAGCGCAAATAATTGGCTAACAAATGGTGAAGAACTCATTAGGTGTTAGAGCTTTGCATACAAGTATTCAGTACTGAGGTAAAAATTTAAATGGTAATTTTATGCAAAAAAATATTTAACAACTGCACACATTAATTTAATGTTAAAGGAACATAGACTAATGAAGATCTGTTGGCCCTTAAGTCAATGTCCCTGGATAATTATGACTAAGTACATTTACTTCAATATTTCTGCATAACCCCAAACCCCAAGATTATCTTTAGTTCCTTAGAAAAAAATTAAGACCAATAACAATGATAATAACAAATTACAATGTGTCACAGCAGGAGCAGGAGACATCCAGGGTATATCCTTCAATACCAGGGGATTTGTTAGATGAAAATGTCTGTATGATTGTGGGAAATAGGTCAAAGCCCACAGAACAGGGAAAACTAAAATGCTTTCAACTGCCTTTATAGATTTCCCTTGGGGAAAACTCCTGACTCTCAGATGTTAGATTAAATAAACCTTGAACATGCAAATTTATTAGAACAATAATTAAGAATTTTGAGAACTTATATTCTGTGAGAAAGAAGTCTAAAGAAGAAAAAAATTGGCAGTTTAATCAAGAAACTATATTAAAAACATAATCACAGACTATGCAAGTACGGGAAGGATAGAAAGTGTAGAAAAAGAACCAACTTTGGCAAAGTATTGACTCTTCAGTGATTTCAATTGCATGAAGGGATTATACAGAACACAGAAAAAGAGGTCAAATTATTAAGGATAAACATGTGTGGGAAAAAATTTGTAAAAGACCAAGATGTAAAGCAAGACACAAGTGGCAAGAATCATAAAGAGCAACAAGAAGACATTCACTAAGCATGTTAGTATCAAGAAGAAGATAAAGGGAAAAGCTGATCAGGGGAAAGAAGAACTGATGATGATACCAAGAATGCTAAAGTGTTTAATGTTCTTTTTAGCTTCAGATTTTGCTAAAAAGATTGTCTGAGATCAGGCAGCTGTCACATAATCAACAAGAAAGGGGTAAAGATTCAGTCTGGAGGAAGAAAGAGTACATTAAAGAGCTCTAATGTAAGTTAGAAGTTTTACGTTGGATAGTCCAATTGAATTTTACTCAGAAACTTTAAAGATTTGCTGAAAACTTATAGAATTCATGAAAGATTATGAAGTTTTGGAGAGCTGGAAAAAGGAAAATATCTTCCAAAAGGAAACGTAGGAATGGAGAATTATTACCAAGTCAGTTTTAGTTCCTTTTATAAAAACCTGGAACAAATAATCAAACAATTTATAAGCACTTGGAGATAACATAAGAGTAGAGTAACTGCCAGCACAGATTTCTTAGGAACAAAGCTTGTCAGAATAATCTAATTTCCTTTCTGTGATAGGATAACAGCCTTACAGATAAAGGAGAAGAAATGTATATGCTGTGTTAGATATTTTGAATTTACAAAATCTTTTGAAGCTGCTTTACACGACACTTACAAGCAAAAGATAAGATTAAGATGATTAGTATTATAGATGTGCAAAATGATTAGATGTGCCCAGAAAGTCATTAACAGTGATTGGCTATCAAATTAGAAGGTAGTATATAGACAGGTTCTGCAGGGGTCTTTCATATGTCTTGTACAGTTCTGTTTTTTAATGAATGATTTAAATACAGAAATACAGAACAGACTTATTTAATTTCACAAATGATCCATTGGGGAAGTGATCAGAAAACAGGCAAAGAGATAAGCTCATAAAATTCAACAAAGAATGTTTTGAAGTTCTGCACTTAGGCAGGAATAGCGAATGAACTGTGCAAATATGGCTTACGAAAAAAACAGGCAGGAAGATGCTCTGAAGTATCTGGTCAGCATACTTGCTCCCAAATTGAGCTTGAACTGAATTTGTCATCCTGTCCTACTATCCTGGACTATAGAAATGGAAGTGCTGTGCATAATGTACGTAAATTAATCTTTCTGCACTGCTTGGCTCTAATAAGGCTGCAGATAGAGTACTGGTCCAGTTTTGTGCAATGACTTAAGTTGAAGGTAAATCAGCTGGAGAGATAGCCTGAAGTCCAGTGCAGTGTAATGAAAATGGGATTTAAAGGTCTAAGAAGCTGTTGTGTATGTTGTTTTGTTCTGTCATACACAGAGCAACAAACAGAAAAACTCTTTTAGGAGGCATAATCATGAACCACACCTTTATTTGCTTTCATTGCAGAACCATATTCCCACCACCAGCAAAATAAAAGTATACTGATAGACAATTAAACATACCTTTTGTACAAACAAATCTTAGTTTGTAATTAAATGGGGAAAAAAAATCACGATTACTTACTTCTCAAAAACATTGTGTTCAGAAAACGTCATTCCATAAATTTTATGTTGATATCTGATTTTTTTCTTGATAGACATTTTGTCTAGAAGTCTGACACTTGGCAAGCAGCAGTCTTCATTTCATGCAGAGTTCCTATCAAGCAACAATGAATGAAGCAGGGGATATTGTTTGGAATAATGAACACAACTCATCTAAAGTTTCCAGATGTGTATCTATTGGTGCTGTAGACAGCCAGTTCATATAATATACTGTCCTTATTTTTCCATCTTATTTCTAACTCGAACTTCACTCTGCCTTCAACTTTTAGTTTGCTGTATCAAAGAAAACTCTCTACAGACATGAAAAAAAATCGTTACTCATATTACTTTGTACTTTCAGATCTAATCTTGACAATACAACAGAAGCTGAGAATTATTGGGAATTTTATAGGAGTGTCTTTATTACGGAGCTTGTTCTATTTGTGCAAGTCCCTCTTTTTGGAGGCTGATACCCTGCCCCCTGATCAACATCATCACATAGGCAGGATGCCACCCACATCATCTGAGATGACATGTAGGATGTGCTACTGCTATGTAAGGTATGATTCTCTCAACTCACACTACCATTGGTGGAGCTACAGAGTGGCACAACTCTTACTTGCATTCAAAAGACATTTGCACAATTGACTGTTGCTGTCAGATGATCTGGGCATTAAGTGTCCTTGATAGTCCACCTGAGCCATCGCATCACTTATGACCCTGTGTGTGCTATCAGTGACCAGGTGAATCACCGCATGGGTGCGTTGTTGCTCATCTTTCTTCAATAAAGTTTGGTTTATAACATGTTGTCAGACTCCATTACTGTTCAGACCACAGAGGCATGGTTGCTCTCTGAATAATGTGGTGGTTTGCTTCATGTTGATTAGCAGCAGTGCTGTTGAAAAGAGATTAGGGAGCCCCATCATTAGAAAAAAATATACTGATTATTAGTCTCGAATAAGAATACTTATCCTAAAATGTAAGATTAAGTTTCATGCATTAATATTCATAGCTGGTGTTATAATTAATTCTTTTTGTCCTGTATATTATTGTCTGGCTCTACATGTGAAGAGAGCTCAAGTTCAAAGAGAGGCCTATCCTTTATCACGAAGCATAAATAATACCCACTAAAGCCTTTGTGTTTTCAGCAGGAATATAGGGCAAATAAAGCATGAGCTTTGGTGAAAGAAAGACACAATCATGACACTTAGGATCAAGAAACAAGAAATGTTTATGATCTCACTAGCACCAGCATTATAATGAGTTAAATAGTGTTAGTTTCTAGTGCCTTATTCCACAAGCATTTTTGAGAACGTTGTCATACTAAACATGGTCACACTCAAAATGCCCTCGAATTAGTTTATGATAGAGGAAAATAAACTAGTATGTTTTTAAAAATATTATATTTATGGAAAGATCAGCAATATAATATACTAGGAATGGCATAAACATATTTCAAAACAAGACAAAATTTGTCTGTCTGGTGTCATATGCAAACCAAACCAGTGGAAGATCTGATGGGATTTTCTTCTGTTTCTGAACAGAAAATTGGGGAAATCAGTCAGCAAAATATCTGTTTCAAGTCAGCTGACTTTTAATCAGATTTTTTTATAGAACTCGTTGTCCTGGTTTTGACTGGGATAGAGTTAATTTTCTGGCTAGTAGCTGGCATAGTGCTGTGGTTTGGATTTAGCATGTGAATAATGTAATAACACAGTGATGTTTTAGTGGTTGCTAAGCAGTGCTTATACTAAGTCAAGGACTTTATAGCTTCCCATGCTCTGCCAGTGAGGAGGTGCACAAGAACCTGGGAGGGAGCATAGCCAGGACAGCTGACCCAAAATGACCAAAGGGACATTCCATACCGTATGACCAGCTGGCTGACCATATGGCCAGTTCTGTTTAATATCTTTATCAATGATTTGGACAAGGGGATTGAGTGCACCCACAGTAAGTTTGTAGATGACACCAAGTTGAGCGGGAGTGTTGATCTGCTTGAGGGGAGGAAGGCTCTGCAGAGGGACCTGGACAGGCTGGATCGATGGGCCGAGGCCAACTGTATGAGGATCAACAAGGCCAAGTGCAAGGTCCTGCACTTGGGCCACAGCAACCCCATGCAACGCTACAGGCTTGGGGAAGAGTGGCTGGAAAGCTGCCCAGCAGAGAAGGACCTGGGGGTGTTGGTTGACAGCTGCCTGAATATGAGCCAGCAGTGTGCCCAGGTGGCCAAGAAGGCCAATAGCATCCTGGCTTGCATCAGAAAAAGCGTGGCCAGCAGGACTAGGGAAGTGATCGTGCCCCTGTACTCGGCACTGGTGAGGCCACACCTCGAATCCTGTGTTCAGTTTTGGGCCCCTCACTACAAGAGAGACATTGAGGTGCTGGAGCGTGTGCAGAGAAGGGCAATGAAGCTGGTGAAGGGTCTGGAGCAGAAGTCTTATGAGGAGCGGCTGAGGGAACTGGGGTTGTTTAGCCTGGAGAAAAGGAGGCTGAGGGGAGACCTTATCACTCTCTACAACTACCTGAAAGGAGGTTGTAGAGAGGTGGGGGTCAGTCTCTTCTCCCAAGCAACTGTGACAGGTATGCTTCTCTCTCTCTCTCTCTCCCCAAGCCCCCCCCCCCCCCTCCCCCCCCCGGGGATCAGGGCTTTTAACATGGCGATCACTGCCTTTTCGCGCCTCATTTTCAGGCCCTTTCTGCTCCACCGTGCCCCCAGGCACGCACACACCTCGGCAGGGAGCAGCAGAGGCGGGACCCCTCAGTCACCAGACAGAGTCCACAGCCAATGAGGCACCTTGGCTCGGAGAAGCTTCTAGATCATGACCAGTTATGACCACAGCTGAGATAGACCCAGGGTATAAATGGGGCACTGCCGGAGACCCCCTTTGAGTGTGGTCTTCTTTGAGCAGTGGGGCTGTGTTTGGGACCTCTCCCCTCAGGTTGGGACACTGCCTGAGGAAACTTCCCGCGATTGAGTGCCCTCACCTCCTGTGGTGAGTGATTTCTTCTGGATAGATCCGTGAGTGAGCCCTCACACACGCACACCCCCCACCACTCCCTGGGTGAGCGATTCTGTCTTCTGGGTACCCACGAGAGAGAGAGAGTTTCCCCCTTTGTGAGTGAGTGTGTGTGCGCACTGCGGATCATCATTCTTGTGTGTATTGACTTGTAGTGACAATACCCTGACTGACACCTCAAACCTGTTACATGTTAAATGTTATTGGAGTGCTGATTGGTTTGGTTTCTGTTGTGTAGTTTTGGCCGTTTTGTGAAATGCAGTTGTTTGAGCTTGTCCCTCATTTGAGTTAGTTTTAGCGTACTTCTGTGACATTTATAGTGGGCACAGCAAGCAGGGTGTCGATGGAGGGATTTTTAGAGGCACAGTTGTGATCCTTCTCCCTTAGGAGTGGAATGGGCAAAGGAGAAGTGGCATGAACCTGAGTCTGTGGTAGAAAGGACAGAGAAATGCCATGAAAGCAAGCGAGATGGCAGAGGAAAAGGGACCATGTGTGCCATACTGGGTGCCTGCTTGATGCAAGCGCGGGACCAGTACAAGTATTTTAGGCAGGTGGAAAAGGATAATTCTGAGAGTCACCTAGAGACTGGATGCTTAAAAGCGGACTTACAACGAGAGAGAGAGAGTGAAAACATTTACTAGAATGAAAGATTAAGATTATGTTAACCCAAGTGAAAAAGCCTGTCAGTGTTGTCCAGATTCAGACGTTGATTGCGGGAACAGATCCTGAAGATTAGGATGGGGACATCCAGGGAGATTCTGGGAATCCCCAAATGACTGTCTGTACCACCCCATGGACATGACCTGAGCTTAGTGATTTGCAAGTCAAATTTTCACACAAACTGGGTGAGACAGAGATGGAATCTGTGACGTGTTTCAGTTAATGGAGGTGATCGGATATTACTGAGTGACGATGAGGCTAGAGGGTTTTGGGGACCCGGTGTGTTTCTAAGTGACGGGCCAGCTGGCAACCATTCTATAACGTCTCGGGTGACTTACTGGGCTGGTGGTATAGCCCCCAAAGAGCAAGGGGAGCCTATTATCATTTGAATAAAGGAATTGGCAGAATTGGCAGAAGGGGTACAAAAGGCTGCTTGTATACCGGCAGTGTATGAGAGGTGGCAGCAAGGCGTACCAATGGCTGCACCAGGAGATCCCACCCACCTCACGCCTCTCATTAGGGGATTACCAGGTGCTTTAAAAATACATGTCCAGTCCTTTAGAGAGAGAATTCACATGGCCGTAGAACGCAATCGACAGAATCCCCTCAATCTGCCTGCGCATGTGCTGACATGGGCCGAAACACTGCATAGTATAGTCCCCCACGGGTGTGAAATGAGGTGGACAGATCTAGGTGGTGGTGCAGATGGGAGTAGAAGGGTCCGGCAAGCCAGCCGTGAGCCTTGTCCCAAATGACTCCCCCCACCAAGGGAGCCTGCACTCTTCCAAAGCAAGTCGGGTTGAGCCAGCAGACTGGAGCGGAATGACTTGTGGTGGAAGGTGTTAGTGTTGGGGGTACCTCGAGCACTGTTACGTAGGCAGGCCACCGAGCATATAAGGAAGCTAGTGGAATTACTGGAAGGAAAGACCAGGAACATAAAGGAGATGCCAGTGACCGCCCCCACCCACTGAAATGGGAGGCAGAACGTTAACCCTTTCGCATCTTTGTGAGGGCAATTAAATGAACAAAAAAACTAACAGTCGTGGTTTGGGTTTCGGGCCAACCAACCTGCTTGGTAAGTTCCTGTCAATGGTCCACCGCTAAGGAACCCTATGTATATATTTTTGTTGGTCCGAAGCGGATAAGTTTAGAGTTTTTGATTGACACAGAAGCCCAAAATAGTGTTCTAAACAAGCAGCAAGCCGACAAGCTCGGAATCAAACCATCGAGAAAAGCTATCAATATAATAGGGGTAATGGGTGCAGCAGAGAGGTGCCCTTTAGCCCGAACCCAGTTTTGGCTGCCTGGGGAGAAGCAGATGATGGTTGTGGAAGTTGCTCTGAGCCCTTATAAGGGAAACATATTGGGGTTTGATATTTTAGCAGGTAAGCGGTGGCGCCTGCCCAATGGCGGCCTGTGGAGTTTTGGAAGCCGTGGGGTGGGAGCTTCTTACATTAGGACCTTGCAGTCTGCTCCTGCTCTGCCACCATCCAAAGTAACCTGCATTTCCCAATATCCTTTGCCAGGCACAGCAAAACGGTGTATCACGGAAGTCATCAATGATCTTGAAAAAAGGCAAATAATCAGCCGCACCCATTCTCCCTATAACTCCTCAGTCTGGCCGGTTTGCAAGCCCAACGGGTGGTGGCAACTAACTATTGATTATTGGAAATTGAATACTAATACCCCACCAAAAACTGCCATCCCAAACATAACCTCGGTGGTGACTGCAATACAAGCAGCAGCCCATCCATGGATGGCTGCCTTGCAGAATCACAGAATCACAGAATCATATAGGTTGGAAAAGACCTTTAAGATCATCGAGTCCAACCATAAACCTAACACTGCCAAAACCACCACTACACCATGTCTCTAAGTACCTCATCCAAACGTCCTTTAAATACCTCCAGGGATGGCAACTCAACCACTTCCCTGGGCAGCCTGTTCCAATGCTTGATAACCCTCTCGGTGAAGAAAAATTTCCTAATATCCAGTCTAAACCTCCCCTGGCGCAACTTGAGGCCATTTCCTCTTGTCCTATCACTTGTTACCTGGGAGAAGAGACCAACCCCCACCTCTCTACAACCTTCTTTCAGGTAGTTGAAGAGAGCGATGAGGTCTCCCCTCAGCCTCCTTTTCTCCAGGCTAAACAGTCCCAGCTCCCTCAGCCGCTCCTCATAAGACTTCTGCTCCAGACCCTTCACCAGCTTCATTGCCCTTCTCTGGACACGCTCCAGTACCTCAATATCCCTCTTGTAGTGGGGGGCCCAAAACTGAACACAGGATTCGAGGTGCGGCCTCACCAGTGCCGAGTACAGGGGCACAATCACTTCCCTAGTCCTGCTGGCCACGCTATTTTTGATACAAGCCAGGATGCCATTGGCTTTCTTGGCCGCCTGGGCACACTGCTGGCTCATATTCAGGCGGCTGTCAACAAACACCCCCAGGTCCTTCTCTGCCAGGCAGCTTTCCAGCCACTCTTCCCCAAGCCTGTAGCGTTGCATGGGGTTGCTGTGGCCCAAGTGCAGGACCTTGCACTTGGCCTTGTTAAACCTCATACAATTCACCCCAGCCCATCGATCCAGCCTGTCCAGGTCCCTCTGCAGAGCCTTCCTCCCCTCAAGCAGATCAACACTCCCACACAACTTGGTGTCGTCTGCAAACTTACTGAGAGTACACTCGATACCTTCGTCCAGATCATTGATAAAGATATTAAACAGAACTGGCCCCAACACCAAGCCCTGGGGAACACCGCTTGTGACCGGGCGCCAACTGGAGTAAACTCCATTCACCACCACTCTTTGGGCCCGGCCATCCAGCCAGTTCTTTACCCAGCAAAGAGTACACCCGTCCAAGCCATGAGCAGCCAGTTTCTCCAGGAGAATGCTGTGGGAAACCGTGTCAAAGGCTTTACTGAAGTCTAGATAGACAACATCCACAGCCTTTCCCTCATCCACTAGGCGGGTCACCTTGTCATAGAAGGAGATCAGGTTGATGTCAAAGATGTGTTCTTCATGATTCCGCTAAGGGAGGAGGACAAATCCCAATTTGCCTTTACCTGGGAGGGAATCCAGTATGCCTTCAACTGACTTCCGCAAGGATACAAACACTCTCCCGCTATCATTCATAATGCCTTGGCTGCACTCCTTGACACTATGAAAATGCCATCGGGCATTCACATATACCAATACATAGATGACATCCTGGTGGGTGAATGCAATAAGGGACAGACTGGACAGGTAGCCAAGGTTATTTGGAACTTATTGATGGAAAACAGGTTAGATATTCCACCTTCCAAATGCCAAGGTCCTGGACAGGAAGTCAAATTCTTAGGGGCTTGGTGGATAGCAGGAGCTATCATGGTACTTGATTATGTCCTATCAGCCATTGAGGGGAGGCAGCAGACCCCGAATAGCAAAATGGAATCGCAACATCTATTGGGCACACTGGGGTACTGGAGGAAACACATACCAAGATTTTCAGTAATTTCCCTCCCTCTATATGACTTGCTTCGAAAGAACAGGAAATGGGATTGGACCCCACGACATATGGAGGCCCTTAACGTCCTAGAGGATGAACTTAAAACCTACCAGAAAGTAGGCCCGCTGCACCCACGAGACCCGCTGAGGGTGGAATGGGGGTTTGCGGAGCATGCCTCCTATTGTGGCATATTCCAAAAGGGACTGTAAGGACTAGCCAGACCTCTATTGTTTTCTTCCACCTCATTCAAGGACAAAGAACAGTGATACTCAGAGTGGGAGAAGTGGCTTCTCTCACTCACCAGGGCAGTTAAGGAGACGGAGAGATTGCGTACATCACAGGACATTATTGTGCAAGGCTCTTTCCCTCTGTTACACTCAATCTTGAAGGGGTCACCCCCTCCTGAGGGAGTGGCACAGAAGGCCACAATATGAAAATGGTATGCCTGTTTGGAGGGAGTCAGTCAATAGTCACCCTTAAAAGAAGGCCCTGCCAAAGTTTCCAAGTTTCAACAACCCGTAAACCCTGACCCAGCCCTGCTGAGCTTGCCTTATAAGCCCTCTCCAATTAAAGAGGTGCTCAAGCTAACCCAAGATTCAGACACACAGGGGGTGTAGTTCACCGACGCATCAGCCCACCAAGCGTGGCCGAAGTGGCATTATAAGGCAGCAGCAGCGGAAATCACCACTGAAACAATGACAGAGGGGGAAGATAGTGCTCAGGTAGGGGAGTTGCGTGCTCTCTTATTAGCTGCAGAAGGGGGTGCCTCTACAACTTACACCAATTCTTTTGCAACTTACAAGGGTGCCACCAAGTGGATATGCCAATGGGAATCCAACCGGTGGGAAGTGGGTCACACTAGAGTCTGGAGGGCTGAAAATTGGCAGAGGTTATTGGAAATAGGCAGGTCACATCCCTTGAGAGTGGGTTGGGTGAAAGGGTATGTGAAAGGTGGAACTCCAGCCACTAAGTGGAACCAACAGACTGACCAGTTAGCTCAAATCAGAGTGGTTGGTGGTGTACAGGAACAGTGGGAATGGCTAGCTGAGTGGCTACACATCAAATGAGGCCACTCTGGGAAGGTGGATCTGTATTATGAGTGCCGGTCTGGGGGGTGGCCAGTGTCTATGGCAACATGTGAAGCAGTTCTCATGGCCTGCCCACAATGCTGAATAAGGCTTAAAGCCGACCGCCTGAACCACGCCCCAGCCCAGCACATCAGACAGGTCAAAGCCCTTTGGAGCACTTGGCAGGTTGACTATGTCAGGCTGTTGAAACTGTCCCATAGAAAGAAGTTCATCTTGGTAGGAGTGGAAGTGGTTTCGGAGCTGTCGGTGCCTACAGCTGTCGGCACTGCCACCAGGGACCAAATGATGCGAGTGTTGCGTGAATGGTTCATTGTTTTACCCACCCCCGAGTGCATTCAAAGTGATAATGGGTTGCATTTTACGACCACTGTGGTGCAAGACTGGGCTCGAGGGGAAGGCATCAAATAGGTGTTCCATACACCATATTATCCCAAGGCCAATGGGGTGGTCGAGCAGACCAATGGTTTGATTAAAAGACATGCTGATGTCTAATGCCAAAGTGGGACATGCGATTACCACAAGCAGTCTTTATTGTTAACAACCACTGGGGAAGTTATGGAAACCCTGAAATTTGAGTGTTCTGTCCTGCAGGACCATTAACGTGCGATGATCCTATACTGGACTATTAAAGGGACCAGTTCCCACTGTGGACATACGTGGGCCAACCTGTAATGGTAAAACTACCTCAAATCAGCACTGTACCCATGACATTGGCAAAACCCAGAGGCTTATATGACTGGGAAGCTCTGGACTGGAGCAGAAAATCCCACAGTATTAGTGCTTGGTCGATAATCCCTGACTTCTAACCCTGAAAGCCCGGTCCAAGGGGATTGAGGCCTTTTTTTTTATAGTCTTTTACAGGATAATGGAGGCATAGACTATTCTGTTGCTCCTACTGGTGGCAACAGCAACTAATGTGGATGTCTTGAACCTGGATGGCAACATAGTGGCAAAGATGATGGTAGGATTTGTGCAGATGATGAACCTAACATCGGTAGCAGTCTGTTTACCCACCCCCAGGTCAGTGGAGGACTCCTTACCCATTTTCATGCAGCATATCAACATATGACTAGCCCTTGAATTAACATGGGGTCAATATGACAATTATAGCTGCAAGTTCCAGGAAAGCATAGGGGACATAGGCTATACCCATATCATTTATAGCTGGCCACCGGGCACAATAAATGCTAGTTCGGTATGGGCTGCTAAATGCAATTATATTCTCCAACCGACCCATAAAGCCACAGGGTGGAGCGTCAACAGCACCACACTCTGTCCCAAAGTTCCATGGGGAACCACTGAACGCAGCTCTCTATGGGACATTATCAGTCACTAGTGTATCCCAAGCCACTGAATGCTTCTTGGTGTATCAAACATCCTGACAGAGACAGGAACGAATGCCCTAGCGTGTGCAGTAACAATTCATTCGATTGCCCACTCAATTGCACATGGGCCAGGTACACCTATGCACCTAGCTGGTACAGGGGAAAAGATGAGGCACACCCGACAGGGTAATCTCCACTCTGGGACTGCCAAACAGAAGTTGGGTGTAAGGATATAGATAAGGTGCCCCTGTTGTGGCTATATCCACTGGCCCAAGAAGCCTTGGTACAAGGCTGCTTATGCAGCAATACCAGGTATTCAAGTCCCTCTGTCCTAGATTGCCATAAAAGAGACTATTGTCGCCCCCTCACCATCACTCCAGCTTTGTGCCAAACATCTCTTGTCTCTGCACCTCTTAATTTAGTGTGGGTGTGCTCTGATGGCCACCTATATTCCCGGCTATACCCAACTATCACAAAACTTGCCTGCACGTTAGCCGTGCTTTCCCGCTGTTCTGTCTACCGGGAAGGGCCCATGCCACAGCAATGGTGGGATTGTGTGCTGAGGGATGTACGGAAGGAGTGGAAAAATGCTCCAACGAGGACTGGGTAGTGGTTAGAGTCAATCTTTGGAATGGGGATCGCTCCAGTGCAAAACAGACACTCTATTCTAGAGCTGAGCCTACAGCTAGAGGCGCTAATAAACTGCATGACAGCATACACTTCTTAAATCATCAATTACAAGACAACAGCAAGATGACCATTCAGAACCGAGCCATGTTGGACTTAATCCTCTTGAAGGAGAAAGGCGTATGTGGGAGGCTGAATCTATCGGTAGACGACTGTTGCATCCACATCCCAAACGTTTCAGTGCCGCTACAAGTACAGATGAATAAGATGAAGAAGATAGCTAAAGACACAAGAGAAATTGCTACTGCACTAGGGGCTAATTGGTTGGGGAAATTTTTTAACGCATTGGGGTTTTCCTTGTTGGAGTGGCTAACTAGCCTCCTTCAATCTTTGGTAATGATCATAATTGTGATTGTTATAATTTGTATTGTTAGAAGCTGCATTAAGAGCACCATAATGAAATCCATGTCCACTGTGAAGTACACTCCCTTAAAACCCCGCCTTGAAACTAACGATACCCTGAATCCCACTTGTGACACTGACATGCCCCTAAAACCAACCCATGCAATGGACATTCCTCCCTCCGAATCCTGTCTGTATGTTAGATGTCCCGATAGAACCCCAGGATGTTTGCCTGTTGCTATTGTTAATTATTGCTATAATGTTGGATATTGTTACATGGTTGATAGTTTATTGTGGGGTGACTAGTTGGTCGCTAATGATACCTTAGCAACAACTGAAAGAATGATGATCCACAGTGGGTGTTAAACTCACCAACACTGTGCAACCTTTTAACTTTGGAGGCAAGAGGTGACTGTACCACCACTCCAGAGAAAACAGTCAGATCATGACTGTGGTCATGGGGTGGATTGTGTGACAGGTATGCTTCACCACCCGCCCCCACCCCTGGTTAAGGATCAGGTCTTTTGGCATGGCAATCACCGGCTTTTTGCACCTCATTTTCGGGCCCTTTCTGCTCTGCCGTGCCCCCAGGCACGCACACACCTCAGCCGGGGAGCAGGAGAGGCGGGACCCCTCGGTCACCAGAGTCCACAGCCAATGAGGTGCCTTGGCTCGGAGAAGCTTCTAGTTCATGCCCAATTATGACCACGTAAATGGTTCCGCTGCCGGAGACCCCCTTTGAGTGTGGTCTTCTCAGAGCAGCAGGTTTGTGTTCGGGACCTCTTCCCTTGGGTTGGGATGCCGCCTGAGGAAACTTCCCGGGATTTGACTCTCTTCACCTCCTGTGGTGAGTGATTTCTTCTGGATAGATCCTTGAGTGAGCCCTCACCCCCCCTCCCCCCACACACACACCCACCCCGGGTGAGCGATTCTCTCTTCTGGGTACCCACGAGAGAGAGAGAGTTTCCCCCTTTGTGAGTGAGTGTGTGTGTGTGCACTTCAGATCATCATTCTTGTGTGTATTGACTTGTAGTAACAATACCCTGACTGACACCTCGAACCTGTTATATGTTAAAGGTTATCGGAGTGTTGATTAGTTTTGGGTTACCCCTGTTTCTCATTGGTTTCTGTTGTGTGGTTTTGGCTGTTTTGTGAAATAAAGTTGTTTGAGCTGGTCCCTCGTTTGAGTTAGTTTTAGTGTACCTCCATGACAGTAAAAAGCGATAGGACAAGAGGAAATGGCCTCAAGTTGTGCCAGGGGAGGTTTAGATTGCATATTAGGAAAAATTTGGTCACCGAAAGGGTTGTCAAGCATTGGCTGCCCAGGGAAGTGCTGGAGTCACCATCCCTGGAGGTATTTAAAAGATGTGTAGATGTGGTGCTTAGGGACATGGTTTAGCGGTGGACTTGGCAGTGCTAGGTTAACAGTTGGACTTGATGATCTTAAAGGTCCTTTCCAACCTAAATGTTTCTATGATTCTATGATGTCATGATTAGTATCTAAACTGGGGAGAGTTAGCCGGGGGACAGCGATCTCTGCTCGGGGACTGGCTGGGCGTTGGTCAGCGGGTGGTGAGCTGTTGCATCAGTTGTTTGTCCTGGGTTTTGTTTCTCTCTCTCCTTTTGTCGTTTTCCTTTTCGTCATCATTATTATTATTGTTATTATTATTGTTATTGTTATTATTATTATTATATTTCAATCATTAAACTGTTCTTATCTCAACCCATGAGTTTTCTTACTTTTACCCTTTTAATTCTCTCCCCCATCCCCCGGGGGGGAAGGTGAGCGAGCAGCTCTGTGGTGTTTGGTTGCCCGTTGGGGTTAAACCACAACACTGACTTATCTGAAAAAAAACCCATAAGTAGAGACAGAGTTAAGTGATTACACTAAACAGAAAACTGAAAATGACTGCACAAATGAATACCACCAAAAGGTTATGGAGGCAAGTTAGGCTGCAGATATACTTCTACAACCATAATTCCTTGTGGAACAACTGAAACATATACTACACCACTGTGGCACAACATATTCAAAGAGAAGTTGCTCTTTTACATGCTTTGTTTGTCCATGGTGTTCTTTTTCAGCAAACGTCTCGAAGAGCTGTAGCAGGATTTCAAAGTGAAGTTCATGTAGCTAAGCAAGCAATTAAAACTACAAGCATGGTGATGATATATAGCCAAAGCAATATATTTAGTGACTTGAGGAAAAAAAAAACACAGGAAGACTATGAACCCAGAATGAGCAAACTTTCTATAATGTGAACCGAATGGGTCAAATGGTCCCTCATTAGCTCCCTACTAGATCCTATCTGAAGACACTCTGTTGCATCTGAAGCATTTCATTGGATTTAAAGTCTGTTTTCAGCAAATTAATATGAAAACTACCTTTCAGTGGCAGAAACTCTTGGACAGAGACATATTGGTCTCTGTCTTCTCCAGGTCAGCTCCTTGATCAGCCGTCAAGCCATACTAACCATGTTTACAGAAATTAATTTCACTGTATGCCCCTTGAGGATCAGCTGACAAATGTGCCAGCAGATAAAATGCATGAAGAAATATCTTCAAAATCAGCTTTCTGTGCTCCTTTTGGTTTTAAAGATTGTAAGTTTATGCCATGGTGTGCAGTTCAGATCTGTTTTAAACAGGTCATATTCCAATTGAATTTCCTGGAGGTGCAAAACTTGATTTTTAAATGGGTGGATACCAGGATAAGGGTAAATACCTCCACATAGATTATCTCAAGTTTTTGCTTCATCTGTAATGAATCGTCATTAAATGCTTCAGTGCTTTCTAGATATTTCTTTTTTAAAAAGTCTAATCAGATGATTATATAAAAAATCGGTGTATGTCAGATATATTTTTAGGGGTTTTTTTTGGGACATTTATGTGAAGCAAGACTATGAAAACATCAGTATTAAACTTTCAGTGTGATACATTTTTAAGGAAAAGGCCAATGCTTTTTTCAGTTTTGTTCATGTAGAAAAATAATTGTCACTTTTACCCTCCGAATTCACTTCTTGCTTGTAGTTCATAACCTTCTCCTGTGGACCTGTCTGAACTGTATTTTGTCTAGGAATATAATTGAGGGGGAGCAAGATCCTTTAGTCTATGCTTCATCTCACTGAGAGTCAGGTGTGAAGTGGAGCCAGAAGCTTTTGCTGTGAAGATGATTCTCTTGGGACAGTCTGAGTGAGATTTCCCAAACTGATCAAGACCAGAGAAAGAAAATTGTGCTAAAACAGAAGGGATGGCTTATTTGACACTGCTAGTTTGAAACCAGATGATAGTCTGCCAGGGAGGCAGAGCTTAGCTTTACGTGCAGACAGCTTTTGAGAACATTTCTACTCCCTGTATCTCAAGATATCTTCCTCCAGTCCATGCTCAGTTATACTTTATTATTTATTTCATCAAAAGGTGTAAAGTTTACTGTCATAATGAAATTTTTTTATAAAAGCATTTCATCAGATCATTATATGACCAGGTGTACCATTCAAAGGAAATGAATCACAATCCTGTCCCTAACCAATGACTAACATACCCCTATATCTGTTCTGATTTTTTAAAAAATTATTATTTCCAGACATTTTTCCTGTTTTTCCTACTATAAAAAGGCCAAGAGAATATTTTTTTGTTTTTTTTCTCCTTTTTTCTTTTTTTTTTTCCTATGGCAATCATTTTGAACAGGAGATGTTAGACAGAAATTAGCTCAATCTCTCTGAACTGTGTATGTCTGTATATATCTGTGTATGTCTGTGTGTTTGTGCATGTTTGTGCATGTCTGTGTTTGTGTACCAGGCTTGCAAAGATACAGAAATGATCATTCCCCTTCCTATTTTAAATGAAATGAGAATTATTGTTAGAGACCAAGGAATCTGTCACATTAATGTCACACAGCAGGCAGACAATAGTTTCTTTCTATATGACCCCAGTGTGATCACACCTGCAAGAATAAGTTCAGTTCTGGGAACCTCAATATCACACATATATTAACAAATCATAAGGAGTTCAGGAAAGTGCAACAAAAATGATTAAGCGTTCAAAAGGAATGAAATGTAAAGAAATAATCGCAACATGGCCAAGCAGTGGCTAATATGATAATGGAGTACAACATCTGAAGGAAATAAATCTCAACAGGAGTTTTTTAAAATTGTGTCAGCTAAGGAAGCTAGAAGAAAGAACAGGAGATTCCGAAAGGAGAAGCTAAGGTTAAATCAAAAAATATGGCATAACAGGTAGATTTATTATAATTTTGAAAAAATTGTAAGAAAAATACAACCAAAAAATGTTAGGATGGAAGGGACCCGGTAGGTCATCTTACCCAAGGTCCTGATTAAAGCAGGGCTAACTTTTGAATTTAGACTGCTCCATTAGATTTGTTAGATTTGAGAATATCTAACGGGGATGCATATTTCATAGATTCCAGTGTTCCAGTGCATGACCACGATCCCCATAAAAAATTTTTTTTGTATATATCTAATCAGAATTTTCTTTGCAGTAACTTGTGTGTGTCTGTTGTACCTCAATCTTTCACTGAGCATATCTGAGGAGAATCTGACTGTCTTCTCTGCAGTCAGCATGGGTACTCTGCTTTCTCGTGTTCTGTTTTCTGCTCATTGGGACTCCTTCTTTGCACAGCAGGTTTCTAGCCTGTCCTGTTGCATGGGTTGACTCCATTCCAGGTGCAGGACTTGCAGAACTTTACATTTGTTTTTACTGAATTTCACTGGGTTTCTCCAGCTTGACAAAATGGCACTCCTACCCTCCAGTGTATCTTGCTCTTCTCCCAGATTCATGTCATCAGTGAATTTGGTGAGCGTGCAGTCCATCCCATCTTCCTTGTTGTGCATCAGCTCTAGTACCAGCTTCTGCAGAATGCCACTGATACCTGGACACCAATGGGACTTTGAAGTGATGTCTGTTAGTATCCTTTGGTAGTCTGGCAATCTAGCCAGATTTCTATTCACCTCATAGTCTGCCTATCTATGACTCTCCAATTTAGCTACATGGACACTGTGAAATAGTGTGTAAAAATCATTGCTAAAGTCAACTTAAAGGACAGCTACCATCCTCCTCTTGTCCACTGAGTCAATCATCTCATCACAGAAGCTAACTGGCATGGTTACACATTAACTATAGTCACATGCAACATATTGACAGTTCCCAATGACTTTTTTGTCTTTCATCTGTCTGGAAATGACTTCCAGCAGGATTTGTTCTATCGTCTCAGAGGCAGTTGAGACAGACTTGCCTGGCAGTTTTCCTCCTTCTTGAAAATGGGCATCACATCTGTGTTTCTCTTGTCATCAGGGATGTCTTCTAGTCTCTGTAACTTTTCAAAGATGATAAAAGCAGCCTAAGAATGGCATCAGCCAGTTCTGATGCATCCTATTTGGTCCCATGGACTTGCATATGTAGTTTGCTCTAGTGGTCACTAAGACATCTCCCATTTAATTGGTGTTCTGGTACCCTTGGTAGTACTTCTTTACCCTATACTCTGCTATTAGGGACAGAGACTTGGGTAGTCTGACAGCAGACCTTGCTGGGTAGAGAAGGTGCTGAGTACGTCAGGCTTTTCAGTATCATATATAGCTAGATGTCTGTCTCATTCAGCAGGAAGCCCACATTTGGCTTTATCTCCCTTTTATTTCTGTACTTACCTGTAGAATTGCTTCCTGTTTCTCTTCACATCTACTGTCATTTTCAATGCCAGCTGAACTTTGATTTCCTTAATTATCTTCCTAGAGACCTAAACACTGTTTCTGTATTACTTCTGAGTGGAGTGTCCCCAGCTCCACTCTGTATACTTGCTTTTTGTGCTTGAGCTCATCCAGGATTTCTCCATTGACTCAGCTGGCCTTCTGCCACACCTTCTTGTTCATATTGGGATTGACCTTCTTGTGTTTTAAGGAGTTTTTTCATGAAGAAAACTGGATCTCATCAGTCCCTTTGCTGTTCAGGTAAGCCTCCCATGGAATCCTGCCTATCAGTCCCCTGAAAAAGCTGAATTTCATTCTTATCTTCACTGCTGAAGCCCAAGTTCGCTATTCTGCCACACAGAAACTTTATGGATGAATAGAATTAATCTCATTGACAATAAAAGAGACCAGAGCAGATGCATCCTTAGTCCTTGGAACTGTTCCACTGGTTCTTTTTTCATAAAAACTTTGTATCTATCAATCTGAATGGTTCTATCAGGAAATAAAATTTATAGTTATGAAATGATAATAAAATGTAGTGACCTTGAATCTTTTCTTTGGATATTGATTCACAAATTAAATAGATGTAATAGAGTAATAGATGGCACTTTTACTCAGTAATATTAATTCAAATACCAATCATAATTTAAACTATAAGTAAAAAAAAAGTACAAGAGTCATTATCAACATTCATTAGATAGTATTAACTATTTTAGTAGTATTACAAAATATTAACTATGGTATTACAACATTTTGAATAATGTATTCACATTTAGATATCTACATAATAGAATCTCAGAAAAACAGGACTACGAAGGTATTGAGAGGTCATCTAGTCCTTTTCCCTGCCCTAAGGCAGAATCAGCTCTCTCTATGATTTTGCATAGCCATTTTTCCACTTCTCTTAAAGACTTCTATGACAGAGACTCCCCCAGCAATCTATGCCTGTAATGCACTCTTACCTTTACATGTTTCCCTAGTGTCTACTCTGAATTTTCTGTGTTGCTTTTGAAGCTCATTATTTCTTGTCTGATACATCATGATTATGGAGGACAGTTTATTTCCTTCTCTGTGGATAGGGATATCCAATCTGGTTTACATCCACCCCAATGTCTTTTAATAACTACACTTCCCCATTTTCTTAAGAAAATGCCATATGAAGGAGCAACAGATATGTTACAGAAGTCAAACTATATGAGACACAACTCTTTCTATTTGTCATTTTGTAGAAAGGTTAGATTGTTTAGGTTGTTTTCACCCTACTTGCTCTTCACAGAGCTCCATTCTGTGTGCTGTATGCTTCATTCTTATCTCCTATGTACTTGCAAATAAGTTGTTTTATTATTTGCTGCTGAATTTTGCAGACAGTTGAAGTTAGGGTAACTTATCTGTAGTTCTCTGCTATAGTTACCTGACTTCCCCCGTGTCCCCTTTTTTTTTTTAGATAGGCATTAAGCTTCCTATTATCCATAATTCATCAGAATGATTATTGCAACCAGCTTTACTTATACTGAGTTAACAGAAGTTATCCAGTTAATTTATTATTAACTGTACATACACCATCAATTTCATATTATCCCTGCATGTCAAACTAATTATTTACTGATCATATTTTTTGTCATATTACTAAATCATCCATCAAAAGTGAGAGAATCTTTCTGGTGATCATTTTAGTTACAAATGAGTAAGTGCTGCTTTATCAATAAATTATTGTCACGAACAAATTCTGATTGTGCTGCTATGAGTCATATAGAAAATGAGATGTAGTAGAAAATACCCTCAGCTGTATTAAACAAAATCAAAACAAACCCAAACCCAAAAATCCAAACAGGCATACTGTTACAAGAAATAATCTAACCAATAGAAAACCGCTGGTACATCATAATTTTACACAGCACTGTTCTTTTGTGGACTCAGACCCAGTGTTTAGTGTGTGCCACATTAATCCTGAAAAACTGGTTAATCATAAAAAATGGATATTGTGCCATGACTGTGCTCAGGTGAGGTGTTACTTTCAATTCCCAGGGGAAAGTTTTTGACATCTCATGAGCCAACATCGGTCACAACTGTTGGATTCATCCCATTCCATTTTAGGAACTTCTCTGAGGATTCTAGGTTAGGACCATAGGTTTTCTAGGAGATGATCCAGAAAAGCCCATCTCTTCCCATTGGCTACAGGGTGACTGTTATTTTCTGATGCAGTAAACAGCTAAAATTAGATTGGATGAATCTAGTCCTTAAAGACATGCTTGCGTGTAATGTTTTAAGGGAATGGATAGATTTTATGTAATGTATATATTCACTGTGAGAAACAAATGTGGAACGATGCAATTTTGAAAAAAACCTAGAGCTAGGAGGAAAGAGAAAAGTTAAACTTGAGACTACAGATAGTATAGACAGCATATGGCCAGTCTAGTTTGGCTGTAACTACAATAGTGCAACTGATTTGGCTGTGGGCACTAAGTATTACAAAACTGAAAGAAAGGGAAAATTTTGGGAAAGAAATTAGATGTCAAAAGAACAACAAACAATTCAATGAAGAAATAACTTCATTAGCTGGAATAATAAAATATTTTGTCATCTTTTAATGTATTACACCCACTGGAAAGACACATTATAGTCAGTGTATTACAAATTCACTTCAGTTTCTGAGATACATGACAATTCAATGCTTAACTTGGGGTGAATTTTTGGCAAATGACACAATCTTTCATACCATTGTTAATAGAATTTGAAGACATGATCATCATCTCTAAAAGAGTTAATTTTTTGCTTATACTGAAAGACTAATTTTAGTTCTCCAATGAGAATCTGTCACCTGAAACTTTGTTGGCATACACAAACTCCAATTACATTATGCATGAAAAAAAGGTTTGGTTTAGTTCTTGTGTCACCCAGTTGTGCATAGTAATATATAACATTCATAAAGAAAGAGATCAACATTTTTTGTTCTCATATTCATTATAAGTCTGTTTCTATGTATAAAAACAGGGTTGCGTATGAACCTTTTTAATTTTTTAAAAGAATTGTGATTTACGCACAGGAAGTAAATAAACTGAGTAATGGAATGAATGCTGTCTAGACATGCACATTTCAGACAGTCCTTCCATAAAAAGGTCAGAGGATCTTGGAGTGGATAATATCCCATTTACATCCCCTCCCCATATGCAAGAACCTGCAGCTTCCCTGGAGGTCAGTTTGGCAACTTTCGGATGCACTAAATTCATTTACACTCTAATAACCAGTGAAGAAATGAAATAGTACTGAACAATAGCAGCACTCTGTGGTGTTTACAAATACATTTAAAGGAGGTCATTCCTCCTGTGAACCCATTGCACATGCCAATTTGTTGCACTCTTCATTATAATAGAAAAAGTATGGGTAACAATGAAAAGCAAACCTTATTTGGAAAACACATAACTTACAAGCATCAAAAGACAACTGGGGTCATCTCTAAAGCAGATTTTATAGTTGCCAATGAGTATTTTGCTGCTTTCATTAAATGGACTTTAAAAGGATTTTAATTGCATTTCTTATTTTGGCTAACAACCTGATTCTGAGAATATTATGTCTACAGCTGTTCAGCTCTAAAGAGCATTATTTAGGCCTGGGAAAAAATGCCTACAAATGCTATTGAGGTCTAGACTAAGTGATCTTTCTGAAACTATGTAAGAGACTTCTTTCAAACACTTGATTGCTAAAATTTGCTCACTTCTGTTTACAATTACCTTGTTTCCTCCATGATATTAGGTGTGTATTACTACTTTCTCCTCTGAGTTTGCAAATCATATGCTATAGAAAAGACAAAATATGGGAAAAAAGCCTAAGTCAGGTGGAAAATGCAGGTCAGTGTGAATGCAATTTGGTCTTATTATGCACATGCTTCTGACAGTACTGAATGATTTACACATTGTCCAAGCCTAGGAAAAGGTAATACCCTGTTCTGAGTAATGAAATCCAATATTAACTAGATCTATTGGAAACAGCTGATCTCATAGTCACTAATGTATGCATGCAAACTTTCAGATTGCTCCAGTTTTAGGCACAGGCCTAAGTTTCACTTCTCTGAAAACAGGTAAAGCAAATAGGGGAAATCTGACTCTATATAGATAGTGGGTTTATATATTATTTTCCTTTGCTAATGAAAGCTAGATAAATATCTTGATGGAATACTATGGGTCAATGGTATCACTAATTCATTTGGAAGTTCCCAGGAGTGTGTTTTAAGTTGGTTTAATGAAAGAGAGGAGGAAGAACTGTTTGCTATATAAGCATATGAAAAGATGAGAACAGCTGTACTCTGTTCAGTTTTCATTTGGCTTTATTATGCTGATTCTTGATACTTCGTGTTATCATACATACAATATGTAAAGCAAGGGTCAAACCAAAGTCAGTGGTAATACCATATTGACAAAGGATATGGTGCATACAGAAAATTATTTCCAATGTTTGTCTACAATGAGATGCCATGCTAAAACTTTCTGATTTTATCCTTTTCCTCTGGGTTTTATTTTGGTCATTGTAGTTGTAAAGGAGGAATAAAAAGTTGAAACAGTTCGTATGAATCTTTATTTGTTGAGAATGCAGAGAGTATAGGACATAACGCAGGGATTCTAAAGAAAATGAAAAATTGCCTTAAAATGTTTTGTATCATTCTGTTTTGGTTTTGGATTTTTAACTGCCTCATTGTTATCTACTACTTGAGAAAAACACTTCAGAATTTTTTAAGGACTCCTTATAAATTTGACACTGTATCTTTGAAAGCATAAGAACCTGAACAAAAATTATGTTTTGTCTGCAACATTCTAAAAAAAAAAATCTATATTTTAAAAATGAAGGCCTAAGAACCTATTTTAATCACTGTCAAATGATACATAAATATTGATAAAATACTACTGATTTAGAATTTTTGCTGTATTGTTTGGTAGATTAATGTTTCTTCACAAAGAGTTGAGTTTTGACCCATTGCTATCATTAACCTAATTCACTCAGGAAAATGGTGAAGATTTGAGTTAATCCTTAACGGCACATAGAAAAGGAATCTATTCCTTTTCATAAAAGTTAAATTAGTTTCTTGATTTTTTTCTTGAGAAAATTGTGTAAGTAACTGGCATTTAAAACACATTTTACCTTAAAATTCTCTGTTTAACATTTTCCTTTTTCTGAGGACTTGACTCAAGAGTTGCCATAAGAGAAACTTGTTAACTGATAATAAGGAATAGTTTTCTTAAGATTATAACAATAAAAACAAGATTAAATAGTCTTGTTTAGTTTATGATAAATCAGTTTATTAGGCACATTCAAGTGCATTGGTGAAGATGAATGTGTAACAAAACCCTGTCCAAAGTATGAATATTGACTTCTAACAGGGTCTAGAAAATATAATTTGGCACCTTTTTTATACTGATCTTGTTTCTTTCTGAGTTCTTCAGCATATGTAGTCTGGACCAACTTGGAGAAGTGGCTCTCTGACATCCACCTGTTGCCAGTTTTCTCTCTCTGGCTTTTCTGACAATATTTAAGGTATGCTTTATCCATAGGAAGAGCCTTGCTCTGTATGTGTAGCAGTTAATTTCCTCTCACCGGAATGATAAAAAGCAAAAATAGAACTCTTTGTGCTCAGTTCTTTTCTGAGAGAAAATCAATAAGAAGTCAAAGACACCTGTATAAGCCATCACAGCATAGACTTGAAGTAATTTGGTATTTTACAAATCATATGATAATAAATATTTTTTTTAATCAATAGAAAAGCTAAAACATTGTATTTAGATATCGAAGTTGAATGTTTTTAGAGTAAAGTTATACAGAATATGGCTCATCATACATAGGTTGAAAATGAAACAAAAGCAAAAAATGCAAGAGCTGGTTTGACAGCTGAGGCTTGAGAAAATGCATAACGAACCGCTACACTTGGCTTTTCATGTTAATACTGGGGCATTTTATGTTGAACTCTTTTTAAGTATTCCAGGCAAGTCAGAAGAAAGTATTGATCAGCTTTAACTGATGACATGCCCATAAAGTCATCAACAAATATTGGTGTCTAATTCTGAAGTACATGCAGATGTCTAAGATAATGGATTATAGTGCAGTGGCATTGATAGATAAGATTTTTTAATGTGTTTATTTAGATGTTAGATGCTTTCAGAGAGATTAATAAACTAATTTCTTCCTATCTCATTTTGGTGCAAGTTTAAATGCTTAGACAGGATTAATAAAATATTGTCCCCAACTTATCTGGGGAACTTTGGGACATAAAGGTTTCACCAAGCTTGGTAAATTATTTTTCTTGGAGCTCTGTATGTGGCTACTCATAAACTTCACATAGCTCTGCTCCTGGAACTCTGAAATAGCCTAACTCTGCACAATTATTTTCCCTCTCAGTACACACAAACATTGTGATTTGTGATAATACTAAGCAAAAAAGCAAAACAACAGCATGTGAACATCTCCCTCTAAACAGTATTTTCCCACAATTTGGATATTAATTTTCTCACCTATAGTTTAGTCTCAAAATCACATTGTCTCTAATCAAATTTTAAGCCAGCTACAATGACATTTTTACCCCTGCTGCTTACTATGGTTTGTCAGGAAGGTTAAGGAACTGTCATTACAGGAAAATGAAGTTCTCTTATTTGTTAGTATTGTATGTTGGAAATAGCAATGCTAATGCTCAGCCCAGCATATTTCCAACAAAGTTTCAGTGGCTCACAGCTCTTATTTGTACTCCTGTAAGGATTATGGGAAAATTATAAAAAAGTATTTTTGAGTCTCCTGACAAGCGGACTAGTAGAAAACAGAAGTAGCAAACCCACTATCTTTACCAAAGGCCTCCTTAGGAATACATCATAAAAGTAATTTGGTCTGACTGACTTAGCAGGGAATTCGCACCAAATCTCCATGCTCGACAACATCTACAATGGTCCCTTTGGACTCATGCTCATTCTTCTGGAAGAATATAGTATGTTGCACAGGCCAATCACAGAGCCACTGTTTCTTGTCCATGTCAGTGATGATCTGAGTGGCAGCTGATGACATATTGTGCATCCATAGGGACAGAAGAATGCTCACACAGGGGTTGCTGATAACCTTTCCTATGAGTGCCTCTATAAATAAGAAGCAAATATAAAAGGATTATATTGATTAGACTAATGACAGAGCTGATGATGAGTTGTAATCTCCTTTAAGAGGTCATTCAGAGGCATAGTCTGCTGCTTAGTTAAAATTATTCAGCAATCTAGAATTAGCAGGAGCCTTTTCTCTTTTTCCTCTCTCTTTTTTTTTTTTTCTTTTTTTTTCATTACAGCATATGCACAAACCTGTGTGATGGAGCTGATGACTGATGATGATGATAGTAATGATAATGGCTGCTTGATTTTTTTTCTTATGCTGCTATTCACTAGTCCTATGTGCTGAAGGCATACAGTATGCACTAAGACTTCATTAGGAATTTCTGAGATGAATGGTTCCTTTTTTTCACCTGAAAATACCTTTCATCTGCATTTCTGATCCCAACTCTATTCTGTAGAGAACTAAATAAAAAAGGAAATTTCATGGCTGGTGTTATTTTTTAAATGAAACTTTAAAATAATGGACATGTGAGAAACGAGGAAAGGCTCTCCTATATGTTGCACCTCCCTCTATTAATCTACATACCATTATTGATGAATCAAAGGAATTCTAACAAGAGAGTAATTATGTTCTGCATATTACAGCAGGATCTACAAGATGATTTTCATAATGGGACAATATAAAATGAAGCAGTCTCCCAGAAAATAAACAAAAAATTACACATTAAATATTTCTTCAGTCACTGACTCTGAGTGCTGCACAACACCGAGTATCTGAATTCTGAACTCTCAGGGTTAGGATCAGAGATGTAGCTCTTGTCTCTCATAAACCCTATTTATGAACACAGGAGGCCACAAGGGTATTGATTTTTAAAACATCCATCAGATTCAGTAATCAACCAGGACTGGTCAGTTGGTCATTGGTCACTGGTACACAGATTCTCTGCTTACACATATGATAGCATGGTATTCATTTTCCATTTCAATGATTAACCATAGACAATAAAGGTTAGAAAATATAAGAGTGCTGGGTATGTACTGAGTAATCATGTATCACAGTTAAAACATAATACGTTGAGTTGACCTTGAAATGAAGATAATCAGAGGAGGGATAGGGTCATTCTCTTTTCACACAAAAAGGGAAATGAAATTCAAGTCATTCCTACTTTATTGGCCACTGGCTGTTATCCTGGAGGTGTTGTGATTGAGAGATTTTATCAACAATACTTTGTGATTACTACGGAGCAATCCAGAGAACCACATTAACATTGGCCTCAGAGGAATTTTTCCACATGTCATCCCAGCCAGAGGCTAAAGGGCTATAAGAGAAGTTATGGAGGAAAGCTAATTAGAAAAGGGAAAGGAGGATGGAATTGAGTATAAAGATAAAAAAAAAATCTGTTATTTTCAAAGTGGTAATGCTATATGTCCTTGTGTGTATTTCTAGCTCCTTTCCTCTGATGTCCTATGACATTGTTACATTTTGAGTTACATTACATATTCAATCAGACAGCAAGCTTGAAGGAATATTATGCTATCTTTTTTTTTTCATGAATGAAATCCTGTAGCATATATAACATAACGTTTTCATGAAGGTCATTACTATATGTTAAAAAATTTGAGACGTATAGTATATGCATTTATTAAGGATGCCCAGGTGTCATAAAACATAGAATTCAAAAGATTTTTAACTAGAATCTGTCATATTTAGATATGAGGTAAAGAAAATTAAGGGTGTTACCTGAAAGTTTGTGTGTTCATGGAAGATCTTTCACATATATGCTTTTCCTGATAACTAGACTATGACAAAAAAGCATTGTTATTTCTTTGCACTATAGATTTCAGCAGCTTTCCAGTACCTTCTGGTGGATTCCTTTACTGCAGAGGACTAGCTGGAAGTCTACAATCCTTTCAACATAGCTCATGTTTTCCAATATGCGTACAAACTTTGATTCTCTTGGATGCAATTATCTTAAACATCTGCAGTTCAGGAAACCACAGATGAACCAGTCATCCAAGTCTTTCTTTATATTCGAGGACAAAAATGGCACTCTTAGGACACAATTCATTTGACTTGTTCTACATGTTTATGTTGAGATGAGATGATTTCTTTCCTACGAATGAGTGCTTATTTCCATTCATTAGTTAACTGGGTCAGACTATTTAGAGGAAGACATTGATGACTTCAGTGCTGAAGATGTCTATATTTGATCGAGTGTATCCAGTCCTTGAAGACCAGATAATTTCAACATATTATTTTCTCGGGGGAAAGAGGTGAGCAGAAAACTGTATGAACTTTCCTGTCCTTTTTAGGTAAGTAGACCTTCACAAGTTCACATTCTCCACCTTTGCTCATGCTTTTAAAGTATTTTCTTTCCTCTGTACGCTGCTCAAATTGGAAGTAATTTCTAAAGCTCTCTGTAGTTCGGAACCTGTCACTTATGAAAAGGGCTTAGTACAGCTGTTAAGACACTGCTGTGATACACTGAACATCATCTTTGTAGGCTGAGCAAAATGGGCTCTGTGTGGATCCCCACTGCCTTTAGAATTTGCTCCTCTGATAGCTGTTGGAGAAACCTACCTGCCTTCAGGGTGAGACAATTATTTCATTTATTTTTTGATGAATAGTGTTTCTTGGTTTGCTAGACTTTGTTCAAATAACTACTACTGAGTTTTCTAATGATGCCTCTAAATTATGTTTCTAGCAGGAACACTTGTCTGTCTTATTTATTCTTGCTAGTGAGAGTGGCACATGCAGTTTATACATTTTTAATTTTTTAAACAAAAGTGTTTAGCTGCTGAGGAAATCTGTACTATAAAAGTGAATAAAATAATGTTTTCAAAATTCCTAAAATTCTCTTATTCATGTGCTGTCTGCTGTGATAAAACTCAAGGTGGTAGGTGCTTAATAAAATGACTGACAGGCAATATAATGCAAGTTGCTAGTAGCAGCGCTATTTCTGTAGCACACACTTCAGTTCAGCCTAAGCCCCATATCTGTGAAGAACGATTATTAAAGAAGGATAAATATGAGATATTTAAAATGCCAGTTCACTGTGATTGAACAGACATACAGCTGTACATTTTTTATTTTTAATTCTTTTCTTTTCCCAAAAGTTCTTTTTCCGTTTCTGCATATTATATATTCTGTTGCCCTTAAGCTTGAGTACCCAGTGCTAAGACATTATTCATTTCCTTAAAGTTTAAATTGTGATAATGTTTGCCTTTCTTTCTCAGCTGGCTGTAGACTTGCATTTAAATGACATATTTTCTGATCTATACTTTTAACATTATAAATAAATCCTTCTTCTGCTGTAACTATATATGTATGTAAAATTTTTAAAAGACAAAAGCTGTTCAGAACATGAAAGCACCTCTCTTGTTTATTGATTTTTCCCCAAGTGAAGATAAAATTATAAAATTTACACCATAATTCTTTCCTTTCAAACTTAAGTAAAACTCAAAGATTTTGTAAGAGTTATACCAGTGGTCTGGGAAGTGACATGTTTCTTAAGATAAAACAAAGTTCTGTGTAGGTGTCTGTGTGTATATAGACACAGGGTGAAAACACTTTTCCCTATGTGCTGGTAGGCCAGTTGGATCTAGACTATCCAGCACTGAAAATACATAGCAGAGGAACTTTCTTTTTTCTGTTTTTCATCTCTGTTATCTTTTTAAAAAGCAGTTTTATTTTCTCTAATAAGGATTGTTCTCCCACAAAAACCCTATGAAAACCTTCACAGGTTTGTGAAAAACCTGTATTGAAATTCAAATATTATTCCTGCAAATGAGCCCCAACCACATTATTCTGGTAGAAGATCACATCTGAACTAAAGGAATTGGTCTCATACAAATACCAGGTGACTCTTAGGTGAAGCTGGAGGTGTATGAGGGATCTTTTGTATTTACAAAGTACTGACATCCCAGTGCTGAGAAGAGAATAAGTCTGATAATTTTTTTTTTTTTCCCTCCTGTGCCACTGGTCTATTTTCCCATGGTTGACCTTCCTATGAACTAATCAGAAGAGCTAAGTGAAAGAGGAAAGTTATATCCTTCTAAACAAAAATGGTAGCTGAATCTGTATGCCTTTGGACAGTTTCCTTTGAACAGTTCACATTTGCATCCCCCATCAAAAAAAGTGCAGTAGGGTAACTTTCCTCTATGTAATCTCATAAAAAGTACACTGAGATCACACTGGGTAGGGGAATTATAAAATTGCATTGTACCCTTTTGTTGGTGGATCTGTATATAATTTTCAAAAGCAGGCAATTTAATAACATATCTGTAATTTATATGTGTATATTTAGACATAGAAAATTGAGCTTTATTTTTTCTCTTAAGAAAAAAATGTTTCTAAACCTAACTTTTCTAGTCATGTGAAATTTTGAAATCCATTAAAACAGCCAATTTATGAAATAATCCATTCTATTTAGTGTCCATAACCTTTTTCAGAATGCATATGATGAATTTCTCAGAGTGTGGCAAACACTCAGATGAATTTGTAAAGCCCAGAGCAAGTGATACCATCATGTAGCTCATACCAATCAAATATTATTTAAAGTATAATAAGTCAGAACAAAATTACATGTCAGGTATTCAAAGGTTATGAGCAATAGAATTGCAGTACAAAGTCATTGGCAGAAGGAGAAAATCACTACCGCAATCACACTGCAATTATCCAGTTCTAGACTTCTTTATATGAAAAGTGGAACTGTAACAGTTTAATGAAACAGTGATAATAATTGTAAGCTAGTATTTTTGACTTCTTCAGATTTGACTTTGCTAGGATGTTGTTGAGAGGCCAAAGGAACAAAATTAACAAGTGACTAAAAGCCACCTTATGTTACTGTATCAGAAAACATCTGTCACGATGTCTAAATCCATATCATTTAGTCAGAATAAAATCATCAGTGTGCAAAGTATAGTAAAAATGACTCCATTATTTTCTTTCTTCATAACATTTTGAGTGTTATTAATAGTGCTTAAACATAGGCAACTGACATGGGAATTTCCAGTCAGAATCAGAATACTTCAGTAAGGTTTCTGCTCTGAATCACCCTCTGGAAGAGTTTCTCCCTCCTCCCCGCCTCCCCTTTTCCCCTCTCTCTTTCTCTTTGTCCTTCTTTGTTTTTCTCGCATTCTTTCTCTGTCTCTCTCCCACTCTGTCCCTGGGTAATACAGAGCATCAAGGAGACTTTCAAATGACTCTTACAGTAGGATATTGTTAATATTCCCCTTTTCACGCAAATTTAGAAAATATATGTTTAGATTATTAGCATTAACTAAAGTAGAGTAAGATACTGCACAAGGCACAGATGTATTCTTCATGCAAATAAAAGAGGTAAGTACCTCTGATTACCATGACATAATCAGGGAAGATTTGGCTCTCTCTCCAGCAGAAACTACCTTCTTGATGAATTATGAGTCTGTTTGGTTATGTGGAGAGTTGGACCAAAACCAAACAAAACGCTGATGGTTCGTTTTTATCCTAAATCCCTGAAGTTTAAGATAGGGCAAAATTCTTTACTCTAAGATATTCTAATTTGTACCTTTCTCTCAAGTGTGTAAACTAATATCCATGAAGAAGAATTTGTAAATGAGTTCATCAGAAGTCTAGAGACCTATTACGCGGGAAATCACAAAATGATTTTTAAAGTCATAAAAGCCCTTAAATGTACTGTAAATTTATTGTAAATACTGTCTGGTTGATCTTGCAGTCTTTTGGCAGGCAAAATTCTCCTTGATGCCAATGGGAGTTTTGCCATTATCAGAATTTCAAAGATGAGATCTTCTATAAACACCCTAGTAGTCTAAAACATTACATTTTATTGTCTCCATGAGAACTATATTCCTTATAAACTTAATAATAATGAATAAATTTGTTCCTGACTTGAGGCTCTGAGAAAGGTAATGCAGCTATAAGACCGTATCTAAGCCTTACTTAGGTTTATAAGTAAGCAACTGGGTGTACTCTTTGTGCCTTGCTGATTCACTGTCTGCCACATTCCCGCCTAGCTGTCTGCTAGTATATGGGTGCATTTGGTTCTGTGGGAGCTGTGGCCCTATGTGTAATGAATTGGGAATGTGAAAAATCATGAACTTACTTTAGATAATTTGACTTGTTAGTACAGCGACTGTTTTTCTTTGTATTAGGATAACTCAACTTCTATGAAGTTTCTAGCCAGCCCTGTGTGATGCACAAAATACTGTCACAAGGATTTTTGCTTCGTGTAAAAACTTGCCATGTGCCAAGTAACATCTTCAAACCCATGAGCAATAGGAAAACAACCATGCTTGCAAATGTATCTTACTGTGTCACTCCCTGTCCCCTGCCGCTCAGTGAAAATGATTTGTTTCCACACTTACTATAAATTTCTGTGTATAAAAGGAATGTGTCTCTCCTATTTAGCTGTTGACTGCAACTATATTTGTTGAGTTAAGAAGAAAAACTATAGTAGAAGTTAAATATTAAGGACTAAACCCAAAGAAAGACTTTAAATGCACAAGAACCTACAGACTCCATAGTCCTGGTTGGAATTTTCTTATTTAGTCAGCTTAGATGTGTTAAAAATGATTTTATTATTCAGTGTTAGGACAGATATGCTTGTTAAGCATGCTGAATTAACAGACATCAAACTGGGTAAAGAGCTTGTCAATGTACTGTGTAATGGCAAACATTTGAAGTACTTACAGTAACCAGTGCTATTGCACAGCAATCTCCCTGTGCCTCATTTCCTAGTCACTTCAAATACCATCACACAGAATACTTCTCCACAAAACCTCATTTCCCAGTGCTGTGTAGCTGGTGTGAAATGAGCCACTTACTTATCCTCAAAAATAACTGTTGAAGGTTGTCAGAAGGCAGTTTGATCAGCTACCAATGCTCTATATGCAGTAATAAAGTGGCAATGCTGCCATTGCAACCCAGCCTTTACAGGATGCAGAGGCGTAGCTTTTTGAACTGTGTTCTGGTCAGTCCTATAACTCATTGAGGATGACTGGACCAGATCGGTTCTTAAAGTAAATTCCAAAAGCAAACCAAGTGTACTAGAAACTGTTCTGGTGTTTCAAAAGGTCTTTCCTCCTAGACCAGCTCCAAACAAATATTCCATTGTGGTCCTGATGTAGCAAGTTTTTTTCCTCTGGGTAATATGCAGGGAGGAAAAAAATTCCAAATACTAAAAGCTGTAACTACTTGTTGTAGAATATTAAGGTTATCTATCATAACGCATGTCTGAATGTCTCAGCACCCTGGCCAAATGCTATTGTTTGATGATTACATATTACCAATAATAGTATAATTATACTATATGGAATCAATTTCTACTTGTATTTACAAATGGAAAATTTGTGCTATTTCTTCCCCATCCAATCACTGGAATAAGTTGATTCTGCATAATTTAAGTGTTGATACATTTTATCCTGTGTTGTAAGATGAAAATGTATGCATTACATACACATATTAATTTACATTACATACACAAACTAGTAAGCACATACATAAGGTATCCTGACACTCTCTGTGGAAAACTTACATTGATTTTGTCTGTGATTTTGAATGTGCGGTAAAAGTCAATGAGCAGTGAAAGGATAACACAAGTTATTTGACTCTCCGGAGTCCCTTTAATTCGTTGCTTCTTCCAGCCAACATTGTTGGTTGTTCAACACAGGAGATGCTGAAAGCAAAACATTGACCAAAACCTTTTCACATGAATTTCATAGTGGAACTGAAAATGAGCTTGTCAGTTTCTTGGAAGAAAGAACTTTTCAAAGACCACTGTTTGCTATAGAGGAGACAGAAGGCAGTCTGACATCAGTGGTAGTGTGGTCCAACAAAGTGGGTTGGAAAAATAAATGGTGGTGTGAGCAAAGAGCCCTTCAGAACCACCAAAGGTCTGTTCTGATGCCTTCATTAATTGGAATTTTCCATTAAGATGCAGTACCTGTAGATTACTGTAGTATAATCAAAACAAGGTATGCAGTATATTTTAGAAATTACAGTTTGTGTGTCAAGTTCAGGAAAAGGGAGTTTGCTCACCTCTATCCAGGAGAACACCAAAGTACTTCCCGCTGTTATGTTAGTGTTTCAGATCTGACACTCCTATCTAAAAAGCTCTCCCAGGTGGATATTAAGCTGTGAAGTCTCCTGATTCTCTGATTTATGGTAATGCCTTTGGAACTGTTTACTGTGCAGTCCTGAGCTCTGATCCCAGAACTCTGCAAAGAATTCTATTATTTCTAAGCTATATTTATGTATTTATCTCTATTCTAGCAAACAGTATTTGCTTAGCATTTGAAAATATTTCTGGAGTTCTAGAAGGAATCTCTTTATTGATTTTACTTTCTTTTAATGATTATTGACAAGAAACATAAGACTGAAACAAAAGGAGCTTAAACTGGCATACGTCACCAGAAATTCAATTCCCAGCCATAGAAAAGAGGTTTTATCCATACAAACCACATGAGATAGGACTGAAGTTAAAACAGCTATTTTACTTTGACATTTGTATTCAAATCCTATTTGTCTAAATTGTGTCACTGTAGTGCCTGATCTTTTAACTTTCAGTAAGCCTCTATATATACACGTGTACACACAAACATCTTTCTGTAAAATCTATCTCTGAATGTATGGCTGTATGTATGCCTTGATGTCTGTGTGTCCTTATACATGGTTATATATATTGTTAAATTAATTTATATGTCTGTGTTTATACACCCATGTGTACACAAATATATAAATACTTTTACAGCTTGTTGAAAGCTGATAACCTGTCTTTGGTAAAGGAATGCTTAGACACTGATTTACTTGAGAGCTAATTTCTTGAAATCTACATTCAAAACTAGAAAGACTGTCAAATCACCTTGAAAAATATGCAGTTTCATCAAAAGAAATTTTCTGTCAGCTAAGATAGGACTTGTCATTCCCTTTGTTGAACTTCATGAAGAAGTTCTCAGCCTGTTTCTCCAGTCGATGTCCCTCTGGATGGCAGCACAACCCTCTGGTGTATCAACCACTTCTCCAAGTTTTGTTTCCTCAGCAAACTTGCTGAGGTGCACTCCGACCCATCATCCAGATCATTAATGATCTTAAACAGGATCACACCCAGTACTGATCCTGGCGTACACCACTAGTCACTGGTCTCCAGCTAAACTTTGTACCACTGATCACTGCCCTCTGGACCCAGTCATTCAGCCTGTTTTCAACCCACCTCATTGTCTTTTCATCCAGCCTGTACATCAACAGCCTCTCTGTAAGGATCTTACATGAGACAGTGTCAAAGGTTTTCTGATGTCCAGGTAGACAATATCCACTGCTCTCCCCTCATCTACCAAGACAGTCATTTCATCACAAAAGGCTATCAAGTTGGTCAAGCATGACTTCCCCTTGGTGAATCCATGCTGACTACTCCTGATAACTTTCTCATTCTTTATGTGCCTGGAAATGGTTTCCAGGATTAGTTCTTCCATCACATTCCCAGGGATCGAGGTGAGGCTGATGGGTTTGTAGTTCCATGGGTCCTTCTCTCTTGCCCTTCTTGAAGATATGATTGATGTTTGCTTTCCTCCAGTACTCAGGCACCTTTCACAATTTACCATGATTGTTTGAAGGTAATTGAGAGTGGCCTCGCAATGGCATCAGCCAGCTCTCTCAGCACTTGTGGATACATCCCATCAGATCCCATGGAATTTTGCATGTCCAGTTTCCTTTGGCATTCTCTAACCTGATCCTCTTCCACCAAGGGTAAGTATTTCTTGCTCTTGACTTTTTGTCTAATCTCTGAATCCTTAGGTTTCTGAAGGATGGTCTTAATAGTAAAGACTGAGGTAAAGAAAGCATTTAGTACCTCAGCCTGTGTTCCCAGTAGGCACACAAACCCCAAAACACACGAACACAACTTTACACCACAAATATACATGATAGGCCACACAGAGTGACACAGACAGACACATTCAGCACTCACACAAACACAAATAGCAGTAATGGCCTTATCCTGCTTCCCTCTTTAGCTGAGCAGGATGAGGATACAGACACACGTACGTATGTAAATACAATGTGGATCCCTCCAGCAGCTGGGCTTACATCTGATCGCAGTCTCCCTAGTTGCTGGTATATGAATATATGAGCCCCTGAGGCTGCAGCCCCACTTCAGTTCTGGTACAGATTCATATGTGCACACGCATGTGCACATGCACACACATACACACGTGTATTCAGTGTGTATCCTTGGATATTTTTAAGGCATTAGTGAACAAAGCCCTAAGCAACCAGGGCTAATTACATAAATGACCCTACTCTAGAGCAGGAGGTTGGATTGGAGACCTCCTGAGCTCCCTCCCAAGCTTAGTTATCCTATGATTCTATGGTTCTGTAACAGAAGTTAAAATACTTCCGTTTATAATAAATAGCTGATGTGATTCAATGTATTTTTCCCCTTTCAGTGATTCTCAAAGTGTGAAATAGTTCAGTTAGTGCCTCCTGGCTCTTCTTTTGGTACTTACAGAGAGAACTAAGGTTCAAGAAGACTTACCTTTCTGTGTTTAGGACTAAATCATTGAAGGAATTGTATGAATTGCAGAAATTGACTTTAGGCACTCTGCTCTCTGATAGAAACCTCAGCCTTTAATTTATCACCTAGATTCCCTACAAAATGCTGTGGAAGATTTGAGCACCTAAAAAGAGACTTATGAAGTTCAGTAAAGGAGAGGAGGAGCTGGATAATAGGAAAGGCCACTGAAACATGTTCTAGCACACCTTCCTTTCCCTGAGTTAGACTCCTAATTGCAAGATAAAAAGAGTTTCCATTTTCATGCAAATCTGTCATTTGGGAATCATCTTCCGCAGCCAGTTTTTGTTTGGACATACCAAAAAGGGTAAAGATACCATCCACTCCCTTATTACTATTGCCAGATGACGTCTTCCCTGAGGAATCCTGTTACCAAATCTCTATTCTAGCTGGACTGACATAAAGATGTGAATGTAGGTCTTCTGCATTCTAGAAGAGTATGCTAAAATTAAGTTACTGAATATGATGATGTGGATCTTGATCTTTAATTTGTTGAAGCTCTTTACCACTCTTTCATTGCAAACGAATATTAAATGAGTAGGAAGTTGAACCTGATCATCAACTTATATCAGATGAACATCTTATCCACCTAACTGCAAAGTAGATCTTTGAATGTTAGCTATCTAGTTTGATGACAGTTAATAGTATATATGGACTGCAAAAGTTTTAGTAGAGAAATAGCTGAGTTCAAACTCTGGTTATAAATAATTAAAACAGCAACAACAACAACCTCATCGCAGTCTACAGCTTCCTCAATGGGGGCAGTGGAGGGGGAGGTGCTGATCTCCTCTCTCTGGTGACCAGCGACAGGACACGAGGGAATGGAATGAAGCTGCAGCAGGGGAAGTTCAGGTTGGACATTAGGAAAAGGTTCTTCACTGAGAGGGTGGCCAGTCACCAGAACAGGCTCCCCAGGGAAGTGGTCACGGCACTGAGCCTGTCAGAGTTCAAGGAGCATCTGGATGATGCTCTTAGTCATCTGGTTTAGTTTCAGGTAGTCCTGTGAGGAACAGGGAGTTGGACTCAGTGATCCTTATAGGTCCCTTCCAACTTGAGATATTCTATGTTTCTATGGTTCTAACAAAACCAGATAGATATGTAATTCTCATATTAATTACCTTAAAATTAAAACCGTAACAAACAGAGAACAAGTAATACCTTAAAAGTATTGTCTTTCAACTACTATTTGGCAGATACTAGTAAGCATTTTGTAGGAGTGCTTTCTTCACTAACCTTGAAGCAGAGATTCAGGGAGAACCACCAGCCTGACAATTCCAGCTGTAGGTGTTGACCAGCAAAATGACACGTGGTTTTTGGTTTACATATGCTTACAAGCAGCAAAAATTTTGGTGCTGACAGTCAAGTAGCAACTGTGAAGATTACAAGGATGCAGTCATAGTGGATTCAAGAACAGATCCATTCAGCAGTTTGCTTGTTTACTTTCTGTTGAGCAGAGTGACTTGGGGACACAGTTCCTTTCTCACTCAGATGCACTTTTTGGCAAGGCACTTAGATTTGCTTTGTGTAGAGACCAAACTGTGGAGAGAGAACTATGGATTAGTCTGTGGCTATGTGCTACCTCAATATGGAAAGTGCACACACACCTTGAAGCAGTTGTGGCTGTGAGTGTATAGACATGAACTTTACTAGTCTTTGCTGTTAACCCTCAAAATTCATTGTAATACATGTGGGTATTTTTTACATCATTACGTAGTACACTTTGTGAAATTGACATGACTCAATCAACAGACTTCTTCAGCACCCACAGCCTGTATACTTTGTCATTTTTGCTTGTTTATTTGTAAAAATAAAACTAGAGAGTTTTAATTTAAAATTAGTTCCTTTCAAAATCCAATGGATAAGCCTTTATATCTCATATACTTTCCTGATCCTCATCACATGTATAAAGAGAAAAATGTCAATAATAATCTCTCTCTTTCCTCTGCATCTCTATCTGGCCTATAGCTTGTTTCTATTGATTTGGTGGTTTTGGTTGTTTGGTTGGGTTTTTGTTTTGTGTCGTTTTTTTTTTCTTGGGTGGAGGAAGGAGACTGGAGGTTGATTGCCTTTTTGTTACTATATGAAAGTTATACACATTTAAGAAACTTAAAGGAAAGCTAAAGAGAAGCAATTACTCTTTCATTACTTACACAAATATATACATGCATGACAGTAATTCTTTTTCACAGTTAGGTGTCCAGATACTGTCAGATATTTCACATGAACTTTATTCCATTGGTCAAGAGTTTCAGAGCCTCACTCGAATGTAATGCCTTGGGAGGTCAGGATCATGCAGGGAAAGACAAATTTTCTGCCAGTTAGTGCCAATCCTGTAGAGAGTCTTAATACTAGAGAAGAATCCTTGATTTGGTCTCTGAATTTCATGAGGAGATAATAGACCACTGGGGTGATGTGCTTATCATGACCTCTGCTGCTAAGCAGATGAGCTAACATGGCCTATAATACCTGAAGGTTTTTCAGGTTGCAGTACACCTGATTCAGGGCAGCAGCTTGAAGCTGGGTTTCCACATCTCAGTGTATGCATCCTACTGCAGTATTTTTTTTTTTTTTTCTTTAAAGGACCTTTTCAGTTTTCATTGATAACTAAATATTCAAATGTTTACTTCATGCCAAAGATGAAGTGGAAAATCTATAGTAAAGCTCCTGGTTCAGATTAGCCAGAAAATCAAATGGAAAAGATTTCAGTACAGCCCAAATGTGTCTTCTAATCTTCAAGCTAAAGTGTCAGTCACTGTCTGTACCCAACAAGGATATAAGGATCATATTTCCTGCATTTTTGTCATCTGTACAATAGATCACAATCCAAAACACTCCTAATATGGTAAATGAAATATCAGGTGTGTTGGAGGATGGCAATCCAAATAAATTATGCCCAAAAATCAGCAAGAGGAAACATTAAACAGAAGGACGTTCATGAGTATTTTCCCATGCTTAGTTGTCCAAGACAGGTTTTCCAGCAGGCACCTTCTTCCATGCAGGGTATGAATGGTGGAAAAAATTTGTTAGCAGTAGAAGTAGTATTCACCTGACCAGATATCATTTAATCCATTAGAATCCCTTTCTACTCACTGAAAAACATTAAATATTTTAAGCTGCAGTTCATTTCATCCCTAAATAGATTTCTAAAACATGACAAATGAATTGCAGCCTGTTACTCTGTGCTGACTATAGAGATAACCAAGCAAAAATATTTATATTGAAAATATTCCAATTTAGAGTTAATATATGCTTCTTGGACATAGGGGACAGGATATCCTGGACATACAGGAAAGGATATCAAACAGAAATGTATGCCTTGGACCTCAATATGTCTCTACCTATGTCTGATATTTGAAAAAAATGGATGCAATCCTTGTCTTTTTTCTCTTGCTCACAAAGCAAATGAGAGAAACTAACAAGGCCAGGATTGAATAGGGCATTTTGGGACATAATTTGTTCTTCCTGACTGTCACAAGAAAAAACTACTCAGTTTCAATAGTTGAACCAAAATCAGGAGCGAAACAGTTTATAATTTTATTAATGTCACATAATTAACTAGCAATCAGTGAGCTATACATTCGGGATCACTGTCAGTAATGCAAGAGATAAACCACAACTCTAGATGCTTACAAAATGTTAATAAGCACCTACACATTTCTAAACACCCTTCTTTAACCAAACCCCTCTAAATTTTAATCTTCGGCACACGGTTCCTCTGCTCCCTGTCCGGAGCTCACCGGCACCCCTCCTCAGCAATGCAGGTTCCCCACTTGCTCACCCCCTGCGGGTGATGTGAGCCCTCCAGCTCTGTGTGAGGAAGCCCCCCACAAGGTCCCCTGCACCCAGCAGTGGGGGGCCCTGGGTGCTGGCCCCATGCTGACACCCCACTGCCAGGTGCAAGCTGCTCCCGGAGCCCCGTGGGACAGCTGTGCTGCCTGGTCTGGGGTAAGGTTGAGGTACTGCAGGGCCACCATGGCAGGCACAAGCCCAGTGTGATTGCTGCTCCTTCTTCTCCAAGGTCTTTCCCTCCTGTAATGAATTTGCATGGTGGTTTTTGTTTGGTTGTTTTTTTAATTTAATTTTTTAACATACTTCTTTTCAGATTGCCTCCTTCCTTGCTTCAAAAGTCTCTGAAAATTCTTGGGTACTGTTTAATCCAGCTGATCACTGTCTTCCTGCCCAACATTGACAGTTGGGGGTGGGTGGTCGTCTTCCTCCTTAACATGATAATTTTTTGGACAAACACCATTCAGACAGTTTTGTCTATTCAATTCCCACACACACTGTGTGCACTCATATTCTTATCTTAACAGGTGGTGTTATCCAGGCTATTGGCCAAGGGTGGGTGTGCACCCGCATGCTGATTTAATACACTAATCATCACAGCCATGGCTTTTACAAGAAAGCTAGCATCTGTTGTATTTTTGAAGTAGAATAGATTTTGCAGAAAACCTGCTCCATGGGCACTAGAATGTCTATAATGCAGTTACTGGATCAGTCCCAGTAAGAACGAACACTCAAGTATCATTAATTTCTCTGTTTTAGGGAGCTGGGTAGGTATGTTCTCCAGCTTGCTTTCTGGTCATGTGGAGATCTCTAAGAAGACTCAGTTTTCCTAATGAATTTAGATACCTCCAGGGTTAGTGGCATTTGAGGCAGGATTTTATTTTTTATCAGAATTTTGTAATTAGGAAGTTAGGCCTAGACTGAGACATGCATTTAAGACCCTAATTCCCAATGAAATCTTCCCTACCTGCTTTTGTTTATTCAGATTTTCAAGTTAGCTGGTATTCATTTATAGTGGTGAGCTCTGGCTCTCTTCCTCTAAAGGGCAACTTCCATAGGCAGGACAGGACACCTCTGAGAGAGTCATTTAGGATAGATACCTCAGACTACTCAGCTTCCCAGTCTGACAAAGGCTGCTTCACCCACATGCCAATTAGCTGTCCCATTCAGTAGGAATGCTTAGCTCTGATAAATCAGCTCTGTCCAGCTACAAACGGAACCCGAATCAACACCACTTGTGGTTACAGTGAGGACATGCATTTTCACTGTGAAAATAATACCTAAAAATGTAAAATGCTATTATCTAGAAACTCTTTCTAGAATGAAAAAAATGTTCAAATATATTTCTTTCAAGAGGTAAATAGTCCATTTTAATGAGATCTACTGTAATAATTGCAGGTGCTAGAGGAACCAGCAGCTTCATCTAGGCTGGGTGAGAGGGTAGGTGGCACAGAGTATCTGGGAATCCTGGCCTTTTGATCTTCTAAATTCAGTAACCTACCTGAACACATTTCATTCCCTTCATCGCTGAGAGACTAAATATGCAGGAAAATGAAACACTGGTGTAACCTCAAGCCCTCACTCTAAAATAGAGCTGTGACGTAGACAGGACAGGTACCTAAATTGGAGAGCCAGGAATTGTTGCCACAAGCCCCAGTTTAGAAGTGGACCTTCAAAGTGAATTCTACAAATGAATAACAATGAACTTTTCTTCTGGAGGAGGAAGGAAGGCTTTAGATGCCTCCCATGGGTGTCTGTGCTCTAGACACTGCAGTACACAAGACGTCTGGATAGGACTAGCAGATGTGACCCAGGATGTGTGCGAGACCTGTACACTTCTGGAGCAGCAGCTGGAGGACAAGTAGGATACATAAAGAAATCTCTCCACAGCTGTGTAAATCACTAAATTATTTGGGGAATGGTTACTCCAATTTCTCAATAATTGTTCCAAAATGCTGCGTAGAAAATCCCTAAACTAAAATTTCTTTGAGCTCCAGCAACAGAAAAATTACCAAAGCATCACTATGATGAAGAGATTTTTACACACTTTCTGTAATTTCTGCTATTCTGTTTCCTCAAGGAATTATGAAAATAGCTTAGAAATAGTACTTGCAAGTGTCTAAACTTCAGGCAGATACTGACAATTATATGGAGAACTCATGGGGTTGTTCTAGCATTCCTAATTATTGTCATTAGAGCTCTTTTAGCTTGATTTCATACCCCAATAATGACCTTCACAGATTCTAAAAATCCTATTTAAGTATTTCTTTTTGGTTGTGTTCATTATGCTTTTTGTACGGCATATCAGCTACAGTATCTTAACCTCTGCCTACCTGAAATTTATATTACCATTCAAAAGTTTGAACAAACTGTTGAAAAAAAAAGTTCTGTAACTACAAATTACAGGACTTTTCTTTTTTTCAGAGAAGACTTGTGCAATGTTGTCTTTTTCTCTTCTCTACTTCTAATCTGAAAACTAAAGCTACTTCTATTTCCAAATATAAAGCTTTTATTATTAAAAAATATAAAACATACCTTCTACTTTGTACTCCTAAATATTTTACAACTATTTCTAAGCGGAAATACTGCGAGTTAGCTTTGAATCATCTGCATTGTACATGCTGGCTACCTATATTTTAGTAAATGAAATGTTTCTGAGAATCGTCTCTGTAACTGAGGGCAAATAGCACTGAAAAACCATATCCGCATTTTTAAAATGTAGTATGTCTTGCAGAATTGAGTTGTTGCCTACTGTATATGGTCTCTGGTTCAGGTTAATTTACAAATTACGTTTGGGAATTATTTGTCAGCATACTGATTGACCCAAGCCAAGATGATGGCTGAGATTATTCTAAAAATTTAGGAGTACTTTGTATAGACATACGTATACACACACACACACATATATACACTTATATATATTCTATAGATATATAGAGAATATATATATTGTATGAAAGATTCTTTCAAATCCTGGTGATGTTCCACAGCTCTCCTTAACTTGCTGGTAAAGTAATTGTATCTCAGTCCAGCACAAAGTAAATGTTTTAGCTTTCAACTAAAGCTACTTGGATCTGGTAGTGGCAAAAATTCGATCATGGCATCATGGTGTTCAAAACAAGAAACAAAACTCACAGGAAATTGTTTTAACAAGCCCAGACTAAGCCTTTGTGGCACAGATATTCCACTTCAAGAAGCATCTGTCTGTCTGTTTTGTAAGAAGTTTATCTCTTGTCTCTAAGATAGTCCCAGTAGTCAGACTGACTGCAACTATGCTAATAGGGAAAGGGCATGTATGTTCACCTTATATAGATTCCATATGCTTTTTGATGAGGCTATCATGCAGAATTTCTTTGGTCTTTTCCTTCAGATTCCATTTCTAAAAGTTAGGAAAGTTTTTTAGTTATATTATTATAATTATCATTAAAAATATGTTCTTTAAACATTTAGATTGGTAAGTACTAATATATTTCGACTCTATTTTTGACCTTTAAATTATGAATTAATGCCTAACCAATCTGTTATTACCATCTAATAACTTCAAATTCTAAACATGTTGTTATTAGACCTCATTAGAAAAACCTGTATAGACCTGTTTTTTTCTTTGAAAATATGGTTCAACCAAAAATCAAACTGCTTTCCAAAATCATGTCAAATTTAGCAACATTTTATTTTGGCAGAAAAACGTAAGAAAAAATATATACATAAAAAATTAGGATTTTTAATATTTTTGGAATGACACGTTCTAATTTGCTATTTTAAAAGGACTGTTTCCTTTACAAAAGAAAAAAAAAAGTCAGGAGCCTGATTCAGCTGCAGCTTTAAGGTAGAATTGTCTTCACTTTTCCCTTAAAGTGAAGATGGCTTTAACTCTCTGATGCTTTCTGTTATTAGAGTAGAACACAGATCAAAACCAGGTCCTGGAGTGTAGAGAAAATCATATTTACTGGTTGAGGCACATTGGAATAAAATAAAATAATAAAATAAAATAATGAAAAGAAAATAATGGAAAGAAAATAAATAAAATAAAATAAAATAAAATAAAATAAAATAAAATAATTTGAAACTAAACCTACATCTAGCCTAATTTGTCTCTGCAGGACAAGTTCTGTCCTCCAATCTTATTTTCAATTCAACTTTAAATGACTTCTTGCGTTATCAGTATCCCTATATAGTCCCTTTGTTTCATAGGGATGTTCTGTAATGCTTCATTGCATGTCTTCTCCGTGTTTTTCTCAAGGGGTTCCTGGTGTAATATTCATCATGCATATCTTTAGATGTCCATATAGCAGATGTCTAAGTTGAGCTGTTCATTTTAGGCTTCCATTATAGTCAATGATGACAAACAGTCATTCTCAGTCATTATTTCTCTGACCTGTTTCACCTGTCTACTTTATGATGAAATGCATCACGCCCAGAAAACATTTAATTCCCTCTACAAACCACAAAGAGGGTCCAGGCTGGCTAGCTCAGATGTAGACGGCCAAGTTTCAGTCCAGTCACCCTCCAACAGCTGCGGAGTCTTGCCTGGGATGTCCTAGTGTAGCTTGTCTGTTCTCCAGCTGCCACTCCGGAAGAGAATGGGACCCCCATTTATTCTGTGTCATGTCTGCCAGCCTGGTGTGGATGTCTGAGAGAAGTGGAGGCTCTCACATGGCACTAGATGATTTTGTTAATATAGCATAATCCTTCCTCAGATATCTATTTGTTAGGTTTGAGCAGTCCTGTCATAGTCAGTAGGAATTTGAAGTTTGACTTCAGTCACCATTTGGATGCCTTTTGAACTGCTCTAGAACATCTAGGGCATCTATGTAATGCTGACATTTATGACATAGGGACTAAAAGACATCCATGATCTCCTGGGTAGGAAGCTTGAAGGTAGCTGCGATATGCTAGGTCATGGTAAAGAGCATTAGATATTTATATGTGAGCAACTGAATCAAGCCTAATACAGTGAAAGGATCAATTCAGGTTATGCAATAGCAAACATGCACTTTTAGACCAATAAAATGTGTTTTGATCTGCACTGACTGCAGTGCCGGAGGCTTCTTTGTGCTGCATGGATGCACTAGGGGTTTCCACATCATCTCTGGCTGTCACTTTAGAAGGTCTTTTATGTATCCTGTGTCGTACCTACATGTATCTAGATATTTTGGTTTAGATGTTTGTGTTTCTGAATTGAGTCCTAGATGTCTGAATCAACAGCTGAACTAAGTCATAGAATTCTGTTCATTTGAACAGGAACCTAAACACAAAGCTTAAATGTAAACCTATATGGCTGACACACAGAGCAGGCAAGATAAATTTGTGCTGAAGTTTGGTGAGATAAATTGCATCCCAGTCCCTACACGTGCTGAAACCTTACAGTTTGCTGTGTCTGTCATGCATACACTGTCTGCATCACCTACCACTCTACAACCTTTATAGAATAGAATCATAGAATTGTTTAGATTGGAAAAGACCTTTAAGAACACCCAGTCCAACCATTAACCTAGCACTGCCAAGTCCACCACTAAACCATGTCCCTAAGCACCACATCTACACGTCTTTTAAATACCCCCAGGGATGGTGACTCAACCACTTCCCTGGGCAGCCTGTTCCAATGCTTGACAACCCTTTCGGTGAAGACATTTTTCCTAATATCTAATCTAAATTCCTAATATCCAATTTCTAATATCTGATATATAATTTCCTAATATCCAATCTATTGTGTCAATGTCCCCTATTGCTCTAGAAGAAGGACCAATTTCTGTCTTCCTCTGAAGAGTAGAAGATCACACATGATTAAGAGGACAGCAAACAAGACAAAGCAGATAGGCAGCCTTACTTCCTGCTGAAGCACAACTTTTTACCAAAACATAACACAAAATAACCAACAAAGGGACAAACACATATCATTTGGACAAAAAAATAAAACAGCAGTGTACAAGAGTTATAACATAATGTTGAAAAAGTAAATGGAAATCAAACGTTTTTATTTCATAAAAGCAAAACTTTTAGAAAAACTCAAAATGTGTTTTCCCTCAGAAATTTTTCCTTCATTAAAAAATTGTAACTTTTGGAAGACATTCCAAATTTAAATCTGTCCTTGAACACAGTTTTAATAACTAAATCAAATGGAATCTCTATGTGATCCTATTTCACATTTTAATCTGCAAAGAATTTCCTGTATGATATTTCTCTGTTGCTCTGGTACTGGGTGAAAAACCTTTCCTTTTTCTAAAACAAACCAAGAGTTAGCTGTTTCTAATAACTGTGTCATAAGAAAGTGCTCCCTTGAGCTGGTTTCCCCTTTTTTACTGTAACTGAAAAGAATTACTATGAGATTGTATTTATTTTCCCCAGGATATTGTTAGATTTGAGAGTTTTCACAATATATGGTTTAGAGTTCCTCATTCTTTTGTGCCATTAGCATTTTCTCCCAACCTTCTTCATATTTCTTATTATCTTCCTGTTGAAGGGCAAATATAGTCAACAAATAGATAATCAAAATTCAAGAGAAATTGGGTATTGTGACAAAACAAAAATCTAGGCAATAACTATGCTCAGAACTTTAGGCCAAAAGTCAAGAAATCACAAACTGGATTTGAATTAAGAATAGGTAGGGTAAGAGCTGGATGACAGCAGGTAGATGGATGTGAGAAACTGAGAAAGAACCAAAACTAAGGCAAAGGAAATAAGAAAGGGATCAGAGTTAAGGCAACAAGAAGTTTGGGCAGAACTTCAGCTAAGTGGCACATTGAACAGCAACATCAGCTGAAGAGGCTGATGCATATGCCAAAAACTGGGATTAATCACTGGTCTAGAAGTTAAAAAGATGAGAACTTCTTTGTAAATTTGACCTTTCAGGAAAGGAGGAAGTATGCAACAGTTTGAAACAAGTAGAAGAACACCACTGGAAAGAAGAGATCTGTAAAGCCCTTGTACTGTTTTGATGATTACGGTAGCCAGGCTTCCTCTTGGTTCTTGAATATCTAGGCTTTCAGGTACCCAGTGCTGTCAGGCTATTATTCAATTTATAAATTAATATTTTCCAATTAAAAGAAAAAAAATCAGTCATTCCCCAAAAAGTGGTCAAGCACACAAAGGTACACCTTTGAAAACTCAACTGTGTGTGTTAACTTGGTATGAAAAGTCAAAGAGGGTTTTTTTATTATTTTTCAGTTGAGTAATAACTGTTTCATTTTAAAAGTAAGAAATATATTTACACTGACCACATTTTCTTGGCAAAGTAATAGTTTATCATCTTAACAGAACACTGCAGAATATGTATTCTACTTTCATAATTATGTGTGACAGTGACAGTCAACAGATGGCATGGTGACTGGCTACTATGAAGTCAAATTATCACTATTAAATTATGACTATATGGTATTCCTTTTTCCTTAGATAAAGCATTTAGAAACAGAAATGGGTATTGAAGTTACAGCAGATTTATTGTCACAAAGAACATTTACCAATTGTTCTTCACTGTCTTTAGCAAAATGTATGCAGATAATTCCATCTTGCAACAGTAATAAGCATAATAAGAAAAAAGGATTTTATCATTGTTACATTTTTATTTTATTATTGATATGGTTATAACCTATTTAGTAATTCACTAATGAATCTTGAAGATACTGATGAAATAACATGGAAAAGAAAAAGTGTGTTGTTCAAGTTGTACAAGTGTCTTTCTAGTCCTTTAAGGATGATGTGAAGAAGCCTTACAGAATATATAACACCACAAACCTCACAGCTCATCAAGTTAGTCATGATTTGAATTGTGAGATTGATGCCACACAGGTCAGTGCCTAGGAGGAAGATGGAATCAGGTAGCTTCACAGATTGTTACTGGGCTTAATACTTTTGCAACAGGGCCAGAATTCTCCTTTTCCTTCCATTACATCTTCCTTCACTACAATCTCTCTCTAAGTCCCAAGAGAAAAAACCTCATCTTCTCTTGCTAACTAATCAGGTACTATCAATGCAATCGGGCCCTGCTCCCCATAAATAGTACCTCAGAAAACATTGTTCCATTATGCAGTGCTATTTCTGTGATTTGCTGTGTGCAATCCTGTGTTATACTGGTCTTGAGAGTGCTGAGATCAAATTGGTCTATGTGTTTGGTTAATTTTCTAAAATGTAAGGTCAATATCTTACCACAATAGATTGACCAAATATAGGTTTGAATAGAAAATTAAATGTACTCCTGGGATAATAAAATCTCATTCCTCTACAGCTTCTGGGGTATGTACTTTTTTTCATGGTATTTATATGATTATATGCAAGTTCATGTCAGGCTGTATATAACTCCCAAAATAGATTTTTTTTCTTCTGAGATATGACGAATCCATCTGGAAATTACACAAGAGACAGTAAACCTGAAGGGGGAAGACACTTCTCAGGAAAACAACTTAATTACATATCAAAACTAATTAAGACACACCTGTCAACATTTTGGTTTTTTATAAGAAATTTGGTGCAATGGACTTACTCCACTGTGGCAGCTGTCTGTAATGGTACTGCGTTTCCCAACTGAAAAGTAAGGAACAAGTAGCTCAGGGAGTGATAAAATCATCTTCTACACAAGAGATTACTTTTAGCTGATCATCCTGCAGACTAATTTGCTTATGCTCTGGAAATGATTTGTTGGGGTTTTTTTGTTTTGTTTTGTTTTTTAATTTGCCGGTGCAAAAAAGATTTATATTTGAGGAAAGTTTTACTTGACTCATTTTTTCTGTTGTTCAGGACCATGAATTGAAATTGTTCTTTATAGCTGCTTCCTTCAAAGCATTTCTCTCTCACCACAAAGAATCCTGTACAGTGACTAGGCATAGGTGAGTCTGAATAGAAGCCCTTTTCAAACAGCAATTAAGTATTCAGCTGGAATCTCCTTTTTTACTAATCACAAGTAGTATTGGCTTAGGTGCCAAGAATGAAACGTGGTCTCCAATTCACGAGTTATTAGTTCTGAGTCATTTTCTCTATATTTTTGTTATTACAGTGTTTCGGCTTTTCTGTGGGTACTTATAAAATTACATCTTTTCACTCAGTAGTAGTATTGACTTAAGTGCTGTATCAAAGCAATACTGTTGCCATGACACAACATATCCAAACTGTACAAGGGAATGGGAAAAGTCACAGAGCTCTTCACCTTTGAAGGATAGTGACTTTCAAACTCTGCTGTTTGCTCCATTCAGAGAGGATTCAGAAGATGCCACTGTCTGGTAGAGATCTGTGTGATGAATTCAGTGGTCCCTGCTCCAGCTTCTTGACCGATGCTGCTGCTGATGATAGGGGCACCTGAAGGAAGATCCCTTAAACAGTACTGAAGTATTTCCACTAAGTAACAGAAACACTGGGATGTACTCTTATTTCTTCAAAGGTATCCAGCTTGGAGAAAGATTGATCTCTGGAATGTGATTACAAGTGAAATACTAGAGCTCAATTCAGTTGCATAAAGGAGAAGGAAGAGCCATACCCTAGGAAAAACTTCTCGGTCTGCTGCTCCAGAATGGGCTCCCATAGATCCTGCTGTCATATCTACCAGCCCATGCAGATTATTTTCATTTTATGAGGTATGGCAGTAGGCGTCTAGTCTTAAGCAATTCAGTTCAGCCTCTAGTCAAAGTAATGAATGGAGTTTGGAAAGCTAAGTACAGGTATTCAGTTTATTGGTCTGGGGAGATGTTTCACATTATACAACTCTAAAAACTCAATTCAGACCAATAACTGAAGGTAAGATTACAAATGGTTGAAGTAAGCAAAAAGGCAAGAAGGCAAGAAACTTTTGTTCTCTTGTTTTCCAGCACTGTGTAAACCCTCACACCAAGGTAAAAGATACTCTGATGTGATGATGAATGTGTAAAACTCCATGTAGAATGATGTACACAATCAGTCCTTCATCTTGTATTTTCTTCACACATATTCAATAGAAAATAAGCTAATTGTCATGCTAAAACCATGTCTGACGCCACTACTTGCCCTTGTGCATTAAAATGCATGGGCCCAAATCTGTGGTTCTTAATTGAGTGGAACTACCATTGAAAACAACAGGATTTCATTTGATTAAGGACTGCAAAATACGTCCCCATGTGTGCACTTCTTTGTTCATGGTTAGTCAGACAGTAAGTCATGCAAAAGCTCTTTTTAATTACATTTTCAGATGGTGACATAATTGGTTGGAACAATCAATATCTTGCTTGATTCCTGAAGGTGAGACTTTCCAAATGAGACTGCTGTCATACTTGTTCTGAAATATAAAACCTTGAGAGTACTTTTCAGTAGATTATTAATATTTATTATTACTTGCATTCAAATAAATAGAAAATAAGATACAAATGTATACGTTATGGCTGTTTGGAGTGTCAGAATTCTCAAAATATTTGAAATACACCATAACTGTTACTTTACTTTTAGTATAGGTAAAACAGACAGATAAGTTCCTTAAGAACTAGATACTGCCACCACAGAAAAGTTGTACTTAGTACCATGTAAAATATAGATACATGTTCAACAAGCAGGCAGAGAATTTTCATGAATGGAAATTTTTTTTGTGATGGTCAGTTCACCAGGGAAAGAGAGGGGGACAATCTGAAGAAAGTGGCTAAGGAAGACCAGAAATCCACATAGGCAGTGACATCCCCACTGAGAAAAACATATGTGAGAAAAAGCTTTTAGCTTAATTTTTAAAACTATGGCAAAAAACCACTTGACTTCATCATCAATTTCTCCTCCTAACAGAAACAATCTGAACACCCTGAATCTAGTGAAGCATTTGGGTCAAAAGGGTCAATAATACACATTCAACTTTAATGGGTGGACAGGCAGTAAGTTAAGAAGTGAAGGCATCGGTGTTACTCATCCTTTGGTTCCCAATCTACTATGCAACCTGAAAAATGATCCACTAATTTAATCCAGCTCATACTGGGGTATAATATCTTTTATTTTAAACTGTTTGCTATATCCAGACTGAATTCTGGCTTCAGGTAAGGTAACCGTTCTAAAACACTGTGATTTTATGCTAGAAAAGGAAATTGGAGGTTGGGGGAAAGATTTGTGCTCATTTTAACCCTTATTCCTCTCACGTCTTTTACAAGCAAAATTCCTACTGAGATGAAAATGAAAACAGCTACCTCACATCCCTGGAGAGCCTGTGGCTCTGCCATCAGCCTATGTAGTGTATTGGATGAATGCAGTGCACAAGGACTGGTATTAACACTTTTATGTATCTTGGGCTTCTTTTTTACATAAATTCGAGACTTCTCAAAGTGAGTGTATTTAACTGTTGTAAGGGGAAGATGTTTGAAAATCTAATAAACAGGACTTGCCATCATTTCTGAGTAACAATCAATTTTCTGATGTCTAAATTATTTACTGTACTTAATGACTTGTGGATTGTGTTAACAATAACCACATGCTCCAGTAGAATGTCTTGTAATGCACGCTTGTAGACAAAGAGTAATAAAATACGCTTCCAAAACTGTATTTTAGCTCCTCTCCCATGTGGCTACTTAAGAAAAGCCTTGTAAGAGTAGGATGGTACAGAAAATTATAAAATTGCCTTTGAAAACAGTGTCTTTATTATTGATGCCACTTATTTCTCAGCATACAGCAGGACTTATGGAGCGTTGTGGTTTGAAAGAATAAATATAAGGCTGAAGAATAAAATCTTCCCTACCTCCCTCACTCACCTATCCTTAATGATAGTTGGTAGGTCCTGGTAAGGCATATGCAAGTTGAAATCTTAGCATTATTGTACTCAGTGAAGTAACACTCTCTGATCTCAGCACATACCATTTTTCCCCTTTAAATGAAAATGTTATTTATATCTGTTTTTCTAGAATATTTGGCAGTGACTGCTGCTGCTGCAGGATAAGTGTTTCACCAAGGATTTTCCTCAAGATTGTGTGACTGGTTCTAATTCTGATGTTAATATCCAAGGTAGTGAAGAGTGTCACTGAACTTTATCTGATGCTGAAGATGATTAAGAGAGGCAGGGTCAGATCCATGGTATGTATTGTACTGTTTGTTAGTTGCTGACCTCCCTTCTACGTACTGACATGTAAAACTGTATGCTACAGTTTAATTAATTTTTGAAAGGGGAAGGTCTAAAAGTGCTGTCTGTGAGCTATAAGTTACTTTATTCTGCAGCCAAAAAGTTGGATTTGCATGGGAAAATGAACAGCATGGGCATAAATTAAACTAAGCCCTATCCAGAAAGTAATTGGAATCAGCTTCAATTACAGTAATTAGTAGGCTTAAAGAAGAAGCACATTGCATAGCTATGCAGTTCACCCACAATCATCTTCACAGAGAGCATGTGTATTAAAACAGTGCTCAGAAAATGTTTGAACTGTACTGTTTCGTGGTGAATGAACAGTATACAGGAAGTATACAGCCAAGACATAAATGTGCTCACACGTGATTATACATGACACAGATGAGTTCCATTGTCTGAAGCGAAAGTTCATGTTAATAAAAAAAAAAAAAAAGGATAGTATGGAATAGGATATAGAACAGAGATGTCTGACAAGTAAATTGAGCTTGCTCTGCCAGAGCTCAGGCAAAGAACAGCACTGAAAATCCAGCAGATAAGCAACTCTCAATACTACTGGGCTAAATTAGGCCATATTAGCTTGGGCTCAGGACAGCACTGACTGAAATTTCAGCAGGAGGTCCCCTGGAGTACGGATACAATGAACTCAAGTCTGCTCATAACACACCATCCAGTACTACCACATAATAATCACCCACAAGAACCACAGAGCAGGTCTGCAGCCTTCAGTGGAGTGCTTTAAACCAATGTTAAATTCCCTTAGAGTTAATGGCACATCCTCCTTATTCTACAACTTCAGAGGGTATTCTCAATAGTCAAGGTGAGAAGAAGCTTTCTGGGCTGAAGGAGGGTGGTGTTGCATTAGCATCACATGCTGATCTTAAGGAACATTAAACAGTCACTAGAGGCCAGCTTTATCTCACCTAACTTTAATCTCCAAAAGTTAAGACTTAGACTAAGGTTATCTCCCACTGTAGCCAGTGGAGAAAAGCAACCTGCAGAGGGCAACTCATTCCAGGTACCTTAACATGTCTCATAGGATGGGATGAATAGCTGGAATGATGTCTCTGACTCTGAATCCACTGTTTATAGAAGTAGTCTAAATTGCATCCCCTGGATTGATTTAGCACAGGTCCGAGCCACAAACTCTAGACTGTTTGAGGGACTGGTTCAACTTTCACCTGTCCTCAAGAACAGGGAAAATGTAAAAGTGGCACCATACTTGTCATCTTTCCATACAGATACACATCTGTGGAACTAGAGATTATGCCCTGGGTGTTTAAATTTGGTATGCTGTTCTTTACACACACTGTGAAGCCTCTCTGACTGTCATGTTAGGACTTGTCAGCTCAACCTCTGAGCAAGGTTCTTTGCTTTTTAATTTTTATTAACTTCAGAATTCTCAAAGAGAAAAGCCTGTTAGTCTCAGCCTTCTCAGTGAGAAAATACTTATTCTCTGGATTTACTTTTTTAAATGAATTTGCTGTAGGAAATTATAGTCAGGAATTGACTTCCATATTGCATGAGACATCAGACAGACTCCCTAGCAAGCAGGAAGAAGAAAGATGAAATATATATCTATGTTACCTAATTATATTTGTTATTGTAATTCTCAAAATGTAAGGCCTGACTCTAATTAAATTTATTATTACATATAAGAGATAAAATGCCAAAGAGTTCAGTTGAGTTATCCTAATATAATACTGATAACTATAAATGACAACAAAATCAGTCCCTGAGAACATCAGCTGTAAATTATATGACAAAGTATAAGTAAACCTGTGTTTCAGACAAGCTTTAAATCTCTTTCATGGCCTTCCTGTCTCATCCTGTATCCCACTAAATAATGTCATATAGGATTTTTAGAAACGTAGAAACAGCATGAAACAGCTGTTACAAAATAGTTTATTTCATGCCAGCTCCAACAGTGGATATTTTTATTTTATTTTAAAGACTTGTCCACATGACAAAGATATTGAGAAACTAATATTATGACTTATAGAAGGTTTATAGCCAACAATAATTGCTATACTTCCAGTATACATTCTACCTACAGAGAAGCGTTTCTGCATCCCTGTATCTTTGCTCACAGTGAAATCCTAGAATATTTCGACTACTAATAAAGTAGAAGGGAAAATTTCCCAAATTCTCTCAACAGTACTCTTACTTCTCTAACTGCTAAGCATTTGAATCTTCCAGTAGATTGGACTGGACGTTGGACCTACTGGACTGGATGAATGTCTGGCAAGAAGTTATCCATTATTTATAATAAATCATAAATCTTTATTTTAAAGTCAGTCGAATTAACATTGCTTAGTGCTAAACACATTTTATTTTTCTTTCTTCTAAAAATGATTAACAAGCATAAGTCATTGATTGAACTAATGCTAGTCTCACACTTGACCAATGTCTGTCACACAGCAGAACAAACAAGACAGCTGCTTGGAAATGAGACTGATGCACCTTTGATTTTGGTCGGATCTAAGGAGGCAAATGTGAGAGACCCATGCAAACCTTTATGAAGAACTGGGACACAAGTTGCCCTTTAGTAAAGTTTTTCTCCAGAATGATGTTCTCCTTTTTTCAGGCTTTCACAGAAGTGAAGCTGCTGATGACTCTGCTTAAAGATTTTAGCTTGTTCTAGGGACCATATTTCTGCTGACCAAGAAGGAAGCAGGCATAGGCACACCAGCAGAGAATTTGACGCTTCCTCTCTCTTATCTGCTTTCCTGGTTATCTTTCCGTAATAAGTATTTCTGTATAATCCTGTTTCAAAACATTTTCCCACAAAGTATTAGCTTTTGCAAGGGAGAGGTATAAGAGGTGGTTTATTCTTTTTTTTTCCATGCCTAATGAATTATAAATAATTTCAATTAAATTCATGCCCCTGTACAGTAGGTTTTCTTCATTTTCGAACATAATGAAATAAAAAATAAATTAAGGAAGAAAGGTCATAAGCACTTATCTAGATTTAGCTTTTGATACAAGGTCTATGCTCAGTTGCCAAATTTGCTTAAGTCTGGTGTTAATTATATATGGTGTGGTGTTATATAGTCCAGCATTCTAGCATCTCTGGAGCTCAGTCCTTTCACGAGTGAAACAAGATGAAAAAAATTGAACTGTTTTTTCAACTACTTCTTAAACAGTATATGTCTGGACAATCCAAATTTTCTTCCAGTTGTTTTTTGACAGTTCACATTGAGAAAAAATGTAAACAGCTATCCTCATATTTATGAAGTATAGCTGGAGCACACAACTGCAGAGGAAGTTAGGACATACAGTCCAATTGCCTAGCAGGTGACCTGTTAGTATCAGTATTAGTAGGCTGGTTAAAGCTTGTTGGGGTACGTCCTTCTTACTCCTCCTGTTGGGGCACTCCAGTGCCTTATTCCATTGTATGAACCTTCTATTTCCAGACTCAGTTTCTTCAGATCTAATTTATACCCATTTGTTTCTGCATCAATGATATTTTTAGTTTAGCTACTTCTTGTGGCTACCTGACACTTGACTCCAATTCCATTTTTGTAAGCAATTATATCAGAGCTCAGCCTTCATATTTCTGGACAAATTTTCTTATGTATGATGGAGTATCTGTTCCTCTATCACTTTAATATTTATTCTAAACACCCATTTATTTTGGAACTCTTGGATATGGATGAACAGAACGGCATCCAGAATTTCAGATAAGGTTATATCAGGGTGCTGAACAACAGTATTCACATTTCTTATTCTTCACTGAAAACACTTCTTGTGTTTGTAGCTACTTTTTCATAATGACATTATATTAAAGAAACATAATAGTCTTGCAGTCAATTAATACACACCAGTCTCTCCTCCACTGTTCTTAACAACATAGAAGGTTTCAGCTTTTGCAGAAATGCTTATTAGTTGTCAGTATCCATTGCTACATTTCATCTTCTATTGTCTTCACATGTAGTACTCACGTAATTTTAAAATCAAACTAAGAATATATTTAATCTCAAAAAAAAAGAGCTTACAGTATCATTGATGCATTTCTTCATTCTTTTCCCACTTCTTATTTCATGGCCAGAGAACCTTTAAATTTTTTTCTTTGCAAAATCTAATATTGTGAGGTGATGGTAAAAGGGAGGTCTACTTGCAATCTAAAATATACTGAAATGTCTGGGTAATGCACAAGTAGTTTTGATGGCACAACACAGTATCTGAGAAACCATGTTGATAAGGGCCTGGGAAAAGAGTGTGTTTAAGTGTGTATTATTAAGGTGTCCTTTATAGTGGAATCAAAATAACAGAATGACTGAGAAGTTTTGAATGGGTTAAACATCAATAAAACAAATGCTTACCATTTAGTTAAGCAAACGTAGAAAATTCTGGATATGGGGGCATCAAAAGTGCATATTTGAATATCGTACTATTAAAAAAAAAAAAAGTATATTAGTTCTTCTAAGCCCTCTGTCCCAATTCAACTCTGATGAGATGACAGAGATCTCAAAGGTGTAAAGTTCCTACAATAGCCCTGTATAATAAAGTGTACAGGCTACAGACAGGATTTGTAATTTGTTTGCACTGCAAACAGTATAGAAGCAGCTTGTTCTGTTAGCATTCCAGCAAGCAGAAGGCAGAGGTTCACACGTACTGTTCATTCAATATAACTGTAATTCAGATCTAGTCACAGCATCTGATGCTTGTTAAAAGAAAAAAGAAAAGAAAAAAAAAAAAGAGGACAATCAAGAGAAGGGAGGGCACATTTTGATATGCCATGAAGTGAAACATAGAGCCATGGAAAATTAGGCTTCCTTAGTTCTGCTTTTCATGTAACTACTTCATTTTTTTCAGAACTGTCTATTTTTAATTCTTGAAATGACAGTGATTTGACTTTTCATTAGAAGGGTGTTTTTCAACCTACTTAGTTTGCAACATATTTGGGTTGAAACAAGGGGAAAGGACAGAGACCTACAGCTAGTATGATATAACATCCTTCTATTGTCTTATGTAAGTGTGCACATAATTTTATTAGAGAACCAATAATAAGGCAGACATCCTCTTGGCAGCAGAATACAGTTGGAAGACTGTGTTAAACTGATTGCATTTTTAAATATATACTCTCTTATTTTCTGGTAAAAAAGAAGATGACTTAATGGTTTTGAATGTTACATTTATATTTATTATTATATTTATTATATAAAGAAAATGAAATAGAGATGAGTCTATTGGCAAAGGTGATTGTCTACAAGACACTACATTTAACATTTCCATCCCTCTACCTATGGAACAAGAAATCATAATGTATAAGTAGAAACAAAATACAACAATCTCCATGACATACTCATTACAAAAATCTGGGATCCCATTGAGAAGAGTAACATGTAAGGATACCCAGCAGATATAGTAATAAACTTTTGTTCTAAAAGTGCAAATTAACTGCTGCAGTCAGAAAGCTGATGAAGTGATAAGAGAAAATCAGTCATAAAAGAAGACAATGATGAAGATAAAACCATTCAATAATCCAAGGGACGTTAACATTTCGTGGCTAACATTCATGAGTTCATACCCATATATGTGTGTATGCACACATATTTCTCTATATAATTTATTTAACATTAGCAAATACTTGTTTGTTCTCAGTCTTGACTTTGTCATGGAAGTGGTGTGAGTTTCTGTACTGTTAAAATTCACAGCTTCCTGAGTTTTAAAGCTAATAGGACCTATTAAATAAAGTCTTCTGACTGTGGGTAAGCGAACACAGAATTACACCTCATTACTTCGATTTTCAACTCAGCAAGAAGCATATTAGTAAGACTACTGAAATGAGCGAGGATGCAGCCTTCGCACACTTACACCCGGAGTGCATCCAGGCACGGTCACTCACTCAGCACCGCTGTTCTTGTGCGGTCTCCTGTCACTGCCCACTGTTGACTCTTTTCACAGCCATTTGTGATTACACGTCAACAACAAGATGCATTCAGGGCCAGGGAGCAAGTATATGCATGAAAGTGAAACACTTAATGCTGCTGACACTGCCTCCTCTTCTTCCTCACAGCTGCTCTTTGTACCCGCAGCATCTTTATGCTGCTCCATTAAGAGAATAAGAGAGGCAAAGGACTGTAACAAGTGTATAAATATGAAAAGTAGGCGAAGAAAGAACTCTTTAGCAACTTGTTTATGAGTCCAATGAAGAGAACTAATAACCAGGAAGAAGATCATTCAGATAAATTGGTCTTACTGTCTGCTGCCCAAATATTTGTACCACGGTGAGTGACAAAGGATAGCAAATCAGAAACTGTAACTGCAAATAAATGGGATACAGTAGAAAGGCAAATATTATTTATCATAATGCTGGCAGAGAAATTCACTCCCAGGTAGAGGGTCCCATTACGAGAACTTATTTCTCCATAGGGGGCACTGTAATCTGTTCAGTAGCATCTAGGACAAAACAAGTTTCAGTAAGGAAATGATGAATTGAACAGCTTGTGTGGAGGAAGGAAGAAGTTTTGAAGGTTTCACTGTCTTGGTACTTACTTTTTCATGCTTGAACACTGAACAGATTGGAAAATCCCACACTGCATTTTGGACACGCTTACTGATTGCATTAAGGAATGAAAAGAACTTGGATGGGGATTCTGGATAGATCCTTTTACTGAGGTGAATGGACCTTCACCAAGGTAAGCCAACACAAAGGGTGAGATTCACCTTGTTTTTCTGCCATTCCCATGGTAGACTTTTTTTTTAAATTAGCCATGAAGTTTTCCTCTATAAGAAGGAGAGATGCAGACAACCTCTGGAGAGTAATTCCTGTATCCTAAGATAGGTGTCTAAGACATGTGAGATATATAGCTCTCTGGCAGTGCTTACCTCTCTTAAGTGAATATAAAAGGACTTACTGAACTTGTTTAGATTGCATACCTGTTTTTAGGACAGATGAATCATTCTTTTATTTTTTTGTTAGATTTTCCCGTATGAAGAATAGCTCTTATACATATTTTCTGCAAATAAACCCCAGCAGTGTATTCATTAAGGTAAAGAACTAACCTAAGCACTGAAAAATATACAAAATTTTATTATCTGAATGCCTGTGATCACAGAACACAAATTTTCAAATACTTTAAAGTGACAGAAGTCCTACTTTATGCCTGAAGCCTCTCAGCAATGTGTGTGAAGACCTAAGGTTTTTCTGTTTTATACTCACCAGATGCTTCTAGCCCCTATCACGCACCTGAGAAAACATAAGGTTTAAAACAAGGGAAGTACTTGAACAGGACAGTTTCAGGTCTACCGTTCTTCCATTTTTCCAATTATACCTGTGTTTCTGCAATTTTGTGAGCCCAAAGACAGAAAGAGGGCAGTCATACACACACATGGTGAGACTGCAGCAAAATAAGGCAACAGTTGAGGAGCATCCTTCATCATCTGCCTGTTCAGACATGTTAGTGGCCCATAACATGCCATTCAACAGTGTGAGGATGAGACAGAACCATGTAGTTCACTGTAGTGTTGAGAGTCAGGGGCAGAGAAAATGAGATAGCTGTGTGTTAATCAGTGTCACCGTGAGGCAAGGGTCCAAAGGAGCCAGGCTCCAAACTTCCATTTGAAAGAGGTCCCTAAGGCCATTACCCAGAATTGTGATTTCCAGGTATTGCCTGCAGTTCAGGCATTCTCATATTACCAGATCAAATGACATGTTGCAGATTTTCCTGTCTTTTTCCTAAAAGTCGGCAAAGTGCCTATTCTCAGGTGCAGACTCATGGCCATATGGAGCAAGTCTAATAAAGTATATGGTAACTACAACCCCAAATTTATTCCCTGGATTGTGACATAGGAACATACTGTGTGTGCTTAGTTTGGCCAGATTTGGAAAGACTGGGAATCAGGACTGCCAGGTCCTGCAAGATCCTTCACACAATGCATATAGGTATATAGATACTGTTTCAATGTACATATGAGCTTGTGAAGAAAAGCTGAACTACCCTACCTGCCTAGTATTACTTGTTTATCTTGTACTGCCTGAACCTTCCCATCCCAATGATGTAAGGATGAGGAGTGGAGAGGTGGAAGGTAGTGAAATCACTCTGCCTCTCTTTCTGGCTGGAAGGAATCCAGCTCTTGAAAAGCAGCTATTGAAATTTAAGTCTGCTACCCTTCTTTAATTTGGGTTTTTGTGTGTGGTTGGTCGTGTCCCGTCCCTCCCCCCCCCCCCCCCCCCCCCCAACCGGTTTTCTGCTATGTTTTCTTATCCCTAATGTTAATGCAGAGTGCTGGAATCAGGCTGACTTTCACCTTGTTTAGTTTTTGAGAGAATTATTTCCTCTTGCATTTGCTATGGATGTTAACCCCATTTCTCTTTACAACCCTTCTGGGGCACATATCAGTTTTGTTTTGCTCTCTTAGCCAGCAGATGTTTTATACTCTCTTTTGCCTTTCAGTAATGTCATCATCACCATCAACTTGTAAATGCATACGTCCACCAGGGACACAGTTCAGGCTGTCAGCAGCACATATTAGTCCTGGGCCCAATCCTGCTGCTTTTACTCAGTTAAATCCTGATTCCACAGGACTGCCTGGATTTTCTGAGGCTCTCCATGGATGAAAGAATCTGCTTCTCTAGCAGAATCTGATGATTCCCCACACAAGTGAGGGAAACAAGAGACTGCATTTTAAAAGTGCAGCAACTACACATTCTTTGGGTATGTGGGTTTGTTTCATTATTTCTTTTTTCTGCAGCTTTGTTACTCTTTTTGCCCTTGTGTGCAGACTGCCAGAATAACATAACTTTTTAAAGATTGATCTAGACAAGCTAAAGATCTTCTGTGATTAAGATGTTGTGGCTCCTTGAGCTCCTTTTTATGTTTAAAATGTAAAGTGGAGATAAAGATTTGTGATCAAATTTAAATTAAAGTGTTTCTAATAGGGATTAAATTTAGATTCCATTAGACAATTTTTGTATACATCCTAAACAGCAAATAGTTGCTACAAACATATTAATTGAGTTTTAATTATAAGATAGATGTTTACATGATATGACTGCTAAGTTTTCTTGAAACTGTTTCTAGTAATGAACTAATATTCTGAGACATATTTATGAATGCTTTAACTGAGTAACCGAGTTACAAGATGAAGCAAGATATAATAATAAAAACAACCTAAACCCCACAATTAGATACAAATTAAGCAGCCAGGCATTTCATATAACCTTTATTGTTATAATTAATTTTTCACTTGAGTCCATCTTCTCATATATAATCAAATCAACGTATATTAAATACAGCAGCTATAGTACATATATCATCCAGAGCTGAGTAATTATTAGCATTGGACAGTTAAATAATACTCACTCATAAAAAGATTTTTAGATTCACCAGCTATATGATAAAACATGGATAGTCATACAGTAAAACACTGCAGAGTCATTAGCCCTCTCTAGATAGCTGCTTAACCATCACATTATACGCTCTTTTAATGAAATCATCTTATCCTAGTCATTTTTTTCCTGATCAGGCAGTTTTGCATGCATAACTGGTCCTAGTGCTCTTCACATGGATCTCTTTCTGCTTTGGTTCACCACTGGGGAAGCTGAGGCAAATATTTTCAAAGACTTGGTTGAACATAAAGGTGTTATTCTTTAGTTTTCAAATGAGGTTAGCAAGATAAAATCCTGGGATCTGGAGTCACAGATGACTCACAAGTATCGCAAGAAGGGTAGCAAGATAAAATCCTGGGATCCAGAGTCATGGATGACTCACAAGTATCACAAGAAGATATTAGATGACACCTTGGCAAAGTGTACAACATGTATGAGGGAGTACTGATTCCTAGCAGAGTACTGACCCAATCCCTTAGCTGTTTGCCACGATATGGGGAAAGTTACTGCTAAAACTGTACACACCAAGTAAGACTGCTTAATTGGATTGCACTCAAATACACTTGAAACCTTAACTTGCTTTTGTTTTTAAAGGATCTTTTGTTGTTTGTGAATAATAATGGATTACTACCTCACAGCACTGTTATGACATTTGATTAATGTTTATGAAGTGTTTTGAGACCCTTATTTGAAAGGCACTAAAAACTACAAAGTATTGTTATTATCCTTTCTCTGAATTCCCCCAAGTTCCAGGTGGCTCATAACATTTTAGGGAAAGGCTGTCAGAATAACCCCATAGACTCCATTAAAGCAACGTATTTCATCTGTTTACCAATAATTTCCATTTTATGCTTTTAGATTTTCCTAGGTTCTAGTCTCTTTCCTTCAGCTGAGTACCGTATAAGACAGAATGATATGTCTCATATGATGAAAATGGGGCTGTTCCCAAGACTGGGACTTCTAATCTTGGCAACCTGTTGATAAACTGCTTTTACAATAGGATCTCTAAAATGAAGAAAAACAAGCAACAAAAATAAATGGTAGGTAAAAAATATAGACCATGCCAGGTATCTCTCAGGGGTTTAGTATGTACCAAATGATTTTACTGAGAAATTCCCAGCTGTACAAGTAGATCTTAATTTCTTCCAGTTTATGTGCTTCACTTTTTCTGTATCAGTCATGCAGCTGAGTTAGTTTTGCATTTCTGATGCAGAACTCAGATCAAATATTTTGAAGTCAGTCTAAGGCCATATGAAGTAAGGGTGTGGTAGTATAAAATGATTGTGCTCTATGTGAGTGTGTATCCAGATACACCACAGTCTGATACGCAATATTTAGTACAATTTGTATGTTACCTCTCTCTGCATATATTAGTAACTGAATGGCTGCTGGCAATTATTCTTTGAATAGTGCAGAATCTTTGTTTTGGGAAAGGTTTCTTATATAATTCGTTTGTTTTTCTATGTGCTCAGTGCTTCAGGATGAAAATAGATCAGGACTCTGGCAAATATTTTAAAACAGAAATACAAACCAAGTTATCTTGATGTTCCTGTCATGGGGCTGGGTAGGGTACAACAGTAGGAGAGAAACACTCAGAAGCAGTCCTGCCACTGTCTACTGACCTGAATACAAACAAATCAGGAACCACTCTTGTATTCGTATTTCTGTGCCCTTTCCTTCCTCCTCCACCCCTCAGCAAAACAAAATATATATTAAAAAAAAGAAGCAAAACCCAGAAAGTTATACAATTATAACATATTCCCTCCTCCTGTAGTATGTTTCTTTGAGCTTTAGACTAGCAGATAGCAGTGCAGCATCAGAGTTTTAGCACACAAAATGTCGCTATCAGTTAAAGCAAACCATACGATAAGAACAACACAGTGTGCCAGAAATCCTTACAGTCAAACAGTAAAAAAATATCCAGAGAGGGAAAAAAACACAAGCACAGAGTAGTAGAAGCTTCACTATCTTGCCTTGCTTAGATTATCAAAGATGTGTGTGATGGAAAAAAAATATAGAGGAAAAACGTGTTTAAAAATCATGCCTTAGATTACTCCAAAACTGAGGTAATTTTCACCCCCCCCTCTTCCCCCCCCCCCCCAATGTCTCTACCAATTTCTCTACTGATTCTGTTGCTTTCCATTTAGATAATGGAAATGTAGGCAGGTATAGTTTTCCTTTTAGTTACATTGTTGTCCCTTTTTGAATATCCTTTGCAATTTGTGCTTCAGAATCTAAGCTTTCATTAAAAAGCAATATTTGTAGCACAGATGGTAATGAAGATAACCATGAAAACATCAACTGAGTATAAACCAGGACAGCGATGACTTCTGTATAGTGTTGACAGCTTGAAACAATAGCTCCGAAAAAACCTAATCCAGTGGGTGATCTAGCCCATTTGTCTCAATGCCTGGTTAACTCCTGCTATGTCTAAATTGAGGGACCTAACAACACCTCCAAGCAAACAGGTCTGGATGGACATGCCGAATATGTTTTCAACCCGTTGTAAGGCATGCCCAAGTCTCTCCCCTCTTGCCTTCCCCATGCCCTGCTCTCTACAAACAGTGACGCAGGTGTACAAGTCAGATGAGATCAGTGCTGTGCTCCAAGAAAGTCCCTGATCTCAATGAACCAGTGACAAGGCTGCAGGGAATGCACCTGTAGGACTTCTTAAAGACAGACTCTTAACCCACAGTCTGTGCCCCTTATTCTCAGTGCAAGGGAGTTTTAACTTTGAATTTTTATAGGACACATTTTCTCTGTCAATAACAGCTTTGCCCTACACAGGACAATATTTTTAGTATAATTTAGATTGTGGTTTTAAACAGACACATCTAGCTCATTTACACATGGAAGGGGATTTAGTATGCAATATACAGTAACAGAGAGACAAAGTTACAGGCATAATGATACTGACATCCACCACCACCACCACCCCAATAGTTGTTTTTGTAGAAGAATGTCTTCTTTCATGTTGTGTGCATTATTTCACTAACTAGAGAAGTTCTGGGAGTAACCACAATCTCTAGGGCAATCCCCTGCCTCCTACTCCTGCTCTCCTTCAGCCCTGTGATGCTCAGGAAAAGAATTACAGGGATAAGCCAGGCAAAAAATTAAACCAGGACAGCTGTTGCAGAAAGAATTTAAGGGGCAAAGAACAGAGTTCATCTCTAAACAGATTTTTTTTGAGGGGTTGGTCTTAGTTCTATTTTTTTCCTTGCAGATTATATAGAGAATATCCTGTCCCTGAAGTAACTGGATGTGTGGTTCATTCCCTGCAGCCCAGAGTATTCACACATGACCCCAAATCTCTAACCTCTCTGTCTTATATTATTTTTCATCCCATTATCTGCCTCCTAACATTATCCCCACTAAGAAATCTAAAATAACAAATCAGGAAAGAAAAACACCAGTCAGAGAACAAAACAAAGCAAAACAAAAAAGCCCCAAACTCTCACAATAAAACATAGTGGAGCTGATCTTCCTGCTTCTATGCTTGCCTCTTTCTCTTTTTTTTTTAGCTGCCTTGTCTGGATTGCAAATGCACCAGACCTTTTATTCTGCTTGCACAGAGCCCAGAACAATGTGTTTTGTCTGATTCCTAAGGACTTTGATAGTTAGTGTGGTAAAATAGAAACATCTAAAACTCCTTCACTGATAATCCTCTGACAAAGAATATTCATCTGATTTGATAATCCCAACAATTTAGCATTTTGCCCATTTATTTTTATGGGTAAAAAAGAAAAAAAAGAAAAAAAAATCCAGCTCCACATTTACAAATACAGCAGGAGAATGCTTGTAACAAAAATCCAAACCTTTCCTATCAAAACCTGGATGTAACCCACAAGCCAAAAGTTCCGGCTTCTCCTTAACAACTTTACAGTGCTGTCAGTACAAATACCTAACATCAGACACTCTGGATGACAGAAAATAAACTTAATTTCACAAAAATATGCATGTGGGAAACTGCACTGAATTTATTGTTTATGTATTAACACCCACATATATGTATGCACATGCATATGTATATATGTGTATGTATATATACATAGACACAAAAAAGCATATGTGAGAGAAAGTGCTGAAGTTCAGACATACCTACATGTATATAAATATGTGTATATATGCTGTACGTAAATACACTGCACTGTTTTATAATTGACTTTATAAACTTACTGCTTATACTTGCTATAAAATTTGACTTCATTTTGCAAAGGCAGGCAAAACTCTTGTTGAAAAAGCTAATTATGCATTTTGAAGCTCTCATACTAGAAGTAAGCTGCAGTGTTCAGGTTGCAAATATGTCCACCAGCTAAGAAAAATAACAACAACAACACAACACCCTGTAATAAAAGATTATTTCAACCACCATCTATGTAGGAATGAATTGTGAACATCTTGTCTGTTTAATTTTAGAACAAAATAAGAAAATAAACAAACAAATAAATGCGGTAGAGACTTCTAAATCAAATTAAATGTTAAAAAGAATTGGTGTCCACCTTTTTTTTGTTTCTCCTATGGTGACTTGGTTCCCACAAGTAGTACTGACCTGCTTGTTGTAGCTACTTGGTGTAACTTCCCACAAGAAGAATGTTTGTCCTTAAGAAAGATAATGAAACTGTTTCCTCCAATAACAACTTATTTTAATATAGCTTACATGATAAGCCAAATCTGACCTGACAGCGTCCTTGTAAAGCTTCTTTGAAGCTACTGAAATACAGATTATAGTTGGAGTCTGTGGGGGCTTTTTTATGAAGAAGGTATTAGAATTTTCACTTTTCATCTTTGTTTTAGAATTACTCTCTTGACAAAGTCTGTGTGAACTCTCTTCAGATGCTTCAGTGTATTTGTCAGACCACAGCACAGCAATGCAAAGCATACTAATTCTTGGCACAAGCGTTTTGTCTCCAAGGAACATCAGGACACCTTCTGTCCTGTAATTAAACTGAACCTGCTCTTGGATCTCTTTATCCGAGCTGGTGCCATCTTCTGACTGACAGTCCTGTGGTGATGTATTGGTGCAATGCATCATCAAAGTAAGACGCTGTGATGATGCATTACCAGAAGGACAGGGGAGCAGGTTCAGTTTAATCCTGGCACCAAAGACAGAGTACAGGGCTTGCCCAGGGCCACGTGGCCGTGCTGATCCCACAGGCATTTCAGTGCTGCTGTCAAGGGAGTGCAGAGCAGGGTGAAGTGTGTGATATAATCACTCCCAGGATGAAGGTATGCACCTTTTTAGAGGTAGGACAGTGGGGTTTTTATGAGCTATGCAAACAGACAGGGCAGCTTAAATTTCTCTAGAAGACCTTTATTGGTATGAGGTTGCGAATAGGCATTAATGCCTGTAAGAAGAGAGGAATCACAAACTTTTCTTAGAGATTAATTAATTTTGGGAAAGGATAATCTCTATCCCCTTCAAAAAAGAAACTTTTTCTATATTGGGGGGGTGGGGAGGGAAGCTACAGATTTTCTTCTAGTTTGGACATTTTGCCTCATAGCTTCCCTTCTCTCTATTTGAATCCACCACTGGATCCCAAGGATATCTTGGGATCCAGGGATCTCTTTCTGTTTCAGGAACACAGTGTTTTTCACTTTTCCTTTTTCTGATACAGAGTGTGATTGTATTAATTGCCAATGATCCATTCAACACAATACGTCGTAGAATTAAATTCAGTATTCACGAAACCAGATCTATTTGAGGAGCAGCTTTTAAGCACATGATTGACTTTAAGCATGTGCTTAAGTCAATAAACTTTAATGAGGCAATGTTTAATGACTTTCTTCAATCAGGGCAAAGGTAGTCTGTGTTGACAGCTTACAGCTTTAAGCTTAGACGCTGACATTATTTTAAGATTTAAATATCCACTTTAAATACAGTAGTATTTAAACAGGCTTTCAGAACCAATGCATCCTGTAATATGTGAATTTTAATGTTTTAAATTACACAACCAAAATAATGTTTAAAAATGTTAAAGTAACTTTCACATTAATAGACTTTGTGTCTAGTCTCTAGTCTAAAGTAAAAAGCACATACTTTTGTTTTGGTGATCCACACTTTATGATAAGAGATTTAAAATCCATTTGGTTACATATTTTTCACCTTCTCTCTCCTTCTCATGCATGGACTACACATTTTTTGGAAGAGTTGAAGTTGCTTAAGTCCAGGACAGCATTTTCACGCTATACCCCAGTGCTCTCTTTAGATTGACTCATGATGAAAAGAGGGCTCGTATTTATGCAGAATAGGAAAAAAAATCTTATTAACCTCACATGATATATTCAAATGAGAAATTCACAAGTTTTCAATTTTATTTTTCTTATAAGCAAGAAAGCTGGGTGCATTATTAAGATCTGACAGGACAAATGAACTGTCTGATACTAAACTCTATGTTTTTAAGGCCTGTTTTTTTAAATCTCATTTTCTCTGCACATTTTAATTCACTATTAAAAATATCAACCTATACAGGAATAGGAAGTGCTGTTAATTTGTGTGGAACCTCTGTAAGTTACAAAAAGATAGAAACCATTTTTAAATGCAAAATTTAACCTTAGTTATAGCTTTGTGAATGGCATACTCATAATAAAATTCAATGTATTATTTGTTTGTTGTTAACATTCATTTTATTTGATTGCACTCCAGCTCTTTCACAGACATTCACACTATTTAAAAAGCCCTTCCCCAAATGTACCTCCTCGAACAGGTCTAGTGTGACACAGCGCTTGACTCCTGTCTCCTTCTCCTCAAACGATATGCTGATATTTCAGTGCAGCTTGGGGCTTCTGGAAAGAGCTGCCCTGGGTGTCATGTTCAGAGGCACCACAGTAACTCATCTTTTCACTTCTTCTCTCGAATGCCTGGTGCAGTGTTGTGGGACCATACAAAACATATGGCCCTGATGCACCAGACCACTAACTTTCCCCATTTCTTTCCTTCGTAGTGATGATTCGGGTCATGACATCTGGGGAGGTGGAAAGCTTTGCTGGCTGCTTTATTCTAAAACCGCTAAAGATTTTAAAAGACATTGCCATATTTTGTTTAAACTTGCAAGACAGACATTATTTTTCTGAAAGGTACTGAAATAAAATCTCCAGCTGAGTTGCAATTTTAGTACGCTATCTGGCCTACTCCTTATATCCCTTACGCAACTAAGCCTAAGCATCTTAATGAACTTTAATGTTAACCTAAATGCTTAAAGAAAACAATGCAGACAGGGAAGCCAAAACCAGAATAAAATCTTTCAGAATGAAGTACATTTATTTTGCTTTTTCCTACAAATATTATCTGTATATTTTACAGGCAAATTACAGGTATATATAGGCTACAAGCAAATAGGGCCTTTCAACATACTATACGTCTGCAAAAGCAATTGCTCACCTAGGGAAAACTCATTACTGGTAAACAATCCCATTTTAAGATCTCTAAGGAGGTAAACTATCCAGAAACAACACCTAGGTAATAGCTACCTATTTATCTGCTATACTGGAAACATGCTTTCTTTTTTTTTTTCCCAATACACTTTCTAGCTGAGCTTCATAGTTAGGTTAATTAGGAGTTAGACATGCTGCAAATTAAAATCTGACATCTGAAGCTGTTTTGAACTCTCAGATTCCCATGGACTAGGCAAGTTTGTTTATATACGCTCTCTTTTCTTTCCTCAAATGTTCTTTAGGAAAGGTTGAGATTTTCCAGTTGGCAATACAGCATGTGTTGAACAGTTTCACTGTTCTGTGTTTTAGGATAGAATATTTTGCGTATGAGGAGTTTGGCAATTTCCTATACCTTAATTCTGATGGCTTCAGTTTGCTGGAATTAGTTTTTTTCTGATCTGTGACCTTTAATTTTAACTTATTTGCTGATTTTATGGTGTAACCAAATTAAAGTGAGGAAAAATGCTTATCTGTCTTGTTTTCTTAATAATTTTCTGAACTAAATAAAGCCAATTTAGAAGACACATAGCACATTATTACTGTTTTAATGGTCAAGTGTTTAAATAATTTAATCAGTAATAATGGTGCATGCATCTGTATGTAAGGGACTTTTTTTCCTTTGAGAATCCTCTGGAAAGTTAGCTATGGCCATGCCTGTCACTATGGAAAATGCAAGATTTACCTATTCAAAAACAGTTTCCAGGGCCAAATCTATATGTTTTTACCTTATTATTATGTTACACAAAAGGAAAGAAAAAAAAAAAAAAGAAAAAAAAGGAGGTGCAAACTTCAAGTGTAATTAAAAACCCCAAAAAAAAGAAACTTTCTTTGCAAGGCAAGGGATCTGCAAACAGCTTGTGAAGAAGAGAAATTTCAGGTTACGGATACAGTTTCCTCAGTCAATTTGATGTATGATAACATTGATAGCAGTATAAGAGATTATTTCTAAGCATGCAATTTAAGATTATTTATTACCATCATATCCAGTGCCATGTGTATATATATTTACGATAACTGTAAAATCTTGATCCCTGTACATGGTACCTATACTTAACTACCTAAGAAGCAAGGAAAACCAGGAAAAATGAGTACTCATAATACACCATTTTTTGTTTTCTTTTATTTTTTGTGAACACTGAAACATTTTGTATTCATAATAGGCTTCATTCCTAAGTTAAAGGTACTTTGTAAATGGCTAGTGATCATCAGTATTTTATTTAAACCCACACTATAGCTGTAATTTGAAAGGAACCTTTTTTTTTTAATATGTATGCATATTTTAAAAAGAGTTGATCCACATGCTGCAGACAACCTTGACATAACCATAAATTGCAGCACAGCTGATACTTAGCCCTGGCAAAGTGTATTCATACAGTTCAGTCTAAATATTACTCCCAACCCAAGGCTTCTCAAAAATATAAATTTACTTCCTTCTTTTCAGGCTCTATCCTTTCCCCTTCCATCTTTAAATTCCTGTAGGGAAAAAAAGAAAAAGAAAAAAAAAATTAGTTTATCAAGTTTAAGTCTGCTAAATAAGCTTAAAAGAATTCAGCAGATGATACACATGTTGGCACACACACACAAATAATACAAAGAGAGGCAGAAAAGTATTAGGAAAGAAGATGAATCTTTATTTAAAGGATTAAAAGAAGGACATTGCAGTCCTTGCCTTAGGAAGTATATTTAGTTCAGCGTGTCAGTCATCAGAAGATTCATCTAGTTTTGCTTTGGTGTTTGAGATAGGCTAGGTGGTTACCAAGGATAAGAGCCTGTTTGATTTCTGAAATGTATTTTCCAGGTAGCTCAGTGATCAGAATGGAGCAAGCTTCCTTCAGAATTGCAGAGACAACAGGAAAGCTTATCACGCTGTCTCCTTCTCCGTGGGGTGCCTCTTGCAGGTAAGATAAAGCTAGTCAAAGCCTCAAGCAGTTGTGGCAGGAGAGAGTGAATTAAGCATACAGCAACCACTAGGTGGTCTTGTCTTTGTAAGCAGGAATGATTTGATGTGTGCTTTTATATTTTAATTGAAATGAAACATACAGATACTGCGTGCAGCAAAGAGAAAGTTCACTGTAATGAACGAGTCAAATCTTGTGTGGTCTTAGATTTCTGTCTAAAATTGATAAATATTACATAAATGATTTTGAACTTTTGTTTCTCTCTGTTCTCACCGATTAAAATGAAACTATTTCAGTCTCAATAAATAAATGTGTTCCCCAAGGCGTGATTCTCATTCACCTCCACTACACTGTCCGCTTTCACAATGGATTGGCTAACCATACAATTCTGATTTTCAAATCTGAGTTTCAAGAAGTGATATTGAGCTGCTTTGAGTTGTCATAGGAATTGCATTTCTAAAAGAGATAAGTAGGTTTCCGATTCCTAAATAGTGCTGCCTCAGGAACGTTTTAGAAACTATAATGGAGCTACAGGGCTCAGTATTCAGAATTGTTGTATTGGAATGATCACATCATTTATGAAAACACATCCCTAGATGTCCTTGACCATTTATGACAGCAGTAATGAGAGCAAACACAGCCAACCTCAATTTAAACATGAATAAATATGAACCTTTCTGACATCAACTGTCCTTCCTTTGACAGCTTCACTATATACTGACTAAAGAAAACATACCACTATTCCAGACCAGATTTCATCTTAAAAAAACAACTGTCTCTTTACTGTCAGCACAGAAGAGCTAAAGAGGCTATAAAATAATAAAACACCTTTATTTCTTCCTGCTTTTCAGCAATTGGAAATAGTGTTGAAACTGTCTGGTGTGGCAGGGCTTGTGTAATCACTGCTGATGAATATTGCAAAAATGGCAACTGTGTTACATACTTACCTACAGTAGCCACATATTTAACATGTTGGCATGAATTATGCCTGAATTATCTGTGCATAATCAGCCAAGTTCGTATTTTATATATAGACATCACAGAGGGAGAAGAGCCACCAGAGTCCGGTTCAGCACACCTGTAGTCTGAACCATTCTCTGGAAGGGTCTGCCTTTCTCCATTGACTCTATAATGGAGAGTTGGTTAGGTGACTAGCCTGTTTACACAGGCATCTATAGCTAGATCGTTTGAATTGTCTTTACTACAAACCCACATTTTAAGAATTGTTTTTTATCTGTATTTTCTGGGTCATTTGGAGAGCTGTCTAATTTCACATGGCATATTGCATTGATCCATGTTAATTAGAGGTCAGCCCCCAGGTCTGTTTAAATATTCATTGAAGAGAAATTTTAGGGAGAAATATGCCACTTCAAGTTACCTTCTGCTACTTCTTAAGTTCTCCATTGCAGCAATGACTTCAGCGTTACCTTAAGAGTGTGATATCTGTGTCAGCATCAAACACTAAAACTGCTGATGAGGACATGTCTTACTCAACTCCCCCTGCTTTGTCATTGCATGCCGGGTTCACAGCCTATGCGCACAGGTCCCTAAAATCTTTAGAGCCTGCTAAAGTTAGGTTGATCTTGGGAAGCACAGCCCCTTGGAAAACAGATTTTTAACCCCATATTTTCACTTGCTTTCCCCTTTCCTTTTCCCTGATGTTTTTGGCATCCCACTGGCACAGAGCAAATCTGTTCCTTCACAAGATCCTCATTTGGGAGAGGGTGAGTTGTAGCCCCAACTCTGTTTTTCCTCCAACTGCATATGTAGGTCCTTCTGAAGCAGTAGGCTCAAATGACCATTTCCAGAAGTCTCTTGTCCTTCCCTGTGGCCATGCTCAGGGTTATTTTTCATGCCTTCTCATGACAGGGAGTCTTTAAATCTTTCAAAACATAATTTTCCAGTGGAAGTTGCACTGGGCCAAGCTTTGGATATCAATAACAGGTATTAACTTTCCATCTCAGCACTATGCTCTCCAACGTGTAACTTCCACCTCCCACAGGTTCAGCTAGCTGCCACTCCTCCCCACTATTCCCATAAGTTCAAGCAATTCTGAATTCTAGCTCTGACAGTGGAAACACAAACAGGCGTGTGACACAACATCTTAGTTCTGCTCTGTAAAGAGCTCTGTTACATGGTTTGCACTATTAGGTGGTTGTGTGCATAACACACGCCCAGTTGTCTTGCTTACTAATCCTTTTTTACCCTTCAATATTAGAAGTTTAGATTTCTGGATTCTGAAGTAAATTTATGTCTTTATGCCAAGATGAAACTGAAATAATTCCCATATTTTTAAATGGATATTTTCCCGTGTAGGCTTTTGATAATTTCTTAAAGAGTCACCCAGGTTTAAAGCTGGGGGTTTTTTTCTGTGTTTTGGGGTCTTTTTTTTTTCTTTTTTGTGGTCTTTTTTTTTTCTTTTTTTTTTTCTTCTGGCAAGGAAAGCAATACCTGGCAATCAGCTTAGCATATAATGCATTTGCTGCTGAAATAATTGATGTATATCAACTTTATACATAAAACATGACAAAAGCCCATCAGCTATACTTTGCAGCCAGGAGATTAAAAATAAAAAATATTGTTAAAAAGTTGATTGGCAAAATTGTCCTAGTTATTCAACTAGTTTGCATCACTGTCTTTTCAATGACAACTAAGCTCTTTAAAAAGTCTTATTTTGTTTGATAAAAAAATCTCTTTAAAGAGGAGTTTGAATGTTACACTTCCAAATTGTGTTTTTGAAGACTTTAAAAATATGTTTACTCATTTGAAACATTGCATCTAATCCAGTAAAACATATAAGCTAAGCAAACAACTTATAAAATCATACATGTACATCAGCGAATCAAAATATCTTAACAAACCCTACATAAAACCTGCTCTCTACTAAATTCATAAAATTAAGCACGTAGAGTGCAGATGACTATATGCATGTGCATGTGTGTGTATATTTAATCTCACTGTGATTTACAAATATTGAGCAGTACTGTACAATTTAGCCTATTAGAATTATTGAGCAAACACATGAAGTAGCATCCTAATCAGTATGAATAGGCATAGTACAATCAATTTCTTAGTTATAGAATTAACATCAATACGGCAACATCTACAGAAACTAAAAACATACTGTTCTACCAACCTGTGCTTACTCACACCCAGCTGGTAAATTGCATCCTTTTGCTTGTGCTTGAACTAATAGCACAAGAAATAATAAACATAGTTTAGAAACCTATCACATGCATGATATACAAGTAATATTTAAAATGCCTTCTCCTCTGAATCCTGAAGAACTCATTGTTCTTATATGTATCTAGAGGTCAAGTAAAAGTGACTATAAAAGTTGACATCTTGCAGGAGTTCTTAGAAATGCACACACACTCTAGGAGTGATACACTAGAGGTGAGATAGTTGAACAAGGACTAGAACTAGCTGGAATACAGATTAAATCATTCTTTCCTTAAAAACTGAACTACAAACAGAACTCATTTGTCCCTGTGGAATGAAACCGATGCTTGGCCAATTTCTGAAGAGAATAGGATCATGGCAAACCAACACATTTATCAAACACAAATTTCATTTAGATTCCTGAATATTCAAAATAATACATCCAGACAATTAAAAAGAATCATAGAGTCATAGAATAATAAAATATCTCAAGTTGGAAGAGACCCATAAAGATCATTGAGTCCAACTCCCTGCTCTTCACAAGACTACCTAAAACTAAACCAGGTGACTAAGAGCATTGTCCAGATGCTCCTTGAACTCTGACAGGCTTGGTGCCATGACCAATTCCATGGGAAGCCTGTTCCGGTGACCGACCACCCTCTCAGTGAAGAATCTTTTCCTAATGTCCAACCTGAAGTTCCCCTGCTGCAGCTTCATTCCATTCCCTCGTGTCCTGTCGCTGGTCACCAGAGAGAGGAGATCAGCACCTCCCCCTCCACTGCCCTCACTGAGGAAGTTGTAGACTGTGATGAGGTCACCCCTCAGCCTTCTCCAAGCTGAACAAGCCAAGTGACCTCAGCTGCTCATCTTGCCCTTGTGACCTTTCACCATCTTGGTTGCCCTGCTCTGGACACACCCTAATAGCTTGTTGTACTTATTATATTGAGGTGCCCAAAACTGCACACAGTACTTGGGGTGGGGCCACACCGGTGCAGTGTAGAGTGGGACAATCACCTCCCTCGACCGGCTAGCTATGCTGTGCTTGATGCATCCCAGGACACGGCTGGCCCTTTTGGCTGCCAGGGCACACTGTTGACTCATATTCAACTTGCCATCAACCCAAACCCCCAGATCTCTTTCCACAGGACTGCTCTCCAGCCTCTCGTCCCCCAGTTTGTATGCATAAACAGGATTATCCCATCCCAGGTGCAGAATCTTGCACTTGCTCTTGTTAAAAGAATCAAAATTTTGGAACGATCACCTCTAAGTAACATGAGTAGCTCAAAGTAGATGGATTTATCTTGATTATGCTCTGAGGCAAGAAATTCCTAAGCAAAAGGAAAGTAATCTCAGAAGAAACATTGCCAGCTCCGTAATGAGTAATATAGCAGCCTTATAAGCTCAACAGCTTGATGAGCTAATCAAATAGACCAGCAATAAGATTAGTTTGTTGTTATATGATGGACAGTAAGAAGAAGATTTGATCGGAACTGTGACTTGAACCGTGATTTCTCTGTTCACTGTTCGCCCTTAGGTTTGCTCTCTCTTTTGTTCCAGGATACTTGAATCATTAAGTAATGATAAATACTCTAAGAGTCCAATTCAGCAGATTCATTTTAGGCAACCACTGTAGCATGAATTGAAAGGTATCTTCAGAGTGTCTGTTTCTTAAGAAAGATTCTAAAAAAAGTCTAAAGATGGAGTTCAGGTATAGGTCTTTGTGTTACAGAAGTCTAGAACTGGTTGTGGTGAAACCTTGTTTTTTAGCTTCTGTTCAGATACCCAGGAAATGTCAGAAATTACTTTAGGTTTGTGTCAAATGATACTACAGCCAATTTGTGATGGCAGCAGAAAAAGAAATACCAGGAATAAAAGGGATTTTTTACAATCAAAATTAACTTTTCACTTTACTAGTACTTAAACTTTGTTCTACTCTTTATGAGAAAGATTAGAAAACAAAAGGAAATGTTATTATTACAAGATCTGTGATCCTGTAGATTTTCATAGCTTGTAGTCATCACACATTCACTGCAGACACCAAATCCACTTATTCGGCACAATTCAGGTATATGTTCATTTCTCTTAATCTGTACTTTGTATGAGGGTTTATTATTATTATTATTATTATTGCAACCATTAAGTCATGCAATTCAATTGTATGTCATTCCTGCAGTAAAAGAAAACACAAAGGGAAGGAGGGAGGAAAGAGTATCCAAGTACAAATTTTATCCTTTCCTTGTCTCTTTTTCAGTCTTCTACATTAATTGATATTAACCCCTGAGGAGGGGGGTGTTAAGTTCCGTCAATCCAACATACTGCTAGATAACTAATTAATACTAATGGTGGAGTTGTGAACTCATCAGACTAAGCTATAAAAATTAAAACATCACATGCTATCACCACCCTGAAAAAGGAATAAAACACATTCATTACCAATGGAAAAGCCAGAGCTGATCCTTTCTAATTCCTAAGGAAGAGGGCAGTGTTGGATTTAATTTACCACAAGGAAAAGGACTTGCTCATCAGTACTCTATTCTATGGCTGCGTCTCCTCTTTCAGCAGCCTGGGGTCCAATGGAAATGGTAGAATAATATCTTTTATTAAAGTACAGTTATTATCAGAGCACTAGTAATTCTGAGATCTCAAAAAACCAGAAGGCGGCTTGTGTTCTCTAGAGTAGCACTGACACAAGGGGCAGCTGAATCACCAGGGAGAAGAGCCTAAGGGAGGCCCTTTTTTGGTGGTTTTTTTAAAGAAAGCATCTGGGTTTTGTCATGTAGCAACAAAAGCAATGAATTAGGGAGGAACTGTTGCTAAAAGTAATCACTTAACTGCTGTTTTCCATATGAGAAAATCAAACTATCCAGCTGGACCTCTTAACTAGTCCAATCTACAGAGTCTGACAAGTGTAGCATGAGTGAAATACTCCTGTCCAAGACTTGTTCCTTTGTCCAGCTTACCCTGAACTCAAAATTCTACTGATGTCAGTGGCATTCTTCTTATTCTACCCCTTACATATACAGAGCTATTACTGCATTTGAAAGTAGGGACACTGCAGAAGCTGCATATGCTGTGAAAACCCTGAAACTTTCACAGTGGCAAAAAACAGCCAGGGAGAGGGATCTGACTGGGAAGACCCAGGGGCCAGGACGTGCTTATGACAGGAAATTTCTGCCCTATGAAATTTTTCAGGTAATTAATTCAGGTCATGGAGCATGGTGTCACCAGAAAGCTTGGTATATTCACACTGCTGTACGCTGAGAATTGCTATTTATTTGATAAATGTCCACAAGGCCCACAGAAATCAAATGACATTCATAAATCTAAACAGGAGGTGATAAAAACACAAAGCTCAGCTTTTAATAAGCAGGGATTTCCATCTGATAGCTCTTCTAGTGACATTACAGGTGTGTGCAGCAGAGGCATTTATGGATGCGCAATTTTACTATCGCCGGGATTTCTTCCCAGCATATACATCTATTGATTCAGAACAGAGCAAATTACCAGAAACTTGCACCAAATAATTTACCAAAAGGGTAACACTTTGACAGCACTGAAAATGCACTAGGAAAATGAGTAGAAAAATGCACAGATAGACCTGGACATCATATTCTGTAAGAGCTCTGGCTTTGCTTAGGTTGCTGCAAATAGTTTCTTGTATGGTCCTGTTTCATTGAAATGTAAACCACATGTTCAAATTATGTGGCCAGAGGGATCTATAGAGTGCTCAGGTGCTGATTTATAGAAGTCTCAGTTGCAGCTTAAAACAGTAGTCAGATTTTGATGTAGCAGCAATCATGTTAAAAACAGATGACAGGAAAGAGCTTGTCAGAAAAGGATACTTGGGGGTAAGGTGTTCTCTCCATTGTATCTTCACAAAAACCCCAATGGGCATGGATCAGAATATCTAAAGCCTAAATATAGAAAAAAAAATATCGTTTTTAAAAGGAAATTGGAAAAAATCGGGTTTACCCCAGTTTTATTTTGTGGTACAAAATTTAACTGATTGTGACTTATTTTAGATACGCTTCTTGTGTCAAAATAGGAACAAGCCCTAACACAACATTCAAACCAAACCTGACGACTATCATAATAGAAATCGAGAACTTTTTCAAATCAAATTTTTGAGGCTTTTCCTTAAAAAGTACTGTTCTGAATAATAAAAACATACTTAGTATGATATTGAAAATATTCACAGAAATGGAAATGAAAAGGAGAAACCTGAATATTGATATTTTCTAAATTTCTTGACAATCTTTCAAATGACAACTGGTAAATTAGATTACTCTTACTTATAGACATCAAAGAATACAGTGTCTCAGAAAAACTCTGAAAAATGGCATTACATGCACTAGCTATTCTGCACAGTAACAACAGAAGACCAAGATACAAAATGGTATCACTGTACTGTGAAAGATCTAAGCAAACATAGCATAGGTTCAACATAGTTGCTGAAGTTGTCCATCAGAAGTACTTAATTAATTGTCTCAATCAGCTCCTGATAAGACACCTTTCCCATTAGCACAGACTAACCCTGTCTCTGAGAAAAGAGGCAGGTTCATTTACAGTTTTCACCAGAGCATCTCAAAGCTGTGACCAGAACTAAACTTACTAGACACAAACATTTCAGTGTTTAAGTTTGACTGACAATCCCCTCAAGTTAGCAAGTAACTATGCTCCCTAGTGTTAGTCAAAAATAGGACACAGCCTGGTTCTGAAAAAGGATGTCTGTATACAAAGATTTTTATTTTACTTAGATGTTCTGAAAGTATTGTTCAGAAATTATTACACTTAAAAATGTCATTACTGTGATGAAATATTACAGCATCAGTCCATTATTGTAAATTATATAACATCCAAGACAACTTTGTACAAGTACAGTGATGATACAAGTCCAAAGTCTACATTTACATGTAATGCCATATGTATTTCAGTAACAGTATGCCCTTCAAATGAGCAAGTAAAGTATTTATGCATTCTCTACACTGCATTTTTTTCTAAATTATTTAAATTTATAACATAAGTGAGAAAAAAAACCCACCCAACAACCTGATACAATTAACAATTTAACAAATTCCATATTTAGCATTCTTGGCTAAAGTACATAGTTTACACATAACAGTGAGTTTTGTTCAGGATACATGGGAGGTTTCCCTCCCATCATTTGATTAGCCCTAGACTTTGTCCTTAATTCATCAAATATTGGGATGATTTGCGTTTTTTCTCTGGCAGGTCCTATTCAAAGTTTTTTGACGTCAAGGGAATCATGTCAAATGAGTTTAGACCAGTCCCTAAATATAGCTAGTATCTACATGTGCCCTTTCATATGGCATACAAGGGAAGGATATAAGAAAATTACATGGTGTAATTGCAAATGTTACAATTAGTACAAATACTGTAAACATTACTGACAGTTTGGAAAAGGTCTCTCATTGTTCAAATAACTGTACGAAACAAATATTTTTTGATTCAATAGCTAGAACTAGATTGGGAGATATTTTATAGTATCCATCTATTCTACAGAAGCAGAGCTGCAACTTCACACATTTCTGAAAACTTCATTTCACTGACTAGAAGACTGTTTAAATGAACTTGCTGTGGAACTCAACAGAAACTGGATTATTTCGTATTTCACCGAGAGAGATGGTAACCAAGCTCAGACTCAATCTCCATTACGAGAAGGGTACAGCTGTCCCAGAGCACTGTTTCACTGAAGCTAATGTACCTGGGTTCTTAGTTCAAGGTCCATGGAGTGGAGTCCACGGGCCCTTGGAGTGTAATGGAACATCATTGCAGACCACATGGCTCAAGTCAAATGTGAGACAATAGTAAATGCTGATGATAAGCAAAGGTCTGATGATCAAGCTTTCTCCCTTGCACTCCTTTACTCAGCCATGTTTCCTTATTGTATGCCATTTCTAAGCACTCAAAGTAGTGACTCAGAACCCTCAAAAAATGAGACAAAAAAAAAAAAAAAAGATTCAGTATATAGGTAAATATTGAAGGCTGTGGGTTTTTTTGTCTGGGTTTCTTTTTTTTCTTCAGTTTTGAGGTATTAGGGTGCAAAACATGACATTGTCACAAGGATAATTGTCTCCAAAAGATAATGCATTGACAAAAAAGAGAAAAAAAATCACAAATATTTGTCACACTTGCCTACCCACTGCAGCCATCTCCCAGACCAGTAAACCTGCATCTTTTTTTGCCTTTCAGGAAATGAACAATCTACAGAAAGCCATCCTTTTACTAATGATGGGGATTTTTTTCCTTTTCCTGGTGGGAGATTGAATAATGCTTGCAGTTTCTCATATTCCTGTCATTTTTGACAATTCCCCAAAAGAGCTTTTAGAACCATTGGAAAATGACTCGCTCTGCATGATTTACTCTTAGTTTTCACTACTCTCTCCATTACTCTGGGAAACCAAATTTTGCTACCAGTTTGGTTAGCTGACCAAAGTGCTAAGATAAACTCTGGGGGTTCTGCATTCTCTTCTCCTATGGCTACCATACACAAAAATGTTGATTTTAACTTGCAGTTACCACAATGCCGTATCTCATTCACCTAGCCAGGTTAGACAAGTGAGAAGACCACCAAGTACTCTGTCATTCTCAACAGGTATTCTCAAAACTCTCAATTTTGACTTTTTTTTTAAGATATTGATTGTGTATGTGTGTGTGTGTGTGTAGCAGCCTGATCTTTAAATAAAAAATAATTCTGTATATAAATGAATGATATTTTTGGCTAGATTTTATTTTTTAATTAAAATATAGTAAAATATGGTAAGTGTGAATGTATATTATAGTAATAAAACTTTTTATCTCAATGTCTGAGTAAGCTCCAGTGGAGCTGTCATGGTCTATTATGCTCCAAAGTAGCCGTTAGGGTCTATTATGTCAATTATCATACACATCCATGACAGATTGTTCTTTTTTGGCTTTTTTTTATATTAACATTAAAAATAAAAACAAGAAGGGGCTGGATCGCTCAGGGTATTGAAATGCAGCAGAGAGCCTTTCACTTGGAGGTTACCCACTGAAATCTAACTCGGGTCAGTGGTAACTGAAAATTGCTGTTCAGTGATGTGCATAAAAGGGGCTTAGTGTCTCAAAAAAACAATTCTGAAGCATTGAAGTTAATGGAATTGCTGAAAATTACTTCAGTGATTACAGAATTAGGTCCTTACTTCAGGTTCCAGCAGTTCATATTGCAGCTGGACACACACTACTAATGTTGATACTAATTTGCTGTCTTCACCGGACACGTACAAATATAGTCACAGGTCCAGTGGTCTTCTCAAGTATCCTGATGAAATTCCACAAAGGCTTTACTGTATTTGTTTTAGTTGTTACACTACTTCATATTATGGTTTTCTTACCTTTAAAAAAAGGCAGAATGAGAGAAGGTATATTGAAAGGTGATAAAGATGATAAGGAGTATGGGACTTCATCTAATGAGAAGAGGTTAGAAATTACTTTTCACCACTAGAAAGCACAACCAAAATGGTTATGGTAGAGGTCTATAAATCATAAAATTAATGATAGCATTCTTTCTCCTGTGATTAGTAGTTTAAACCGTGGAACTCAAAGACAAAGCAGGTTGAAAGTACAGAGTTTCCACAAGGAAACAGACAAATTCAAATTCACTGATCAAGGGATTAAACCCACAGTAATCCAAATGCAACTACAGTCTCAGTATATCCCAAACAGCTTAATGTCAGAAGCTGGAGAAGTATTTTGCAGCTATCTACTACTAGTCTTGTGAAAGATAGGATCATGGAATAGAATAACCTTCAGTTTTGTGACTCTCATGTTCTTGCAATTGTGTTGGCCTAAGCGAGGGCAGATTCTCACCTCTAATCTTCCTTTCATGCCAATGGTTAACCTGGCTTGTACATTACTAAGGAATTACTGAATTACTGAGCTCTCAGTTATATGGAAAAGTAAGGCAAGGAAATGCAAGGAAAGGAAAAGCATGTCAATCTTCATAGCTGAGAATCCTGCATCTTCTAAAAATGGCTCTAGAAAAAAGAAAAAAGGAAAAAAAAAACAACAAAAACCAACCAGTTACAGGGTATTATTTATCTCATCCAAAGGTAAATATCTAAAACTGATGAGATGAATCATGACCTGGAAGTAAGTATTTTTCTCATTGATCATATTTTGGCTAGATTTAACTAGCAAAGCAAGAAATGGTTCCACTGAGAGCTTTAAGGTGTCCAGGACATTTTCATGAAGGTATATATGATAAAATACATGCAGAATACTCATGCCCTTTGGCATGAGTGATGGAGGTTAGGTAGGATACAACAGAGCATCTCAAATACACCAATGTATAGACAACTGAATTGACCCTAGAACATCCAAACAGATAGGTTAGGGGTGATATTCAGTCATCTAAATGTAGGCATATAGTGACTTTTTTTTTGTATTGTATTATATCAGACCTCAGCTTCGATACCAGAGTGTGTGGGTATCCATAAGTTCTGTGCCCTACCTAGGTGGCCTGTGTATGCCTTCAATAGCCTAGAAAACCTCAAGTGGCACTAAATTCCTATGTTTAGGCAACTGAATCCTGCCCCACATGTCAACATTCATATTGGAAATGTCTAAAGTTAGATTAAATTAATCCAAGCACTAATGATTAAGGACAGGTGAAATAACCCCATGTTTTGAGTCACTGATCATACATCTCCTATGTCAGTCTCCAAGGTCTCACAAAGGTAATGCATGTAGCACTCCTGTCTAGTAGGACAAGATCTTTTCGATGAAATCCTATTCCATTAACATCAACAGCAAACCTCCCTCAGATTTCAGTAGGTTGTTCTTTCTCTAGCTGTCAGATCAGGCAGAAGAGAACAAGCAAAACACCTCAAATACAGCTTTTCCTCTCTACACAACGTGAATCGGGAAAACAACCTAATATTGTTAGATAAGGTAAGACAAGCACTCAAGTTCAATTTTTGCTTGTACAGCACTGTATTAACAGTAGCAATACTATGAAAATTTTGTGAGAACTTAATGGAAATTATGCTTCAGGAATATCCCCAAATCAGTCAGGTAATAGGGACATGACAACTTAAACACCCTATAAGAGGATACATGTGTCCACTTAATTGTTTTAATAAAATCTTCTTTTTTTACAACCAGCCTTGCAGAAGTAGGGTAGGTGATGGTGAAATCATTGTTCAGTCTTTTACTCAAGTCATCACAAAGATTGCAGCTATACTCACTACTTGGCTTAAGAGAAAAGAGTTCTTGTCTTTCCCCCACACATCAGTGAGAGCAAAACATAGTAATGCCCTTTGTGTTTCATTTAATGTTGAAAATTTCCTTTCTTCTGCTTGCACATAGTGTAATGCGACAATTATGCGACACATTAAAAAAAAAAATTATGACAATGCTTGCACTGTATCCAAATGTGAAGAGATCTGCAGTCATTTCAAATGGGAAACCTGCTATTAGCTCACACAATGGATTCCCCAGCTGAAAAGAAGACATAAATTGGAGTGAATCAAACATTCACTGCCAGCAGATCTGCTGCTTGTGTTCACTGATGAGATGTAAATGTGCTTAGCAAGAGTACAGCATCAGAAGAGGACCATGAAATTATAATATAGTGACTGTAATGAGAATGGGTTAATTTGTAGCATTTCTTATTCTAATTATGGTATTTGACACATGGGAACAAAACCATTTTCAGCCATTTTCTTTTCTTGTTACTATCCCTTATGAGAAACAAGAATGAGAAACAAGAGCAATCTGCATGCTTTTCTATTCTGTGAAATACAGTAGCATGCTGCACTGTTTTGACCCTTTCAATATTCTGCATAGGTAATTTGAGAGAAGACAGTCCAGTTATGGTCTCAGCAAAGAGCATTTAATGAATCCAGGAAAAGTATAATTTGCATGGAAATAGCCTGAATTATTTTTTTAAGTGCACAAGAATGTAATGGGGGAAAAAAAAAACAACAAACCAACAACAAAAAACAAAAACTAGAAAACAGAAACAGCACAACATTTCTCTATCTCTAGCACAATGATTATAATGAGAATTAAAATTCATATGAACTTAACCTATTCTAAGAGTGATGGGATGCTAGTTTCATCTTGCAATATGTAAATTATCTATGCAGACATATTCTGTTGGTAAGAGAGATGTCCAGCTGGTGAAAAATATCCTGTTCTGCACAATTTAGATATTAATCCATTATTTTGACAGAAAATAAGTATACAGAGGTTAAGATACTTGCCACTCAGACTAAATGGATGCATTTTCAGGCCTACGAGTTCTATATTTTCTAACAATGGCTACAAAATTATATCCATAAAGAACACAGAAACATGGAATTCACATTTCAGTGAACAAACCCAAATTCTGATAACACACATATGGACAGAATACCTTTTTTAACAAAAGACTCTGACATATGCTTATAGGAGTACTGGCAATTTGGTTAAAAAAATCCTCCTGCGGTTTACCTGTACCTGCTTGGTGACTGTTATTTGAGGCTTATTGCATTTATGTGCAGACATGCACATTTTGGACAAGTGCAAATTAACTCCACTTTCGCAAGTTGCTTCTGGTACTCAGTATCCTGTCTTGCCTTTAAAAATATAAATGTAGAACAGATTGTTGTCCTTAAAACTCACAACCCTGAAAGTGTGAGATGGGTGAGGATAATGGAGGAAAGTAAAAAAAAACCAAAAACCACAACAAAGCCCACAGGTTTTCCTACCAAACCATCTTCAAAGAGGATGAGGAGGACACATGCACTTTGACGACTCTACCAGATATGAGAGGGAGAAGTGGGATCAGATTTTTAAAGGAGATTTGTAGGATTTATTAAAACTTCATTTGAGCATTTAACTCAAATGCTAAGATTCAGGCTATTTTTAGGTACCTACTTGGCACGTTGAAACAGCTGAAATGAAGGAATATGTTCACAAGGTGATTAAAAAGTTGTCAATAGAGAGGTTCTCACCAGAGAATTAGGATTCACGTGCTTCCTCAGTCTGTCTTTGAATCGTGATGGAGCTTAGATAAAACATCAGGCATCTAACTGCATAGCTAAAGATTTACCTAAAGGTGTTTGAGCACCTCTGTTTAGGCATATAAGGAACTCTGATCTAGAATGCCAGTATAAACCAATTTTAGTCTGCTCCAGCAATAATCCAGAGCCCAGGGACCAGACAACTTAATCTTTGTCTGAAAGAAGGATCCCAACTTTCCACAAGTCTGAACTTGGAATTGAGAGATTCTCAATGTCATTTACAAATGTTCATATCCTATTAATTTTTCCCAAGTAATTACAGAATCCTGGGGGTTTTGGATTAAAATGCTAATACAATTTGGAAATGAAATAAATTTAATTTACCTAGTAGAAAATTCATAAACCTAGTAGAATTCATACACCTAGTAGAAAGAGAGGAAAGATAGCATTAAAACTGTGTTATAGACCTACCAAGAAAAGGACACTGATGTACCCTGATTTCAGGGTATCGTGGGAAAGTGCATTCAGATTGACAGAACAGTTTATAACCACACTGGTAACAGAGAAACTCATTTCCCTTTGAGTGCTCAGTAAAGGAAGCAGCCCTGAAATAGCTAAAAATAAAGGTCTCAGGAAAAGAATTATCTGTTGGGAAAAATCATTATATAATATAAATGCATACACTATATGCGCATCCCTATGCACATGTGCATATGCACATACACACCATTATACAAATGCCATTATCCTTAGATCCATTTCATTTACTTATCACTGGGTTTGTCTTACATATCACACTAAAACGAAAGTAAGATATTTTGGCCTTACTAAGTTTCCCTAAATATATTCACCTATTTGAGATGCTTGCCTGGCCTCTGACTGTCACTTGCTAAGGGAATAGGCCTCCTGCAAGTCCTGTGTCTTGTATGTTAACCCAGGTGTATTTAATATGTTAGAGTACCTCAAATCACAATAGACACCTGTTTTTGGCAACTAGCTTGCCAGGTACTGGGATCAGGATTCACTGAATATCTCTGCAGCTGTAACTACAGCAGTCACTTTGGCAGGCTTCAGGTACCACAGCATAAGACAGACAAGGCATCATGCCCAGGCTCTAGCTGCTGATCTCCAGAAGGCTGCAGATCCTCCATAAGTTTTGTCTCTAACCTGCCAGCTCCGTTTAGGTGTATTGACATGTGAGATGGCAGTATATACCCATGTTTATGTAGCTGAATCCTGCCCTAAGTCTCTATTAATTATAACAGGAGCATAGACATCTAGTTCACATGTAGATAATGAGGGGAAAACTTCACTCATTACCTCTACTACTTCTTTATTAATAGTAAAAGTTTGAAGACAGCAAGATGATGAGGCCAAGATTTTTTTTTTTTTCACATTTCTTTATTTTGTCTTTCTTTTAACCCACTTTTATTTAATTGTATTTAAATTAATGTTGAAGTGAACTTAATGCTATTTCTGGTGGCAATTGCTCAAATCAGGATCTATTTCCATTTATTCTTCTTCTTCCCCCCACTCCACTCCACCATTTCTGTTTTGTAACTCACTTTATTCACAAACTGTAATAAAATATGTGAGGAGTACAAAGAAATGGAGCGTTATTTTTAATTTATTTGTAAAAGCTTGGATTAATGTAATTCTATGTCTCTAGTAATAAGTTGATATGTCACAATAAATGTAAAATAACGTATCCATGTTTTTCAAGACTTTTTCAAGTCAAAAGGGAGTATGACTTTTATATAGTATACATAAACTGAAATAAAAAATAAAGCTATTCAAAATACTAACTGTTTTGACAGTTTCTAATACCCCTGCCCCCCCAATAGCATTAAAACAGAGTTCAGGTTTTGTGAATTTTGTTTTATCAGCTTCATTGTAAAAACAAAATATTTACCTTTTAGTGAAGGTTGCTACAGTTACCAATTTCTTGAGACTGCACTCATGGTATATCCCCTTTTCTCTGCTTCCATGAATAACAAAGATGAAAACAAAACTCTAAAATCATATTTGATCTTCAGACCATCTGGTCAGTTCAGCTTCCCATTGTATCCTCTTTATCTCCGATAATTTTATAGTGGCTTAATGTTTAATTTGTGATGCTTTCTTCTGCAGCTTTCCCCTCTGTTCTCTCTCTTTAACAATCACATAGATACCCATGTTGCTACCCGCACATCCTCACTGTGGTCTTCAGCAAGGAATTCAGCCTTGTATTCTATGTTTGAAACTAAGTATGAAAGTGTCAGTGTGTTTTCTTTGTAGATCATTTTCTTAAAAAAGAAAAAAAAACCTAGGACTTTCATAATAGAAAGCCCATTTTTATTAGAATATAACTCATAATAATTACCTTTCAAATACGGAATGACAGAAAAGAAATAGTAAATGTTTATGACTCCTCTCCATTCCCATGCATTTTTAGAAGATGATTCCTTTTTTTCGCACTTGTTTTCAGTTAATCTTATGAATACAGAGGTTGCAGCAAACTTAGTACAAGCCTTTCTGGTCCTAGGAAGACATTCCGTTACAGCGGAGACTTGCCTTTCAGATTCCAGACCCTGTCAGTGTTGTCTGAGTCTCACTGCTGTGCTCTAGCCTTGCTTCTCATCCTTCCCCGACACAACCGTCCTAACATCCTTGAAGCTTTTCCCTTCCAATCACACTCAGCAGCTCTAAAGGGAAGGAGCAGTTTCATTGTTAGAGGTTTTCATAAGACCTAGTCATTCCTTTTTCAAACAGCACAACATAGAAATTAGGAACAAAAACATTAAACAAATACTCCCCATCATGTCGTGGTCTCATACCTCTTCTTCGCTAACTGTATTCTCTTCTGATAAACAAAAGGAAGCCAGGCACTAAACCCTAGTATCAAGGCCACTGGCACCATCTATGTGGGGCTAAACTCTTCCAGAGCAGTATTGTCCTGGGTTGACCTAAAGAGAAAGGTCCAGAAAGGAGCCAGGAGCTGAGTAGCAATTAAGTGGAATGGAGATGCAGAAGTCCCACGCTCAGGCTTGCTGCCTTACCCTCTTGTATTTAACACTTGAAATAAACTCTATGTCATTAATACAGGACATACAGCTAATTAGGCAGGAGGTAGTAAGGAAATAAAGAGGATGGTTTGGAAGCAGTAAAGGGGAGAGGGGAGGCTAACCTTAGTCTTGGAGATTAATCTTCCTTGGAGAATAATTCCAAGTGGGAGTCTCAGTTAGGTGATCTTCATCCCTTGGGGGACTCTACGACTCTCCATTTAACACAGGGAAACTGAGGGAGCTGAAGGACAACAACAAAGCTCACCTAAAATTACGTGGAACCCCTCCAGAATGTTCTCTGGGATTCAAAGAACTGAACCCCCCTTACATTTAAACCAGATTCTATCCTGGTTTTCTATCCTTTGGAATAAAAGAAGAATATGGTTGGTTATACATCTTAGGTTACTTGATTAACGAATCATGACCACAAACACAAAGAAGCACAGAGGAACCATGACTAGCAGAAGAACCCCAATAAACTGATCAGAGAAGCAAGTCCTGTCCCCAACTCCTCCCAGGTCTGCCATGGGACATCATCAGCCCCATGAGTGTTGGGTGAGACACATCAAGATGGGTCAATGGGAGATGCTCTTTCCCTCATCTCACAGGCTGAGGGGGCATCACTGCCTGGGGGTATGGAACATATTATGGGATGCCAAGGAAGATCACCTTGGGATTATGTAATACTTATGATGAGATCTTTAGGGGGAGAACCAAAGATGTGGAAAGAGAGGGATTGTCATGTTGTCTGGCCATGCCCTGTGAGTGATCAGTGCAGTCTGTCCTGTCTTCTTACCAAATTGCATGTCTGACTATTTTCCTGGGCGAGGAGCTCCTTATTCTGTGCGCGTGTGTATGGATGTCTAAGTGCCAGTTAACTGGTGTGGAACCATAGGTCATAGGGGCCTATGTGTATAGGTGCCAGCACCTGGAGTGTGTGCATATTGTGTAGCTACATCAGTGTGCTTGCTTCCAAATGCCAAGGCAGACTAGCTCATGAGTAGGATAAGAGCCTTGGGAGCCAGATATCAAAGCAGCCAGAAGCCTGGGCTGGATACTGGAGAGACCAGAAAGCCTGGAAATTGGCAACTGGAGAGACCAGAGGGCTCCAAACCAACTACTGCAGAGACTACGAGGTCTAGGGGTTGACTTAGTGACCTGTTTACATGTATGTGGCTGTACTGGAGACGAGGATCCCAGGGATCAGCTAATGGTTAGATTGAGTGTTTAAGGCCATTTACTGGAGAGATCAACAGTGTGTGTGCACTCATGCATGTGTGTGTGCACACAAATGTGTGTGTGAAGGGTTCGGAGCTCCCAGGAGCTGGAGGAGTACTGCAGGCTTTGGGGGTTCCCAGCAGCTGGGGAAAGCAAGGACCTAGGGCCAGTTCCTGCCCTTGGTGCATAAGTCGATGCAACTGGAAAGATCCGCTTTGTACATCTGCACACTATTTCCCACTAGCAGATCCTTATTCTGAACTGCCAGAGACGGGGACAAGATTTGGCAATTGTTTGTGCTATCTGTGTTTGCATGTTTCTATCCGTGTTGTTCTGTGTGGCTTGCAGTATGTATTGCCAATGCTTATGTGTGTGCCTTTGGGGAATGCATGCTCAGCCTCGCTACTGGCCGGGCCTGGGAACAGGGAGCTGTAGCAGCCTCCCCTCCATCGTGCTACCAGATTCGGCAAAACTTTGACAGTATTCACCAGCACTTCCCACTTTTGAAAGTATGACTTTGCAAACTCATCAGTTTTGAACTTATTTTTATTTTTATGCATTGTTTGAATGGATATTTTATATTAACCCATTCATAAAGCATTTCCGGCTTTTATTTTGTTTTAGTTCTTGGTTCTTACATGTTGACAGTAAACTCTACCCACAATTTCAACTGAAGGACAGAGAATCATGAGGCAGGAACCACGTGGCTAATGAGAGAAAGTTAAAAAGTTTTGGTAGTTGTCTCACTGGCATTCACAGTTCTGTAGAGAAGTTGCTATATCTCAATTTAAATTTATATATATGTGTATATTTATCTATATGTAGGTATATTGGGACAGTGATACCTGAAGTAAAGCAAATTTAGCATTTATCATCCACTGGAAGAATTGCATATCTGTGTGTAAAAAGGACCCTTCCAGATGATGGTTACAAAAATGTACTCCTGGAGCATTATTCATCAAGAAGTTATTTTTTATACACTCAGTACATAAAATCTGCAAGCCTTAGATAAAATTGTCAGAATAATTAGGTTCTTTTTACCTCATCAGTGAATGAAATGTAGTGATTCCAAAGTAATAATGCTAGAGAAGGCACCAAAGAGGCTGAGGCTGATTCACAGTAGCTAACAACATGGCACACACCCCACCTAAGGAAGCAAAAGCTAATAATAAAAATAACTTTAATGGGTAATTTCTGTGCTTCAGAATGAAGTTTCCCTGAGTTGAGTACTAGAAAGAGAGAGAAGAGATGCTTTTTGACTTGAGAGAAAATTAAAGCCTTGCTCCTGGTTGGGCAGTACTGTCTCTGATTAGTAGGTAAAAAGGAGGATTTAGGTGTGATAGACACTATTTATGGCATCCATCTTGACTTCTGCTGCTACTTTGGCAAATCTACTTGTTTACAAACTGCTTCAGTTGTAAGAGTTTTTAAATATTAGTTATTCAGGGAATAATTGTAAAAAGAGCCATGGGACCTAACAGCAATATTTTCATGTCTAACTATCAACAAGGGAAAAAAGAGAGAGAGGCTCATCAAACTGAAAAATATGCATCCACTCTGAATCAAATGTTGGAAAAAAGGCTTGGCATAAATGTTACGTAGTCTGCTTGCAAGAGAAATAAACAATGCAACACAGCGAAATTAATCTGTTTATGAATATGGGCAATCTCACAGGTAGAAATGTTTCTATATGTAGAAGCTTCTCTATACATAAATACTTATATGCAGTAATTATAAAGAGAGGCAACAATAGTGTTGTAAAGCCCTCTCTTTTAACAGAAGTAGCACAGTCAGGATTAATCCGGCTGTATTGCCATAATAATGTGTGCAAAATACATGCCCTTTCGTTCAAATGTAGACTCAGCTGAGCCTCATACATGCATTGAACATGACTTCCAAGAGCAGAACTCACTGCTGTCTTGAATTTCAGTTGTACAAGTACAGGGTAGCCAGCTCTTTTGAACTCCAGGCTCAAATCAGGCATCTAAAAAACCCGTCCAAAGCTGCTTTCAAAAGGTTAATCTATAGCATCATGTGGAGGTGAATGGATACCACTTTAGAAGGACTTGGACTGAGAAATGGAAGTTCTTTTCACATGACCTCCCCATGTTCACAGCAGCAATACAGCTGACAAGTTTTGTTGTGCTGTGTTTTGGCTTTGTGCAACTGCCTGACCTTTTCCTTGGCCAGGCAGGCTTGCTGTGCAGTCAGCACATGAAGCCTTCCGCCTGTCCCAGGCTGGCAACATTTAATGGGTCGTATTAAGCTCTGATCTGTGTCTTAAAGCAATTAGAAGAGCTTTGGTTGGAAAAACTCCATTTTAATTTCATTGAAAAACTCGGGAAACTAGGAGCAGAAAGGAAATAAAAAGAGAAACCATAAAGGGAATTTTGGATTCTGTTGACTTTGCTGAAAACCTGAAGAAAGCCAAATGCTTCATCCAGTCCTAATAATGAGGCTTAGACTGGCTCTGATAGCAGTCTTTGTATCACCTATTGCAAAAGCTCCATTTATGTTCTATGTAAAATGTCCACTGAAGCATAGAAAACATGTAATTTGTATAGAGAATGGGAGTTATGCAATTTTTGCTGGCATAAACAATGCAATAACTGCTCAGAAATAGCCTTTTGCATTCATGAATGGGGTCCATTATCTGCTCTGTCTCTCTTTGCTTATTCTGAGTTGGGGCATGGTAATAAAAGAAAGGCATCGTCTTTGCCTCAGAGCTATGGTTTTCAAACAGTAAGTGGATAACAACATACGACAGCTCATTCTTGTCTTCTGATTAAGGAGCAGCCATGTTTTACAGACACTTACTAAGTTGCCATCCAATTAAACATTTGAATACATTTATATGTATTTAATTGGACTACCTTTGCAAATAGGGCTTTTCTGGAGTTATCAAACAGATTAGACACTGTAAGGCAGTAGATAAGAAGTGCTGAATTATTATTATTGTTATTATTATTACTATTACTGTCATCATTACTATTAGTGGGGATAGTTAGGGTAAACACAGAGTGGAGTGTTTGCAAGGTAACTTTCTGGCAGAGTGCATGTCCTATATAATCAGTTGCCTGTAAATAAAGAACTATTAATTGTGTTTTTAATAATTTTCCCAGTGTTTTGGGGGGGGGGGTGTTGCATTTTTGGGGAGAAGAGTTTACACAAAGGGGTACTGACAGGGTTGCTAAGGGCACAGCAGATGACATAATATATTTGGATTTTCGGAAAGCCTTTTGTAACATTCCACATGACAAGTTCCTGCTTAATCTCCAAGATGAAACAAGGATTCAGGGCAGGACATGGGCAGAGATACAGAACAGGTTGAAAAATAGCAAAACAGTGGCTATAGGTAGTTCCTGTGAAAGAAGCTATGTCAAACCAGAGAAAGTGTTATTTCAGGTCTACAGGGGCTAGTGCTTTAAAGTCTGATGTGCATGTATGTGTTTTAATTTAGAAAGATGATCTACAAACACAAAGAACAACTGCAGTCTAGCTGCATTTTCTGAGGACAAAAAAGTGAAAGATGATGAATGAAGGCCATACAGACAGCTAAACTTCAAAGGGATTTAGATTTGATTTGTAAATAGGTTGTCACAGAGGGAATTAAATTTAATATTGACAAATACAAAGTAATAAAACTTTAGTGCTGTAAAACCCACTAAATTCTAGCATAGAACTAATGGGATTAAACTCTAAGGGAATTTAAAAAAAGGAAACCAAACCAACCAACCAACCACACAAAAAACCCCACAAACGAAACAAAACAAAACAAAAAAATCCCAACACTTTTCTGGGCTGGATAAACAGAAGAGTATTTCATGTTCCCTTTCTAAGAGCATACAATTAATCTTTTTCTTGCAGTAATACTGATACTAATACTTGGCATTTCTAGACAGCTTTTATCAATGCAGTAACCTGCACAAATCCTCCAAGATATTGGTCATTACAGGAATTCATATTTCAGAAGACCCCCTATTCCCTGAAAGAAAGAAGTGAAATATTAGGAGATGGTATGGTGGGTGTGGGGGCCATTATTTTGGCATTGCAAAAATAGTTCATATAGCTTTTGTAACTGTTGCTCCTTTCTCCGTTTCTCCTTTCTCCATTTCTGTTTGACAATCACATTTGGGGTAAATACCGCCTCTTCACTGATCACTAACAGGATCAATAGTAGACAGTTTCATTGTACTCCTTCCTTTTTTCCCTTCCTCACTAAACAATCTATTTTCCTTTCATTTAAAGGGGAAAAAGGTGAGCAAAGTATGAAAGCAGTTTTCTAAAAGAAGACCTTGCTTTTGATAATGCCATGTTGCCCTTTGGCCTTCAAAAGCCCTTTCATTGTGCTTCAAAACTTAACCTTCATACTAAGCAAAAAAGCAATGAGATGAATATATTCCCAAGGAATTTTTTTAAAGAGTTGGGTTTTTTTTAAAAAAAAAAAAGCTCATGACATCACATGGCACAAATTTACTCCTTTAGAAACAAGAAAACTTTCAAATTCATTTTTCAAATAAATGTTATTGACAGAGGGGAGAGGAGGTATTCACAACGTCTAACGTTAAGCCTCTATTTAGTCAATAGAGAAATGTTGGCTCTTTTTAGATGGTGTGAATTGCACTGTGAAGGAACCTGCATTCCCGATTTAGGGATCTGCAATAGATGTTACAAGTTAAACACTGTAAATGCACAGCACAGGGCATCTGACAGCTGAATTTTCAATATTTTTTTATGATCTGTGTTTTCTATAGGATTTCCAATGTTTGCCAAGTACTACAGTATTCCTGAGGGTTGAGGTACAAAACTCACAAGCCTATTCACAATAATGTTTGTATAAATTCTGAGGTCTTTTTAAATTTTTACTTACTAAATTTTTACTTTTTAAATTTTTACTAAAGGGAACAGCTTTGCTGGCTTAGCAAGCTTGACAGCAAAATGTGTCAGAAACAGGAATACAGAGACATACTCTCCTAATGTGGATTGGAGTCACATACTCACTTTAAGATTCTGCTAGACTCTGCTGTTAGATGGGTATTAACTAGTAGTCATGTGTTTATGCTGCTTAGTTTTTATAATATGCTTCCTTCTGTCATACTTCTTATGTTTAAAAAAAAGATATTTGTGCTTTGTAATGGCTGGCTGCTCCCTGAGAAACTGTTGTCTGCAGAGCCACAGACATCAAACTAAACTCAGGATTGCAAAGGAGTTTACAGTAAACGTAAGGACTATAGTATTGCAAGGACTACAGACTAAAAGCCTGATTTGCAGCAAAAGTAACACTATGACCTAGACCCCGCCAAAAGGTAATACGAGGAGGTGTGGGACCTAAATAGTATGGTACTGAGGAATCCAAAAAAGTGTCAGCATGCTATTAGCTTGTGATCTGTGATAACGTAATTGTCATTGATGGCTCATTCCCAAGGGAGAGAATTGGTCCACAGACAGAGAGATGATTGCAAGGTTGGCCCTAGGCCTTTTAACCTCTGCAGACCTGAACTAGCTTTCCCACCTAACATAACATCAGGCAAAAACATCAACCACAACTCAGGAGTTGAAAGATTTGAAGAATTTTCTGAACTATGCTTCTTTTTTTTTTAACTCCCCCCACCCAAGGGAAGATTTAGGGAATAGGAACAGCAGAAACCCCTGAAGTTTGAGTCTGCCTCTTCATAACTACCTTGGTATTTTACTCTTCATTCAACTCAGAGGGGAATGCACCTAACTGAAAAGGACACAGGGAGAAACAGAAGAAATACAGTCCACATTGCCTATGGTTACATCTACATCGGCAATTATTTTGGCTTAATTGAAGCTATCTGTACAGTGGAAGCATTTAGTGTTGAGCTCCCAACATCCATACTGGATGCATTTTGGGAGATCTTCTTCAGACTGGCTCTAGTTTGATCTCATGAACTGAAGAGCACATTAGGTGAGCATATCTCCCAGTTTAGTTTTATCATTCATGTTCTATAAGATTGCTCACATATGTGAACCAAACTTCATCCTGAACACAACGTCAGTGTTTCACTTCAGAAATTAATCCGTTATTTAAATGAAAATTTTAATGTTAATCTATGATTCTAAAAGAATACCATTCATTACAGGACTTTAGAGCAGTGAAAAATGATACGTCTCTTCAAGTTCAAAATTGTCCCATCTCATTACAACCTTTAAAATCATAAGTTCCTTTTTTTTTTTTCATTCTGTCTTCCTTATAGAAGAGGTAAAAGATAAAAAGAAATTTAAATCCCCAAAACCAGAATGTTTCAAGATTCAGACACAGGTTTTTATTTGTACTTTTGGGGGGTTTTACATTTAAAATTTTTTGACTTTTCATCTCATTTTAGGGTAAGATATTATTTTTTGTTGTCACAATTTTTTTGTTTTTTTGTTTCAGTACCTCTCAGTGGGCAGAGAACTATTTCCTATGCAGCTGTGATTAGGAGTTCACTTGTCATTATATTGTGTCACATTAGTATTACAATACTGTGCTGGTTAAGCTCCTTTCCCCAGGCTAGTATGTCATTTACATACAGAGGAGACATCGGTCTAAGATTCAGTTGCCTGAACACAGGTGTCTATTTTAGCTGCCTGGATGCCAGCTGCTGCCTCCAAATGATGTTGGCCTCCCACATTTGGAAGGTCCCTTATCATCTTCGGCCATACCGATGTGTTGCATACTCTAGGGCACCTATACTGGCATTAGATCGCAAATAGTGATGCCCATGTAGGCAGCTAAAAGCTGTCTCAGAACTAAAAAGAAGTGTTGTACAAATGACAAACCCTTTAATATGTATCCACAGATTTTTCAGTCTTGCACAAGCTTCTTGGCATGTTATTGGCTGACAATCCGTTAATATCTCTGTCTAGAAACATAGGTGGTGGGAGTGGTAGGGGCAGTGAGAGAATCTGAGGAGATACAATAGACTTTTTGTCACATACTGAATGCTAAGACACACATTACTTTCTTCCTGTTTTGGAAATTAGCCAGAGAGATTTTGTTGTTAACTTTTATGGACACCCATAAGAAAGAAAAAAGGAAGGAAGGAAGGAAGGAAGGAAGGAAGGAAGGAAAGAAAGAAAAAGAAAGAAAGAAAGAAAGAAAGAAAGAAAGAAAGAAAGAAAGAAAGAAAGAAAGAAAGAAAGAAAGAAAGAAAGAAAGAAAGAAAGAAAGAAAGAAAGAAAGAAACCAGGAAAGAAAAAAGAAAGGAAGGAAGAAAGAGAGAAAGAGAGAAGGAGAGAGAGAGAGAGAGAGAAAGAAAGAAAGAAAGAGAGAAAGAGAGAAGGAGAGAGAGAGAGAGAGAGAAAGAAAGAAAGAAGGAAAGAAGGAAAGAAAGAAAGAAAGAAAGAAAGAAAGAAAGAAAGAAAGAAAGAAAGAAAAAGAAAGAAAGAAAAAGAAAGAAAGAAAGAAAGAGTTTCTTGGTTTTCTCTACATACAAAACGTTTCCTGCACCTACAGGTTTAATTGCAGATTTCTCAATAGGCAGTCAAGAGACAGAAAGAAGAAATTAAATTAGAATTGATTCCTTACATATCACTTCTACATACTTTCAGTTTTCAAAAAGTATCAAAGGTAGAGACAAAGAATTGACTCTTGAAATATTTACCAAGTAAGTTTTTTTTTGCCTCAAATGCAATAATTAATTTAATTTCTGACTTTTTTTTCCAGAAAACTTTTGAACATTTCATTATTTTCTTCATTGAGGAAAAAAAAAATCCAAAACAAACAAAACATCAGCACAGGGTATATCTATTAAGATCACTATTTTTTTTTAATGGACTCCCCCACTCAGAAAAACACCTACTCTGATACGGGTGATAACACTGCTAACAATAGTAACCACCATATTGGGACAGAGTATTTGTCCTGTTTCCTGATAGTCCGATGGGGAGTCAGTCGTCTACATGTCTGGGGTGTTTTGATGCATGTAGGAAGAAACAAGAACAAGTTCTAGAACATTTGCCACACAAATAATGATTTCAATATGTCACCGGTAAAACAGACTCGACTTGGGGAATTTAATTTATTGCCAATTAATGAAACCCCACACACACCAAAAAGCAACCCCCCCTCCCCCCCCCCCGGCTGAGGTATTGAAAAGCAAAGACAAATGGTTAAACAAAGACTTAGGCAAAACACCTTTCCTGCCCCTTTCCCAAGCTCACCTTCACTCCTGGCACCTCACATCCCCGCTTCCTACTCTCCACTCCCCTTGCTATCGCACAGGCTGGGCTCACTCCCTTTGGTGAGGTGATGGACAGTGCAGGAAGTTGGGATCAGGGTGTAGCAGTTTCTTTCTGCTGCGCCTTGTCCTCGTTCCTTTGTCTTTTATTCTGCTGCTCCTTCCTTCTTACATGTTTCCTCTGCACTGGTGTGGGTCCTCCATGGGCTGCAGTCCTTGTGGGGAAGTACCTGCTCTGATATGGGTTACTCATGCACCACAGGCTCTTTGGAGGTGTTGCCTGCTCTGCCTTGGAGCACCTCCTACTGCTTTGGCCTTTTTTTTCCTTTTTTTTCTCAGGGTTTTGCCTTTTCTTAACCATGCTTTCTGCCACCAGCTTTGCTGATGGGCTCAGCTGTGGCCAGTGATGGGTCTGTCATGGAGCTGGCTGGAACTGGCTGGGTCCAGCACAGGGCAGCTGCTGACCTTTTCTGAAAGAGGCTACTCCTGCAGCTTCCACTGTCACTGAAATCGGGAATCAAACTCCTTAACACCAATGTAGTATTAAGAAGCAGGCATTCTTTATTACGGGGCCGGATGCACGGGGGATAATTCCACCTAGCATGCATACCGCAGGTTACATCAACTGAAACTTATATTCTCCGAATACATACATATGCATCAAATTTCCCAGAATGATCATGCATATTCATTCTATTTCCCAGAACTAATTATCATATTTGCGTGGTCATTACACATGCGTCCTTGAGCTCCGAGGGGCTTCTGTGGGGGTCTCTGGTGGTCCTTGGTGGTCGTACAGGTGTGTCCTTTAGTTGACCCCTTCTTCTGGACATGTGCAATATCACCTTGCTTACATAACTTGCTTCCCTTCTTCATGGTGCATGGTCCCTAGCAATGATTTGGCACCCTTAACACAAACCAGTTATTCTAACTGCCCTCGACTTGTTGTCAAGGTGGGCTGGGGCTGTACTGGGAACATAGCAGTGTGTCCGTACTACTCCTTGTCCAATTGTCTTTGGGCATAGTAGCATATCCAGAGCCATAGATGTACAAACACAACATTAAAGTATTGTCTACCCCGCTCCTATCTCTATGTTGCTTAGTTACAAAAGAACGAACTAATCATTTTGGTTATATCTGGTTACACCCCCGCTACCAAAGCCTTGCCATTTATACCAAATACAGGATATCGCTAGCTTACAGCAACTTTTGAGACCAAACTCCACACACCAAAATAGAAAGTATTTCATTAGAAAGCTGCTCTTTCTGAGATCTGAAATACTGGTGAAACAAGCTAATGAATTAATGTAAAACAAAGGCAGCCTTAAACAGATGATGTATTAAATGGAGACACACATCAGTACAGGACTTAGAAAGGGGATACAAAATACAGGGTTAAAGCTAATGTTTCCAAAGCCTTTAAAGAACAGCAATGCCAGTTGAAATGAACATGCCATCTGGAGTTCAGCCGGTGTCAACGTGGTTTGTTATAGCAGCATGGTGGATCAAAAAGCACTGAGTGCTCACACCGTCACACTGAACAAATCGCAAGCAAACAGGCTGTTGTACAGGGAGACCAACAATGGAGGGATGGAAACAGTTAACCCTTTTGGTCACAAGGTCATGAACTACTACTGTTGCAAAGTTGCCAACAAAGAAGAGAGTTTGGATTAACTTTTAAGACATTATTTATTTTTTCTCCTGAAGTCACAGATAGCCTGGCTTGATGCTTCTCTGCAATTAAAAGGATTGTTTGTATTCTTTCAATGTTTCACCACTTTGCAATCCAGCATCAGCCATTCTCAAAGCATTGGCTTGGTCCTATCAAAGATAATGAGGAAAAACTTATGAACTTCCATTGTATCAGGACTATGCAATTTACTTTCTGTCAGCTAGCATGCATCCTTCTGTCTTGAAATTTACATGTACCTTTTTTTCAGGTATGCTATAAATTCCATATGTATGTCTATCTCAGTTTTAAGACATTCTACATTGTATTTAAAACTTTTCCTTCCCCCCCCCAAAAAAAGGAGTGCAGAAATCCAGGCAGGCCACTTGGTTGGTTTGGTCTATCAATTCTGCTTTGCAGTTTGATCTAGACTGTATTTTCCTCTGTAGTTCCCAGGTAGGTTTCTCAGTGGTTATGTATACAAAAGGACAGAACTTGCACAGCTGAGATTTTAACTAGTCTTTAGATAAAATAATAGTCACTCAAAGAAAACTCTGTTCTGCAGCTGAACTGAGAACCCTTTGTGAGGATCCTCCCTTTCCCTTAGAATGTGGCAGGTAAAACTAGGCATCAAAGAGCGCATTGATTCTTGCTAGAAACAATCCAAAACTGGCAATCTAAGCAAGAAAAGCCCAGGGTTAAACAATAAACCCTATTGACTGGAGAAACAACGTTTAAGCCTTGTTCCTCTCCAAGTTCCCTGGAAAAACATACACACATTTGAAAAGTGGTTTAGAAGCTGCAACGTTTACTTTGGGGCACAGAGCGCCATCTGTATTTCTAGATTCAGCTCCAACAAATTAGCACCTTAATTTCATTCTTGGCTGAATAGGCAAGATTAATCTGACTGAAACTGGGATTGGAATCAACTTTTTAACTCTCAATGTTTATATTGTAGTTGTCTATACACCAGTAACTTATGGTCAGTAAATTTTTAGTTAACAGAGGCAGTTAGCAGGAGTAGTTAAAATTACTTAATAGGCACTTTTAGGGTGACATTCATTTAATCCTAAATTAAACACCCCAAAATCAGTGAGATGACTGAATGCAGTAGAAAGGAAACCTTTCTTTCTCTCCCTGTGTTTTATTTGTATTATCTCTTATTCTGTGTTTTATTTGTATTATCTCTTATTCTGTACCCTAGGAACTTGGGCCCTGAAAATCAGATACTAAAAACACCCCCGTTTTGAATCCTGTCAGGATTTAGTCATTACTATAGTTGTCTCACTGGTCAGTCTTTACCTTTGTCAAAGTTGTAGTTAGTTTAAAAAAAAAAAACCACAAAAACCCAAAGACTACCTAGAGATCACAACAAAAGAAGAAAAAATATAAATTTAACCAATAAAAGATAATCTATTTCCTAAAAGTTAAAAAAACCCAATTGTTTTATATTTTTTGGGCTGGCAAGACCTCTTGTCTTGATGGATGTCTCTCAATCCATCTAAAATTATAGCAAATAGCACATCACAAATGAGTGCAAAGCACTGCATTCTCAGTGTGTGCCGTACATAGGAAAAGATATTTCCTTCTATACTTCATTTATAAATGGATGCTGTAACTCAGCAAAGCCAGTAACTTTTAAAAACTTAATGAGAGAAGAAATCATTGTACATATATGTATGCTTTGACATGTCTGGGATAGAAACTGATGTCTGAAACTGTTAGAGGCTTTAGGAAATGAAGCTTTTTCATCTCCCTCAGACAACAAAATTATTTATTGAAGTTTTAACAGTACCTAAGAAAAAAGGGGAAGGTATATATTTGTTAGAATCACAAAATCACAGGTTGGCTGAATTTGGAAAACATTTTTCCCCAACCTGATCCTTCCCATTCAAAGGTAAATCTTTTATACTACACTTTCCCAGCAGTCTTGGGAGCATGGTATTCCCAAAGGCCGGTCTTAATGGTAAAGGCCAAGGCAAAAAAGGCACTAAGTGTTTTGGTGTTTTCTTTGTATTTTGTCACCAGGACCCCTGCCCCATATAGCAGCAGGCCCACATTTTCCTTTGTCTTCCTTTTGCGGCTGATGTACCTGTAGAAGCCCTTCTTGTTGCCCTTCACGTGCCTCACCAGCTTCCAGGTGGGCTTTGGCTTTCCTAATCTCTTTCTTAGATTGCTTAGATAGTGTCTCTATATTCCTTCCAGGTGAACTGATTTTGCTTCCACCTCTCGTAGGCTTCCTTTTTATGTTGGGGTTTATTCAGGATGTCCTTGTTCATCTGTGCAGGTTTCCTGTTGCCTCTGTTTGATTTTGTACTCATCAGGAATGACCATTCTTGAGCTTGGAGGATGTGAACCTTGAAAATCAGCCAGCTCTTCTGAACAACTCCTCTCCAGAGTGGTCTCTGATGGGATTCTTCTGAGAAGGTCCCTGAGAAGATCAAAATCTGCTCTCCTGAAGTCCAGGGTTGTGATCCTGCTTTTTGCCTGGTTTCTTCTTCCAGGATCCTGAACTCCACCATCTCATGATCACTGCAGCCAAAGCTGCCCCTGGCCTTTACATCCCAGACCAGATCTTTCCTGTTTGTAACTGTGAGGTCCAGCATAGCACCTTCCCTCACTGGCTTCTTGACTGCCTGTGTCAGGAATTTGTCATGAATGTATTCCAGAACTCCCCTGGATTGCTTGTGCTCTGTTGTGTTGATCCTCCAACAGATGCTGGTGTGATTGAAGTCCCCCATAAGGCCGCGGGCCTGTGAATGTGAGCCTTCCATCCTTTGTCTGAAGAACAGGCAGTTTGTCGTCTTCTTCCTGATCGTGTGGTCTGTAGCAGGCACCCATCACAACATGTCCCACAGCACCCATCCTTCCTATAGACCCTGTATCCGTCTTTTGCAGCACTCCAGTTGTGTGAGCTACATTACCACATCTCCATGATCCCAATGAGATGGTCTCCCTGGAACTGCAATCAGACCTCTAATTTCTCCTCCTTGTTCCCCATGCTGCATGCATTAGTATACAAGCACTTCAGAGAGGCACCCAGGTGTTCTTATTTCCCACAAAAAGATAGTAGAGCTTCCCCTATAATGCTCTTCTTATAAGGGAATCCCATAAGGGGATCCCCAAGGGAATCCATTTCCCATAATCACCCATAAGGTACTTCCTTATCTATGTGCATACACTTGCGGTGGACACCCTCCTGTCCCGTTCTGTAGGTTTTGGGTTCTTTCTTTTCCACATCACCTTGCACCCTCTGCTCCTCCCTGCACCTTTGTATACACTTCTTATTGAAAATACTAACTAATGTATAGAGAGAGGGCAGCAAACAATATATGTGTAATGTACTACTTGTTTTGCCTGCTTTCAGTAAACAGGAACAAAAATCACTTGTAACTTAAATGCCAACATGAATGCTGTTTATTAATTTAAAAAAAAAGCCAATATTTTGTGAAAAGAACATAGAAGTGGGCTACAAGATATGGAAAAAGCCATGAATGTAGTTCACCAAGGTATATGACTCTTTTAACACAGTTTTTAGAAGGACATAAAATTAATCACACCAGAAAAATTTTATACTATATGGTGACTTGTTTCTTCCCTCAAAAAAAAAAAATTCTAAAGCCAGATCAGAATTTGTTTCTACTGAACTTTCTTAGCTTTCATACAGAAGCATATAGATCTTAGTTGCACTGGAAGTCACGTTTTGTTACAGAAAGTTACAGAAAAGTTTGTTAAGTTAGAGTTAACTCAGAGAATAATAATGAATATTACCTTACACATACGACTGATAACAAATACATTTGTGCTTAGAATTTATGCATAGTTAAAAATACAATTTTCTTTTACCATCAATTAATCTTATGGGATTTTAGATGACTATTTGTTATAATTCATCATATAAATATTTAACCAGAAGGAGCTATGCAGATATTTTAGACATTTTTCTAAAACCAAGTCATGAAAACTGCATAACCTGAAAGTTATGCTTCCAAAACTATTGCAGAATTATAAAAACACAAATGTAAACATGTATTATGACTTGATAATAGCTGATCAATGTTTGTAAGACATCCAATGAGTAATTAAAATATCCAGAACTGGCAATGAAAAATGATGGCAATATAAAACTGATGTTAAGGTAAACTTAACATGTAAAAAGCTCACTAAAAGAAATATATTTGAAAAGGAAATATTTTTTTCTTAAGTTAACATCTGTCTTGTGCCCAATCTACTTTATAGTAATTGAAGAAAGGTAACAGTGTCAAAAGTTAAACTATGCCTAATATGAACAGATATGTATATTTTTATGCTTTATATGTGATTTGTTTACTGTCTTACATGTTATGGGATGTATTCCATTAAAATTAAGCTATTATTTCTCGAGTCTCAGTTATGCTTCTGGGGATACCTATTCTCAGTTTTTGCAGTTTTACCACTTATTGTGCCTACTAAGTCAATTCTGGCAATATATTGCTAATGTATTACAGTGAATAAACTAGCCAACGTTGCCTAAATGGAAGTCATCCCATTAATTTCAAGATTATTATAGTGTTTTATGTTAACCATAGATATCAAGCATTATATGAGCAACAACCAAATCGCTAGTCTTTTCATGTATTTTCCCTGGGCAGATCTCCTGCCATTAAAGTTACATGGAGGTATGATGCTTGTCTATGAATTATAATTCTTTATAGATTTGTTTATGCCTTCTCTTATCCCTATTGTGCAATACATGGATGTTTTTAATGACTGACTGCACAAAGAGTAAGAATGTGCCATTAACACATTTGTAAGAAATATAAAAATAATAAGGAAAAAATTAAGGGAGTATAATTTAAGACAGTTTACATTTCCAAAAGTTTGCATAAAAAATAAGAAGTGAGGCAATTCCTGTTAGAAATTAAGAAGAAAAAAACCCACCAAATGTGAAAGGAGGCAATGAAGGTATCTGAGTGACGTCTGTTTAAAAAAAGATCTGGGTTATAGTATGGAAAAAGAGATCTATATTTTTGGTTTCACCTCAAGTATTTTCTTATTTTCCATACAAATGAAAGGCAGTTTTTACACTTGGAAACTTGCCACTTCATATCAAAAAAAAAAAAAAAAAAGAAAATACGAAAAGCTACTTTGCTGTGAAATAGAAAAATTTCACAATAAATCAAATTCACAAGTACTTGCTAAGCAAAAACTGGTAGTTTTTCATAGCAAAAGAGCTGAATTGATTTTGTGGTATCGAAACAAGCTATCTACACTTCCATACTTCAGCAAAGAAATAAACAAAAATTACATTTCCACTGCTACAAGCTTGTAGTTTATATTTTTCATGCACGTTCCCTGGGTGAGGTTATAAGAGGGCAGTTGTTGAAGGAGGGCATGCATATATAATAAGTGGTCACAGAGGCAGAAATGACAAGTAGCTAATTTACTCTTCATATATTTACTCATAGGGGTTCTACTTTTACAGGCTTTTCAGCTTTATTTAGTTTATTAACCAAAATTGACTTTGATGGATGAAACAACCTTTATAATCCATATAGCCACATATTTTACTAATATTGGTACTTTTTCTATGAATCACCTGGCACACCAGCAATCTGACCATGCACCACTGAAGTCAGTGGGAAATGTGGTGTTGACTTCTGTGAAAACAAAAAGTAACAGGACACTGAAGCTGCCTTCCTGTTGCTGAAGCATTTTGTCCCACAGCCTCTTTTGTAGTACCTTCTCTGGCTTAAAAGTAAAGGTACGTTTATATGACACAATACAGTGTCATGTAGAGAACCATACTGATGCAGAATAATTGAGAAACAGGTATATTAGCCTGGACTCGTGCCATACCTCATATCAGTAGTGCTTCTGGCACCTCTGCTACATTGCTGTGCTGCAATACATCAGGCAGACACATACTCTGAGAGCTAATCCTCTCCGCCTACAAAACCCTTTCCTAGTGTTCTCAGTCATACCGAATAGTCATGCTTTGTTTTCTTAGTCCCAAAACATTGTCACACTGTTCTGTTAATTCTCAGCAGTCATTGCTGTTACTCAACTCCAACACTGTTGCATTAACTACTTATGTGATTTTCATGTGACTTACACACATTTCCAGATAATGAATTGAGCTGGTAAACAAGGCTACAAGTACTAATTTGTTCCTAGCAACAATTCCTGCAATATCTAGTTTGGAAACTATATTCCCCCTTAGGAAAAAAAAAAAAATTACACAATTGGTTTCTCAATTTTTTATTTGCTCAATTTTGTGTACCCAGGACAATTGTCCTGTGTAAACCAGTGTGAAATAAGTTTTTAAGCTTGTGAGGCTTAGTACCAGACTCAAATACACCAAATATAACACTTTTTTTTTTTTTTTTTTTGTAACACAAGGACTCAGGACTAAATCCACCAAGGTTTGGGGGTCCAGAGTGACCCTTACCAGAGCTATTGGGGTATTGACACACAACCACAGCAAATGAAACTCAAGAGAAAGACGTGGCTGCAACATTAACTTCTCTGACTGATTTTATTCTGCCTTCTGAAGACTGCTGTGCACTGGAATAACAAAAATCTAAGCTGTACGTAATGGATCTCCTAAACTGTCTCTGGTTTAGAAACCTGTAAACTATATGTATGTGTCAACAAGTTCAGATCATGGTAAACTTTCTCTATACATGCTGGAGACAAGTAGGTACTGCCATTGATTATGTAAGGAACTGTGGTTATTTCCTTCTCATCTAAACTTTTATCTGAGTTGCCTGAAGTTAGCTTCCCAAAGTTAGGTATGATGAAGCAGGATTTAACTGCTTTCATTTAACAGGGAAAGGCAACAGAAGTCTCATGCAGTTCACTGAAAGGAAATGGCAAGTCCTGCACCTAGGAAGGATTAACCCCAAAGTACGGGTACATGCTGATGGAAAGAAGATGAAGCAAGGCTCTTTTCATTGGCACCCCGTGTCACTGGGTCCTGTCAAGACCAGGGGCAATGGGCACAAACTGAAACACAGGAGGTTCCTCCTGAACATCAGGAAACACATTTTTACTGTGAGGGTGACTGATCACTGGCACAGGTTGCCCAGGGAGGCTGTGGATTTTCCATCTCTGGAGATATTCAGAAACTGTCTGGACATGGTCCCGTTCAGCCTGCTGTAGGTGGCCCTGCTTGAGCAGGGGAGCTGGACCAGATGACCTCCAGAGGTCCCTTCCAACCTCAACCATTCTGTGATTCTGTGAATATTAAAATATCAATTAGTTCCTCAAAATTCCTACTAAGCTGGCTATGTAGCCCTGCAGACACCTAAATCTCCTGCCTGTTGGCATTTGTACAACACCTTGAGTCTCAATAGTGTCCTACTTAGAGCCTTAACACCAGCAGAATTTTAAATCCAAATTCTTCTCTGAATTGGAATGGGCTAGAGCCAATGGAAGTGACATAGCTTATATGTACCACATACTTCAGTGGTTGTGACATTCACCTGAGAGATAGCAGCACTGCTTTCATATCTACTCTTTCTTATGGTGTTTAAGACCCATCTTAAGTCACCAGTTTTCCTGAAATAGTATTTGGAAACACTCTCCGTGCATCTATGAAACCCACTGGGAAACCACTGTCAGAAAAGTGCTCCAACATTCAGTATCTTTGGTGGATTTAGACACTAATTTTGTTAAAACAATGAGTTGACCCAATTTTAGAGTTTCTGACTCCATGATAACTTCATGATTTTTCATTTTCAAGATTTTTGCATTTTTGCTGTTGAAGTCACAGGGTCATCCCCCACACCCTAATGATGACACTGTCATAGTGTACTTTTATCCACCAGTCCTTGCATCATCATTCATCAAAGTACTGAACTACAAAACCATTTTATCTGTATAATAATTATTTAACTTATAGCAAAAGAGAGGCAGGGATGAAATCATTCTCAAAAAAAGCATGCTTTGCTGCTGAATATTTTCATCACACCTCTTTGACCAGGTTCCTTCCTTCAATATTGCAGTTGATGTCTGTGAAACAAACTAATTGACACAGCAAAATGAAGTGCAGGATTAGGCACTTGGTTTCAGATAATAAGCATAGGTACCACACACCTGGCATTTTTTGTTCTTTTAGGTCTGCAGGGAGGTTAGGTAATTCAGTACCAATCTGGCTTTAATAATAATACTCTCCATAGTATACTTAAATAATGTTAAAGGCACAGCACAAACTGACAAAAGCAAGGCAATTCAAAGTTATGATGGATACTGCCTTTCACTTAGCCTATTGTGCACAGTTACAGGTATTGCAGAACAAATCATTCAGTGACCTGAGAGTGTCCCTGTAATGGCTAAGTATAATGGAACAAGTCAAGCCTGGAGTATTATCCTTCACACTGATTTTCCCCTTGCTTTTGTCAGTTTCTGTCATAATTTGGCTTTTAGCCCGTTAATTTCTTCCATTTACGAAACGCTCCCCATGGAAGTAGCAGCCTGCCATGGGGATATGCAATCTGAGACTTCTTAAAATATGTATTGTGTAATTACATATTGAGGTACCACTAGAGCAGCAATTATTATTTTATATTTCAATGACTATTATAAGCTACACCATTTTCTACTATGGCTTTCTCTCCTGGATAATCACATTGTAAAGAAATCAGAAATGAGATTTTCCATATGTTTGAAGTTACCCAGTTAGTAATCTTAGAGTATCAGTTGTCATAATCAATAATGTTTACCAGAATGTAAGTTAATTTTCTGAAATAAATGTCCAGTTACATTGATGAGATTGGCTGTTGACACTGATTGGCAGACAGAAGTGAGTCTTTCTGGCAGAATTGAAGTGTAATAGTTATTGAAAAATGTTAGCAATAAAAAGCTACAGTTCTTTAAAATTTAATAAATGCAAAGAAATCTATGTCTAAAACTGTGCTATCTTGTTTAGGTACCAAGGGGCTCTGAATGGAAACAAAATGGAAAAAGTGTATTGCTTATTTAGAAGGGAAAAAAAACCAAGGACAAAAAACCTCATGATTTTTTCCCCTGTAATATATACATTTTTGTTCTATCCATCTACTATGCACTTAGCGCATATTGTATATGCAGCGTACATAAATATTAAGAAGGACCAGGTAATAAAATGTATTAAGTGTTGTCAATTAGTTATGGTAGGAGACAGTCAGCTAACAGATTTGCAGAGACAGGCAGATCTTCTCAGGAAGATCAACGAGTTTAAGAGGAGCTGGGATGACACATGGTTGCTGTTAGCCTCAGCGGGAGTGACAACGGAGGGGGAGGAGGACTGGCTGTGCGCACAGCAGGTAGAGCTTGGGGCAACATGCCCGTTCTTTTTCTACACGAGATGTTGATAGCCAGACTAAAGGAAAAAAAAGAGGCTGCTGCACAAAATAGTTTTGTAGTCTAATTTCATCCAAATGGCTGTGTAACACCATGAAAGTGTAAAATAAAAATCAGTAGGGGAAACACTAAAAGCTATTTGCTTGTGATGATCTAAAATAAAAGATCCTTTGCCAGACTTCATAATTAAGAGACCTTTTTTCTCTGTGTAGGGCCCTTTCACCTCTTCTCTCCCTGGCTATATGCCTTAACTGAGACCAGACCTACTTAATTTGTATGAGATAATTTAAATTATTTGTTTATTGGGTCCCTTTATAGCCTGCCCCACCTAATTCTTCTGTTTCTTTTCTTGATCTATGTAAAATAGCACTTTCACGATGTTGTGTTGACACTTGTTTGTAGTCCTTGATTCACAATAAAAAGCCCATCAGTTAGCACATTGCCTTCATGATCATGCAGCCCTTCTTCACCCCTGGGGGAAAAACAGAAAAAAAAAAACCCAAACAACCCTAAACTCTTAAACAGCATTGGCAGAATACTGTAGCATTTTTTCTGATCATTGCTTAGCAACTCCAATAAAGCTTGGGAGCTTTTAGCAACCATCTTTTACTATCGGGAAACAGTATGGCTCTCCAGAACAAGACTTTAAAAACAGTTTCTCTCATTTAGATGTCCCTGCCCCAGGGATTGCTGTTCCAGTTGTGATAATATCTTTACTATGTGGATGAAGACTTGTAACTTCATCCTCTGCAGTGCTGATATCTATTCAGATTCTGTGTTGCTGGTCGCAATAACTCAGGTATAGTTCAATCTTTTTTCTAAGTCTCCTAACAGTCAAACACTATTGCTAATGGAGAGGAACAGCAACTCCAGGAGATAATTCAAGTTGTAGACGCACTGAATTGTGTTGCAGGGAAAAACTGCTCAGTTCAAATAGTTTAAACTAAATTAGGATCAAAGCAGTTTAGTGATTTATTAACGACACGTAATTAACCAGCAATCAGTGAGCTATACATTCAGGATCAATATCAGTAATACAACAGTTAAACCACAATGCTAGACACTTACAAAATGTTAATAACCACCTACAAGTTTCTAAACACCCTCCCATAACTAAACCTGAGAAAATTTTACTATCCCCCTACAGTTCCCCTGCCCCCAAGCCAGAGGTCACTGGCACCCCTCTCCGGCAGTGCAGGTTCCCCACTTGCTCACACTCTGTGGGAGATGTGAGCCCTCCAGCTCCGTGTGAGGAAGCCCCCCACAAGGTCCCCTGCACCCAGCAGTGAGGTGACCCATGTTGACAACACACTGCTGGGTACAGGCTGTTCCCAGTGCCCCATCGTGAGGCTGCGCTGCCCTGTCTGGGCTGGGGTCAGGTCCTCAACGTGAACATTTTTAGTGCAAACACCCTCCAGACAGTTTTGTCTATGTTCAATCTCCATACACACTGTGTGCACTCACATTCTTATTTATATGTTATCCAGGCTATCTGCCAAGGGTGAGTGTGCAGGCACCCTCACAAAATGCCTGTTGAAAGGTCCCATCTCTCTTCCTATTAATGTTTGAGGAAGTGCATAGCAACTGGACTTCGCCTGGTGTAGGCATCTCGGTTATATATGCTACAATGAATGTTGTCCAATGAGCCTAATCATAGACCAGGGCTGTCACTCTCAGTAAGTTCAGCTGGAAAGGTGCCTACTTATTGCAGGATCAAAACTGATTCATGAAGAGTAAACTGACTTTTTGACTCTAGAAAGTCTGATTTACATGGCTGATGGTCCACTATGATTCTAACATCGCCATTTTATAAGAAAGCCAATTTGAAACTGTTACGCAGTATTTTCTTTGTAGCTGAAGAACCAAGATTTTAATCCTGGCTGTGCCCCTGATTCAGAGCTTCTAATTTTTGACTTTATTGGCAAAGTCTGCTGAAAATGGAGACTCTCCTCGACAGGAAAACACACTGTTGCTGAATTGACGTCACTGTCAGTCAAAGCAGCGCAAAGACAGCGGGTGCTGTGAAGCAATGTGCAACCTTTTCTCTTGTACTCGTTCATATCAATATTGCACAGGAATTTGTTGTTTCTCAGGAATATTTCAGAAAGTTTACTCTTTATCTGCAGAACTCCACAAAAACTTTGTTATATAAACAATAACTGTAAAGCTGATTAACATATCACTTGGCTATATCTTCACAATTTCTCAATCCAAAGCTCAGTTTTCAAATCCTCTTTAATTTAGCCAGTGAACATCAAATCCCTATGCAGGACACATCAAAAGATCTTTGAACCCAACAAGAGTCATTAATAACTTTTAGAACAGGCTAAGGCCTTTCTTGGAGTGTAAACAGCTGATTTGGCATCTGCTCTCAAAATGAAAAAAAAAACTAATAAATACCTTAAGATTCTTGTTTTAATATATTTCTTAATTGTTATGCCACTTGCAGTCTATGACAATACAACATTTTGATTAAAATGAAGGGTAAAACAGATTTTTTTTTTTAAATTTTGTTAAGCAAACTATGCATACTTTCTTGCCACTGCTATAAAAAATGGGTTTTGCCTTTTCTTTTCACGAGGACATTTGTTTAGAGTTGATATTCAGCAGAGGACCTGTTTTTAACTATATGATTAATTGAAATTTAACTTATTCTTTTAAGCTAAAGACTTTCTTTAGCAAATAAAAATAATAGGTTTAGGCATAAGCGTCAGTATTTGTTAAATCAACATCATATAGACTAGCTCTTTAAATGATTCTGCCAAACTACTTTCATGATTGGGTCAGTGGGATAAAATGATTACTTAGTAGTGGTTGTCATTGCTGGAAATGATTGCTCTTAAAAATTTTGAAAAGCCACTTTTGAACCTGTTGTATGCAAAAGCACACAATGTGAAGCTTAAAATCAAGATTGCACAGGACTAATGGTACTTTACCATTAAAGTTGTCTGCTTATAATATATCAGAGACAATATTGATTTCTTTGGAATTCAGATGTCCCTCTCATAACCCAATAATATGAAATAACTCACTTCCACAATTTTTTCTCTTCTTGGCATCAATTGTTTCAGTAACACTTCTCAATGTCCTTCTATCTATACCATGTCTTTAAAAATCTTCATTTTTCTTACCCAAAACCAGTGTTTGCAATGAAAATGGATTCCTGTATAAAATTAACTCCTGTACATACACTGCTACTTCATGTTCTCAAAGACATTTTTGTCATTTCTCATATTGTCATTTACAGACAAGTTCAACAATGTGAATATATCCTAGTGTTTCCTTTCTAGTGCCAGTGTTTCTTAAAGAAAAACAAGTATGAGGTTACCTACAGTAAGAAAGTCTTTTCTGCCGTAGCTGGTTGTCTTAGGAACAGTAGAACCTCTGATCCTTATTTAACAATTAATACTTTGTGTCATTAAAAAAAAAAAAAAATAAAGAAATAATGCCAAGGGCCACAATGCACAGGAAGTCCAATGGAGACTCCAGTAGTTGTAATATGGACCTCATACTATTCCCCAAAGGATGTTAAAAATTTTTTTAGTTCAGAAAAAATAAATCTGGTGAAAGACTTAAGAAAAGAGTGTAGTACCATCTATTAAAACAGAAATAAAAATTTTATGAATGTTATATATATAGCATTTTTGTAATAACTGTTTCAGAAGTTCCCATTTTTGAGCTGGCAGAAAAGAACCTATTGATTAATGATTTCATAACTAATTAAATGGATTAGGATAGAGTACAGAAGTGACAGAAAGATCTTAAAAGGGTAAGGTCTACTAGTTCATCCTCCTCCTGGTACAATATTATTTCAAAATATGTTATTCAGTCTTGTTTTAAATGATTTACAGAATCACAGAATCACAGAATTGTATAGGTTGGAAAAGACCTTTAAGATCACCGAGACCAACCGTAAACCTAACGCTACCAAGACCACCACTATACCATGTCCCTAAGCACCTCATCCAAACGTCCTTTAAATACCTCCAGGGATGGCGACTCAACCACTTCCCTGGGCAGCCTGTTCCAATGCTTGATAACCCTCTCGGTGAAGAAAAATTTCCTAATATCCAGTCTAAACCTCCCCTGGTGCAACTTGAGGCCATTTCCTCTTGTCCTATCACTTGTTACATGGGAGAAGAGACCGACCCCCACCTCTCTACAACCTCCTTTCAGGTAGTTGAAGAGAGCAATAAGGTCTCCCCTCAGCCTCCTTTTCTCCAGGCTAAACAACCCCAGTTCCCTCAGCCGCTCCTCATAAGACTTCTGCTCCAGACCCTTCACCAGCTTCGTTGCCCTTCTCTGGACACGCTCCAGCACCTCAATGTCTCTCTTGTAGTGAGGGGCCCAAAACTGAACACAGGATTCGAGGTGCGGCCTCACCAGTGCCGAGTACAGGGGCACGATTACTTCCCTAGTCCTGCTGGCCATGCTATTCTTGATACAAGCCAGGATGCCATTGGCTTTCTTGGCCACCTGGGCACACTGCTGGCTCATATTCAGGCGGCTGTCAACCAACACCCCCAGGTCCTTCTCTGCCAGGCAGCTTTCCAGCCACTCTTCCCCAAGCCTGTAGCGTTGCATGGGGTTGCTGTGGCCCAGGTGCAGGACCTTGCACTTGGCCTTGTTGAACCCCATACAATTGACCTCGGCCCATGGATCCAGCCTGTCCAGTTCCCTCTACAGAGCCTTCCTCCCCTCAAGCAGATCAACACTCCCACACAACTTGGTGTCATCTGCAAACTTACTGAAGGTGCACTCGATCCCTTCATCCAGATCATTGATAAAAATATTGAACAGGACTGGCCCCAACACAGAGCCCTGGGGAACACCGCTTGTGACCGGCCGCCAACTGGAGTAAACTCCATTCACCACCACTGTTCGGGCCCGGCCATCCAGCCAGTTCTTTACCCAGCGAAGAGTACACCCGTCCAAGCCCTGAGCAGCCAGTTTCTCCAGGAGAATGCTGTGGGAAACCGTGTCAAAGGCTTTACTGAAGTCTAGGTAGACAACATCCACAGCCTTTCCCTCATCCACTAGGCAGGTCACCTTGTCATAGAAGGAGATCAGGTTGGTCAAGCAAGACCTGCCTTTCATAAACCCATGCTGGCTGGGCTCAATCCCTTGGTTATTCTCTACATGCCGTGTGATGGCACTCAGGATGATCTGCTCCATCAGCTTCCCCGGTATCGAGGTCAGGCTGACCGGCCTGTAGTTCCCCAGGTCCTCCTTCTGGCCCTTTTTGAAGATGGGCGTCACATTTGCTAATCTATTTAAGCGATAAGAGCTGCCCTATTACATATTTGACACAACTTTATAACTGAGAACCTCTTGCATGGTTTATAGAAAATGCAGTTTTATTCTTTTTCCTTAATACTTATTGCCCACTTCAGAAATGCCCCTTTTCTTGTACTCTTTGAAGCAGTATTTTGGATACTGTTATCCTATCTTTAATGAACAGTTTAATCTCACTGTTTCTTTCTCATCCTCCTGGTTATTTTCAATGTTTACAGTTCCATGACTGTTAGTTCTCTGGCTTTATGTCTCCAAATTTCTCTGTTTACAAATACAATATATAAATACCAGTGATAGCCTTTTTCTTCCTCACCATATTATACCACATTTTCTATTAAATGAGTCCTTCCTTTCATCATTATTGTCATTTTTAGGCCTTCCCAGCTGCCTTTCGTGTTTGTGGTTTGAATCATTATACTCGAAAGTGAAAAGGTTCTTCTGCAATGTACACTGATAAGCTCTTCCTAGGGTCTTCTCAGTGTTTTTGCTGCTCATTTGGAAGAAGAGAAAAGGAGCTGTTGGGCCTGTCTTTGGGAATGTGAATAAACAAAGAATTAAAATAATCTGAGCCATCATACGGCTGTTCTTTAATCACAGATTTACAGTTACCTACAAGCTTTCCTAGGCCTTCGATACGTGTATATATATGCACATATATATATATATATATGTGTGTGTATATATATACACATATATTCAGGAGCTCAGTTGGATGAGGAAAGTACTGGGAAATTGCACGGGCCTACATGCTAAGTCTTACACCTTTTGGATAATCAAAACCCCCTATTTTTATTAAGCAACTAAATAAAAACAAAATAAAACAAAAAACAAACCCAAGAGCTGAATTTAGAAACAAAGAATAAAAGTCATTAGAGGACATATGAAAAAAAAAAAACAACAACAGAGTTGGAAGGACCTCTTTTTTAATGTCTAGCTCATTAATTCACTTATTCTCCTGGGAGGACAGAACTACAAACCTCATTTTTACCTAATCTGAAACACAGACTGGACTGAAGCTTAACTTCTCTTTTAAATAGGGTCCTTTGATTTACATTACTATATGTTCCGAAAAGTAGAATGTGGATGCTATATGCTTCTTCCCAGTTTGTGGAGGTGCTTAATCACCAGGTTTCAAATCATTCTCTTTTTCACTCATCTAAAATGTGTGTGTCAGGTAAAATGACTTCAGCAAGAGCATATTAAACAGTCCCAGAGGAAAGTAATTGCAGAATGATCTAAGTTTATTTGTGACTCTCACCTGAAAAATTTGAATGTCTTGTTCTTGAACTATTAAGATTTTTTAATATTTTAAGATTCTGTTTGGTTTTTTCTTTGTTTTCTCTTTCTCTTTTGTTTTCTTTTTCCATCTGAATTGGTGCTAAGAATTAGCTAATAGTTCTGGCTTTTGTTGCATCTATATTGCAAGCTAGGTAGGCTTCATTATCCAGTAACTTTTGCATCCAGTTTAGCAGGCAGACTAAACCTCAAGGGTGGGTAACCAGGCCAATCAAGCACAGCCAACAGAACTTCAGTCCAGAAACTAAGATTTTGTTCCCTTTGACAATAAGACAACACTTAGAAGTACCAATACAGTTCAAGGTAACAGCATGATGAGCTCTTCATACCTGATTCTGAAGAAAAGTGCTTTTGCAACTGAGATTTGTTACAGTCTGACACACCCAGTGTAGCAGTACCCTCACTTATGCAAGTAGTTGTGGCCAGTTTTGATTATCCTCCACAAGTTAAAATTGTGTGATCCCAATTGCAATGAATGGCTTTCTGTTTTCTTTAATTTAAACATACTAATGGATATTTTCTTAAATAACCTGTTCATCATGTAACCACCCATTCTCAGATAAGCTGGACAACTTTCAATCATATTTTCTCAGATAACCTGTTGTTCTGTGGATGAGCTGTCAGGATATGTTTTTCTTCAGATACAAGTTTATATTCTTTTAAGAAATTATATCTTACTGATGTTTTTCCAAGTGTTGTTCAAGGCAGTCTTAATACATTCTTGGTCACACATGCATTCTTACTTTAGGTTAAGACTTTTCAGTGTCTCTGTCAAGTTGCATAACAATAATAAAGCATTATAAATATTTATAATATTTTGTTGTTATTTTATTGTTATTTATGTCACAACAGATAATTGTTGTTAACATCTTAATGCCTGTGTAACTATGACAATGTTAAAGGTAGTTATCGATTTTGTTTACTGAAATTTGTTTAATTCCCTTCAGCCTGTGACATCCTTTCCATTCATCTATCCCTCATCCAAAAAATAATCTTTCACTGATTCTGAATGTGTCTCGCTTTGTTTTGGTCTCATACCCCTTCCTTTCATTTGCAAACCATATGGTTTGGTTTTCATGTTTTGCTTTGTTTCTTTCTCATTTTGCTATTACCTTTACTCCAGGTGGCCTCTCAATAACATCAGCACCAAAGTTTGGTGCAATGTTTCTTGCAATCTTGCAATCACAAATGTTTCTTGCAATCCTCTAGTCCTCTTCATGGTATGTAAGAATAAGGTGCTTCCTTTAACTCATCGGCCCACACAACACAATCTTTCTCCCTTGTCTCCTCTTTTTCTCCTTGTTTCCTCTGCTTGCTGATAATTACCTCCATAAGAAACCAAGATCAGATTTTTGTTTAGATTATCATGATAACACATTGAATTTTATGTCGTTTCCTTTTAAATTTCACATGAGAAAAATGGGCAATAAAAAAATAACTTTGAACATTAGAAGTGTGGCCTACCTTTTTTAGTGCAGATTTCCTCCATCATTATGTGCATTATTGCTTGTATCACTTATTTAACAGTGCTTGTCAGTAAAATTGTAGGTGTGGTTCTTGAACAGGATACGTATTTTGCAGTTCTGGTGATAGGTAAACATTCATTTTTGTAGCAATGTACCTTCCTGAACAACTGAAAATTATAGGTAAAAAATAAGTATGTTTATGGTTAATCTTAGGTTAAAAATTTTAGTTATAAATTTAGTATCTGATTAGTATTATGAGTAGAAGCAGAATGAATAGATGCAATGGCCTTTCTTCTGTTGAAACAGGTAAACCTGGCAAATAGAAGGGACTATGCATGGGCTCTGACAGATCTCTTAGTACGAAATAAACCCTTCTCAAATGTATTTCAAGTGTGTGTATGGTAGCGTATCAATAATAATAAAAAAGGGTTGTGATTGTTAAAATGGAGAAAAGCAGATCGAAATTCTCTGCTTAGATGTTCAGGTGCTTACAGACTTCTCAACATAATTTCTGAAACCTAAAAGTGTTGTATACACACCAGATCTATATGTGATGCCAGAAATTACTTTTTCTCACTTCAAAGACAACATGCAGATGTACTACATAGATGGAGTAGCTTAGCTGAAGACATACATTAAATTACAGAATAAATAGGACGTGCACATTTGCCAATCCCAAATGAAGCCAAAAGCACTACTTTGGGAAGCATGGATAAATGAATCCTATCGCAGTGGATAAGTGAGACTCCATGCACCATGAATAAGAGTTTTCAAATAGTCTCTGATTTGCATAATTTTAAAATTTTTTTGAGGAACCCTCTAGGAACCCTATACAGTATCATGCAAAATAAGAAATGAGAAGTTTCATCTGCGTGATGAAAATAACCCAAACCACCCTTGTAACTTAGTGGTGTTTCTCTGGTCTGTGTCTAGCCAGAAGTTGAAGGTACAAATGTGTCTTGCTCTGGGAACTGCTTCTGGGATGAAATGCTGCATTACAGATCATCAAGACCACACCAAACAATTACCCAATATGGTGCAATCCAGAGCCAAGAAAGCTCATATTCTGAAATTAGCATGGGTAATTAAGTGGTCTAGAGTGTCCAGCTGGCCAGATTTACTATGGGTGTTGGAGCTGTGGCACATATGTAGCAGCCATTTGTCAAAGATGGCTGGTTTGTGTATCTCCTGGCCTTATGCAGGATGTAAGCACGTAAACATTGAGCTCAGCCAAGGACACTACGTTACAACTAGGAAGACTTCTTCACCTTAAGTAGGTACCCATATCAGTTCAGCAGCATATTTCTGGAAAACTTCTTCAGCTGAGTTTCCAGCTTCCATAGAAAATGCATTGTAGGTGTTTAGCTACTTTGTCAAGTGCCCGTCTCAATGTTCTTAGCCATTAGCTAAAAAGTGCCAGGAATACAGAAGAGAGCAAAGGCTGTGTATAGAGAATTGCTGAGATTTTAACACTGAGGAGACTCTTAGAATTAGTTAATCTGATTTATTTCATGATTTATTTCATTTATTTCATGACCAGAGAAACACACTTAGTGACTGTGTTGCTAACTTCTCTTTGAGTTTGTTTTTTTTTTATATTTTAATTTTGAAACTAAAAGCCATAGAGAAGGCATTGCTTTCCTAGGGAAGCTGTTCTGTTAAGATCTCTGAAATGACCTTTATATCTAGTCTAATTTACCTAACTTTGCCTTCAAACCACTGCATCTCATTATGCCTAATGCCACAAAGTTTCTCAATTAGGCATTTGTAGATTGTGATGCAGTCATGTCCTTGAAGAAATTCAATACATGGAGCTTTTGCAGCTTCTCCGCATGAGGCATTTTCCCCAGCCTTCCTAATTCCAGTAATTATTTTCAAACCCTTCTAAAATTGTCAACATCTTTTCTAAAGTCCAAGCACCAGAACTTGTCATAGCAGTCAATGAACGGCTTCATTAATATCATATAGCAGTGCAAAAATAGCCCTACTTTTCTCCTTGCAGAGTCGGTGATGAAGTTTGATTTCTGAATCACATCTGGGTAATCAAGTTCTGTTGGTTATCTTTGGGAGCGGTACTGACTCAATGTTTCTCACATGCAAAATCAAAATGGAGCTTTTGGCATCTATGAGGATGAAAGAAGGAGGCACAAAGGGAGAGGCCAAACTGGAAATAAGGATTAGAGTGAAAACTTTGGGAGGATCATGTTAGCTGTAGCCAGTGACAGGAGGGAAGGCAGAGTTGTAGGTGGCAAATGCCACAGAAGTGTAAAGGTCATCTCTCAAACGTGGCAGCTGTACCCTGTACTATATATTCTTCCTCCATTCTTCTTCTTGGAAGCCGCAGGGAAGAAACCAACCTCACTTTCCAGTGCACAGGTAAAGGAGAAATCAGACGTCTGCTGTTTTTCAAAGTCTGTGGAGACTGCAACTTGGATAAGCATCTAGGTGTTGGATCAGCTCAAATCCTACTAGCGTGATCTGATGTTTATTCTGACACAATCTTTCACCCCTTCATGTTAAAAAGCAAACTGTTAAAATGTACTTCATTCTACTAAACAATATGTCTTACTTTAATGTGTTTACCTCAATTACTTCTTTATTTATTTATTGCCACTTTGACAATTCTGGTATTTTCAGTAATTTTATTCACCGTTCATTTATATTTTCTTCTAAACTCCCAATATAGACAGTGAATAACCTTGGGCTGAGATAAATTCATGTATGAAATCACAGGAACATCCATCCATAGTGACTAATAATTTCTCATCTACAGTTTCTTATTGCAACCTAGTACTAGAGACAATTACATGTCCATTAAATATGGATATCTTCCTTTTATAATAGATCTTTTTTAAAATCAGAAAGTCATGTGATGTGAAGCCAAGTACCCTACAGACATTTGAATATTTTATTCAGCAAACTGACCTTTATTAGTTGAGTTTGTAAACTCATAAAAAACACTAAACAGTTTGTATAACAAGATATTTTCCATTAAACCTCATTGGATGACATTAATTTTGAATGTTACTGACTCTTTTAATTATTTACTGATTGCATCCAAGTCAGCTTTTTGATAACTGTCTGAGATTGATATCAACCTAGCTGTCCTTTAATCTCTCGTATAACCTTTTAAAACGCTAGTACAGCATTTCAAATGTTTTCAAATCCTCTGTGAGTTTTCATGTTTGAAAACATCTATCTTAAATAGCTCATGGACATTTCTGGATAATTCCTTGGATGTTCTTAAATTCAAGTGTGCTGGTTCTGCGTTTTAATAAATGCTTAACTTCATTACATTTTTAATACTCTTTGTAGAAAATCTGATTATCAATATAAAATCTGATACCTATTCTTTTGTTTTGTTCTGAGGGTTTTTTGTTGTTGTTCTTTTCCTGCTGATGCAGAACATAAATATTAATTCAATACTTCTACCTCTTCTGCATCATGCTACCTAATTTTGGCATCTTTGTTTAGTATCGGTCATAACACTATCAGTAAAAGTCACACATTACACATTACTTCCTATTTTTTTTTTTTTTAATTATATATCTTTGTTCTTTAAAAATACAGCAACACAAAGATGCAACAAGCTTTCCTTTTAATTCAGATGTTTTTACTAAAAAAAAAAATTTGTGAAGAAAACATATGTGTTTGGGACACCTGACAAAGCATCTTAAACACATTTCAATCATACATATATATGTGTGGGTGTAACAGTGTAACTGTGCCTATATGAATACACTAAGAAAGAGATGTTCTCTCATTTTTCCTCATCCATAACTTCTCTTCCAGTTTTTGGACACTGCATTTAAAAATTGCACCAGGGTTATACCGTACTTCTTAATAAGTATACTTTTTGTGTAAGCACAGAAATTAGATATTACTCATTTAACCCCTCTTCCTAAAAGTCCAAGCACTGTAGAAAATATTTTTCTGATCCAATAACCTAGAAGAAATAAATTGTATGGAAATAGTAAAAAATAAGTGTTTACAATAGATGGAGACTGTTCATGTAAAGAAAAACATGGACAAATATGGAAGAGGGAATAATGTACAGCAAAACTGGTGAAATTCATTTGGGACAAGCTATGGTTTATTTGAACATTTTTTGATGTTCCAACATAAATTGCTTTTATTAAATATCAGCAGTCTCACTTAATAAAGAAGATAGGAACAAGTAGAAGAAACACTAGTGACATAAGAATGCACGGTCCCTGAACTCAATCCTATTTGCAGGTGAATTTTCTCAGTCTACCTGTATTGTCTAAATCACTGGGAAATAGTTTTAGAAATGAAACGAGACCTCAACCTTTGCTGAGGTGATGATAAAGCAGATTTGTAAATGTGCAATTTGGCTACTGCCTGTGTTATTCTTTGCTATTTTTTCCTGACTGAATGTGAGAGAGTCTTTCATATGGGTGAGAGGGAAAATGGGAAGGGTAGGAAAAAAAATTATCTGGTTTTGCATTATGTGTACAGTTCCCTGTTCAAAAGCTGCATTGATGCATTCACAGAATACAGAATTTTGTCTTATATTGTAACATGATACAAAATTAACAACTTTACATTAAAAATTCTTACCTAATTTTCCTCTAATTAAGCATTAAGATTCAAATTTGTATTTCCACGATTAATTTCTACAGTCCCTGTGGTGCTTACAATTCATTCTATCTCCTCAGAATAGTAAAGCAAAACAACTGAGGGGAAAATGATGCAGAACATATAAAATATCTATTTTTAATTTAAAAAATAACTCTAGGATATTAAAAACTGTAAATAAGTGTGTTTTCACAACCATTCAAGTAGTCTAATGTAGGCAAAATTAAGGCATATTTGTAGTACAAAAATAGCCTTCTACAACACAGTGCATCAGCAACAGTTGACTCCAAATGTTGTAGATAATTAATCTAATTTTCCCTCTGCTTCATTTTGTGTTCTATTAGTTTTCTTATTCAAACTTTCAAGTCACAAATCTAATTTAAAGCCTCTTAACTGGTCTAATGTGGTAATGTGTTCCATCTGCGTGCAGTGTCTAGCAGTGAGTGATAGGGACAGAATACTAATTTGCCTCCCAGTGTGCACAATGCTCAATAAATAAATAATATATTACCTGTGCTCACCATTACTTGACTACAGAAAGTGTCAAAAGCAACAGAAAAGATGGATGCAAGTTTAAGGCACGTAACGGAGAATGAACTGAAGCAGGGATGGGTAGGGGAGACAGAAGAAAAGAGGGAGGCAGAAAGAGAAATGAACAATACAGTCTGTCACAGAATGGCAATTATTCTGTTAACATGGCTAACTATTTATAGCTGCACAGGTAATGTATATGAGGCTACATACTGATTAATAGTTAAATATTAAATATTTCTTTGTAACAGTTTTGCCTTCTGTATGTTCTTTTATTTCTCTATAGAGAAATATAGAATTTATTTATATTCTTTTAGCTTCTGTTTGTTTAATTATTCACTTTCAGAAATCTCCTTTTCTCTTTTTTTTTCAACACATTGATTTTCTTCTGTTGATTGGCTTTGGTTCCTTGCTGTGTGTAGAGGGGGTTGCTTTATTTTAGGGGCTTTAGCTTTCATACAACAGAAAACTCCAGTGAAATAATTGTAAAGTTTCTGAGTTTCATTCTGACCTCTATGCAGTCATCTAAGCTTGTGGAAACTCCACTGTGGTCAATGAAGTCACACTGGTGCAAAACTGGCATCTGGGAGATCAAATGGAGAGTGCTGGTATTACAGAGGAGTGTGCAGGTAAATGTGTACCTATAACAGAAAAAGAGAGGGTGTGCTGGCTATGTATGGTAAAATAAAAAACAGAATAAAGTAAAGGATAGAAAGATAATGTAGGGAAAAAAAGAAAAAAATCCCATGAAACTGGCAATGTCTGGGATTATTAAAATATTATTTTGTAGAAAATGCCATTACAATTTTGTTTAAATTTAATGCAATTTACCAGACCATAAAGAACTCCTTAGAATAAATGGCTGGTTTCCAGGCACAGCTACTGTGCTACTGATTACAATACATTCTGACATTTATGACAGTTTTATAATTCTTGTATTCTGTACCTAGCTGTGCTCTGAAGTGTCTCTACTTTGCTGAAGGCTTTCTCCTGGGAAATGGCACTGAAGTTTTGTGGACTGAAAGGACAATAAAACAGTTTGACAGAAAACCACTATTACTATAGAATGCAAGTCTGTTGCTAATTTGTCTGTAACTGTTAAAAATGAGGATTCATTTTATAAATACAAATAGCTATGTAAATTTATGTCACCAAAAAATGGCATTGACTTCAGTAGATATTCTCATATGAGTAAACCTACCAATATGAGTAAGGATTTGTCAGATCAATGCCTAAACCCTTAAGTAAAATAGTACTATTGCAAGAGTAACTCCATTGATGGTTTATGAAGACTAAGATTCAGAAGAAAGAGTAGGGAAAATGGCAGACCTAGATATAAGCAAAAAAAACCAGATAAGAAGTAATAGGAAGGCAAGAAAGAAGTCTTACTACACAGACTTTGACCTTTATGTAGGGCAGTACTCAAACCAGCATTTAATCATGTCTTCAAATGTTTCACGAAATTTTTATAACAAAAACATTATTGACACAGTTCAGAGGATGATTACTGTTTTCCCTTTAGAGAAAGAACAAGGTGAAGCATTTCTATAACTATTTGGGTAATACTGGTTCAATGTTGTCAATAAAAACATTAGAAAAAAATTTCAGTTGAGAATGTTATGAAAATTGGCATAGTAATAACAAAATGCATTTTTTTCTTTTTCTTTAAAAGGACACTTGCTATTGAAATAACATTTCACTGAAAATTGTTGACCAGCTCTAAGAAAAATATCTTGTATATTTGGTTTTGCCTATATGAACTTAGAGAAAGCTGCAAGCAGACAGCTGAAGTTCTGGCTTAACTGTAAAACCTGAATCAAACATACTGTCCATTGAGCAGCCAGATAGTGAGACAGACTGAAAAAGATGCAAGTAGGCTTAAAGGGGGTGCAGAGTATGCTGCTTTGCAGGCAGCATGTTTATGCTTGCCAATATTTAGGGTATCGAGCCAAAACTCCATTCATTCCCTGTAATATTATAGCCTTGTCACCGTTTCCCTTCAATGTGAGGGAGGAAAGCCTTAACACCAATGACGAATCTACCCCCTCTTCTGCTCTTCTATCTGTGTTTACTGCACAGGGTTATTAAAGAGGTGCTCCTGGCACCCCTTTGCCCCTGAACTGCCATGCTAATCAAACCGTAGATTGTCCTGAAAAGGGTTTATTTCTAGAGTGCTGCTCCATTTCAGAGTGCTGACTGAGAGAGATAATGCAATCATCTGTAGTGCTGCAGAAAAACAGGTTTAAATTGTAATCACATGAGAACCCCTAAATTAAATGAGGTCAGTCTGGTCTGTACACAGATGGAAGGAAGACCTCCATGGACCTCTAAAGTATTTAAGGAGATATTATTAGTGAGTGATAGAGTAGGTGACATTTTTTCCCTGTATTAGTACTGCCCAGGTATCATGCTAGATGGAACCCTATTGCTAGAGATGTCATCTTTCAGATAAAACATAAAAACAAGGTCCTGAACATAACTGGCCATTAAAAATTGTATGGTATTTCTCATAATGTTCTCTTGGCCAAATTTGAAGTAGGTAATTACATTCTGCTTGCCTTAATTAACCCTGAAGTCTGTGAAATGCATGTTCTTCCTTCTCATCCTTACAGCTCTGTAATGCAGCTTTTCTCCATACTCAATGTTTATAGACTGCTGTTTCAAAAAACAAAAAAGAAAAAAAAATAACTGCTATATACAATTATTAAGAACATATAAAGTAGCTAATAAGTAAAAGATATCAGCTTTATTACAGAGGAAAAAATTGTAAACAACAACAGAGCTTTCTGTTTAAATATTTTTACTACTATTCAGCAAACAAGATATTGTTTTCAAATGCAATATGAAATAAATATTCTAGAAAATCTGAAACAGAGCCGTAATATTTAGTATTTAAATATTTCTGTGTAAAGGAATGGAGAAGTAAAGGCAATGGAAAATGTCAGTCAGCTTCAGAGAGAAACGAATACTAAAATATCCTGAATACCAACATACCTTGCTAGTAAGATATGGGTGAAGAGAAAGACATGTCTGTTTACAGTCCACAAGGAGTTGGCTTGAAGGAGGTGAGATTAACAATTCAGGTGTTGCTGTACAATTCAAATTTATTCCAAATTGGAAATTGTTGTTTCCAAAGTGACACAGTCAAGCTCCTTGTGGCCCCGCTGAACCCTATAGTGTTAGTAGCTTGTTCGTACTGAAAAAAAAACTAAAAATGAAGAGTTTAACTGATAGAGAAAAAAAAATATTTTTACATTACACTGGAATATTTAGTATCAAAAGTATTCTTGGTGAGTTTATAGCACATAATGTTAAAACCTGTTCATAATAATACAAAAGAAAAGGATGGGATAGTACATCAGGCTTTGATCTTACCAGGATTTTTGTCCATTCTTAATTAAGTATGCACATCCTTTTGCATTCAGTAGGAATGCTGTGTGTTTATCTGTTAAGTATGTGTCAGTATCTTGCTCAATTGTAACTGCTAGACAAAGAGATCATAAAGAAAAAACATATTCCTTTATTCAATTTTTGTACAGACCCATACCTAACTTTTATGGACAGCATCCATTTTGAATATATTAATGCAAATGCAATAATCTAATTATAGACATTAACCACATTTAGAAACTTTAAGGAACTCACCCACAGATTCTTAATTAAACTAGTTATCAACATTCCTTGGGTCATTCAATCAACTTTCTTCTCCTGTCCGTGAACACTTCAATAAGCCTCAACTAAAAATCAAGTAGAACAGGCCCAATTCACCCTTTTGAGTCTGAAATTAAAAGAACAGCTATGGGCTTCTGTTATAATATTTTTCGCAGTTCCCTTAGGAGTATTGCAAGACAGATCATCCACTTCAGGAAAACAAGAGGAAAGAAAAAAAAAACAACAAAAAAACAAATGAACAAATGAACAAAGAAGCAGAAGGAAATGGAGAAAACTTGCATTGAAACACAGTTGCTGAGGCAGCATTGAGGCACTCGGAGAAGTGCCTCTGTGCAAAGGAAAATGCACTGTGTAATTCCACCTCTCAGATGCGCTTAGTGAAGAATTTCCACACAAGCATCTTTGCTTATCAGCTTTTTTGAACTGCTACCCAGGGTTTCTGTGTTACCAGCTGATAAAGTGCTCGTATAATTTAGTGGTTGAATCATATATTATTTTCTGTCTCCATTGTGGAATCCCACCAGCACTTACCTCTTGCAACATGGCACTAAAGATCCCACTTAGCATAGCGGGTACGAGTGAGCAACCTGCTTGAGTCAGTTGTACAGTTCAAATGTCATCTGCTCTATTTATTAACTATGCAATCTCTCTGCTGCCTTAATGATGCGTAATCATCAGACTCCATTAATGAAAACAATTCTCAGAATTCATCCTAACAGTTTGTGTTTTGAAAAGTTCATGAAGTTCTTGTCATATCCATTTCTATTTCATGCTAGTGATACAGCACCTTCATAATATTGGATAAATTTTTGAAAAAATATATGCTGGTTTTGGCTGGGATTAATTTTCTTCATAGTAGCTAGTGTGGGGCTGTTTGGGATTTGTGCTGAAAACAGTGTTGATAATACAGACATATTTTAGTTACTGTTGAGCAGTGCTTACACAAAGTCAAGGCCTTTTCTGCTTCTCACCCCACCCCACCAGCGAGGACGCTGGGGGTGCACAAGAAGTTGGGAGGGGACACAGCTGGGACAGCTGACCCCAACTGACCAAAGGGCTATTCCATATCATATGATGTCATGCTCAGCATGTAAAGCCGGGGAAAGAAAATGTAAGAGGTTCCTGTTATGGAGGAGTGTTTCACAACTTCAGTATGCTTGAATATATATTATACTTCCATAGGAAATCCCTGTGGGTGCAAAGCTCCCAGGGGCTTGAAGACAGAAAGAGGTGGAATTTTTATGAAGTCTACTTAAGAAAATACTGTTTTCCTAGGAGAAGGAGAGGCATTTGTATTAAAGATCAAGGGGGTTGAACCACTTGGTGATTAAATTACTATACCCATTGATTATATTAAAAAAATGCACCTGGAAAAGAACTAAACCACAAATGCATATCAGTTGGAGTATTAGTAACACCAGTCTGATCTTGTAGTACTAGTTCAAAGGTAGCTCCAATATTCATGTAGATTTAATTTCAGTGGTGTACCTGGGAGCACAAATAACCCTCAGCAAGAGATACAATCACTTCTTAATCCCAGTTCTCTGAAAATTACAGCTGGAAATATTTTTAAATAAACATCCAATGTTAAGATCAGTGCTATGCAAAATTAATGTGCTATCAAAGCCAGACTGTCTTTGTTTTCAGAGAACACATAAAAGCCAGCTTGTGACAACTTTTTGTTGTTAAAAGCTCCATGATACTTTTGTAAGAGGCAGAGTGTTAATTTTCAATTGCCTGTCCAAATCCAGCGCGGATACTTATATTCCTTCTATTTAAAAAAATCACAGTTGTCCTTTTAATTAAGTACAGTATAATTTTCTTCTTCCCCTAAAAGTTAAGATAAGGTACATTGTTTAGCAGCTACCAGATTCTTATGCATGTGATTGCGTTTCACTTGCTGCCAGTTCATATTTTAAGATCAAAAAATACCACAACCTAAGGTTTAGGATGCAAACTTCAGTGCATATACATGAAGATACATTGTCTCCTCCATACATTTCCTAGGCTAACATGTAAGGAAAATATTAAATGGCATCCACAAGACAATATTGAACTTTGTGAGCCAAATGATATCAGCAGGAATCTTTACATTGATTTCTGCTGACTTTGAATTAGGCCCTTTTGGAATAATAAGATAAAACAGGATGACAAGAAACAAAGATAAAATTCTGACTCCACTGAAATTAACAACAGTTTTGTGAGTGATTTCAATGCAGCCTGCTTTTCATCCAAAGAGAGTTTTTGTTTTACTTTGGTTCATTTTAGAAGAGAAGGAGGAAAGGTGGTGAATGAGAAGAAATGATGGTTTCTGCCATTAACAAGTACTGCCAATCTAGTTCATTTTGGCATTGGAAGAGTACGTGAAATCAAAGCAGGTACTATGTAAATATAGGTTTTAAACCATGGAATAGTAAATGACTATAATTTAAACTCTTCTTTCTGGACAGTAGGAGAAAAAAAATATTTTCAATCTACTTCTCACAGGATTAACATTTAAATGAAGGGACAAGTTAAAGGGGAAATTTAAAATAACTACAATTCATCTCCACTAGAAAAAAAATAAAAATTCCCAGAAAAGTTTATTCATGGTATAAAAGTTAATAAAAGGGCATTTAATAAACAGGCAATGTAACAAATAACAACATAGTAATAAAAAAAAAATAACTTCTTGAAAATCTCAAATGCTAACAGGGAAAAAAATAGTTTAATGTATAAGATTCCCCTCAAAGCACTTTATCAGTGCTTGCAATAGAAATGTTTAATACAACCAAAAACCTTAATGAAAATCTCATCTGACAACTGACCTCAGTGGAAAGAATGGTAATAAATGCAGGGGGGACTAAAGTATTAATTCATATTTCATATGGTATTATAAATCACAACAAAAGGACAGAAGAAACTATATGGATAAATGGAATGATAACATTAGATTCTATTTCCAAGTACCTCAGGGACGGTGAAAAGAGATATGTTGTGCATTAGCTCATTTATCTACTTGTACATACAATGTAGAAGGAAACATATTGAACCTATATATATCTTATTTAAAAAAAAAATAAAAGGAAATGTTCATTAAAAATATCATTTCTTAACAATGTAGCACAGACCTGAAAGAAAACAGAACAGAAAGAGCTCAGGGAGATTCTTGTTAAACAATAGAAAATTCTGTTGGACAAATGCCCTTACAGCCAATCTGTTATCCCGTTCCTTGGTGTGGGGCATGTCAGGGACATGCCAGGATCAAACATGGGAAGGAGGATGGACCAGAATACACAGAGCTCCATCCAGTCGTTAGCAGCCAGGGGAGTCCCTGCGGGAAACAGGCAAGGCAGCACAGCCCTAGTGCTGCTTTGAGTTGTGTTTGGGATTGGTTTAGACCCAGCTGTACTGAGGACTAGGGGAGGATGGATGATTACTTAGAGTTTGCCAGCAGCAGCTGGCACGTTAGAACGCAGAAAGAAGTTCAAAACTGGAGTTAAAATACTGTCTCTCTCTTCTTCTGCTTCTCTCTTTTCTGACATTATATACATAATTTATATAATCTATATGATAAAGTAACTTTTTTGCTATTAATCCCTTGCCCACGCACACATTTTCTTTCAAAAAGTTACTGAAAAAATTTGGATTTTCTGTAATGACACAGGGTAGTTTATTACTTAGGTGAGGTGGTGTTACAAAGCAGCTACATAAAAATTGTTAATTTCATAGTGAACATGAACAAATGTCTAAATTTTCTATCTGAAATAGTGAGTATGTTTAAAATGACAGCTCTTTTACATTTGAATGTTGCATTCCTCCATGTAGATAGTACGACTTACACTTACTTATTTATGTAGAGATGTACTTATTATACTGATTGGGTATTTACTGTTTTATTCTTCTTAGCACCACACTCTAGTGCTTATAAACCTGTGAGAATATGAAATAGTTCTTTTTTTTTTTTTTTGCTCACAAATAATCAAGAAATTATTAACAAAGCTCCACTTGTAGAATTTATAGTGTCAGAATTTGACTTGCAGATCTCAGGACGAATTTGCAAGGTTGACTGTCAGAATAGGTTTTGGTTTTTTTAAAAAACTTGTCAACATAGTACACTTAAGACAGAGTTAATGAGAGACAACACACAGAGAATCCAATTATACATTTTTTACAGATTGCTTATTGGAGTATAAGTATGCTTTAATAGCATACACAAAGTCAAAGAGCCCACATAAGAATAGTCAAGATAATTGAGGACAAATTTATTCAGAGGATACAGAAATTAAGGCATAGATCCTTACCTTAGAAGCTGCCAACTGGGAATAACTTTTAGACTAGCTAGGACGTGGGGATTACACATGGGCAAGAGGAGTGGGCGACATCAGAACTTAAGAAAGGCCCAGGAAAGCAGCGTGTTGGTTTATATGAAAATAAACCCAGGGTCTTAAAATACTTAATGCATTTAGGATTCTGGATTAGAAAACTGTCAGAGCACATAGTCCCCTTGTGCACTTTGGATGTCTTCCTATGGCTGTCAAGACATAGGGCTCTTATTTCAGTTTTACTGTGGTCATGTAGGACTGCAGAGATTGTGGAACAGCAGCATTTGAGAGGTAGCTGTCCCTCTGGGAACTGGCATTTTTAACAGCTAACATTCCTCTCTTTAACAGGTGTGAAGGGTACTGTTACTCTCAATCTAATGAGTTAATAGTTTAATACTTTTGTGACGTTTGAGTCCCATCAGGCAAAGAAGTGTCTAGGTTCCAGTTTAGAGAAAATAATGCAAACTTCTCCCTCCAGTCTGGAATACCGCAGGTCTCTCAAGCACAGATGTACCATTTTGTGGTCCCCATGTGGCTGTAACTGTAAAATATCCATTCAAATCCTTAGTTCAGCCAGAATACCAGATCTGCCCATATGTAGCAGCAAAGTTTCTGAGGTTTCAACAAGATTTCCAGGGAAAGCTACAATGTCTGCGGTCTCCCAGGCCCTAAACAGATTAGGCAGAGTAGAGATTTGTGTTTGTTCTTTTGTTTTACTTTGGATATATGTTAGGAGTTAGGTGATAGTTCAGATCTTGCCTGGGGATTGTTGGGACTCTGATGTGAGAGGTATTTTACAAACACAGCATTGGCAAACCATCTATCTCCCAAAGCATAGACACTGTAATTCAAAGATGAAATACAAACAATGAGGTAGCGAAGTACAAGAAAAGGGGATCATTTGGTCATCTCCATCAGCAGTTTTTTAAACAGCGGTCACAAAGATGAAGAGCATCAAAGGAACATAATGAAATAATCTTGAATATGTTTATATGAAGCTCCTCCCAAATATTCAAAAAGGCAGTGTTTGAAAATTGACCTAATAGGGAAGAAAGGCTGACAAAATGCATTGATGGCAGGAGGATGTGACTTCTTAAATGAGAAATTATGATCAAGTGAGGATAAAAGGAGCAGAACTTTGAAAGTAACAACAAATATTTTGTGCTTGATGTAACAAGGAAAAGCGAGGAGCAGTAAAGGGATACATAAAGAGGCAACATTGCCAAAATAATATCACTGGAAAGGAGAATAATTCTGGATGGATATAAATAGGAATCAGTTGTCAAGACAAATGAAAGTGTGGTATAAAAAGCTAGTTAGGTGGGAGCTGATAAAAATTTGGACAGGAATTTTAGCTGTTTGGTTGGATAAGGAAGGCAGATATTACCACAGAAAAACAGAGACATAACCTGCAGAATCTAGAGAGCAGTGAAATCACATCCAGGTTGTGGGTCTGAGTGACAGGCCGAAGGCTGTGTTGTCCACAAAATTCAGGAAAGGAAGTAGAAGGTAGGGGAGGGGAAAGTAAGGGCTGTCTTCTAGGTATGAGCTTGAGTTGGTAGATATTCATGAAGGGATGTCAGGCAGGCTGACCAATATTTCAGTCTGAAATAGTAATAGAGAAGAAGTTTTGTGAGCCATAAATACAGAAAAGATGATTGAATTTTTGATGGTATTCAAGCATCAGCACATATAGTTGGTAGGTCATGCAAGCTGTTGTTTGTAATTTTTGTTACGCATATTGGAAAGGAAGCACCAAAATAATCTTTGGCATAAGTGATAAACATTAAAAAAATGAAAAAAAAAATTTCTGTACTCATTGCCACCACATTAAATCTCCCAGTTCTGGAGGAAGCCTCATGCCACAACTGGGTAATCAAAAACTTAGACAAGTGAAGGCCACAAGCCAGGAACTGTTAACATTTTGAAAGCTAGACATGAATCTGGTATAGAGCTGGACATACCATCAGGCTCATTCTAACTCCAAAATTTATTCACTGCATTTTCTTTAGTCTAGAGACACCTCCATTCACTTGGCTTTTAAAGTCCTCTCCTGGAATTAGATGCCTTTAGTAAACCCCTTTAATAAACAAGCACCAAAAGGCAATTCCAAGAGTGGTTAGTCTTTCTGTTTGAGACATAGGAGAACAAGTCTGTGTTAGGAGCCCAGGCTTTCCTGGTCTATGGAGAGTGTGGACGTCCTGTGTTCAGCTCCCTTTTTTTCTTGAGATGCTCCAAAGCCTCCTCTCTATTTTCCAGAAAAGTGCACAGTTTTTAGGGAGCTACACAGGTGACACTGCTGAATTTTTCCAGTAGAAGCAATTGCTGTCCATGGAATAGTTCAATATTTGTTGGCTCAAACACGCTTGGGTGGGATTTTCTAGCTGACAGCATTCATAGAGAACAGAGGGTGCTTCACTGTCACTGTAGAAGAGCTTTTTTGGTTTTGTTTCTGTTTTTTTTACACTTGTGTCTAATGCTTCTGGGGTAAGGCTTATGACCTGAATATCTCAAAAGACAAATTGTATGGCTACAATAAATTAACTGAATGTTTTTCTCCAGGCCACATACACATAGATAAATAAAGTAAGTTATTAGGAAGGAGGTTTTGGTTGTTTTGGTGTATTTGGGGTTTTTTAATTGTTATTTTTACTTTTTGATCACATGCAAGGGTTTTATATTAATGCTTTACTAAATCCGCAGAAGTTTACACATCTAAAAGTTTTGTGTAAGAACCTATAAAGTATATAGGTTTGCATATGTAACATAGGTTTACAAACTATGCAAAGAGTATCTAGATGCTAATCTGTGTCAGAATCTGTCCAGCAAGGTACTTACCGTTGCTCATAATGATAATACACAGAGACAGACATTTAGCAATTTTTTTTTTCCTTTTGTCTCCCTACTCAATTTCACTGAATGAGCTTCAAATACATTTTTACTTCTTCCATATATATGGTGCAGTACATAGCATTCCTCCTTGCCAGGCAATGTCTTACCCTGGGCTACTCTTCCTTCTCATTTGACACATGCATACAAAATGCACCAAGTTCTTCCATCTCCACTTTTCTGAGCTGTGTCTTTTTATTTTTATCTTTTAAAAAATTCTCACAACCTTATCAGCAAAACCGATCTCCATTATTTTAATTTCTTCTTTCCAGTTTCTCTAAGAATGAAATTGGAGCACGTATATCCACTTACCACTCAGCGCATATTACAATACTATTCTCAGGAAGAAGGCTAACATGATGAATAAATATAATAGTTCTAGAAATAGTCTAAGAAAAAACGTCACTATTAAGGAGATTGTTCATTAGTAATGATAATAGTCAACAAATTATTAATTTGCTTTTTTTCAGTCTATGTATATATTTGTCTACTTTTGCTATTGCAGAGATGGTGGCTTTTTAATAACTGGATCTTTCAAGTCTGCAGTGATTGTAAGGAAAAGATACTTTGTGTTGTCAGTATTAAAATTATAAGCAGTGTACTTGGTTAATTGTTGCAGATGCCACAGCATGAGAAGTGAGTCATGACCGTTTGGTGGAAATGTCCAAAGATCAAGCAGTTTTTGAAACAATAGTACAGATCACACCTGAAAGAAACTCACTGCAGAGTGCTCAGCTACTGGTTTGCCAATTACTGGAATGTGTAAACGAAAGACAAAATTAAACACATATACATTAATTTTAGTATGATATACTTTAGCAATAACAAGGACACCATGTCTAAGTGCATGGATGAATAAACTTGGAGAAATAATGGAAACTGAGAGAGAGTGACATGTTTGTAAAGTAATAAGGCTGCAGGCTAAAGGGGTTTCCTGTCATTTATAAGATTTCCAGAATAAAAGCAATGAAGAATTGTTAGAAGTATGGCTAGAATGAGTGTAGAAATTTCTGAAATTTCGTGTGGGTTAGAAAGATAACTCTGTCCTGGCAGAAGTCCAGCAGGGTGATTAGGGTTCGTGGGTACAGACAGTTCTGAAGATTATGATAAACTCTGGTAAACAGGCATGTGTTACCTCAAATTACCTCTGATATACTATTCACCACAGCGACCAGAAGCTCAATTTCTTCTCAGTTAGAGGCCTATTAACTGAGCCTACTGCTAGGTAGAAAAAAAGTACCACAGGCTGATCAAGAGCCACAAGATCAAGTGGCATTGATGGGTTCAGCCCACATTGCTAAGGTCCCCCTCTCCCTGTAGCAAGTACGTCTTGGACACAACTAACTGGGGCAAAGTAAAACAAGGGAAAGGTGTAGGAGAACAGTTAAACAGTAAGGATATTTTGGGCTCCAGTGCTCTAGCTTATCTGAGTCAAGATAGATCTGAGATGGATTGTAACTACTGTACATTCCCAGACTATTGGATAAATGTGTTTCAAACTGTGACTTGGATAAAATTTTGAAATCTATAACAATTGTTTATAAAATATTTATATGTTAGTAATCAATTACTTCAATGAATAGCCAACTATTAAAATTTAAAATGAGATTTAATTCTGATGTTTGCATTTTATGATGCTATGGAAACCATTTTTTTTCCCCAGAAATTGAAGGTACAAGTTAGATGTTGATTTTTAGTTTAGAATTAACTTATTTTGTTTTAACAAGTGTTCTAAATAGCCAAGGATTTAATTATTGCCACTTTTTGTAGAATATAGCATTAAGTTTATTTAAAAAAATCCATCGTATCTGTAAGTCTTGAAAGGCTTTAGTGAAGACATATGTTTTGCTTCAATGTTTTGACATAAAGGTAGTAGCAAGTTAATTAATTACAACTTTCATATTTGTTGTGAGAAAGTTGCTCTGCTAAATTAAAATCCTAGGGCCTTTATCGTGTCAATCATAATAGGATTTCTGCAAAGAAACAATTTAAAATATTAGGATCACTGACTATTAAAGTTTGTTTCTTGTACATTGTCTTTAAATGCCTCTCCTATTTGGGATATACAGTAAGGGCCAGATTTATCAGCTGGGTTAGATCATGTAATTAAATTGGATCTAGACCAGTCTCTAAGCCTTCATGGCTCCAGAATTTCCTCCTTGTCCTGGGGCCTTGGATTTCCAAAGAACAGTCTTACTGGTGAAGGTTGGGGCAAAGAAGGCTGTCAGTACCTCAGCTTTTTCCACACACTTGTCACCAGGACCCCTGCCCCACTCAACAACGGGCGCACATTTTCCCTAGTCACCCTTTTGCTGTTTATATACTTACAGAAGTACTTTATGTACTAGAGAAGCCTTTTTGCCCTCGACATCCCTCGCCAGATTCAGCTCCAACATTAATGTTTAACTTGGCTTTAATGGACTTACTTTAATCAAATAAGTAATATTTTTAAGTTACTGGCACAGAAATTCTCTAAAGCTTTATGAAAAATGCATAGAGCAAAATCATGTAATATTGGGCAATAAAATTCCCTACCAGCTTCTGTTCAGTCCTCAGCTGGTCAAAGCAACCGTTCCTGTAATTGTTCTATGTTTTGGTTGAAGAAGGTGCTGAAATGGCAACAGCTTCAGGATCTGGTCCATACTGAATAATTTCAGTACTTGCAACATATGGAACTGCCCACTGATCTGTTTATAGGTGGAATTACAGGAAAGGAGCACCTGGTGGTCATGAGCTATATTTCAAAAGGTTATTTATCAGCTAAATCCAACCATAAATTTATGTAAAGGTAAAAGAAAAATGCATAACCATGAGCAGTGTTCTGTAGAAAATAACAGCGTTCAGTATCTACTCCAGGTCAATTTGCGTTACACTTAGCCTGAGGAAATGGCAATGGCATAGGAAATTAATGGTGAATGCTGAACATGATCCTGCCCTCAAAACTGTTTTGTTTGGAAAGACACAGAACCTCTTACTCTGTATAATGCTGGTGATATGTATATTCTGTTGGATACCACCACTGGTATCATTTCACATGTATAATCTTAGTAGGAATCACAATTTATTTTTCTGTATTACATATTGAAATGGGCAGTAGAGTCTGTTGTCAATTTTTTTGTTATATTTAATGAGCATCTTTACTTTTAAACTAATTATCTTTTTCAAACTCTTTTCTGAAGTAGCCCTGAAGCTCAGTGTTAAGCATGCTCAATTTTAAACATGTGCTGAAGTTCCTTTGATTCCAATGACCTCTGCATCACTCTAAATACACTTAATACAGCAGAAATGATCTCCTTTTCTTTTCTCTGCTGATGGCATAAAATTTGCATTTTTTGTAATGTTCATAATCTGTTTTTTGCATATTCTCATTAGTGTTCTTATTAGTGGATTTGCTGATGTAATTCTATTAATTTTGTATGGGTAATGCAAGGTACTGTTACAGCTTTACAGGAAGGAGATTAAGGATCCAATTCTGCTAAATCCTGGAGACCCAGAAGAGACAAGGCTTAGACGAGAGGCAGAGGGCTATATTTTAACTAAAATTTCATAATATAACATGTACTAAATACAAAATAAGCATCATCACTCTCTAACATCTAGAAATCTTGTGTGTTTTCTCTATCTTCCTTTAAAACAAAGTTCAAGAAGTTCTCCTTTGCAATTTATTTGTTTTAAGACAATTGGATTTGGGATCTGGTCTTAGTAAGTGAACCACGAAGTCTCTACATTGCCTGAAACAGCTTTGTTCTACTTGTTAATTGCTCTAGGCAAGTAGTTTATATACATTTATTTATTTATTTATTTATTTATTTATTTATTTTTTATTTTTTTATTATTTTGCTGGGAGGAGATAAAATTGTAATTAGCATTTCATTTCTCCAGAATCGTGGTAGCTGTAACCACATAGAACTGGAAAAGTTTCTGACTGGGAAGTTGATTTAAGATATACTATTTGCTTTTCTAACAGTCTAAAAAAAAAGTGTTATGTCCACGCTGAAAGTAAATTAGTGTCGTGGTTTAACCCCAGTCGGCAACTAAGCACCATGCAGCCGTTTGCTCACCCTCCCCAATCCTGGTGGGATGGGGGAGAGAATCGGAAAAGCACAAGTAAAGTAAGTCATGGGCTAAAATAAGAATAGTTTAATAATTTAATAATAATAATAATAATAATAATAATAATAATAATAATAATAATTTGTAATTAAAAGGAAAATAACAAGAGAGAGAGGAACAAAACTCAGGGAAAAACAAAAAAAGCAAGTGATGCAACCGCTCACCACCTGCCAACCAATGCCCAGCCAGTCCCTGAGCAGCAATTGCTGCCCCCCAGCCAACTCCCCCCAGTTTATATACTGAGCATGATGCCATATGGTATGGAATAGCCCTTTGGCCAGTTTGGGTCAGCTGTCCTGGCTGTGCCCCTCCCAGCTTCTTGTGCACCTGGCAGAGCACGGGAAGCTGAAAAGTCCTTGGCCAGTGTAAACACCGCTTAGCAACAACTAAAACATCAGTGTGTTATCATCAACATTATTCTCACACTAAATCCAAAACATGGCACTGTATTAGCTACTAGGAAGAAAATTAACTCTATCCCAGCTGAAACCAGGACAATTGTTTTATTTCTAAAAAGAAGAAAAATAAAATCTCACCTTCCTTATAAGTACATGTTATTTAATGTACAGAAGAGGAACACAAATTTCAGCAGTAGAAGATCTAATCTACTATTAATACAAACCAGTAAAACATCCCCAAAAGTCACTGAGGTTTATGCAGTTAGTAATTCAGTTCTACGATGTTTGCATTTTTTCGTAAGTCTTTTTACTTCTTTCAATTCATGAGGTCCTCTGTTGCATTCATGAGGTTGCAGTGGCTGTACAGTGGAACAGCCTCTTAACCTTTTCAGATTGTAGCTGGATCCACCCTGAGAATTGGTCATGTTGTATCTGTGAAAGTTTTTGTGTATGAGAAGAAAAGATAAAAAACATGAGCAAAGAGCTAAAACTTTGTATAAGCTATACTGAAGTTGCAGAAAGATGTAGCTGTGAGTCAGGCCATCTCAAACTGCACTACAAACCTGAAATAAATCCCTCGTTTGTGAGGATACTTTGTCCATCAGGACTATCATGAGACATAAGTCCTATCTATAACAAGTATATCGTTTATTCTTCTTTATATAGTACTCCTATCACCCTTATCGTCATAAAGTTAGCAAAAGTGGATGGGAATCTCATTTAAGGCATTTTCATTTGAGATAGCAAACCTAGTCACTCTTTTTTGGAGATTAATAGGTGCTTTAGGGACAGAATTCACTTCCTCAAATAGATATCTAAAGTAGGTCAGATGAATCATACACTCTGTGTGCCTATTTCCCTTTGTTGTTTATAAATCCTCAGATGATTAGTGTAGTTAAAAAGGAAATGTATCCCATTCAGAGTATCCATATTGGCATAACAAATGCTTGTCTAGGTAATACCTGAACTACGTAGGGAGCTACCAGGGGAACTCTTCCTAAATCAAGGTAGCATGTATTTAGCCTGCTTTAAAAATTATGCTATTGTGGCTATTTGTGGGAGCACTTCACAGTTTTCCCAAGAAGTCTGTGCTTTACTATCCTTATCAATAGAAATATGTTTGTCTTGCTACACTTGAAGCCCTTTGCTTTTGGCTCTAATCTTAAAGGATAGCACCTGGACAACAGTTTAACCTCTTCCTCCCTGCAACAATTTTCATATGTGTTTGAAGACCTCCTCTCAGTACTTTTTCCCATGATTAGTCCTAGTACTTTTAATCTTTTCTTGTAGGTGATGTTTCTTAAACCTCTAACCAACAAGAAATTTCAAGAAGGCTTGTCCAGTGAGGAAAGAAATTTCTCCTAAAGTCATACTGAACAATGCAGCTCTGAGCATTCCTTTACATGGGATGACAAATATACAAAGAACTCTGTATCTCAGGAAAACAATCAGGTCAAATTTGTCCTCTCTTCTTGAAGTCGTTTCTTCTAAGATAGAAGGGGAAAAAGAAGTCATTTAAAAGTTCCAAGTACATCTTCTGCCAGTCATGGGTAAATTTAAACACAGTTTATACAAAAATCGTGCTGCTCCTACAAAAAAATTAAAGATCATCTTGAAGAAACCTTTGACTTCTTGCTGTTTTCAGCCACTACTGGGAATCACTGTTTATAAGCACAATTAACAGAAAAAAAATTACAAACTCTTTGATTTTACTTAGGTGCTGTCAGTGTTTAAAAGTAAGAAAAGTACCATTTCAACAGATGGATGGTAAGCTCCTATTTTATCTTTTTTTGTTTGTTTCTTTTTTACTTCTTTTTTTCAGTGATGTATAGTCCCCAGCATACCAAGATATGGTCACAGAATCATAACTCCTAAGTTCTACTGTAATGTCAGTGCTTAAATACTAACTATCATGACCATTAAACTGAATGTCCCTGCCCATGGCAGGGGTTTGGACTACATGATCTTTGAAGGTCCTTTCCAACCCAAGCCATTCTATGATTCTATGAAAACATCCTTCCCCTGTAAGGATACCTGCGTCACATACAGAAGTTTAATCAATCTGCTCTGAAAGATCCAAGATGTCCATTAACAGGTACTCCTCAGGATCTTTTCTAGTGCTTCTCTATCTTCACCATTAAAAAGGTTTTCACAATGTTTGTTTGGGGTTTTTTTTGCTGCACTGAAGTCTGGTACTTTTGTTTTAATTGTCTACCCTGAACCTGTAAAACAGATCATTCAATTTCTCTTTGTAACAGTCTTCTATTGACTTGAAGTCTGTCATCAAGTTCTCCTCTTAAAAATAACAGTAGTTATGATGAGGATGGTACATAAGCTTTTTGGCAGTTTTGAATAAATTTCCTGTACCTGAGATTTGGTCATTTGGTAGTCTTAGGCATTTCAGAATGCAACTGGTCAGTGAACCCCTGCAATGGTAGAGGGCACAAAGGAGATGGGCAAAGGTGATATATTCATGAAGCTCAGGGAATAATACAGGGAGTGATCACAGCTATCGTAAGGAAAGCTGAACTCATCTCAACACAAAGAGGACCAAAGGGTGGCCTGTATTTTAGTTAAATGGTTGTATCAGCAGTGTGGATCAACTGGTTGTGTAAATGGCCTTCCCTGAATTAATCTAAAAAAGTGTTAATATCTTCCTGAACTAGCCTGACCAGCCAACATAGGGGAAATATATACGTGGCTCAGCCCAACAAAAAGTATAAAAACCGAGCAACCAACAACATGATCTTTGAAGAGGGTAACAGGACTGAGCTGGCTTCAACCCATGTATTCCTTCCAGGCAATTGAGGACACTCAGTGTGGTGATGGGAAGTATACAGAGACTGGAAACAGGAATCGAAATTATATTGTGATCCAACTGTATGCTGCAATCGCTATATCGTGCTTGCATTGTGACTTCAGTACGTTGCTGTATCACTCTCTTAAATCAAAATCCCATGTAACTTCAAATATCTTCAAATAAGTAAATTTGGTATTAAAATATTAAACTCTTCTCATGTGGAATATCTATGTGATGGGTTGACCTTGACTGGCTGCCAGGTGCCCACCAAGCCACTCTCACACTCCCCCTTCTCAGCAGGTCAGGGGGAGAAAATAAGGTTAAAAACTTGTGGGTCAAGATAAAGGCAGTTTAATGAAAAAAAGTAAAGGTCGCATGCAGAAGCAAAGAAAAAAAAATTCTCTACTTCCCATCAGCAGGTGATGTCCAGCCACTTCCTGAGAAGCAGGGCCTCAAGTTGCATAACAATTGCTTTGGAAGATAAATGCCTTAATAATTAATGCCTTCTCCCCACACAGCCTTTTCTCTTAGCTTTTAATGCTCAGCATGAGGTCACTTAGTATGGAATATCCCTTTGGTCTCTTTGGATGAGCTGTCCTGGCTGTGTCCCCTCCCAGCCTCTTGCCTCTTGCCCATCGTCAGTCTACTGACATTTGAGGGCGGGGGGGGGCATGTTGGGGGTTGGATAGACAGCCTTGATGCTGTGTGAGCACTACTCAGCAGTAGCCAAAACACTGGTATGTTATGAACACTGTTCTAACTACAAATACAAAGCACAGCACTATATGGGCTGCTATGAGGAAAGTTAACTCTATCCCAGCCAGACCTAGTATAAGCTAAAAGAACCTGGTCAGAGAGTATTGGACCATGACACATACAAGCTGGAGAATTAAAAGATATTTTTTATTATCACGTTACTAATGAGATTTAATTACGTCTAATGGACAGGATTTAAGTATGATGTTATTTAACATCAAATGTCTCTAAATCCACAGCATTGTTTCTCACTATGCCAGCCATTGATTGGACTTAAGGATTAGTTCTCAGTCATTCTCTTCTAATTTATCTTTCTTTGTCCTAATTGTCAGATTATGATAGAACACAAGTATGAAGTTATATGTGGAGGAGGCTTCTGAGTTTATGTTAGGGGTGATATAGGTATTTAGAAAAATAACACCCTTATGAGTCAGAGAATGCCAGGTAGAATGCATTGGAAATGAGTCCTGGATCAGATCAGATAGTTACCCAAAATGAGAAATACAACATTTACAGCAGAAAAGGGTAGGAAAAGGTCTGTGAGCGTTAGAAACACATAATTTCTGATATGTTGTGCATTACAAGGTTTGCAAGAAGAGTTCTGTTTACATCAGAATCATTTGCCAGCTTTTTGCACAAGACAACTTGGCTGATAAATAAGAAAATGTGATGAAGGAAAGGATTGACAGGCAAATAGAGGAGCTGAATACAAGTGAGTGCTAACTGAAAATATTAAAGAATATGCTAAGAAAATAAAAGAAAATGCAAAAGACTGGTGATGACTAAATGCAATGAGAGAAATAAAAAAAATGAACAGAGAAAAAGAAAAGAAAATTAACAAGTGGAAAAATGAGGAGATAAAAATATAATTAAAAGATCCAAAGACCTAAGATAAAAAGAAGAAGAAGAAGAAAAAAAAAAACATGCTGAAAGGAGTAACCAGAGAAAGGAAGGAAACACTAAAAGCAACTATGAATGTAAAAGAAACTAACAGGAAGGTGATGATGCTTAATAAGTAAAAGACTGAGAGATCTTGAGAGATGCTTGTATTTTGTGATATAATTGACACAAAAGAAATGCAATTTGAAGGATTTTTTTTTGTTTTGTCATAATATTTTTGTTGATTCTTACAAGCTAATGAGGAATAGCCTGGTTACCAGAATGCTGAATCAGAGGACACATTTAACTCAGAAGATGTTGAGAAGAAAATATGACACATTATTACTCCCTTAGGTCCAGAGTGCTACTGGGTGGAAGGAAAGCAATGAAGCCAAAAAAGTCCTTGGTCAGCTTTTCTATCAATAATGTAGTTTCCTTCCTCTTCTTTCATACTGCAGACCTAATCCAATGCTTAAAAAAAAAAGAATTTTCATTAAAAATATAATAATAAATATTATCCTGTATTATTCAAGTTATTACTTGTTATTCCACATTCTTGTTGCAGCTGCTGAACATTTGTGAAAATGTTCTCAATTCCAAAAGTTTCACAGATATTAGCACAAGTGAATATTTGTTTTAAAAATCTTACCAGAGTGCATAAATTATTTACTATTCATTATTCACCATTCAACATTTGTTATTCATTATTCATTCATATATTACAGCGATGAGCTGCTCCATTATAAGAATGTAAATGGATAGATGCTATAGCTTAAATAGTTTCAGTCCATCAATTAGATAAAAGAAGTAATATCATGATGATGTAGATGACTAATCACACATCATGAATATTGAACAGTGGATAGTCTAAATTAACATTTTGGAAACAGCCTGTAGACCAGAAGTTGTTTGTCTAAACTATTTGTCCAATACTTACAAATAACGAGACATCAGGATTGGCTTCTGAATGATTCATGAACAGAAAACAAGGCTAAAGGCCTATTTCAAAGTCCTTTAAAATCAACGGAAAGATCCCCACTGGCTTCAAATAACTTTTGGATAAGTTCTCCAAATGTGCAATTGATATTATTTACAGTAAGTATTCCAGCCACACAGTGCCTCATCATCCATGGTTAATAAGAATTTTGTGCTTTAGGGGAAAAGATAAAAGATGTAGTCATATTTCCACCCAAAGATATCATTTAGCAAAACGCTGGCACAGCATCTTTTTCCTTACACCTTTCCTGTCCATTTATGCAAAAAAAAAAAAAAAAGAAAGGGGGAAAAAAAATAAAGCAAGCTGTGCTACCATGAAGGGAAAAAAAAATACTCTGGCTTTTTAAAATCAAAGAGAAGACAAACCATTTTTGCCTATGTAACACTGAAAATAAAAATGTGACATTTTAAAAGAGCATCCAACACCTGTGCATTCATCTTGATCCACGGGATTGACTATGGCTAGTTTAGTCTGGATGCAATTTGCATAGTAGAGCAGTGAAAGTAGTTCACTGGTTTTGATCTTTCCATACTCTGAGACAAACATGTCAATTACAGTTTGTTTTCTTGAAGCCAAAACTGTGGTGTTTTGCATTGTTTAGTACAGTAAACACTGAAAGAATCTGATGTTTGTTCTGAAGAGCTTATGATCTAATTGATCTTCACATGGGGAAAATGAAAAGGTCTTGCACTGAAGCTTATGGAACTCCTACACTGATTAGAGTCCAATTCAAGATCTATGATGAAAGCTTTCCTTTTGATCTATACACCAAAAAGATTATTCAAAAGCAGAGTGATATCTAAGAGACTAAGTGTTTTTGCTAAACTGTGTCAACAACTTTTCTTTAAAGCTTAGAGAAGATGCAATAGTGGATAGGATTCATCCTCAAGCAGCAGTAACAGCTCCGGATGTTTTGTATATTGTCTATTTAAAGCACAGAGAAGCAGAAAAGCACAAGTTAATAGCAATTGCCAAAAGATTTAAAACAAAACTTGAGAACTTAAGAACCTGACAATCTTTTGATGACCTCCCAGTTTTGTAATAGATAACCATGTAGTACTTCATACAGTTAACATAAATCATAGTATTACCAAGAAACAATATTTTTTTTTCCACTCTTGCTTCCATCTTTTTCAAAACTTGGTGATTCATGAAGCAGTTCTTGAATTTCATTAAGATGATCATGCATTGCTTAGGAGCTACCCTCATTAAATAAAAATTACCTATTTTTGTAGAAATGAACTTAATTTACCAAGCTCATGATTTTCTTCTGAAATCAAAAGAAGTTACTATTGGAAAACAAACTCCCGCAGTGAATTTCAAAGCTTTTGTTCAGATTTCCTTTTTAAGTTGATCACACCATTAGGGCTCATCAGAGCTGGTTTCCAAGTTACTCTTTATATACAATTTTCTATCATGTGGGAATCAGGAACAATCATCAATGGAAATACAATGCAAAACTGTATTTTTTTCTAATACTTGCTGAAACTTCAGAGCACAGCTTTGCAAATATTTTGGATTGATCCGAAGCTAAAAAAACAGTTGGGGTCATTCAACCAAAAGACAGGCAGGTAGCAGGTCAGTGAAAGAAAAATACTGTTTTGATGAGTTCACAAGACAGTTTTGATACTTCTTCACTATCTCAAATATCCACTGATTTTTACACGGCAGTTTGCTGAGAAAGCAGGACCAATGGTATGAAATAAAATTAGAACACAGCCAAGTTCCTTTGTATCCTTTAACAGTATGCTTATTTTAGATTGACGTTTAATTCGTAAGGCTAGAACAGGCACTGTGTTCTGGTGTAGAACTGATCCTTGGAGAAAATAGATGTTTTCCTTAGAGTGAAAAGGTGAGGGGATGCGTTATAAATAACAGTGGGAGTCACAGACTACAGGCTATACTGTTTTGAAGAGTGAGGGTCTGTTAACAGGCTAGAATACGGCAGGCTTATATTGCATTCTATGTAAGATTTCAAAGGAAGCACAAGCTGCTTGTGTGGGAATAGAAAAGGAATGTATTTAATTTCAAGACAAGCCCTCACAAAAGAATGAAATACTCCAGTTGCCTCACTTGTCCACTTTTAATAATTAACGTAAAAAAGATGTTTGAAGTAATGCATAAAACTAGTGATACCAGAATATTTCTGTAAATTCACCTGTGCTTTTTCGTACATAAACAACTTTAAATTCTCCTTCAAGTTATAAAGAATGATAAAACTGCAGTCAAAGATGTATTTTATCAGATGATGAAAAAATAACCCTCATTTGGAAATTTCAGGGTGAAAAAGCTATTGTTTTTGAGACTGGAATGTCCTTTAAGGTATTTTTCTTGTGTAACGGATAGGTATTTAAAAGCATTGAATCAAGATTTTATCCATTTCAGTGATTTGCTTGTTGACTTAAGAATATAAGAGTTTAATTTATGACCTTGCTACATGGGGGACAGGAACTGAGACAGTAGGAAGAACCTTACAAAACAGCAAGATACCTGGAATTCATCCTGAAATATTAATTATACATCTGGCAGTACAAAAAGCCTGATTCATAGCCCATTGAAATAAATTAATTATGTATGTGGCAGAATCCAAAATCCACTGAAGCCAAAGGAAGTCTTATGAGTCTTTGATTCCATTGGGCTCTGGATCAAACTGCAGGAGGACGAGCAGAATAGGGCAGAGAGGAGCAGATCACCAGCCTTGCTGGGAGCAGAGCAAACTCCGATCAAGGAGATAAAAACAGCAGGTGGCAGTGTAGAAACACCCTCAGGCTCTCAGAAATGTGTCTCTAACACAGGGTGGAAGGGGAAGGGGTCTGCCTCCCACTGAATTTGTAAGTGGCCTATGTATTTTCATTCTCTATAAATCTCAGCGAGAGTTAGTTAAGGATTTTGAAACAAATAGGTTCCCGGTGAAAGTATAAAGGTACAAAAACCTCACCTTAGTTGCTGGAGTATGATCATACCTAGGTTTCAGCAGGAGTTTCCCCAACCATGTACCCTCCAAAACTCATCAGGGCTCTCCCTAGGGCTCCTGGGCAATAAGCAGACAGTCTAGCCTAATCTGAATGATGACAGCTAAAAGTCATGGTCAGATTATTGAGAAGCTCATACCAGACTGGACAAGGCCTTTTTGTAGAGACCTCTTGGTGTTTTCAAGCCACCCTAGTTGTTGTAACCTCTTTGGCTGTTATTACAACACATGTTTTGAAGACTAAAATTTAAATCTGCTGGACACTCCCGGGGGATGGAGGTTAGAATTAGAAATGTCTTGAGACAGAAGAAAACAACAAGACAATTAAGATGAGTACAAACACAACCAAGCTTTTTCTGTGCTTTCCTGCTTGTGCACTGCTTGCACATAATTCTCCTTCTTTACTGAATAATGAGCAAAGAAGCTCCTTTGCTCTGTGCCTCTGAAAGTCAAATGGAGATTTTCCTTTTTTAATATTGTTTTAACTGAAGTGAAGCACAGTATAATGTCTTTCCAGTATGTAACCTCTGAGATGTTTGCAGAACAAGGAATGTACTGAAAACTTGAGTAGTGTTTCATTCAGTGGCTCTCACCACAACATATAAAGACTGGCTTTTGGTTTTTTTTTTCTTTTTTTTGTGAGTGCATCTGTATACAGACAAGAGATACAGACACACCTACATACAGTCATTTTTTACACTTACACATTGATACACTCTGAGAAGGGACAGTTATAAAACCCTAAAATATACATGTGGAAACATAGGAGAAAAAAACAAAATTAACCAAAACAGACCATAACTATTCCTGATCTCACAGTGTACTGGTATTGGCTGGGAAAGAGTTAATTTTCTTCATAGTCTCTTGTATGGGGCTAGCTTTTGGATTTGTGATGATGTCATGTTCAACAATAAAAAATGAGGGAAGAAGGAGGAAGAGGGGAAGTTTGGAGTTACGGCGTTTGTCTTCCCAAGTAACCGATACGTGAGATGGAGCCCTGCTTTCCTGGAGATGGTCCTAAACACCTGCCTGCTGATAAGCAGTAGTGGATTAATTCCTTGCTTTGCTTTGCTTGCGTGCGTGGCTTTTGCTTTCCCTATTAAACTGTCTTTATCTCAACCCACGAGTTTTCTCACTTTTACTCTTCCAGTTCTCTCCCCCATCCCACTGGGGGGGAGTGAGCGAGCGGCTGCGTAGGGCTGAGCTGCCTACAGGGGTTAAACCATGACACACAGTTAGTGCAGAAAGTAGAACTAAATTGAATTGATATAGTATAATTCAGTATGTCCCTGTGCCTCCCATATCCGTGGAAGAAGAATGGGTCACAGCTTTACTCAGGACAAGTGTGATCCTGGCCACCCTCTCACCTTTTTACACAACAGCAGCAGCAGAAATGAAGAGAAAGCAAGGATTGTCAGAAATGGGAGGGATGGCGCCTGGATTGCTCGGTACCCACTTCAGCAGCAAAAGCTTACGAGACATCTCTTTAATTTCATGGTAGAGCACAGATATTTCTTACAATGTTATACACACAGCACTGTGAAATAAAAAAAAAATTAAAGAAAGGACAAAAACAGTTGTAAGGTTCATGCCAATGACTATGAAAAATAGGAAGCTTCCAGGAAGATTTGTAACAGTGAAACAGAATAAGAAAAATTGATGGAGATCAACCATGAACTTAACAAGATTGGGAGATTACTAACAGGGAAAGCCTATAGTAATTACTATTTAGGGTATATGTTCTGTGTTTCTGAAGATGGATAATTTCTGTTTTGTCTCAAGAAAAATAAAAACCTAAATCTGCTGTGTTATTGATTCTGGTTTGTGGAGGTTTTGTTGTTGGCGTGTTTGGTTTTTTTGGGGGTGGTGGTGCAAATTAATTATCCTATATGATTATATGTGAAATCTCATTATTGGAATTATTACAAATGTGCAAATGAAAATTTTCTTTGTTGAATAAAGGTTGCATTAGAAACATAAAAATAGGAAAAAATCATATTGGGATTAAAAAATGTGGTGGTATTGTGTGTTTTTTAAAATAAATAACTTTAATATTTAGAATTTTTTCCCCCAGAATGTACAGAGGTGGTACATATACATTAACTATCATAAATACTTCAGTTTTATAATGCTACTTGTTTAAAAATAAATACATATGCATTGTCATACTTCTTATAGTCTTGATTCAAATACTATAAAACACTCAGATTTCTGAAATTTTCAAGTATATGTTTTGAGCAGTTTTACCTACTGCTTATATAACATGAGACTATGATAGACCCTTATCTTCTTTAATATTATTTATCAGTGACATAACTACATATAAATAAATGAAACTGAATTAGATCAGAATTGAACTAATACAATGAGAATGCTATTTACCTGCACCTAAAGACTACAAGTGTTCGATTTCTCTGAGGCTGAAATTAAACATAAATTGAGGAAAGTTTTCAGAAGGCTCTTAGTTGAATCAACAATTTTATAAGCATAAATATCCTCAAGTTCTGTTTTAGATCTCCCCCAAAACTAATTCTTGAAATTTTCCATATGAGAACAATGCGTAACGTATGCATAAGGGGCAGTGGACAGTGTGTCTATGAAATGGCTTTGCTTTATAGATCTGTCTCATTAATTTTTACATTTTCTGAAACAGATCATAACCTTGCTCTGCTCAGTACTACTTATCGTGCTATAGGATGACTTCTAGGTATTTTATATAAAAAGTTATTTTTAAAAATTTGAGTGCAAAACCATGGGTTCTGACTTCTCTTAGAAACATAGCAAAGTTTAAAATCCAAGGATTTTATTTTAAAATGTTATGTTCTAATTATCCATGAAATACATCACCTCGTTATTCACTATATTTTATGACCATTGCTTCATTTTTCATTATATGTGTTATGAATTAACACAGAAAAATAGAAATAGCTGAATACCAAGAGAAACATAAAATCTATTAAAGAACTAACTTAGTAGCATGAATCTGTTGAATATTGAAAAGTTACAAAATCTAATTTAGCAAATGCCAAAACCAATATTAAAACAGTATTGGTTTCCATCACTTCCATGTATTGATTCACTGTGAGGATTGTAAATATAAATGTAAATGCTGTGCTAATGATTTTAAATAAGGCTAAAATCAAAGAAGAAATCACAGGAATAACTTACACTAACCAAACAAGAAATTATAACAAATAACACCATGTCAATGCTCCAGTGCTGTAATGATTTTAAATTAGAAAAGCAACATTTACAGAACAGGTTGCTCATTTAACATTTTTAGGATCTGTCAATAAGATCACTTTTGGCGTGAAACAGCCTATTTATTTTGATTAAAGGAAAATCTCTCAATGAAAATACTCTTGAGCAAATACCAGGAGGGGTTCTTGACTTGTTCAGTGCCTAGAGCATTCCTTCATATCACAAGGGTTTGAGAAAGAAGCAAACAGTGTTTGAGGATCTGAAAAAATGTCAATGCAGTTTGTAGATAGCCTGTTGAGGTTACTAAAGAATATTGTTCCAACAAAAGGTGGGAAGGTAGAGATCTAATTAACTCCTTGGCTGCACTGTTTGTAGTTATTTACAATGTGCCACTTGATGGACGGAAAGAGTGCTCTCTCTTACTGAAATAAACTTTCTAATGAGTCATTCATTCTGACTAAAGCAGATATCAAATAATGCTTAACAAAGATTAGCTGGTTGCCAGGGTTTTGTCTTTTTTTTTTTTTTTTTTTTCCTGTGAAAAACAGTCATGTCTATGAAGGGCTCTGTGCTCAAGTCAATTTCTTCCACTCCAATGCACGCCTTATGTCTTTGGAGATGTTTGCAAGCAAGAGAAATATAATTCATATCAGTGATATAATGACTACAGGAATACCGTCCAACAGGTGCTACTCTACTGAGTATAAATGTGTTATGCTTGCTATTCTCATTTACTTTGGCTGCTACAATATCTCTAAACTGACCTTGCAAGGAGGTAAGGTGTCATCTGGATGAGGAGCCTATCCCTTCAGGGACAATGAGGCCATAAAGTACTTTGTTTAGTCATTTTTACTGTAGAAGTTAAAAAATGATAAAATCTTATAAAAAAAATAAATTACATCAATGAAAATACGAAGAACTGTAGTGTCATATTACTTCGTATCACATTAAAAGCAGAATATGGTTGTAAAGGTCAAGTGCTTTTTTGCAGAAAATCATGAATATACCAATACCAAGGTCTTCTTTCTGAACAAAAAAGTTTATCTTGCTTGGGATATTTTTTGCCTTTGTTTTTTAGCTGCAAGCCAAACGCTTCAGTTTAGAAACATGAAAATATCCAAATATTTATTTAATTCAATATAATATAGCTATAATAGATATCATCTGGCCAGTAGGTATAACACGAAGAGAAAATAAGAATTTAAGATAACCAGATTATAGACCCAAGTCATGGTAACACCTGAGACAGATCCAATTTTATGCAAGCCTAGAAAGGAAGCAGGAAGTCCTTGTCATTATGCAAGTATATGACTTACAATTTCTTGTCTTTTTAGGATACTTGAAATAGTTGAGTTGAAACTAACTATTTCTATTCACACTGTTTAAAGGATAGATTGATTAATAACTCTAACATAGCTTATAAGTTCTACTTTAAACAACTTGAATTCTTATTTGTTTCAATCAATGCTTGCATATTGACTGCCCAGTAAAAGCAACAAGCTAGTCTGCAGATCAAGTTGAATATTGTCTTTATTTGCACTGACGTCTTGATAACTCATTTTTTGGATCGTGTGCACACAAGCTTCCAATAAAGCTTCTTTTGCCATTGTAAAACAATTATCCTTGATTACACGGAATTTGTTCCAGTCAGCAAGATCTTTTCAGCAATTTGCAATAAAATGCTCGGGAAATAATTCACAAGAGCGAAGAAAAGTTGATGTGCATGTTGGAAGCAGATAATATCAGTATTATTTTCCTAAGATTAGGATGCAAAGAACAAGGTATATAATATTAGAGAGACCATTCCTAGTTCGCTAGATTTTCAAGAGGCAGGCCAACACACAGTTTTCTCCACCACAGTGTAAAACCCTAAAAGGGCTTGAGGCTGATGATAGCTATGATCTGACATGCTGGATATATTAGTTGTGCTTTTACTTCCCTGTCGCAGCAATGTACTTATGGATAAAAATACAACTACATTATATCTCCTGTGGATGATTGTATTTTATTAACACACACTTTTGCAGAAACTTTTTGTTTGTACTTGTGAAAGGATCTGTTCTAAGTGTATTCTGGAAATAAAAGCATCTGATTTATCTGACCAGTCACAAATGAGACAATTCAAACTGCAACGTTTGCCAATAATTCAAAGTGTAAACAACATCAATATCAACCATGTATTTAGCAAATCTAAGGAAAATTTAAATCATATCTAAACATAATGACAAAATACATTTCAGCATTATAAGCAATATATTTAAAGTGTATACATAATGTGAATATATTGACAACATATGACATGACAATATATTAAATATTATTTTCATTGTAAGGATATTATCAGAATAAATTATTTACACATTTAAACATAGATTTGCTGTGCATGGATCACTCTTATCTATACCATATTACATAACACAAAGTAGCTCTGATTATACACTGGCTATAGGTCCCACGCATCAATGTTCCTAATACATGCTAAGAGCTCCCATATAATTAATGTGTTCCTTCTTTTCCTCCTCAGCAGAAGTCTATGCACTGTCTTACAGTTATCTTTATACTCCCAAATACTCCATCTTTTGATCTTCCTCTGCTACTTCAATTTTCTAATGCTCTTGCTTTGGTCAGGAATACCTACATCAGTAGAAACGTACCCATTTTCAGAAGTTCATTTATATATAATGTTCTTCTCCACTAGCTAAGCAGATATCTGACTTGTCTAGCCTATCTACCCTTTCTTATTTCTGCTTCAACGTTTGTCTTATTATTCCCACCCCATCTTCCCACCTCACAGTTCACAATTATTTATGGTCCAAAATAGACCTTATTGTAGTTCTGTCACTTATTGTCAAAGAGATTACGCAAATGCATCTCTGGCCCTATATGAAGCTTCACTTTCTTCAAAGCAATATGACAGATGTGCTTATGGCTGGCAGCCATACCCTTAAGCCAAAGTAGTGATTGTTCCTGCCTGAACTGATTGGCCTTTTACCTGTATCGTGTTTTCACAGGTTTTTAGAAGGGAGTTGGAGCCAAGTATTAAGCAGGAGGGCAAATGAGCACCAGCAGCAGATGAAGATGAATATCATCTGTGGATTTACATCTGTAAGAAAGCAAGAACTGGAATCAGGGAACAGGTGGCTAGAGAAGTTGATGATAAAATAAAGAAATACAGTAGAAGAAAAATAGGTTAATTTACCTTCAATTAAAAAAACTGCATTCATTTTTACTTTCAACGATTAACTTCTAATGCTGTATTATTGTTATTTTTTTTCCTTTCCAGACTGTTATGTTTATAGAGTTATATATCATTTTACATGTATAAATGCTCAAATGCCAATATCAAGTCCCTTAAGGAAATTAAGTTTAGCAATATAGCAAATTTACTGAATGTATAATGAGTCAAAAAATGTTAGTAGTGACACAGCATAATTACTATCTTTCATTTGAGCTAGCTTGGTGTTCTTCTAGCTATCTTTGATTTTTACAAAGGTCCAGTAACCTAGTGGCTACCACCGTGTGGCTGTGTGTGTTTATATACTTTGGTCTTTCACCACTGCTAATTTAAGACACTTTCTGCTTAGGAACCACTATCAAGTTCTGTACAGAGCTTTACATCTGACGTAATATCTTGCATCTATGTTATGGTTAAGAAAGTTAAGAAAGACAGTTAAAATCTGTCTTTCTTACTCTTATTTCCTACCCACCTTAGCCAAATGTAAGTCTTCCTCCTTTTTATTAGTACGTACTCTGTTTTGCATAGCTTGTCTGGCCTTCCAAGGAGCTAGTACTGCACTGCATGTCCACTCTACGCATGCACTAAAACTGTAGTGTGAAAGGTCCCACAGTGAGTGAATCTCAGGATTTCTTCTTGAAGTGTAGGTTTTAGTTTTAATATTTGTATAACTTAGGTAAAAAGAAGTTCTTAAATACACACTACAGCTCTGTTCATGATCTCTTGGTTTTCAAGTAAGTTTGTTTATCATTTTTCTGTATGAAGTAATTCTGACTATCCAGAATAAAAAATATCAAACCCCCATAATCTGAGAGTGTCAATACTATTGTTTTTCATTTTATTTCAGTGGTGCAGATAAATCCAGAGCAGATATATTTCTGTAGGCAATAGAAGAGATTTATCTCCTGCATTGGATCTACGTGTTGATGCAAGACCCCAAACAAGGCAAAAGACTCAAGCTCTGTAGAAAGATAAGAAAGAAAATTATCTCCCTTAAAAGACAGTGCCAGGGGACAAGGCTGTTTAAAATAGACAAGGAGAGTTAGAGAAAGGAAGCATTATTTTTTTATAACTAACAGAAATGGAACTAAGCTCGTAACTGAGACTCAAATTTTTCTGAAAATTTTAACCTAAACACTTTGCCCTAGATCACGTACAGCATTTCTGGCATAGCTAAACCCAGATTTCCTGAGAATCCTCAGTAGGAGAATTCCTCTAATTTAAAAACATCCTGATTTATCTTCTGAAAATCCAACTGCTAAGAAACCACTTCTTAACATCCTTCTGAAAATCCAGCCAAAGATCTTACTTGCTCTGTTTTACATCTACATATTTCACAGATGAGTGCAAAATCCTTTTCCTTAGCCCGTGTAATACACTGCATTTCTTTCTAGCCAGTAGCCTCTGCCAGTGAATATTTTCAGTCCTGAGTTCATTACTACATTTCACTCTTGTGGATTGAACTCTGTGAACCACTTTTCAGCTCATGAGCTTCTTCTTTCCAAATCCTTTTCAATGTGTTAGCTCTGTTATTCCACATTTGACACAACTGTGGAAATTTTAAGGCAGGTTTAGTTGTGGACATGTTTAAAATGTTATCCTATCAAAAATCATCTGTAAAGTAAGCAAATCAAAAGGACCTTAACAGGGAAACAGAGAAACTTTTTCTACCTGACATCAGATCTGTGATATCCTCATTTTGCTCATTTAATGAAAGAGTAAGATATGATTTATCTCTAGTCACTGGCTGTCAATAACTGCAATCTTAATTTAAGGTGTTTATACATTAAAAAAAAAAAGACATGACATAAACTCTCCTTTACCTCTTTACAGTTGTTGGGGAAATGGGGATAAGAGACAGATAGAGGCGATTTGTTTCCAAACTCTGCCTGTAAAGAAGATATTTTGTTTAGTTGGTTTTTTGTTGTGTTAGTTTTATTTGCGTTTTTTTTTTTTTTAAGAAATAGAAAAAACAAGTTAAAGCACTATATGACAGCCTTTCTTGTCATGTAGGAGGGGATTCATATCACAAAAAACTCAGGTAAATAATCTCAACTAGTTTTCCAGTCTTTATAATCACTGAAGAAAAAGGTAACTCTGGAGGACAATTTTTCCTAAATATTTTGCCCTGAGGATTTGTTATCAGCAGAGGCTGATAGCAACCTAGATTTCCACTGGAAGTTATGATCCTACACTTTCTGCACCCCACCCTTTGGCCAGTCTTTTTTTTTTTTTCTCTCTCCAGGGTTTTGGATATAACACTTACTGACTTGTGAGTGAATTGAACAATTTGGTGATCTGACCCCTCACACATGTATTTCTCCCTGCCACCTTCCTGCTACCGCAAGACTACAGCCCAGTATTAAGGAAGCAGCAGAAAACGTGGCAAAGGCCAGAAGGAGAGTGAAAAAAAAATCACTGTCAGAAACAGCCTGATCTTAAATCAACACAATTAACAAAATCAATCAATTAAGCAAGTATTCCATAAAATTTTAAGCCAGCCTGACTGAGGGCTTCTGCCAAAAAGTGGGCAATCTTACTCTTACTCTAGCTCCAGAATCAATTCTCACTGCTCCAGGAAAGAGGCTCAGCTTAAAACTAACCCAGCAGAACAGTGATTAGTTTTCAAGCTGCTCAGTCAATCTGGCTGCCTAACTTTTGCCGGCACAAGAACGAGGAACCCAAAGGGAAAGGTGGGAAGAGATGGAAGAACCCCTTCCAGTAGCACCTTGTTCTTAGGTTTAACTCAAGTGATAGTCAAACTTAGCCTGAGTCATCTCTGCTGGAGTCAAATGAAGTATGCTCCAGAAAAGACTCTCCATTAACTCTCTGCAGAAGAGAGAAACTATACAACTTGTTTAGATTAGGTGCATAACTGTTAAATATGCAAAGTGTGGCAAGACGAATTTCAGTCTTTAGCCATTCCCATTGAACTCAGTGACTCAGGCGCCACTATCCAAGGTTGCAGATGTTAATCTAGTTCTTAATATTAGCAATTTGAGATCCAAATGGGATTATTCATATCCTTAAGTTAATATGGGCAGAAGTTCTGACAGGACTGCATCCTCTGAGATTGATTTGTTTGGGGGCTTTTTTGAAAATAGAGTATAAGCTGTAAGCTTCTTAGAGGGGGTATTATTGATGTTGTGATACTCCCAGTGGAATTCACTGGTTCCCTTGCATAAACAAAGTGACCCAGCTGCAATGAGCAACTTGAGATATCGGGACTTAATCAATTATCTGGATACAATCAGATGACCTTGTACTTTCTTCTCTGTCTTTCAGGAATGTATTAAATCTGCTCTTACACAGGGAGTTTAATATCAACCTGAGGGTTTTTTTTTCACCCCAGACTACTCTTTGGGGCAGCACAGCAAGAAACAAAGGCCTTGACGCTGTGCCAACGCTGTTCTGCAGTAGCTAAAACATCCGTGTGTTATCAACACTGTTTTGGTCACCCATCTAAAACACAACACCATATGAGATGCTATGAAGAAAATTAACTCCATACCAGCCAGACCTAATACAGAGAGATTAAAAGATAGTGCTGAGATGTATATATTCACGTCCCTCAAAATCTACTTACATAATTTAAAGGGATCCCGAATGAAATACATAATTTTAAAGTGACAAAAACTACCTAGACTTTTTACCTTTGTAAGGATATAAGACCAGTATTAATACCGTTCCTTTATATTTAATGTAGATAAATGTGCATCTTTAGAGGGAAAATTGTATCCTCTCACAATGGATCTATGGTTAGCATCTCCAAAAAGTTTAATCCGGGCAATCTTAGATATCTGTCTCATGAAATGCATTGCTCTCTGAAGGTATCTATTTTTCTCCAATGTGTATAAGCCTGCAACAAGGTAAGATATCTATAAGTTAGTTTTTGTGTTAGCTGAATCCCCTTTTATGTATGCATAAGGCTTCAAAAACAACAAAAGGACAAATCAATCAGGGAGGAGAAAAGTTTACTGCTGCTTGCAGCTGGGCCTTGAATTGGAAAAGCTTGTTCCTGTGCATTTCAGCCCCTAGCTCAACCACAAGCACTCCATCCCATCACTGTGGAGATGGTCATTTAGTGCTGTCACCACAAATAACTTCAGTTTCACAAGCATGGGGGATGAGCTCCTCTCCTAAGCATTTTGCTACTTTGAAATATTTTCAATATCCCTGGTTACAGATGAAACAATAAAAAAAAAACCCAACATGTCCCCCTTCTGGAAGCATGGGTTTTCAAACTATGGCCTTGACAACTGGATGTATCACTAGGAATGAAATGACCAATGCTTCTAGTCCCTGTGAATGGGCAACAGCAATCTGCTCCTTCTGCTAATCTCAGAAAACGCATACATATTCTGATAACTAAAGCAATTTACTCATCTCATATGGGACTTGAACACTCAGCAGTAAACAAATGACAATACTTATTAACAATCATGATTTACCATGATTTTGGCTGTGAAAGTATCATTAAGAAGAAGAACATAGTTTGGTCTCTGTTTCCTTAAATTAACACTCATTTGCTATGAGTTTCTATACAGATTTCATTAGCTTCTCTGTTGAGGTAATTACTCCTTTTAGCAAAGAGTTGTATTTACATAGATAAATCCTGAAGCTGGATGGGAAGCATCAAGATGATCTGCACTGGTGAACAAAATGAGCAGATTACACAGGTGGAGGGCAAGTATAATTGATTCCAAAAAGTAGACTTAAAAATAAACTAACCACATGACATTTTATATATTATACACAACACACTGGTCCTTCTTATCATCAGATCAATGTGTGCTGCAATACTAGTGTGTGAAGCTCATTAGATTGCCAGATTTCTTAAGGACTGCTTTGTGTTGTGACAATAAGAAGGTCATAACAGTTTGGGATTCAGAAGTGAGACCTCAGGACAGTAAGAGTCTAAGCCACCTTTCCGTCTGCTCTTTTGTTTTGGACTTACCTTATGCCAAATATAAGCCTGATCAGAAAATCTCTCTGTGCTCAGAACTGGATTAAAGATTTATCTCTTTACATATTTTTTGTACTGCCAGGAAGAGTTCAGTATGGGCAGGCAGGGATTGAAGAAGAAAAGAATAAGGAGAAGAAACAGGCAGTGACAGAAGGAGAGAGAAAGAGATGAAAAGATAATTTTAACAAACATTTCAATTTCATTTATAAGGAAAAATGAGAAATATATTATTCTTTGTGTAGCAGCACAGGTAACTTTACCTGTGTGGGGTATCACAATGGTGGGTATGTCATTTACTGTTACATTGGTTACATGAAAATGTGTATGCTTTTTTTTTTGGTAGAAGTTTATATTTCTCTCACATCAAAGTGATGAGATTCCCTTTGTATTTTCCTTCTATTTTTATCCCAGTATGAGACTGCATTAAACTATCTAGTTCTTTTTGATTTTCTCAAGTGTATTTTGAACTTCTGCTTCAAATTGCATTCTGATTTCACAAAATGATTGTTAGTTTAATTTGAATTTTCTTTCTTCAGCATTTATACTAAACTTACAAGATTACTGGGGATTTGACCCAGGGAAAAACATGCTCTTCCACCATGTAATTTGGATAATTTCAGAGACATATCTCAGCAAAGCCAATAGCTCAAGTGGGACGAGACTTTGATATACTCACTCATTTTACAGTTCCACTTTATTTTACAAGGAGTCCAGTAGAAGTGAATGGACATGATTTTGATACACTTTTCTTTGTGTGCTGAATAATAAATTATTCTGTCAGTTTTATATGCCCGGCTCCCAGAATAAGATAATTCAGTGTTTGATGGAAACTTGCTTGAGTGAAAATTAAATACGTCATTTTTCTGTCCTGCTTTTCATTGATCTGGAAAAGAGCTAGTTGCTGTCCTCTCATTAGCTATCCTTTGTGCATTTGAAAACTGGTATTATGGTCTAAACCAGCCTTCAGTTTTCCAGATCAAACAATTCCAGTTTCTTTAATCTTTTTTTTATAGATTTCATTTTATAAGCAGATAAGATTTGTCTTCTTTTACCACAGCATCTAAGTATCCTATAAGTTTGTGTAGTTTCTCTAATTGCTTCAAGTTTTTTTTTTTTTAAAGGGCTCCAAAACAAGACAAAATGAGACTATTAAAAGGTTTACCTTCCACATATCCAGAGATGCAATTCAGAGCACCTAAGTTTTCTTTTCTTTATCATATAAGAAAGGAAAATAGCTTCTAAGGGCAATGGATACTCTTTAAGAAAGAGACTTTATGGAGATTACAAATAATTCCCAGCTTTTGGTTTAAAGGTTTATTATTGTTAAGGGGAGAGGAAATACTCAGCTTCCTTGTTTACAGCCATTTTCTTAATATACTTCAAAATGAGATTTACTTTTTTTATTAACCTCATGTTTTTATTCAGGCTTAGCTTGATTCATCTATATCTCCATTTTAGATTTCCACATTTTATTTCTTTTTAATGAGGTATTTCTCCTACTTTTATATTGAATTTCCACTTATCAGTTTCAGCCCATTTCTCCAACTGATCATGATCATTCTAAGTTCTAATCCTATTCCTCATATATTTTATAATCCTGCCAAGATTGGTGACAGCCCACATATTTAAGTGGGTTTTTCTGTTTCATCGTACAATACATTAATGTAAATAATAAATAGTATTTTTTTCCAAGACAGGTTCATTGGGTATGCAGTGTAATGCAGTGCTAGATAGACATACTGCCATTAGCTTTGAGTAAATTATATTCAAAATCAGAACAGGTGTATCTGCAAAGCAAGTAATCAACACTGGAGAGGCTGCATTCCTGAGAATGCCTTTGAATAGTATTGCATTAGCTTAGCTATCTGTAACAAAGCACTGCATTGTGGAATAGAGGTATGCCCTGGGAGACCTCAGTTGAAATATTTTTCCAGTTTGAAAAGATAGCTATTAACGAAGGGGCTTTTAAAATATTTATTTATTTATTTATTTTCAACTAGCTCTGTGTCCACTTTACAATCATTACATCTAGAACACATTTCTCTGGTTTGCTTATAAGGTTATGTCAACAGCTTTTACTAAATAAAGATTCCTGTGGATTTCTATCCACTCTACCCCATCCTTCTCACCTCTCAAAAAATGGAATTGAAATAGCTCTACATAGTTTGCTGTTGACAAATCTGTAATTTCTGATTCTTGTTTCACTATTGTATTCTTTGTACTTACACACTGTTTGTTTAATAATTAGCTAGCAGCATCTTTCTGTGTGTTGTTTTTATGTTCATTAGTATAGATTTTCACAGGTTCTTCTTTTCCCCTTTATTGAAAGCTGGTTTAACTGAGGAGTAACATTCACTACTTCTCTAATACCTAAACCAAGCCTCCTCACTTCTCAAAGATTATAAGTAACAGTTGAGAGATAACGATGAGAAGTCCTGTAATTGCTCTAGTATAAATTTCTTCAAGCCCTGCAGTCTTAAATATTTCTAGCTTTAGCAAAATACTCTTTAAACTGTTGTCTCTCTCTCCATTCTTGCCTATGTCTGTACCTACATGTTAATTTTAGTTGTGCTGAGCCTCTGGCCACAATCAACCTTTTTCATGAAGTCTCAGGGAAAAAAAGGAGGGGAGGGGGGAGCATTTCAGCCTCTTATGTATTATCTGTTATATCTGCTATAATTCAATCAGCATTAGGTTTAGGGCGCTGCAGAAAGATGCACTATGCCTCATAGCAACCTGTGAGGCCCTAGCTCAATACTGACCAAGTAAGGAAATAGCTATACTACTTTTAAAGTTGGGAATAAAATTTGCTTGAGTTCAATGGGAATCTTTACAGTGACTTCAGCAAAGTTTGGAACAAGAATTTAGGACAAAGTCCTGGACCGGTCTTTAAATACAAAATGTATACCAAAATTCCAGTTTCCAACCCGCTTCCAACCTTGGAAGCATCAATTATTGCTGATTTCTAAATTTTCCATGGCTAAGTTTACTGAATCCCCAAATGAATTTTCTTTACCAGCTCTTCTCCTTTATGCACACACCTTCTCCCAACCTGAAACAAGGAGCCACAGGAAATAGCAGCAAGGGGAATAGCAACCAAACTTGTAGTCTCAAGGCTGCACCAGAGAGTCAGGCTGCTGCTGAATGAAGGCCACACAAGGAAGACAGTTGCTGCATGATGGCTACATGGTGGCAGCCACTGTCAATTTCAAGAAATAAGGATATAGGGATAATGCAACTTTTGCAAAGTGTTGCATCCTAATCCCGTCAGCTGTGCTCTCAAAGAAGCAGCAACAACAGCGTGACTCTTGTGTTGGGTTGTGGGAGGTTGGATAAGTGGATATGTTTGGATATTAAGATAAGGAATATTGATCAGACTGTTTTTTCCATCTTTTCCAAGATACCCTGTACACTAGACAGAATCATCCTGAGGGCAAGGGCCAGACCCAGACCAGGTAACCAATCAGTTAGTCCAAACTGATCCATAATCTGGTTACTATGGCTTTCTGATGGCTGATGGGGCTTTGGATCTGCTTTGACAAAGAGAAACAATGAGTTTATCCTAGGTTAGTATACAGAATGACTGTAGATATGTGAAGCAGCAATGGAAACTCTTTTCTGTCTTGGTGGAAAAAAAAATCATCATATTCTCTTAATTTTGAAAGAAATTAAATGCAGAATTCCAGGACTACAGGGCTTTACATGTAAAATGCAGGAAATTGCATGTACAAGTAGCAGATACATTCCTTATGAAAACTTAAGGACTAGTAAACCATGTATTGCCAGGGAGCATTCTCATGTAGTGACCTCAGCTCTCTATACTGTTAATTGCTGTTAAAAGCTTCTGGCCCAAGTAAGTGTTTACTATCCTAAACAATTTCTGTGCATACTTTATGTGGTAGCACAGAGATAATTTCTAACAGGTATTTTAGATGTGACCACTGTGTTTGGAGGATCAGGGAATGCCATAGTAAGGATGCAGGTTATTCTGTGCTGGCTGGCATTAGTGTCAGGAGTGTTTATGGGCATTGTTTCTTCCAATACTATAGGTGTGGCGCTACAGCTCCGTTAATGGAGAGACAAAGCTTCCTCCAACATCACATCTCAAAACTTTGTCTTAGTTCAACTAATTTCACTTATTTGTTCTCTCTAGTCTTCTTGCCTTATATAGAAATCTAAACTCTTTTCCATTTTTCAGTGAGCCTGCTAGTGTTAACTGTCTAATCACAATTGACCCGTTCATTTCAGACTGGAACAAAAAGACATCAAACAAATCTGTCTTTTTGGTGCAAATGATTGATAGCAACCCTCTCTTGTTGAATAGCTGAATCCTCTTTCACTCATCTTCATATACAATAGTAATTTAAAAAGAAACCTGCTTTTCCCTGGTTGGTAGACTGTTACACCAGTGTTGAGTAGAATTCTGTTGTAATGAACAAGATTACAAGAAAAAGTATGTATATGAATGCAGGTGTTACGAATCTTTGGGTAAAAATTGATAACAGGCTTTTGAAACAATAAGAAAAATAAAAACAACAAAAGAAAATATAATTCTTAATTCTCAGGTTCCAAAAAGCAAAGATTAGGCTGCTTTGAAAGGGGGGAAAAAACCAAAACAACAAAAAAAACCTTCTTAGCAAGTCTATGAAGAACTCCAAGGAACAGATTCATCCCAGGTTCTTCCCAAGTTTCTTTTTCCTTCCTTTTCCTTCCTTTCTCCTTACAGTTGATTTTCAGCTTAACCTTTTGGCTGCTGTTTTTACTGTAGCTTCAGAGCTGAACAAAACATGACAGTTTCCTTTATAATTGTTATAACACATACTTTAACAGACAGTTACTATGCCACGTACATGACACAATAATGTAGATGGGATTTTTTTATTCTTATACTTGCTATTGTGGAAGCTGGTGAAGCAAGGAAAACATTCAGAATATGAGGTAAGTAATACCTCTTCGATGTAATCTTTTATTTTATATAGTAATAGTAGACTACCTTTAGAGATGGAACCAAATAACTATCTTTATATCATTGGCAGGAAATACCAATATTGCCTACACAGAGTGAGAGATACCATTTCTGGCAATTTTACTATCCCATGGCCTTACAAGCAGCAAGGTAGGCATAGAAACTAATGGAAGAGAGACAGTAGTGTTGACAACATATTATATGTGAAAAGAAAATGTGTCTTTGTATGAAAATCAAAGATAATTTTCATGCCTGGGGAAAATGCAGTAGAAGAAATCCAAACTCTCATTTGGGCCTGGTTTATATGACTGCATCTTGCCAAAGGTGCCCATACAAAGAAATACGTTTATATTTTTCTCTAGCTTTTGATGGTGAGAAGCATAATCTAAGAAGCCAAGTTTACTCTCTGACCATGCAACAGGATGATGAATAAGAAGAAAATAACATAATGTGCTTCAGCATACTCCAGGTCTGTCATGAAAATGAACAGTTGGGAGGTAAGTATTGGTTGAGATCAGCTTCTGAATTGTGCAGTTCTGCTGGGTCTGTGAGGCACGCTGACAGGGAGAGTTGTGTATCTCAGGGAGCACTGGCAGAATTCCTGCAAAATGGACAACACCTGGAGTGGCAAACTGGGGTGAAACTGCATCAATACCTGAATGTAAAAGGAAAAAGCTGGGGAAGATAAGGAAAACATAGGTAAGAAAACCTAAAGGTAGCAATTGAAAAAGTAAACACATATGAAATAAAATAAAATCATCCAATAAATGTCAGACTGTGTAGACCAGATGTCAGAAATAAAATATAACTCAATAACTGAAATATATATTTTAACAGAGATGGCTTCATGCTGCAAGAATAATTCAGGCATGTGCAGGTATGGGGTTTTGGTTTACCTCATCAGATACAAGTATCATCTTCAGAAAGGATGGCTTTATTGTGATAAGAAAAATAAATAACCAGTATAATTAAAGAGTAACTCCATTGAAAACAACCAATTTACATCAATATAGTGTAACTACCTATGCAAATAAAATCAGAGTTCTGCATCTACATTGGGGTTTGGATTCTGAGTCACACAGAAAAACAGCATGCAAGGGCTTAATGCCAGCTTTTAGTTGAGGTTTATATGTACTAGTTAGACTATTTAATATGGTTTCACTGAGTTATACATAGAGAAAAGAAGTCATTTCAAAACCAGAAACTGTGTTTAAGACCCTAGTTTTCTAACAATACCTTTGCAGATATATTTCTATGTTCACATGTATCTCTAATGACTACTGGATGATTCTTATGGGGTTTTTGGTTAAATACACATGCAGATCTCAGTTCAGAACAGAGGTGTTTGTATGCAAAATCATACAGTATTTTAAAATCATTTCTCTTTTCTATCCATAGGGGAATAAAAGACAATAATGATAAGAAAATGGTTGATAACATTGATTTAGAAAAAGTGGTAGACTGCATGCTACAACAAGTAAAAGTTATCTGCATGTATCCCCAGTAGGAAGCTGGCTGAGTATGGAGACATAACTTTCCTCTTACCTTCTCAGCTGGGAATGAAATACAATGATGAGATAATACAAGGAAGTTGTCAGTTCTTGCTGTTTCCATCCTGTAGTTAAATAGAAAGCTTTATCCACCACTTTGTGTCTAGAACCCTCCATACATCATGAATTAATAAATAAATAAAGAATTTAAGGAACATACAGGCCTAGAATGTGCATCAAGGCAACCACTTCATGAAAGTAAACAGACATATCAAGATTGCACCACCTCCTGTTTCCAACTCCCTCCCTTAGTGTACAGACATAGCGCACTCTGTTTTGCAAAAACAAAAAGCTTATTTTTGGAACTGACAGAATACTTTCCTTCACAAGGCCTGGAATCACATACAGCAATGATTTGAGCTAGAAGGTTCATTTGGTCAAGACTACTGCAGTCCAGCAAGTTTGATTTCAAGACTCCTAAAACATTGCTTATGAATGGGTGTCAAACCCTAACCTCAAGTACCTCTACCGAGACCAATTCCACTTCACCCCCTGCAACTCAGTCTTTTCCCTGACTATTAGCATAGCATTTAATTTTTTTTTAATATTTAATCCAAAATTCTCTTCTGCAACTGGAGTCCATTACTCCTCTTTCTGTTCTTACTGGCTAAGGGGAGTAATTGGTCCCTGTCTTCCTTAAAATACAGCTTTTTGGATTCAGGGACAAATATATGCCTTTTCAGTCTTCTTTGGCTGTAGAATAAACATGCCCAATTCACTTAGCCTTTTCTCAAATGTCGTCTTTTTCAAACCTGTTATTATTTTTTTGCCTCTGCGCTGAACTGTCTCCAATTATCTTTTTTTTTTTAAATCTGCTGCCCAAAACTATGTGTAGAATTCCAGCTCAGTCCAGACTAGCATGGAGTACAGCGTAACCATTTCTTCTCCTTTATTTTTATATGATACTTCTTTTAAGAGGACTTGAAAAGGGTGGGGGAAAAGTGATGTTAGTTCTCTAACCTCTATGTTTTAGACATATAAGGAAAAGAAAATATTAATGTGTATTGGGTTGATGTGCTGAGGTGTTGGTAGCAGGGGGCTGCAGGGGTGGCCTCTGTGAGAAGAGGTCAGGGCTGCCCTGTGCCAGACACAGCTGGTTCCAGGAGGAGGATGTGCTCCAGGTGCCAGAGCAGATATTCCCTGCAGCCTGTTGAAGAGACCACAGTGAAGGAATGGAAAGGAGTATGAGGAGGGAGGAGTAGCAGAAAGAAACCTCTGTGTAGTGACTGTAACCCCCCACCACCTCATCCCCCTGCACCACTTGGGGTGGAAAGAGGAGTTTGAAGTGAAGGAGTGAAGTTGACCCTGGGAAAGAAGAGAGGGAAAGATACTATTTTATTGTTTGACTTTTTGTTTCCCACTACCCCAATCAGTAATTAAGTATTGATTTTACTTGGCAATAAGTTAATTTTCCTTAAGCCAAGTTTCTTTTGCCCACAATGGTAATTGATAAGCTATCTCCCTGTCTTGATCTTGACCGATGACCTTGCTTGCTCTTGTTCTTCCCAGTTTTTCCTCCTCATCCCCCTTGGGGGTTGGGGGAGCAAATGAGCAGCTAGGTGGGCATTTAGCTGTTTGCCAAGCCTAACCCAGCACATCATGGTAGATTTTTTTTATGTTAAATTATGTGTATTTTTCTGTGTTTCTCATGTTTGGATTCTTTCAAATGAGAAATAACTATATCTAAAACCAACAAAATGTTCATAGCACACACAAAAAAAGATGTCTTGAATGACAGCTCATAAAAGTATCTTACTTATTAAAAAATAAAAGAAAAATAAAGAAAAATATAGAAAAAGAAAACCATTGAACAGGATTCATCACTTTATATAGTGAGAAAAAAAAAACATACTGTGAATATAACTCATATTTTGACAGCTACTTGAATCTGTCACTATAATCAAAGAAGAAATTGGCTGTCCGTACGTCTACATCAGTATTTTATTTTGGATCAGACGAACACTTCTGCAGTAAATCTCCTGATCATATGCACTTCCTGTACTTAGGTTCTCATTCTGGAGAATGCACATTTAATCCATTCAGATAAAAATAAATTCAAAACTGTGTTCCAGGAGCTCAGTGTGCTCCCACTCCAGGATGGTATTCAGTCCAGGGGACCAGACAAGAGCTAATCTGAAGTAAAGCATCCAAACTGTATATAGTGCAGATATTGGGTCCTCAGCATCATTTGTTTTGCCCAAGACATCTGCTCCTGTTATGTTTCACTACTTGCTGATATCCCTATAACTCTTACTAAGAGAATATTTTGGTTCTCTCCTTCCTTTAACAGTTCAGTCCAAAGAGAGGCAAAAGGCTTTATTCGTAAGACATACTGATGATCTTTCAAAGTAAATGTCCAGAATGGAGAACAAAATGACATCCTCAGAATGGGAAATGAGTAAATTGCTGGCTGCTGATCTATGATTATTTATACCCTCTGTATTGTTGCCTCTGTAAATGCCGTTCCATCTAATAGGGAGAAATGTATAGTGGTTTTGATAAAACACTGATGTTTGTTTTGGGGTTTTTTGTCAGGAAATGTTACCTGCTAGGCTGCTTGGAGTTGATCATCCAAGATCTATGACACCAAAGAAGGTTCCTATGTAGACTGCCATGTAGGGACTTCAGCATCTACACTTGAATTCTGCATGATGTGTGGACTGCCTGAAAGTAAGGGATCACTGAGGCTATCTGCCAAAACAGGTGCATAAAACAATTAACAAAGCATTCAGCAAAGACTGAGAATTTCAGAGACTGGAAACATGTTGTTCCCTCTGTCAGTTTCTAGTCATCATTTGGGTCAAAACTACTGGTGGACAAAAAAATTCCCTGTATCTCTGAGGTTTATGGAGATTCCTTATTGTGGTCTAGTTGTGTGCCTTTCCAAATCTGAAAGACTGTTAGGTACTGACTGATTTGCTGATTCCTGCAGATGTGATCTGGGGCAACCACTTCTGATCCCTCTTTCCATCATTACCTAATAGATGTCCTCTTCTGTTATGCAAATATGTAAAACTGATCACATAATAGCCTGTAGAACTTACTTATAATGTGCAACAGGAAGCTTCATTTGCACATTTTTACTTTAGTGAATTAAATATGTGGTGCCAGAGTTATTTTACTTATACCTTTACTTATTTTACGTAATTCAGGTGTTAAGGTCCTTTTAGGCATTGTCATGCATGTTATATTGTTGCTCAAATTCCACTTGAATTTTCTCATGTATTACATATACTGAATAACACTCCCTGAATTCCTGATTAGCATCACAGATGAGAAAATAAAAAGGTGATTAGCTCATATGGCAGATTTAGTTTTGATGAGGTAACAAAGCTTGCTTTTATTTTATCCTGATCAGGATTTCTGAGAGAGTCAGCAAGGGTTGAGAGGGTTGCCCCAGGAGTAGGATATGTCATGGTTTTTCTTTTGGCCTATGTAATATTCCCACTTAGGGGAATATTAACATGTTAGATCCTTTGTACAACATTTCTCTTTGTCAGCGTCTTGCTTTGAGACTTCTGTCCTTATCCTCAAAAAATGACACTTGGCATATGACTACAGTGGCTTGGGGATTGGATGGATTCATCTTCTGTTTGTCATTCAGTAACAGATTCACACTGAATCCTCCACATGCCTAAAGATAATACTGAAGTGGAAAAATTCTTTTTTACATTGTATGTCTTTTGTTTGTAAAATGCGATATCTGATACTCACTGGTCCATGTTTTTCCAATTTTGATATTCAACGTTAAACTGTTTTAATTCCATGTGACCCCTAGTCCTAAACATAGAGGGTTCTTGAACAGGTACTACTTTTATTTCCCCACAGATTTATATAACTTGTAAAGAACCAAGGAAAACCCATACTAATAATATTGCCATAATTATATAGATTTTAATGACAAATTATTGCAGAAATATTAATAACACACATAAATACACAATAATACACATAAAATATATGTGTATATACAGATACAGATACAGATACAGATACAGATGATACACATCATCTTTTAATAAACCATTTCTATACTGTATATCATGTGTGATAAAAATTTGTTGAGATTGCCAGGAACCCACATATGAGAAAACATCATTGGGGACCATCTGCTGAAGGATTTCCAATCTACCATCAAAAGATGCTATCAGTGGCCTTGAAAATGAAAGCAAAAATGGGCTATCAGCACAAGTGGCCACTTTTTGATGAGTTTGAATGCAACCTTTAGAGGAACCAATGGCATAGTTTGCACAGGGGGACATGGTTTTATCATGCACAGAACTGTGTATCAACCTATGAAAACTGCCCATAAATGACCATGTAGTTTTCATTACATTGCATATGTAAGTCCAAAACCAAAACTAGTTCTACTGACTCTGTAGTTCAGAATGGGGAATGCAGAAATTAACATGCTGTTATGTTTTCCTGTACTGTTTTTTATGTAAGTCTTATTATCAGTAATACTAAGTTCTTTGAAAAAACAAATACAGTAACAAAAATATCTCCCAATCTTAAAGCACATTCTATTCCAGACGATCAAAGCTTTGTGCAAAACCTAAGGTCTATAACCTCTGCAATGGAAGGAATATAGAGACATTAATCCCTTCACAAAAACGATACAAGGGTTAGGGAGGTGGCTTGTGTTTAGAAGATAAGTATTGTTATGAGTGATACATAGTTTGAAAAGAGGTAGAAAGCAAGAGAATCTGAAGCTTCTCTTTCTCTAGAATAGATACTTTTCCATGTGGGTGCACCATGGGGAACAACGATTGGTACACAGCTTTTTTAATCCAATTTTGTAAAAAGGTGTTGGTTCAAGGAGACTTCTCGCTGGAAGACTAACTAGCGTGTTATATGTTAGCATTCATCTCCAGTGGAAATGAAGATTATAAAAATTGACCTAACTGTTTCATTCTAGTTGTGGTCATATTATTAGCCTTAAGTAATTGTTAGTGTACCTAGAATTTTGGAAGTTCTTCTGGCTCCTGTTTTCCAGTAGGTTTCCAGGGCATAACTTAATCGTATGGAGACCTAATGATACATGATAGGTGTTGCTGGATAACAACCTGTCCTCTCTAGTAGGGAAAGCTTTTGCTGTGTTGTATGCAACCAGCTGAAGATTTCCAAATCTGTCCATATCTACCTGAAATGCAGTTGTTAAGTATTCATCAAATGGCTGAAACGCCAGATTAAAACTACAGTACATTACACAAGTGTTTAGAATTCTTTCATTTAATGGACTATCTCTCATGAACATCATCAGAAGAGACATAATACCATTGAGGATTTTATATGATAAATGGGATAGAGTGAAAAGACATATGATAAGGTTAAAAAAAGGACGCCTAAACATCTTTGTAATTGTTAGAGGATTTTAAAAATTCTACCTGCTTACTATCATTGGAACTCTCTTTATAGATAATAAAAAACCATTCACAGCAGACATTTTCTGGAATTATCATATCTGTAATATGTCTGAAACACAAACAAATCTAAGAACAGAGCTTGTCAATCAAAGGACACTATGCTGTCTCCTAGATAGGAATCATAATTATAAATCATTTCTAATGCTGATATACAGCACAGAGTTAGAATAATCAGGCTTTGTGAGACATACCTCTGATGAATATCTAATCAATGAATTGCCCACAGGCTTCTTGATATAGAATCACAGAATTATAGAATCGTTTATGTGGAAATAGACCTTTAAGATCATCAAGTCCAACCATTAACCTAGTACTGCCAAGTCCACCAATAAACCATGTCCCTAAGCACCATGGCTACAGGTCTTTTAAATACCTCCAGGGATGGTGACTCTACCACTTCCCTGGGCAGCCTGTTCCAATGCTTGACAAAACTTTTAGTGAAGAAATATTTCCTATATCCAATCTAAACCTCCCCTGGTGCAACTTGAGGCCATTTCCTCTTGTCTAATTGCTTGTTACATGGGAGAAGAGACTGACACCCACCTCGCTACAAACTCCTTTCAGGTAGTTGTAGAGAGTGAGAAGGTGTCCCCTCAGCCTCCTTTTCTCCAGGCTAAACAACCCCAGTTCCCTCAGCCGCTCCTCATAAGACTTCTGCTCCAGACCCTTCACCAGCTTCATTGCCCTTCTCTGGACACGCTCCAGCACCTCAATGTCTTTCTTGTAGTGAGGGGCCCAAAACTGAACACAGGATTCAAGGTGTGGCCTCACCAGTGCCAAATATAGGGGCACAAACACTTCCCCAGTCCTGCTGGCCGCACTATTTTTGATACAAGCCAGGATGCCATTGGCTTCCTTGGCCACTGCTGGCTCATATTCAGGCGGCTGTCAACCAACACTCACAGGTCCTTTTCCACCAGGCAGCTTTCCAGCCACTCTTCCCCAAGCCTGTAGTGTTGCATGGGATTATTGTGACCAAAGTGCAGGACCTGGCACTTAGCCTTGTTGAACCTCATACAACTGGCCTCAGCCCATTGATCCAGCCCGTCCAGATACCTCTGTTGAGCCTTCCTCCCCTCAAGCAGATCAACACTCCTGCACAACTTGGTGTTGTCTGCAAACTTACTGAGGGTGCACTCGATCCCCTCATATGGACCTTTGATAAAGATATTAAACAGGACTGGCCCCAACACAGAGCCCTGGGGAACACCGCTTGTGACTGGCCGCCAACTGGAGTAAACTCCATTCACCACCACTCTTTGGGCCTGGCCGTCCAGCCAGTTCTTTACCCAGCAAAGAGTACACCCGTCCAAGCCATGAGCGGCCAATTTCTCCAGGAGAATGCTGTGGGAAACGGTGTCAAAAGCTTTACTAAAGTTTAGGTAGACAACACCCACAACCTTTCCCTCATCCACTAAGCGGGCTACCTTGTCATAGAAGGAGATCAAGTTAGTCAAGCAGGACCTGCCTTTCATAAACCCACGCTGGCTGGGCCTGACCACCTGGCTGTCCTGTACGTGCCGTGTGATGGCACTCAAGATTATCTGCTCCATAACCCTCCCTGGCACCAAGGGCAGGCTGACAGGCCTGTAGTTCCCTGGATCCTCCTTCTGGCCCTTCTTGTAGATGGGTGTCACATTTGCTAACCTCCAGTCAACTGGGACCTCCCCGGTTAGCCAGGACTGCTGACAAAGGATTGAAAGGGGCTTGGTGAGCACTTCCGCCAGCTCCCTCAGTACTCTTGGGTGGATCCGCTCTGGCCCCATAGACTTGTGTGTGTCTAAGTGGTGTAGCAGGTCGCTAACCATTTCCCCTTGGATTATGGGGGCTTCATTCTGCTCCCTATCCCTGTCTTCCAGCTCAGGGGGCTGGGTACCTGGAGAACAACTGGTCCTACTATTAAAGACTGAGGCAAAGAAGGCATTAAGTACCTCAGCTTTTTCGTCATCCTTTGTCACTGTATTTCCCCCTGCATCCAATAAAAGGTGGAGATTCTCCTTAGCTGTCCTTTAATTGCTAGTGTATTTACAGAAACTTTTTTTGTGTGTGTGTCTTTTATGGCAGTATCCAGATTAAGTTCTAGTTGGGCCTTGCACCTTCTAATTTGCTCCCTGCATAACCTCACAGCATCTTTGTCGGCCTTCTGAGTTGCCTGGTCCATCCCTCAGAGGTCAGAAACTCCCTATATTTTTTCCTGAATTCCAGCCAAAACTCTCTGCTCAGCCAGGCCGGTCTGCTTCCCCACTGGCTCCTTTTTCGGCACATGGGGACAGCCTGCTCCTACGCCTTTAAGATTTCCTTCTTGAAGAATGTCCAGCCTTCTTGGACTCCTTTGCCCTTCAGGACTGTCTCCCAAGGGACTCTGTCAACCAGGCTCCTAAACAGACCAAAGTCTGCCCTCTGGAAGCCCTAGGTAGCAGTTCTGCTGACACCCCTCCTTACTTCTCCAAGAATCAAAAACTCTATCATTTCATGATCGCTATGCCCAAGACGGCCTCCAACCATCACATCACCCACAAGTCCTTCTCTGTTCACAAACAAGAAGTCCAGTGGAAAGCCTTCCCTAGGTGGTTCACTCACCAGCTGTGTCAGGAATTTATCTTCCACACACTCCAGGAACCTCCTAGACTGTTTCCTGTTTCTTCTCTGCTGTATTGTATTTCCAGCAGACATCTGGTAAGTTGAAATCCCCCACAAGAACAAGGGCTAGCGATTGTGAGACTTCTCCCAGCTGCTCACAGAATATTTTGTCTGCCTCTTCATCCTGGTTGGGTGGTCTATAACAGACTCCCACCATGATATCTGCCTTGTTGGCCTTCCCCCTCATTCTTACCTGTAAACACTCAACCCTATCGTCACCATCATTAAGCTCTAGGCAATCAAAACACTCCCTAACATACAGGGCTACTCCACCGCCTCTCCTTCCTTGCCTCTCCCTTCTCAAGAGTTATAGCCATCCATTGCAGCACTCCAGTTGTGCGAGTCATCCCACCATGTTTCCGTGATGGCAACTATTTCATAGGTTTCCTACTGCACAATGGCTTCCAGCTCCTCCTGTTTGTTGCCCATGCTGCGTGCATTGGTGTAGATGCACTTCAGCTGGGCTATTGATCCTGCCACATTTTTTGGGGGAGAAGCCCTAATTCCTACATGACCATTCTCAGGTGCTTCCATGGTTTCTAAAACATCAATAACCCTTGTGTCTTTGCTGCTTCATGGATCTCCATCCCCTGCCTCCACTGAGATGGCAGACCAAAGGACCTCACTAGCACACTGTCCCTCAAACATTGGCGTGCTGCCCCCAGGCTTATCTCTAGTGAGTCTGGTTTTATCCCTTCCCCCTTCAAATCGAGTTTAAAGCTGTTTCAGTGAGCCCTGCTAACAACTCCTGTGCAAAGATCCTTTTCCCCCTTTGAGACAGGTGTACCCCGTCTGTCGCCAGCAGGCCTAGTGTCATGTAGACCGACCCATGATCAAAAAAATCAAAATTTTGCTGGTGACACTAGGCTTGGAGCCAGGTATTGATCTGCTGGCTGTTCCTGTTTCTTCCCTCATCATCCCCTGCAAACGGAAGGATAGAGGAGAACACTACTGGTGCTCCTCTTCCCTTAACCAGGACGTCCCAAGGCTTTGAAGAGTCTCTTGATTGCCCTGGACTTCTAGTTGCAACTTCATCGCTGGCTACCTGAAAAATCAATAATAGATAATAATCTGAGTGCCGTACCAGGGTAGGAAGTTTTCTCAATGCATCTTTAACCTGGGCCCCAGGGAGGCAACAGACTTCCCTAAGTGGGTCTGGTCTGCATATTGGGCCTTCTGTTCCCTTCAGAAGGGAATCTCCTATGACAATTACCTGTCCTTTTTTTCTTTATGGAAGCAGTTTTGACACAAGGCGTAGGCCGACTTAACCTTGGTGACACCTCCAACCTAGATGAACCGTCATCCTCATTATTGTTTGGTTCCACTTGCAGAGCCTCATACCTATTATGCAAGGGCATCTGGGAAGGTGGGATAGTCACAGAAGAGACACGTGTGCTGCACTGGGCAAGAACTTGAGAGAATACAAAGAACCTAGAGAGGACAAAAAATAATGCAGTTTCTGGACGAAATTTTACTTAAACACAATAAAAATAACTTTTAACAGAAGCGTTTGACACTGTCTCCCTAAGATCCTTATGAGAAGTTGTTGCTGTATGGGCTGGATAAACAGACAATGAGGTGGGTTGAAAACTGGCTGAACGGCCAGGCCCAGAGGGTGGTGATCAGTGGCATGAAGTCTAATTGGAGGCCTAGGTGTCAATACTCGGGCCAGTACTGTGTAACATCTTCATTAATGAACAGGATGATGGGTCAGAGTGTACTCTCATTGGGTTTTCAGGTAATCTGAAATTCAGAGGAGTGGCTGATATACCAGATGGTTGTGCTGCCATTCAGAGGAACTGTGAAAGGTTGGAGAAGTAGTCTAAGAGGGATCTTATGCAGTTCAAAAAAGGGAAATATGAAATCCTTCATCTGGGGAGGAATACCTGCAACTGTACAGGTTTGGGTCTGACCAGCTGGAAAGGAGCTTTGCAGAAAGGGACCTTGGAATGGGCAACAAGCTGACCATGAGCCAGCAATCCACCCTTGCAGCAAAGAAGACCAACAACGTAGACTGCATTAGAAAGACTGTTGCCAGTAGGTCAGGTGAGGTGATCCTTCCCTTCTTCTCAGCACAGGTGAGACACATCTGGAGAGCTGGGTCCAGTGCTGGGCTCCACAGCACAAAAGAGACATGGACATACTGGCCCAGCAAAGGGCCACAGAGGTCAATAAGGGATTTGTCATATAAGGAGAGGCTGAGAGAGCTGGGACAGTTCAGCATGAAGAGGAGAAGGCTCAGGGGGATCTTATCAACAGGGATAAATACCTGAGGGAAGACTCTAAAGAAGATATACTTCTCATTCACATCCAGTGACAGGATGAGAGGCAATGGGCACAAATTGAAATACAGAAAAATTCACTCTTAAAAAGAAAAAAAAATATTGTGAGGGCCTGTGTAGTCTCGATCCATGGAAATAGTCAATATCTGACTGGAGATGGTCCTGAGGAACCTGCTTTGGCTGGCCTTGCTTTGAGCAGGGAGCTTGGAATAGACAACTTCCAGAGGTGCTTTCTAACCTCAGCCATCTTGTGTATCATTGCTGTCCAATATTCCTGTCTCCTGGTCTGAATTTTATATGTGTTATATTGAAAAAACCCTAAATGTTTTGTATTCTTAATTACAAAAATTCTGTTGTGTGTATCTGATTTGTCCGTGCTGGAAGAGGTTTAGAGGTTATGGATGGGTACCGACTTAAGTATGAGTCAGCAGTGTGTTTTCAGTGTAAATAAGAGAAGCTGCATACTTGGCTACTTTAACAGGAATGTATGGGAGAAAAGGGGAAATTATTATTCTCCTCTACATGGTACTATGGAGACCACATTTAAAGTACTGCATGCTTTTGGGTTAGTCCAGTTGAAGATGGATGTGGAGAAGATCCAAGGACTGCTATAAAAATGGTGAAGGCACACTACATGCCCTGTGAAGAAAGATTAAAGGAGGTAAACGTGTTTAGTCTAGTGAAGAGAAGAGTAAGGAGCAATCTAAATGCTTCTTACAACTATTTTAATGGCAGCTTACAAAGATGATGGAGCCAGCTCTTCTCGGTAGTACCAGATGATGCAAAAAGGGGCAGAGGACACAAATTTGCAAGCAACTTTACAAGACTTGTCACCATGGTTGAAACATAATACTAAAGATAATGACTATGAGAAATATTTCCAAGTGTGCATGGAAAATTAAGTGTAAGTGTTGAAGTCATGGAATTCTGCAAGTGATAATGAACTTCTCCATTTTAGGCTTCCAAATTAGAAAAATCCCAATATATCTAAGGAAAACACATTGATCTTCACCTTTATGGATATTTAAGATTATGGTAATTCCTAAACTTTGGGTGAAATGGCTGGAGAGTTTTTATCTTAGATATTTCGTGAGAACTTGGGGCATCAAAAAAGTGAGAACCAGTGCAAGTTTCAACAGGTAAATATTTGTGGCATGAATATTACAGTACATGCAAGTAATTTCAGCCAGAATGTTCAGATTTGGTCTTTAGAGAACTGACAGTTCATTCCCTACAGTTTAGGGCATCATAAACATATGTACTACATATTTATGAAAGTAACACAACAGTAGTGAGAGAAAGCTGCAGAAACAACATTTGCACCAAGAACCAACACATCCATTTATATTTTTGATAACAATGAAAACCTTGCTGCTGGAGATTACACAAGAAACTCCAAGGGAAATATTTTTTTCATAAATTTCAGTATGGCAGGCTGCCAAGAGGACAATCCATAAAGGATTTTTGAACAATGGAGGGCTGCATCAGTTTACAGTTTGGTGGTTTTTTTGATCAGCTGAGAAGACACAAAGCATACATGTTTCATGGAAAACAATTACATGGGATGATATTGAATTCAAATTTGGACAACTATTCAGATACACCAGATCATTATTGAACAACAATTTTCTATGTCTACAGTTTTAATAAGTGAAATATGTAAGTTATGTAAACTTGAAATTACTATATGGGCTGTTTTGTATATATCCATGTAGATGTCTCTTCTTCTTACTGAAGACTTTTGACTGCAGCAGACTGATCCTGCCGTGGGCAAAATAAAAATGCTGTTTCTTCCTCCTTCACTGTTACTATCACAGCTAATCAGTTATATGGCAGTAGGTCACCAGTCAAAGGCTATATTACTGCAGGCAATGAAGACAATACCTGACATCACTGTCCAAGCTTCACTGAGCTTGCTACACAGTGCATACAATTTTGAAGTGAAAGGGATATTTCATACTAAGGATCTTATGACAACACAGAGATCTTTATAACCTCAGATGTCTTATAATGACATAAACCACACAGAACAACTTGTAAGGAGGCCCAATGTTGTTCCTTGATAGAAGACTGCTAATTTCAAACCTGGGCTATGAATGAACACCAATTCAAACACCAATATTGTCTAATACTTCTGCATGGAGTTTTGGCACAATATAAAAAGCTCTCGTTCTGTTCCTGAATTACTCTATTTTGAATAGTCTTCATGAAGCTCCCACTGAGTAATACAGCTCCCACTGGGTCATACAGATCTGAACAAGCTCATAATGGACTGTTAGACGATGTGGACTTTGGCTGGACCAGGATTATTCTTTGCTTTTTCAAATAGCACTACACAGTCTTTTCACAGTAGTGACTAAGAGAAACGTGACATTTGAAAATGTATTTTGCCAGATGTATAAATGCAGAAATTTGTCCCCCCCAAATTATAATATTAAATTAATTGTGACTATGCATTGCTAGGTGAACAATTAACTTAAGACTTTAAGTTAATTAGAACAATTAACTAATAAGAACAATTAACTAATCAGACCACCCATGGTATCAAGCATCATTTCATCCCAAGAGTCACCTAACAATTATCAGTGCATCCATTTTGAAGTACAATGCTCTTAAGGCTGTTAAGGTGATGCTCTGTCTCATGTTTATAAAACATAGATGGGAGCTATGAAGTGACTATCTAGTACAGTTCAGAGATGGGTGGAAGAGAACCTGATCTCTGCTTAAGTGCCTACATTTATTGTGCTTTAATCACCCTTTGGGCTAGCTCACTACAAGGGAGAGTTCATCTCCTGCTTGGGATAGTTAAAAACGTGAATATTGGTTTCTCCTACATCTGAACTCAAGTTACTGTATAGGCAGCAATACAAATATCATAGGGCTACAGATCAATCAAGTAAAAAGAAATGTGACATATGACATTGGAGTAGTCACCTGGGAAAAAGAAATCCTGGATTTCTGATCCTAATTGTGATGCTGCAGCTATTTCATTAACTCATTGGATACAAAACAGAAAGATTAAATGTGTATTTCCATGTATTTCATGTAACTTTAAGAAACTTCAGTACATTGTACCTAGAACAAATTTAACCAACTTATAAATTCATCTTTGTGCCTTCAGCTGGACCATTATTCAACTCCATCTAAACAGACTTAGAGAGGCAAATACTTGGTTTCACATGGAAAAAAAGAAAACTCCTGTACCTTGTTGTCTAGGTCACTACAACATGTTAGGTTATTCATGCCAGCCATTGGTTCTTTGCTACGTAAATAGTCCTTCCAGGACTCTAATAAGAGCAAACTGCAAAGGCAGCATTAGTGAATTCTGCTTTGGGAGTAAACAGGCCAAGCTTGGCTACTTGAAATGTTAAATTATCCAGTGAGATTTAATTCAATTTATCATCTTTCTATTCTTTTCATAGATATGTCCATGTGTCCAGTAAATACATGTTTAAATTGGAAGAATTTAATGCAGAGAACTGATACTATTCAAAAGATAAGAATCTAGAAAATAATTTATTTCATTTTAGACTGCCATTCTGCTTTGCTGATACAGAATATGTAGGTTCTTGTTTTATGAATGGACTGAAAAAGAACATTCATTCAAGATCATTCATCTGAGTTCTCTCAACCAGACTTAAAGCTCCATTTCTTTGTCTTCCTCCCCCATTTCTGGACTATCTTCCCTTGAACAGTTTCACATTTCTAAAAATGCATATTAATTATATGGATGATATTTTAACAGCAGGTAAAGTTACCACGCTAAAGTGCATGACCTAAACTAACATTTGTAACTGCCTCCAAAACTACACTGTATATAAAGGATTTATAAATTTGCCCCCAAAACTACACTCTCTATATTTCCAGTGGTTATACTGTACACTCTCATGACCATTAATCATGTTCTTCTATTAATGATGTTAGGCATAGTGCTGATCGGTTCGTTATTCCTCCCACCTCACCCCATCTAATCACACAGGTAGCTGAAAATCATTTGGCACATGCTTCCAGTAGAGTAAGTGAAACTCCTAGTTTCCTTTTCAGGGGCATTTTCACGTTCCAGTACATTAACATTTTTATGTAACCATGAGGAAAATAAAAAGTTAAAGCAAATGTGAATTTAGTCAGCAGCAAAGAACATCCAAAACAACTACCTCTACCTACCCTAACCAATAATTTTTCAACATTGTTTTTTTACTTTTGCAGAGGACCTACAAGTTTCTGGACACTTGGAACAATATGAATCGAAATTTGGATGGAGAGGAACTTGCTGCTGTTGGCTAGTCAGGAGCACACTGAAACATTCCAAAAATTTGATTGAAATCCAGAGGAAAGAATGGTGAATCTATAAAAGATGCTATACTTTGAAACATGAACTATTCACAAAATATGACATCAGTGTCATGGAAAGTGGGAATGACTAGAACAGTTTCTCTAGAGCTCAGCATTTGTACAAGACTGGAAGCTCAAAGAAATTAATGTGATCAAAATGTATTTTGATGCCCACTACTCAGCATTTCCATGCTGCAGTACTTCTAGTACTGAAACTTCTAGTTAAGAAACTGCAAGGAAAAGGATGAAAATGGTATGGACTAGGGTCCTGAAAGTGGGAGATGTGAATGTTGTGATTTAGAAATATCCCCAGCCCTGACTGTAATGTTTTAAAATTTGTATGTGTCCTTCTATGTTGGCTGTACTCCTAATCCATAATTCTTTCCAGTGGTTTACAAGGATTAAACTAGGAGAAATGTAACGCGAATCTCTAAAATAGGAAAGAAGCCTGAAGAAATTTCTTCCTGGGAATAAGAGTATACTTGTTTTGAAAGAGTCTTTCTCTGAACTGTTTTTGTTCTGACTAAATAATACCATCCAGTACAAAAGCTCTTGTGTACTTGATATTGCCCTCTCAAATCTGAAGTGAATGGGCATTCACCTAGGTGAATTAAAAGTTAACTTTGACCTGCTGAGGTGAGTGATGCCAGAGAACAATTTGTTAAGGAGTTTAGGGTAGGTACTAACCTAAACTAATAAAAATTACATTACCATCTGAGAAGGGTGATGGGTGGATGAAACTGAACTGTTCTTGATGAGTCTATGAGTCAGAATAGATGCACAAAATATTTAAGGTTTCTTTTCTTGAACAGAGCCTTTAATATTTTCTTAATCAGAGTTTTTTGGGTTGGTTTTTTTTTTTTTATATTTTGAGATGGTATAAAAAAAGTACTATTCAAGCTTTCCAGAAACAATTTATCTTAAAAAAAAAAAAAGCTAAAAGAATATAACTTGAGAGAAAAGAGGAGGAAAAAAGCATTGAGAGGCAATCTGTTGTCAAGCTGACTCTTCTATACCCCTTTCTTCCACATATTCATTAATTACCCAGCTGCACAGTCAGTGAGAGATGTTGTCTGTGAGGATATTTTCAATGACAGATCCTATAATACTGTGCTGCACTTGTTCAGTCATAACACCATTCAGCAATTGTTTTTAAGTTATTAAAGAAAACCCAGTGCTATGAACAAAAAACCCACCACTACCACCAAAAGTTTCAAAATAATGGGTCATATAACATTACATTATAATGGTAGTTCCTAATTCCTATTATATAAAGTGAATTTTAAAACAGACTGCTCTGGATTCATAGAAGATAGCAAATCCTTATTCAGGAGCTCTGCCCTTTCTGAGTTTTATGTAGTGTTAATGAACGTCATCACATCAATTTGATAGATTAAGTACTTCAAAGATACGTATTTCTTGAGATAAAAAACTGGGACACAGTTTTATTAAGATATAAATTTGGAATAACTATAACTATTATTGTTGTAATGTTTTCTTTTTCCACTCAGCATTTTGAGAGGGAGGGTACAGACACTGCATAATTACTAATCTAGATGTGAATGCATGGATTTTATTATATCCTTATGTTTTAGAGGTACCTGTCCAAAACACTTTTTGGAAAGACCCACAGTCTGACAATGGAGTTCATTTCTACTATATTGAATGCTCTTGGATCCCTGTAATGAGAACAAAATCTTATACCATATTTGAAGCTGGAAATGATGTTTATATTTACAATGGTTCGTTTTTTCTGCAGTTCTTGCTGTAGCTGTTCATACATCAGATCATTCTTGCATTTTCAGCCAAACACTTCCATCAAATGGGAAAGTTAACAAGGAAGATCTTGCCCTGTATTTAGTTTTTGTAGGTTTTGTTTGTTTGTTTTTTACAGCTACTATATAGGATTTCCTAGCATGCACTTCATGAAGAGCAATCACTGAAAATTCATAAGGCTTTTATTCTCCACAACATTCTCTATCTTATGATTATACTACTTCTTACTTAGTTGCAGCCCATATTTCTTGCTAATCTGTCAGTGCTCAGGCCTGCCAACATTATTACACCATATTTTATGCTCATTTATAGGCAACTTGGTACAACTATTTACAATCTGTATCATATTCTTTTTCTGTCCTTTTGGGTAACAGTAATAATAATATTTCTGTAATATCTAGAGGTGTCAACAGTTTAGGAATCCATTTTCCTAATAATCACAGTGTTTGTAAAAACAAAGCTTTGCTTAAAATAGTTCATAATCCAAAACAAATAAGTGGAGGAAACAAATGATGGACTGAGGAGATTTACCTAACACCATACAGCTTGTAAGCAGTAGATAAAAAATAGTTTCTTGGACAAGAGAATGGTCCGGCCATTCTTGTAATTTAAGGAACTAAAGAGAAGTCACTATTCAGGACTCTTGCTTTTCTGATGGCCATGTCTCCTTGTGGCTGCATTTCGAGTTTTGGAGATCCTGCTGAGCCATGGGGTGAAGCATTCTCAGTACTCCTAATACAGTTCTGGGAACCATTAGGTGATTCAGGTTTCATATCTGTTCAGATTTGGCTGGGCTGGGATTTCTTTTATTTCTTTCATTTGGTGCAAATGATCTTGTTTTATTACACATGATTATGTAGTAGGTGATGATTGAGGTTAATGTGATGACAGCATAATCCAAAGTAAAAGAAAAAGGTGGGAGAAGAGAGAAGAAAAAAATAATAGAATGTCTTGGTTTCCTTTTTTTTATTCTTGTCAGAATAAAAATATTAGCTATATATTAAACATAATTATAAAAGTCTCAGCAATGATCATAAAAATGAGGAACAGATAAAAAGTAGCATACTAAAAAGACCATGGAACTCAAGGAAATAAGGCAGTTTTGGCATGCCACTTCAGTTACTCGTGTTCAGTGTGCAGGGAAAATGGCTGAACTGTGGGATCAAAAGCTGTTTTAGTTAATTAATTGTGGGCCTATGTAACATGTTCATTAGAGCAAGAAGTTTATTATTTGGCAAATCATTACTCACTCTGTTATTTAAACCTATGCAATGCAGGCATTTGTGAAATTTGATGGTGTGAGGCACTGACATGAGAATGTGCTTGGAGGGTTTAGCATTATAGAGAAATGTTCAGAAACTCTATGTTACTGAGTGCTATTTATTTCTGTCCTTTCCTTTTTTAAGCATGAGAATAATATGCAGCAGACACAGAAACACTCAGGGATATAGCTCCCAGTTTTCTCACAAAAAGAAAAACAACAATAACAAAAAAAGAATAATTAACTGCAGTGTTTTCGAAGGCTGCTATATGCACATCATGGTTTATTGATATAGTTTAGGCAAACAGCCAAGCTATATGATTTTTGGCTTATAATAAGACAACAACAACAAAAAAAGAAAGATCTAATAGATACTTTCCTCTTTCAATGTGACTTTCCAATACTCCTCAGGAAATTAGTGCCAAGTTCCTTACATAGAGGCCTCAGTTAGGACTCCTCACCCATACTTGCCCTTTTTAGTTCCACTGTGCTTCACCATATATAAATACAGAAATTATTTATATTTCAGCTTACTTAGAGGAACTAAAAAGCCTCTCATTTACCTTTCAAATTCCCTGGATAACTGGGTATCCCAGATGCTTGCTTCTGTTTTTCCTACAGTGACTCCTGTGGAAGAGGTCAGCTGCTCTCTTGAAGTCTGTGCTTTTAAATACTTTTTTTCTGACTCATAGTAATGAATAAGACTAATTGAGGACAGGTCAGACTGTTTTTCTGTTTTTCTTAGATATACCAGATAGTTGTTTTCTTTTCTCCTTTGCCTAGGAAGCTAAAACATATGTGTCTGATTCCATAAAGCCTTGAACATGTGTCCGAGTTGTACATAACCTACACCATTCAATAATATACTTGCATGTATAAGAACTACTGGATAAAATTTCACAAAATCAAGCAACAACATGCTTGGCATGTGTGTCTATGTGTGGTAGTCTTAGGTATGCATCGCAAAATCTCCACAGACACATGTGGAGAATGCAAAAGCCCATTGGCTTTCCCTGCAGTAGTTTTACTCAAATCTCTGTGACAGAAGCCTCTATAATTACTCTTATGGGCTGTTACCATTTGAGCTGCAGCATGAAATTGTGAAAGAGGTTCCAAAATTATTAACAGTCTAATTGTAATTGTATGTATTTGAATTTTAAATATGCTTATTGGTCTGAATCATGAGTTTTATTAGGGCCAGACTGGAACATTTAATTGTAGTAAATGGAGGCTGTCCCTGTCATGTTTGCAAAAAAGTCCCTTAACCCAAGCAGGCAGCAGCTGTTTCCACTGCTGCTGGATACAACCTATTCTGCACCATCAATTCTTATGCCTGTAGGAGCAGATCACTGATTAGTGATGCCCTCCTTCTTCACCCTTCCACCCCAAAAAGCTATTGGAGCAAACCTTTCACCGAAACTGTGAACAATGATAACAGCTTCAGTTCACAAAACAATTTGAACCGGGAAGAATCACAGATTCTTCCTTTGGACTGAAATTCAAACTATATGGACAAACTTTATGTACTAAAAGCCAAATTCCAAAACAGTGATATATTGGTTCTGATACTTTTTATTAATAAAGATTTCCTTTATTTGCCTAAAGCATTTCCCTTTCATAAAGAAAAGGGTGCCTTGGGATCCCTGTGTTAGGTGGATACATTAATACATAAAAGTGTGAATCTCATGTAAACATTGATACAGAAGTGTTGGGTTTTTTTATAGGGTTATAGTTCTTACATCAATTGGGGCTAAGGTAAACCAGCATAGGGCTTTTTATGATTGATACTTGCTGCTTGTTTGAGATAATATATCACCATACCAGAGCTCATCACATACAAAGAGTTTCAAAAATAATTTTTAAAAAGCTGGGGAAAAAAAAATGGAAAACATAAGTAAAAAGGGAAATGTAATAAGCATTAGCTGGGGATTTTCCTTTTTGTTTGTTTACTAACTTAAGCAAGCAGCCTTTTATTATTTTTTTTTCTCTAGAAGTCCAGATTGCTTTCCTATTTATCACTACTAGAAAGGAAGGGACACTACAAAAAGGAAAAAAAAAAAGAAAAAAAAAAAGACAAAAAGCAGTGTAGTCTTATAAGTAGTAGGCAAAGATATATTTTTGTTTCAGAGTGCACTGAGCTTATATTTTGTTTGCTTTTCTCTGAGAGGGGATGTCTACTGAGAGCAATGCAGTTACTTGCATAAGTTAATTTAACCCCATACCAAAAGTGAATGATATTCAAATGTTTATCTCTTCTTGCTGGTGAACTAGACTACATGCCATCATAATTACCATTAATTATTTTAAACCTGCATAATCCACCTGAGAGTACTGAAGGAACTGACAGAAGTGCTCACCAAGCCCCTTTCCATCATTTACCAGCAGTCCTGGCTAACTGGGGAGATCCCTGCTGACTGGAGATTAGCGAATGTGACGCCCATCTTCAAGAAGGGCCGGAAGGAGGACCCGGGGAACTACAGGCCGGTCAGCCTGACCTCGGTGCCGGGGAAGCTGATGGAGCAAATCATCCTGAGTGCTATCACATGGCATGTAGAGAGTAACCAAGGGATCAAGCCCAGCCAGCATGGGTTCAGGAAAGGTAGGTCCTGCTTGACCAACCTGATCTCCTTCTATGACAAGGTGACCCGCCTAGTGGATGAGGGAAAGGCTGTGGATGTTGTCTATCTAGACTTCAGTAAAGCCTTTGACACGGTTTCCCACAGCATTCTCCTGGAGAAACTGGCTGCTCATGGCTTGGACGGGTGTACTCTTCGCTGGGTAAAGAACTGGCTGGATGGCCGGGCCCAAAGAGTGGTGGTGAATGGAGTTTACTCCAGTTGGCGGCCAGTCACAAGCGGTGTTCCCCAGGGCTCTGTATTGGGGCCAGTTCTGTTTAATATCTTTATCAATGATCTGGACGAAGGGATCGAGTGCACCCTCAGTAAGTTTGCAGATGACACCAAGTTGTGTGGGAGTGTTGATCTGCTGGAGGGTAGGCAGGCTCTGCAGAGGGACCTGGACAGGCTGGATCAATGGGCCGAGGTCAATTGTATGAGGTTTAACAAGGCCAAGTGCAAGGTCCTGCGCTTGGGCCACAGCAACCCCATACAACACTACAGGCTTGGGGAAGAGCGGCTGGAAAGCTGCCTGGCAGAGAAGGACCTGGGGGTGTTGGTTGACAGCCGCCTGAATATGAGCCAGCAGTGTGCCCAGGCGGCCAAGAAAGCCAATGGCATCCTGGCTTGTATCAAAAATAGCATGGCCAGCAGGACTAGGGAAGTGATCGTGCCCCTGTACTCGGCACTGGTGAGGCCGCACCTCGAATCCTGTGTTCAGTTTTGGGCCCCTCACTACAAGAGAGACATTGAGGTGCTGGAGCGTGTGCAGAGAAGGGCAATGAAGCTGGTGAAGGGTCTGGAGCACAAGTCTTGTGAGGAGCAGCTGAGGGAACTGGGGTTGTTTAGCCTGGAGAAAAGGAGGCTGAGGGGAGACCTTATCGCTCTCTACAACTACCTGAAAGGAGGTTGTGGAGAGGTGGGGGTCGGTCTCTTCTCCCAGTTAACAAGCCATAGGACAAGAGGAAATGGCCCCAGTTAACAAGCCATAGGACAAGAGGAAATGGCCTCAAGTTGTGCCAGGGGAGGTTTAGACTGGGTATTAGGAAATTTTTCTTCACTGAAAGGGTTATCAAGCATTGGAACAGGCTGCCCAGGGAAGTGGTTGAGTCGCCATCCCTGGAGGTATTTAAAAGACGTTTGGATGAGGTGCTTAGGGACATGGTATAGTGGTGGTCTTGGTAGTGTTAGGTTTACGGTTGGACTCGATGATCTTAAAGGTCTTTTCCAATCTATACGATTCTGTGATTCTGTGATTCTGTCATAATAGATTGCTATAATAGGAAGAAGGGCAGAAGAGTAAGAAGGCAGGAAAGAAGGAAGGCAGGAAGGGAGGGATCAAGCGAAGGAGGACACAATGGAAGAACAATCCTTCAGGTAAATTAATGTAAGTAACTAAAGGTTAGTAAAGCTGCTTAGTTATCTACAGTGACCACACTGTCATTTTCTCTTAGTAAAAAGAAATCATTGTTATGATGATGCCAGTTCCAATAGGTATTTTATGGATGGATATAAAGACACTGTGTGAGATTCAGCTGTTAGTGTCCTAATGTAAATATCAGCCCAAACTCCTAGCCATCATAGTATTCTGGGTATATTAAAAACCAAACCAAACCACCAACAAAAGTAATCCCAAAACCAAAGCAACAACAACCTGACTCCAAACAAAACAAAACAGAGGAAACAAAGCCAAAAACCCCACAGAGTTTGAGATCAGAAAATGGTTGACAGTGTCAATGTGGAGAGTTAATGTTTCTAAGGAGAGTTTGATTAAACTCAAGACAAGGGGCTGATTAGTAACCAGATGGAGTCATGATAGTCCAAACTCATTCTACCTTATTTTAAGCTCTTTAATTACTTGTTTAAGAGTTTAGGCTGCATCCTTTAGGTTCCTCCAAGACAGAAAAAAAATTTCCCCACCCCCAGAAACTGCTTAACTCCCTAGGAGCACACCCACTCCTTTATACTCCTGTCTCTATTTCCTGACTGTAGGGCATGCCTAACAATATCTGAATTGCAAAGTAAAAACAGGCTGTGAAGCAAACTTTGACTTGTGATCAAAGGGTACAGGATGTCTTGCATCATGCTGTTGAGAAGCAGCAGCATTCTTACTTAGGAAAAAATAGAGCCATCCAAAATAGAGCCAGGAAGTCAGCTAACAGATTAATAATGTTTAATTAAACAATTTTCTCCCTAGCTCTCTGTCATTTATTAATATAGTTAAATAACTGTACTCTAGATTCAACTCATACTCTGAGGGACAACTCTTCTGACTGAGATACTTTACCATTGTAGAAAAAGGTAGGCAGTACTCATGGGGCTAAACAATAAATGAAGGAAGAGCATATACCAAAAAGACAGCAAGGAAACTTTACTCAGAAACAAAATTATCTATCTAAACCAGAATTCTGAAAGAAGTGTACAGAAAGGTGGAAGATGTGGTGGATGGAGTAATAAAATGCTCATGAAATTATCCTTAAAGTCACCTACCCTTATTATTTCTGATTTTAATTTGAAGTTCTATGAGTATCAGCTAAGCACTTTTCACTGCTTAATTTTTCCTCTCTGCTGGCTTTAATTAAGGTTGCCCTTGGGACAGCCTCTTCAACCTGACAAATTTCAAAGTACACTTTTTAAACAAGTGAACTTTTCTCATAAGAGAACAGGTTTTCCTGATATTATATATTTCATATGATGGGCAAGAATAATAATATGTATTTCTTAGCAACACGTTTGCATGCAAGTAAATTCAGGAAAACTGAGAAGGTGTGGAGAAAAATACTTGAGAAGAAATGAAAACAAAAGATGTAGGTGGTTACTGGGTACTTATTATGATGCTAATCTCTTAATTGGCTCTGAAAATAACTGAGAGCTTATATTACTTTTGACTAATGTTGGGCTAATCCAAGAGGAATGAGAACAATATCTTTTTGCTAAGGCAGAACTGGAAAGCTAAGAGAAGAAAACTAGCTTGCCCATGATACAGAATGTCAGTACTGCTATTAACAAGCCAGTTTTCAGAATCAAGCACATCACAGTGATATTAGGCATCTCCTATCACAACATTCAAAATGACACAGTAAGTTAGAAACACAAAGCACTTTTACCTATCATATAGCATTTCTTGTTATTTTAAGAACCTTAATACATTCTGACAGTCTGTCATCAAGCAATCCAGTTTCAGGATAGCTTTTCTGGCTTAAGCTTTCACAGCAGCTGGAGTCCTACACAAGGAACACCCACTGCACTAAAATCACTATTCTTCCTGTTAATGTACTCCACAGGTTACCAACATGAAAAGCCGTTACACTTTTTCACTTTAAGAGTCTGATTAAACTATCACATACTGTTTGTATGATGAAAAACCTGTTTAAAAAGAATCTGCTTCATCACTCCTTTCTTATCACTGTGTTCACATTATGGGAAATCAAAGACCTGTGTGTCAAAACCTTTGCTTTCACATATTCTTCATTGTGCTTAAAAATTAATGTCATTAAGAGCTAACTGGAGCAAGTTTGTCATTTAGTGGCATGCTTTTATTTGTTTGTCTGTTTCCCACGTTACAGTTCAAAAGCCTTCGGTTTGTCTTCTGCCTTCTGTGTGAACTACACTTCAAGCAATCTGGTTGGATTTAACTCCAGATTAACAGACCTAAATTTTTCTTCCTACATGTGGACTAGGTTTCAAAACTCCGAGGACAGTTGATTATATAGTCAAGACACTAAAGGAAATCTGTACATCTGCTCAGCTCACAGTAGATATATACATCGAGTCAGCTAACTACCTCTCAGTTCAATAGCCCTCACATAGGCAAGAAGTGCCATTTCAGGTAATTTACGATGTCTGAGTCATCTTCAGGGGCTGACAGATACGACAGAGGATCTATAGAAGACCTATGTTTCTGTAGTAGATGAAGACCAGATAAGAATATCTAGACCATGTACAACAGCAAGCATGTCCAACGTGCACAACTAGAGTGTCTTGTGTGATGACACATTCATTTCACCTGAATTGAGTATCCACTGGGTATAATGACAATAGAAATCTAGGCAAGCTAACATGTTGACACCTGCATCTAGACCCCTAAATTTAGGTCCCTTCAAGCTGAAGCTAAATTTCAGTTGTTGTATTCAAGTTATATTTTAAAACAATAATATTTGCTATAGAATGTAACTAATTCAATTAGAGTTAAATGTTCCACATGTCTTTGTTACCTTTACCTAGTTTTAATTCTTGAAGTCTCACCTCTTCTCTCCTAGTGACATCCTTTTCTCCCTCAATATTTTTTTCCGAATTTTTCATCTTTCCATAATTCTTCATGTTTACAAATCTTCATTTTATCTCTTGGAAAAGTTTCATATGGTTAATTTTTTTGTCTTTTTTTAAACTCCAGAAACTCATCTGTCTTGAAAAACAGTTCTACTCCAGTTGTCATTTATTTCCTCCTTAGTTATTTTCTAAATGTCTTCTTTTATTTGTACCTAAGCTTTCCAGTATACTCTAGGAACTATATACATTGTTACTACACCTGTACAGATAAATACGAATTAGTTTAATATGATAGGAAAAAGAATAAATTTCATCCTTAAAAGAATTGCTTAGAGGCTCCAGTCATCCTCCACTTCATAGTCATTCAGCGTGTTTTTGCAGTAAAATAACTGGTTTTGGTTGTAGGTTTGTTTTTTTTTTTTTTTTTCTCTCCATAAGATAAGGAAATTAAATTGTATGGCAGATCTTATGGGGTGGATAATAATACACTGAATTACATTTTCAAGTAACATATGAATAGGCTTTGGATCTGTGTAGCAAATATAACTTCTCATAACAAAATTTGCTCTGAGGCAAAGAAACCAAGCTGAAGTCTAGATTTTGAGAAAGTTTGGTTCTGGATGTAATCTTAGGAATTCAGCTCTGATTCTGCTTTATGTAGGTGGAACAGAAATCCACTTTTGGCTTCAAGGATAGAAAGAACAGATGTAGACAATGCTGAAAGAAGCATCCAACCATGAGCATCAATGCAAAGGAGACTTTATCACAAAAATGTGAAGTAATTGCTGCCCTTCATTAGAAAATACTCTTATTCTCATATAAAAAGACAAAGCTAGGACTATTTGCAAGACTCTTCACTATTCACTCAAGCATTTCTTTGTTACTTTTTATTTCATTTCCAGGCACCCATCTAGAGGCAATAAAATTGAACCAACACACAGTAAGTAACTGAATGTCATTTAGCCCAACCATTTGATAAATACTTGAAAAAGGCATAGTAGCGGTAAGAGGTGTCATTAAAAGATTCACAAAAAGAAGAATATAATTGATAATATGGAACACCTTTGATAGCTTTGGCCAATGTGGAAAAAAAAAGTATGTTACACCAAGTACAAAACTTTTTCTGCAGTGTATATATTACTTATGATCAGAATCAAGAAATCATAGAATCATATAGGTTGGGAGTGACATCTGAAGGCCAGCTAGCCCACCTCTGCACTCAAAGGCCACCTCCAACATTGGGCTCTGTAGCAACAAAAGAGTACAGATTTTACAGCATGAGCTTATATGAATTTTGTAAAAGGAACCTGAAAACTTCTTTGTAATTTCAAATTAGTACATTGAATTTAGTCCAAATTCCTGACCCCAATGCAAACAGCACACAGCTATAAATCTTAGATTATAATGCTAATCAGCATGAAATTAGTGCATAGTTATGTTTGACAGCAGGAATTTTAAAGATGTATAGGAATTAAATGTAAGTATGTATAGCATACAGAACTGAAAATGTTTGATTCATGTCACTTAATTTAGGCTCCAAGATTCTGTAAACTTGTTTTTTAAAAAATCTTTCATATTCAATATCATTTTATCAAAATTAAGATAAAATATGTGAGGCCATGCTTATTTTTCCCTTGTTTTCCACCTTCACAGAAAAATACTTTGGTTTTCTTTTTTTGTTTGTTTGTAATAGTTTAGAAGTTTTTCACTATTTATTTTTAGTTTTCCTTGAAGGTCAAGCCCCAATTAACTTTCAGTAACACTCTACATTTTCTGCTGCACACAAAAACTAAGAAAGCAGAAGAATCCATGACCTGGTACCAGAAACACAGGAAGCAACAGATCTCTACAGATAGATTTTTATTATATATATATATATATATATATATATATATATATAAAATATGTATGTATGTATGTATATATGGCTGATTTCACAGCAGTATCATTAAAGCTCATCTTTGGAAACAATAACATCCTTGGAAAAAAGTGGCAAATTCTACTTCCTTGGAAATAAGGCATCTTGGAGGTTCAGTCTGAGATGAATGGAGCAATTCATACATCTCAGAGGCTTTATTCTGTTTTTCTACTTGCCTCAGGCAGAAGACAGTTCATCAGTTTACAGTGTCTTCACGTGTTTGAGGTTATATCTCTTGAAACCATAGAGGGTAGAAATACAACAAAAAATAAAAACATAGGATCATGGAAAACAAATTTTTAGGGAGTGTTGAATTTCAGAGTCATGGGAAACACACAGCTCTATTTACACCAAAATATACAAGCATGCACCTAGGGGACTTAAACCTAGAAATTGTTTTATAATTCTTCCAAAGAGTGTAGGAGCATGACAAAAAAATACTGAGTTATACTCAGCACCCACTTTTCATCACCTTTTTTTGTTGTAAATCTATTTCAGCCTCTTTCAACCCTTCTATTTAACTTAATAACTGACCTTTGTTTGATGTAAATGTTTATCATTTTTGAGACCATAAAATAAGAAAAAAAAAATGAAATTGTGTAGAGAAAATATTACTAAAAAATTGAAAATGCCAGGCAAGAAGCATTTTGCTTTTAAGAACTAAAGTACAGACACTGTCATGTCTGTGAGTATCTTCAACATAATAGTCTGTGACTTGAAGGTAATATGCAATGAGTGTGATGCAGAGGTTGTTATGGTTTCAGGGGCTTCTATGACTTTTACTGAATGTAAAATCCTACAAACAAATGTGTTAGACCTGATCCTGGAGCTATAACTCACAGAATGAGATAGCTTCCCTATATAGTGCAAATATGTATGTATGTGTCTACCTTTATATTAAAACCAAAACCATTTATCCCTCCCATACAAAAAAAGCTAATCTTGCTGCCTATATGCTTTCAAGGATTCAGAATAATTGTGCTAACAATTGGCCATGGGGTCTGGGAAGTTATGTAACTAATCCTATAATAAATGGTTTTGCTAAACAGTAGTGAAATATTTAAAATTCTGTTTTAAAGGAACATTTCCAAAGTTAGAGACAGCATGCATGCTATTGGTATTCAGTGGGAGTTGGATGCCTAACTGCCCTTCATGCTTTTGAACGTCTGTCTTTTTTTCTCCTGGACATTCTAAGTAAATCAAAGTCAATGGAAAGTTTCTCATTTGGTTCAGGGGTGTTTAGATCAGGCCGTAAAGGCTTCAATCTGTTCCCACTGGTGACAACATCAAAATCTGTTGACTTCTGGCTTTAGGACAAGTCCCTAAATTGCTTTCCTTCTCATAACATGCACCATTTCCGTTAACACATTAATTTTTCACAAAATGCTCACAGTTAATTTTTGTATAGTTTACCTGTAAATAAACTATGTCTTTCCTATGAATTCATCACCACTGTTACCACAGATTTCTAGACTGTCTTATTGTATCTCTAATGTTTAATTTAGCATTCTGGTAGTTTTTCCTCCAATTTACTAGGTAGATTATTATTGTGCACAAAATATTCTTCCCCGCCTGCTGCCCCTCCCTATACCATGCTTGCCATACACTCATAAAATATTTTTTTAATAACTTTCCTTCTCCTAAATGTCTTGTATTATACCCTGCAGGTAAAGTAAAGGGAAAACCTAAAACATAAAATGAAGAAAATATACAATGAAAATCCATGTTTAACACTATGAAGTATTTTACTCCTTTCCCACAAAAAATGACCCTTTCACTCTTCAGTATTGACTGTATGTTCTTGAAATAACAAAAACAAGGACTGTGTTTGAAATGATTGCTATTCTTGACCCTTTCCTCTCCTTGACTTACTGTTCTGTATCAAATTGGTTGATTATCTTATCATTCAGGGAAGAAAATACTCAGTTCCAGATGAATAAAACTGATTTTTTCAGTCAATGGCATTGCAAGACTTTAATATTCATAGCAATTGGATTGAGCAAGAGGCTGAATGAAAATGATACCAAAAATATAATTCAGATTTTTTGTTTAAAACTGGTTTTTATAAGTATGTGTTTCTTCCTTGGTAAGGGGTAACAGTAGCAGCATTTTGTTTCTTGCTACTAGCTCTACATTTACAAACTAAAAACATATTTCTGAGGGCACTCAGCAGTTTATGAAAATAATATTTATCATAATCTAAAAATATTTTAGCAAATAAGAACATAAATACTATGAGCAGTAGTTAAAAAGCAATTATTCAAACCTAAAGAGATAATGGATAATCAGAGCACAAATATTACAGACCTCTCATATCTGACTTACATGTAATACTCTTTTTATATAACTGTTATCCATTGTATGTTGTAAAAATCAATATTATAGTATTATCAATTATCATTGCTAAAAGAGCTTAACTCTCATAAACTTCAGAAGTGAGCAGCTCTGTATTTCCATTCAATTTTGTATTCTTTTTGGAGTTACTCAGAGAGACACATTAGGAAAGGGTATTAAAAGAATTACCTTGTTTTGTTTATATTCTTAACATTTGGAGAACTAAATAATAACAATAATCTGCAGAATTTAGACACATCAGAAGTGTGCTGTCTGCCCAGGCCTGTCCTGAGAAGTGGAAGGTGTCAGTCTTCTCAAATTTGTGATTTGATCCTGAATGCAACTGCTGCCCTCAGCCCAATGAGATACGGGGTTTGTACCTCCTCACATCATTTGGTATACATTTGAAATTGCAGAATTATAGAATACTTAAGGGTAGAAAAGACCTCATAGGTTATCCAGTCCAATTATTCCCTCCAAACACAGCACAGGTGGCCAACTTCCTCCTTGGCTTCACTGTTAAAGCATAGCCAGCAGTTTAAAAGAAGTGATGATTACCCCATGTGGTTGTTGTAAAATAGAGTATTTCTTCCGGTTTTGGGGATCCCCAGTACAAGAAAGACATTGACAAACTGGAGCAAGCCACTGGAGAGCCACCAGATTGTGAAGTGGATGGAGTACACAGTATTACAAGGAGAGGCTGAGTGAGCAGGCTTTGTTCAGTTCAGTTCAGATGGCTAAGGGGTCAGCTTAACATTGTCTTCCACTATTGAATGTGTGTTTATAGAGAAGATCTAACCAGTTTTTTCTCAATGATGCACAGCAAAAGGATGAGAAGAATGAATGCAAGTTACATCAAGGAAAATTTCCTCTTGCTATTAAGAAAACAACAACAAAAACACGGGGTGGTCAGACACTGGGACAACTTTCCCCCAGAGATTCTGAAGTCTCTTTGCTCGGAGATTTTCAGAACTCTGCTGGACAATGCCTGGAGAAACTTAATCTAAAGTAGAAGTTTTCCCTGATTTGATCAGGTGGCTTATGGTCTATTCCAACCTAAATTGTTCTATGGTTTCACAATTTAATATGTGTGATAAATGATGAGGGAGGAACTGTAGGCATACCAAAATCTTCACAGACTCTGGAGATAGAAGGCACAAACTGTACATCCTACTGGGCTGATGATAGTGGTGGGATTCAGGAGCAATTTACAGACAGGAGATAGCAACCACTCACTGGCTGTCTCAGTGCTTCTCTGTAGCAATTGCCTGGGACGACTGTGGTCAGTTTTATGGCAATCCCCAATAGCTTGCCCTGAACAAAATGAACTGGATGATTTCCACAGGTTTCCACTCTTACACCAAAGACTAGACAAAGGTTGGTGAGACAAAAGGAAATCTAACTATGGGGTGAAATTCAACTTTTTCTGTAATATATTACTGCTGTAAAAACCTAAATTTAGCTGAGTTGGTATACTGTCTATACTGTCAAATAATGTGCCATTTTAATCCCAGATCCTGTTCCTTTGATTAAACTTATAAATGTTACCTTGCTCTTGTATACTGTTCTGGAGTAAAATTGCTAGTTTCCTCTAAAACAAAATCAGATTTAATTCTAAGGATAGTTCTAGTGTAAGAGTCTGAAAATGTTTATTTCTGTCACTGCCTATAGAAAAGATCCTGGGGTTTTAGCTCAGATGTTGATACTAGTGTTAGCAGAGATTAATACCATGCAAAATGGCTGCTTCAAACATATTTTTTCTATATGATGGACACTACCATTATAAGCAGTAAGATATCTCCAACAGTAGAAAAATTCAGTGTGTGACTGTGATACAAGAAAAGGTTCATTAAGAATCTAGTTATCTCTTTATATTATAGATAAGGTCTGTTTTTCTTTGTTTTCTCAATTACTTTGAGTATAGTCAGTAGATATGAAGGTGTCTAAGTGACTAAGCAAACATGAGTTACAGTAAATTATTTGTAGAATATGTGGGAAATTCTGACAAGTGATTATTTACCAATACAGTGTTTCCTTGCCTTTTTTCCTTTCCTCTTCCCTTCCCTTCCCTTCCCTTCCCTTCCCTTCCCTTCCCTTCCCTTCCCTTCCCTTCCCTTCCCTTCCCTTCCCTTCCCTTCCCTTCCCTTCCCTTCCCTTCCCTTCCCTTCCCTTCCCTTCCCTTCCCTTCCCTTCCCTTCCCTTCCCTTCCCTTGCATTTTTCTGTGAGGTGGTTCTTTATTAGTGAAAATGCTTCTCCTTTTCATTTTTTAAGCAAAGCAATTCTTAAATCTGTTAGTACTTGTCTGTGTAGCCATATGGGTTTCCATATGGCATTTCTTTTGATGACTGTGCCATATTCAATATCTTACCCATGTGCATGTCTGTGTAATCAAGTGTTTTATCTTTAATTTCCTGCACTGATCTGTGGAAGATAACTCTGAGTGTATTAGCACATTTCTGCTTTATCTGTCTATCATTAGATTGGAGGATAGCATGTTCACACATTCTCTAATTGGGTAGTTAATTGGTCTAAGAGAAGATGTGAAATATGAAATGTCTTCTGTCATGAGTAGAATGAAAAATTTTCTCCTTGGTACTGACCATTTTATTGCCATAAATAAGCAAGTTGAAATTTGTCTTAAAGAATTTAAAGAACTAAATTGGAGAATGATGAAAAATATGTGAAAAAACATTAAGGGAGATTTTTGATTTCTGATATTGTTTACATGACTCAGGAATGTCACAAAATGAGAAAATTATTTGTTTAAAGTGCTATAAGCAGAGAGGATAGGTCTTTTTTTGATGAAATAAGCATGACTTCCAACAAAACATTAATAGAAAAATGTAGTCTGAAAAACTTCTGAAGATGTAAACCTCATAATGTCAAGTATTTCAGTTCAGCCAAAATTCATTACTTACTTGATACAAGTAGATTCAGTTGATTTCATATAATGACATTCCTCTACCAAACTAAGGAAACAAAGGAAACTTGTCATTTTCTATGAGGCTAGATGCAGTTAAAGAGTATCAAATAAATATGCATATGTAAAGGAGAACTAGAACGCTTGTCTTGTATTTGTAATGCATAAGCCTTGACTATTTAGTATATTTTTTTCTTATAATATACTTTTGGATCCCTTTTACAAAGCCTTCAGGTGTGTAAGGTACACTTTTCTCTTACAAATCTGTTATAGGGAGTAGTGATTCTTGCTTTGGAAAGATCATAGATGTCTATATTTGCTTGCCAGGAAAAATAACTATTTGTTTGCAAAATAAAAATTAAGTATATTCCCAGTATTATGGCATCCAAATTTTAGATTAAATTTTTATAAAAATATCTTATTCTATTTGAAAGGGAAAGAATAAAAATATTATTATTAATATTTTCCCATTATTCTTTAATAATTTAACCATTTACAAGGAAAATGAAAAAGTTAAGCATAACTCATAGACCCAGTCTTTTGCCTTTTCATTCTGAAGATGTGCAAACTGTGTAGTGTTAGTAGCAGGCAGAAATTGTTTGAGAGCCATCTTTTCTTCTGAGTAGGGAATAGTTTCTTCAAGGGAGATTAGTATCACAGTTTGATTCTGAGAATAGGAGCTATGGTGTGTTCTTGATTTAAGCTTTCTTTCAGAGTTTGAATAGAAAAAAAATATTTCCAGTTGTAGAAATACATTAATATTTTGAAAATATGTTTTTAAACATTGCTTAAAATTTAATTTCTTAGGGGCTACTAGGAAGCACGGATGATAGTGTTTTGCGCAAGAGAAAAATAAAAAAAAAAAAAACCAAAAAAAGAGAGAGAAAAAAGGTATATTAAAAAAAAGTTTGGGAAAACTCAGTTTGGAAATAATTGGAAAACCTCATGCACGTGCACACTTTGTAAAGCTGACTTTTTCATGCGTGAAGATTGCTTACTGTGCATGTACATACTCAGTAAAGTTTTATTGTATCAGCTTCAATTTTGTATGCAGTGCATCAGTTTACTGCCCAGTACTGCATTGATCCACACAGCAATACTGAATACATATTTATGATGAGAGAAGGTTAATGGTCTTCCAAAACTCCCATTTTGTTTTAATCTTTAATTAATTCAGTAGAAGGGATAATATACAACTTCTCTTGTTTTGGGTGGGGGTTTTTTGGGTTTGGTTTTGTTTTTTTCCCCTTATGTTTATAGGAACACACAGGACTAAAATTTCAACAACACATTTTTTCTCAAATAGTTCATTTGTGTAAATATTAGCCCATTAATATATAAACCTTCATAGTTTCCTATCAAACATGATAGCTCCCCTTGTCAAAATGTAACAGCTACATAGAAGATCTGCTGCAGTAAAAGACATTAATGGTAACAGGATAATTTGGACCTGTTATTGTGAAGCTCTTTCTACTAAATAGAATCAAAACCCATCCATACACATATCAAAAATTTTATAGGTGGAGCTGCAAAGCATTACTCAAGGCTTGTGATTTTTACAGTGTCTTTTCTTCATCTGATTCTGGTCTCCACATAGTTTATCAAAATAGATTCACCAAAGTGCTAGCGCAAGTAAATGTTTGCCTACTGATGTATATAAAAGTTCATACATATTAAAAAAAGCATACACAAAAAAAGGGTAAGTCCAATGACTGTGCTGTTGGAAGAAGTTACATAATCAGTCACCTTTCTTATGGAAAATATCACTCATACCTCCCTCTGCAGTACTAACCTATGCTGTAGATAATGACTATCGGTATTCTCTACACTATAGTTATACGAGAACCAAACCTAAGGAAGATTATCATCTTTTAAAATTCTCACTAATAAGTACAAAGAGATAGAGTTCTGATATAACTGTCCTTGAAAGAAAAAGAAGCCAGGAAAAAAACCCAACAAAACAAACCAACCAACCAACCAGACCACAAAACCATATTGTTTCATCTATACTGTTTAGTAAGCTCTTCATCTGGTGTTGTGTTTCATTAGAATAATTATATCAAGTTGCAAGAACATTTCAAGATATTAAAAATGTAGGTTATCTCAAAAGAAGAAAAATCTCATACCTTATAACATTTAGAATGGGAATTTGTATGTATTGACTTGTGTAATAATTACCCTCTTTTTCCTTCATGGTGAATTCTATTTAGCATTTATGAGAAGAGAAGGACCATGAAAGATGCTTGTATTGTGTGCATACACAATTTATAAGCTCCTGAAATTCTTTAAAGGACAACAAAACACACTGGAGTGCTCTTGCTTTCTTTTCACACTGACTCTAACGCTTTGCAATTACTTCATCAATGAGGGTGTTTAATTATCCAAGATCTGCAGTCACTTCTGTTTAAAAAACAAAGAAAACAAAAGAAAAAAATTAAACCTATATGGTATAGGAGTGAGATTAGGTCCAAATACTGAGGATTCCATCTGAATTAAATTTGTGGGGATTTCTTTTCTTTTCTTTTCTTTTGTTTTCTATTAAGAAATTACCCTGCATCTATTTTTGCTAGGAGGAAGGAGGGAAAATGGAGGTGGGTAAAGTTAGAGAGAATGAGAGAGAAAGAGAGCACTATAAATTTACAACCTTTTGTTCAGTTTTTGTCGGAAAAAGAACTGTCCTTACTGCAGTGCTTGCAGCCTGAAATGCACTCCATCATTCCACTCTGAAACTCCGATAAGTCCAGATGTGTGATGGCCTTCAGCTCTAAATCAGGCTGTGCACTTCAAACATGACCTTCCCGTAGGCACCACAATGATATCTCTGTCTCAGACTTCCTGTGCACAAATTGAATCAAGGTACTTTAGCCACGTCTTCCTTAGCAACTTTACATATTGTACAGAATAATGGACGTCAAAGATTTTTCAATTTCAGACTTACCCATTTCCCGGCTCGGATTGTAATGGTAATGATGTGTTTATGCTCTAGATCTGAACAATGAAAGGACTAAAATACAACAGAAGAATAAAGTATTATGCATTCCAGGCATATCAACTGAATAAATAGCATACAAACTTCAGAAAATTCTTTTGCTGCTGTCATGGTTTAACCCCAGTTCAGCAACTAAGCACCACACAGCCGCTCTCTCACCACCACCACCCCCCCCCCGGTTGGATGGGGGAGAGAATTAGAAAAAAAGTAAAACCCATGGGTTGAGATAAACACAGTTTAATAGGAGAGCAGAGGAAGATAAAATAATCGTAATAATGATAAAAGAATGTGCAAAACAAGTGATGCACAATGCAATTGCTCACCACCTGCTGACCGATGCCCAGCCCGTCCCGGAGCAGCGATCACTGCCCCCCGGCCAATTCCCTCCAGTTTATATACTGAGCATGACATCATATGGTATGGAATAGCCCTTTGGCCAGTTTGGGTCAGCTTTCCTGGCTGTGCTGCCTCCCAGCTTCTTGTGCACCTGGCAGAGCATGGGAAGCTGAAAAGTCCTTGACTAGTATAAGTACTACTTAGCAACAACTAAAACATCAGTGTGTTATCAACGTTATTCTCATGCTAAATCCAACACAGCACTATACCAGCTACTAGGAAGAAAATTAACTCTATCCCAGCTGAAACCAGGACAGTATCCACCCCTTATTCTATACCATCTATGTCATGCCCAGGTCCTACCCTTTCCAATACATTCCAATTAATCACCACCACTTTTCCTGTCTTTTGATATATGCACACAGATATGATTGCATAGTCTATGGGCCACCCCTCTAAAATGTCTGTTGGCTTCATTTAGTCCATGACTTTGGGCTCCATCTGTCATAACAGTCTTTCAGGGCAGGAGAGATGGTGTGTGCTGTTGGATTGTTGCATGCTGAAGCCAGTTCTGGTTCCATCACTTGCATTTTGCTCAGTTTCATCAAAGTTCATTCTTCATTAATCTGGGTGATTCTTACTGTAATACCATTGATATGGCATATAGCAACCATAAAAGTGATGACACACAGTATTATATAGCAATTAACATCATAAAATTCAGTTCATTGGCTATTTTCACCCAAAATCAAATCCACTTGAGGTACACATAGGACTTTCCCATCCTTCCACATTACCCACCAAGTGCAGCCAGGTTCTTGAGCAAAAGCAATCCCACAGATGGGTTTACCTTTGCCTGAGGCAGGAATAAACCAGTCTGTCTTCCCCAGCATAAGTTTTCTGTGCCCTACAGGGACTTTATCTCTTTCTACAGTATATAAAAGTTTTGATTGGGCAGGGTCAGCTCGATTGACAGATCCCCTAGTGTTGACTAACGAGGTGGCTTTTGCTAAATGTGTATCCCAATGTTTGAATGTCCCAGCACCCATTGCTCTCAGTGTAGTCTTTAACAGTCCATTGTATCTTTCGATTTTCCTGGAGGCTGGTGCATGATAAGGGATGTGATATACCCACTTAATGCCATGCTCTTTGGCCCAGGTGTCTGTGAGGTTGTTTTAGAAATGAGTCCCGTTGTACAACTCAGTTCTCTCTGGGGTGCCATATTGCCATAGGACTTGCTTTTCAAGGCCCAGGATAGTGTTCCGGGCAGTGACATGGGGCACAGGGTACGTTTCCAGCCATCCAGTGGTTGCTACCACCATTGTAAGCACATAGCACTTGCCTTGGTTGGTTTGTGGGAGGGTGATATAATCAATCTGCCAGGCCTCCCCATATTTATATTTCAGCCATCGCCCTCCATACCAGCGAGGCTTTAACTGCTTGGCTTGTTTGATTGCAGTGCATGTTTCACATTCATGGATAACCTGTGCAATAGTGTCCATGGTCAAGTCCATGGTCAAGTCCACCCCTCAATCACAAGCCCATCTGTATGTTGCATCTCTTCCTTGGTGGCCTGAGGTGTCATGGGCCCAGAGAGCTGTAAATAATTCACCCTTATGTTGCCAGTCCAGATCCACCTGAGCCACTTCAATCTTAGCAGCTTGATCTACCCACTGGTTGTTTTGATGTTCTTCAGTGGCCCGACTCTTGGGTATGTGAGCATCTATCTATGTGACATACTTTTAAAACCAGGTTCTCTACCCGGGCAGCAATATCTTGCCACACTGTGGCAGCCCAGATGGGTTTGCCCCTGTGCTGCCAGTTGCTCTGGTTCCATTGCTGACCCTCCCCCCAAGGGCATTTGCCACCATCCATGAATCAGTATAGAGATAGAGCACTGGCCAGTTTTCTTGTTCAGCAACATCTAAAGCCAGCTGGATGGCCTTCACCTCTGCAAATGACTCGATTCCCTTTCTCCTTCAGCAGTTTCTACAACTTGTCATATAGGACTCCATACAGCAGCCTTCCATCCCTGATGCTTTCTCACAATATGACAGGACCCATCAGTGAACAGGGCACATTGCTTCTCATTTTCTGCTAGTTTATTGTACAGTTTGCGTGTTGAGGGCCTCCTCAACATGCATCACCTCCTCTTCTGGTGATATTCTGAAATCTTTGCCTTCTGGCCAGTCCATGATCACTTCCAAGATTCCTGGGCAACTGGGGTTTCCTATTCGAGCCCATTGTGTGATCAGTGCGACCCACTTACTCCACGTAGCATCAGTTGCATGATGTGTAGAGGGGACCCTCCCTTGGAACATCCAACCCAGCACCGGCAGTCAGGGTGCCAGGAGGAGCTGTGCTTCAGTACCAACCCCTTCCAAAGCAGCTTGAACCCCTTCATATGCTGCCAATATCTCTTTTTCGGTTGGAGTATAGTGGGCCTTGGATCCTCTGTATCCCTGACTCCAAAACCCTAAGGGCTGACCTTGAGTTTTCCGTGGTATTTTCTGCCAGAGGCTCCAGGTAGGGCCATTCTCCACGGCTGCAGTGTAGAGCGTATTTTTTACATCTTGCCCTGCCCAGACTGGCCAAAGGACTATTGCATGAACTATCTCCTATTTAATTTGTTCAAAGGCTTGTTGTTGTTCAGGGTGCCATTTGAAATCGTTCTTCTTCCGGGTCACTTGATAGAGAGTGCTTACAATCAGAATGTAATTTGGAATATGCATTCTCCAAAAACCCACAACGCCGAAGAAAACTTGTGTTTCCTTTTTGCTAGTTGGTGGAGACATTGCTGTTATTTTGTTGATCACATCCATTGGGATCTGACAACGTCCATCTTGCCATTTTATTCCTAAAAACTGGATCTCCTGTGCAGGTGCCTCGACCTTACTTTGGTTTATGGCAAAACCAGCTTTCAGGAGGATCTGGACTATTTTCTTCCCTTTCTCAAAAAACTCTTCTGCTGTGTTGCCCCACAAGATCATGTCATCAATGTATTGCAGGTGTTCCAAAGCCTCACCCTGTTCCAGTGCTGTCTGGATCACTCCATGGCAAATGGTAGGGCTGTGTTTCCACCCCTGGGCTAGTCAATTCCAGGTGTACTGGACGCCCCTCCAAGTGAAAGCAAACTGTGGCCTGCACTCCACTGCCAAAGGGACTGAGAAGAACGCATTAGCGATATCAGTTGTGGCTTAGCACTTGGCTGCCTTTGACTCCAGTTGGTATTTGTCCTAGCACATAGAGCATTCGTTCTAGCACATTCATTTGTATACATTCTAGCACATCCAGCACGGCAGCACTCAGTGGTGGCATGACTTCATTCAGGCCATGATAGTCTACTATTAGTCTCCACTCTCCATTAGACTTTTGCACTGGCCATGTGAGACTGTTAAAGGGTGAATGGGTCTTACTGATCACTCCTTGGCTCTCCAGGTGACGAATCAGCTTATGGATGGGAATCAGGGAGTCTCGGTTGGTACAATATTGCCCCCAGTGCACTGTTGTGGTAGCAATTGGCACCTGTGGTTCTTCGACCCTCAGCAACCCCACAACAGAAGCGTCCTCCAAGAGACCAGGCAAGGTGGACAGCTGTTTAACTTCCTCCATCTCCAAGGCAGCTATATCAAAAGCCCACCAGTTCCCAGAGGAAATTAAACAGCTGCCTTGGAGACAAAGGTAGTCTATGCCAAGGATGCACAGATCCTCTGGACCAGTCACAATGGGATGCTTTTGCATTCCCAGTTAGGCTCACTTCGGCCTCCAATACAGTTAGCTGTTGGGATCCCCTTGTCACTCCAGAAATACAGATGGGTTCTACCCCTATATAGCTTGATGGCTTTGGGGTACACTGTGCACTGGTGTCCACTAGAGCCTTACACTCCTGTGGGTCTGATGTGCCAGGCCATCGAATCCACACAGCCCAGTAAACCCAGTTGTCCCTTTCTTCCACCTGGCTGGAGGCAGGGTCCATCTAGTCCTCATGATAGTGTTCATTGCTCACTTCTTGTAGATATGAGTCAGGAGTCCCTTCATTAAGATCAGAAGTAAGATCAGCTCTTGTACTCTTTCTGGGGAACTGCCTACTGGAAACTGGAGCAGCAATTTTCCTGGAAGAACCCCCTTGTGTGACTGTTTTTCCTTGCAACTCATGTACCTGTGCCTCTAGGGTCGAGGTAGGTTTTCCATCCCACTTCCTCATGTCCTCTCCATGGTCACACAGGTAGAACCACAGGGTGGCTCATGATGTATACCCACTGTATCCTCTCTCTTGAGCAGAGGAATGCTTACTCCTAATGGCTGAGATATTGGTCCCTACAGGTGGGGGGTAGGATCTATCTTCTTTGAGTTGCTGGACAAGTTTCTCCACAGCCAAGATGAGGGAGGAAGAAAGACTTCCTTTGTGTTGCTGGAGTTGGCCAGCTAATTCATCCACTGTTTGTCCCTCTCTGTCTTTCCAGGTCATTACCGCCAATGAGTTTGCATGCAACGATAGCGCACTCTGTACAAACTTCTGCCACATGGTTATATGCACTTGACTTCATCTGGATCTTTGGATAACTGCTTGCTGTCGAGGTCATCATAAATCACCTCCAGAATGGCTAATTCCCTCAGGTACTGGATACCTCTCTCCATGGTGGTCCACTTGCCTGGGTGACATATAACATCTTCCTTGAAGGGATATCTTTCCTTCACGCCTGACAGGAGTTGCCTCCAGAGGCTGAGGACTTGTGCCCCTTTTCCAATTGCTTTGTCAATGCCCCCTTCCCTAGAAAGGGATCCCAACTGTTTGGCTTCCTTACCCTCTAATTCCAAGCTACTGGCCCCGTTATCCCAGCATCGGAGCAGCCAGGTGACAATGTGCTCGCCTGGAAGACAACTGAAATCCTTTTGCATATCTCGCAGCTCACTCAGCAGTAGAGATCAGGTGGTTACCATCTCATTTATGAGTTCTTCCTCTTCCTCCAAGGAAGAGGAGGAACCCTCCTGCCAAGTTCTTCCTCGGGGGGAAGTGGGGAATTCTTCCTCTTCCTCCTCCTGTTCTCATGCTGGCCCTGTTTTAGAATAGTCTGCCTCCTCACTGCCGGGGAAGTATGCTTCTTCCTCCTGCTCCCTTGTAGGAGAAGCTTCTTCATCCCTTACTAAACGAGCTGACTTTCACTTCCATGTTTTCTTCTTGTGTATAGGGGTGACCGATACTAACACGTGTTGGTTCTCTGGTTCAGCTGCAGTGCCTTTTGCTGGGATTTGAGTAGCCACAGTGCCTGTTGCCAGGGTCTGAGTAGCCACAGTGCTTGTCGCCAGGGTTGGAGTAGCCACAGTGCCTGTAACTGTGGCTACTCCAGTGTCCAGTGACACACGTGTCACTGGAGTAGCCGCAATACTCTTAAATAGTTGTTTAACCCTAAGCAAGACCTGACACACATCCAGGAGACATAGCAATAGGACCCTGCTGGTTTGAACATCCCAAGGATATTCAAAATTCTCAAGAACTGTTGTAATTACCCTGGAGACGAAGGGGAAGATGGAGGAAGGTGTGTCCCCCATAAGTTGGCTCTCTGAGGAGAACAAGTAAAAAATGTAATTATTAATAATTTCCAATAGATGGCTCCCAAAGTACAGAGGTGATGGCAAGGCTGAGTACAAATACCAGATTGATCTCATGACCAGCAACTTTATCATACCATAAGTCAGTGTTACACAGTACAGCAAAGTGATACCCTTAATCCACCTTCCAGAGGTGATAAACAGCACATAAATACTGATAAACAGTATATATGGCAAGTAAGGTGTTACATAACACAACTCTGAGAACAAATACAACAACTCTGAGAGCAAATAAAATCAACATTGTGACCAGTGACTACTAAACTAATATTATGAATGCTTATAACAATTTTGTTTTAACACACTCTGGTCAGATCTGTCATTATCTCAAGCCTTTGAGCCCCACGTTGGGTGCCAAAAAGGACTGTCCCCCCTGGTGGGATGGGAGAGAGAATTGGAAAAAAAAAGTAAAACCTGTGGGTTGAGATAAAGACAGTTTAATAGGACAGCAGAGGAAGAGAAAATAACAACAACAACAACAACAATAATAATAAATGTACAAAACAAGTGATGCACAATGCAAATGCTCACCACCTCCTGACCAATGCCCAGCCCATCCCCGAGCAGCAATCACTGCTCCCCAGCCAACTCCCCCCAGTTCATATACTGAGCATGACATCATATGGTGTGGAATAGCCCTTTGGCCAGTTTGGGTCAGTTGCCATGGCTGTACTCCCTCCCAGCTTCTTGTGCACCTGGCAGAGCATGGTGAAGTCTTGCAGAGCATGACTTGCAGACCATGGCAGAGCAAGCTGAAAAGTCCTTGACTAGTATAAGTACTACTTAGCAACAACTAAAACATCAGTGTGTTATCAACATTATTCTCATGACAAATCCAAAACACAGCACTATGCCAGCTACTAGGAAGAAAACTAACTCTATCCCAGCTGAAACCAGGACAGTTGCATTTATAATCTCATTCAAGGTACAAAATAAACTATGATAAAATAGCAGTAGCATGCTATTCTTTCCACAAGCTTCTTGATTGTTTTTATTATTTTTTTTAACTTCATTGTCTTTTCTATTGTACAGCAGTATTTTTAAGATTCATTATCTCTATATGAAGTCATGAGAAAGAAATTTTACAAGGTTTAGAGGCTGCTGCTTCTTTAGTACTCAAGAACTTTTAAAATGAACATTAAAAATTTTTTAAAACAAATAATTAATGCTCACCCCTAGTCTCTTACAAGAATTCCATTAAAGCCAAGCACCATGGGACTACAGTTTTCCATTCGTGTTCCCTTCAATGGGAAGTAATTTTGGCAAACACACTAGATGTTAGAAACCCTCATTGCAACCATAAATTCCCCAAACTTCCAAGATGAAAGCATGGATAGAAAATAAAGTTTCTTGAGATTATAATTATCCCTGACTAGATGTTTGTGTTGATCTCCACCTGAGTTAGTGGGAAACATTCTGTGGGAAACAGTGTTCCCTGCCACTCCCATCTAGATCAACTTTCTGTGCTTCAGTTTGATGCTTGAATTAATTTAAAGTTTTATGCAGGGAATGGTGACAGGAAGATTTGCTCAGAGGAGCACTGGTATCTCAGTGAAATTTCAGTGGCTTTTGTAATTTTAGCTTCAGGATAGAATTGCTAATTAAAACAACAACAAAAACTCCTCAAAAAAACTCAGCCCATTTTGTCTCAAAATCCAGTAGCTGAGGAGGCCTGAAATCACATTACTAAATGCCTGAGCAATGTTCAAGTTTCAACGTTCTTCACAGAAATCAAAGTTAAACCTGGATATTTGTATTTCTTCCTAACTGATTTGAATTCCAACCTATTGGGGAAAAAAAAGGCTTTTCAGTCTTTTAAAGTGGATTCACAATTTTTGTAAATACCTGTACCCACCGGGTTGCAATATGACAAATCTGCTTTATACCCTGGTGGCTGGACTCACAATCATGAGATATAAAACCCAAGACAAAGCTATAGCAGTGTATTTATTCCACACTAATACAAGGCGGAATACTTTCTTCTGGAGAGAGCAAACTTGAGCTCTTCCTTCTCCTTTGTTTCCTCCTACCCTTCAGAAAAGAAGTACTAACAGGAGACTGATTATTTGACCTTTCTCCTTTGTCAAAAATGGGAAAGTTAGGGCTAAAATTTAGGACAAGAGGCTCAGGAAAACCTTTAGCCAGTTGACTGGTCTAGTGTCTTGTTTGTCATAAGACGCTTCAAAAGGTCTTCGTTTTACCTGAATGCAGAGCCAGTACGTTTATAAAACTTTACAGATGTTGTTCTGTAGAAAAATAACATTTCTTGACACACTCTTAATTGCTGCATAAAGCTGTATAGGCAGTGCAATACAATACTGGTTCCTAGTGCCCCTGCATACTGCCTGTTCTGTGTTTTTTTTTTAATTTACTCCCTCCAGGTCTCACAGCAGATCAGAAGACAATAAGGTTTATAACGTAATTCTATAATTTCAAATTATGATTGCTAATCCTTCTTAAATAGTTAGATTCCAGCCACTTGAGTCCTGTTCTGTAAACACCGATCATGAATTTACTGAATATTAGCCACTTCAAATAGCATATGGCCTTACATAGTCACACATGTTACTACACTATAATGTGTGCGAAAGATGTGGTAATTTTTGCATACCTTCATTCAAGGCAAATGCTATGACCAAATAGTAAAATATTATTGTATATATGGTTTATGTACTTTACAAACATTAATGATTTAGTTGGGTTTTCCCTAGACTGTAAGATTACCTCTCAAACTCGTATATGATGAACACATAATCATGACAGATTTATTAAAGACAAGTGATGTATTAAAACCCAAGAAGTTATATTTTTACTTAAAAGTAAATGAAAACAACAAATTTAATGTGTACACAGATGAGCCCAGTCTTTGCAAACAATAATCACTTGCTGTTTAATTTTCCTGGGCTGGATTGCTTCATATCTTGACCTGATGAGCCATTTCAGCTATCTTCCCTACCCCCATATGCTTGACATTTTGTTCATTAGTGTTGGCTTTCCTGATCATCACAATACAAGATAAACTGTTGTATTAAGAGGAAATGATGGTGTCGCCTCTCCATAATTGAATCTGGAAGATGTATCTGCTGTTCTTTAGAATGACATATTCGGGAAGCCAAATAATCAACCTCAAGGGAACAGCTTGCTGTGCCTGAGAGAGTCAGGTCACCTAATACTTCACCAGTGTTTTTTGCAGAAAATGTGAAGCTTTTGTCAAAACAAGCCAGCTCACCTGATAAATAATCATGTCATATAGAAATATATGTTTTTGCTAAAAATGCTTTAAAAATAAGGTTTAAGGTACTAATTCAGAGAGAATGGGTTATAGAATGGTCTATTCATCACTCTCTGTTGTCTTGCAAGGGCTATGTTCCAGGACTAAACTTCAAGTGCTCTTTTCTTTTGCTTTGTTTTTTCTTCCAAGAGAGAAGGACCATAAAAGAAGTGATACTTAAAATCAGAGTTTAGAAAAGAAGTCCGTATGTAAAAATACAATGGGATTTTTTTTTAAGTATAGATAAAACTGTATGGGTTTAAGTGGCAAGGTTTTGGTAGCGGGGGGGTAGCTACCCTAGTGGTACAAAGGTAGCTTCTGTGAGAATCTGCTAGAAGCTTCCCCTATGTCCGATAGAGCCAATGCCAGCCGGCTCCAAGACCAACCCGCCACTGCCCAAGGCTGAGCCAATCAGTGATGGTGGTAGCGCCTCTGGGATAATGTATTGAATAAGGGGGAAAAAACCCTGCACAACTGCAGCCGGAGAGGGGAGTGAGAATATGTGAGAGAAACAACTCTGCAGACACCAAGGTCAGTGAAGAAGGAGGGGGAGGAGGTGCTCCAGGTGCCAGAGCAGAGATTCTCCTGCAGTCCATGGTAAAGACCATGGTGAAGCAGGTTGTCCCTCTGCAGCCCATGGAGGTCCATGGTGGAGCAGATATCCACCCATGCCGGAGCAGGTGGATGCACCTGAAGGAGGCTGTGACCCCGTGGGATGCCCACGCTGGAGCAAGCTCCTGGTAGGACCTGTGGACCTGTGGAGCGAGAGGAGCCCACACTGCAGCAGGTTTGCTGGCAGGACTTGTGACTCCAAGGGGGACCCATGCTGAAGCAGTCTGTTCCTGAAGGACTGCACCCTGTGGAAAGGACCCACGCTGGAGCAGTTTGTGAAGTGCAGCCCGTCGGAGGGACTCATGTTGAAGAAGTTCGTGAAGAACTGCAGCCCATGGAAAGGACTCACGTTGAAGAAGTTCGTGAAGAACTGCAGCCCATGGAAAGGACTCACGTTGGAGAAGTTCATGGAGGGCTCCTCCATGGGAGGGACCCCATGCTGGATCAGGGGAAGAGTGTGAGGAGTCCTCCCCCTGAGGAGGAAGGAGCGGCAGAGACAACGTGTGATGAACTGACTGCAATGCCTATTCCCTGTCCCTCTGCATGGCTCAGGGGGAGGGGGTAGAGAATTTGGGAGTAAAGTCGAGCCTGGGAAGAAGGGAGGGTTGGGGGTAAGGTGTTTTAAGATTTAGTTTTTATTTCTCATTACGCTACTCTCATTTGATTGGTAATAAATTAAACTAATTTCCCCAAGTCAAGTCTGTTTTGTCCGTGACAGTAATTGGTGAATGATCTCTCCCTGCCCTTATCTTGACCCATGAGCCTTTCATTATATTTTCTCTCCCTTGTCTGGCACAGGAGGAGGGGTGATAGAGCGGCTTTGCTGGGCACCTGGTATCCAACCAAGGTCAACCGACCACAAAAACAAACACATATTGTAGCATGCATTCTTTTTATAGGGAAGGATCAAAGACATCCAGACAGGATTATCTCCATCCCAAATTCTCCAGCCTTGAAAAAGTATGATGATGCTGTCAATGACAGTAACTGGTAAGAGACATGTAACACAATCTTCATATAATTAGAGAGAGCAATTAGAATGTCTCTTAATTTCCATGTCAATACATGCATACATGCAAAAACTCCAGTAGGTTTTTTTCAAATTCATATTGGGGTTATTCAGGAATATGTAAGTTTTAGCTATTACATTCTGTATTTCTTTATACTTTCTTTGTAGTAAATTTAAAACTGCACAAGCCTTAACAATTTTTAAATTTTCATGTTTCCTAAAGTGTCTTTCCTTTCAGAATTTCAGTTTCATTATTACCTGTATAAACAAAGGGAAAATGTGTGATTTGATACTAAAAACTTTTATGGTAATACAAAATATGAAAAAAAAAATCTTCCTAATCTATTTATAGACTAAAATATGAAAAAGATTATTCTGAGTTCATGTTACACCACAATATCACAAATGGTGATTTTTCAGAAAGATCTGCTGCCTTTTTGCTCTCTGACCTCTGGAAGACAATTAGAGTTAGAAATCAGTCATTTGTGACTTAGGTTTCCTCCTTTACTAATATACACATTGATACTTTATTTATTTTATATTATGATGGATATTCAACTTCATTTTTCTCACCCTACGTCTCCTTCTCATCACAACAAACTGGATAGTGTGCAAAATAAGTACATTGCTCAGTCAAGACAGTATAAAAACTTACCTGTAAACTATTCGGAGGATACCATTTTTGTTTCACAACAAGAATCTATGTTAGATTTCATACTCAGTCTTTTGCTCTCTGTCTCTCTTTTTCACTCAATTTCTCTCCCCATAGCTTTTCTCCTACTTATTTTATTCCTTTGTCATAAAGATGTTGTCCTATTATGATTATTTTTCTTGTCCTTTTTTTTCTCTTTAAAAAGATCTTGGTTTTTCCCTTTTTAAATGCATGATCGTTGAACATATTCAGAAACTTCTTGGGAAAGAAATCCTATTGTGATAAAAAATTCCCAGCTAAAATAACTGTTACTTTCAGCTGAAAACAAAGGAATCCAATCTTGCAAAGTTGTAGTCTTAGCCCAACCCCAACAGATACAGTCTATTCAAAGTCAAGCGTGAGCATCTGTAAGACTGACAGGTCTATAAGACAGAACTTTGTGGTACATAATCTTATTTTTGCTAGCCTAAAAACTGTTTCATACATCTTACAGGTTGCTGCTTTCCAGGTTATTTCACAATAATATTCAACTAATGATCAAAGGAGTGAGAAAATCCGGTTCTTCTTATACATCATGGTTTCACAGAGTCACAGAATCACAGAAACACAGAATGGTTGAGGATGGAAGGGACCTCTGGAGAGTTTCCTGGTCCAACACAAGCAGGGCCACCTAGAGCCAGTTGCCCAGGACCATGTCCAGACAGCTTTTCAATATCTCAAACAATGGACACTCCACAACCTCCACAGGCGACCTGTCACCCTCACAGTGACCACTGTGTGTCACCTTCACAGTGAAAATGTGTTTCCTGATGTTCAGGAGGAACCTCCTGTGTTTCACTTTGTGCCCATTGCCCCTGGTCCTGTCACTGGGCACCACTGAAAAGAGTCTGGCTCCGTCTTCTTTAGATCCTCCCTTCAGGTATTTTCAGACATTGATGAGATCCCTCCTGAGCCTTCTCTTCTTCAGGCTAAACAGTCCCAGCTGTCTTCGCCTATTCTCATAAGAGAGATAATCCTTTGTGGCCCTTTGTTGGACTCTCTCCAGTATGCCCATATCACTCTTATTCTGAGGAGCCCAGAACTGGACACAGGACTCCAGGTGTGGCCTCACCAGTGCTGAATAAAGGGTAGGATCACCTGCCTCGAACTACTGGCAATACTTTGCCTAATGCAGCCTAGGATGTCATTGGCCTTCTTTGCAGACAAGGGCACCTTGCTAGCACCTGTTCAACTTGGTGTTCACCCAGACACCCAGAGCCTTTTCTGCAAAGCTGCTTTTCATCTGTGTGGCTCCAAGCATATATTGATGCCTGGGGTTGTTCCTCCCCGTGTGCAGGACTTTGCACTTCTCCTTGTTGAACTTCCCGAAATTCCTCTCAGCCCACTTCTCCAGCTTATCAAGGTCCCTCTGGATGGCAGCACGACTCTCTGGTGCATCAGCCATTCCTCCCAGTTTTGTGCCAACAGCAAACTTGCTGAGGTGCACTCTGCCCCGTCATCCAGATCATTAATGGAGATGTTAAACAGGACTGGACCCCGTATTGATCCCTGGAGTACACTGCTAGTCACTGGCCTCCAACTGGACTTTGTGCCATTGATTGCCTGCCTTTGGGCCCAGCCATTCAGCCAGTTTTTAACCCACCTCACTGTCTGCTCGTCTAGCCCAGACTCCAATAGTGTGTCTATGAGGATTTTACAGGAAATAGTGTCTCAGGCCTTAATGAAGCCCAGGTAGAAAACGTTCACTGCTCTCCCCTCATACACCAAGCCAGTCACTTCATCATAAAAGTTTATCAAGTTGGTGAAGCATGACTTCCCCCTTGGTGAAGCCTTGCTGACTACTCCTGATGATTTTCATGTCCTTCATGTCCCTGGAAGTTGTTTCCAGGATTAGCTGCTACATCACCTTCATGGGCTTATAACAAGACTATTTTGAAGAAAAAGAGAATGCTGCTATTTTGAATGACTACCAGTTAGAAGTCTCAGACTTTTGTCTCTGACTCCAACAGTGATGTATTGCTTGTTGGGAGGAAGATGTAAGACAGCTAAACTCTCTATATATCAGTTTCTATGTCCATGGCATGTAGCTAGATAGCAATACTGGCAGATACATAGGGCTTCACTGATGACTCAATTTACAGTAAAACTGAAAAAAGTCCTGCGTGTAACATGAGCATTTCAGAGCCATTCTGTTGATACCAAATCACTTACTTAGAATGAAGCAGATTTTGATTCCACCACTTGTTTGTTTACTTTGGTAACTACATGTTGCATACTCCTCCTGGCTCAAAATATGCAAATTTCTTCAGTTAAATCAAATAATAAGTTTTGAGTAATAGGAAACTTATAAAAATAATATTAAAATATTTTGCATACCATGCTTTTAACTAATGAAATCTAAAAATTCAAAATGGAAATGTTTATCTTGCCCATAATACCTAATCTTAGAGGCAATGAATCATCTGAAAGGAGGAATGTTTCACAGAGCTGTTTTCATATGAAATTTAAAAGCTGTTTCTAGCAGAGTTATTTTTAAGGCACGATTTTCTAGTTCTAGTGCATATTTTATACTTTTAGTGTGTTCCATGCCTAAGGAGTTTAATGGCTGGTGAAATACTTCACCCATACCAGGTTTCACCATCTGCTTTGTTATCCTCCTGGTCTTTTCAGGTAAGAGGGAGAGAATACATGATCTTAAAAGAAAAAGAAATTGTTAATGGAAATAAAGTGCGAAAAGTGAAAAAGATTCACTCTTCCCATATCCAAAAGCTCTTTTTTTTTAATGCATTTTATGTGTGGAGGAAGGAGGAGTGAATGAAATGTCTTCACACACTTATACACTAGATCATAAGGGAGCCTGGAATAATGGAGAAATAAATTGCTTTGGCGTCTGTATTATAAAGCTAAGAATATGATTGTGCCATGAATGTAGTCTCTTATAAAGAATAATTTCCTATGTTGTCATAAAAAAGTATGATAGTCCATTAATATCCATTCACATCTCTGCCTTTCTGATGCAGCTACACTAATGTGTTTCCAGGATTTTTGCATAACCATGTTAAAGAGGATAGATATGCTAAATAAAGACTTTCCAAAGGGAACTTTATCCCATATTTGCTCCAAGTGTTCCAGGTACTTTCTTTCTGAAATGTATTGACCATTATCGGTGACAAGGTATCACAGGCTATGCGCCTATACACTGATCTTTAACCTTAATTTTTTATGAATGTCATGCAAAGCTAAAAGATGTGATGTACTAGGCTTTTTTATTTCCTGTGAAATACAAACTCTCTCTGTACAGTCTCTCTCCTCACATTTTTGTATCCCAGTTTTCACTTGGTCAAATAACCCAATTAAATCATATTTCTCATTAAAGCATGGATTTTTTAGCATATTTTGTAGAAGAACTTGTTGAAACTTTAAAAGAAAAAAAAAAATCCCCAAACAATAAAATCAACCAAAACAAAGACCATATGTCAAAAACTATTGTCACTAAATCAGTGAATACCAAATAAAGTAATTATTATTGTATAATAATAAATAATACACAATGTTTCAAGTAACTAAAAGTAAGAAAATCAAAATACTTCTGGTGTGTAAAATATATGTGTATAGCCTATTGGAAATATATGACTTGAATACTGAAACCTGTGGTGGTGTGTTGACCTTGGCTGGCTGCCAGATACCCACCAAGCCTCTCTCTCACTCCCCCTCCTCAACACAACAGGGGGATAAAATAAAATTAAGATGCTTGTGGGTTGAGATAAAGACAGGGAGATTGCCTACTACTTACTGTCATGGGCAAAAGAGACTCAGCTTAGGGAAAAATAATTTAATTTATCATCAGTTAAAGTACATTTGGATAGTGAGAAACAAAAGAAAAAAAAATCTGGGGAAAAAAAGAATCTTCCCCCCCCCCCCCCCTTTTCTAAGACCAATTTCAATCCTTCTTTACTGACGCATCTACCTCCTCCCCCATGAGCAGCACTGGGGATGGAGAATGGAGGCTGTGGTCAACCCATAATAGTTCCTCTTTGCCAGTTCTTCCTCCTTCCTATTTTTCCATTTCTCTGGTGTGGGGTCTTCCACAGGATACCTGCTCGACCATGGTCTCCTCCATGGGCTGCAGAGGAATCTGTGCTCTGGCACCTGGAGCACCTCCTCACTCTCCTTCTTCTCCAACCTTGGTGTCCACAGGGATGTCTCTCACACTTTTTTTCCCTCACTCCTCACTGACATACAGTGTTTTGCCTTTTCTTAAGTATGTTTTCCCTGATGTGCTTGGCTGTTCCCGTCACAAGTGTCTTGCAGTGTGTCCTTTGAAACCGGCTGGAACTGGTCAGAACCAGCTGCGTCTTGTTCCAGCCAGCAGCCTCTGGCCTCTCCTCACAGAGACCACCCCTGCTGCCTCCCTGCTGCCAACGCCTTGACCAATACACCAGCAACACTTATTAAGGCACAGCTCCAGACACCATAATAGTGACTTTAGAAAAACTGTATTGTGCCTCTATTGTAGTTACCTTTCATGTAGTCATATATTTACTTATCTAAAACCTTGCTTCTTTACTTAATATATCACAAATATTGTAATTACAGGAAATCTATTTTAAATAGGTAACCTATCTATTTCAAATCAGGTATCCTGGGAAGAGTATAAGGATGTTGCCCGGTTGTGTAGGGATGGGGTCAGGAAGGCCAAGGTGCAGCTGGAGCTGAACTTGGCAAGGAACACAATGAATAATAAGAAAGACTTCTGTAGGTACATCAGCCAGAAAAGGAAGGTCAAAAAAGGGTACCCCCACTGATGAACACGACTGGCAAACTGGTAACAACAGACAAGGAGAAGGCTGAGGTACTCAACAAAATTTTTGCCTCAGTCTTCACTGGCAATCTCTCTTCCCACACCTCTTGAGTGGATGGACCACAAGGCATGGACTAAGGGAGCAAAGTCTCTCCCACTGGAAGTGAAGATCAGGTTTGAGACCACCTGAGGAATCTGAACATACATAAGTCTATGGGACCTGACGAGATTCATCCCAGAGTCCTGAGGGAATTGGCTGACATAGCTGCCAAGCCACTCTGGTATTTGAAAAGTCATGGCAGTCAGGTGAAGTCCCCAGTGACTGGAAGAAGGGAAACATTGTGCCCATTTTTAAAAACAGTAGAAAGGAGGACCCTGGGAACTACTGACCTGTCAGCCTCACTTCTGCACCCAGGAAGATCATGGAACAGATCCTCCTAGAAGCTACGCTAAGGCACATGGAGGACAGGGAGGTGACACAGCAAGCATGGCTTTACCAAGGGCAAGTCTTGCCTGACCAACCTAGTGGCCTTCCAGGACAGAGTGACTACATCAGTGGGCAAGGGAAGAGCTACGGATGCCACCTATCTGGACTTCTATACGGCCTTTGACACGGTCCCCCACAACATCCTTCTCTCTAAATTGGAGAGATACGGATTTGATGGATAAACTGTTCAGTGGATAAGGAATTGGCTGGATGGTCATGTCCAGAGAGTAGTGGTCAATGACTTAATGTCCAGATGGAAATCAGTGACGAGTGGTGTGCTTCAGGGGTCCGTACTGGGACCAGTACTGTATAATATTTTCATCAAGGACATAGACAACGGGATTGAGTGTACCCTCAGCAAATTTGCAGATGACACCAAGCTGGGTGGTGCTGTTGTCATGCCTGAGGGATGGGATGCCATTCAGAGGGACCTGGAGAAGCTTGACAAATGGGCCCATGTGAACTTCATGAGGTTCAACAAGGCCAAATGCAACGTCCTGCATCTGGGTCAGGGCAACCCCTGGTATCAACAGGCTGCGGGATGAAGGGATTGAGAGCAGCCCTGCAGAGAAGGACTTGGAGATACTGGTGGATGAAAAGATGGACATGAGCTGCCAATGTGTGCTCGCAGCCCAGAAAGCCAACCATATTCTGGGTTGTATAAAAAGAAACATGGCCAGCAGGTCGAGGGAGGTGATTCTGCCACTCTACTCCATGCTGGTGAGACCTGACCTAGAGTACTGCATCCAGTTCTGGAGTCCTCAGCACAGGAAACACATGGAGCTTTTGGAGCGGGTCCAAAGGAGGGCCACAAAAATGATCAGAGGGCTGGAATACCTCTCCTATGAAGAAAGGCTGAGAAAGTTTGGATTGTTCAGCCTGAAGAAGAGAAGGCTCCAGGGAGACCTTATTGCAGCCTTTCAGTACTTAAAGGGGGCTTATAAGAAAGATGGGGACAAACTTTTTTAGCAGGGCCTGTTGCAATAGAGGGTAGATCCAGACTAGATATAAGGAAGAAATTTTTTACGATGAGGGTAGTGAAACACTGGAACAGGTTGCCCAGAGAGGTGGTAGATGCCCTATCCCTGGAGACATTCAAGGTCAGGTTGGATGGGGCTCCTAGCAACCAGATCTAGTTGAAGATGTCCCAGCTCATTGCAGGGGGCTTGAACTAGATGACCTTTAAAGGTCCCTTCCAACCCAAACTATTCTATGATTCTATGATTCTAAGTAGAGCAATTAGAAAACCTTTTCTGCACAAGAAAATATAATAAGTTTCATTTTGATATAAATAGAAGTAGATTTTGAAATTACATATGAAAAAATATGTAAGTTAAACTTTTAAATACATTAATAACATTTTTTTATTTTACCAAAAAATCTTCAGTGTGTCAAAACAGTAGAAAATGAAGCATTAAATAATGAACAATATATATCAAACATGATATATTTTAGTTGGAACAATGTCTAAAAGCAGCTGGAATTTAATGCATCTTGAGAAATAGATTGATATGCATCTAAACATTACATAAAGACAATATGGTCAGCATCAATCTATGTTAATTTTATCTTGCTAATTACATGTATCATGTCATATCATTCTTTACATGACAATCTTTTTAAAGTTATAAACCAGAAAAAGACACACACAGATAAAGTAAGAATGGTTTGGAAACGCACAACTAAGTATCAGCTTTTTGTTTTGAACACCAACAACAGTATAAATTATATACGGCTTATAGAGGGGTTTATTAGAACAAATTAAAAATAGCTATATACAATTAAAGTCAGCTATAAATATGAAATTGGGAAAAATCATGAAAAGTAGTATAGATACGAATCCACATAATAAAGCAAAATCCTATTTGTGGTTTGGCATCTTACCTAATACGTTTAAGCTTATTAGCCCACCCCTCTCTCCCAAAAGCAAATGTCATATTGGCACATTTTGTAACCGTGGCGCATGCATGAATGTGCATATTTGGTATGCACAACATTAACATTTCCTTATGGTTATCCAGACCTTTGTCAGTTTGGGGGATTGCTGCACTCCTGATAGCTCCTACTAAGTTAAAATAATTTCCAGCCCAATATTTCATGCTCAGTGCTTATACTGTCTTCATTTGACTTGATTCTGTGCCAAAACAAGTCATTTCCAAATTCTTATTCAAGGAAATAAAAAACCTGGAGATTTTATCAGAGAAACATACACAGTGACGCTTCTATGATTTTTCAATAATTTGGATATGGCTTTGATGAAACTGGTACTACTAGAAGATATATGAACTTGGAAGAGAGGAGGCAGTGATTCATGTGCCTTTTCATCATTCCTTTCTTTTACTTAATTTGGTTTTGCTTGTTTGTTTGTTTGTTTGTCTGTAGGGGTTGGCATATTTTCCATTCATTACCACATTTTCTTTCTGTTTTCCCTTTCTCTTGTCACTAGTTGTGAAGAGGTAAGAATTCACATTGACTGAGGCACTGGAACTTACTCTGTCCACTAGTGCTGGTAGTACACAAATGGGTCCATAATGGTATCAGATGTCCAGTCTTTTATGTGGCATTACCAGAGTGCAGGTGGAGGTGCTTTTAACTTCTTCCAGGGGGGAAACATGACAGGATTCTTGTTGTAGATACACTGGGCTGAAAGATGTTGTATCTGAGACCCCTAAAATACCTGAGGCATCCACACGGAGCATGACACCTCTGATCTCAAATTGATTTCAAATTGGTCTCAAGTTTCAAATTGCAACAGGATTAACCTTACAGACAATGACACTCAAAAAGTTGCTGAATATACATGTCAATATTAGGAAGAACTGGACAGACACGACTGGCTCTATTGACTACAATTAGTATTTCGTTGCCTGAAATTGGAGTCTAATGCTATTTCATATGCTCTAGGCTTCTGTCTGTCATACCACATGGGCCTCCTGTAGATCTTCTGCCATATCTGCCACTCCCCTGGCCAGGTCACCAGCTCTGTGACAACTTGAATGGCATTAGACACCTAATGTGTGGGCAACTGATCTCACTCAAGTTCTTCATTAGTTCTTAATGCATTGTAGACATACCTCGCATGTCAAAATCCTTATTTAAAAGCTTTTAGGTACCAAGTCCTATTTTTAGATTCTGGGTGATGAGGTCATTTAAGCACCTATACAGTATAGAATAGAGCAACCCTGGGATTAACAGTAAGTGTAATTTTCTGCTGACCTTTAGTAATAACAAGTTACTACCCCTTTTGTAGTAGGGGATGACTCATTCCTCACCTCATGTACTTCCTAACTGCCTGTACGAAAGAGGGAACTACTAGGGACAAACTCTTTATCTTGTTAACAACTTGGGCTTACAACACATCTCCAGGTGAGGTGGAAAAGAGCACATAGAGTCCTTATTCACCCTCTGCAGAGAGCAGTCCCCCACATTACAGATTTTGAGAATGAAAGTACTTGGTAGGTTATTTCAGATGTAATAAACTCTCAAAATCTTTTAACTTGGCTGCATCCTTAGCTTTGATGTTCATGAAGTAATGCTTTTAAATTTAATTTTCTATTTTCATTTAAACATTTTTGTAGTGTATAGATCATTATAGCTTCTTAAAAGTTCATTTGTGTTTTAATAATCCATATGAGTTCTTGGCATCTGTGTAGCATGATCCTGCTGTGAAATCTTAATTCTTATGCTATTATGAAAAACTAGTTTTGTTCACTTAAAAAATCTCATTTAGTTTCTTTATAAATGCTTTTTGCCTTAATCACTGAAAGATCTCCAGGCAGATTATATCAAATTGCCTTAGTTTTCTCACTAATACAGGCAAAGAATAACTAAAATGGCACAGTATTTATTTATGTTACTTCCTATGCAAAACATTCAGCAACTTCAAAACAGAATTAAGGAAAAAAGCAATGGACTGAATCATGTTAGAAACATATACACACTAAATCTACGTTGCATAAAGTTAGGTAATATAAGCTTGTTATTGGATGCATCTTAAAGCAGGCTCTGCCAAAGCTTTCAACTGAAGGAACTGTGCCGAATCTGTTTACTGTTCAATGCATCAGATATTAAATTCAGTTTGCAGTACACAAAGTAATAGAAAAGAAAAAGAAGTATTTAGCACTCAACAAAGCATTCTATCAATCAAATTTGTAGACTGACTTCTTACCAGAAACATATACATATCATTCTACATGATCTCAAGCTTACATACTGCCTAACAGTATCTTCAATAAAACACAGGATAAAAATAAAACCTCAAAAAGATCAACCAGCAAACATTTTGGTGAAAAGATAAATTATGAAAGGAAATGACATATGAATCTCTTTCAGTTACAAGTGATCTCCTCAGAACAATTCTTGTAAGCAGTTATATTACTATAGGAAGGGATCTACATTTAGGATAACCAAGGGATCAAGCCCGGCCAGCATGGGTTCAGGAAAGGCAGGTCCTGCTTGACCAACCTGATCTCCTTCTACGACAAGGTGACCCGCCTAGTAGATGAGGGAAAGGCTGTAGATGATGTCTGTCTAGACTTCAGTAAAGCCTTTGACACGGTTTCCCACAGCATTCTCCTGGAGAAACTGGCTGCTCATGGCTTGGACGGGTGTACTCTTCGCTGGGTAAAGAACTGGCTGGACAGCCGGGCCCAAAGAGTGGTGGTGAATGGAGTTTACTCCAGTTGGCGGCCAGTCACAAGCGGTGTTCTGCAGGGCTCGGTGTTGGGGCCAGTTCTGTTTAACATCTTTATCAATGATCTGGATGAAGGGATCGAGTGCACCCTCAGTAAGTTTGCAGATGATACCAAGTTGTGTGGGAGTGTTGATCTGCTGGAGGGGAGGAAGGCTCTGCAGAGGGACCTGCACAGGCTGGATCCATGGGCCGAGGTCAATTTTATGGGGTTCAACAAGGCCAAGTGCAAGGTCCTGCACTTGGGCCACAGCAACCCCATGCAACGCTACAGGCTTGGGGAAGAGTGGCTGGAAAGCTGCCTGGCAGAGAAGGACCTGGGGGTGTTTGTTGACAGCCGCCTGAATATGAGCCAGCAGTATGCCCAGGTGGCCAAGAAAGCCAATGGCATCCTGGCTTGTATCAAAAATAGCATGGCCAGCAGGACTAGGGAAGTGATCGTGCCCCTGTACTCGGCACTGGTGAGGCCGCACCTCGAATCCTGTGTTCAGTTTTGGGCCCCTCACTACAAGAGAGACATTGAGGTGCTGGAGCGTGTCCAGAGAAGGGCAACGAAGCTGGTGAAGGGTCTGGAGCAGAAGTCTTATGAGGAGCGGCTGAGGGAGCTGGGACTGTTTAGCCTGGAGAAAAGGAGGCTGAGGGGAGACCTTATCGCTCTCTTCAACTACCTGAAAGGAGGTTGTAGAGAGGTGGGGGTCAGTCTCTTCTCCCAGGTAACAAGCCATAGGATGAGAGGAAATGGCCTCAAGTTGCACCAGGGGAGGTTTAGACTGAGCATTAGGAAATTTTACTTCACTGAAAGGGTTATCAAGCATTGGAACAGGCTGCCCAGGGAAGTGGTTGAGTCGCCATCCCTGGAGGTATTTAAAAGACATTTGGATGAGGTGCTTAGGGACATGGTATAGTGGTGGTCTTGGTAGTGTTAGGTTTACAGTTGGACTCAATGATCTTAAAGGTCTTTTCCAACCTATACGATTCTGTGATTCTGTGATTCTGTAAAGTCACAAGATTTAAAGTCATAAGCAAGTCAGGTATGCTAATGTTGGGTTCTTCACTAAATAAAATCTTTGAAGCTCTTGAAAGATTGAAATTTGACTTCCTACAATCATGCTTTTGTGCTGGACAGAAGAAGAAATTTTTCATTAATTGTGTTGTACTGTACCCACAATGTAATATTTTTGTCGTGATAGTGAGAAATAAATCAATCAATAAATAAATGAATAAATAAATAAATAAATACAACATTAGCATTTAGTCTAAACAAAAGTACAGGGCAGTACCTGAAAAAAATGGCTTCTTGCTGATAAGAAACCTGAAAGGAATACCTGCCACTTATATTTGTCAGACTCTATGTATGAAGATTTAGTAAAATTTATTATTTGTATCTTAGGAAGACTCGACATGCTTGATCAGGGACTAACATGTCCTTGTTGTAAGAACAGCGCAATTAATTATGAGGAAGATAGTCCTTATCAAATATTTTACAGTAGAACAAAAATGAATGAAACAACTAAAAAGAGACAACAGGAAAAAAAAGAAAAAAAAGAAAGAACAAGATGAACAGCATATCTTGGCATGGTAATAGTCGTAAAGTATCTTAGAATATGAATACTCAGATTCACTAATGTTGAAATTGGACCTTTGAGTCGGGATTAATCTCAATTAATAGCAGCCACCAGAACAGATATTTAGGCTACTTAGGCATCTAACAACTAGTAAGACTCTTTGCTAATCAAGGTCTTACTTGTAATCAACATAACAAGAGGGGTCAGCTTTAAAGGGTGAGTCATCCCATCTCTCTGAATTGCTTTTTTCTTTCTTTTTTCCATAAACTACATAAGGAGTCTGTGTGATTAGTTTTCTTTTTAAGGTTTTTAACTTTTAAATAGCTATTGATAAAGGCAATGAATCTTACCCTTTCCCCTTGTTGATTAATTAGCCTCTAACTGGGTACTTTTACTGGGGCTATCATTGCATTAGATCTATTTTAACAGAATTGCAAAAGCAGAGACATTCATCTGTGGAGGTCAATGGGATCCAGTTTGACTGTAATCCAAATTTTGTTGTGCTTTGCCATCATAGTACCAATATCCTAGCTTATTTGTTTGTCTAGTCTTAGATTTTAATAAGATTTTTTTTTCACTTTAATATGTTGATTGTACTGGGTACAGGTGCCCAGGTGTTGGTAGCCGGGGGCTGCAGGGGCAGCCTCTGTGAGGAGAGGTCAGGGCTGCCCTGTGCTGGACACAGCCGCTTCCAGCCAGCTCCAATGGACCCACCACAGGGCACGGCTGAGCCCATCAGCCAAGGTGGTGGCACGTCCAGGGAAAACACATTTGAGAAAAGGCAAAACAGTGCATGGCAGTGAGGGAGGAAAAATAGTATGAGAAAGAGTCGTGTGGACACCAAGGCCATAGAAGAAGGAGGTGCTCCAGGCACCAGAGCAGACATTCCTCTGCAGTCCCTGGAGAGGACCACAGTAGAGCAGATATTCACACTGCAGCCCATGGAGCACCCCGTGCTGGAGCAAGTGGATATTTCCTAAAGGACTGCAGCCTGTGGGAAGGACCCATGCTGGAGCAGGGGAAATGTGTGAGGAGGAAGGAGCAACAGACAGGAACTGTTATGGGCTGACCCCAAACTCCCATTTCCCATCTCCCTGCACTGCCCATGGGGGAGGAGGTAGAGGGATTGGGAACAAAAGAGTGAGGTTGAGCCTGGAAAAGGGGTGGGGGGAAGGTGTTGTTTTACTTTTGTCTTTGTTTTTCACTATCCTACACTTTTAATTGGTAATAAATGAAATTAATTTTCCCCGTTAAGTCTGTTTTGCCCGTGTGGTAGGCAATCTCCCTCTCTTTATCTAAAGCCACAAGATTTTTAATCTTATTTTCTCCCACTGTCCCGCTGAGGATGGGGAGTGAGCGAGCAGCTGGGTGGGCATCTGGCAGCCAGTCAAGGTCAACCCACCTCAATGATAAAAAGAAAAGAAAGAAAGAAGGGACTACCAAGAATATGGTTGTGTATTTTCTCAGCTTATTTTTTTTTCTCTCTTTTTTTTTTTCCTGAGTGCAAAATGAAAGACTTGGGACCTAAATTAAAGAAACCAAGATAGATAAATTAAATTGAATAGTTCTTACATTAGTCTGATTGCTAACTTATATAACAGTAGAAAAGGAATTACCTAGCGATGTATATGCAGTGTGAAATTTCAAAGCTTCAGTTCAGGTACTGAATCTAAACTAATTTAGTTGTAACCTTGGACAACCTTTAGTTTTTCCAGCAAGTTTTCAGAACTGTTCAGTCTTTGAAACTATACTGTTATTTAAATATGGTTGCAATGTTCTTTCAAATAAGTAACTTTATAGATCCTCTAGACAGAATGAAACGCAATATTGCATAATGTTACATGGGTATATTCTTTATTATAACCCACACCCCAAAGTATAGAACTAGTATTGTATTGTCTGAGAAATGCTTCAAGGTAATGTAAATTCAAGCTAGGTTGTAACTTAAAGGTTGGCAGGTTCATAAGCTTGCTTGCTGCAAATGCCAGACTGTTTAACCGTAATGTACTCTTAACATAGTTATTTTCCTCCAAACTTCCAAGGATTTTCTAGGTTTGTTTTTTATTTGTTCTGTGTTATTTAGAAGAATTAAGAGAAGAAAAAGCATAAAGAAGAAATTTACCTAGTTGCATTCCTAATCTCTGCATTTGCAAAAACAAGCAAATAAAAAATCATATATATCATCAGTGCATATGAACACTAAATATCATCTAGCTTGGTATTGTTCACAACATTGGGACTAACTAAATGTGATACAAAGGATTCAGCATGTGTGCAATGTAATTTAATAAGGACTGTATTGACTGAAATCTAAACTGCTGTTCTGAGAAATCTCAAAAAGTACTTCCTCAAAAATATCCATGAATAACTCCAGTACCATGTTAGCTCCTTGTTGGTGGTTACAGTGTACAAATTCAGAAAAATACATTTTTAACAAGGGCAGTTGTTTTTCTTTGGATTCATAAATAGTTTAACTTGATGGATTGATCAAAGTGTTTTAAAATGTAAAATTTCCCTTAGAGCTAAGTACAATGCAGAGATAATGAAAACGTAAATTCAGTGATTTAAAAGTCAATTTTATGTCCGTAATCTGAATGTCAAATCCACCTTTTCCTAAAGTTTTCCCTTTCTTTTTCCTCCTAGTTATATTTGTCTATTCTTTCACTCCAGCCATTTCCTTTCTTGCAGGATGACTTCTCCATGGTTTGTTACTTCTCCCATCTTCTCCCACTTTCTTGCAAGTAGAAGAACAATAAGACTTCTCTTTTTCAGCTTCTTTTCTTCTTTTATCATTTTTTTCCTGTTCCTGAAAGGAACAGGAAATACAGTCTAGACACTCTAGAGCCTAGACAGAATATAGTCAAGTATTTATTTTCCTTTCCTGAAATCATCCCAGGTGTTTTAAATTTTTATTCTCTGTCCTGATTAGCTCATATATTCAGTAGCTTATCTCTTCATTTACTCTTTCACTTGTTTTGAACTTTTCCTTATTTTTCAGTATACTTTCCCATTGCTTCAGGTTTTTTATTTTCCTCCATTTTTCTTGAATAAGCAAAGAAAAATTCCAAGTCCTGCAGGTAAGACAGAATAACTTGCAACAGTACAGACTGAGGGCTGACTCAATGATCAGTCTCTGCAAAAAAGAACATGGATGTCCTGGTGGGCTGTGAGTCAGACATGAGTCATCCGTGCATCCTTTTGGTGGTGAAAACCGATCACTTACAGAGCTATATTACCAAGAGCATATATTGCAGATCAAGGGAAGGGATTATTTCTCTTTATCTGGTACCTGTGATGCCTCACTTAGAGCACTATCTCCAGTTGTGGGCCCCCCAATACATAAGATGTTTAGGGAGCTGAAACACATTTCATATGAGGAGAGATTGAGCAAACTGGGTTAAACTGGATGTAAGAAGGCTCAAGGAAGATCTAATCACAGCCTTCTACCACCTAGAGGGTTATAGTACAGAAAGGGGTAGACTTGCCACAGTGGTGCACAGAAGAGGACACAGGAATACAGTCACAAGTTGTAATAAAGGAAATTCCAGTTCTTCACAATAAGAATGGCTAAGCACTAGAGTGCTTTTCCAGAAGGCTTGTAATAGCTCCATCCTTGAATATTTTCTAAACACAGATAAACAAGGCCATCAGCCAACTGTTCCTGATCCAACTTTGAAGCTAATCTGGCTTTGAACTAGACGTCAGACTGAATAACCTCCAGAGATGTCTTCCAACCTTAATTTTTCCATGATTTCATAAATCTATGACCAGCACTACTAGTGTATAACCAGCATAGATTCACAAAGGGGAAGTCATGCTTGACCAACTTGATAGACTTCTATAATGAAATGACAGACTTGATAGATGAGGGAACAGCAGTGGACACTGTCCACCTAGACTTCAGTCAGGTTTTTGACGCTGTCTCTCATATGATCCTCATAGAGAAACTGTTGATGTATAGCCTGGATGATCAGACAGTGAGGTGGATTGAAAACTGGCTGAATGGCTGGGCCCAGAGGGTAATAATCAGTGGTGCAAAGTCTAGTTGAAGGCCAGTGACTAGTGGTGCACCCCAGCGGTCAACACTGGCTCCAGTTCTGTTTAACATCTTCATTAATGATCTGGATGATGGGGCAGAATGTACCCTCAGCAAGTTTGCTGATGACACATAACTGGAAGGAGTGGCTGATATGCTAGAGGGTCATGATGCAATCCAGAGGGACCCCCTGTGACTAACTAAACCCCTAGAGGTAGAATATGACTCACTGAATAAACTCCTAAAACAGAAGAAGGCTCAGAGGACATGGGCAAGGGCCATGAGCCCATGAAACTCAGGGAATAATGCAGGATGTGACTGACCACAGCTGTGGCAAATAAGTTTGCTTTTATCTCAACTGGTGAGGTCACACCCGGAGTCCAATGAAGTCCACAGAGGCGATGAAGGGACTGGAGCTTCTCCTATGAGAACAGGCGAAGACAGCTGGGACTATTTAGCCTGAAGAAGAGAAGGCTCAGGAGGGATCTCATCAATGTCTGAAAATACCTGAAGGGAGGATCTAAAGAAGACGGAGCCAGACTCTTTTCAGTGGTGCCCAGTGACAGGACCAGGGGCAATGGGCACAAAGTGAAACACAGGAGGTTCCTCCTGAACATCAGGAAACACTTTTTCACTGTGAAGGCGACTGAGCACTGTCACAGCTTGTCTGTGGAGGTTGTGGAGTGTCCATTGTTGGAGATATTGAAAAGCTGTCTGGACATGGTCCTCGGCAACTGGCTCTAGGTGGCCTTGCTTGAGTAGGGGGGGTTAGACCAGATGACCCTCCAAAAGTCCCTTCTAGCCTTAACCATTCCGTGTTTCTGTGATTCTGTTTTTACCTATCTTAGTCCCAGAACAGAGAGCACCATGGCAGTAAGAACCTTTATAACTTGACTTAAAATTAGGTGGAAAGCAGAGAATAGGAAAAAAAACCCCAATGTATTTGTAGTTGTTTGAGTTGCTAGGAAGTTATACTGGACTGGTTGAAGCTGGATGGGTTGGAGGTATATTGCTGGCTAGCATGGGGACTTGTAGCCAGCTAGAAATGATGGAATATGTAGGACATTATGATCATCAAGGAATACAGGCATATTCTGAAAAGAATGCACTGAACTGTCTAATTGTGATTTTGTGCCTGAAAGAAACAAGGTTTCACTATCAGTGTGAGGTTTCCAAAGCTCTTCTCTTCATCTCTGTATTTCTCAGGCTGAATTTCATCCAGTTATTCTTCATTCAGAAAACCATTTCCTCCCAGCCCTAGGAAGGATTGGGAATGACAAACAAGTCTGTCAATCTCCCATTTCCTTCTCAAAGGAAATACTGAATGCAGTCCCTGTGCAATCCAAGTTGACATACAGACCGATTTCAAACTAATGTGTGTACAGAGGGGATAGTCAGGAGATAAGAAAACTGTGGGAAAACGTGGATCAAAGCAATCTGAAATTATTGATTGAGTGTAAATTGGAACTCGTATGTATGGCATGGTATACAAGACAGACCTGGGTTTCAATACTTCCCAGTTTTACGTCTTGCTGAAGACAAGGATTAAAGCTGGATATGCACTTTGTTTTGGAAAACAGCCTCTGTGAGCCATTGGGAAAGAGCCTTTGGGAAGGAGCCATTGGGAAGGAGCCATATTGTGAAAAGTACCCTGGCTGGATGATCAGAGAACCAAAAATTGTAAGGCACAAAGAAAATTACACACTTTTCCCACAGTGTGGACACAAACACTGAACCCCAAAATAAATCAAATAATATTAATGTTCTCCTTGAACTTGACAGTTCTCTTAAATGAGCTAGCAACCACAATGTCCAATATTGCTGAGAGATCCACAAGCATAAAAATGGATAAGTGCCCTCTATGTACTGACAGTATGAATCATCTATTAGTGCCATTAATTTTTTTTATCTGAATTCAGATCATGCTGTCCCAAGTATTAGCTTCACTTGTAGAAATATGTTGTTAATGCATGTTTGCTTATAAATAAACAATTTTTCAGCTAAGTGATACTTAGCTTTTTCAGAATCTTCAGTGATGGCTCAATTGTGTTGTGTTCAAAACATAAAGAAAATGGAATGAGACTTTTAGTGTCTTGAAACAGTGGCACAATTTATACATATATGTCTCACCTCACTGCAAATAATATTTATTGAGATTTTTTTTTATCTTATTTTTTTTATTATGTTCTTTTTTAAAAGAAAGACCATTTTATTGCTAACTTAGCATACCTCTAATGCACTGGTCAGATCTCAATGTTTATTAGAAGCCATTTTTAGCTCTGTACCTGCCTTTGTGAAATGGAGGATGGCTGTTGAAGTATAAAGCAAAACAATTACATTCCAATCCTATCAGCTCCTCGTTCATATAAGCTCCCTTCCATTCTTTCTGTGCTCTCAGAAAGAATGAGAGAGATTAATAAAGGAGTTCAGATAAATAGTTAAATCAACTTCATTAATAGCATTGGAAGATTTTGTCCTCTGAATCAAAAATTAAAAAAATCAGATGTGATACTCATCATCAACGTTCCAACTTGTATTGTTTGTATAAACATCTCTTTAAACTGGCTAAAAATTTTTTTTTTTCAGTTTTAAGTTTTTTTGCAATTTATTCTAATTGGCCAGACCCCCATCATCCTGAAAATTGCCCTTGACTACTATTATTTTCTTGGCAAGACAGGTGTTGTTGCACAGTATGCAGCAGAGCAAGAGAAGTAATTCCAAGGAGGATTTCAAGTGACTAATTCCAAGAGCAAAAGGCAAAGGAGGCATTGCATCAAATGAAATGGTGACAAAATGAAGTTTTGTTTGTTGCAAGTTAGAGTGGAAATGTAATAGAATGCAGAGCAGTCAGAGGTACATACTCCATGCACAAAGGAATATATTACTTTATGAGCAAATTATAGTCATTTGTATTCTCAGCAAGCAGTGGTGTTAATTGATATGAATTAACAAGAAATTAAAGTAGGTGCCATAGAAATTCTTTTTATTTCACATCTTCTTTCCTGTGCTTGTCATGTATTCTGTTAACTGCAAAGACCTCCTTTCATGTAGCAGTTCAGACTGTACAAAAGGTTCAGGGTCCTGCTTTGCAAGTGTCTAATTGTCTAATGTTTGTGAAAATTCTGCTGGTGTGTGCTTTCTGGAATTAGGCAGCACACACAGAACTAAATCTTTTTTCACATTCTGCATTTTTTCAAGTAAGCCTATTTTTAATAAAGATCTGGGATTGAAAATTGCTGGGAACATTGTCTTCTTTATGTTTACTGAACTTCATAAAGTCAAGACTAGCATTTTCTCATGACACGATTCCTCATTTCTATCAGTATGACACACACCGCCCCTTAGCTGTTCATTACCAGTTGCACACTGCCCCCTTTTTTGGCTCTCCTTTCTACTAGAAAAAAAAATAATCTTTTGTGCTGCATTGTAAATTAGGTCAGAGAAATTATCTCATATAAACTGATTAAAATAAAAGAAGGATAGCATGAAAGGAAAGGAGGATACATTTCAAGGTAGCATGAAAAGGTACACAAGAAGCATGTATGAAGCTTCAGAAGCACAAAGTTCTGATACAATCTTTACTTCCATCAAGTTCCTGTGCTCTAGCCATTTAAAACAGAATAATATAGATGTGAAATGTTGTATGAAATAGGAATAATACTTCTAATGCTCTTTTCATAGAGGAAAATAAGTGTTCAAAAGCAAAGTACAAAGGCTCAAGGTCATCTGTAGAAATTTTATTTCCTCATATGTCATTTTGCAGCCTAGTTTTTGGGATAAGTTCTGCAAGCCATATTGACAAAAACGTGTTTCTGAATATCCTGGCCAGGGGCTGTTGTCATAAGCATTTCCAAAGTACTGTATCTACAAAGCACTGAATTAATTAGGCATGATATATTTTTGGCATGTGACTGCATAGAATGTAACATAATGTCATGAAATCTACCAGCCTGAACTGCACTGTTTGCAGAGGTGACAATCTCATGGGAATATTTTCAGCTCTGAATGCAAGCAATTTACCTTGAAAGTAAACTGCTAGCTCTCACTAATGCAACGTCTCTTTTCTCTCCCTCTTTTTCAATAGCCAAGCCCGATAGGCTGGCTTTTTTTAATATCAGATCACACTTTGCTGCACAACTTAATATGAAAGACTCAAATAAGAATGTCCCAGCTAAATTCCCAGCACCTAGGTAAGAATTAGAAAAGAATCTGAGATAGCTACAGTATAGTAAACAGAAATGGCTGCGAAATTTAATTTAATTTCATTGTATGCTAGCTTTAAAATATCAAAAGAATACATGTATACATACCTTTGTGTCTGTATATGTGTTTCATATATGTATACTGTGTTCCTGCAAATGAATTCTTTTTCCTCTTTATGGACTTGCTAAAGTACTTAATGTGTAATGATTTTTTTAGGAAACAAATGACAGTGTGTACAATGATTAGATGAAAGAATGAATCTAGTTTGTTTCAGAGCATAGTTCTATAGTGTTAACAATTGCTATTTCAAGATGGTGATCTCAACAATATCATCCCTGTAATCTGAAAACTAATTTTGCAGCTGATGAGCTACTTCAGGTTGTGATCCCATGACCACTCTACAGAATCAATGGTGTATTTAGCTGAAGTACTAAATTCCACACAATTGTTCTGTAAAACTTTACCTAAAAGACATCATTCCTGAGACAGAGATGTATATAGATGTTCAGCTCAAGAAAATAACAGTTTTCTCCAAATTGATTGATTTATCTAAGTTGATACTAAATTTTATTAAATTATATTATGGTTTTGGGTTTTTTGTTATTATTTTTTACTAAACAGGTACACAATAGCCCACATTTCTATTGAAAGATTTTATCAGAAAATATATTTTACAGGAACATGGGGTTTTTTAATACATTCAGGAAAGAAAATTATCAAAGCAAATTGTTTTATGATCCCAATTTGAAATGGCAAATGCTTCATTTTAAGGAAGTAAAAATGCGTCACTTAACAGTATTGTTCCACATTATTTTATACAGTAGGAAACATCTAATATTCTATATATCATATTTTTACTACATTGTAATATTTTAACACAGAATGTGAATCATTCATGTTTCAAACCAAGACAAATGTTGAAGTAATTACATTTTCCTTTCTTCCTTTCCTTCTTCTAAACTACAGTGGTACCAGGACTTGAAAGGTATCAAGGTGAATCGTATCTTATTTCATACTTTGAATCATACTAAACAATGAGGCTCATAACATCACTTCATGTTTTTACTGTTGCTGTTATGATTATTATCAAGAACAGGAATGGGGAGTAGCAATAGCGTAAGTATACATTTTTGTGCTAGTCTAACAATACATGGTAAAATGACAGCCTTTGCAAGAACAGACTAAGAGATAAATAGATGCAGCAGATCAAAAATGTTTACACAAATGTTTACACAAGTAAACAATTTGATAACACTGTTTAGCATGTAATAGTCTAGGTTAGTAATAGTCTTATTAGATCTACTTCCTATCTTTTGCCAAGGCTTTCATGTGTCTCTTAAAAAACTTTTTTGTTATATATTGTAATAAACTGTTTCAGTGGACATGTACAGATGTTTCAATGAACAACAGATGAAAATAAAAAAGATCTTTGAAAAGTTAATGAGAAAGCAATAAAGACTGGCTTCACTGACACAGCAAGGGTAAGCATTAACATCTTTATCCCCTGCAGCAAAAGGTAGGTTCCCTTAATGGGAAATGGGAAGTTTGCTTCCAATGTATTGGAGAACAGGAAGCCAAGGCTGTAGGAAGAATTATATTACCTAAGCAGTACTGTGAAAAATAAAACAAATTTTGAAGCATGTAGATAGTGTCAGGGTCAAAGAAGAAAGACAGCTGTCATAAAGACACGAAGTACTTGATGATTTTAGCTGTATGAAAACAGAAAAAGTCTATGTTATAGTTGTTATGAATGTTGAATGTGTTATGAATGTAGAATGTGTAGACTCAGATGGATGGACAAATCTAGAATAAGGGCCAAGTCACATATATTTTGCGTAGTATCCAGGCTTCAGGAGATGAGATACAGTTCTTTACAGTTATTAGAACTGCAGTGGGAATTAGTGCCTGCTTCTATACATGCAACATCCAAAAATTAAATCCCACTGGACTACAGGTGTTGCTGGATTAGAAATACTTCTTTTGAAAATCTAAAAATCTACTTGCTAAAGATCATCAAGACAAAGTATACTTTGTCAAGCTTGTAATCTGCTAAAAGAAACTGCAATATTATTTTTCTATGGCCCACTTTATCCTTTCTGAATCCATTAAGCTATGATTCCAAAAAGAATTTAATTCTTTTTTTTTTTGTACCAACATATGAAACTTGAATGCATTACAGAAGGTGATATGTAACTGCTAAAGGACTCTGACATTAACAAAAAAAAAGAAGCGTCTCTGTTACTTCTAAGTAAAAAGCTTTTGTCACAGTTGTGAATGGACAGGCAGGGAGGGAGATGAAATAAAATGACACATTTGATGAAAGATACATCTGAGTCAGGACGAACCATCAAGATTCTACAAGAACTACTCTAAAAATGATACTTATTCAATAAACATGTATGCTACCCATTATTACTTTTTAAAAAAAATATTAGAGATGTAATCATGTACAGAATATCATACATAAATTTAAATACCCTTCAAAAGGATATTTTTTTCAAGGAATACCTCTAGGCACATTGTCATTATGGCTCAGAAGACAATGAAGTATGAGACACTTCCATTTTTACCTGTGGGTATCTAAAAGAAAGATTTTTCTAGTGTATGGTGCAAAAAAGAACCTATTGAGCCTTAAGGAGGCTGAAGAGGAAGAAGGAGTGGATAATAATCATTCTAGTGCAGTGAGACTAAGTGACAGACCAAATGGCTGTCTGTTAGTATGAGTAGAACAGGGAAGAAGAAAATGGAGAACGGTTGGGAAGAAAAGAGAAAAAGCTGAAGTTTTCAAATGATGAGTCTTGACAATTAAATGGACAACCCAGATAATGTGTCAGGAAATAGTGGATGAAAATTAAATCAAGGTCGAGGAAATAGATTTGTGAGTCATCATCACGGTAGAAGCCATATAGCTTGAGATGGTGATAAGGCAGACAGAAGAAAAAATAGAGCTCTGAGGGACAAAATCTCAATAAAAGACAGACAAAGGTAAAAGAACAGCCAAAGGATATTTTGAAGAAAAAGCTGGAAATGGGGGGAAATCATCCACAGGAATATGGGGCAACGGAAGCCAATTAATGATTTCAGTGCTTTGCTAACACTCTTTTGTTGGCTAGTGTGTACTATTTCAGTGCAATCTGGTTTTAACAGCCTGGAAATCATAGGTTCATCAAATTAATGAGTATTAATACTGACATAAATCTGGACAAGAAAAACTATTGTCAGGGAAAGTTGAGCTGGCAAGCAGGGAATGGCTGCTATTTCTGCCTAATGATAACAAGTTTTTAAAATCCTGCTTTTCTTGGGATTTATTTTTTGTTTTGAGATATATACCTATATCCTCATTGGTATCTCCCCTTTCTGCTGCCACGTGCTGCCTGCTGCTACATGGATTCACTTTTGGCATGTAGTTGTTACTACTTTATGCGGCTGTCACGGTTTGAAACGAAATTGAGAGTGCAGAGATTGTCTAGGCTTGGCTACCAAAGCACATTTAGTCACAGATATATTTGACATGTGCATGACCTCCACATCAGTCATAGGGGGTGGGTACAGAATACCTGCATCTGATTGGCTGAAATTCTTACAGCGCCAGGTGATTGGATGTCACCGTGGTGACCACGTTGCCATTAACAGGTTAGTTGTAGGCTAGCCATTTAAGCATAGACAGAGTTTAGCCAGGCCCAGTCCCTGCCAAACTACCACCGTGGCTGGCCTTGCACTGCACTTCTGCCAAGATCAGGGCTCTGTTCTAGTGTGGTTTTAATCATTTGGCTGCATATCTGTCTCCCTTCCGTCTTTTTTACAGCTGGTCCACTTAAAATATACATTGGTTACAACAGATATTGTATCCCTGAATAGCAAAATAGAGACCCTCCAGCCTACCTTGAGACCTGAGGTACTAGTACAACATAACAAAGTCAGTAACAGTGTAGTGACTGTAGGCTGCTTATGAAAAACACAGACCAGCCTGACCATTCCCAGGTCCCATGCTGCAGACATTCCCATGTTAATCATCTGCAAGGAGAGTTCTCTTCCACGCTGGAGTTCATGGAGTTATCTGTTCTTTTGCAGTGTAATTCAGTGTATTCTGCTTTGGCACTGGGTGTTGTCTTTACCCTTATGCCATTGCTGGATTGAGCAAAACATAAGGTCAAACATCTTAGAAAAATGACACCTGGAGGGGTGGGTTTTTCCCCTGTTAATACTAGAATGTTAGATTCCACCTGTTAAATTTTATTCTAGAGTTATACCAAGGATGCTGGTTTATCACTAATCACTGACCTTAGTTTAAACTGCATCAAACAAAACTTCTATTTAAAGATTGTTTCTTGTGCTTCGGACACTTTCAAATCTGACAGGAATTAGAGGAACATGCACCTTCAAGTGCTGACAGAGCTGCAACAAGCAAGGAAGCAAATAGTCAATCTCAGCTGAGAACTCTGCCACAGAGGAGGAACATTTATACTGCAAATAGCAGTAGCTCATCACAGTCATCTGTTTTCTGGTTCTGTAGCCATTTATCTGCAAACAAAACTTTGACATTCACTAACAGGCACTAAAGAAAATGGAACAGGTAGGAAACAAAAAGGAAGACCCTACAGGACAATGTAAGGAAAGGTACAGTATTTGACAAAGATAGCTTGGGCTCTTGATATGACTGGGATCAATTTTCCCAAAGGCCAAAATAACTCTTCAGTTCCTGGAATAACCTTGAAGGCTTCACATTTGCATCCTGCTACTGAGGAGATACTAAAAACTGAGTTGTCAGTGTTTGTTGTTTGTCCTCCAATTCACTTACAAATAGTTCTGAATAAAGTGAAAAATAGAGTCCTGTAAAAGGTTAGAGGGATGCCATCTTTAAATATACAAGTTAGATGTGTAGAAGCCCAGGTTTCTAGTATAATTAAAATATATAGAGATACTTCTATACTTGGTGATTCTGTTCCTTTTAAAATTCATCCCTTTGTGGTCCCTCTTCCATATCAACTGCAAAGAAGCTTGGATATTTCCATTCCTCACTTAGATATGTCTATTAAATGGGCTGGAACTGGACTGGAAGGGTCTGATTTTTGGATTTGATAGGTTAATTTTGTTTATTTTTAAACTCAATTTAGATTTTAAAGGAAAGTTTAGAAAGGGGAAGATGTTTTTGCATATGTCTTTTTATATATTCTTTATAGTAAAATAAATTTTTTATAGTAAAAATATATCATCTTCCTGTTAAAAGTTGGTAATGGGAGTCCTATTTTTGTCTTCTCTCCTTGGAGTTTTTAAGCTATGATTTTAAGATTTCTTAGCAGTCCCATTATCGTTTTAAATATATTTCTACTTAAATCAGCATGAGAACTTAGGCTAGCAGTGTTTCAAAAACTCCCCACCTAAAGTCACACCTAAATTTAAAGCTCTGTAAGAAAACCATTATTAAGAGAGCTTAGTGAAAAAAAAAATCTAAAAATTATTGAGGAGGTTTGTAAACATCATGCTGAGCAGTAGGTCAAAAAGCCCAACCCATCTACTGCTAGAGTGCAACCCACTTATCCTGGTGGGTGGCTACTTCTCTTCACTCACCCCTTTTGACATTGTTCTTTTATGTCATTTGGACGTATTCAGTAAGGTGATATAAGGGGCAGACTTTTCCTGTGCATATTTGTATGTAGTGGAGGTATGGAGACTTGTTACTGCTTAATAGGCTACTTTATTTGCACTTGCTGAACAAGCTCGGCATCATATAAAGCGAAGTGTAGGGTGAGAAGGGACTCGTACCAACTAGGTAAATTCTGTTTGGAATACTTCCTTTCTAACCTGCACGGCCCTATTGAAAGAGGTAGTATATCATTCAAGCTTTATTCAGGATCCTGTCCTTCCATGGTCTGGCATTTTTGAGGATAGAGCTGGAACTCATTTAAGTTGTGTTTTCTGACATTTATATAGATGATATAGTTAAAACTAGCACATGAGGTCCATACAAGTAAGACATTCTGCTAAGACAGAGCAGAATCAAAGCAGTTTTTTGCCTAGTCACAGTAATGAAAGCAAAGTACTATAAGATGAAAACACAGCCATTAACTTGTCAGTGACTTGACTGATGAGCTACTGCAAATACCTGATATCCAACTGGAAGTTCAGGTTAAAATCCATGTAAAGAATCAATTTTCTAATGGCCAGCAACGCATGTTGAAAACTGACAAAATGTGTCAATTGTATGTTTTTCAGGAATAAAGGGAGAAATCTAATCTAAGCTCTGGATACATCTGACCTTTTACTATAATCAGGGTAAAACAGATCACATATATTCATGTAAGCATAACTGATATAAAACTTTGTAGAAAGTCATAATCCAAGGTTAAGATAGGCACATGGTGCATTCATGTCTCTCCTTTGAATTCAGTGGCGATGGTGAGATTGACTTTGTAATGTGCTAGGGAACTGTGGCCTCATACAGTTATATAACTTAATAGCTTGTAATCATCAACCTGAATGTGCTTTCAATAAGCCCATATTTTCATGTTGCCCACTGATTTTGACCAGGTTCTCACATGTGCCTATATGGCAGCACAGCCTCTGCTTGTGCTGGATCTCAAGCTGTTGAGAGCTTGGGTTTGCTTACAGCGATGGCAGTATGTACAAGGTAAAAAAAAAAACCAAACCTAGCACTTTCCTAAATAGATGATAGATAGATAGATAGATAGATAGATAGATAGATAGGTATTACAGAACTGAGATTTGGAAGTAGATTGTGCAGCTAGAGAGCTGGCAAAGTGCCCATTATTTACATATGTTTTGTGACATGTATAACCAGCAGCACAGGACCTGGAAGGTGCATGTGTGATTCTCACATTGTTTTAAAGTTGTATTATCAGCCCAACTGTATTCAACAATTACAGTGTTAATTGAGCTCGAAGTGAACAAACTCATCTACTGTTTCATTAAAGAATTAACTTTTCCAATTAAAGTTTAGCTTTCTTTAGTCCATTTACATAGACATCATCCTAAAGCAAATAGAAGAACAATTTATCACCGTTACAGCTTTCTGAAACATAATCACGATGAGCTTATCCAGTGTCAGAGTTACTGAAATAAAACTCTTATAACAAAATTGATTTAAGGAAAAAAGATTTAAGGAAAAAAGAAGTTCAGCATTATTTGTATAATGAGATACTCGATAGTCAAGTTACAAACCAATCTGTACTCACAAAATTGTTGATCTTTCAATAGTCGTTGTCTAGGAAAGTCAAGTGTATGTATATATAAAATGAATTCTATTACAGAGCACATACCTCTGTGTGCCTTTGTAAGATACGCTATGACCTGAGGTCTTCTGCATTTATGCTGCTGATAATTAAAAAGTAAATATGGATGAAACATTTTTGACTTACAATTTCTATAAAATCTTCACCTTACCCAATTAAAGAAGAAATGACAGTGATGCTAACCATAGAGCTCTGACTAATAAGCCACAAAATGCAAACTGTAGGACACAATTATTACTTTAGTGGAAAAGTGTTATGTAAAAGCTTACAAGGCTTTAAGTGATACCAAATAAAGGTTTACTCAGTGAGAAGCACTTTATCTTATTTATTCATCTTTGCCACATATGAGAGTATGAGATTTAGTAGACAGTGATATATTTTGGAGAACCCATGTGGGAACAGTGATACTGAACAGTTGCTGTAGAAATGTTCTATTATGTAACCCTTATCTATCTATCTTTATATTGCCCTATCACAATAATATCTGAATGCCACAGAATACTCAGCTGTATAATGTGAAGTGTCAATAGCCTCATTTTAAAGGTGGGAAATAAGAGATAGAAAAATAAATCATTTTTTTACCATAAATTACTTATGTAAAATATGGCAGTTAGATTGAATTTTTATCTCCCAAGACTTCAATTTGTTACTTAACCAGTAGTTCATGCTTCCTTATATAGATATTTATAATTAAATATAGATCAAAGCATAAATGAGATAACTGAAAGTGAAGCTGTTGTTTTCAGTTTGTAGAAAGGTTAAATAAAGTATTCTTGCACCAGGTTCAACAACTATAACTGTGGTTCTACTATAGATCTGGGAAGAGTGGCTCTCAATTTTATTAATGTGGTTCCAGTCAACTCTCTTCTTTTGTTCCTCAATGTATAACTGAGAAATCACAACTGAATCAGAAGAGCTGGAGCTTGGAAAAAGCTCTTCTGTTTTTTTTCCTTCTGGAAAACTTTGAAAATTCTTTCTTGTTCTGAAAAAGATCTTTATTTTCACTAACACTTTTGTATTTTCTTCAGCTTCCCTCTATGTTACCATTTTTAATCCAGGTGTTCTGCATTTCAATACAAAGAAATCTTTTTATTGCTCAAATAACCCCCAACATTTCAGCTTTTCTGTCACCATTTTTGAAAGTTTCAATAAAATCTGGGCATTCAGAAAAGTCTAGCAATTTCCCAGGATGGCAATTCTTCCAGTTCCAGACCATGACATTAAAATTCACCTTTGCTTTGACAACCTTATTTCTCTCAGCTGAGTGTTTAAATCCATCGTAGTAAGGAATAGATGCACAGAATTGTCTCGTCTCACAACTGCATTGGGAATTTATAGGAGAAATCAGAAGTATGCATGCTTCAGAATACATGGCTTATTTTACTGGAAGTTTATCAAAATAGCTAGAAAGGGTATGATAGTGGGAAAATCTGTATTACTTAGGTGTTTGTAGGCTTCTGTCCTCACTCTTTCCTCACAGCAGTCTGGTGAGGCGAATAAGCACTATTCTTCCCATTATACAATTACAGAACAAAACACTAAAAAGTAGGATTATTCCCATTTTGGACATCTAAAATTTAGGTATTTAAATCTGAACTATTACCTTGGACTTCCTATATCAGTACAGATATTGAGTCAACGTTAAGCACATCAGCAGGGCTTTTATCTGCCTGCCTCTGATTTCACCATGACGTGAGTCGTATTTTGGGAATACCTGCTTCACTTTAGTGAGAACAGATGATTTTTGGAAAACAAACTCAGTGTTAGGAATTCTACTTTAGGTGACTAAGACAGAGAGATGAATGCCAGCCTAAATCTGAAGCTCACTCTGAAAACTAGGCCAGTGTCCTAGGATGAGTAGTTTTGTGTATATTTGTAATTGCTGCAGTGAACCCTTTTCTTCTCAGTCCAGATTGGGGAAAAAAACCCAAAACAAAACAAAACAAAAATCCCAGAAGTCTCATAGGTAATTACCACTGAGGAACAAGTGAAAATATTGTGTGTGCAATTTCATAGAAAGAAAAATCCACCAATGTGGTCAAAGTTCAGTTACTAAGGCCCACATTCACTTAACAAACTTTAAAAACTTAACTGAGACTCCTTGAAGCTTCATGTTTCTACCCCATTTTTCTCTTATAACTTTCTGTATATCGCTGAAGCTCATCATTTAGCAGTCATGTTACCATAAGGTCAATAGTGTGAAAAAAACATCTTCAGATGTTGGTCAGGCCAGCTAGATTCTTAAGTAATTTTCTAGATGGGTCTCTTTGTCTTTCCACTGACTATGGAAAAAGAGTTAAGGAAACTACAGTCTCAGCTTATAGTGAGACACATGTCCTTTATCATAGGTGTCTAGAAGTTAGATGTTTAGGTCTGAGATAATCAATCCAGAGTCATCGTCTAGCCACTGTAGAGCAGTGTGCGCTTCTTTAAGGCAATCAATCTTATACTAAAAAAGGACATCTAAAATAGGTCTGACAAATCAGCCTCTTGGTGTGCCTTTTTCTTGTCACTGAATATGAAGGGATCCTATGGTGACTAGCCCAAAGTTAAAATTATAGATATAGAAAATTACATGAAATTAATTGCCTTTCTGTTAGGTGGCTAAAACTATGTAAGATAAATTGCTGTATTGCACCTAGCTGGAATGGAGTTAACTGTCCCCATAGCAGCCCATATAGTGCTGTGCTTCGTATTTGTAGCTAGAATGGTGTTGATAACACACCAGTGTTTTGGCTACTGCTGAGCAGTGCTAACACAGCATCAAGGCTGTCTCTCCAACCTAGGGCTGGTAGACTGGGGGTGGGCTGATCCAAACTGACCAAAGAGATATTCCATAGCATATGACAACATGCTCGGCAATAAAAGCTAAGAGAAAGGCAGTGGTGGGAGAGGGGACGGCAGCATTCCTTACTAAGGCGTCTGCCTTCCTAAGCAACTGCTATGATACTGAGGCCCTGCTTCCCAGGAAGTAGCTGGACATCGCCTGCTGATGGGAAGTAGAGAATAAATTTTTTTTTCCTTTGCTTCTACATGTAGTCTTTGCTTTTCTTTATTAAACTGCCTTTATCTTGACCCATGAGTTTTTCATCTTATTTTCTCCCCCTGTCCCGCTGAGGAAGAGGAGTGATGGAGCAGCTTGGTGGGCACCTGGTGGCCAACCAAGGTCAACCCACCACAATTGCCGTCCAAAATTTTTATCCAGTTCCCTTTAAAATCAATTAAAATCTCTTCAGTCTTCAGTAATTTTCAAGTCTGGCCTCAAAGTATTTAGAATGTAATTTATTGCTGTGCTTATTCACTGCTGACTGCAGACAGTGTTGCACCTGCATGTAATGTGCACAGAGTGCTTGTGCTTTACCTAATAGCTAACACACTTTAAGCAGTTAGGCCGAACCATATAACTGAAACTGAGGAACGTTATTGTTTGTAATGTGGAACTTGTCATTATTTTTGATAGCCATTGTAAACCAGATATAAATAAAAGTCACAAATTACTGAAACATTGTCAGCATTGCTAGATAAAGGAGAAAACTGATGTATTCACTGTTTATGGTGTGAGTGACTGAAAAGATATAGTAAAAGCAGTATTATTAAGGACAAAGCAACAAGTGAAGCATCTTTTTCTTAGAAAGTTGAATTAACACTGGTGGGAATACAAAATACGGAAATTTATTTTCCAATAACATTTTCAGTCAGTCAGTCTTAGATATCTCTGAATTAGAAGGCTGAACTACAGAAATGTAAACTACTGCATTAAAAGAATGAACTAAAGCATAGTATGCTTTCACCACAAGTTTGAATTAATATCAGTGAAAATATTTTTTAGATGTGAAAACAATAGGGATTTTTTTCCTCCTTTTTATTATCTTTTAGTTTTGTAGCATATTTTCTTCTTGTAGCTTTTCTTCTTCTTTCTTGTAGCTAAAAACTTCATATTTTAGCTTGGAACATAAGTAAAATGAAAACACTGTGAGGAGATATTGAAAAGTACAAAAGAATATTTCTGGCCTTCTTATACAGACAGAAGCACTTTGGATAATTTGAATAAGTTTCAGATAAGCAGCCATATTTTTGGGTGCTCATTAGAGCTTGGTGAATAATTTATAACAAATAATTTAGTTGATGAATTTTAACTCTCTTCGGCTCACAAATTGTCCATGAACAGATTGTGATTTTCCTAAATGAGCTCATTATTCACAATCATTCAGTGAATAATTCCTGTGAATAATTCTTTCTCTGTAGCTAGTTTGTGGCCAGTTGTTGTAAACAGTTAACTTTCAAGCTGTTTTGGTCTGACATATAAATTCTGTAGAATATTTCTGCTTAACTGTAATGTTTGAAATCAAATTATCAGGAACAATAATAATAATAACAACAATAATAAAATCCTATATAATACATGCACTTTCCACCCTATGTTTCAGTTCTGTGTCCATCATTGTAATATTTAGGAGATGGCCTGCAAAATCAGGTTAATGTTCTCATACACCCAAAGTGAGACAAATCCCCATATATTCAAAAGGTCTTGAGAAGTTTCTGAAAATGTTGTTCATTCCTTGGCTTCCTTTGATTCAGTGTTCACCCATTCATTGTGAGTGGGCTACATTAGCCAGAATCATCACAAAATGGGAAGGCAAAGGGAGTATTCATGCAGTAGTAGTAAAATCTTTTAAATGTTTAAGGATATTGATGGAGTAATTTTCCAAGTTCAAGTAATAAATCGTATCCAAGTTTTTGAGTTTGATTGTCTTTAGTAATCTTGATGTTGGATTTTGTTATATAAAGCTGATCCTGCATGAATAATCCCTTTTGAATTTTGAAAAAAATATTAATTATTTAGCTCAGGATGTAAATCACATCTTTTGGGATTAAAAGAGGAGGGGCAGATATATGGTTTTCAGTAATTTATGTCCTTGTATTGTCTGTATAGTCTCAATTTCTTAAAACTGTAAAAATGTTTAATTAAGCCATTTAGTTTTATGACTATATATCTAGTCTTATGCTAATATTTACTTAACAAGGCTGATGGAAAAACATTTTTTCGTTATATTCTTTTTTCTTCTTTCCATTATTCCATTAAAGAGTTTAGTTTGAATGCTTTGTCAAAACGTTGTCACATATCAGTATTTTCTTTATGAGGAGAAATGATGAAATATTAAGATATGTTTTTAAGTGAATCAGCAATTTTATCTATTTGCAATGAATGTACAAGGTGAATTCTCTAAACACAGGCATAATCAAGCAAGAGGAAACAGCTCCACAGCAGGAGGTCTTTTTAAGCAAATACTCAACTAAAATCCCTCTTGCTTAGCTTCTTTTAGGAGCACTGATGCTTTTGAAGCTTCCTTGTTGCTTTCTGTATCAGCTTTTGTCTCCCAGACACCAAGAAAAATGATCTTTCTTCAGATACTAAGAACCTTAATTTGTTATATGTTTGCCCTGGAAAAATGGCAGAGGTTGGAAGGCTCAGGTTATAGTCAAGTCTCTGTTTGTCCCTGTGCTCTGGATCTCAGATTGGTTTAGATATTGCATTACATGGAAAAGTTTAACAAATGAAACGTCCTTAAATAAAAGTTAGCTGTAAGGAAATGACTACAAACTGTAACAGATTCCGCAATACTGTTCAGACTTTTCCAGGGCTTGATTGCTGAAATTAATTGGACTTTGATTTGAATAACAATTGCAAGATCAAGTCTCCAATTCTAAGTGATATTTTTGCATACAATAGGGTCTCTATCCATTGCTATATTTAATCAGAAACATATAAGCATGCCACACTGTGAGTATAAAAAGCTACTTTTTAATTTGCACAAATTTATCTTTCACATCCAAAAAGTTTGTGTTGTGCATTAGCTCTTAGTCAGTAACATCAGCTACAGAAGACTCAGACAGTGCTGTAACATTCACTGTCACTTCTTATTACCTTCAAGTACTTGCTTTGTTTTCTGTGCAGAATCTCTGCTCTATAGCTGTGTAGTTTTCAGTACCTAATACTTCTTCTAGTAGTAGGGATGTTTTAACATAAATTATCACTCAGAAACTTTCAAGAAGTTTTATTGCACAAAATTTTCATGAATTCCTTTATCTAAAAAAGAGTTTTTTCAGAAAAACATCAGCAATCCCAGAAAATCTGAATCACAAAAAGAAATCAGTCATTCACCCAGACCATAAAGTAATATTAATAGGATGGAATTTTCAGAAATTATGTTAAACAAATGTACTTGAAATGAATTATCTGAATTTTATGTTTCATCTTGAATAATTGGTTTTAATTATTATTATTTAGTTTTCTTATCTGTGTTTCTATAAGAAATCTCCCCTAGGTTCTTAAGCTCAAAAATAATGTCTAAACACTTTTTGTGAGAGTTCTGGTGTGGGATGCTGTATTGCAATGATGTGAACCATGAAGTCCCAGTTTTCTGTACAGATTATGTCCAAATCAGTGTTCCCCAAAGAATAGAAATTCCACCTATTCGTGAATAAGTATATGATGAGGGTCCTAAATCTTCACTGATACAGCTTGAAAGAAGGGAAGTCTGGAAGTGTAATTAGGAAAAAAAAGAAAGATTAAAAAAAAAAAAAGAAAAAAGAAAAAAGAAAAGAGACAAGCCAATAGGGTTTTGGAGAGAGCAAAACATATATACCCACTCAGAATTATGAGCCTATAGAGTCTGCTTACTTTATAGAACTATTTCCTTAGCCTGAGTAAAGGCATATATTTTTAAAACATGCACTGAAGGGATGACAGGAAGTCAACAAGTTTTTAAGTAGTATACTTAAATAAGAATCTACACTCCCTGAAGCCAACAAATATTTCAAACAATGAACGAGTGCATATTCCAGGCTTGTCTCATTGCAAAAGGGGGGAAAAGAACCAAATAAGAACATGAAGAAAAATTAGTTGTCAGGTTAGTTCTCAGGGCATGGAAATCAATGATTTGTTTTGTGCTATTGCCTTGAATCCTTTAGCAGAAGCGCTTGCTTTCTCCCCATGAATCGGAGTTAGCTGGTATTATTGACATATCCACAGAAAGACTGTAATTTAAAAAATGTATAATATTGGCAATGAGTTTATTTAAGGGAGCTTTTCAATGTCAAGGGCATTTGAGACAGTTTGCTCATTTTAGGCTGTAGAATTTCAAGACATGAAAGGATGGGAATAGTTATATGTATTTTTTTTGTCTAGCACAATACACAATAGACCTATTTTAATTCATTTTTCTTCCTAAATTTCTATGCCTTAAAGTATTCAGCATACCTATCCTCAGAAAGTCCCATGCTGTACAGAAGAGGTACAGTCTGTGGCAGCCACTGAATCTTCAACTTCCCAGTCTTTTGCCTAGTATCAGATTCATTATTATGTAGTAACTTGCTCTAACAGCAGATTATATAAGATACTGAGTGCTATCCTCAATTATGTATATATTCTCTTTTGTTTATAGCAACAGGGCTATTTTTTCCCCAAAACATACATTGGCCCTTCCTGTGTGCCAGAAGAATGAGTAAGAGGTAAAAATGAACCATGTGTTTAACATGAAATTAAGAAATTACAAGTACATCCTTCAGTGCATGTAAGATTTTATAGGATCCAATGAAAAGAAGTCAGTGGAAAGAATGATTTAATATATTATGAATCTCTGTAAAAGGTTTCATCTTTAGGTTTCAAGACTGTAGGAAAAGCTGACACTCTGGACTCTAGAAAATCCAGCCAGCTGTGATTTATTTGTTCAACAGGAGATGTGAAGTATAGCTGCTCACATTCTCTACATAGCTAAAACATGATGTAGTCTGAAGTCACAGACTAAAGTCAGGTTTTCATAATGTATTTTTTCAAGTCACTAAGGAAAGCCAAAAGCACCTCCTATGGGCCTGTTCCAACTTGTTGCTCTACAGCTAGGATCTTTCCTGGGAGCATGTTTTGTCAGCCAGGTTCTTTATTTTGCTAGCAACAATGTCCAAACAACTATTAAGTCCTATTTACCTACAATGATTACTGATTCCCATTAATAAAAGCTTTTCATTTGTTTAATTGAAAAGGTTTTACTGTACACAATATTTCTTAGAGCTGTTTTAGAAAATTCAATAAAAGAAGTACTTCATTTCCTCTTCATTATCTGAATATGTTCATTAACATTCCTTTGAAATACCTGCTATTGTTGATAACCCAGGGATCCAAAGAGTCTCACTAGTGCCAGAATCACTCTATTGACTACAAGAAAGAGCAACCTACTGATATTTCCCTTCCCAAAACTCTCAATCTATAACTAAACAATGGGTTTTATTTTTCTCAGATGAACACCTATTCAGTGAGCTAATGTAGCAAAAGATTGTTAGCCAGCTTGTAGCTATTATGGTGATTCAGAGGATACCATAGGATGTACATGTCATCACTTGGCAGGTCCCTCATATCTCATCAAATGCAAGAAGGAATGCTTGATTACATTCAGACAGTTGCGAGCAAAGACATGTTCGGTTGCCATCATTCAGTGCAGGTATCAGCATAATTGTTATCTGTTATGAAGTTAGGAGAATCTTTTTTATAACGGTGCGCTCCTGATGCAGCTGTAATTTGTGTGCAGCATATTAGATCAAAACAAAAATAGCTGTATTTGTTGTGAATTTCATCAATTCTTAATATTCTTTTCATTTACTTTAGCCAGGGCCCAGTATTCTGCAAAGGAGGTGATACAAATAACTGATAGATTGCTTTACCTGAGACAGAACAGCAGGTGGTCTTAATTCAACCTTTGTTCGTGGAAACAAATTACTTGAATATAGCCTGAATTGCACAAGTCTGAAGTTTTTAGGGAATTACATAAATGTAGTTGGACTGACTTTGAGTATATTTTGTTTGCTGCAGAGATAGAACTGTTTTCTGAAGAGCTGAATTTGCCCACAATTTGAACACTGATCAGAAGAAGGTTGCACAAGAAGTTCTTGAAAATGTAACTCCCTTTAATCTCCCTACTCTCTCTAAGTAGTTATAATTGTCATAATCAGTCTGTTTGCTTTTGTGCCATCAAATTTTAGGCCTGGATAATACAGCTACAAATACAGATGGAAACCAGAAATCCTTCCTGTAATATCTACCAGTAAAAACGCTTCTGGAAAAATCATCAAAGATACACAAGCAAGCCTTCCTTTAGAGGAACTAAATAAAATTTTGAAAACCTATTGTATGCATGTGTATCTTCCTATCTTCCTCTTGAAAGAATTACCTTATATAAAGTTTTACTCATAGCAGATTTGTTTTATTCAGTGTAGTATTTCTTGCATTTCTTTGTGTCAGATATATGTATAGTCTTCTAAAAAAGTCTTATACAATATTTATTATAATATCCTGACATAATGTGTTCTATAGGATGACTTCTTATAAGCCTTGTAAGAAAGTATAATATAGTGATAAAGGATTTATTAATAATTTAGGTTCCCATTGGAGTCTGTGTAATCAACAATATTCCCACATATCTATAATAAAGTCTCTTTCTGTATGTAATTGAGTTTAGGAAGCTAACTCTTCCATGTTGCTTTGAGTCCCTTAGGCATTGAAGAAAGAATGAAAGCAGTAATTCCCTACTAGTTGTACTCTCTGCTTTTTCCCAAGAATTAAAGAACAATTCACCCTACTGTTGAGATTTTAACTTATGGCATGGCTTTAGTCGTTGTTGTTCATTTCTTCTGTTTTCACTGAGCTCTCATTACTATGATATTTGAGCACTTCAAGTTAAATTCTGGGAGTAATTCAGGGAAAGTCAGTACCTCAGCTCTGGAAAGTAAAAAACTTACTTTGCCCTTACATTTCCTATGAAAGCTACAGACATTGACCTGTATGTGCAAGGTGAAGAGCTACTTCTGTGAGCCATTCCACCTATGTGTTTTCTTGCAAGTGTGAGTACGATAGCAGAGCTATCGTACACCCCCCTATACAGCTGAAGTACTATAGCAGAGAAAATAGATGTATAAGAGTATTACTTTTATAACTTTTTATTACTTTTATTACTTTATTACAGTTTACTTTCCCCTCTCTGTTTTACCCCGTGTTGGACTCTGGGAGAAAATTTGGTCATTGGTTTATTCTTTTAATGAATTTGAAGGAGCTCGTATGGAAATGCTTATAGACAGGCTAAGGAGGAAGTGAAACATGAAAAGTTGCTGAGTAAGGAATAAAAAAATGCCCATTTGAGATGGCAGGATTCATCCCATGATGTACTAAGCATATAGATAACAATATGTATCTTAATAAGTATATATCCATTGAGTTCACTTTGTGTGTCTGTGTAGAAATTTCTGCCTTCGTGTTCTTTTTTATTTGGTAAATCAACTTTCTCTTGAATAAAGAAACTGCTGATCTGCTTTTAGAAAAGCACTCCATAGAGGTGGATGGAAATAAGGAAAATCTTCATGAGACATTGAAATATTTAAGCTGATTATATTTTTCAGTGTTTGAAGTGCAACACCATTTTTCTTTCTTGTGATTCTTTTCCTCTTTCCCAAAGGAATCAATAATTCTGCGATTTATATGCATTCTTTCTTTCACTTTTCCTCCTTTTTACCACAGAGTAAATGATAATAAATGGTATGTAGGACTCGTTAATCTTATACTACTTATTCTACTTATTAGTAGACAGAATTACTACTCTTAAAATGTTTAAAATTTCTACAGTGTCAGAAAATTTCAAAGCTGCAAACAGAAAATAAAAAAAGCCATGCAAAAATGGAAAAAAAGGTCCTACAAATGTATATGCAGGTAGTGATTTCTATGGCATTGAATGACTGAAAGAAATAAAGAGAAAATTAATAAAAGAAACATTTGGTGAGGTGCTACCTTTTTTTTGTCACCATTCAGATATGCCTGATTTACAAGTAGCTTTAACTGTTCCAAGTTAAGTGCTAATTCCATTTTGCTGAACTAATCATTACAGGTTTAGGAATAATTGGAGGTTTGCTTATTAGTTTGGATTATGGTGCTAAAACTAATGAAACCAAACTTTCAGACTGGTTTGTTTTTAACAAGGACAAAAAGCCAGAACTTTTTCTATAATTTGTTTTGCAAAGAAGAGAGGAAACAAGAAAAGACACTTCATTGTGCCTGAATAAAATGTTTCAGAAGAAAAGCTTTTGATAATGTCTACATTAATATTCTTAACATTCCTTAGTTGATATACCCCGTGTAACCCTTTCTTTTTCTATGATAACGAATCTTACTTTTCTGTAACCTCCTTTGTTACCATACTTTTACTTATCTATCTTGTTCTTCTCCAGTGGGTAGTAATTTTTTCTAATGACCATCAGTTTCAGAGTAAGAACATCATTCATTTTGCATAGGGCACTGAAGAACTATCAAATTGTAATGATTTTCAGTCATTGCAGACCTGGGCGAGATTCAAGCCTAGTGACTCAGTGATGAAAGCCCCTGAATACTATTAGCAATTCCCCAAACTGCTCAGTTCCCATTAAATAAACGCACAATGTATTTGTCATTAGGACTCCTATCTTCTCATTCTAATTCTCCATATTAGAAGCTGTTGGTCTAAAAATAAAAATGTATTTGCATCCATCAGGTAATTTTTCCTCTAGTTGCAATGTTACTTTAATATATCCACAGTTATGGTCAGTTAAGTTTTCCACTGCAAATGAGTGGTTGGAGGATTCCCATCTTCATTATTTTGTTCTAAATTCTAAGCAGTTTCTATGTGTGATACTCATTTTATGAAAAAACATATTACAAAAATCAAAGAAAAACTCCAGCAAAAAAGTGGTTTTTTACATGATCTGGTAAGAAGAGATAGCAATAATGGTCCAAACTATTTACAGTCAAGGGTCATCTGACATTCCTTTTGTGAGCTCCATAATTCAAAAATATACCTTAGCTGTTTTAATTAACACTGGCACAGAAGTTGTTAGCCAGATGCAGTTTTGTAAAAATTTTTAAAAATGAAAAAAATCTTAAGTATTTAAGGCATTGTTTAATGACCATATAACCACAAAATAATTATCTAGTTATTTTCCCATATAAACTGAAAACCTTATTACAGAACCTGAAAGCAAGTTATAAGGTAATTGCTTTTGAACTACTTGGTAACTTCAGGTATAATTGCTAAGTAATTTGCAAAATATGTAATTACAGTGGGCCATATGTTCCTATGTCTTGTGTGCTGCACAATGTGGAAGCGTGTTGCAAGAGTGACTCAGAATACCTAAAACAGGGTATAAGTACCTGAGCAGTATTAATGTTAAAGTACCTTGATAGAAATCTGAGCACAATCTACAGTACTTTTACTGAAAAGTAACAGAAGTCATTGCTATTGGAAAGGTGGGAGGAGCCAGCTAGGAAGTATTTTGTACCATATGTCTGCTTCACAACTCACTGAAGAAATGTCAGAAGAACATTGCAAGTTAATATTGCCTGAGACAGTGATAACTTACAATGCACTGACAACACAGATTGCAGATGGCCGAATTACCACTACAAACACCTTCTGGCACCTGACAGCTCACCAGATGCTGGTGGGTGTCATTTGCTACTTAATCATGTACCTGAGGAGAGATTATAGAGTTTCTATCTAGGATCCTGTGGTATCCATGTTAGTAAACAATCGATGGTCCTGATGCAGGAATTCAACACAGTGCCAGGGTAAATAGTGTCATGTGTGTGTGTAGATACCCTGATGAAGTGCCTCTACTGCCTTACAGCACAACTACAAGACTGCCTTAACTGATTGCTTTGCATTGGTAACCTTATTAACAATCAGGTTAGGGAAAGCTCCAAATACCAAATAACATATTTGTAAAGTTGCAGAATAGCGAGTCAAAAGCTTCTCCCACATCGGTTTCTGGAAATATCCCTGTAAGTTGGAGACTTTTATTCCTTCCATCCAGAAATAGTCATAGTGTATTTGCATGTTGCCATGTAATTGGAGTTGTTTGTCAGCTTTAGATTTTTAATGTAAGCAAATTCTGACTACTGAATAAATATTCGTCTAAAAACCTGAGAGAGAATATTCCAAAGTATCCTGGGAATTATATGTGTGTTTTCTTTTCCTTTTCTATTTTAATATTTTATCCAACCTTTTAAAATTATTTTAATCCTGTCTCCCAGTTGTGAGCTTATTCAAGATTTTGCCTGCCTTTAGCCATAAAATAAAATTATAAAAAAAATCTCTGCAGACTTCATAGAAACCAAATCACATAGCAACAGATCACCAAGGTTTTCATGAGCCTTAGTGCTTTCAATACATACTCTCTACTGACTTTATTTTATAGGTATTTACACAGACTATTTTAATACATGGCTTAAAAGGCTTCAGAATTATTATCCAGCTTGCAGGGTATAAATAACGCATAACGAACTCTGAGAATTTAGTCATATACATTTTTGTGGTTCACAGATTCTTTTTCCTTTTCCTACTCAAAGTTCCTAAGTGACTACTATACTCTTTTCATTCACATAGCATTGAATACAACAAGAGAAAGTTGGGATCCTAGAATCAATGCTTGGTTAGCTGCCAGACGAGAAATTAGGAAGAAAAGTTGTATCTGTAATAAAGAATATATGACTTGTATTTAGATTAATATAGTATTAGTATAGACCACAATAAGACAGCTTGAAAGCTGCAAAAAAGCAGGAGAAGGATCAAGTGACAGTCAAATGCAAAAAGTGAGAAAGTTGGCATTGTGGTGGACATGACAGAACCTCTCTCTGGACATCAGATATTGATTTTACATAGCAACTGGGAACCTATATAGAAGAAAAGATGAGGGCATGAGAGTGGAGATAAAAACAGAAGATGGTCCTAGTCTAGTAACAGCAAGGATCCACACAGGAGCTGAGAAAGAGCACAGGGATCCAGGCTCCACTGCAGTTACACACAGAATTTAAATAGCTTTGCTTACCTGTAGCTTTCCATATGTAGATTCCTCGTAAATTTAGTACAACCTGTAGTTTTTTATAACAAAATCATACGCCTAGTGACTGGTGACCCGGTGTCACTGTATTTGCTCTTTAGAGTACGACTTTAGGCTGGAATAATGATATATTCCCATTGTGAAAATGTACTTTCCTAGCTATTTTAAGCTACCAATCATTAAATGAACTAGTAAGCTGAATGGTGAGTGGACTGAACGTGTTCCCTCAATCAGCTAGTCTGTTTATTAGGTGATAAGATATCTCCCAGTTAGACAGTCAGGGCTAGCCCAGCTGGTGATTGGTGAGCTTTCGCACAATTGACTGCCCAGGTTACTGAGAGGTAACAGCACTTGATTGATGTGTATCAAAAGGTAGCCCAAATCTTCCGGCAGTTTAAATCATTTATGTAAGCATAAGTAGATTATACTTAATCACAGGGAAGGCCACATAATATAAAGGTGATTAAAAATCACACATTAAATTCAATGAAATAATCTAAAGCAATGATCTGGAGGAAAAATTAAGAGGAAATCATAATCGGTGATGGACCTAAAGCAGGGTGTGTCCGCATCTTACATACTTCATGCAGTTCCTGTTAGCCCATCTTTAGTCCATCTAGAACTAAAACTGGTACAAAATGCAGTAAGGATTATCTGGTATGTGAGATGGATTCCTTTTGAAGAAACAACTGATATTACAATTGCTCATCTTGCAAAGGAAGTAAAGAGTAGAGCTGATCTAATCAAGAATGGCACCGAGAAAACGAATTGGAAATTATCATTCTGAATTTCTGATAACTGCAGAACTAGAGATACAACGTGGAATTTTTAGTCAGAATGCTTAGAAACATTTTCCACAAAACCTGCAATTAAATTATAACATTTACTTTCCAAAGAAGTAAAAACTGTCCCAGAGTTCAACAGGGAGTTAGACAAATTGCTGAAAGATGAGCATATAGATAACTATTACACATTATCATCCAGGCAAAAGTGTGGGCTCATGAAGTTCCTACATCACTGATCACAGAAAGAAAGGAGAGAGAAACAGTCATTTAATACTTGCCCTGCTCTTTTTACCCTTTCCCCAGCCATCTGTTCTAAGCTGCTGCTGGAGATGGTATACTTGGCTAGACAGGCTTTCAGCCTCATCCAGTACAGTTGTTCTTACATTCTTTTGTATTTATATACATGGTTGGTGTTGAATAATGAATAACAAGGGGACAAATATATGGTAGAGCTGAGCAGATGTTCAGTTTTAAACTGAATGTTTATGAACTGTTACCAGAATCATAGTTTCTAAGGCCTGTGAGATTACTGTATGGAGTTGGGAAACCGACACCACTGTTTCACAAAATCTGTATTGCTGTTATAAAATAGTAAATGATTATGATGATGTGTAAAGATGTCTTCCCATGGCATGATAGATGTTTGAGTTCTTTTAGTTATTCATGCTAAATCTTTGTTTTTTAATAGTTGTCCACATAATGGTTTACCAAAAAAATTTGGTTTTGTTTTTTATTATGTGGGCCAATATAACATAGAGTAATAAAAATCATTCTACATTAACATTTAAGAAGAATATTTTCTAATATAATTTTCTAGGCCAATAAATATTACGTTATATCTTTTCTTCCATGAGTAATGCCTTGAAGTAATAGAAGAAGAAATCTCTTATATTAGCAGTATCAGTGATTCCCTTTTCATATTCAGAATTCATAAATCTGGACAAGCAGGATAATGCATTTTTATGGGCTACATTTGTTTGAATCTGATTTTGAACTAGAGTGTGCTAGGCTATTGCAGAGCATTTGTTCGGGACAAGGCAGAGAACTTTCCCAGAATCACAGAATCAAAGAATCACAGAATCACAGAAAGGCTGAGGTTGGAAGGGAACTCTGGAGGTCATCTGGTCTAACACCCCATCTCAAGCAGGGCCACCTAGAGCCAGGTGCCCAGGACCCTGTCCAGACAGCTTTCTAGTATCTCCAAGGATGGAGACTCCACACCTCTCTGGAAAACCTGTGCCAGCACTCAGTCACCCTCACGGTAAAATGTGTTTCCTGGTGTTCAGGAGGAACCTCCTGTGTTTCACTTTGTGTCCATTGCCTCTGGTCCTGTTGCTGGGCACCACTGAAAAGAGCCTGGCTCCATCCTCTTTGCATCCTCCCTTAAGGTATTTATAGACATTGATAATATTCCCTGAGCCTTCTCTTCTTGAGGCTGAACGGTCCCAGCCCTCTTAGCTTTTCCTCATATGTGAGCTACTCTTGTCCCTTCATCATCCATGTGGCCCTTTGTTGGACTCTTGCCAGTATGTCCATGTCTCTTCTGTACTGAGGACCCCAGAACTAGACACAGGACTCCAGGTATGGCCTCACCAGTCCTGAATAAATGGGAAGGATCACCTCCCTCAACCTGCTGGCAATACTTTGCCTAATGCAGTCCAAGATACTATTAGCCTTCTCTGCAGCAAGGCACATTGCTGGCTCATGTTCAACTTGGTGTCCACCAAGACACCCAGGTTATTTTCTGCCAAGCCGCTTTCCAGCTGGTCAGCCCCCAGCATGTGCTGGTGCATGGAGTTTTTCCTCCCCAGGTGCAGGATGCTGTACTTCTTGTTGAACTTCATGAGGTTCCTCTCAGCCCATTTCTCCAGCCTGTCGAGGTCCCTCTGGACGGCAGCACAACCCTCTGGCGTATCAACCACTCCTCCCAGTTTTGTTTCATCAGTAAACTTGCCAAGGTTTAATGTGCCCCATCATCCAGATCATTAAAGAAGATGTAAAATAGGACTGGAGCCAGTATGGATCCCTAGGGTACAGCACTAGTCACTGGCCTCCAACTAGACTTCCCGCTGCTGATCACTACCCTCTGGGCCCAGCCATTCAGCAGTTTTCAATCCACCTCACTGTCTGTTCATCTAGCCCATACACCATCAGGGTCTTGTGGGAGACAGCATCAGAGATTTTACTGAAGTCCAGGTAGACGTTATCCACTGCTCTCCCCTCACATACCAAGCCAGACAAACCTTGTTTGCAGGTTACAGGACCAGCTGCAGAAATGACCCAGTTGTAATGGGATTGAAAAGACAGGTGACTCTTACCTCTGATTTCTTTTTCCCAGCTCTTTCTTCAAACCTATAAGCAGTTAGTGTTTAGGTCTTATGGACTCTTTATTGTGCCAGATTATCCAGCTTTAGAAGGGCAGAGTTTAAAAGCTCTAGTTTCTCTGAAGGACAAAACTGACAGGTTTTACAGTTCTGCAGTGAACCTTCGGAGACTTTCGCTGCTCTGTTCAGCTGACGCCATATGCTGCATTACTTCACAGCAGTAGAGCTCTGAGTACTACTACCTTCTCTCTAACTCCCTCAGCGAAAACCAGTAAAAACAGTTAACATTAAAATCATCATGTTTTACTCACCTAACAATCTTCTAATTGCAATATTTAAATTATCCTTATGCCTACTGCCACTTCTTGCCTATTAAATTTAATTTATTTCTTCTATCTTCCTTTCCACATCTTCAAATATATTTCTTCTGACTGGCTTTTTTTACTTCTCATGGAATTAAATAAGCAAACAAATAAATAAATAAATAAACGTATACCTTAGAGACAGAAATCAGAATCACTGTATAGTTTAGGTTGGAAGGGACTTCTTAAGTCCCCTAGTACAACTCCCCCTGTTCAAAGCAGGGTCAGCTAGTGCATGTTGTCTGAGACCATGTCCAATTGGGTTTTTGACTGTCTCCAAGGATGGAGACTCTACAGCTTCTTTAGGCAACCTGTTCCAATTTGACTACCCTCACAGTACAAAAGTGTTTTCTTATGTTCAGAAGGAATTTTGCGTGATTTAATTTGTGTCCTTTGCCTATATCCTGTAAATAAGCACTACTGAGAAGAGTCTGGCTCCCTTTTCGTCATGCCCTCCCTTCAGGTATTTATATACATTGATGAGATCTCTTTGAACCTTCTACAGGCTGAAGAGTCCCAGCTCTCTCAGCCTTTTCTTGTATGAAAGATGCTTCAGTCCCTAATCAGTTTTGCTGGAGTATTACTTGGTCCATTAAGTCTATAACTTTCTTGTAGGGGGGCCCCAGAACTGAACCCAGCCCTGCAGGTGCAACCTCACCAGTACTGAATAGAGGGGAAGGATCACCTCCCTCAAACTGCTGGCAAACTCCTAATGCAGCCCAGGAGGTTGTTGGCATCCTTTGCTGTGAAGGTTCATTGCTGGCTCATAGTAAGCTTGTTGTCCACCAGGTGCCCAAGATCCTTCTTGGGAAAGCTGCTTTCCAGATGGTTGCCCTCCTATGCATACTGGTGCATGGGGTTATTCTTCCCCAGATGCAGGACTTGGCATTTACCCTGTTGAAATTCACAAGGTTCCTCTCCAGCCTATTTAAGTCCCTCTGAATGGTGGCACAACCGTCTGGTGTATAAACCACTACTCCTAGTTTTGTATCATCTGCGAACTTGCTGAGACTTCACTCCATCCCATCATCCAAGTCATTAATGAAGATGTTGAAGAGTATTGGACCCAGTATCGACCCCTGGAGTACACTGCTAGTGACTGCCTCCAGTGGGACTTTGTGCCACTGATCACAGCCTTCTGGGCCCAGTCATTCAGCTAGTTTTTAATCCTTCTCACTGTCCACTTATCTAAACCTTACTTTGTCAGTTTGTCTATGATGATGTTATGCGAGACAGTGTCAAAGGTTTTTCTGAAGTCAAGGTAAACAATATCCGCTGCTCTGCCCTCATCCATGAAGGCAGATTCACATCACTGTAGAAGTCTATCAAGTTGGTCAAGCATGGTTTTGTCTTCATAAACCCATGCTAATTACTCCCAGTTACCTCCTTGTCCGTCATGTGTTTGGAAAAGCTTTCCAGGAGGTTTTTCTCCATCATCTTCCCAGGGACTGATATGAGGCTGACTGGCCTGTAGTTCCTCAAATCTTCCTTCTACCCTTCTTGAATATCGGAGTGATATTTGTTCTCTTCTAGTCTTCAGGTACCTCTCCCAGTCACTGTGACCTTTCAAAAGTAATCAAGAGTAGCCTTGCAGTGACATCAGCCAGCTCCCACCAGGACCCATTGACTTACTTACATCCAGTTTGTTGAAGTGCTCCCTGACTTGGTAATCCTCTGCCGATGATAAATCTTCATATTCTTCATAGTAGAAACAGTATAGATAAATCTGTATGACTGTGTAATGTAATGTTTACAACTCCTTTCTCCTAACCGATACATATGGGTCCTATTGCTATTTTTTGTCATATCGTAGAACTTTTGAGTCCTTTTCATTATCATGAACTACCTGAAGGTGATAAATATACTGTATGGTTCTTCTCAGAATTGCTTCTCTTTTCTTCTAAGAATGCCCATGCCTAAATTAGCACCATTGGAAGTCCAACAGCTATTTGGATATTATCTAAATGTTATAAGTGTTATAAAGATGCTGAAGTAAAACATTTATGAAGCAGTAAATACAATATCTGACATAGTGTCAGAAAGTGTCTAAAGTCAGGATCAGCCTAGAGAAGAACAGAACATTAGGGGAGAGCAAGCAGGCTCTGAAATAAGTGCTGCACTGAATCAAACCAAATCCAAAGGTTTCCATCCCATAGGCAAGAGCATTTGAATACATCTGGTACCCAACATCTGACTTGCTATGACTCTGACCAAGTAGCTATCACAAAGAAATCAGTCTTTCTTTATTAGTGAAAAGTGTGGCAGGTTTAATTCACTACACTTCTCTAATCAGTGACTGGAAAATAGCTTTTTCTCATAATTGGGACTGTTTTTTTTCAATTATGATCAAAGCTCCTTTATTTGTATTCATTGCCTAACAAAGTTAGCATGTTACTTCTGTGTGCATTTGTGTCAAAAAAAAAAGAACATTTAGCCTCTTCTGGCTCTGTTAGCCAACTACACTGATATTTCTAATTACAGTATGACTGCTATCTCACACTCAGATGAAGTGGACTTCACAGAGTTCTGGATTTCTTTGATAGAATGAGTGATTTTCTTATAAGAGGACTTTGATGTTTAATAAATTCAGAGAATTCTAAAGCAAACACAATAAAAAAAATCTTTCCATTGCCAGGAAAAAAACCACTATTCAATTATAATATGGTACAGTTGCCTCGTAAAAACTACAACTATCTTGTAAGATTTCATTGTCTCACGTACTAACTAAAATTTATAGTCATGTGTGGAAAAGAATAAAATTACAAATCACTTCCAAAGTTTACTTATTATATTTTGAATCAAAGCTGCCTACTGCTATACTGAATGCCCTACTGACTACTATGCAGTTCAGTTTCACATGCATTCCTTTGAAAGTCAAAAGGCATGAGGTAGATTCTGTGATGCTCATACATCAACTGGAAAAGCCAGAATTATTTTTCAAGCATACAATCTTTATTTATTTTGAGGATGAAAAAGGAAAACAGTTTGATTTTTGCATCCCACAATGCATTTACTTTAAAACAGCATCTTTCCAGTGTAAACTAAGCAAATAGTCTCTTTAAGACCAGAAGCTATATCAAATACTAAAATCTAAATTTTAATGTGATATCTTCACCATTGGAAGATTCAAATTAAAGTCCTCCTCAGTGTTTAATGGGAGCGTTAAAACCTATGAGGCCTGAGATCTTTTGGAAGTTTGTCTCTGAAACCTAGCTTGTCATTTTTCTGAGAAGAATCCCACTTAGGAGGGATTCATTTGGACTTGATTTATAAGGTGGTGTGATGACAGAGGCTTGACAGAAAGATGAGTTGAGAAGTTAAACCATTAGTCTCAAATTTCATCCTTGTCACTCCCAGCTCTAAAGAGCAGCTTTCACTTTCCCAAACGTACTTTTTGCAGAATAATTCCATTTAGCTTTTCTTTAGTTTGTCATTTCAAATACAAGGCATTAAAATATTAACCTCTGAACAGATCTTTCTCTGTTATGACCTGTATTCTTTCTCTCTCTGTCTCTTTCAAATTTATCTATATCTGTATCTCACATATGCTTTATAATAAAACCTGGAAAACAGAGACTGATAACGGAAAAAGCAAAAGACAGTGTCCCTGACAAAGCCTACCTCAACTGAAAAAATTCTGCTTGCTGCAACATAAGGGGAGTAAGCCTATGAGCATTTGGAATCCATTCTTAACACATATTAACAGCTAATCCTCAATGGGTGTTTACAGATCTCTTAATCTCTATAGAGGGATTTCCCTTTCCTACTTTCCCACAATAGGAGAGGTTTAGGAATTTAAAGACTAGCATGTACTAATAATTGTTTGACCTTACTTTCCCTTTAGCAATAATATGCTCTTTTGTTTACCTATTACATGTCATATATGAGCTGAGTAAATTTTCAGAAATTGATTGTAGCCGAAAAATGTTATGGCTTTAGTATTTAAAAAGTAGCTACTTAGAGGCTCAGGTAAAAACATTTAGATTTTTCAGAGGTCTCTCTCATCAGCATTCCCTCATTGACTCATGCTTATGTGCTTAATATCCTGGCGTGGAGGGAGTCAACATCTTTAATATCTATATATAAAGCATTTTTAGAGATCAGACAAATTAGATAAGATACAAGGTTACCAAATGCAAAATCATAAAACTCAGAACATAAAGGATAAACCCATGCAACAATATTCAAAAACTTTTAATAGAAACTCTCCCTTATACTGAAGTTGCCAGTTTTATAAAATTGAAATATTTTTAAAAGCCCATGTAAACAGTAAAAGAAAGATATGAAATCCTATTTAGATCAGATCTTCTCCCATTCTATTTCTGATACATCAATCACAAAGACATAAAAGAGGAAATACAGTCCTATTGGTAAGGTACTAATCAAGCATTTCTTTGTTCTCTCTGGGGTGAGAATGATGCTATGTTGCCATATCACATCCTCTTCTCCTGAAGCTTCTGCTAACCTCCATCCTTGGCTATCTCTCTCTAATTCTTGGAATGAAGTTTGCCTAACTGCAGACCAAAATCCTCTCATGTGAGGATGGACCACACTGAGCTGGCCATATGTTTGCTCTGTGCAAATGTTTTAAGTTTGGAAGGTTTCAGGAGGTATCTAGCCTCAGGTGGTTTATTATGAGACTTGGCAGGTTACCTTGGTATGTCCCCCAGGTACCTTAACCACTACTGACAGTACCCCTGATAGATCTGCTTCTCATGCTACAGAATAAGCATTTGCTCCAAATACATCTCTTTTCTGCTACTTTTTTTCAAAATCATACTCAGATGCTCATCTCTATGATTTCTGACCATGGCAGCTTTTCCAGACAGGGTAATGCCTGGACACCAGGGTCTTCTGAAGGTTTCTCCAAAAGCACAGAGGTCTCCTGTCACTGGGCCAGGATAGTTATGGTTCATGGTATACTGAACAGAGGCACAGATCCCAAAAGTTAAAAAAAAAACCACAGAGCTTTGTTTTCAGCCACTGTTTGAGCAGTCCTGGGAACTGCTGTACTTGGTTATGGTTGGAGCCAGCTGCACTGCCTCTCAAATGCACTGCCTGCATGTCCTAGGGGCTCTAGTGTCTGAAGTTTCTCCTTCCAGTCACTCCAGAACTTTTCCTTCCACTCTTAGTTGATATTGCTGGCCAAACTAGGGAATGTGTATTTCTGGTCACAGCTAGGGAATTGTTTATGAAGAATGCCAGCATCCATCACAGGAGTGACTGTGCACAACACAACCTGATGGGACTGAGTTGTGCTGCAGGCCATGAAGATGTCCTAGAATGTTAGTTAGTGCCAGGACCAGGTGGGCCCAAGTAGCAGGACATCCAATTCAGATAGATCCCTACAACCTCTGATTTCAGTTTTCGATCTACTTCTCATCTGACTTCTCATCATACAACTAGCACCAAGGACTTTAAAAAAAACAGATCAAGACAGGTTTAGGATATGACATCTCTCTGGCTCATAGAACTCAAGATCTATCAGAAAATGCACACTGCTTCATTCACACCCTCTTCCTATTCCCCATGCAGCTGATTAAATCCCACTCAAAACAGTAGCTTTTTTATACTCCATATCGCTTATCCTGCCATCTTATATAGCATTTGAGAAAGCATTAGACCCTAGTCCTGCCTAAAACCAGAGCAAAGCTCAACAGCCCAAATAGGCCATATGAAAAGCTGGTGTCCAACAGAGCCTACACAGGAACGTTGCTTGACAGGGGTCAGTGATTTATCTTCGTTCTGTTTCCCCTGTCTCTGCACAAGCATGGAGGATGTCAATGTTCACTTATCAAGTGTGGTATTCTTTACTTTCCTACAGACTCCTGTATTTTTAAATTTCTAAACACATTTTGAAATGTGGTCTTTAGTTTCTATGTCTTAGTTCCTCCTATGCAAACTGGGATGAGGATATGTTCTTATCTCTCAGAGGTATTGCATGGATAAATACTATGAAGATTCAGAGGTATTAAGACATTATGGTAATGGAGCCTTTGACGGTTTTGCTATCAACTTTGTTATTTTGACCTTGTAGAAAAGGCACGAGTGCCACACTGGGTTGGTGGTACAGAATAGTATATTAATAATAGATTTTTGTCTCATTTTCTCATTCCCTCTGAAAGGCTTCCACTTAGAAGATCTAAACAACTTCTTCATGTTGCTAGCTTTCTTCTTAATGTATTAACAAGATCAGAGCTTGGAGAATACAAAAAAAAATGCACCACTCTTCATTTGAATTTTTAAATTAATTCACTTTGACTGATTTTGAATCCCTGTGGTGTGTGCTTTCCACGTGTATTTTAGCAAATAGGTTAACAGGAAGACACATCCAGTAAAATAGTTAATTTTCAGGAACAGTTTTAGAATATATATAGAAAGTGAATCACAGATTCACAATTGTTCAAACAGGAAGTAATCCTACATTGACTATAAATACTATGCTTATCCAGTAAGGGATCAAAACACATATGATGTGAAATACTGATATGATCTGTTAGACCTAGAGCACTTTACAAAAGATGCTGGTGTGTACCTCCCACGGAGCTCAGTACTTCACAGGATTTTGAAAAGTTGACAAAATATTATGTGAGATATCATTTACTTCTTCTGGAATAAAAGCATGTATCATTTCTGATTCTTCTTAACTGCAAGACCCTGACTATCAAGGTGATATCAATGGCTCTTACATCTATTTTAAGGCCTCTTTGCAATTCAGAATCACAGAAAATGACAACGTATAAATGAGATTTGGATAACAGCATACAAAGCTTAAGTGAGTTCCTGAATCCTGGAAAGGGCTCAGGTGTGTTATACATTGAGAATGTGTAAAATATACATTTATGGCCCTATGAGGCCTGCATGCAAAATTATTTCAAGTTTATTCAAAATGCATGCTATTCAGTTTTTGCTTGTTCCAAGTGTGTTTAGTAAACAAGAGTCACTTGTGAATGATATGTTATAAAATCAAATTTAAGGGTAAACTTAATTATGTCCACAGATGGTGAAACATAATTGATGACAGTGTGTCAATGTAAACTGGAACTTGCTGTGTCTAAAAACATATCATCACTATCAACAACATAACAACATTATTAATATTTTAAATGACTACTTTATAAAAAGGATGTGCTGGCTAATTCTGGTTGCCTCTATACATGGCTTAGTGTATGTCAACTATTTTTGTTTATGTGAGTTTCTTTTTCATTCAGTACTACACATCCTGCTTTTATTATTGCTGCAAAGAATCAACAGGGGAAATATTTGGGTAGGAAAGGAAAATACATAGACTACACTTTTCATGAAACAATAATTGGGGCACTGCCACCTGAATTTCACGGGAATTAAGCAAGAAAAATAAAAGAGCATAAACTTCTTTCTGCATGATTTACCATCACCAGCAGTGAAATTCTTTGTTGTTATTATTTCATTTGATAGCAGCCACTTCCCATTTACATTAGACAGCATGAATGTAACAGTAGAAGAGCATAGGCATCTCCAAAGGGAAGGCAGAACATTTGTTCATTATATGACCACAGTCCTTACAGGTGAAATTACATTTCAGTGGTCTGAACATTATGTATGATTACCAGGCTTACATGTTTCCAAAGAAACTCTCCCTATGTTGTTCATTTATTATAAAGCTGTGAAACTTGGAAAGATTTATTACTATTCAATTTTGTTTTCTTTCTTTTAAATATAGATTTCTCTTCTTATGGTGAGTGTATTTTAGCATTTAACTGAAGACTGGTAGAAGATGAGAACACTGATTCTCAGGTAGCCTTCTGTATGAGTAGCTGAGGTGTGGGCATGGCCTAGGGTGCTTGTCAAGAAACTTCAATGTCACCGTACCGTAGCTCTCTAGCAATAGCATTAGGGTGTTAAATGTTCTTAATCTCAGATTATTCTTGTCTGATCAGGAGATGCTTGCAAAAAGCAAGTAGCTGTTTACCGTATTTGTATATACTCCCTTCTAATTCAGAGAAATGAGAGGGAAAATGGAATCTGCTCCCATAAATCATTACAAATCTGATGTTCCTTGTTCACATCCTCTCATATAAATAACTGAACAAAGCACTGATTTGCTCTGTAAGGAGCGTAAGGAAAGTCCATAATAGTGGCATAGACTGGAAAATATGAAATATGAGAAACAAACAAGGATACACTCTTATCTTTGAAAACCTGTCTATATCCATCACTTCTCCCAAGGCCAGCTTCTAATTGGACCTATTGCCAATACAAAAGATGTTTGTTAGTATTAACGTGTCAGTGCTTTGGTGCTATGTAGCTCTGAAGCAGCTGTTGCTGTTCCCAGGTGGGCAGTACGGTACATGATAGGGAAAATGTTGCTATGGAAGTGTTGTTTGTAAGCTGCCATTGCCCTTGCAAGTTGTTACAAACAGCTGATTACCACAGTAGCATCCCTCCACCCCTGCATTTCCATTTGCTGGAGCCTTACCTTCCCTGAGAATAAAACAGAAAGGTTTTTGTGGATTCTCTGGCATACAGCAAGGCTTCCATAATGGCCTCCTCCAAATGCAGAAGACACAGTGGGATTGGTCTGTAGTGTTAATGCATAAGTGTGCTTAGGGAAAGAATGTTTTAATTTAAATAGACTTTATGCTTTTTTATTATCATTATTAATAGTATGCTTTTATTTATGTTATACTTGTTTCCTGCCAGAGGAAAATTTAGTTTTCACGAAGCAATTACAAGAAACACTCAGGCAGAAATAGGTTAACAACAAAGTGGAACAACTTTACAACTCTGAATACCTGAACAATTAAAAAAAAACAGAAAAGGAAAAGAATAATAATTATGTCATGAAAATATGAGAACTCTGGGAAAACCATTGAAGAAAACATTCCACTACAAGAAGAAATTCAATAAGCTAGTGCAATTTTCTCTGAAGAAAGCATGTCCAATGGATGCTATAGCCATTCAAGCATATCCTTGAGACTTCTGTGAATATAAGTTTATGCATCCTTGTTTAAATGGATTTTTTCTGGGGCTGTAAAATAGCAGCAGATCAAAGCAGCTAGCTCATATGTTCTACTTGTGTTATATTATGACTATATCAACTGTGTTTAAAAAAAAACTTAATAAAATTTAATTTAACATCCATTATGAAATCTATGTTTAAAACAAAGACACCACAACATAAAATATGTAAGTCCACTTTTATTACCCTACATTCCCCCTTTAAAGGATGTGATGGTTTGATGCTAACCTATGTCAGAAATAGAGCCATAAGACTTGGTCTAAAGTTCAGATGAAAGCAAGTTTTCCACTGTTTATAGATGTACTGGGTTTCTGTGTCAAGGTTTTGGTAGCAGGGCGAGCTGCAGAGGTGGCTTCTGTGAGAAGAGGTCAGGAGCTGCCCCCATGTCCAACAGAGCTGACTCCAAAATGGACCCACTGCTGGCCAAAGCTGAGCTGGTGGCACTTCTGTCATAACATATTTAAGTAAGGGTAAAAATGTTGCACAGCAGCTGTGAGAGGAGTGAGAAAAATGTGAGAGAAACAACCCTGCAGACACTAAGGAGAAGAAGGATGAGGGAGGAGGTGCTCCAGGCACCAGAGCAGAAATTCCCCTGCAGCCTGTGGTAAAGACCATGGGCTGCAGGTTGTCCCCCTGCAGCCCATGGAGGACTGCGGTGGAGCAGATATCCACACTGCAGCTTGTAGAAGATCCCACGCTAGAGCAGGTGGAGATGTCCTGAAGGAAGCTGTAGCTCATGGAGAGTCCACAAAAGTGCAAGCTCCTGGCAGGACCTGTGATCTGTGGAAAGGAGCCCACGCTGGAGCAGGTTTGCTGGCAGGACCTGTGGCCCTGTGGGTGACCCATGCTGGAGCAGTCTGTTCCTGAAGGACTGCACCCCATGGAAAGGAACCGCACTGGAGCAGTTCTTGAAGAGCTGCAGCCTGTGGGATGATCCCACACTGGAGCAGTGGAAAAGTGTGAGGAAGGAGTGGCAGAGATGAAGTGTTATGAACTGACCGCAAGCCCCATTCCCCATTCTCCTGCACCACTCGGGGGAGAGAAGGAGTTTGAATAGTCAGGAACAGGAATGAAGGAGTGAAGATGAGCTTGGGGAGAAGGGTGAGTAGTGGGGAGAAGGTATTTTTAGTGCTGTCTTTGTTTTCTCACCATCCTACTATATTTTTAATTGGCAATAAATTACATTAATCCTCCCCAAATTGAGCCTGGTTTTCCCATGATGGTAACTGGTAAGTGATGACCCTGTCTTTATCTTGGGCCACAAGCTTTTTCATCTTTTCTCTCCCTGTCCTGTTGAAGAGGGGAAGTTAGAAAGCAGCTTAGTGGACATATGACAGCCAGCCAAGTTTAACCTGCCATAAGGGATCATATTTTGAATAACTCTGATGTGAAGTATATGATCAAAAAGTCCATTTGCTGCAGTTTTACTTCTCTGTCTCATTGCAAATTCATGTCACTCATATATGTTGGGATTGGCTGAATTATCTTCTGGAGCTTCTTAGACGTCTTTACTGACTTTACAGGGCACCTACAGTGACAAGCTTAGACTAGACCCTCTTTCTAAATGATTGAAGTTGCAAATAAAATTTGCTGAGCTTTACAGATTCTTTGTAGAAGTGAACAGATTTGGTTTTAAATGACTCCTATCTCTTACGGGACTACTGGACATTTTTCTAAAAGGTTGTCTTCTGGAGGGTGCAGTAGTGTTTTATTCTGTCAGGGCTCTTATTTTGCCTGACAGCCCAGGTGCATGGATGATCAGAAAACCTGAGATTGGAATTCAATGAGGACTAGCTTAGTGAGGATCAATTCAAACAGAAGTTTGGGGAAGCGAATTTCCTCCCTATGTATGAGACATCACATCCAACATACATGATAAGGATTTGCAGTAAAAAGTTCAGCTTATTCTGTCTATCCTGACTACTTCTGAATGTTCATTCAGCAACATGAGCTCACCTGGGAAAGGGAGCATTATCTTTACTACTGACATCCAATAAGTTAAGCACTCTATACTTTGTCTGCTTCAGGCAAGGCATAAGGGACAATGTGGCTCACTGGAGTTAATATAGGGTTAGGCATTCCTAACTTCAAATTCCAGCTTTCTTAAAGCCTTGATTTGTGTCCTTCAACAACATGGTTAACACTGTCAGTTTCTCAATAAGAAACTTCTCTGAAAAGGGTAGTAACATTTTTTTTCTCTTCCCAAGAGTGACGTAAGGATATATCACTTGTAATTTGCAAAGCATTCTGAAATTAAAAATCTATACTTTGTGGATAGGGGTATGACTGCTAAAACTATTAATAGCATTTCATTCCTTTATTATGAATTCACTAACAGAAATCTGGATTTTGCTGAGATCTCACACATGCAATTTAGTAGACAATCATCTATTCTGAGGTGAGTGCCAGGATACTGGGAGGAGTTTTCATTACTAGATTCTCATACCTAGCTAAACTTAGGTTATTCTATGTAAAAATTTTGAGTAAATTTAAGCAAGTTGAAGCTGAAAAGAATAAATGTACCAAGAAGGTTCTTGATGAATGATTAGTTGCGACACTGTGGAAGAAAGAGTTATTGGCAATGTGGGAACTTAACAGATAAATCTTTAAAAATTCTCCAAATTTCATTAATTTTCTAAGATTCTATTGTATGATTTTAAAAACTTGCAGGTTCTGAAGTGCACATTTTTTATCTTTGGTATCTGAAATAGCCAAATTTCATTTATAACTGCCATTGACTTTGGCAGTCCTGCTTCATTTACAAGCCATTATGTAATAGCTGTCTTCTGATAAAGTGTCATTTCACGCTTTTTGCGATAACTGGAGTAACTGGCAAAGAAAAAGGAGAAGGTACTGTATCATCATATGTGATGAATACATTCTATTCCGCAAGCACAGAGAAAGCAACAAATAAAAGCAAAAGAAGAAAAGTTTCTTTTCCAATCCCGGTAATTTAAATAGTCAAATGTATTAGAATATTGTAATTGAAACTTACCACTGAAACGCGGAGTTGATTACAAAACTTTGCAAGGCAACGGAAGCTTTCACTTGATTTTTCATCTGTTTTGTAGGCATTGGATCTATAGGCCTGGGAATTGTCACTTGCTAGGATAGCTTTTTTAGAAGAACATTATATTTATACTATTCATTTCTGCCCTAGACAAACCCCGTAGAACTTTACTGATGAAACAATTCAGAATTCCTGTTGATTAAACTATAGAGTTTATTTTAAGCAAATTTTTTATGTCCAATCAAAGACATAACAAAATTTGCGCAGTGTATCTTGTGTGACCTGGAGCCAACTTACTTGCATGCATCCAGAGGGAAATGGCTAGTATTTTAACCAACTGTACTGTCCCATCTTTTCTGGCAGATGCATTCTGTTTTTCTGGTTCATCTATTACTGTTCTATTCTGGGTTCATGTCTGCCCTTAATGTTCAATACAAAAGCTAATTATTGTGGTAAGCAGCTTTTCTAAAGGCTTTGCTTTTGCATCTTTGATGCCTCATGAACAGAACGGCAAATTAAAACATAGATAAATGATCCAAAATTGAAAACAATAGTTCTACTTATCATTTAATAATAAACACAAGGCTTTTTTTAAGAGAACATATATATTCAAAGACATTTACAAGTCTGCTATTCTACAACTCATGCATCACCTCCTACAGATTTTTTTGCAGTAATAGCTACGTAATGAGTCTGTTTAGGATACATCTTACTAAATGGTTCTAATCTATATAGGTTCTCATACCACACTCATCACCATAGTATCTGAGCGCCTTCTAGTAGTGCATTAAGCAATGTGACTAACATCTGTCACGTATTTTGTTCTCTCATCATTTCCCCAGGGGAGAACTATGTTCAGTGGAGTGGGATTTTTTGATTTATGTATTTTTTAAGCAGTCCATAACTTGGGGGTTGTTTAATCCACAGACGGTCACACAGACTAAGTAAAGATTATTGTGAGTCACAGAATGGTCACAGAAAAATGTAAACAGGGATGAAACATTGACCTTGAACTGAGGTATTGAAATGAATATCCCAAACATTAAAGTTTATCTATTGATAATTTTTCACCTGCACATACTAAAAACCTTCTTTCTGCAGCATCACCTTAAGAAATTATATAATATTTTACTCCTATCAGGTGGGTGAAACTTAATCTTTTAGATGAAGCAAACCACAATATACACCTGGAGCTTTTGTATTTCACATCTGAGAGCTGATCTAGACAGTTTACCTGTGCCTTGTCTAAAAATAACTTGCAATTAACTTAAGCACCTAGCTTGGATTATACTGCAAAGGTAGGGACCCAAGTCAGAACCATGCTGACAGAGTGTTTTATGTTCCTTTCCATTCAGGACCACGTATAAACTTAACTATTGGCTTTCTCATTTGAAGACAATAAACGTAAAGCAGATGCCTGCAAGTAAGCATGTGTTTAAGTACTCTCTTGTTTCCATGAATCAGGGCATAAAGACAGTAAAAGACCTATTTACGTCCTTTAACCCATTTCTCAGACCATGTGCGGTTCACATATGCTTCCCTCATGGCAGATTTGATAGGATTTTTTTTCCTTTCCAGTTATTTGAAGTGGTTCAAAGTAAGGTTCCGTCAAAGTAAGGTTCAGTGACAAGTGGTGTCCCTCAGGGGTCTGTACTGGGACCAGTGCTGTTCAAAATTTTTATCGATGACATTGACAGTGAGAGCGAGTGCACCCTCAGCAAGTTTGCAGATGACACCAAGCTGAGTGGTGCAGTTGACACACCAGAAGGACGGGATGTCATCCAGAGGGACGTGGACAAGCTGGAGAAGTGGGCCTGCGTGAATCTCATGAGGTTCAACAAGGCCAAGTGCAGGGTCCTACACCTGGGTCAGGGCAATCCTCGGTTTCAATACAGGCTGGGGGATGATATGATTGAGAGCAGCCCTGCGGAAAAGGACTTGGGGATACTGGTGAATGAAAAGCTGGACATGAGCCAACAATGTGCGCTCGCAGCCCAGAAGGCCAACTGCGTCCTGGGCTGCATCAAAAGAAGTGTGGCCAGCAGGTCGAGGGAGGTGATTCTGCCCCTCTGCTCCACTCTGGTGAGACCCCACCTGGAGTACTGCATCCAGCTCTGGAGTCCTCAGCACAAGAAGGACATGGAGCTGTTGGAGCGAGTCCAGAGGAGGGCCATGAGAATGATCCGAGGGCTGGAGCACCTCTCCTATGAGGACAGGCTGAGAGAGTTGGGGTTGTTCAGCCTGGAGAAGAGAAGGCTGTGGGGAGACCTTATAGCAGCCCTCCAGTACTTAAAGGGGGCCTATAGGAAAGACGGGGACAGACTTTTTAGCCAGGCCTGTTGTGACAGGACAAGGAGCAATGGTTTTAAACTCAGGGAGGGCAGATTTAGACTGGATTGAAGAGAGACATTTTTTACGATGAGGGTGGTGAGGCACTGGAACAGGTTGCCCAGAGAGGTAGTGGAGGCCCCATCCCTGGAAACATTCAAGGTCAGGTTGGACGGGGGCTCTGAGCAACCTGATCTAGTTGAAGATGTCCCTGCTCTTGGAGGGGGGTTGGACTATATGACTTGTAAAGGTCCCTTCCAATTCAAAGCATTCTATGATTCTACTTCTCCACAGCACAATTGCATAGCTTAGCCAACCTTAGCTGGCTTGCTGTTCCCTCTGAGTTCATTCTTACTCTTCTTTCCCTCTTCTTAGTTTCCTTCTGTGATAAAGCAACAAATTCTTAAGACAATAAATTATTTCTCCATCTCAGGGTGGGGCGATAAGTTTAAGGTGAGGAGACACTTGGATGCATAAGTTAGAAGGCTAAGCTCTTGACAGTAAGTCAGTGTCACCAGAAGGCAGGTGGGGCAGGAGTTAGCTACAGTGCTGTGTATTTCCAGGGTCTAATCAGGGCATCAAAGAATGTGAGTACGTAAGAATTTCTCAGAACTACCCTAAAGCCTGCTAGGCAATCTGTTTACCTCTTTATTCTGAGTGATAGAAGCATTCTTTGGCTGATGTATCTCACTTGTTTCTGAAAAAAACCAGTTTATTCCCTCTCTGTCCCTTGGATAATCTGAGACATCATTTGCAGATGTCTCACTGCCATGTTCCCTGTTAAAGTGTTCTGGTATCAAATATCTGACTCTTTTCCGAAGTGCTATTGTGCCTGTGTGCTTTCTAAACCGCAGAAGGGCAGAACAAAGGGCAGAGAAGCTTTTCAGTGTGATGCTTATTTAAAAAGATACTTGGCAAATTTCTGGACATGCATACGGCAAATTAGAAGAGTGAAGAAAATGGAGACTTTTGAATCTAATGATTATTTAAGATGTGCTCCATTGTACATACTAATAAAGCATCGTTGTTTGTATTAATTTAAGTAAAATTTATGGCATCACTGATGATATTTATCAGCATGATACTGCTATGGAAATTTAGCTAATAAGAAAAATAATGAACCCCTGTGCAGTTTCAAATTGCTTAGTAGAAAGGATTTATTGTAAAATTTCAAATTTGTTTTCAAGCAAGATAATGTAAAAAGTGCAAAATCTTTTTTATACTGATTCACATTTATAAGCTTTAGCTATATGTGTTGGAAAGTCCTGACTCATTAATACTTCATTTAAAGAGGTAGAAAAGCACGTAAAATAATTAATTTAAATGTCATTAATTAAAATAAACAGGGTAAATACAGATATCAAAGAAGGCCATAAAGCTTTGAGTTTGGGATACCTAAGAAATTCAGGAGTGAATTAGACATGTTCATGGAGGTGTGTACTTCTCATTAATAGTTAGTAGTCAAAATCCACAGATTTGCCACTATTTTTTACTGCAGGTGTTTCCAAATGAAATCCAGTTTAATCAAAGCTATCCATTGTGATATAATGTAAAGTGCTTAAAAAAAGATAGAATTGGAATATTCCATAAGCATCAAAGGATACTGTCAGCTTGCCAATATGAAAGTCTATAAGTGGATGAAAGCCTCAAGAAAGTGAAAGAGAATTCTACCAAACACAGCCAGATGTACTATGTATACATCTGAAGGGAAAGACACATGAGAGGGAAAGAAAACAAATAGAAATTCTTTGTGCAGTAAATATTTTTTTTCTCATGTAAATTTGTCCCCATTTGTCTGTTAAGTATACTATATATGTCTATATATATGTGTGTGTGTGTGTGTACATAGGTATATATACACGTATGTGTGTATATCTGTACACATACACTAGGCTATATTGTAAGCCTTTTTGGAGATATCACCAAAAATCCCTTTGAAGAATGACATCTCCTCAGGAAATTTCATTTTTGTCCTTGCTTACAACTGTCTCTTGGTATTATTTTATCAGCCATCATCTTAACTTAAATGTTAGCATTTTAATAAAAATACTAGTTTTGAGATGACCATTCAGAGAGTTACAGTTGGTGAAAACAGCAATAAAATTTTCTTAGATCCTTGATTATGCTTAATCAAGCTTCAAACTCAATTGTGATCTGCAGTGTTTTCACTGAGAGTTGGTATGGTGTAAGGAAAGTGTTCCTGATGACATACTGTCACAATAATCATTACTGTTATTAAAACAGGGAAAATGTTTTATGATGGAACAATGTTCTGTCAAAAATCTCAATTCAATACATCAAAAATTTCACAGAAATACAGTGATTTTGTTTAATCTTCATGGAAATATGTGTTTCTGGTATAAAATTCAAAATTATCTGAAAGTATTTGTTTTATTATATGTGTCCTGCAATATTTATAGTGCATCACAGTTCAAAACCAGTGTTAAAACTTAACAGACACAGTGATGAACCTCAAACAAGATAAGGCTTTTCATCCAATCCTATCCAAATATAACAAATTAATACTAGCAAATATTAGGATTTATATTTACTTCATACTTTTACAATAAAATTATTGCATTTTGATTTATTTCAAAATAATTTCTCATTATTTTGATTTTTTAACTCAATTGTGGGAAATTATTTTTTTTTTTCTACAGTATTCATCTAAGTGTTCTCATAGTATGTTGCTCAACATAAAATTGGAAAATAGAATTTTTCCTTGCTGACTCTTTGTTTAGAGATGCTAGAAGTGTATGAAAAATTTACTTTTCTCCCCTCAAGACTGTCTAAAGTGTCTTCCCTATGTTCTGATCAATTATTTGCAACTATGCTGATGAAGAATATTGAGAAAAAGAGATGGGATGACCTGTCAAATTGTTACTAGTTCTGGAAAAAAACGTAGACAATGTGCCTAATATATGTCTTTTTATTTAGATAATAAACTCTTTTATTATGTATTTGCACAATGTATAATGAGGCTTCATATTATACTTACAGGAAACTGCAATATCTTTTGTTTAATGATTACTGGAAAGGAAAAATAATTCTATTAACTACAATACTGTAATTATTTCAGTTTTTAAAGACTTACTCTAGTTAATTGCAGAGACCAAGAACTATTTTTCCTCCTTCATGTTTGCAAATCGACCTCTGTTTTGGTTTTGGTTATTGCTATTGTGCTGTTTGAGGATTTTGCAATATATACATTTAGCTTTCCTCATAAATCTCTCACGGATAAAGAGAGGAACTCGATAATATACATTCATGCTTTTCGTGGTAGTCAGAACTCCTTGCAATTCCTTTTAGGTGTTGATTCCAGCAGTTCATTATTAGTTGCTTCTAAATGTGATGCAAGTATTTACCTACATACTGTATTGCAGCTGAATTAAAAGGGAGGTTACATGCTATTGGCAAACATATGTGTCACTTTTCCTTTCCTTTATCTTTCCTCTTCCCTTTCCCTTTCCCTTTCCTTTTCCCTTTCCCTTTCTTTCTTTCAAATGTATTGGAATATTTGGAAAATATACTGGCAAATTTGCTACGTTTTCTTGAATGATAATAATTTCACTAGCAGAGATCATATGTCATGTATTGAGGTTGAAATGCATTACTTTCCACAAACCTGTTTTGTTGTCGTTTGTTAACGAAAGTAAAGATAGAATAATGAAGTTTAGATTTAGAGATCTAAAGCAATGTCATTTTTATTATAAAAGCAATTCCAACTGTAATAATTTTACATAGAAGTTACTTTAGGAAAATTCAGGCTTGATCAGAAAAAAAAATGAAAGAAAAAACAGTTTAATTTTCAGCATATGCATTAGTTGAGCAGCTTTGAGACTTCACTCTCATTATTTGACTTCAGAAAACCACAGAACTGCTGTCTCATAAAGCTCAATATGTCAAAGGAGTGATTCAGCATCACAGTATGTTCCTGGCAAACAAGAGTTTTCTACTACTCTGCATGTTTTCAGTTTGCATCTTGGGTACTGGTGGTATTATTAGCATATACAAAGATGCCTTTCTTACTGCAGGTAGTGTTCAGCACTCCACTTTAAAGAGGACTCTGACACCTTTCTATTTATACAATACATCTCTCCTTCTATCTTACACCTCAAAGGATGAGGCTGACAAGAAATACTGTGTATGATTAAGTATTTTCATACCTCTAGCAGCTCATGACATGTTCTCTGTAAAAAAAAAAAAAAAAAACCTAAAAAAAACAAAGGCAGGCAAAACCAATCTCCCTGCCCCAGAAAAGAGGTGTCTCTCTTATGAAAATACCTGGTTGTTAGTAAGCTAGCTAGCAAACATGAGCTAAAATATTTGTACAAGATTATGTGTTACTGTGCTAAACACATCACAGTTTCCTGCCAGACTCTGCTGGATATAAGAAAGCATCCAATAAGACAGAGAATATAAGTAACTTATTTATTATTTCTCAGAATATGCAAGATTAGGGGAGCTTCCTCATGACCCTGTCTGCTCTGGTCCTATCCCTTAGGGTTCCCATAACGTTAGGAAGAGACTGTATTCGTGGTCCCTTTCTGGTTCTGTCTTGCTTGCCAAGCAAAATGACAATATGGGAGAAGGCATCATGAAAACAAAACAAAACCAGAAAAAAATCCACCCCTTAAAAAGGTGTAACAGTAAGTATGTTCTCCCTGGTAAGGAGCTAAGTGTGGCATTCAGCTTCTCTGCGGCAGTCTTCCTATCCAGCCATGGGATTACCAGATGCATGAGTTGGTTAAATTCCAGGTGGTATACCGTGGAAGACTTCACTACTTTGTCATTCTTCTTACATTCACTTGCCTTCTTATGTTCACTTGCCTTCTTTTCTTTTCCTTTTGCCACTTTTTCATTTCTCTCAACTCATTAACCCAACGTTGGTGCAAAACTTGCTGGAATGTTACTGACTTCTAGCTGCTTAGTATGTTTTAGTTCTGTAGTAGTTAGTACGTAGTAGTTCTGCTTCTGCCCAAGCAGAAACTTTTTGTTTTAATGTTTGGTTAATAATTTTTTTCAGAATGGAGAGCTGTGCACACAATCTTAAATTATTATTGGTCAACCTAACTCTGGAACTAGCTCATGGAGAATGATTTATTCGATTCAACTCAGTACAGTATCAAAACTAATCCTAATTAGAATTATGACAGGCAACGTTTACAAGCTGAGGCATGGGGCCATGCTATGATATCCATACTGATTTTCTGAAGTAAGTTACATTGTGCTTTATGGCTGAAAATTTCTTTACAAATACTGAATCAGAGATATGTGTTTCATAGTCCACCCCAGTGGCTGGGATTCTGTGGCATTCATCAGTCTGCCTCTTCATACGGTGCCAGCCTTTACTGCTGCAATGCACAGAATGATAATGCACATCCCGTGCACATGTGTCAATTTCTCCTGTACACAGGAGCTTCTTTTCCTCTCCTTCCTCGGTCCCAGGCTTCTGCATATGTATTTGAAGGTTACCATGACACTGAATAGAAGTGTGAAATTTAGTAGCTCACCTTGAAGAAAGATTTTTGGGCTTTTCTCCAGTCTTCAGCCATCCTGAGTTACTGCTCCTTGTCTTTGATCAGTTTGCTAGAAGTGATAGTGATTTTCATTCAGAAATTCATAGAAAGAAGAAGTTGAAGTGTGTTATTTAGGATTTCTTCCCAAATGCAATATTGTTTCCTGCAGTGCATGTGCATGTGTGGGTGGGTTTATTTTTTTTGTTTGTTTCTTTTTTTTTTTTTAATTTTCATGTGTGTGTGTTTTTACTTCCCCATAGTCATCAGGAGGCCTAAGCAATCCTGCTGAATTATGGCAGGGATCCAGTACAGACGCTGAAGTTTACAAAGCCCAGGTGGCATGCTGACAGATGAGTTGCAATGGCAGCTTGAGAGCTTGGTATATTAAACATGATGAGGGGATGGGTGAGCAATGAGGGTCTCTGTGGATTTGCACATCCTTCATCTGATCCCTTAAGCTTTCCAAGAGCAAAATTCATTAGGGAGCTTAAGTGCAAGACCAAATGTCTGATGTGACAAGAGAGCGCAACTGGATTTCTTCCCATTTGCCCCGCTCTGATACCTCAATATTAAATCAATTAGGTCATAGGAATGGCCTTCTGGAACTTGTAAACTACTTAAAGCTCCAGCTTGAGCACAGGATGTTCAGTATTGACCCATGCAGCCAGCCTTCAGAAGATCAGCCTGCACTTGCTAAAGTACCACTTGTCTGACTGACACCAAAGCTTTGAAGAGTGCCTGTTTGAATGGCCTAGGTAGTACGTGCTAGAAAATTATCTTTTTAACCTACTTGAAACAAGACTGCAGCATCTGATCCTGCACAAGACTTAAGTCTTCTGAACCCCCTCAAGGCTGATTCCACACTATTTCATTCTAATTAGTGGATTAAAAGTGAGTAAAGCAGCAGATGTTTTTAAGTATCTTGCTCTTTTCCCATGTTTTATTCCACATGCACCCCAACTTAAATACAATCTGTAAGATTACACAACTCTGGGCAGATACGTCGATTATGGGATAGATGCAACATCTGTCCTGAAAATATTGGCAATGGTGAGACTAATCTCTTATTTCTAGAAGGCAACCTGTAAGACCATGTTCTGTTTATACACAGGTAAAAAATATTTATTCCAGATTCGTCCATCTGAAGCTTTCACAGGCTAGGTAATGGAATGCATCAAGTTTGATCCTGAGCATGATATCTCTTATTTCTCTCTTTCCTAATTGTACCCTGCATGGATCTTTAACAATGTACCATATCTTTGAAGCAGGTTAGTCTCCTGGAGATAAAATGACTCTTCTTATCTGTTCTGAAGGAAGAAATTAAATAGATGCACTTCATTTGTATGGGAAGCGCTATTATGTTTGGCTAGATATACATGGCTTTTATGCGAGAATAATTGGAGATAAAACTCATGTAAGGGCACTGAGCATTTCAGGTGTAAAAAAAACACATCAAAGGAAAATACAGACTGGTAGCCTGTGGATAGTACGACGGCACTGAATTGTCTCTTAGGTTGTTGGTTCATTCTAGTTTTCATTTATTAGAGGCTAAGATTCATTTGACTCAGGTTTAATAGATTTCCAATCACAGGAGCTCTGAGGAACCGCCTTCTGAAGTGCTTACTGAGGTCATCAGCAAGACCTTTGAAGAGGGTGCCTTAAATTACAGTGCTATCTGCAGAACTGAAATCAAAAAGGTTGTAGTGAATGTAGATACCGAGAGGATCTTATTAAAGTAAAGTAAACGATGAAAGAGGGGACCGAAGACATTAACCTATGTGACAGGGGGGACCGTGACCATTGTAATGCTCAAGATTCTGCTTCAAGGGTTATATTGGCACATATTTAATAAGTTATATTCTCAGGTGAGAAGTAGTAAAGCAGCTCACCTTTGCAAAGTGTGTGGCTTCAGTGTTAAAGAGACACAGACCATTTGCCATTTCATTGGCATTGCACTGAGGGCAAAAAGGAAGGAAGAGGTGTCAGAGCACAGTCACAGCCTCATTTCTATTCTTATTCTTTTATCGTTAACCTGCAGTCTGGAGCAGCCAGTGGGGTGCACTGCCTAGAAACTATTTCAGAACTAGGATGGAGTCAATGTGGAGGAAGAGAGTTTTGACCCCCCTCTGTGGCAATGGGTTATGCGATCTGCTCTTTGCTTGGTGAAGTTAAAGGTCCTCTGTGTTAGAACATTTTAAGTTCTAATTTAGTTTTTAGCTATTTCTACTAGTTTGGCTCCACTTTGTGTAAGCCATCTGAATGTTTCGAACATCATCTGAAGTATGGGACATTTAAAAAAAGAATGGACAACCTAGATAAACTGTCTAAATTCTGAAGGAGGGATTTTCCAGCTATGAGTACAGAATACAGGCTGGGGTGACTGGCTTCTGATACACTTACCAGTAGTCTGAGTAGTGAAAATATATGCCAGTGAGGTTCAAGTGGATTAGTGTCCTCTCCCAATGATACCAGTCAGTGTGATATTTTCCCTTGCTTCACATAACACTTTAAATTCAGATAACAGATGTATCTGCACCTGTACAGCCATTTATCTGGTGAATGGAACATTATTTTGGGTAATATCTATTTGGTATTTATAAAAGTGTCTGTAACACTGTTAACAGTAACTATGCTAGTGAGATCCCTTGGTAGACAAAGCAGTTCAACTGTTAAAGGAATTTCAGCTAAGGTATTTTAAAATTACGATTCATGAATAGGGTTATACTTTTTCTGTGTCTTGTTCAGTTGACAAGCCTGAAGGAAGCTACCTTATCTCCAGTATAGAAACCTCACTATCTCAGAAAAAGAGCATACCATTTGTGCTGAAACGATGAACTTATTTGAATGTGAGGGTATTTTCACATAGCTGAAGTAATTCTGTTTCTTCAGTCACTTCATTCTCATGTCTGAGTAGTTCTATCAGGTTGCTGACTGCTGTAAACATGTTCTTGTTATCCTCTATGGAAAAGGACAGTGGGACAGAGGACAATACTTTTTAGATGCAACCCAGGGCAACAGTAAGAGGTTTATTCAATCACTAAAGCATCTGAATGAGTTGTTCTAGTGTCAAAAGTGTGTTGTACCTGGCATTCTGTTTGAGAAGTTATGGAGGGTTAGCAAAGAAATGAGTTTGATTGCCTAAGTTAAAACCTATAAACTACTACTTAAAAAATTAAAACAAATAAAAGTTTGCCATAGTTTGTGCATACAGGACAGCCTCCAAAACATCTGCAAGTATGGATTGCTTTGCTTCCCACTTACCTCTAGTCTAAGCAACTGCACCTAGATGTTTAGACGTACCTAGCAGCACATTACGCCACTGGATATACAGAACCTATATCCTATGCAAGTAGATGCCAGCTGGGCTATACCACCAGTGAATTATACAACTTGGATATGCAGTATTCAGAATACCTCAGAGCTTCCCTCAGTAGATGGTATAGATGCAATGAAATTAAAAATCTTCTCCCTGAAAGAGCACCCATGTTTTGTTTTGGTTCTTTTATGATTAATTTAACTAGAATAATCATGACACCCCACAGCAGAAAAGAATATTGTCAACTGGAGATTCCAAAGCTTTAAATTTCACTTGAAAAATTGGGGAGGTAAACTATGGCCAAGACACCATTGCCCAATACTTAGGAATGAACTGCTGTAGGGTTTGCTTTGTATTTGCTTTGTGTTAGAAGTCAGATTTGTTTCACTCTGTGGCAGGCACCTGTTGATAGCTATTGCCAGTGTTTCATTCCAGTATCTGCAAGTGGCACATCTCCTGGTGTGCTCTGAATTTGGTATATTGAGCTAACAATAAAACATACCTTTATATGACATGCATTTGCTATTGAATTGCCACAGTTAAAGGATTTCTGTATTATATGAGCAAAACTGGAAGTCTGAGCAGCACTCCTTTTTTAATGTATGTTCTGTTGATAATTTTAATTTTTTTTTTTTAAACAAACATCTGTTTGTAGGCATCATTTCTGATCTACAGCGACAATGCTATATCTTTAATTAACTTGGGGAAAAATGCAAAGTGTTCCTTAAGCAAAACCAGAAAAATTGTGGACACCTCTGCTGAGAAATATAAATCACAGATGCATAATTAAAACAGGCAGTTATGTGCCAAATGGTGATTTATTTAGTTTACTAGGTTTGCTTCTCAAAATGTACCTGTTCATAAACACACATAAAAAACAGTAGAAAATTTTCTAGACAGAATGTTTATTAAACTGATGACACTGATCACCGTGTTAAGGATTAAAAAGTACTTCCTATGAAATTTTAATTTCTAGAAACAAGGACAGTTGCAAAGAACTTCACACAGTAAGTTAACTTACTGGCACAGCCCCATACATTTAAAAGCTCTGAGATGAACACAGCAGCTATTCTGGCCCTGGTGGCTTTCTGAAACAGAAAATAGTGAATCTAGTGAAGTGTCATATGCCATAGCTTACAAGTTTATTTAACCTCTGATAACACAGTGATGAGACACTCTTCAAGATTTAATATACCTAAATTTAGATGCCGGTTTCTTACACTTCCAACGTTTCCACTGGCTATAGTGGAAGTTCAGAAACCTATCTCATATGTAAATATGAATGTGTAAGTGTCTTGCACTGAATCCCATCCAGTAAGACTTAAATTTTATAAACTTCAGCTACTTTGTTAGTTTAAATTGTCTCAAGAAGAGTAAAACATAACTGAGAAACCAAGAAGCAAAACCACTTGTTAAAATCAGTTTATACTAAATAACATTTTTAAGCAATTAATGCTTCTTTAGAAACCTGAGTCACTAGTCTGTGCTTACCTTTAAAAATATATATATATGTCCTGTAGGCAGCATTCTTCATTAACATGTTTGCAGTGCTTTGTTAGCTAAAACCTTCATTCAGATATGGCATTCCTACTAACAAAGCAAAGACAGAACTGGAAACACATTTTTTAACTATCACAGCCTTTTCTGTTTTGTTTGTCTATGCAGAATCTGAAGGCAGGCTTCCTCTGTCTAAATGTCGACATCTCCTTCTGAATATCTATGCCAAATTTCCCTAAGCATTCTTAATATATTCCTTTATTCTCCTATAGACAGAGAAAGAACCACTTGTAGGGAACAATTAATCTCAGCTTAAAATAGACAGAACAAATTGCTTCCTAAAAATGCCCCTGTGCTTCACTTGGAGGAACTATAAAGAGATTTTAGGGACCATACCCCAGATGTAGACTTCCACATTATAGACAACTAAAGTTAGGTGAGATGATTTTCACTCTAAGTATCAATATAAATAGCTGTATCACCATTTATATGAATAGCTGTGCACACGGAGCCAGTATACTTAAGTTTAGGTACATTAAAGACCCACATCATGAAATTATAGCATTTAGATGAGAAAGTTATGGCAGTTTCATAGCAGAGCAACTTTCTAAATTACTTTGATGTGAAATTGTAAAAGTACAGTTTTGGTTCTAACCCTGGATTTTTTTCTGCTTTCATAATCCACAGTGTTTATAGCTCTCATGGAAAAAGATAAGGATGGAATGTCAGTGCAGTGACTTTTCAGAACTTAATAGCCACTCAGTCCTGGTCTGTAGCTAAATATATACATACATCTCATGCACACCTACACCCACACATGTTCTCACACACACATATATGCAAAAAAAAAAAAAAGTATATATACATTCCAAGGCAATACTCATTGCAGTGCAGAGGATTCGCCTATAAATCCTTAATTGCTTAAAAAGAAGGCTTTCAGAAGCCATTAGAGGCATAATCAAAGACAGAAGAAAAACTAATAATGTTGAAAGGACAAAATTATAGTTGTTTGCCAATATTAAACAGTTCTGATGATCTGAGTTCTCAAATTTTTACCTAATTTCTAAATATCTTGTGTCTGAAACTTTCTCCTTCCCCCTCTTCCTCCTTCCCACCATCTCTTTTTTTTATAGAATTCACTGAGAACTTTGAAAAGTTTTGATCATGTTAAACCTTAATCTCACATTCCTTAAATATAACCAGATTTGACTGTTGTCTGTATTTAGCTGTATAGAAACTTATAAGTGGGCCCATGTCTCTCAAAGTACCAGCCGTTCTAGCACCCCACCTACTCATTCTAGTGCAACATTAATTAGTTATCAGAGCTTTCAGTGAGCTTGTTGTAACTGTTCTTTCCCCAGGGCTGCTTGCATGACCATCATTCTCTCTTGTCCTAAAGGAAAACATGTCAGAGGTGGTATCTGGTTTTGTTGTTTGACATTTTCCTTCTCTTTTGCTCATCACAGATTTTTTCTCATTTTTCTCTTTTAATCTTACCAAGGCTTGTCTTTCCCATTCTTTGTCCAAATTCTGCTTTTCTTATTCTGCTTGCTCTTTAGGATTTTTTTCTTTGTTTGTTTTGGTTTCTTTGTTTGTTTTGTCTGATAATGTTACTATGTATTATTTCATTGTGATTTTCTTCCTGTGATCTCCACATGCATGACTTTAAAAGTTTGACTGCTTTGAGTATATAAACAGGAATTGAATTATTTCTTAGATGGGCAGAAGAAGTTAAAGTGATTTCTCCATCAAAGCAAGGATACCTATGTAGGTTATCTTAACATGTATGCAGGTATTATGTAGGCACTATGTAGGCATTATGTTAATAATTACTTTATTATAAACACATTTTTAATCCAGAGCTCCCTGCATATGAATAGGTAGAAGTTTCTGTACTGCTATGAACTGATGAGTTTTGTATTTCAAAGGAGTGTCCTTTTGCTTATTTCCTTAGTACTGTTCTGACCAGTGAGAAGGCTTACTGTAAATAGACATGCATAAAGCTATGAAAGTGGATCACTTTTGAAAGACTGGAATTTCTCAGAATCTGTGTACAGATATATTGCAGAAAATTTTAGAATAATACACTGACTCACCTGCCGATAACACATTTTTTTGTAGGTGCTGCTTTTCTTGATAATCCACTGTCCTGCTGCACTGACTGAAGATCTATCATGCTGCTTCTTGGCTGTCCAGAAATCCTGCAAAATGGCAGAATAACATACTGAGCAACTCTTCAGTAAGCAGCACATGTTCAGTCAGTTTTATTTGTCCTCGAAGCAACAGATTAAATGTACATATGATATAGAACCATATTGTGCAGGCACAGTATATCTCACAGGTATAAAACATTTTCAACTTAGTGTCTGCGCAGCAGATTTGTGATGATATGCATTGAATCAACTGCTTACAGGCTTCCAGTTCTTATTGGCAGTCCTGTATTGGTCACAGGTTATATATGTTGTTGCTATTATTGCTATTAAAATTTAAGTTAAGTAAGTGATCCGCCTAAAATTTAGGTAGGTTAATGTCAGTTATGATTCCTAATGGTGATGTACTTTCAGGTTTAATTGTGAAGTCATGGTTTTACCCCTGTTCCATTAGTTTTGATGATTGGTTTTGATGACACTAAAGGGCTCATCATCACCAAAGTGTGGGCTTTATTTTGGTAGTGAAGTTCACAACATTGACCTGAGCACATGAATTTTCACCTGAAGATACCAAACATAAGAGAGATGGGATGCCAACACAGAACGAATAATAGCTAAAGCAGACTGCCTATAGGAAATATCCAATGAACTGTTCCTCTCCTGAAGCTGGGTGCCTACATCTCAGGTTTACAGGTGGGTGCCTCTATGAAACAAAAATGCAAAGATCAAAACATCTTCCACTTTTAGAAAAATTGCATCATTTTTGTTTAAAAATGGGTCTTGCCTCTTCCACAATAACTTGTGTCTCTTTTTTATCCAATGACTGTTTAGGGTGAAATTGATGAGCAGTTCAGGAATGGGACTACTGGTGTCTTTTTCCCTTACCAGAAAGACAGCTCTGTTTTCAAGTCTGAACAGTCAGGTTCCATCTAATTTGTTGTCCTTCCTGCCCTGCGATTTTATTGCTTTCCTCTACAAGGTTTTTCAAATTTAATTATTTTACCTTATGTTGTAGGCAGCAGACAAATAAAACAGGGTACAGAACTTTTTAAATGTTTCCTTTTGTGGCTGCTCTACTTTTCATGGAATAATTAAAAATTCATTGGTTTAGAGAGAGGGAAAATAAACGTCACTCTGTAATCTCATGGCACATGAGTGTAGTCTCAATTCCAGACTCATTTTCAATGCTGATTAGTTTCAATGGAGATTGAGGGCTTTTGAAAATACTATTGCGGCCCCTCTAATATTTTAGGCATCTACCTACACTTTAAAATCTGATTTATGATCTCAGTTTCTCTAAAACAAGAGCCCGGATTCTGACATTACAAATTTTTTTTAAAAGGCTACATGAAAGAGTTAGTAGACCACAATTAGGTAAGTTAGCTATTAAATAAGATTAGGATAAATTCTAACCACAGGCACAGTGACATAAATCTACACTGGTTCTGTTGAGGAGGATGAAGTTTTTCTGAATTTTTTTTTTTTTACTTTTATATCTTCAGAAATAATTGTTTTCTACAAATACCACAGGTTTTATATTATAGCAGTATAAGACGTATCAGAAACCAATAATTTTTTTTTTCATAGAAGGTCTTCAATCTTACTTGCACAGGTTTTTTTTTTACTGAAGTTGGATTTCTTGTGGGAGTAACACATGTTAGTGTAAGTCAGGGCAGTAGGGACATTACTAGCATCTTTAACATATTAAGGGAAGAATTAAAAATAGATTAAATTGATAGCTTAGAGGAAATAGATGATAAAACTATGCATGTTCATAATTTTTACTCCTAATTACATTTTAAACTGTTATATCTTAATGTCGACTTAATCTCTAATGTAGAGGGAATTTCAACAAAAAAAGAAGTACATGATTTTTCGTAGCACCACATGTATCTTACAATATAGATTAAAAGCACTTGCTAAGCAGCAAGGGAAATGTGTCACACTGCATTGGCTGTGGAAAGAAATTTCTACCATGCAAGAGTGGACTGGCAAGAATAAAGAGATATGGCAGACAGAAAGAATCATATCTGTCTTGAACTTTCAAATTAACTCCTTTACAGCAGGGTGGTTTCCATGGCACTTCACTGTTACTCTGCTTACATTTTTCTTTCTTCTTCTCTTTTTTATTTTACTTTTTAATTACTAACCAGAACTGATTTTTGACTCTTTGTTAACATAGAACCTGATTCTAAAAAGCCCAGAGCAAGCTATAGCTGACAGAAATTGAGAGTGCTCAGGTCTGTGCAGAGAAAGGGAATGCATTAGAGTTGAACTGGACAAAACCTATTTTCTAGCATTTTCATCATACTGAAAATATAGTGGAACCTGATTTAAGCCAGACTGTTCCACTTTTACTCCAGTGAAAGTGCACTACATTTAAAGTTAGAATAATAGAGTGATGAATCAGACCTTTCAATGTTAGAAACAAAACTAGTGCAGGAGGCCAGCGACTCTTGAATTTATGAACAGCTGAATACGCTGAACTTGAGAGAGTTATACTAGCTTAAAAATGTAACAGTACACCTGTGAATTAAGCAGAAAATTCACCTCACATTAATTTTAATACATATTCAAAGCACAAATCTGCCTTTTGCATTGTATTTGCCTACTTTATGATAATTTATTTCAATGCCTATTAGTAATTTTTTTTTTCCTGATTTGTTGGGTTTTTTTCCTTACCAGTCGGCCCCATGGCCTGCCTTTTACAGGTACACATCAGTATCACAGTGCTCCAGCCCTTAATTCCACCTCTTTGCCCTGGCTTAGAGTAGCTCCCCCCTGTAGACAGGAGGCTACGATGAAGCTTTCTAGGCAGAAGTGCTGCAGAGAAGTTCTTCCTGTGTCTCAGAGAACATTGGGAGATTTATTTATGTATTTTACTCCAAGGAGGTACAGTACCTCACGGAGCCCCTGCTGGGGTAATGAACTACACAGTATGCATTTTAGGGCTCAGCCAGCTGATACCCTTTCCTCTAAAGCAAAATCTAGAAACAAACAAACAGACCACCCCCTCAAAAAAAAAAAACAAAAACACACCAACAAAAAAAAAAAAACCAAAAAGTCCTGTTAAAAGCATTTTTTCCTCTTCAGGGAACAGATTGCTGTAAATTTCTCAGCCTGGCTTCTCATTGTTGTGAAGCATCCTGCCAGGCTTTGTCAGGTGAAGTATGCAAGGAGACTGATGGTAAGCAGCATGATTCTCATCACAACAATGAATGTGGCAGGTCAGGAAATTCCACACTGAATAAATCCCTCATTCAGTCAAAAATATTAACTAGTTATAAATACTGACAGCACTGGATGGATTCTACTGGCAGACAACCTTGTTCTGTTTTAGAGAACATTAGCAGTTCAGATCAAACCCTTGTTTTCAGTGAACAGTAAAATTCCCCTTGACTTTAGAAAAATTACATTATGCCTTCTCTTCTCATAACTCAAAGATATTGTACAAAGTCCAGGAGTTCTAAATATCTACTAGAATTTATCTGTAATATTGGGAGATATTATGACAATAGTTACATAAATGGTACTTGTCTGTGGACAACTATTTTTCTTCTAGGGTCTCCGCCATCTTACTTCAGCCCAGATAATCTTTTCCCTTCCTCTCATATGTACCCTGAAGAGGAATATTAGTAACCACAGGCACAAGACTATTTGTTTATAGTCTATGTATGTAGTCTATTTGTTTGTAGTCTATCCTGTTTCCACCCCATCTCATTTTCCATTCTCTACCTTCAGAAAACCAGAGTAATAACAAAAGAGTAAAAATGTCAGTATTAGAATATTCTGCACCTTCAGCTATTTACTAAAGTATTCATTTCACCTCTGCCTTGCTCAATTTTATTGAATGGATATGCCCAAGTTACTGGAAAAGTAATAAACAGTAATAAATAATGTTTTTCTTTCACTGGTTTCCTTTTCTTCCTTGTTTCAGCTGTTAGGAGGATGTTGTAGAAGGAGAATGTTTTTCTTCATGCAAAACTGCAAAAGTTTGATTAGATCCTCACTTGACATTTTTAAATAATTGCTGTAACTCAGCTCTTTACAAAGAGGTGAGTGAGCTTTCTCTAGGTACTGTTCCACCCATTTAATAGATAGTTTTATCTGGATGCTATTTGCTAAATCCTTGATAGGATGTGGTGACTCTTTTTAGAAGATTACAATGAGGTATAGTAAATCAGAACTTTGTTAGCATAAATTCTTTTAATTTTTTTTTTTTCAGATCAATGAACCATTTTTTAAATCAATGAAAATTGGAAATATTCAATTAAAGCTCAATTCTGATCATGTGTACATTAAAACAGCAAATACATATCTTATTTATCAAGTAAAAATATTTTCATTTACTTTTTACAATATAAAGGTAATTATAAAATTATTTAACATGCAGAAATTTTCACTTACATAATCTCAGACAGTTGAAAATAAATTAGTTCATGTTTATGAAAGTTCAATGAAGTTGAGGGAGAAGGAAATCCATATATCAAATCTGATTTTATATATAAACTTTTTGGTGATCAGTTTACACTGAGAGAATATAATTGTTTCTCTCAAATGTTTTTCAGATCTATAAAAACAGTCTGCTATAAGTGTGTCCCTTAGGTTAAATATGTTCTTTAATTTCTCCCTATATATAAAATACTGAACACCTTTCCTAATTTTCTGTTTTTACAAAAGTTATGAGTTATTTATCCAAACTGTATGTATTATGTAATCTGTTTCAGATGTGCTGTTTTCAGCTTGATGTTTCAGTTAGAGAACTTTTTGTCTCTTAACTGTTTCATAATGACTGGACCATATATGAACCAACAAAACACCCACAAAAAATAATCTTTTTAATTAAACTAAAGACAAAACCACTGACCTCGTTTTTATCATACATGTATATTGTCATTTTGCAATAAATTAGTTTTCTTTAAAGAACAATCAACAAAGCCATATTGTTGCATTTATGCTTCTGCTTTGGCTGCTAGTGTGACAGATGACTTAATCTGTCTGTGATTCATATTAGGTACATTCGTAAGATAGTCTAAAAAAGACTCTAAAAGTGAACGTTAAACCTATATGATCTTTTTTAGCTATTCAGTAGTATCACTTCATGGTGATACCTCAGGACTAAGAAAAAAGTTAAATACTCTCAAACTGAAAGGAGATTTTGAGGCAAAATCTTTTGGAATAGGTTGAAAAAGAAAACAGGAATGAACAGTCTTTTTATTAAGGTAAGCCTTGAAGAAAAATGCTTTGCAGAACTGAGAAAAATAATAGCAGAAGGTGATTATAGAGAGAAATCAAAAGTATGAGGTGAAAAAGAGAAACGTGTAGAAATGAAAATTTCTTCTTTTATTATTTTGGTAGAAGAGAATAATCTCAAACATCCATGAAGAAAATGGCACCCCTGAGGGAACATTGTTCCAGCACAGTCCCACAAGAACAAGTCTAAGCATACTGTTCTCAGAAATAACCAGAAGAATATAAAGAGGAGCAAGACTTATTCATTGACGCACAAAAGCAATTTATAAACATGAAGAAGATTAAGTTCCTTCAGAATTAACATTCTTTGCAAAAACTAAGGTAAACGCTGTTATTGAAGTGTGTTGAAACAAGGAACTGAGAAAGACAAGTATATGACATGGCTCTGACCAAAGTAAGCATGGGAGTTTTACACAAAGGGCTAAGCATGTGCCTCTGATCAGTAGAAGAGCAGTTAAACGTGTTCTGAGGTTTTAAAAGCTTGTTTTAGGTATCACTGAAACAAGTGGAAACTGAAAATTCAAATGAGCCTTAGTTCATGGAATTCAATAAATTCTAGTCATTTGAGTGAACATATTATTTATCTAGTTCTTCTTTACTATTGTTCTAAGGCTTACCTGGAAAATCAGGAAAGAGAAAAATCAGTAGTGTTCACAGAGTTATCTACAAGTTAGGTTGATAAAGTTATGCCTATCAACACATCTTGAATGTTAAAGGCACCTGGTCCTTAGGAAGTCTATGAAAGGATGGTAATATGAAATAACTTGAACATATGGATGCCACCTGAACATTTCTGGTGTCTCCCAAGTCGCTAGCAGGTGAAGTTTTCATAATCCTTTAACTCCCCTAATGGTCATTCAGCGTTCTCTTAATTTCCAGGACAAAGATCCTACAATATTTATCAGATCTGATGAATATATGTACTGGGAAACTCAAGTGTACCTTGCACTAAAATGTATATGACAATCTCTAGCAATACAATGAGTGGCTATGTGCTTTGACTGGGATTTGTGCCTGTTAGTGTCTGTTTTTTCACTTTCCCCAAATCCAGGGGATACTTCTATTGATAGGATAGAGCTATTCTTTGAAATACCCATAATCTTCAGTTTTCATGCCTAACACTTTTCAGAAATTGTGGTCCAGTTAAATAGAAAGTCAGAAGTCACATTTTGATATCCAGCTGTAAAATGGAAAATTACAGTGTAATCTTCATACACAGCAAAATATCTGAGTCCCTTCTTTAAGCAGAAAAATTAGCTCAACCTTAACAACAGAATGTAATAACTTCTAAAATGTGGGGTTTCTATTAAATTTTTAAAAAAGAATAATTTTTTATTATGTTCATATCCTTTGGGGGATATGAATTCTGACCATAATTAAAGGCTGGAATAGCTTGAAGATTGTATTTTCCCCTACATTCAGTTCCAGGTTAGATACCCACGACAATATCCCCCTTGCAGCAAGTACGATGTGCTCTAACTCATACATCCACCTAAGGTCTCTCAGTGGTGCAGTTTCTGAGAGAAATAGGTCAGGAGGGAAGCAGAGGGTGAGAACTGGTCCTCGTGATTTATATTTCAGTCACTGTTGCTATGAAGTGTTTGAGTTGGGAAAGACAAGATACTATTTTCTGGATGTGTGAGACCAATAATTATCATTTAATACTCCTTTCCCTGAGGTCTATTCTATGGAACAAAGGGCATTGGCTCTTGTGAATGTTAATAATCGATACTGTTTACTGTATTCAGAGCTATTTCAATGGCTAATAAGGTTACTGCTATCCATATTTTAGTACTGTTTTTGCCTGTGTTAGTAACACTTAGCTGCATGATTAAACAAGCCCTTTGTTTGCCTCCCTCTCTCCAGATGGGTACTTGGCTCAGTATGACCCAAAAACAATTAGGTAAGTGATGTTGCCGGGATATTTGCATCTGACCTTAGATGCCAGGTATCCTGTATGCCAACACTGAGCTCAGATAAGCCTATACACATTGTGTGTGGGCCCTGAACTCTCTCAACTACATTTCTGATTTCCCCTATGAAATAACTAAGGTCTTGTTTGTCCTGTCAAACCATTTAGTTTTGCTGCCAGAAGTGACTTTTACATGCTTGTGAAGAATTGCTCAGGAAAGCAATAAGGTTCTGCTCTGAGAACATGGGAGATTCACATGAAAGTTCCGGTTAATTGAACCCAAACCTCTAATTGAATCTGCAGGAGCTGGATCACTGACAACCAAAGTGAATCCAACTGCCAGGTTTAATTCAGCAGTCTCTTATGAACCACTCACTTCATGTGTGCAGCTCCTACACATCATCTGGATAATACATGTTATCTGTGGAGGCAGGTAACCCTTATGCAGGCTTAAATCTGCTCTGCTTTAAGTCTAGATTTCAGCTATACTCTCTGATGGACACATGAAAGTGAAATATATCTTCAAATAAGTTGTTTCAGTGACACTTCTGTGCTCACAAAACACTTCCTACAAGAACTGTAAACCGGGTGCAGGTTTTCAGACAACTAACAAGGAAATTATTTAAATCTACAATGACAAGTTCTAGAAGTGTAACTTTATAGTCCACGTTGGAGCCAGTCCCGTAGGAACAGCCAATCTTAAAATGTTAGAAGTCCCTCAAAGCGTTTGACTTCTGTGAAAAACTTTACTCTGTGAAAATCACACTATAGATCTTTTTTCCTTAAAACTACTTTGATCTAACCTTTTAATTTGATTTTCCTTGTACTTATAACAGCTTCATGCATGATATAAACCATTTATGTCTTTTTCCTATGTTTTCCTTCATGTTTTTTTCTGTGTTTCATCATTCTGTCACAAACTACAATATAGTTCAACTACAGTATAGAATAAAGGATGCTACAAAAAAACACCGCATTACAGTCTATTAATGTTCCTATCCCTTTTTAATTATGCTGCGGTAACATTAAAGGTAACAGCAAAAAGCTCCAATATCTGTGTTGAGGAAGATGCTCATCTTTTGCTGAATGATAGTCTACATAACAGGGAAAATGGCTATCATATTAATATGTGAACATTTTCTTGTACAAAGGCCAGTGTTAAACAATTTATGATCTATCACACAGCTTTTTTTCCACTGCAGATTTTAATGCTTCCATTTATGTAAGAGACAAAGAACTCAAATAAATAAAAACTCCCTCAATCATGCAAACAGAAACAAAGACAACTCTTTTTAATAACGGTGATTCCATCTGGTCTGTTGTTTTTCATGAGAGAAGAATCTTCAATAGCTTGTTGTTAACTTCTGATCCCAGAAGAACCAACTTCATCTTACTTCTTTCCTTAATCCGTGGCAATTGAATTTCGGATAAGAAGGAGACTATCTCCTTATGACCCATATTTAGCTAGGATAAATCTGTTTTATAAAGAACATGCAAGAAATCTCATTACAGTTCTTGGATTATGATCTGTTGCAGTGTGTCTTGTTTCTCAAACGGAAAAAAAATTTTCCTTTCTCTTTCCATTCCACTCACATGCAAATAATTTGTCGGATTTATTCCCCTTTTCATAGTACATTTGTTCATTAAGCTTTAACACATTGTCTGTGTTATTCACCACAAAGCATTTAGTTTCCCTCTGTTTAATCAAAAGTTGGAGGGTCCTAGGGTACCTGCTTTTTATGTTGCTTTTTTCATCTCATTAACTTCCTTTTCTAATTTACACTGGTACTTAAGATAAACTTTTTGTACTGCTGCTGCAGCTAAGCAAATTATTCTACCCCTCATGACTGCTTTGGCAGCTTCCCACAAAACACCCAGGCTAGTTTCTTGGTTTTTATTGATATTAATTTATTCTGAAATAGTCTTCATCTGTTGCACAAATGCTGCAGCTTTAATTAGAGAGTTGTTAAATCTCCATACTTCAGATCTCCTATAATTCAGTATACCATCCAGAGACATAGACACCAGAAAATTATCAGGCAAAGCTGGATTTCAAATACCAGATGGTTACACGTTACAATGTATCCTCATAAATAAATAAGAAGAATCCCAGTTTAAATGTAGTGGAACTAAAGTATAAAAGGTACTGGATTGCCTGTTTTGGTGTTGCTGTCGGTATGGATCAATGAGGACTAAATCATTGCTATACCCTTTGCTCACTTCACTTTTAAATTGTTATTTTACTAACAAAGACCAAATCTCACATCCTTGTTTCAAAGTAAAGAATAGCTAAAATCTTCATTTACTACAGCTCCTGGAAACGCCTGCTGTTAGGTAAGAAAGAATCAAGAAATAAACAAAGAATTTGAACTGCAGGGGACGTACAGATTTGCAATTGTAACAGGACTACCTGTCATAATCCTTTGCATTATTACCTTTTTATAATAAACTCAATAATCAAAAGAAAAAGAGATTCTTCAACCCGATACTACTTTTCAAATTAGGAATTGTACTAAAAGTAATAGACCTTTTATAATGTGGCTGTTTTGACAGAAATAAGCAAGACGACAACCAAACAGAAGGGCAATCAAAACATATGTAAACTTTATGTCATAAAAAACCTCAAAGACAGTTGTACTGTTAGATGTGTTTTACCATGCATTATACTTTTTATTCATATTTTACAATTTCTCAGCAGAAATATACTGTGCAATCTTAATTCAGTTTCAAAGTGTGAATTAAAAAAATCTAGACCAAAGCATCATTTTTGTTATGAAAAATAAATAAATAAAATACAGAAAAACAAGTGAAATGAATTAAGATATTTGGGAAGTGTTCTGAGGCTAATGCTAAACAGAGGAGATGCACTGAAGTGTAGGAAATAATTGTAAGAAATACTCACATTTGTACTTCTGAAACTATTTTAAGTATGTTAATCCTATAGTATTAGTAGTGTAATTAGAATACTACTTCAGAACAAGGATAATTAGAGAAATACATTTGAACATCAGTAATAATAAATAAAAAGGTCCTTATAAACCAGTGAATAATCATGTCATAGATTTTTTCATACATACTTTGTATTTAAGCATATGTTATTTTTTAAAGAAGCCTTTAGGCTCTCATGCAGTTTCTTCATCACTTCAGTTAGGGAGGAGAGAATATCTCTAATATTTTTATAGAGAAGCCAGTTTGGAATAATGCCTGCCTGAGGTGTGGTAAATAACAGTGTGAGTAGATACACTGGGAACAGATAACAGTGTGAACCAAACACCATAACATTTCAGTGGAGAAGTGTTATCGGTCAGCAAGAGTAAAGCCTGAACTTCAAGTCTTCATGAGTGTCGTGGTTTAGCCCCAGCCGGCAACTAAGCACCACGCAGCCGCTCGCTCACTCCCCCTCGGTGGGATGGGGGAGAGAATCGGAAGAACAAAAGTAAGAAAACTTGAGGGTTGAGATAAAAACAGTTTAATAGGTAAAGCAAAAGCTGCGCACGCAAGCAAAGCAAAGCAAGGAATTCATTCAGTACTTCCCATGGGCAGGCAGGTGTTCAGCCATCTCCAGGAAAGCAGGGCTCCATCACGCGTAATGGTTACTTGGGAAGACAAACGCCATCACTCCTAACGTCCCCCCTTGTTCTTCTTCCCCAGCTTTATATACTGAGCATGACGTCATGTGGTATGGAATATCCCTTTGGTCAGTTTGGATCAACTATCCTGGCTGTGTCCCCTCCCAGGTTCTTCTGCACCTGGCAGAGCATGGGAAGCTGAAAAGTCCTTGACTAGTACAGCAACAACTAAAACATCTCTGTATTATCAACATTGTCTTCAGCACAAATCCAAAACATAGCCCCATACCAGCCGCTACGAAGAAAATTAACTCTATCTCAACTGAAACCAGGACAATGAGTTTCATTTCAGAAATGTGGACCCTCTGTAAACACAGTCAGCAATATTTCACAATTGCTGTGATAATGCTTTCACCTAATTTTGGCTTTCTAAAAGCTGCTCATCTAGCAGCTTTTAAATTGTTAATCTAAAAGTATCTAAATTGTTAATATAGATGCTTTTGTTGTCAGTAGAGGGAAAAATGTACCTCCAGAAGATAATTCATCCTGTGCTGTGATGAGAGACAGGGCTCCTGCATGTGGCTATCTCTTTTGATCTATTAACTTTGTGTTCAGTAATTATGTAGGAAACTCAGACCTGAATTCAGCTGTTCATTCATAGGTATCTAGGACCATTTGAGTTGCTATAAGGTATTCAGGACATCTTCAGGGAGCTGGCGCAGAATTCCCTTGTAAGACACCAAAGCCTCCAAGGATATCGCAAACGGCACCAGGCACCCACATGAGGGCAGTTCAGTAGTGTCCTTGGAGACTAACTTAGATGGGATGTCTAATGTTCGGATGGTTTAAATCCTGTGCAATGAAGCCCACCCAAGAAGAAAATTGGAATATACTATATGCCTTAAGGAAAATGTAGACTGTAAACTAAATGAATTTGAATTTAAACAGAGTCAATTGACACATCCGTTTTCACAACAATCTTCTATTTTATCAGTCCTCAGAAATTCAGAACCTGAACTTAACATCCATCATATACAGGTGCATGTTATCTGCTGTGCGTGACCATGACTTAGGCTATGAGTGGCTATTTGTATTCTTAAATGTCCTTAGGAATTGTTTGAGTGCAACAAATGCTTAAAATAACAGTTTTAGGTACTCCTCACTTTTACCACCTCTTTTCTACATAAATCTGGTACTATAACTACCAAATGTGGAGACTGACTTTCAATAAATAATTTGTCCTGGATATTCTTTTGCATAGAGATCCTCTGGTTCTTAATCTATCAGTTTGGTAACTATTCATTCCCCCTTGTGTTATCAGTATTTTCTGTTTCACAACTGCAGGGGTGAAGGATGACCTTAATCTGAAAAAGTTTATTTCTTGGGAAGCTCTTCATACTCTGGGGTGTACTCTTTTGAAAGGGAGTGAACCACTGACCACAGAAGGCAAGCTTAAATTAGTGCATATCCTCAGGGCAAACCTCCTGTTCTCTGCACTTGCCTGAAGCCAACACAGTTCTCCTGCTTTACTTAGTGGTGCAAACTAACCCCATTTCCATCCTCATGTATCTAAATAGCATCTAGGTGAAGACACTTTCCCAAACTTAACGTTTAAAACTTTGGCTAATACATATACACCTGTCCACCACTATGCCACCAGACTGATTTTGGCTTGAGCTTCACATAATTAGTTGATAGTAACAGCCATTTACATGTTAACTTTTATGTTTCAACAGTAAATTATTAGTAATTTTATACATATATGTACATGGAAATAGAATAGTGTGAAATGTGGTTTTAGTGCTAGGTTTGGTTTGTTTCTCCGAAAGAGCTTTCAGCCTCACAAGATATTTTTGAAGCATTTTCTTATGTATCTAAATTAAAAAAAAGTACTAATTATAAACTACTACCTAAAAGTTGGGGGATTTTTTCCAAGTCTGCTAGGTCATCTGGTACCTTTTAATTGATTCCAAAATGATTTCGTGGATTTCAGGCTATTGGATTAATGTGAGGAATCTCTTTTTTTTTCCTTTTCCTTTTTTTTTTTTTTCCCAGATGGAATGAATCGATAGCAGTTCCAGTTAAGAAAGATCTATAATTGAAAAATTACATAATTATGTGATAACTGACAATTATATATGATAATAGCTGCATACCTATAGATAGAAAACACTTCCTCTCTTTCAAAGTGGGCTGCTTTTATAATTTATACAGAGTTAGTTTCTTTCTTTCATTCGTTCTTTCTCTTTCTTTCTTTCTTTTTTAATGGATTGATAACAAAAATGTGCCCTTGGTAACAGTGTCTTTTGACTCATAGAATCAAGATGGCAGAGGCAACAACAGTAGGATCTTCTTCATTGTCCCATTATCTTCCTTAAAAGTTCCTCAAAGATAATGCAAAAAGTCCCCCAAACCAGGATAAAAAAAGTAAGTATGGATCTAAAGTGAGATGTAAGAGGAATTTAGGCACCCAGACTGTGGTTCTTTAGATTCTCCATAGGTTCCTGGAAAGTTCCTGAGAAAATCCTGAAAAGCCTCAGTTACAACTATGAATTTCACTACATACGCAGGTTCTGCTTGTGCACACACTTGGAAATACCTTTACCTCATAACTAAAGCTAAGCAGAGTGTGCGAATCATATTGCTATTGAAGGACTTGCTAGGAGAGGGAAAGGAGGATTTTCTAGTCAAGTCATACTCAACACATGAAAATGGACTAAACCACACTTCTCCTTACACTGGACTAGAGAACCAAGTCTAGTGATTAGATTTGGAAAAAAAAATTGTTTGGACTAACAGAGTTTTAATTATTTAAAGAACAGAGGAGCAGCAGAGAGAAGCAGAATGAAAAGTTGCAGGACTCTGGTATAAGAAACAGCATGAAGGTTGGACTACTTGTACAGAAGAAGAAAATACGGGAATCTTGTCCCTTATATTTCTTCATACTTAGTATACTGGCTTTGGAGATTGTGTCTGATGAGACTACTCAGTAGAAGGCTTTGTAGGGTCTAGTCCTTTTGACAAGGTCACTGCGTCATTGATAATTGTAATACTTCTGTTTTGGTTGGGTTTTGTTTCGGTTTTGGTTTTTTTGCAGTTCTGAACCTTACACATCTTTAAAAAATTCTGGGCCAGTTTTTGGGTGGACATTACTGTTCTTACTGCTCAAGTTTGTTACATGGATGGGGCAACTCATGCCAGTAATGAGTGATGAAGCAGCCCTCAGAGAGCAGCATGTGGTGATTTTTATTGAATTTTGGGATTCATGCAAATATTCTGAAAATTCTACTCTAATCTTCTTACATAATAAACCTATATCACTCAAGAAAATGACCACAATTATATGATTTGGCTCCAGATTGTAGAAACTTAAAATTAGGTATCCAGATGGTGGTTTCTGTGCATTAGTGAGAGTGTCAATTTCTAGCAAAATCCATGAAGATTTAGTCATATGGGTTCTTGGTCAGTTACCTAAACAGAGGCATCCAAAACCATATAAGACATCAAAGGGTAGGTATCCAGGACATCTGCATGTGTTTGGAAACACCTCAATGAACCTACAAGATAGTCAAAACATTTAGAGCACCAGTTGGAGATCAAGTAGGATACCTTAAAGCATCTAAGATAGATATGGTACATATAAGTGACTGAATTGAGCCTGATAAAGTAAATGTATTGTAGAAAGCTATTCAGCTCACAAAACATAGGTTTCTTATATCTGAGAGAGGTTAATAGCTCTCCAGACTCCATAAACTGTGTTGACTAGATTGCACTAGAAACTTAGACAGCTGAATAGAGTCCATAAGCGACATGGGCATCTGCACTTAAACAACTTCATTTAGATAGCAGCAATCTGGAGTTAAAAGCCATCCTTCCTGTCTCAACAGGAAAGCTCTTAGGAGAAAATGACAAAGGTTCCTCCATAGACAGATTTCATTTCTGAAATTCTCTTTTATGTGAGCCTGATGAGGGCCTCAAGTAGCATGGAATTTAAGAAATTAAATATTTAATTATTCAGACTTTTAACTCACTGAAAAATCCATCATTCCCTAGTATTTAACTAACTAAATAGTAATCTCTGCAGAGGAAATTTCAAGGACTTCTCATATTTTCATTTTTTCATGTTATAAAATATAATGGAAACATAAAATCTCAAAGAAAATTGAAATGTGTACTCAGGAAGGAGATAAGGCTTACAGCAGTGCTGTTTATTCATTAATCTGAAGACCAAAAATGTAAAAATTTACTGTGGGTTTTTTTAAACTCTTATTCATTTGCTAAAAGAAGAAGGATAAAAGTGGAGAGTGCAGATGGAAGATGTAAGCAAACACCAAAACTACTAATTTTCTCTTTATCTGACTCATTTCGGGAACTACTCTGTAAAAATATTAGTCATGCGCCACTGGAACAATTGACCACACAGGCTCATCACAAAAAAAACAGCAGAATTATACATGTAGACATAAAGCTGACCCAGTATCTACTGCAGTCATAAAACTCCAGAACATAAGACTTTTTTTTTTTTCCTTCTTCAGAACTGAACAACAAGAAGCAATCAAAAAATCTCTCAGGAGGATGGAGAATCCCAAATGTGCATTGCACAGAGAGGCAGTATCCCACTATTTCCTTGAAGTTCAGCACTGTCAGCTAAAGTTACATGTTTGAGAGGCAGTTCTATTCTGGGAAGTATTCCAGAATCATTTATGAGAAAGTGAATCGTTCTATGACCAGCATATGCTAAACAACCTATTGTGCACAGAGTAAGGGATATTCTTCCATTTCATACATCACTTCATAATCTCAAATGAATAAATACACATCATGTACAGAGCAAGTACCACTCAAATAGCACGTTGCGGCACTGAACCTGCTCTCTGACTACACATCAGCTGGTAAGTAACTCAAGTTTAGAGTAGGGTTGGTTTTTTTGTTTGGTTGGTTTGCCTTTTTTTTTCTCCCAGTGCCAGTCACAGTGTACTCTTCAGTTACTGATACATTAAAGGATTTTCCCTGACACTACTAAACCTTTTATCACAGACAAATGATAAAGAAATAATGTGATTGACTGAAAAGAGCAGCCCATCTTTGATCTAATGATAGAAGGTTCAGGCTATTCATATGCTCAATTGCACTCATAAATTATACACTAATACTGAGCCACTTGGACAGTCACAGTAACTATCACTCCCTCCTTGCTTGTCTTGCACTTAATTTCCAGAAACTTGCACATATTTTCCTTCAGTCTTATCCATAGAGTACACATCCTCAATAATAAAGGACACATATTCTCATCAAATTTTACTATTCCAATTCTTGACTATTTGTTCCAACCCACCCTAAGTCAAGGACACCATATGCAGTTCAACTCCAAGTAAACATATCCATTAAATGCACTGAAATTTTTTATGAGGATTCTTCAACTTTGTTTCCAGTAGGAAAAAGACAGTTACTTCTCAGCTATTTTGATGATTACAGGTGTGTGGATTCTCTTTGCTTCCTTGTAATTAAAGGTCAATGCCACAGACCTCTTTATTTTAAAATTTATGAAGTTCACACCATCATTCCAGTTATTTTTCTTCCAAATTCAGCTATTACCTTTCTCTGTCACAGTACAGACAGTCTCTTCCGAGGTATGCTCTTTGCAGTACTATAAAAACTACTAAAACAGTAGCAAACCATTGATTCAGCTGCTTTCTTCCCTGCAACCCACTAAAATCCTCTTAAGGGTTTTATGCTGCTGAAAATCACTATAATACCCAGCTGCCTTCCATTACACTATCTAGCAAAAGGGAATTTTTAATGACTTGGTTGATTTTTCAGGGATGAAGAACATTTTGGGTAAATATGAGACAGAAAAGATGATAAAGACAGGTAGTTAATAATAACTTAATTTTCATTATAATGAGGAAAAATCATTTTAAAGAAGGGTCTTAAAGTGAATTCTAAACATAAATTTGCCTATTATACACCTTGAACTCTTTCAGCTCTTATATACAAATCACATTCAGATGTTAGTAAACCAGAGCAGGTCAACAAAATAAATCCATTTCACCTTGACTTTAAAACTAGTGAGAAGATGGTCAGTCTACGTTTAAGCTATCTGTCCCTTTTCTCTTCATTCTAGGTTTGAAAGAAAAATCTAGAACTGTAATTAAATAATAAGTTTGGATAAAGAAAAAAATCATGATGGTACTTCATTAATTTTAATTACAACAAATGTAAATGAATTGTGTGTTACATCACATAATATGAAAAAGACTAAAGAAAGATATTATGAGTATTGTCTCTTTTCCAGAGCAGTTCAAAAGCAAGGAAAAGCAACACAGCATGAGTTAGGCAAAGTTAAGATCATTCATGCGATGTTACTTATCAAAATGTCAAGCATAACCTGAAAACTTCCTGTCAGCAGTCCCCAAATGTCACAAAAAGAGAAGCTTACAAGGCAATGCAGAATGTTTTCCTTTAGACAGAGGTGTGATTTGAGTTCAGGCCTGTGAGCAAAGAAACAGTGTTTTAACGCAAGCTTTGAGACCAGATACCCTTTCTGGTATTGGACAAAACCTTTAATCCTCTGTAGCATTTCCTCCAGAGCAATATCAAAAGAATCATATTTACCTGAAAGCGGTGTTACCCACATCACTTATCTAGTGGGACGAAATAATTGTAGGGCTAAGCAAGCAGAATTCCATTAACATGAGTACAACTGCACTTGCTTACCACAGCAGTGAATTTAACATTGTATGGATAAATGCCTTGGATAAGTAAGCAAATAAAGAAATAATTGTTAAGTTTTATTGTTTCATCCATATGTGATGCATTCAGACAACTGCAGTTCAAAACACTGGCTATAGTCACAATGAATATACAAGGTACATATCAGAGGCATGGAAATTTTTATTTAACAAACTTTGCTGGCATTGTTTTCCTTGTTTCTGAATTGCTTGCAAAAAATAAATCAGGATTTCTTGGCATTTATTGTCTTGAATTATTTCAATAAATAATTCTTATTCTCTTGGTTTAGTATCATGACTTGATTCCTTGTATCATTAAGTCTGATGATGATACTGAGCCATTTTTCTTGGTCTCATTACTCTTTCATGATATTGTTTCTATTCCTTGACTGGATAAATGAAACATTAGGAAAATAAAAACATAAAAAAGTTTTTATGCATTTATAAATGAGTTAGACTGAGCTGATATTGACTATCGAGCTCATCTGCTTGCCTTAAATATCTGGAAATTGTGGTTCTAAGCTGAGCTAGACATCTTAGCCATGTTTACTCAGTGAAGAGAAATAGCAACCTTAATGGGCAGGTCCTCTGACATGCTTTAAGGTCATACAATCATAGAATCATAGAATCCTTTAGGTTGGAAAAGACCTGTAAGATCATCGAGTCCAACCATTAACCTAACACTGCCAAGTCCACCACTAAACCATGTCCCTAAGCACCATGTCTACAGGTCTTTTAAATACCTCCAGGGATGGTGACTCAACCATTTCCCTGGGCAGCCCCTTCCAATGCTTGATAATCCTTGCAGTGAGGAAATTTTTCCTAATATCCAATGTAAACCTCCCCTGGCACCACTTGAGGCCATTTCCCCCCATCCTATCACTTGTTACTTGGGAAAAGAGACCGACAACCACACTGCTACAACCTCTTTTCAGGTAGTTGTATAGCGCGATAAAGTCTCCCCCAAGCCTCCTTTTCTCCAGACTAAACCCCGGTTCCCTCAGCCACTCCTCATAAGACTTACTCATCTCAGATGAATTGTCTTCTAGAAGTTCTCTCCATTGACTAATTAAATCTGCAACACATATGCACACCTGTTTAATCCCATTTAGATGCCATGCCTCCTTGCGCTCTAGTTGCTAGTCCAGAACAGCACAACTGTTTGTAAGTCACATACCAAGTCTGCCAAAGCTGTGAGAAAATAGCACTATGGCACCTATTTTTGGCCTGGTATGATTAATTCTGTTGCAGACATCAAACTTAAAGAAAACCAAGATGGAGCTGGTGATTTGGGAAGATATAACACATTTTATTTAAATATATATTCACTAAACTGGAGAAAAATAAAAAAACACACAACTCAAATTCAAAATTTACTCTAATACCTATTTAAATAAAAAATGTTGAAAGACAATAGTAATACAGAAGTAATCCAGATTTAGGTGAAATATGAGCTTTGATGAGATATATTGATAAGAAGCTGCATTCTGATATACACTATGCAGTGTGAAGGTAATTAATAGACTACACTAGTCTGGCATAGCTTTACTTTTTTACATCAGCTCTAAAAATCATAAATCACTAGTCCCTGGAGATTAAAAGCTCAATTACAAATGTTTGTCCCACACTGAAGAATATATACTTCTTTACAATCTCTACAAGATTCTAGGCTGAGAATAGCACATAGTTATAAATTGAGATTGTATAGAACAAACAACATAGCTCTTTTAAAGTTTATTATCTACTTCATGGAACTCTGGAAATAATTTGAGAAATACATTTCACTGCTTAGAAAAGCAAGAACAAGTAATGACCACCAATAATTTCATTTGAAAAAAAATGTAAATCTTAAGGGATGGTATTTGGGAAAATGCTGTATTTTTGTATTCCCCATTTCTCTGAAAGCAGAGCATTCGCATATGCCTTTTATTCCTCTATGTGCTTAATGTATTCCTGGCAATGGATTGTTGCAATAAATTCTGTCTCCCTCAGGTGCTACTGTTCCATGAAGAAGTGAAAAAAGGCATTAGCTTCTTTCGTTCTTCTAGACCAGAGGATATAAACTTTGACCACTGGAATTGTATGTAGAACGTAGTCATCAGCTTACTTTCTCTTTTTAAGAACAGTATCTCACCGGGCAGTAAAGGTTTTAATGCTGCATGAAATATACAGGATGAATTAGCATCTAAAGCAGCCTGATTTCTATTTCTATTTCTAATTTTGTTAATTGCTTATTAACAATTTTAATTATGCAGAAGTATTTGAGGGGAAATCAACCCATGTGTTCTTTAAGCACTGTCCCCATACTGATAAGCAATGGAAGACTCTAGATTATTATTTCCTTGACAACACTGGACTGAAGTCATGATGGGGACTAGCTGACAGTGCAGCAGGGACATTTATAATCAGATGCATAAAACCTGGAGGGACAGCTTGGGCACTCAAGCCCCTCCAATATTTACGTTTGATATTAAACACTTCAAGTGAAGATAATGATTTTGGCTCATTGCCCTTTCCCAATATTTTGAAACAGTTATGCACCCATGATCATAATAAAGGCAAAATTAACTCCACTGCAAATAGAGAAGAACAGTTGCAATTTGAAAAAAGAAATGTCACACTTACAACAGCTATGTTGACACTATTTTTTAAGGAACATTTTTCAGACTTTCAGGTCCATCTTCTGCTCAGGGGATAAACAGATAAATTAATGTGGTCTTTCTGATCTTGCAATAACTCTGCTAAAAGTTGGCAGAAGGCCCTCACTAAACGTGAATGTCAGTTCCTCAGTAAGGGCAATAGGAATCACAGCTCCACATTTCGGTGGTTTCTAAGTTAGCTACTAATGAATAAAAGTACTATGACTTATCTCAGAGTAATGCAGATTTCATTGCTAAGGTTGTAATTAGATATTAAAAAAAAAATGAGAAACCACTTAGTCATTGTTTTTTTCCCCAGTCTCAACTGCTGATAACCACAGTACAGATAATCTACCACCTTATGAAAGCTATTAAACAAATTACTTATCTTAACTAGTACAAAGTCATATTCGCTAAATAAAGAATTAAGAAATATTCCTCTAAAAGCAGAAATGTGCTTAAAAACTACATTGAATGTTTTACAGACTGAACTTGAGATGAAGCTGCCAAGGGACTTAGCATTGTCAAAGTAATGATGTCCTTTGTAACAGAATCTTAATTAATCAGGATATATGAGGAGAGGAGTTGTTTAGCTTATAAGTGAGAAGCTGACTTCCACTAACACTTTTTCTCCTCAGACAGTGCTATCAACTCCTTTTGTGGAGCTGTAGTCTGCTTCACTGCAGAGACTGGAAAAAGAGGAAGAGTCCCTGGAAATGTTGAAACATTGACCTTTGAAGCAAGAGAAACAATTGTGTACTTTGTATTCCTTTCTGGAAATTAATATTGTTATTTCTTGAATAACAGCCTGCGAAACTAAATTTTCCAGTTTTGATTTCCTGAATTATGAACTCTGTGACAAAATGTACCTTCTTGTGGTTAAAAATCAGTAAATAAGTAAATAAAATTAAATAAATAAAATCATTTGACTAAATCAGTTAAAGGCACGACAAGAAAATTACCTTGACATCTGTGTGACCTTTACAATTGATTAGTACCAAACAGGAAAAATCATAATAAAGTTGTCCAAAAGGTAAGTCTTACTTGCCTGTCTCAGAAAGCAGGGAAGCCGAAGGATTTCTGAACCAAAACTGATGCAAAGAAAAGCTTTCCCATAGTTTACAATTAGTCATTGTTATAAAACTGTGACTGTTATCAAAAGTTTAATATCATTTTTTAAATTATTTTTAAAGGATATATGATGTGGATGGTGTGTGAAACCTCAGGATGCAGACTGTCAGCTTCTAAATATTAAATGTTAAAGCTCAGTGGTAAAGACTCTGTACAGCAGGGGAATTTGGATCTTTTAAACCAGTGAGGGCAGGTCAGTGCCAGTGATAAAATATTGAAGCAGATATAGGTTTCAGATGTAATCTTACATAACAGCTCATAGATTCCTTAAAACTCACATATAGAACCAATAACTGCTTCTTTCTTGTCTGCCTTAATAAGATCTGGAAATACTACTGGATCTTGTAAAAAATTCTAAATGACAAAACCTGTTAAATTTGTAAAGACTTGAATTCTACCCATTCTACCCAGTTCATGGAACTGAACAAATAACCCCTCTGCAATTATACTGCAGCCTCAACACTAACTCTTAAGTCTACTAATACAAGCTTTGTAGATTAAGCAGTAAGATTAACTCCTATATTCCCCAGACATTGCTATGCTGAAGTAAAAGAGGCATGAGGAGGTAGAACAGTTCATTTGTAATGAATATAAACAGATCCCAACATAAAGACAATTTCATCATCTAAGAGACAGAAGAGTGTCTTTTCCAAGATACTAAAATGTCACTGTGTCATTGTTCTGTGATGTTTTTACCAGCTCTAGGTAAAAATAAGAAATAAAAATAATAAACTTAACTACAGGAAATAAATGTTTTGAAAGATCAATTAAAAATTATTTTAATTGAAAATATCAAGTTCCAAATCAATTGCCAGCTGGTTTAAAGCCAAAGTCTGATTTCCTAAATTGCGTCAATAGAAACACACATTTAGTTTGGAGCAAAGTCAAAACAATTGGTTTCATTAGGCTTTTTAGAAAAGTATTTCTGAACTGTACAGGAGTAATTTTATCACTTCTGATTGGAAAGGAAGCAAGACCATTTTCAAAATAGAAACAAAGCTGGCTTCACTGCAGGCCTCTGGAGAGTGTTTGGTTTGGTCTATGTTAAATATTTATCTTAAGATGAGAAAACTCTAACTCTTGATATGTCTTTCTTCATCTCCATTAACTATAGAGACAAGAAAGTTAGAGTGATGATCTTAGTCTCAGATGTCTAAGTTTCAGAAGTTTAGAGTTAAATGAGATGAATCCTGTCCAAGATGCACATTTTAGGTAGGACTCATTTACCGAATCACAGATACCTAGAGTGTAGACATCTGTGTGTAAGCTAGCTGACTAGCTGTCTGCATAAAACATTACTCCGCACCTACAAACTTAGACAGAAGGAAAGTCCTCTCATGCAGGCTACAAAATGTAATTTTGTGTGGTTACTTGCTAGATACCTAGAACAAGGAACAAGCATACGGGTATCATATCTCAAATTGAAATTAAGACTATTTCTGCAAGAACCTTCTGGTACTGTTCACAGTAGTTACAACAAAAGTTCATATTGCAGTAGTCTGCAACAGGGAAAATCCCGTCTGTCTCTTTGGCTTATCCTTTGAATTTTTTTTGAGTGTTTAAATATATTTTGAACTGGTAAGATGCTAAAAATTCTGACTTCTGCAAAACTAAGGTGGAAAAATTTGTGCCTGAAATCATTCTGTTACTTTTCTGACATTAGACATCCATGTCACACATTAGTAGAAATTTCTAAGCATGAAGTCATTAGTCATTTTGAAACATGAAGAAGACCAATCAATTCAATTACATGAGCTGACTTGCTAAACTTCCATTTTGCTTATATTAAAAAAAAAAAAAAGAGCCATACCAGTAACCAAGCTACTCAGAAAAGAAATATATGCAATATACTTCATTCCTGTGGATTTCAATTCACTTTCACAAGGTAAGCAGTGTCAAATATATTGGATGGGTCCATTAGAACTAACTGTGCAACCTAATGTTCCATTAGTTTCATAGAATATCAATTAAGACAGGTTACCACAGAAATTACGAGATAAAAAACTCAAGCGAGTTAGTTAATCATATTTACAAATGGCCCTGTCATATAATAGCTCAGTTTGGCCTTGGTTTCTTTGCATTTAAAAAGAGCCATCACATTAAACCATTGATTCACTAGACTTTTCAAAAACCTTTAACTGTATTTTATGACTTTATATTACACACATTTCCTTATAAGCACTTTTCTTACAAGTCTGCATGACCTTCTCCCATTTTAAAATCCCTTTTGGGCATATTGTATATCTTATCTCAAGTTTATGGGAAAGTATACACATATCTGCATGAATACTTTTCTGTATGTTTTGCATTCACTGATTTAACTTCAGTCTGTCCACCATAGAATAATCAACTTGGCCCTTGGTTCTGCAACTGGAATATTGTGCTCTTCAAGGCCCAAAGCACTTGAACTCTTTAGATCAGTGTTCCCAGGACAAATCTCTCCTTACCCACCCCCCACCCCCCCTTCTCTTCTCCTTTATTAAATTTCTCAAAGCTGCAAAAATTTTCTCAAAGCTGTGTTTTCCTCACAAATTAGTTAAAGTGCTAGAGGTGTTCAAGGTACCACAGAAACACACCATTTCAAATTGCCTCATTGCTGAGGTGGAGAAAAGTGATAAAGTTGGAGTTTCACCTGTCATGGAACATCTTCTCTTCTGCCAACTGGGATTAATTTAAACTCCTCATATATTTCTGCCTTTCATTTTTATTTATGTTGTGAAAGGAACAGCTGGTGAATACTTTCTTCTACTATGTTTTTTTTTTCATTATTATTACAAACGCAAAGTATTATAGAGAACAAATGATACTAGATACACCCTAGCAGCAGTCCACCAGCTGTCATTGCATTGTCAATTTCTATCCAGACTTCTGAATTTTATTTAATAGTTAATTAAAACGGGAGTTAGGCCTTGCCTTCTTCCCAGATTGTGGTGAATGACAGAGTCTTGTTTTGGGCCAGTGATGTATTTGGCTTTCGCTTGTCCAGAATATCACCTTGGACAAACAATTTGTGTACCACTCTATTACTGAGGCTTTAAAATGAACAAACAAACAGAATAAATAAATAAAAGCATTTGAAAGCAAAAAAAAAGAAACAAATCTGCATTATTTAGCTGTGTTAACAAGATGGGTTTTTTTAAGGTAAATTTGATACATCAACAGGAGGCCTGAGTTGAAACATAGACACATACTGTAGCTGTTAAAGTTCAAGCCAGGATGGTGCTCTGAAGTGTATGAGAATATTGGAAATGTCCCACATTTTGTAGCTTTTCTGGGCATATTACAGCAACAGCTGAATGGTTCAGCATGTTGATTTTGGACTGCTGAGGATGAGTGGCTGGAACCAGAAGCCAGGGTCTCTCTTCCTGTATATGGCTCTTTTCAGTACCTGGCAAAAAGGAAAGCAAAATCCTTCCAGAAAAGTTTGAAGGGATCAGCTTTCAGCTGCCATGTAACTTTTGTCTGTTGAGAGTAAGGAATTGTTTAGTATCTACATAATGCAGGCAAAAAATGTGCTTGATTCATACACATTTTATAGATGTGACACATTACCTGACTCATTAAAAATTGTATTCTATATAGGTTAGGCCTAATAATAGGTTCTAAGATCATTAGTCATACCTAGGTTAAGAGAAAGAAATCTGACCAAAACTGATGTCCAAAGCAATATGCACCTTGAGATGGAAGGCAGAGAGAAACATTCCTTGCTTTTCCTACCTTGCAATAGTTGTGCCATCGCTCTGTCTTCTTCTGGGATTTCTACTGCATATGTTCCCGCTCCAATCCAAACCAGTATGCTATATCTTGAGAATATTTCTTTACTAATTTATTTACAACTATTATTATTTGAAGACAAGCCAGGCTGGGAAACAAGTAGGGCCACTCAGAACAACCAGGAAGACACTGTTGGGTTATTTAAACAATGATATAAATAATTATGCTGTTTTAACGTGGGTAAATACATCTTTAAAAAAAAAAAATCCAAATTTAGGATGTATGAAATAAAAAACTCTCTACTATTTTGAGGGTTTTTAAGTCATCGCTAAAGGTCTTTGAAACAGGACATAGAAAGGTAGAAGTTTATACCTCCCTAAATCATTCTATTGGGTGCATTTCTTGTTTTGCATTTGTCCTTAAGTAAATTGCTTTAATTTATTCTTACATTGACAAACATCATAATCAACACAAAGAATATCGTTACAGGACGTTTTAGGTGCTTGCATGCAAAGCTGTTCACTTCAGATTTGTAGAAAGCCTTATTCATCACCGGCATGATCAAGATGAAAACAAATAACAAATATCCAATAATGTGCTGTGAAAAATATTCTTATTACCACTGTTTTATGAAACATTTTATCCCTTTCATGTATCTGCTCTATGTTGCAACTTAAAATTTTTAATACATAGCTTATAATAAAATCTTTTTTCTTTAAACTTTCAAAGTTTGTTAGTAGCAATACCTGAGAGAAAGTCCCTTCTTTATGAGTGAACTTCTCAGAACTACAAAACACAAAGATGTCAGCAGTCATAACCAATAACAAAAAGATGGTACTTGTTCATTAGAGCTAACTATAAAGTTAACCAGAGCAATACTGGCTGGCTGCTTTTTTTTCTCTCTTTTTTTTCTTTTTTTTTCTTTTTTTTTTTTTTTTACCTAGGGTAAAAGGTTTGCCTTAGCAGACGAAAAAAAAAAGAGTCTCATAGTTGAGCTGTGAGATCTGAGGACTATGGTAAACATCTGGCTAAGCACATGAGAGAACACACAGAGCTCTCTTTCAGCTGGCTCAACCACCTACTGTGTCAGTGGCTTAAAGTTAAGGAAAAAAGGAAACGTACCGAAACAAGATGACATTAGCCTACAAAGGGAAAGAGTCTCTCTCTCACTGAAACACTGAAAGGAGCAACCTGTAAAAAAGTCATAAATATAGACTGCCACAGCTGTAGTCACTCCTGATCTCCAGTGAGGCAACAGCCATATTATAGCAGGATCATCGCACAAAAACCTGGGTTTGCTTTTCTGTAATATTTCTGAAGAGCAGAAAATCCTTTTCTTAATATTCCATATTATTCTAAAGACCACCACCATTGATTAAAAGGTACCTTTTATTTCTGAATTCCAGCAAGTAGATCAGTTGTCTCAATTCAGCTGGTGTTCTTTCAGAAAGCAGGTGTAGGAGGATAGTAAGAATATTATTTCAGATATTAAAACAGTTTCTGGCTGTAATATGAGAGGAACCAAGCAATAATTCCAGCCACTTCACAGTATGGCAGAAGTGTTAGCATTCTGTCAGCTTGTTCCACTACTTTCTTTTGAGCTACCATCTATTCTGTAAACATCAGTTCATTACCATATAAGACATTAAGTAACCCAAACAATCCAGTTATTCTCAGCCATACTGCACAAATTCTACATAATCTATTTACTCTTATGGCTCCTACTTTCCATGCTGTTGCAAATACTTTACATTTTCCTCCAGTAAGTCGTCATGCCACTGACTCTTTACCATCATGTTTTACTTTTGTATTTGCAACTGCACCTGTAGCTGAAGTAGCAAAAGGGGTAGTTCATTTTCCAAACTCACACTTGAAGTTCTAGCTTTGCAAATATAAAATTATCCCAGGCATCTTTTGGGGATGTATGACTTATGAAAGCTCTTGACTATTTTTTCAATGTAGATGTGTGTATAAAATCTACCTACTGTAACTCTGTTGGGTCAGAAATATGATTCAGTGGTAATAACACAATAAGATTACAGGTAGAATTTAACTGGAGGATGAACAAAGCAACAGTGCCAAGTCTACCTTTTTCTCCTGAATTGAATGGCAGACACTTCTGTATTTTCTTTATACTGCAGAGTTGACCAGCAAGCTGGTAAGCTGACAGCATCTCTGAACAGCCTGTTGAGCAGGAAATAAATGACTAAGAAAGCGGCAGTGCTTATGAGAAATGTCTGTGTGTCCACCACTAGTCAGGTGTGAATTCACAGATCACTTTTCCATGTAATCTATGACAGATGAAATCAAAGCTTCATTTTAGTCACGTTTGTAGTGTAGGAGGTAAAAGTTTTGCTGAATAGCAAAACCTTATTTATCGTCTTCTACTAACTACTCATATCAAGTTGCTCTTCTTCTATTACAAAACTCTGGTTTCAGTTGTAAAGCAGCCTTTCATTATACCCAGCAAGGAGGACAGGTACACTAGAATAATCAATATTCTGCGAATTTCCCTATTAGATTTCCTGAAACTAATTAAAGGTTGAAATTATGTCTTCAAGCTATACAGCCTAAAACATTCATATCCCTCACCTTGTCTGCTCAAAAACTAAGAAGTATCTGTATGAGGGACAGATGGTGGGAAATGGGAAAGAATGCATATGTATATGCAATGCGTGTACAGAAGGAAAGAGAGGGAACATCCAGTGCTTTGAACTACCACTTGATTGGGTTGGGTGTGCTATATTATCTATATTTTTTTCAACTCTGAAATATGACCTTTTTCATCAGAGTCATGACTGAGTTCAGCCTGAAATTTAACCAAATTAAATTCCTTAATCCCAAGAAAACAGCAAGCCTGCATTATGCATGCACAATATCAGCACATTTAGTCATTTTTAGCAGGAACCAGTAATTTACTAGCACTGGAAAAAGGCAGTCCTTTCCCAATTTCAATGATAAGATCAGTAAGTTAGAGTTGTTAGGTACAGAACAGTTGGAAAACCAAAGTACCATGCAGTGAATTGTGAAATAATTGTAGTTCTCATATTAATATCACAGTACCTCCATATAAGAAGCATATTATTTTCTTTTTTGCTTTTAAAGAGGTTTTTATTTGTTTGTTTGATTTTTTTTCTGGCCTAAAACCCTGCATGTGACAACTGGCAAGGATGAGGAATTGTAACTTCCCCAAATTTCCCACAAACGCTGATCAATGTCACATCATGCCACTGAAGGATAGGGGAAATTCCCAGTGAAGTCAACTACTAAAGAAACAAGAACTGTTGCAAGGTACACAGATTACACAAATTCAGAGTGCCAAAATATAAGACTACGTATGTTACATCAATAGTGATGGTTGGAAAACACAATTTATGTCCTGCATGCAAGGAAAATAACTGTGACCGGAAAGATACAGTTCCACACCCTTACTTGAAATGCAGAGCACTATTTGACTGATTGCAATGGAACTTGCTGGGGTGGCTTTCTCAGGTAGAGGAAGGAATTTTTGGGGGCCAAAGTGAAAACAAGCAGCACATTTGGCATGGCCAGTATGGTTTTAGCTAAAAGAAATTCATGAACTGCAAAGGAAAAGGTGCAAGACAGTTCCAATCAAACAGCATAAGAACTTGAACCATATTTTCAAATGCTGTACTTGAATGCCTTAGTTGTTTGTTGATCTCATGATTGCTTTGCTACAATGGAAGTCTTTTCTCAGCCAGAAAAGCACTCCTGTATCTAATTAATCTAATATCAATTTAACTTTTACTTAAATCTCCTTGGAAAAGTTTTCTTTCAAAGATTTGGAATTTTTTGATAAAAGATGTATTTTTCAAAAAAAAATCCACAGCCAGCTCTACATTTCTAGTACCTCCACTACTTTCTGTAGATATATAATACCAATTCTTTTTTATCTTCAGCTAGAGCTTTTTTTCCCCAAAATAGTTGTTTTATATCTGCAGTTCCACTCTATTAACACACTTGATAATAAAATAAAAAGAAAAAAAGAATGCTTAGTTCAATTTCCTCCATTATTCTAGCAGTGTCCTTTGTAGAGGAAAGGGCAAATGTGAGGTGCATACTCACACACAGATATGTACATACAAACATAGGAAAAATATTATTATTATCCACATACCTTTGAATCAGGGATGTGTAATTAATTTCCTCTTCCCTTGTGCCTGATTCTCTTTTGTGTCTTTATTTCTTCCACATTAATCTTAGAATTGCAAATGTTCCTTTAAAATGGCAGTAACTACAAACAAAATCTGAACTGTGAGTTCCTTAGGTCCGTGATTCCACCTTTACCTAATTTTCTGGTCACTGCTAGAGCTGTGGCTCAGTGTCCAGGGAGCAATTTGGGGGAGGGGGAAGGGCACTGTGTATATTCTTTAGCAGAATTTGTGAGTTTTTGCCTCTGGCATTCAGGTTGGAATGTCCCTTCTGATTATGGTCTGCTGCAAAACTCCTGGAAGATATGACTGTACATTTCAAAAAGCAGAGAAAGTGGATGTTACTTCAGATTACTTCTCCATTTTCTGAGTTAAATGTATGCTATAATAATGAAGGAAGCCGAGTTAAACATCTTTTTATTTTAACACTAATTCGACACGCCTAAGTAGCACAGGGAATAGAAAATATTATTTAAAAAAACAACAACAACAACCCTTAGCTTCCATAATTATAAAAATGCTTTTTAAGAACTTCTAAGAATGCAATTTCTTCATTTTCCTAGGCTTTTTGAGCAAGTTTTCTTTCACTGGAAGCTGAAGGCCTTAATGAGCTGGAATGATTTTTGCTTTCCTAGTTTACCTTTCTTCCTAGTGCTAGTATGTAGTTATAGTGCCATGTTTCCACTATTTATTAGAAGTAATTTCAAGTTCCTGCATGTTTTCTGATTATTCGCATATCTTGATTATTATATCAGGCCAGTTAAGCAAAGACACTTTGACATTTTCCGTTTCTGTTACAATTCTATTAAAAGAATAGACATTGTTTCCTCCTTATATTTTTCATTTTAGAACAACTATATCAGTTTCACCACCTACACTCCCATATGTATTATTTTATAAGTGTCTGTGACAATTCAAAACTGCCTTGTAATACACTCTTTGGGAAACCAGGTGTCAATTAAAAAATGTTAACACTAAATTTAAAAAATCTCATCCATTACCCAGCTTCCAGAAAACAACCTTGAAAACCTAAGAAATGCTAGCCTTTAGAGATTGTGGGATGTATATTAATTTATATTAATATCTTTTTCCTGTGCTCAAATAATTTTAAGGAAATGTAAAACAGGCAAAGAAAACCCAAAACAAAACAAACGAAGTAACCTTCATCTAAATTCTTTTGACTACTACATTTAGAGACATCTTAATGTAAATGGAATTTGGAAATGTCACTGCCATTCTAAAAGAAACTCAGAGTTAAGCTACTTCTGAGTTTTAAGACATCTAAAAGAGCTTGTATCCCTTGGTCTCTTATGAACAAAATGGTCTTGTTTTACAGGTAAATGATACTTCTGTCTTCCTATAGATAACACAGTGTGCACAAGGGAAGACATATTATATGTTGCTATAACAGTTCTCGTCATGAAGAATTTTGTGGTTGTCTTTTTCAAGAATTCTTGTACCAAGAGGGAGCCTAAGGGAACTGTGTGGGCACTGAGAGCTAAATGACCTGCAGGTAACAAATGCTGTTACATATATATTACTTTTCTGTGTGCAGTGAAAATGAACCACCCAAAAACATAGCCTTTTGTTCTTTTGGTAGTGACTGTTATTTTTTTCAGTGGAAACCAGCCATTGTAACATAAACAAATTACTGACTACTATTCAGCACGCTACATGTCAACAAAATGCCTGTAGAATTTTCTTTAGCCGAAGATATAAATATCTTTCTGTCTTGCAAAAGAAATCCCATGCAATCACATAATAGTAGTTTAATATTTCCCATTAAAACAGCTTGTGAACACTTCTTATCTCATAGAGACAGAATGCAAATATGAAGCTGATCCCACTGTTCTTACTCAAAATCCCTTTAAATTCAATGGGAGTTTTGTATGAGAGAAGACTGCAAGCTTGGACTAATGCTAGTAATGTTCAGTGATCTAAACAGACAGTGAAGCTGTTCAAGATTTTTGTTTTAAGTGGAGTAAACATACAGCATGCTCAGCAGACAGAAACCTGTATGTTTTCACTATAAATACCTGCAAGGCAGGCTAGCAGTTAACCTTGCAGATTAAAAAGAAAGAAGGAGCTACAGGAGGGTAGTTGATCCATTCTGTCAAAATGCCAGATGGCTGTAATTCTTTGCGTTTGTATATTAAAACTTGCCCCAAGGCTTTTTTTCTCTTTTATTTCCTTCTCTCCTTGTCTAAAACAACATGCTGGCTCCACTGCTGGACAAATGCAACTTCCTACTCCTTCTGCAAAAAGAAATACGCAAACAAACAAACAAACAAACAAAAAGGCTTTTATGGTAAGACTAACATCTGGTGTCAATAAGATTTTGAAGAGAATATCACTCTTGGAGAGAATCTCTTCACCTTTTCTCTCCAGTTTAATTTAACAGATAGCACATATGCTTGAACTTTCTTAAATCTGCCAGAGTGTGTTTAGTCTCAACTTTACAATTGTCTTAGAAAATACAATATAAAGGGAAAAATCAAGTTCGTTAGTATAAAGTGCTTGTGTATTTTTGTGACTACAATATTGATAGACTTTGGATGAGATTCCTGAGATGAAAATTTTTAGACAACAAACCTGTTTCTGCAGGATAACAAATTCATTTTAAGGTGAAAACAAAAGATAAAAATAATCTTTCTCTTAGCAATTCCCCTTAGTAAAGCCAGTTTCTCTACTTTGCTACTGTTTCTCCTGGTATGTGGTCCAATATTTGGACATGCTGGAATCTACAAAATGAAGGAGAGCTATTTGTCAGCTCTGAAAAATCTACGTACTTAGTGTGCATATCATGTCATTATTAAGGTGAAATAAGATGTTAATAATCCTTCTCTGAATGTGCTGATAGCATTGCTTATATTTAGAAATGAGGCAAAATCTTTCTCAAGAAGTGCAGCCCACACGCGCCCCTCAGACTTTTCCTGTGTTTCAGAGGTGAAAATTCTAGAATCAGATGAGCTGTTTAGCTCAACCTTAAAATAAACCTAACCTAAGACAGGAGGAAATATGAAGGCATTTCTTCCCATTGATTATGTCAGTGGGAGCTGAAGGCACTAGATGGTACTACTTAAAGTTATTTATTAGCCAGCTCTGAAGAGCTGGTTAATATCTTTTCTATGCTGTCTGTAGACATAGTGAAAACACATAGTCTGATTTTGAAAACCTTATTCAGGTTATAGTGCATCTTCCTTCATGCAAATAAATGAAATATAATCCAGTTCTGAAGGAATACATGTTTGATCTGTGTAGTTTGTGTCAAAATTCCTTTTCCTCACCACAAGAATCTTTTCAGTACAGTTTTAAAGGAAAATAAGTAACAATTTTCATCACTAGTCACTTTCAAAATAAAAACATTATTATCAGCAGTGAATTCAGATATTATAGGTATCAAGCAGAATAGTAAACTTAACTATCTCCTAATCTGTCATCAATTTTACTGATAATCTTTTTTTTTTCCTTCCACAGCCCAGTCTGAAATGTCCATGGGTAATTAGCCTGCTAGGGTAGGTTAAACACCAGCCGAGCATGATATTAACTAGTAAATAAAGAAATTCCCATAAACCATGCACTGAAAATGAAAAAAGAAGTCTCTTTAATGTCAAGTCTGACTGATAAAAATCACACTGTTACTACTTGAGGGAACTGCAGAGGAACAGTTACTGTATGGGACGTATGGTAAGAGGGTTGTGCTTCTGCTGGCTTTAAGACACAGCATACAGCCCATTTTAACTTTTTCACATGATACGTACTTCATAAATCCTGAAAAAAAAATTTAAAATTTCTTTGGTTTATTTTTAATAATTTTTCATTTTCAAAATATTTCATTTTTAATATCTATGCTAGAATTTAAAATGAACTTAAGACTATCCAGAATAATACTTCCTCTAGTAGCTGCTAAAATGTAATTCCAAGGGAGTTCTTGAAAAAGTTTATAAATGCTGTGTTTAACAGCCTTAATGAACTTAGATTCCTTCAGCTTATCTAACCAATTTTCACCCCGTTTTTAATTTTGACTTCCAACAATTGGCAATATAAAACCAAATATTTTCCCACAAGTTGTTCGACATTAACCAGGTGCCTATGAGAAATGAGCAGAACATTGGCTTCTTTCTCTTTTCACATATAAAGGTTTCCCAGCTGGGGCCATTGTCTATAAAACAGAAAAATGAAGAAAATGTAAGCCTGGTACAAAGTATCTCACTCCTCGGTGGTACCTGGGAGTTAGAATGGTTCAGCAGACCATTGTACTACACCAGAAGGCAAGTTTAGACTTTTAGTGAATGATGCCAACCCTTGTAACTTAATTTTGTAAGGTTATATTTCATGGGTTTTTTTATTTGTATGTGTGTTTGCATTTTTAAGGATGGTCCCTGTTTCAAATTAAACAGTATTCAAATTTATTTTAGCAAGGTGATAACATTTCTTTTTCTTATATATTGTTCATATGCATTAGAAATTTAACTTTTTTTTTTAAGTAGAACTAACAGAGAAACAGTGGTGTTTCTCATGGGATTGTATTTCCATCTAAAATCTAAATAAGAAGTCGGTTGAGAGATGGCTGTCCTCATGAGAATTCTGTCTCAATATTTTGACTAAGTAGAATTGGCTAACTTGGTATAAAGTATTGAAGTTCTCAGATTATTATTCTTGCCAGTACTGTGACCTAGAATTAATACTAGGACTTTTTTTTTTTTCAACTGGTATGAGAGTTATGTTTTCTTTAGCAACTAATTTAAACTGTTTTAAAAGAATACTTAGAATATTGTACAAAAAATACCAGCATCCTGACTGATGCAAACTTTGTATTTCAACTGTGTTTTTTCATAGAAAGTAAGCTGACTAAAATACATTGCAAGTGAATTTCTTTATAGCTGTGTACCAATTGTTTTGAGCATTCTCCCACTCTCCCTTCAAAAGACAGGAATAAGCGCAGAAAGAAAATGGAAGAGGAGGAAGAACTTTCAATTGCAAGTTCTTACTTGCTTGTCTGGCTCTTCCTTTTGCGTACTTGCTGTTATTTCAGTCTTGTGATCTACAATGCCACCAACATAGCCTGTAAGTTGAATGTTTACATTATTATGGCTAAATTTGTCAGTAATCCTAAAACGGAGAGACTTTCTGGAATGTATTTTGTGGAAGAGTTTTTGATATAGTTCTAACTGCTTTTGTCAGAAGCATTTTTCTAATCATGCAGTCTCTGCCTATTAGTTTTTGAGTAAGGGACATTGAGATCAATGATTTCTGTTGAAATACGTAATAACACACATTTCATTGGAATATGAGATAGCATCATGGCAAAACATTTTATTTTGGAAAATAAATTATAAGTGAGTAACAGTTAAGAAAATAAAAATAATACAAGAATTACTTAATTAAGTTCTGACTTAATTCATTACATTTTATTTATTTAAATGCAGTTTGGAATTAATTTTAACTTCATAGACTGGTGCCATTTCAGGTAATATTTTTTTGAGAAAGAAAATGTATAGCAAATTTACTCGTAAATTAAAAACACGGTAGCTCTGCTTTTATGGATGAATAGCAAAGGTTTCTTTATGATACGGTGATTGTACTGTCGTACTTTATCTATTTGAAGCTTGAAAACGTGGACGAAAGCCACAGACAGTTCTAAGAGTAATGAATCACATTCATCCAATTATTATGTTTTTCAACCAATGGGTATCACGTGATGTTAGAGAGAAACTTACTTTTGGTGCAGTTTCCTAACACGATACCAGATGCTGTTAGTAAGTATGATATTAGCTGAATATCAGCTCATACTCCTTCTTGCTCTTGCTGTCTGGATTTGTGCACCTTGTCTTATTATAATTCTTTTAAGAAAAACTCATGAACATGCTTTCTTATTTATTTTTTAAATTATTATTCCAATAAAATAATTAAATATCGCTTCTGTTTTTTTAAATTTTTCAAATTCTGTATACCATTGGAGTGGAAAGCTCAAAATAATATTTTATTACCTAACATACTTTATTGATATAAATATTTTATTCTTACAGTTTCCTTTGCACAAACTCTATAGTTTCATTAGCAAAATTCTACCTTTTTCTCTGCAAATAGTCCTGGAAATATATATCAGTAATGTACTTTCCCTGTTAACTCAGTCTAGCAGGAACCTGCCTTAATCTGAGCAACAAAGTATGGGGGGGTTTTTTTGTTTTGTTTTCGTTTTTATGAAAACATTACCTACACTGACACAAAAGAACATTTCTCTGGTTGGAGCTTGTATTGGGTCTGGCTGGCATGGAGTTAGCGTTCCCCATAGCGGCCCATATAGTGCTGTGCTTTGCACTTGTGACTAGAATGGTGTTGATAACACACCAGTGTTTTGGTTCCTGCTGAGTAGTACTCGCACAGCATCTATGCTGTCTCTCTAACCTAGGACCTGTAGGCTGGGGGTGGGCAAGAGACTGGGAGGGGACACAGCCAGGACAGCGGACCCAGACTGACCAAAGGGATATTCCATACCATATGACATCACGCTCAGCAATAAAAGCTAGGAGAAGGGAGGACGGGTGCAGAGGAGGGGCAGATATTAACTATTAAAGCGTTTATCCTGTTGAGGAGGGGAAGTGAGAGAGTGGCTTGGTGGGCACCAGGCAGCCAGCCAAGGTCCACCCACAAAAGAGCTACAGCCAGAAGAGATGTGGGGGTAGCCACTTATGCTAATGACCACATATATATTAATTATACCTCATTTTAACTGTCCTTCTACAAGATAGAGGAATAGATATTTTCCTTTGAGTTTGACCACTATGTTATTCATCTGAACTAAGCATGCTTTGCTGTATTTTATGCATAATATTTCCTGTTCATTTTGTTAAACCAACACTTACAGATGGAAAGGCAATATTAATATGAAAAACTCCCGACCACTCTATTCATATATGATATCTTGATTTGTTGCCAGATTACATGAAAGGGGATAAACAAACAATATAGGGTATTTTGCATGCTACCTGAGGACTGCTACTTTCACTAATTGACTGAGGAAATGCTACTTGTGCTGTTTCTCACTGCTACAGTTTGATTTTATGCTTTACTTGGTAATATAATGCTGTTTGTTAATTTTAGATCTTTTTCTTTATTTTTTTCTCTCCAGCGCACTATGCTGTCATTTACTGTGTATAAACTCCCAGTTGCTAAGCAGAAATTTCTTTTACCTAAGTGGGGCCTTAAGGCCTTCATAGGGTCTGCAGTAGGGATTTAACTCTCAACTTTATATTCCTTCCAACTCATAGTCTTCAAGACTGCCTGAGTGTCGTTTATGTTATGACTAAATTAAATTCAGTCAGCATTACACATTTGTTAAAGATCTACTTTTTCCACCTCTGAACTTACCATCTTGTAGCTAAGTAGCTCTTAAAGCCTACAATACCATCTGAATAAAGAGTAAATTAAGCAAAACATGTCCTGAAATACTTGTAGAAATCTCCAACTTATGTAGTCCCTTGTATTTTATATATGTTATGTGATAGATACTGCATTCATATCAGAGGATGATGAAATATTTTCCGTTCCAGCTGTAACTGTGGAAGATATTAAAGAATATCTGTTAATTTAAACAAGCTTACATATGTGAGTCTAAGTTGCATCTTATAATGAGAAAAGAGGGGTCTGATTAGACTCTTGGACCATCAGTCTTAATACATACACCATACGACTTCATTTTTAAAAAATATTTATCTGAAGGAAAAATACAACAATTTCCTAACCAAGTTGCTACAGAGACTAGGGTAAATTAAGTAGAGAATCATCACTGGTACTGAACAATTTTGAGCATTTGGTGGCTTTCATGCAAATAAATTATACACTTTAGTATAGCCATATACAAATCAGATGTCTAGGAGCAAAGAATGAGGGCAACACTTGCAATAACTAAGACATAAACTGTGCATAGCAGATAACCAGGTGAATATAATCATAGAATCATAGAATCCTTTAGGTTGGAAAAGACCTTTAAGATCATTGAGTCCAACTGTTAACTTAGCTCTGCCAAGTCCACCACTAAACCATGTTCCTAAGCACCATGTCTATAGGTCTTTTAAATACCTCCAGGGATGGTGACTCAACCACTTCCCTGGGCAGCCTCTTCCAATGCTTGACAACCTTTTCGGTGAAGAAGTTTTTCCTAATATCCAATCTAAACCTCCCCTGGTGCAACTTGAGGCCATTTCCTCTTGTCCTAGAGCTTGTTACTTGGGAGAAGAGACCGACACCCACCTTGCTCCAACCTCCTTTCAGGTAGTTGTAGACAGTGATAAGGTCTCCCCTCAGCCTTCACTTCTCCAGACTAAACAATCCCAGTTCCCTCAGCCGCTCCTCGTAAGACTCGTTCTTTAGACCCTTCACCAGCTTCGTTGCCCTTCTTTGGACACGCTCCAGCACCTCAATATGTCTCTTGTAGTGAGGGACCCAAAACTGAGCACAGTATTCGAGGTGTGGCCTCACTGAATGTGAGTTCTCAGTGAAGCCAGTGGCCAAGAAGCTTTTTCTTCCCAATTTTTACATGTATTAGTAGGAGAAATTAAAATAAAGGTAAATTATATTATCTCTGAATTTGCAACATAGAGAGTATTTGCAAGAGACCTGTGTGCAACTCTATGACTGTGATATGTGTGACTGATAAAAAGCAGACTATGGGGATGCTAAATTGTGGGAAGGAGATTGCTTTGTAAATTCTCCTGCACTGTCTTCAATCTATACTCAGTAAATTCTCCTGGAGATTTTTAGAATAATTTTATATGTTCTACAAAGGTAACTAAGAATATTAAGTCAATAAACTTAAAACAACGTATAGGAATAACTGATACAGAGTGTTAAGATTTTTGGGAGTGCCACAGGTTATGAGACCGCATTCTCACCATATCAAGGAGGAAATCCACATACTACTGAGAATCCAGAATAGAAACAATAGAAACAAAGTAGTGACTGAAAAATGAAAGAGCTATGAAAGACTTGAGAACTGTCTGTTTAGTTTAACATGAAAAGACGTAAATAGCAATTTTAGCATCATGTTAAAGTATATATAAGGGAAATTAAAAAAAGAGCAGCCAGTCTAATGGGGTGTGAATAAATTAGTTTCTCTGACAGAAACTAGGGTTTTTGTACTACTGGAAATGTTGAAATAATTTTGGATTTTTTTATAACTGTTAGTTTTTTTCTGCGGATGTATTTGCATGAGGAAATGGAAAAAATGTACAATCAGTCATAGCCATCAAAGAACAGTTGTTGGGTAAGATGAATCTGAGTTATTCGGTTATCGTATTTGCAAGTCAGAATCACAAATTCTTGGCATTTCTTGCTGTTATACGCATATACGTATCTATAGGTACACAGAGAAGTATCATAATGCACAGTGCTTAATTTTACTGTGGATAAAGTGAAAAATAAATGTCTGAACCTGCAGTCCTGTAAACATAGTACCTATTGCCTCCTTCCAAATGTATTTTTTCCAAAGTTGTTGAGAAAATAGTGATTTACTTTATGGATTTGGATTTTATCTTTGTTTTGGTTTGTTTGTTTGTTTGTTTTTGTTTTTTTTTAATTACTTATCTTCAAGCATGCATAACAGAGATAATATAAAGATAAAGGAAGAGGACTTGCTAATCCACAGTCATGGATCAGCTCCCACCTATTCCGTTAGTCACCTAGCACTATTATTGAGATTGCTCCTTTTTCAGATGTGCTGTGACCCTTTATCTGCAGTATTTTCACTGCCAAGCTATTTTCCATCCTGTGTTTATGATGTAAAACCTAAAACCTCTGGTATCTCCTCGTTTCATTGTACAGCATTGGCACACAGCATTTTCAGCCAAGAGAGATGTAAAGCAGAATATTGCAGGTAGATCATTCCTCAAAAGACTCCTTTAAGCTATCTTCACTGACCACTGTGTTTGCGTGATTACTGAAAGGCAGGAAAAAAAAAAATTATTCTCACAATCAACAGGCAAAGGGACAAACTAAAAGACTGAAATAGGACTCCCTTTGCCTCATATTGCATGCGTCTTGCTTCTGAAATTGTCAGAGCTGTGTTTCAAATCCAAACTAACATGTTCCATAATCCGAATTTCTGCCACATATGCAAATTACACTGAGGGAAAATACTGGTTACTTTGTATGTAGTGCTTTTTATAATGGAGCAGTAATTTTCTGTTTTATTTGTCAAGTATTTGTTGAACATACATTGAAGTATGGAATTAATGAGATTAAAGGACAGTAAAAACTGATTTTTAATAGAATCATATAATTAGGAAAGAATCTGTTTTTCACATTCGGAATGTCTGGTACTGGCTTATAATGCATGGATTATTGCATACAGTTTTAAATACTAGAGATGACTTTAGCATGTAAAAATCTAAAGGAAAATATGTGAAAAAATATGTTAAAAGAAACAGCATAATTTATCCAAGAAGATGAGTTATCCTTTTTTTCCCCTCCCATTTTTTTCTTTTTTTTTTCTTTCAATTTGCTATTATAAAGATGTGATTATGTGTTATGAACTATTCTTTGCCCATATGGCATCTGTCCATCACATAGTATGTTCCATAGTTTGTCTGTAACAGCTGATTATTGGATTAAAGATAGTTCTTGATTCCACACTGATCCTACTTGAGAACTTGCTTCCTTTGATTACTCACTCTGGTACGAGATGTTTTCAATGAATCTTTAATTCCCATATTATTGCTGTGGAATTAATCATTAATTCATTCATGTATTAGTATTTTCAGTCATTGTGTATGTGTTCATAATACTTATTCCAAAGTCCCCATTAAGATATTATCATGGTTTAACCCCAGCTGGCAACTAAGCACCACACAGCTGCGTGCTCACTCCCCCCTGGTGGGATGGGGGAGAGAACTGGGAGGGTAAAAGTGAGAAAACTCATGCATTGAGATAAAGACAGTTTAATAAGTAAAGCAAAAGCCACGCATGCAAGCAAAGCAAAGCAAGGAATTCATTCACTCCTTCCCATGGGCAGGCAGGTGTTCAGCCATCTCCAGGAAAGCAGGGATCCATCACATGTAACGGTGACTTGGGAAGACAAGCACCATCACTCCGAACATCCCCCCCTTCCTTCTTCATCCCCCAGCTTTATATACTGAGCATGACACCATATGGTATGGAATAGCCCTTTGGTCAGTTGGGGTCAGCTGTCCCAGCTGTGTCCCCTCCCAGCTTCTCGCACACCCCCAGCCTCCTCGCTGGTGGGGTGGGGTGAGAAGCAGAAAAGGCCTGGACTCTGTGTAAGCACTGCTCAGCAGTAACAAAAAACATCCCTGCATTATCAACACTGTTTTCAGCACAAATCCAAAACACAGCCCCATACTAGCTACTGTGAAGAAAATGAATGCTATTCCAGCCAAAACCAGCACAGATATATTTGTAAGTGTTAAAGTGGACTCTATGGAAGCTAGGTGTGGAGCCCCGACAAAGGAGACTGCTTTGTGAATTCTCATGCACTGTTTTATTCAATGTATGATCCACAAATACTTTTGGAGATTCCTAGAATACATTTATATGGTCCGCACAGGTAACTAAGAAAATCACCAAGCTTATAGTTGCATATAAGAATAACCAATATGTGATAATCATAATCATAATCATCATATTAATGGCCCACAAACCTAAAAGATTGAAAATTCCTGTTCTAGTTTATTTATTTGAATTCATATCTTATTTTCCTGCTTTTGTGAAGATATTTGGAATTACTAGTTAGACATACCTTCAGTTCTTTTTTTGTATGAGAGGAATTGGTGTCTTGTTCCTAATATTTCCCTGATCAACATTTTCACTTACTTATGTTTAAAACCTTTTTCTGGTTCATGGTGCCTATTTTACGCTTTGTGGTATTTGCCTTTTGATTGTTTTTAATTTTTACATTAGTGTCACTACTTACCACATAGATAAGTTTTTTTATGCAACTGAAGGAATATCCTTAATTATTATCTATATAAAAATAATGTAATATCTGTAAGGGCGCAGGTTTGGAAAAGCAAAATAGTAGATGAATGCTTGGTCCTTTGCATGCCTTAGCCTACCTGGACACTTGCAGTCCTTAAAAGCCAGAAAAACATTTGTTTGGTGCTGAGTACAATGGGAACTCAACTATGTAATAAAAAATGGTGTCCACTATGAGGAGTCTCATGTCTAAACAAAGAAGAGGGAAAAGATGCACAGGCAAAGAAAAAAATGAGTTATGCTTCTATGATCACAAGATCTGTGACAGCGCTATGAGTACAGGATGCCCCCTTCCCAGTCTTTTGCGCTACTAACTACAAAAGGCATTTTACAGCCTAGTTAGTACAGTATTTTATGGGAAAAGGATGCCCTAAAGGGATAGAGAAGTAACAGAAAAGAGGGTTTCATTTTAAAAGGCCAAGTTGTGCTAAAGGAAAATATTTTTTAATGAAGAAGTATAGACTTCATAATATTCTACAAACAGAACAAAGAAAATGAGATATTAAAAGATTTCCTGTGGATGGTAATAATTACAACTGATTCAGCTGCATATTTTTTCTTAGGGCACAATAGTGTTTTAAATTAATAACATTTATATGCTAAAGAAATAATGGAAAAGAAGGAAAAATAAAAATAATAATTTTAAATAGATCCTTTTCTTCATAAGGAATGTTTTTCTTCCTTATACTACTGAAGAGTATTGAGATGTATCATTTTAGCATAGTGTGCTTCATTATTTCTCGCATTTGTTCATGCTCTATTTAATCATATCTATTCATTATAGACCTGTTCATACTCTTTCCTTTGTGATGAGTCATGGTAAGAGTGGCACTGAATGTCCTGTATTCTTTGTTCTGTGGAGCTGTTGTAAGATAAACTGGATCCTTGAATCATTATTTTATTACTTCACAGCATGAAATAAATCCCATAAAGAAATGGGCTTACGCAGCAGGTAGTATTTCTAGAGAAATAATAAGTACTCAAGGAAGACAAAGATTTCTTCTCCAACAGAGTCATTGTAATCAAACTATTGGAACTACCACAGGTGGAGCTGTGTTTGTTGCCAACAGATCTTCACTACCTGTAGCAAGTATGTTGATCCTGTAATCCTCCTCCTGGGGTTTCAGCTGTCTGTGATCCAAAATGTGGTTTGGACACCGTACAGCTGTGTAACTTTGGCTTAAACTTCTGAGAAGACGGAGATGAGAAAAAGGAGAGAGAAAATATACAAGCTAGAGCCGTGCAAAATAACAGAGGTAAAAATGCAGATATAGATGAGATAGTTTAGATAATAATAGCAAATATTGAAATGATAATAATAATAATAGCTCAAGGATTCAATATAAAAAATATTGGAATGAAAGTGTTAAAATCATAAGGGAGTCAGAAGAAGAGCATCTCACCCACAAAATGGATCAACCTGTTTGAACACCTTCATTGGCTGCCTGACCAAAAAGGACTGCAGCGTCCTGTCGGAGAGTGATGAGATTAATGTTTAACCTAATAGCTTGTTAGTCCTGCCTGTCTTGTCTGTATATGAGCTAGTGAATAAGTGTTTTATAGTCTTACCCAGTATATATCCTGGTTACGGCACCTGTTTGGATAGAGTTCATTGAAAAGAAGTGACACAGAAAAGGAGGGTGACAGAAAGAGAAAACCCATGCTTTTGTTAGTGTGATTCTTAACATAGTGGCTGATTAAGCTATAGATATTTTCTTCTATTTTAGAATGTTTCTTGGTTTCTGTCTTACAATTCATACTCTTAAACAAGCATCCACTTCTCAGGACTGTGATGTAATGTTACCACAAACTTGTGGCTAACTCTTGGCTTTGTCCTGGTTTCAGCTGAGACAGAGTTAATTTTCTTCGTAGTGGCTGCTATGGGGCTATGTTTTGGATTTGTGCTGAAGACAGTGTTGATAATACAGAGATGTTTTGGTTGTTGCTGCACTAGTCAAGGACTTTTCAGCTGCTTGTGCTCTGCCAGGTGCAGAAGAAGCTGGGAGGGGACACAGCCAGGATAGTTGATCCAAACTGACCAAAGGGCTATTCCATACCACATGACGTCATGCTCAGCATATAAAGCTGGGGAAGAAGAAGGAAGGGGGGGACATTTGGAGTGATGGCGTTTGTCTTCCCAAGTAACCGTTACGCGTGATGGAGCCCTGCTTTCCTGGAGATGGCTGCACACCTGCCTGACCATGGGAAGTAGCGAATTAATTCCTTGCTTTGCTTTGCTTGCGTGCGCGGCTTTTGCTTTACCTATTAAACTGTTTTTATCTCAACCCACGAGTTTTCTTACTTTTGCTCTTCCGATTCTCTCCCCCATCCCACCGAGGGGGAGTGAGCGAGCGGCTGTGTGGGGCTTAGTTGCCGGCTGGGGCTAAACCACGACAGCTTACACAGTTTACTGTTAGAATGCAACTTTTTTTTTTTTTTTTTAATACTAATAGTTTGTGTGCTCAGAAAAACACAGGTTTTGGTATACTTCTATGTATCAGAAAAAAATACGAATTTTATTCTCTCAGACTAGCACTTGCATGAATGCTGGTGTGATTCAGTAGTCTTCAGGGAAAGTCTCATGAACTCTGACACAGGAAAACAGGATGTGTTCTATAAATTGAAACTTGAAGTTACCAGTTTATAAAAGATATGCTTTCCACTAATGTGTTACAAGGATATATTTTACTTGCATACATATTTCATTCTGTACAGGTATATCAGTATTGTTTCATTATGAAGCGTTGCATGCTACATTGCTGTTGTTTACATTACAATCATGTAAACTATTGTCTCCTTTCATGTCTTATTTCACTGAAGTTTGAATGAGTGCATGATAACTTTGTTATAAATAAAAAAGGAAAGTTGCAATAGATGAGGAAGGAAGCCAACCTGGTCCAGTTTTACTGCAGGTCACTTATAGCAGCAATCTGAATGCTGCTTGCTAGAGAGTAAAACCTACCATTTTCCTAAGTAGTCATAGACAATAGAAAACTGGTTTTGATGCACTGCTTTAGTTTTCCACCTTGCAAACAATAAAAGTAGATAAAATTCTCTATAAGCAACAGAAATCATGGCAGCACAAGCTTACGTTCTCATTAAAGAAGTAAAAGCAATTCATGTCCCTCAGTTGGGAGAGCACATTGTAAACCAAATTGAACTAAGGTTGATTTGGCACCATCTGAAACTGATGTGAGACTGCAATGGAGCTGTCTGGGCAATAGAGAAATTATTCATGGGTGGGTTTTTTAACACCTTCTTCATTGTATTTTTATTTCATCTAATTTATTTTGTTCACATAATAATAGTACATTAAGGAGAAGTTCTGGAGATTTCAGGCCTGTAACTAAGACTTTGTTTACCTAAAACATATCTAGGACAAATAATTGAATTTAGGAAAGAAAAAAAAAACAGGCATCTGATTAGGGAACAGAAATAGTATTTGGTATTCTAGGCCACCAGCCATAGAACTGAAAAGATTAATTCTGGATATCTTTTACTCCATAAACATCTTACAAAAAATTATACACTTCTAGACAGATCATTATTCAGTGAATAACACATGTATCTTTAAGATTTGGTAGGTAGTTAGTGTTAGGTTGTCATTGCAGCAAATCAGCTTCATATTTGTTAGACTTGATAAATAGTGTGAACAATAAGCAAAGCTGTTCTAGTGTCTTACATTTCACACTCTGTCTTGTATTTTCAGGCCCAGACTGATAGTAACATGTACTCTCTTAGGAATTCATGGAAACTTACATAAATGGATAAACCATATAAATGCTATAGTTTCTAAGGAATATATGGTCTGGTGTACTAGATGAGTGTTAATTTAAAATTTCACCCTTAACATGTGTGACTTTCTTCTCTCTAGAAAAAAAAAAATCTCTTATAGGCACCAGAGTAATCTCCCCGGGTGCTACTAATAGTCCATTGCTTATAAAGAACACTCTTTTGTATAATTTAGTTCATTCTACTTTCTGTAGTTTTCTGCCATGCCTCTATTTCTTCTGGCTTTGTGAATATGTAATAAAGAACTGAAATCTATTTTCTGACACTTTCTGCTCCACCTCTTCAACTCTTTCCCCAGTACACCTATGCTATGCAAAAGCATTAGATTTCTTTATTTGTACTTGCTAATCCCTTCCTCTCTGTGTTTTTTAAATACCGACGTGTGATACTTGGAGTTTAAGAGGCTAAAAATATTTCCCTAGTCCATTGTATTAAGACCAATTTTCATTGCTTTTCTTCCTGTCTGAAAAGCACAAAAATAAAGTAGTCACTGGGTTCACAAGAAAGCAAGCAACCTCCTGCGTAGTGTATAGCTATGCATGCTAGCATAGCTAGCAAACTTTGGAAAGTGAAAAGAACTTAGAGACTAGACGATTAATCTTTCAACTGCTGAATGATGTGCCATATACAATGCACCAATGAAGTATGCTTCTCTAGTACAGCCTGAAATACCTGGTGTACTCTGACATTTCCTTCAAATGCACGGACGTTCATTTGAAAACTATTGCCGGAGGAAGAACTGTAGCTTTCAGGTTTAGATTGGTGATGGGTGGGACTCGGAAGGTTTGGAATTTGGGTTTGATTGAGATGAGCATCTAAATGTTCACAGGCTTAGCTGAAGCTTATTAGGACTACATGAGCTCCTCGAGTCTGCAAAATTGGGGCAGAAATCTGAAAAGAGGTTTTCTTGTCAGATTTTTTAGCAGTCTCAGTCTTAGAAGAAAATGCCATGAGAACAGCTCTTCACAATATTTTGGCACCTCTGCTTCCAGCCCCAGACATAACATGGCATTGAAAGAGCACATAGAAGCATAACCCCTGAATGAATTAAAACAGAAAATTTTTTGAGTTTAAGAAGTGAGACAATCTTTGCCAGTCTCTGGGAATATATTTTTCCCTCTCTTGAACTCATTATCCACTCTTTAGCCAGGCTCTGGAGAAAAAAAGATGCACACATATTAGCATATTTCATTAAGTAAAAGGTAGTCATAGTTTTAATCCTTGAGTAAACTCATCTTTTAATGTGATGAACAGCTACAGCTTTATCCTGCAGTTATGTCTTTAAAAGCATGTGACAGTGTGAGTTAGTGGGACAGTCATGTTTTTCTCAAACAGCCACGCCGCCGTAAACATTTATGCTAAAATGTCAAGACGACATTTCATTTTCAATATTTTTTTAATGTTCCACTTCAATTGTTAAGTCAAAAACAGGAAACAATGAATATTTCACTCAGCTCTTCTTCACCCCGATCTAGTTACTTTTCAATCAAGTAAAAATAATTAAAACCAAAAACAATGGTTTGAATTTCAGAAGACTGGTATACCATGATTAACTTTGACTAAGTTTTTGGGATGTGGATTATGCACTTACCATCACACAGCACTCAAAGAGGAAGGACTTAATTCTGAGCCCCACAACTCACAGAGATTTCCAGCAAATGCCTTCCTGTGGTCTGTATGATTCCTTTATGTGCCTGAACCATCTCATTTCTGCTCTGCATTGTCTCTTGTATGTCCCCAAACATATCTCTGTAGTAATTGTTATGAATATTATAATATAATTTAATACCATAGGAGTTATAGAAAATAATAAATTGATTTGAAAATTGTATTTTGTTCACTGAGGACACAGAGATAAATTATATAGTAGCTTAGATTTGAAGGAAAAAAATTGAGCTATATCCTCCATTTCCTTAGAGCCTTTAGAAAGAACACTCCCAGCTGAATCATGCAAATAGTTGAAAGCAGTGGGGGAAAAAAAAAGAGAAAAACATTCTGATCTGGAAAATTCAGATATGAAAATCTAGCATTTAATATAGAAAGTATTTTTTATCCTGTTTAACATCTAATGAGAGACTTCATTTATTACAATTTAATCTATAATAGTATCGAACACAGTGCCATGTGAATCATAAACAGATAAAAAAAGAAAACAAAATTTTACATTAGGTTACTTACTTTATATTTTATTTTATGAAGCATGCAGTACTTGCAGGTGGCCAAATATCAAGGCTTTTGTTGAAGACTGTGTTATGCAGTTTATCTAAAACATTGTGTGCTAAATTCACAACCACTGCTTGGTAGCATATTCAAGATTTTCTGTCCCTCTCTAGGAAAGAATATGTGCAGCATACTGTAACATGTGCAGATTAGAAGAAAAAGAGCTCATATAGACATTTGAAAAAAGACACATAGGTTCTTTTAGTAAGTAAGGAGCCAGTTGCCTGTGAGAAAATCCTATGTTACAACAAAGGAACCAACTAAAAAGGATTTACCTTACTCATGCAAGTAAAGGAACCCAACCTTTCCAAACAAGTAAAGAGGAAACACAAAACATTGTCAAAAGAGCTGATTTGTTTTGACAAAACTGTTTTTTTAAGTCCTTTTCCTTCACTGAAATATATTGTTCATCAAGAAAAGAGTATATGTGTTGTGTTGAAAATCTGGGTTGAAAGATGTTTCTGTTTGACTAAGAGGAGATCTTGCCATGTTGTATAACTAGATACTGTATCCAAAGTATTAGGTCTGAAAAAAAACCGTATCTGCTTTTTATATATATATTCTATCCTTATATATGCATGTAATTTTACATTTCTTTCTTCTTGTATTGAAGCAAAGAAGCAGCTATTTACATTGTCAGAATATTTTACTAAATGAAGATAAACTTTATTTGGTCAGACTTAGGTGTGGAACAACAAGTAGTAAAAAGGAAGAAAGAAGTTACCGACTGACTCTATATGAGATACTGAGAAGACATTTAGATAATTCTTCAGACAATCAGAAAATCCTTCATTCTAATCCTTCAGAGAGTCCTTTATTATATTTTATGATCAGGAAAATAAAAATCCCTGAATGTTTCATTTTTCTTTTTTTTTTTTAATTTTTTATTTTTTTTGCTTTCATTTTGACTATGATTCTAGAAATTAGAAATATACATGAAATAAAAACATGATGAGTATTGCAAAAAAGACAGATGCAAATATGGCTGCGGGCTAATGCTGTTTGCAAAGCAGACAGACTCACTACTTATGGTAATGGTTTGGAAATAGGCATTTTTCTCACCAAGTTAAAATTATGAAATGGACAGAAATTAAAAAAAAACCAAGAAAAGAAAGAACATATGGCAACTCTTTTATTAGTTAGAATAGGAATGGTCATTAAGTGCTCTCTCAGGCAATCCTGGTCAGTCCCTACAAGATCTTTACAAATAATTCAGAAATATTTTCAGTGAGCAAAATTTGTCATAATCTTAATGTACCATTTAAAAAGTGATTCTTGGCTTAAAAGGAAAATAAAAGCTGATCAATATATTGTCAAATCTTTTAAAAAATAATGAAATCACAACAGAGAGGAAACAAAAAGAAAAAAATGCAGCCTGTGCAAGAATGTTCAGACACCCTGCATTTATTTTAGCAAGACTTACAAATCTTCACAAAGATAGTTTTTAGAATAATTTCTCAAGAGAGAATGTAATGAAATCAGTCAAAAAGCTAATACTCACATAAAAGAGAAAGGAGCAAAAAAAGAAGAAAAATATGTCCAATAAAGTCATTAGATACATAAAAAAACAGCAAAGCTAGTTCTTAACTGTTCCCTTCTTAAACACACTAATACAACTGAAGAATCTGTCTAATTTGATTTCTGAGCTAAACCTAAGGACCCTGCTAGTAGCTTTTATGCAAGCACCTGAATTTTTGCAGGAAGATCAGATAGTATGGCACAAATAAGATGTTAGAAATGCAAAACCATAGAAAACATAAAACTGTTGTATGTAATTTCCAAGGTAAGCATGGAAAAAAAAAAAGGTGAAGGACTTAGAGACAAAAACTCTTATTACTTTTGCTCATGATTGTCTTAGTAAGTTTGGATAGCAGAAAAGAAAACTGTAACAGAAGAATACTGCAACTTCTTCCTATCTCTAAACTGTATTATTCTAAATTGTCTCATTTCAAACTTTTGGTAACTCATCTTTGGTATTCCAAAAGATGTTGGAAGAAAGATCTTGGGTTCATGCTACCTGTTACTGTGAATTCAAGTTTTAATTTCTTTGGTCCAAGTTTTCTCCAGTATATTCTGGAGGCTGTCAAGTACAACTCTACGTTCAAGGCAGGGCTTACTTAGACCAGGTTGCTCAGTTTGTTTTTCAGTCTGAATATCTCCAAAGAAGGAGATTTCACTGCGTCTCTGAGCAACCTGTTTCTTTTGACATCATTTGTTGTGATTTCCACCCCACCCCCCCCCCAATATCTAATTAGCATTTCCCTTGGTCCAGCTTGGGTCCGTTGCATTTCCCGCTGTCTTTGTGCACCTCTGAGAAGATTCTGACTCTGTCTTCCCTGATGAGGTAGATGAATACAGTAATGTATCACAGTGTTTCCCAGAGATGCCACGTGGCTTTCATTAGACAAACAAAATGGCCTGAATCTTTCCTAGAAATGCAAAGTTGTTATGAATCAAGACTGTGTGAGATAAATGTGTCACTGACTGCACATGCACACGTACTGCATATACTGATGCTAGAAAAGAAACTTGTGTATGGTTGCAATACTGCAAATCAACACTCATGAGACGTTGTGAAATACATGAGAATTTACAAGCAGAAAGCAGAAAGAGAACTGGAGTGCACCATTCCTCGCCAACCCTGGAACAAAATAGGAATGGCTCCTTTCACTAAAATTGACCTTATTATGCAGACTACTCCTCAGGCTCATGACAGCTAGGTGATTTGTCAGACGTGATCACTGCAAAGAAGAATTTCATTGGACGTGACATATGAAATGAGGTATAAATTGCACATGATAAATTTTGTGTTTGGTCAAGTTGGTCAAACTTATTGAGTTGAAGTTCAGTTATTTTCCATCACCATCTACCACTCCAGGCAAATGGAAAAACTGAAGCAGCAGGTAAAGTTACTAAGATTCAATTAAAGAAAGATGCCAAAAGAACAGAAAATAGTGTATGACAAAGAATTTTTAAATCAATCTTACAGATTATGTCAGTAGGAGTAAGTTACAATTCCTGATGTCAAGAGACAGAGATGCACTGATGCTGGTTGCCTTACCATTATTAGACATGTCAGGTTTAGAAGGAGAAATAGACAAGTGAGCAAAGGCCAAAGACTGGGCAAAGGTACAGTGGTAAAAGACCGATCAGGTCTTCCCACTCTCAGATTACTTCTTTACAAATATTTGTTTGGGACCAAGCAACTTGTGTTAGCCAGATAAATTCCTATTTCATAATGGAACACTGGTTAGACTTTTATTTCATTGTTGCCCCAAATAGCCCTTTACTAACAAAAAACAAAACTGTAAATGTAGTGAAATTTCTGCTTAGACACTTTCTGGTGAGACATAACAACCAGGATATGGTAACAGGCTGACAAATGACTAACAGAGATCAGAACAGGATCTTAAAATGCTACCATGGCCTTCATAAGAGACCAAACTGCAAGACAGACTCCTGACTTAACTCTAAGCAACGAACTCACTGAAAAAACCCCTGTAAACTACACGCTACCAAGTTTTTGGCTATTTTTCATTTATAGATGCAATAATAACTAACTTCCCCACAGGGGCATTATAATATGATTATAGTGTCATGTGTACTAGTTTAGAGAACTACATTTCCAGCTGATAGTTTCTGGGAGAGATTATACTGACAAAAAAGTCAAAACATTTCAGTGTTTTGAATCCTTTCTTTTATATTTTTGGAAAAAAAAAAAGAGAGAAAATGTGATTGTTAAACAACATAAGATACAAGCATAAGAATAAAGTAGCAAACATTGTCAGCTGACAATATAGTATGAATTAGTATAATTCTTTAATATAGTATAATACTTTAGGAATACCAAATGTTAATGGATGATGACCTTCAATTGTTATGACTAAATTAGCTGAGATAAGAGGAGGGGAAGGGAAAGGAAATGTGAAACACCTAAAAAAATATGATAGCATAAGCCAGCATGAAGATTGTGAAAAAGGAAGTGAGGGTTCTTTAATTTCTAGGCCTCCGTAATGTTTATAAAACTTTATCACTCATTTACCTGAAACCAGACATAATAACTTTTTTTTTATTGTCAGCAAAAAAAAATAGACAATAAGAAAGAAGTATTGCAATGTATTTTATTTTTCGTGCAGTCTTGAACAAAGCCACTTAAAGTGCCTGCTAAGAAAGTTAAATGAGTCAAACAGTTTCCAATGATTAAAAATTATCTGACAGAAAGCTATATGTAGTCCATTTTCTCTTTGCCAATAGTCTCATAGTGATGGGTCTCAATAATCACTTTTAATTGTATATTTGTAATGTTTTAATGGTAATATTAAGAGTATTTAAAAAGAGAATTGCACATTTTGATGATGACACACAGCTCTTCATTTTAGTCAAGACTTGAGTACTCCAAATAATTTTATAAGGGAATATATTGTTGGCAATTGTGAATCAAAGTATGCTGGAGGTGAAAGTTTGGACCCGAGAGTCAGAGTAAAAGTAGATTGGAATCTTATTGTGGAGAACTCAGGGAACACATTAAAAACATGGTGAAGTTAAAAAAAAAAATTTAAAAAAAAGTGTGTAAATTGAATTGGAAGGACAGACTTTATTTTCTTCTACCACGTCCACATGCTCACCAGGTGTTTCACAATCTGCCACTACATCATAACTTCGGAGTCATCCAAACCTTGCAACATGCTAATACTACTTCCTCAGCACCAAAATATTTGAAAGTTTTAAAAACTTTTCTTGAAGAGGTGAACTGAAGAAAGCACCATCTTTTTCCAGCAAGCAGAATTTCATCTGGAATAGGCTGAAGATAAGCAGAACAGTCCAACCCTCAGACTGGTGATGATGGCATGAGGGAATCTAAGGCTACACCTTCATTAGCAATTTAGGGCACAAGAGAGGTTCTTTTTCTTGAAGATTTGCTTTGCATCCACACTTCAGGTATAAAAGTGTGGAACCAAGGTAGCAGTGCAAACTGGGAAGCCATCAAGACCAATCCCCTTGCAGTGGGGCTGATAGGTCCTCCAGAATTTTGCTCCTGCATAGGGTTCTGTTACTTGTAGCAGTTGGTTTGAACTTCACTATCAGTAAAGAGGCAATGCAGACCTGCACTTCTAAAATTGTAACAAATGACTTCCAATCAAATCCCTTTCTTTCCCCCTTTGCATTATTCCATTAAGCAATGCACAAACGCTCTATGAGTACCTACACTAGAAAAATAAAACTGGGTAATACCAGTAATATCTATAATGAGCAAGTTTGTACAGTAAGCCTTGACACACTGCATTATCCAAGTGCATTATTCAAGGATATTAAGGGCATAATTCAGCATCAAATAGGTTATTATTTTTAACTTGTGTACAATCTTTATTATTTTGTTTAAAAAATATAGTTAGCTGAGCCTTGCTGAGTGTTCAAAAAAAAATATCATGGGGGGCAGAGCATGACTGGAAGAATATGAGCTCCAGGGTCATGGAAAACTATGAGAGTTATAGAAGAAAAGTATTTCTTTGCAGTTATCAACATGTGAGGATAGTTATCTGACTATCAGTAATGTAGTAAAACATCAAAAGTTCATATATGAAAAAGCAATAAAATTCTGCATAAAAATAAATATTTTTATAGTGTTTAAAGCACTTTTATTATGATTGGAAATATGCAGGTGTTAAAATATTTGTAAGTTTTGACATTGTGTTACTACTGCTTAAGAGAACCTTTAGAAGCCTTAGATTTTCTGGACTGATGCAGAGAAGATTGAGTGTCTGGCACGTACATTAAAGATTAGTCCCTGTGACAGGCTCAAAGTTAAAAACATCACATATACTGAATCTGCTCAAATGTCCATCAAGAAATCTCACTAAGTCTGCAGTTAGATTTTGATTTAGATATAATTGCATTGGATAACCCTTTGCTCAAGACAGATCTTTAACACTGGATTTTTAAGAACCCCATCCATTTTCCCTATATCATACATGTTCTCGGTACCTGACAATTTTTCACTATTGCTTATGTTAACAATTCATAAGTTTTGATATTAAAAAGTGATTAAATAAGTGAACTGGTTCAGAATCATAGAAGCAGTACTTTCAGAACTACTTATGAATATCTACTACTTTTATTCAGGTATTTATGACTTACATATGCAATGTTTTAAATATTTTCTTTTAATTTAACACAGATAGATCAACCTTTCAGTTACAGACAAGGATTTGTGTTTGCATCAAGCAGATGCAAAGATGGTTTTTGCCCTGATCAGAAGTAACTACATTACCAGTATGGACGAAGTCCCCATGGGTGCAATACACCTCCACAGGTTCCTCAGAGGAGGCTGTGGCATGCTATTAATTCAGAAGCTAACCGGCGAAGAGAGAGAGACAAGTGACCAGTTCATCTCTTCCATTTCATGGTATCATGAGTATCATGGTATCATGGTATCAATCATCCATTAAAGGCTGCAGGTGGAGGGTACTCTAAGGTAGAGTGTTTGTGTATGTCCATTCAGCTACTGTCAGTCAACTGCAGGTAAGAAAAATATTGTCCTGACATATCATCTTATAACAAGGCAATGTTACCTAAGGAATACCTACAAAAGGCTGAAGTGGTGATCAGTAAAATGAAATAATTCTGAAATATTAATGGTTCAACAGAAAGTTTGGTTTCAGCTTTCAGTAAGGCTGTATAGACTACATTCATCAAAATGGTTTAGAAACATAATTTTTGACTCGTCTCTAAGTTTCCGTAAGCTTGTTTGTGAACACATCTAATTTTACCCTCATGTTACCATCAAACTTGATTCTTTTTTTTCCACATGGATTCTAGCCACTTTAAATTATGTCTTTACTACCTTACAACTCAGTTACTGGAATTTGCTAGACTGTACCTGAATGTGAAGAATGGATCAGGACTCAGAACGCAGCTGTCCATATACAATTTTTCTGTCTGGTACCTTAACTTACAGAAAAAAAAAAACCACAAAAAAAACACCAAAAAAACACCAACCAAAACCAACAACAACCAAAAGAATACCTGAAAATAGTAGAAAATATATATTATTTCTCACAGCATATATTTTCCCTTAATTGGCAATGGATTTCCAAACTGAATGTATTTTCTGTGTAAGCAAATGGATGTAAAATAAAACTCCTGTGCTCACACAGAAGATAATAGAATTTATCTTTGAGTTATGTAATCAGTATATTGTTACCTATTTCATCTGCCCAAGGTAACCAAATATGTTTTATAAGGAACATTTGTTTAAGACATGTATGGGCATAGCATAGCATAGCACAGCACATTTAGTTGTCATAAATTAATGGCATCCCATATAGTACATCTTTATATGCATTTTTATGTGGAAGAGCTGTATAGCTTAATGTAAAGTTTTATGTTTATCCTAAAGAACAAAACAACTGTTCTCAGAACCCTTAAGGTTTTGGATTAGTTGTGTATTCTTTCCTTCCTTGGTATGTTTTCTGAAATATATTGTATATGATTTGTATCAAAACCTTGGGTCTTATATTGATTTTATTCAAGGATTATGGTTCATCCAACTTCAAAGTTGTTATCTTGGGTCTCTAAAACTTCTGAAATATCTTGCCAAGTTTTGGAAAAAAAAGCAGCATAATCCCAGATCAGACACAGTCTCGTGTGTACTGCTCTATGAGGAAATTGGATGCTTGCAGAATGCTGGAATTTAACCAAGTCTCAGAATAAACATTTCTAAAAGTAATAATAGCTTATAACAAAACAGTTTGTTAAATAAAAAAAGCAATTTTTGTTGTTGCTTTGTTCAATTTTTATCTTTCCCTGCCTTTCTCTTTTCTGCTGAAATAAAACAACTTCTAAGCTTGGACATTTTATTTTCATGTTTAAACAGATGGCTAATAAAAGCTTATGCAACTCAAACATCTCACCTAACCATTAATCTTCATTTCAGAGCAAGTATTGCACATTAGTTGACACAATTCTATAGGGACTTTGTGAAAGAAATTCCCAGATACACCCTCTCCTTTAATTGATAAAGTTTACCTTTACTATATCCTACTGCAGCTTTACTTTTTAAAACAAAGTAGAAAAGGAATGACTAGGAAGGGGTGGGAGCAGGCAGGCAGTAGAGGAAGAATAGTTGGAGCTGAAGCGAAAAATCCCAGTGTACTAACACTGATTCTGACTTTTAATTTGTTGTGATATATCCAAAATACAGTTTTTTTCTTTCTTTTCATTACATGAAGTCCTTGGTCGGAAAGAATACTATCTACAAATTCTGATAAAGCTTTGCAACTCTGGAAATAGTAATGACGAGATCAAAAAGCCTTCCGACACCCATTTCTGCACTATAAATATCTGTTTTGAAGTTAAAACACTTAAGCATGGCATTTGGATAAGGTTGTAATAAATTAAGCTTACTAGTTCTGGGAGTCAGATTGAAGAGGAAGTGATTGTAAGAAAAGTCTAAAATCTGAGGAAATTAATAACCTTTGTTTGCCTGAAAAAAAGGCATACTTCACATATCCTTGTTTTTCATTTTCTGTACTGAAAAAAAAGTGTTTGGGGAATTACAGACAGCATTTCCTGATTTTGGTTTTCATTTTTAGATCTCCAGCAGGACTCTCCTGCTAAGTAGGACTTGGCAGATTATTTAGATTAAATTTTTGATTCATTATTACTTTACTATAATGTTAACATTTTTTCCCAATTAATTAATTTCTTTCTCTACAACAAACGGAATAGGCACTTCAGAGTTGATGTTTGTGCAGCCTAAGCTCAAGGCTCATTAACTAACCAATCACTAATAATGGCCTTTTTCCTCCATTTCTTGTTATGTAGCATGTCTTCAAATCTTGGTGCGTTCCACAGAAACCCAAAATCTATTTAGCATCACAGATTAGCAATTCACAGAAGAATGACAGACCTTGTACCAACCCTGCAGGTATATAGCTATAAGAAGAAAGCAGCAAGACAAGGGCTACAGAAAAGACTTTCTGTGTTTGGGTAATCCAGAAATTCCCAGGCTTTGAGATTATTAAATGTTAATGTAAGAGAAGTGGGTCTTCCAGCAGCTCAGCATTTCAGCTCATGGTTGAAACAGGCTTTTGGCTTTCATCAAAAAGTAAATGTGACACTCAGACTACAAAGTTACACATGATTCAATTCCTGGTCCTGTTTGTACTGTTCTGAAGGAATAATAGGTTCACATCTTTTGTTATAGATTTCCCAGAAGTCCCTCTTCATCTGCTTTTCCACAGTCTGCAGAATAGAAGAATGTATTCTAGCTGTCCCTTGATAATGTAGGGATAATATTGAAGAAATCAAAGGGCTCTACTGACTTTGATCTGACCCAGGCCTAGAAAATGAAAACACAACCCCAAAAAATATGTATTGCCAGTTTTTTATTTCTTCTTCTTGTCTGGGATAGTTTCTGTAGATATGCTTTTGCTTTAGAGAGTGAAAGAGGACACTGATGAAGGTGGAGTACTCAGTTTGATAGCAGATTGGGAGAAGGCAATTCAATCTTTGGAGTATCTACTTATTTCTACTAATATCTGCTTATTTCTTATAAAACAATCAGCAGTGAAAGTTAACCAAGCCTACTCTTTCTTGAAGAGTGTTGTCTAAAAATTAGTTAAACATAAGGCTTGTTTAGCTGGTACTTTGAAGTCCTTATCAACTCATGGAATCAGAGCCCAACTAGAAAAAAAATACATATCATCATTTGTTGGGGGGGTTTGTTTGTTTTCTTTTTTATTATTATTTTTGCAAGGAATATACATTATTGTAGCCTCATTTCAGCTTGCTGACAAATGTAATAGTAAAGAAAATAAATTCAAATAGTTATATTTATTGGCAGCTAGCTTTTTAAAATTTGAAAGATATCATCTTGATGGTCTCCAGAAAGCATTTTTGGTAGCAACATATGAGTAGAAACACTGTCTTGTGCCACTGTGTAGATTGGAAAATCTTAAGTATTAACATACTATAGTTTCAAAAAATATAAATTTGTTACCAAAGCAAAATATTGGTCCTACAGAGTGCTTAACATAAAACTCACTGTGTAAATTTCTCCATTAAACAGTATGTATAGGTTGATGGAGGTGTGATGCTAAGAAGTACAGTTTGTTTCCCATTAGATGCTATTCAGAAGGCACTGTGGTTTTAATACGCTCCTCTGATCCCTATTTCTAGATTTATGCTCCCATCCATGACTTTAATTTGGAGTGATTTGTATCCCGCAGTCTGCAGATTTAAATGCACTACATTTGCAAAATCGTTGTATTATGACAAACCAGCTACCAGAGATGGGTAAATTAATTCCCCCTGTTTTGTTGATGTTGTTGTTTTAATATCTGATGTGGAACTTAACTCTGACATATTACATGACTGCTTGTCTAAAAATCTACTTCTATTAATATCACTGCATTGTTCTACATTATAAAAATGTGATTTAAGAAGAACACATTTGGCTTTCATCACATTTTCCACTTCCTTTTGAAATTAAACTTAAAAAATCAATAAGTAAATAGTCTGAGTAAAGAGGAATCCTATGCATTTTGTTAACCTAATAATTTTGTTTAATTATGCAAGTTTCTTGCATACTCATTCTTATGCTTGTAATCTTTCAAGTTATCGAGGGACCTGAACTAGCATTTCCTGAAACAAGATGGATGTCTACCATTGCTGTAAAACTATGGAGGCATTTACACGATCAGCCATTGTGCAGATAAGAGTAAGGAGATCCACTCTGTTTGCAAGACTGATAAGTAAAAAATGAATTAATGTATTCCTCTGAATGGCTGTCTTTTAGCAGAATCTAATTAGTTAACTTGGTCACTTAAATAAATGATGGCTAATTATATTAGTTTGTTTATGAGTATTCATGAAAAACAAAAACAAGACTGTGAGGTCAACTTTATGTTGGCTGTTTTGTCCTAGGAGAATCCAACATCCCAGACTGAAGAGAGTAAGCACTCCTTGACTATTGGTGTCAAGGACGTGACTGATTATTTTTTTTTTAATCTAAACTGTGGATCTTTACTAAAATTGCTTACTAACAACAGCAATAAAATTAAAATGCATGTTTTGTATGTAGGTGTATATACTTATATACGAAAGCCACTGAAGAAAAAGTTTATTGGAATAATTTTCTTCTTCTAGAACTGCACAATAAATGTAAATCCTTCCATTTCTTATAATTACAGTGTCCTATCTGGATCCTGGAAAAAAAGATGAGGTACAAGCAGGGGCTATTTCCTACACATACTCAGTGGTAATTTGTTATTTGTTAATTTACAAAACAGTAAAGCCATGAGCTGTGATAAAGATGTAGATATTTGGTATTTACTGAGAAATGCAGAATCAGCACTTTTCATGGAAATGCAAATATCTCCCAATAGACGACATACAGTTTTATGCATTAGCATTATACGAATTTAATCTTCAAGTAGGATATTTTCAATAACCAGGATTAGGTGTATATATATACAGTTCAGAACAAGACTTTCTGTAGCAGGATATTATTTTGTTCTTTCTTTGGCTCTTTCTAGCAAAACAAGGTTCTGATCCCTGGTTGTAGCAATTATTACTTACAAAAGCAATATGAACAAAATGTTTTAAGTATGGCCCTTTCGAACAGTATCTGGAGATACAGACAATGATAGTAAATAAATGCAACCCTTTAGTAAATATTATATTCAGAAAATGAAACTATTTTTTTCCCAATCAATAATAATAAATACTTCAGTAATTAGCATTCTCCATCTTCTTCCAGAATTATAGGTAGTTTGGTTTTTTGGTGGGGTTTTTTGGCCTAGTATAGCAAATGTTGTCTATCTTTTCCACAAAAACCCTACATCTTTCATCCATTCTTAGGTCAGCTAAAGTGCAACTCAGCCTTATTAGAGTAAAAAGTCTAGTGAGGACCATATTACATCAGAAGTGCACGTCTAATAGAGTTGGTTTCTACTTTTGAAATTCTAACTACCTTTGGACCTTAGCTGATAGATACTTTTCCATCTATTTATTTGGGAGACTATTACTATTAAATAGAAATATTTATTTATTTATTTATTTATTGAAAAAACTTTTAAAGAAATGTTCCTTTTATGAGGGTTTTCTCAGATTGAAGAATTTCTCTTCAGAATCAAAAAAGACAAGTCTAGGAAGGGGATAGGAAACTCACCTACCCATTGATTTAAGGAGTCTTTCCTGCTCACTTGTCTGCATAAACTTTTAATCATTTATCTAAATTGCATCGCTTCGGAAGACAAATTTTTTGGCCCAAGTTGTAGTGTATAGTTTCCTAATTCTGGCTCCCCTAGAGGATAAGCAAAGTTGTCACAAAAGATACATGAACCTGAGTCTACAACGCAGTCGATAAATCTGCTAACAACTGGAGATTGACTGTTTTAGGCTGATATTCCATATCTACTTGTCTTGAAATTTGCATATGAAAATATTTTCAAAACTTATATAGTTTTTATATTTATATCTCTACATAATGTGAGTACTGATATATAAAATACATCTATACCTGTATGCACGTGTGTCTAAAGTATGTGTGTATATAACAGGATTACAGTAACATGTGCCACCCAGTTCTAAATGGCACCCTCTTCCAAATGATCTTTTCCCCTGTTGCATTATACTAATACTGGTGTGATCAACAAATGTAGGTTGATAGGGCACCATTAGTTAGACAGTGGTGTTTTCATGAAAATTCCCAGAAAAGGTCTTGATTTTCATGATATACTTTCCCAACACAGGTTCATAATGCGCTTCCCTAACACTCCCATACCATGGATTGTATATGCCATACCATAGGCAATGCCTCAAAGGTAATTTAATTGAGGGGCTATGATGAGAACAAAGTATTTGTGATGAAGAATTCTTGGAATCAGGATGTTTCATGACTCACATTTCTATGTGGAGTGGGCTTTGCTAGTGGTTTGATTTTATTGCTGTCTTTCATTTGTTTTATTTTTGTGACTTTTTTAAGTATCAGTATGACTCATAGTATTATCAGTAGAGTCTGAGCAGCAGAGCTTTCATGGAAGGTGTGTATGTAGCTGTAAATGGATATGTATGATTAATAAAATTATGATCATAGTGTCAGGGCCCAAAGTACACCCACAGGCTCTACAATCTCTTTTCTGCCATCTCAGGAAATTTTTCTAATCTTCACTTCAAAATGCTCCAAATTTTGAAAACCTTTCTGAATGCTACTCAAAATGACTTAAAAGGACTTACAAAGCATTCGGCATTAATCAGAGTAAAAGTTAAGAATGCCTTTTGAACCTTTCCTCTGATCCCACTGCAAAGGATAGCAATTGTTTCAGAATGTATTTCTCACAAGTCTGAGGACTGCAGTTTCAAAATCACTGGCCTTTATGTTAGTTAATGTTTTTAGTTTGCTTGTGGACAAACACTCTCAGCATAAACACCATCACAATTGGCAATCTTGATGACTGCCTCAGCAGGACAGCCAGAAAGTTAATGGACATTAAAGCTGAAATGGTTCAAGTTGAGATGCACAGCTCTATCCTGTTGGTAGAGCACTTCTGTTTTTTCAAAGTGCTGCAGATGGAATCTTTTATTAGAGTTACAAGGAAGAGCTTGGTCCTTGGTTTTGTCTTAACCAGGGAAAATAAACGATTGTAGGGACAGGAAATGAGTTTTCTGGCTACTGTTTTTCTGTGGTAAATGATATATTACTAATGTAATTGCTAAACCCTGAAGTCTTTTGGAGTGATAGCCTATGGCATACAATATGATAGATTTGGATAATAAGATGCTGTGTTAACTCCTTTTATATACCACAAATCTCACATAGTCAGATGTTTAAAAGTAGTCATAAAATGTAGCATAAACACACGAATAAAAACATTTTAGAAAGAAGTAATTTGATGTAGTTTTCCATGTCACAGTAGGTCTGAACATAAGCCTTCTCTGTGCAGCCCAGAAGGTTTAAGCAGAAAAGCTTGATGTGTGTGGGGGGCCGCTGAAGGCAAAACATACAGTGCCTGAGGCAATCAGCAGTATCTCTGAGTCCTCTTGAATATTTCTGAAAATGCAGTAATTCAAAATTGTGTTACGAAAACTTATACGAACTTCACTCCAGTTAGAAGAGTAAAAGGTAGAGTTAGCTCATTTCTGCATGATAGACAGAATTGTGTTTGTCACCCAATGGACAAAAGAATTCTTCAAAGCAATGTCATGCCTCAGATGAAATATCTGGGAAAGAAAAATATTTATCACCTCTGTTACTTCTACACCAGACGAGAGCTCAGAGCACGTTACTGAAAAAGAAGGCCCTTAGCATCGCTTTTCTTCTTCACAGAGCACTCCAAAAATTAGTCAAGGAGCTGGTAAGTGGATGTATTGTTCTCTGTTCTGTAGTGTAACATCAGGCTGGTCACTGAAATTGCTTTTAGAAATGAACAGGATCCTGAATAACAGAGATTTTGTGTTTCTTTCTCTTCTTTCTTCCTCTTTCTTTCTTTCTTTTTCTTTCTTTCTTTCTTTCTTTCTTCTTTCTTTCTTTTTTCTTTTCTTTCTTTTCTTCCTTCCTTCCTTTCTTTCCTTCTTGCCTTCTTTACTTCTTTCTTTCCTTCCTTCTTTTCTTCTTCCCTTCTTCCTTCTTTCCTTCTTTCCTTCTTCCTTCCTTCCTTTCTTCCTTCCTTCTTTTCTTTCTCTCTTTCTTTCTTTCTTTCTTTGTTTTTTTTTGTACTGGATGTCAAGAGACAAGGCTACTACCTCCAGCAGCTTCAGCCCAGGACCTTCCTGCCCAGCTGCTGGAGCCTAGCCCAGTACCCCAGAGTCTCTTCCCAGGCTGAGGGCCATCACTTCTGCTCTTCTATTTGCAGATTCAACCAATGGAGAAGCTGCTGACCAAGTAGTATGACCGAAGATGTTTGTTGTCTTTGTTAACACTAATTGGTCAGGTTTTATGTCTCTGTGTGTTTGTCTCCCTCCTTTTCCTTATTCTCTCAACTGAGAAAATAAACATTCTTGTGCTCCAGGTATACACACCAATTAGTACAAATGACCAGGTTTGTTCTTCTGAGGACCTCCCTTATCATGTGTTGGTCAGGTTTGTCTATGTGTGTTCTTGTTTATGGCTCCTTTGACCAGAGACCCTTAATGGAGCAGGTGTTCTCCATCCACATACCCTTACACTGTCCACTTCAGAAGAAAGCTCCTATAAGCCACTGTGAGAGACTGAAAGAGTTAATGTCTCAAACATTGTGGAGAGATGAGGCGCGATTTGCATGGCGACGGCAAGTTGGCTAGCATGGGATGGGGAGAGCTTTTCGGAGGAGAGACTAAAAGAGGTATTGTCTTGTGAGACACTGAAGGAGGTACTGTCTCAAACATTGTATCGAGATAAGGTGCAGCAAGTCGGCTAGCACGGGATGAGAAGAGTGCGTTGGAGGATGTGCAGTTACCATCTATGGCCAGAGGTCACACACAGTTTTATCTAAGGAATGGGCCTGCGACCACCCGAAACTTGGAATGAAACTCCTCACAAACCACCCCCCTCTCCTCCCAGCGCCTGCAACCCTTTGAGGACCAGAGCAACATAAGTCCTCCAGGGGCGTGACCTGAGGCAGGGATTAGAGTATAAAGAGACACCTTCCCCAGGGAACGGCGCGCGCCCATCACCGGAGGATTGCCACGTCTGTCATCGTCATCGCGGGATCCAAGGGTGGTGATATCTTTCCTTTTCTTTATCCTCCTCTCTTCTCTTTTCCTTTTCTCACTTCTCTTTTCCTCTACTCTTCCATTATATACATATCTGGGCATATGAGTCTTGGATGAATTGTGACGGGTTGCCCGGAAAATAGCTCCATTGCCAAATTGCCTCTGTTCGTTCGCTGAGCTTGCTAGTTCGTTAAGTTTGTAGTTTGCTAGTTAATAAAGTTGCTAGTCTAACTGTTCCTCTGAGTCATTGCCGTGACGCTACCGGCCTGCGGCTCTGCCGAGCAGAGATCGGCTTTTGTCGGTACACAAACCCTCGGGGAATCAAAAAGATTCACCCATCTCGCAACCCACCGAGTGGGACGAGACAGCCACCAACAGGAAGTTCTAGTCTCCAAAAATTGATGGAAATGTCACTGAAAGTAAATTCCAAGACATTAGCCAAACGACCAAAGAAGAAAAAAAAATAGCCAACCCCAAAAAACCTTCATGATATAAACAAGAGAAGGGAAACATTAAAGAAAAAAGTTAATTTCCCCCACACTGGTATGTTACTGTAAAGGAATGATATTAGAAACAAACTACAGCTATTTTAGTTGCTTTAAGGTGACAGTAATGAAATTCCCATGAAAATAAATTTATAGCTTTTTTTTTTTCCTCAGCAATTACCTTAAACATTGAAATTAAGCAACCTGACCAAGTTGGTAAGAAAACAGTAAAATAAACATATTGTGTTTGCCTAGGGCTTTCAGATAGCTGATAGATAGCATGACAAAGAACTGTCTTCTATGCTGGATTCTAAGCTCTGTCCACTATGTCAGCTCTTAATTGGTGTCACTTCCATTTTTCTGGAACAAGCAAACACTGTGCTTTTCTCTGTTAGAAGCTTGCTATCTTGCTTTTCCATATGTGATGACTGAAATATAGCTCACTCTGATTCAGCAGTGATAAAATGCAAATACACCTGTAAGACCCGATATTCCTTGTATGAGAAGTTTTTGAATTGAGAGAAGATTGTCAGAAGGAAATAACAAATTTGAATTTAAATTACGTGGTGTCTTTCTTAGTCTTTTACTCATTTATTACCTAAGCTAAATTGTAAAGGGAGAGGGAGAGGCGGAGGGGAGGCCAGGCAAGGCGAGGCAAGGCTAAACAAAAAAGAAAAAAAGGAAAAACAGAAAGGAAAGAAGAGAGAAGAGAGGAGAGAGAGCAAGAAAAGAGAATGGAAGGTAAGCTCTTATATTCCAAACCAGATCTTGCTGTAATCAGCTGTATTTTCAGAATGGAATCTCATTGGCTTCCAGTAACATCCCATTGAGGGCAAACAGTAGAAGGGTGGAACTCAGGGTAGGACATGTAAGGGTTAATTAGTGAAAAACTAGAATCCACTGAAACCATTCAGTGTCCACAAGCAGAAAAGAGATATCAGTGTATCTGCAAATAAGATAGATATGAAATGGTAAATGGTGATTAGAGAGTTTTCAGGAATATGTGAGATGTAACAGGGATACAGGAAATAATTTATTACAAGTATCTTGTACACCATTCCTTTAATAGAATTCACAATCAAAATAAAAGATCATCTAAAACTCATAAGTATAAAACCCCCACTTATTGTCATTTTGTTCTTTTGGGATCTGTCATAACCTGTTGAAAACTGTGCAAGTATCTTAAATATGTTTTTGGTGTCTCTTCCTCCTCTAAAAATTATAACATAGATCAATCTCCTTCTCCTTTCAGCTAAAAACTAAAATGGAACTAAAAGCGTTGCAGCAGAAGAATGAACAATGTTAAGGGGTTGAAGACATGGATGTATAACTTCAGTCACAGCTGAAACGCACATCACCAGGATACACAAAACCTTTCCCAGCAAATCATAATTTTGTCAGAAATGGAGAGAAATGCACATTGCATGTATGTAAAGTACATTGTGATGTGCAATTACACAGAGAGCATTTTCAGGTCCAAGAGTCAGCAAGTGCTTTTCCTTAGATATTTATATAATACTAAGATTACCATTAAGCAGATAGCAAAACCGTAAGAACTGGACCTGGTCTCTGATGTCAAGAATGGAAGTCCTCACTGTTATTTTACAGATCTTTTCAGCTGTTTGAAAAACCTTTATGGACCTGATAATCTTTGCCTGATAAGAAGTTATTTGAAGTTGAGCAGCGCTGATCAAGAACTTCTAAGCTCTTGATAAAGAATTTCAAAATTCTCTTAATATATTTTCAATATGCATGATTTCCTAAGGATTGTTCTCTTTTGCTAGATTCATTCTTTCCTCATAAAGAGAAAAAACTTAAGCTGCTATACTTACATAATCTATTAACATTTGAATTACTAGTAAGCTCTTTGTTTTCAAATGCAACCCCACAACTACTCACAACATCAGAAAAAGGAAAAGATGCTATATAGTGTTTACAGAAATCAAATCTAACAAGAGACAGTAGCATGAAGTTTGGAAACACACTCTGAAAGATAGTTTTTCACTGCTGAAGAGGCCATTATTGTGAACATTTACAGCAATAAGAAATGGCATAAGATTTTCCAAAGAATTCAAGTTTTCACCTCAGGGCTTAGAGATTTCAAAGTGTCAAAGATTTCTGTATTTTTTATTTTCTTTTCATGCCAGAACATCTAATTTTCCTTTTCCTCTTCCATGTTAGATCCAGACCTACCTGTAAGGAAGCTTTCTAGAAAAGATAAATTTTGAACATGAAGTTCAGCATGCAGGATTTCAGGCAAAGTGAAACAATGAAGAACTTAAAAACCTCAAGTAACAGGATCTTATGGGGAAATATCAAGAAACATTAATAACTGCTGGCACAGTTATATATGGTCTTTACTGTAGTAAAATCTTTTAACTAGTGGCTGTTCCTAAGTATGTATTTGTACAGTGTTTGCACAATAGATCCCTTTCATTACTGGAGTCTGAATAAATTTCTGTAATACAATAAACAAACGAATAATAATAAATGAGGAGTGTGCAGGGAGGAAAACAAATATAAAGTCCTGTGATGTTATTTTTAATCCTATGATATCTAAAATTGCTTTTTAAACAATGCTGTAACATTCAGGAAATGTAAAAAATCATTTAAAGGCTGATGAGATTCTCAAGGGTGAATTTTACACAAGTATTGTTTGCTGTGGGAGAATCTATCAAAGACTATGCAAGCATATTTAAACTTGCAAGGTGAAAAATAACAATATTCTGTGCAAATGAGCTTACAATCCTTAAATTAAGTTTTAATGGTAAGATGTAATTGAACTCTATTTTCTATATTTTCGTTGCACTGCTGATGATCCTCAGTGACCACTTCTGGCATAGATTAGGTTTCCTGTAAAAGATGAGCATCTGAAATTAAGTCAGCAATATCAAATGCTGTAATTCAGTTTTATCCCATTATTAAAGATATAACAAGGATTATATTACATGCTATTATTGCTTTATGTCATGTTATAGAACATTATGTTCCATCAGTGCACGAGTAATCTCTATCAGGAAAGGACATAGTAATGGTAATGCACAGCTGGGCGAGCGACCAGCTTTGGGAATTTCTTGAAGGCCAAAACTGTATGAAGAAATTTCTGACAGCTGGAAGAATACAACAGAAATGTTCAGGTATATATAACAGCAAGCAATTTTCCTCATTTTCCTCATTTTTTGAAAAGGGAACAAAAGAGAGCTTTCACAGATTCAAACTTTGGATTTGTTTTTATCCTAACAAAACATTTTATGAAGGCACAGAATGCAGAACTGAGCTAATGAAATGTTTTAACTGACTCCTCAGTTGGGTCCTTGTCTTACACTTTTTGAAATGTGCTTTTACCAGCACCCTGCTGTGCCAGGATACTATTAAATTACTGAAAGAAACCACACATACTGGGAAAAGATAACTGGAAAGGAAAGGAAAAGGGAAATTTAAGGTAAAATTAATGAAAATAAAGATGGGTTTGTGAGATGCACATTACCAAAATAACTCATTTTTGAACTGAATCCTGCAATGCAAATTCAGTCAAAGGATGAACTTTGACAAGGAAATATTTGACAACTTACTACATGTAATATATGGCTTTATAAATGAAGTTTGTATTCAGGGATAGAAAGTTAGAAATTACTTTGATGAGAATTACCCATGTTAGAAATCAAACAATACATTTTTAATCTGAAAAATATGAATACTTTCATTATCACAATCCCTGTGAATAACTACACAGCTAGACAGGCAAGTTTTAGGTTCGTAGTGATTAAGCTTTCCTTTGATAAGAGACAACTTAACCTTAACAGTTTATAGAGCTTTTTTGCACTGGAGATATTCAAAATTAATATAAAGAAAACAGATTACATATATTAATAAGCTACCAGTCTTCAGATCTTTCAGAAGTACGACTAGGAACTAGGAATAACAAGTACTGTAGGCACCAGCCCCAGGGACAAAGAGTAAGCATTTAATATAACTCAGCTTAAACAGGATCTAATATTTTAACCTTTCTCATATTTATGCTTACAACAAAAGTTTGAAGAATTATTGGACAAGACTTGAGACAGAACAGGCAGGGGCTGACGTAATGCCTGGACGTATGTCAAATGACATTGATTGGACACATATATTTTGCCCCCTTGTATAGTATATTAGGCTTGATTTACTGATTAAAATCAGATATTTAGTGCCATTTTGGACTTGCTACAATATCAGATATTTAGTGCCATTTTGGACTTGCTACAATACCCGAGTCTTTTCATGCAGCTGACAGCTATGTCTCAGGTCCTCCAGGAGTGGCACCGCACTTGAGGAGTGGCAGCCAAAGGCCGGATGGGGTACCCCAGATTTAGATAGCTGAGCCAAGTCTGTATGTTGCAAGTAGAAACCTACAACTGGGTACAACCTGGAACTGAATTTCACCCCTGCTACTCTTCATGTCTCTTACAGCTACTAGATTACTGAAGATAAACCCTAAGAAACATGCTAGTACTTAAAGTGTTATCAAGAACTCTATTGCTCTAAACGTGTTCATAAACTGGGATTTTTCTACTGATATAACTGAAACATAGCTTACACTGAAAGTAAAATTATGTAAGAATATAATTAAATTATATAAATTATAAGACCAAAGATTGTGGAAGAGAAGGATCAGGAAGTCACTTCAAGCAAAGAATTTCAAAAGATAACAAAAGAGGGTGCTAGCTCACAGGGGTCGCTAAGAGGCCATAACATCAACAAACTTGAGGTCCACAGAGAAAGACTAAAATTCAGATAGATTGTTGCTATAGAAAGGGAAACAAGGGAGGAAAAGGCAAAGCAAACTGCATGACTGGAGCTATTCAGCAACCGTCCCACCAGGCAGACCTGCCCCTGGTCAAAGCAGTCTGGAGCAGCAAAATAAACCTGTTGTGTTAACCATACTAAATCGTGCCTGACTTGCCCTGGTGTTGACAAGGGGACATCTTGAAGGAGGCAGTAGACAGATTAAACTTTCTATAACAAAGCCTCCTTTTTTTAATTTATCTATCTATTTATTTATTTATTTTTAATCCTTAGAGAAAATTATAAAAGGGATAACATTACTAGACTTGTAAAGACTGTCAGTTGAAATACAACCACTGACGGGTTGCTAAATGAAAGAAAAGTCGAATCCAACCAGTATAGCCAAAACTAACTGGTTAGCATAGGTGAAGTTTTTTAAAAAAAGATTAATCTTTCTGTGTGAGGAAAGTAAGGGAAGAGACCTGCTGCTTGAGAGGTTTCATTCAGAGAGATGAGGAATTTCACAGGTGCAAATATGTCTGTAACTATGACAACAGTCAGAAGCTCCTTTGGGGAAGTAGGAAGCCAGGAGCTTGGCTACCTATCACTGCCTCTAGCAAAATTAGTCTCAAAGCTGAGTGAAGAACTGATTTTTTTAAAAATTTATTTGTTGCACATCCAAAAGTATTTCAAGCCAATTCAAAGCAAAAATTAATCAAAATTTCAGTGAAAAAAATAGAGAAAAATCCTTTAGGTCAATTTTCTTTTTTTCTCCCCTTTTTTTTTTTTTTTACATCAAAGGAAACATTTTCTCTTGATCTTGACTATTTGAATATTCTTGAAAATAAAAAAAGAAAAATAATGCAGATACACAAAAATTCTAAATATTTGGTGTTGTTTTTTTTTTCTTTTGCAGGGGGGCATTTGCTTTTCCTGGTATAAATAAGTCTATATGAATTTAGAAAGAGTTAGTTTTCATTTTGTAAAGCTACATTTTTCAGGAGAAAAAAAGTTTTGTTCAGAGGTTTTCATGTACTTCCAGCCTGAAGTGTATTTGTAGTTCACAAAACTACAGAAAGAAATTATCCCTGCCACCTCACAATAAAAAATAACTGATTTTTAATCATTATTTGTCCACTTTCAGCTGATGTAGCCTAAACTGGATTTAGTGATAGACAAAAGGACTCAAAAATAATGCAACTTACTTTTGATTTCATAAGTCTGCAACTGGAAAGTAACAACTAAGTATGCACATTAAAATAGCCTCATTCATCATCTTCAAAGAGACAGAGTAAATTGTAAGTTTCATTATAAATATGATTTTATGTTTCCTAAGTTGTGCTTTAGATTTTGCTATATGTTAACAATTTTACTTTGTATGTCTGTGATGAATACATATCTGTTATCAAAGTTTAGAAAGTCAATACTCAATCTCATTACAACTGAAAGCTGTAAAAAAGGACTGTTTTCCTAATACCACAGATAACCTGTTTTATGATAATTTATCAATTTAAGGGTTTCTTTTAATTTTTTATTTTAAACCACAAGAAAAAATGTTTGTTTAATGAAAAGTTCCCTGGGCATTTAATGAAAATTGCCTTTTGGTCTACGTAAAGAAAAGTGTATGAGTAGTGATATGAATATGTGTGTGTATACGTAACATAAAAGCTATAATAATTGCCAAAACCTTCCATCCAGAAATATATTTGGCTATTTTAACAACAAAAATAATTTTTAAAGACCCACAAAACTAGTGTTTTTTGAAAAAGTTTTCTTCCTATTTAGAAACCTTTCATGAACAAAGGCAGTCAAATTGCATAGCTTGCTTGAGGTAAATAATTGACATTACTGTGTGTAGTCAATAAGCAAGATAATAATCAATATGCCTAAACATCATGAAAGCTATTTTACCATTAGGGTTAAGATCATGAGCTCCTCTTGCTTGAACTAAAGGCCTAGGCCCATTAATTTGCAGGATTAGAAGTCTCTGATTAAATGTGCAGCCCAGTCAGCTGTGGGGGATGGGAACTCATTTCCTAGAGATGAGGGTCTCAAAACAAAACTTAGTCTCTGTGAAGAATTTAAATATCACCACGATTAATGTACAGATAGGCATGTACCTATATATTTCTTAATACCTTTCTGTATGGAGGAACAGGCAAGTTTTTCAGTAACTGCAAAGTTTGTTTCAAAGCACGTCCCAATTAGATTAATATTGAACATATGCCTAGTCCTTTGGTATAATGTACAGTCTAATGCTTCACTCCCCCTTTTTCCCTTCTTCTTCTACCCCTAACTGTGAGACAGGATTTAAAAGACAGATAATCGATCTTGTTGAAACCAAACATTTTTAGTAGTACTGTATGTTCCTTCAGTAATAGCGACCTCCAAATAGTTGTTTGTTTCAACAGACAGAGTTTTCAACTCTGGAGTCTTAATATTTCATTCTTTCTTTCATGGGTTTTTCTTTTCTCCTGAATGTAGAATTCTTCTCTTTTGATGCACACTGCCACACGTTTGCCTGTTTTTATCACTCAGCTAATCTGAAGAGGCATACAATACAGGGGTATTCATACTTTTCAGTTCATATTTTCTTTTCATTCTACTTACATTTCACATTTTTCAGTTCAAATCTAATATGATTCATGCCTCAGTATATGTTCCCTTCATTCATTGTACTGGTAATGATCTTCTTTTACACTTTGCACATGTAGGGCTGTTTTATGGATCTGGTTCTGAAGGTGCATTTCTCAAGGTCTGCTACCTCAAGGTGTATAAAGTTGCATACTGTGAAAGGAGAGATTTTATTTTAATTTCATGAAACTGGCACAACAACTGCAGATATAGCAGGTATAATGTGTAAAATGTATATAAAGTGTATATAAAGTTTAAAGATGGTACCTGGGGTTGTTCCTCCCCACGTGCTGGACTTTGCACTTCTCCTTATTGAACTGCATGAGGTTCCTGTCAGCCCATTTCTCCAGCCTGGTGAGGTCCCTCTGGATGGCAGGACGACGCTCTGGTGTATCAGCCACTCCTCCCAGTTTTGCATCATCAGCAAACGTGCTGAGGTGCATTCTATGCCTTCATCTAGATCGTGTAACAATGAGTTTGATAAAGTTTTCAACCATTTGAACAGTGTTTTTTCTTTAGATTTCCTGACAAATATAAAATTTTTAGATATTTGGTTTAAGACATACAAAAGACATTTAAAAAAAAAAGAAACTGAACGCAGGGAGAGGTTTTTTTTTTATTTCACAGTATTACAAACTCACTACTATGCCAAAAGAAACAGAGATTATTGTCCTTGCCATGCAGAAATCAATGTAAAGCAAAAGTCATGTGGTTCCATGATGACATGATGTCATTGTTCATCTTCAGGACAGTGGACAGTTTTCAGGACTTCAGGACAGTTTTCACCTTCTAAAACAAAGGTGAAAGAGTCATTTTCTTCATAACACAGCCTTTCTCTGCATATACCTTGAGACCACATTGTTGAAAGCATCCATAAGAAAAAAAAAGGAAAGAGGATCTGATGATTTAACATGTCTTTTTGCTGTATTTTAAGGTGTTTATCTTCATTATAGGAAATGAAAAGCTGGAAAGCACAGAAGACAGTTAGAAGGAAAGAAATAGTGGGAAGTGATACCTATCCAAAAAGAATTTAAGGGGGGATAGTGGGTATTGCTTTTAGAGAAAAACAGGCTTGGAAAAAGGGATGAAACAGGTGAGCAGAAAGAGAAAGTGTTATGAAAAGACATGACATATTAACACCAAGAAAGCTAAACAGGTATGTGATGCTTAGTTTCTGATCCCAAGAGAAGATAGAAATGGAAAATCTAAAGACCTTTGTTCCCTGTAAGGGCAACTAATCGAATTCTAGAAACTTGTTCTCCAGGGTCAAAACTAGATCTTAATTTGATTTGATTTGATGCAACTTTCCTCAGAGGCCAAATTCACTGTTACATTCCAGCTTTGCTTCTTGATGGGTAAAACTGGATATATGAATACCTTTCATTATCATTGTAAGGAGGCTAGTCAAAAAATACCACTGGTACCTTCATTATGATCATTCATTTTCTGCAAAGTTGTACTGAAACCAATTTATTTAAATATTCAACCTTCTTACTTTTTTCAAACTGCATATTAAACAATAGGACAAATTTAACACTCATCTACTCTTCATATATAGCTCTATTAATCTTGCCATCTTCAATGGGATACGCAGAATGCAAATCAGATATGATTTTGGCTTAATGGAGAAAGTCCTATAATTCTTCAGAGAAAGTTCCAGTCCTTCATGTGGAAATGTTCTTTTCAAGCTGGTGCTGCTTTAACTGTTTATAGCAAGGATGAAATGAGGAGCGCAAGCCTTATAATCTGTAAGAGTTAAATTATTTCATGTAAGTACCTTTTTATTCTATGTGTTCTATATTTTGTCAAAGAATCCCTTAGAATCTCCTACCAAGGGGAGAATCTATTTTTCTTTCTAGATATTACATGAATGCGTAGGAATAATCACTCCTCTAGAAAGTCTGCAGTCGCAATAGACCTGCATGCCAACAACCAGCAAAGAAATGTCTTAAAAGCAAAGCATTTTGTATCTGATTTATTTTTATTCTTTCTTTAAATATTTCTACAAACTATTTTCTGACATTACTTTCAGTATGAGTACTTCACAGATGTAAAGAAAGCATCAGCTTTTAGATAACCCTAAAAAAAATCTTTCAAGGCACTGAAAATTTTACCATACTATTGGCAGGTCTTTTTGCTTTGAAAAACTATTTGAACTCCTTTCTTACTTTTGCGTCATTCAAATAAGCCACTGATTATTTTAGATTGCATATTGTCATTTTACTCCTTTCTATTGAGGTTTACAGGGATTTTAAAAATCTTTAATAGCATTTAATTAAAATGACAAAGGTTAATTTAATTAGCATAAAGCTTAAAGTTCATGTATCAAAGGGGTATTAAAAAACGTCACACTTTAGTCAGAGCATTTACATTTAAATAAGAGGGACAAATCCAAATGTCCTGTATTTCTCTCAGGTTGGAATACAGGCAGAGCTGAAATCCCAAGACCACAGGCAGAAATTCAGACTTCCTGCCAGACAATGAAGGCATTCAAAAATCAAGAGCCCTTCCCTTGGTAAGTGAAAATGTTCTTCAAGACCACTAAAGATATGTATTATTGCAGCCTTTTTTTCCCCCCTCCTCCTGAGGAACCTATCTCACTAGCACACTCGATTACAATCTATATTTAGTCAGACACTTTCTTAGACATTGATTGCATCTCCAGTATAGCCTGAATCACTAGTCTTACTCTAAGCATGATGAACGCAAATATGATTGCACTGAAATTCATTAAAAGTAGAGATGGCCACCTTTTTTTGCATAATAAGCTCATGATTAAACCATTTGCCCCTCAGTCAGAAAAGTGAATGCCTGTAGAACACAATATCCACCATGCTGCAAGACATATTGGAAAGAAATATTTTCCTGCTGAAGTTATGTCTCTGTTCAGCCAGAAGTCCAGTATCCATAAAGCCAGAAGGAGAAAAGGTAATAGGTTAGGGCCGTGAGACTAAAAAGACAGGAAAGTTCTTCTGTTCTGATTCCTCTTCTAGAATGATACCGATTCCTAACCAGTGCTGGTCCATTGTGGGGTGTATGAAATGTTGTTTGGTAGAACAGAATGGTAATAAAGAATGTCCTGCAGTTTTGAAAAGCAGTAGAAACCATCTCACATCTACAGGTGCTTATTTTATGCACTGAAAATTCAAGTTGTCTTTTTTTTATATTTTTCAGATGCTTTCATGTTACATATTTTAAAATTACTTAATATTATTTCTTTCTAATTTATTTGTTTGCAAAACTATTTTCTGTGCTCAGAATCCTTTGGAAAGTTTGGATATTATTCTTATTCTATAAAACAGCATCACATGCATGCACATACACACAAATTCCTACCCTTATACAAAACCACGTGTATTAAGAACTAGAGAGGAGTCTGTGTGTATATTAAACTACTTAAATACATGTATAGAGTGCTGAGGAAGCTAAATTTGGCCAGCTACTGGAGCATCCAGTCCCATAGTGGGGAGTCCTCCTGTCACAGCCCTGTAGTTGCTTTGATTGCGTTGGCTCCGTGTGCCCAGATGCAGTCAGTAGTGAGGCTGAGCACATATTCCCCTTACTCTTTTTGGTGACTTTAACTCCAGGGACAATGAGCTGATCACTCATCTTGATTTTCTTAGGAGTAACAGAGTCAGAGCACTCTGTTCTTCACAGATTAGGTTTCTTGGTTCCTCTGGCAAGCATTGCTCATCTGATCCTCACAAAGTCTTTCTAGTTAATTTGATTAGCTTTTAGTCAGATAGCCTATATATGTATATATATAAACCATGTATACACAATATACACATACACATACACAATATACATATACACAATATACACATACACATACACATAGACACAAACTCTCATAAACTCTCTGTAATGTCTTGGATGATGTGTTCAGGTCTGATCTTTCACAGCAAAAAGGTTTCATAAGAAGTATAGAAATGTTAACAAAAATGATCATATATATGCAATAGCTTCTGCAGAAGGAATGATTAAGTAAACAAAGAGTTTTCAGCCTGGAAAAGCAGAAGACTATGAAGGTATATCTATAAAGTTATGAATGTGATGGAGGAGGTGAATAGAGAGAAATTGCTCACTTCCTTTCAAACAAGTAGTAGATATCAAATTAATATGACAGGTGGCAGGTTCAAAAGACGCAGAAATGGTTAATTCCATGTGCAGTGTGTAGTTAAATCACAGAACTCAGAGCTGTAGATACTAAAAGTTTATGTGGATTCAGAAAGGAATTGGGCAAAATCGTGGAACAAAACCAACAGCTGTTAAACACAAATATACCGAGCTGCTGGAGGATGGAAAGGTGTTCTGGGAAACAACCACCCAACACTTGCCAAGTACCATGTACCTCAACTCTGCCACTGACAGAGTACCGGCCTACATGGGTATTTGATGTCACCCAGGTTACTGTTTCTCTGTTTTTAAATGTATTTCAAAATTGAGACATAAATTAACTTTACACATTACATTGTTCTTGCACACCTTCAATATGCACTAAAAATATGCAACCAAATGTTTGTACTTGATTCCTTTTATCTTAACCTAAATTATGTGGCACAGCAGAATTACCAGGAACACGACTTCTAAAATAACTTATCAAGCTGTATTAAAATATATTTATTTAATTATTTTAATATTTTGCATCATTTTAAATAAATAAAACCACCAAATATCTTCCTTAATAATCAATTTAAAGATGACTGTTACAATATAATTTTGTTTTAAGATTCAGATTGGGTTATATAATAATGACATTAACAAAAAATAGTTAGCAGGTGTTTGAAATACGATATGAATGCTCAACACATTAAAGAATGAGATGGAGGTGAAGTACTATGTTCCTGTTACACTAGTTTTTCCATTTTTCCCATCTCTCTGTTTCTCTCACACGTATAAACATATAAAGCTGTTTACTCAGTTGTTGCACAAAGTCTGTAAGATATAATCCCCCAACTCTAGAACAGAAGTTCTAGAAAAAAAACTAGAACAGCTAGAACAAAAATCCCATATGATGTTAATAGTGAACTGTGAAATAAAAGGTAATATTTGCCCCCCACTGTCATCTTGCTTCCTTTCTGTAAGTGGTAACTGCCCTCTGTTAAGTTGATGGAAGCTCTGATTACATATGATGCTGAGTGCATGAGCCAGCACAAGCAGGATGCAGGAACAACTACAAAAACATGGGTGAAATGCAAAGAGTAAATTTATTTTCATTACCTCACCAACCGGCGGATCCCCGAAGCAGCACCCGGGCAGAGGCACGCTAGCAGGGATGCAGGCACCGCAGAGCTCAGCCCATGCTAGAGGATCACCGAACCTGCTGTTTTCACCTGTATTTCAGGGATTCGCGCAGGTGTAGTGTACCACTGTGCTTTGATCTTTCCCACAGCAGGGCAGCAATCTCAAGCATGTTTGATAGGGTGCCTCGAAGTCTATCACAGGCCTATGTTATCTAAACACAGATGTTCTACTTGTCCAACACACAAGGCCAAGCAATAATTAGCGTGATATATGTGTTTTTGGACACCCTACCTGCAAGTCACTTGAGTGTGTTTACAATCCTCCTCGCCAATCTTCCATTATTTTCCCACGGTGAGGCACAACCAAGCATGTTTAGTTGCGGAAGTTTATTAGAGCATGTTGAATGACTTACTGTGATTATATCTAAAGGTACAGATCATGCCCAAAGCATTACTGAAAATATCTAAAGGCATAAATCATCTTGCAGGTTTTGAAGGTCATCGTATATGATCCATGATCCCTAAAGACATTTATTTTTAGGTAATTTTTACTGCTTAGTTTTGTTCTTTTTCTCTGGCTTTTTTTTTTCTTCTTTTTTTTCTTAAACATGCTTGTCTCCATGGAAAACCAAACAATCAATGATTAAGTCAGAGGCTATACACTGCTAACACTGATTTAAAGATCAAGCTTCCTAGTTTCACTGAAGGGAACACCTAGTTTTACATCTGAAAATCTGAATCAATTAGGTAAATGTTTAGGTTATTTAGCTGTCTGCAAGTGATGTATCTTCTTTTTTCCTTTTGTCTGAACTGAAATGTACAGTCGTGTAAAGATTGCAAAACATGCCCATGTTTTATGTGCAGCTTCTGAAAGACTTTCTGTTCTGATGTGTGGACTAGACTAAAAATGTATTAAATCCTTCTTAATGGGGATAAAACCATTGCAGGGACCAACTTACCCAGTTTATTAGGCTAAAATCAGTGGTATTTCATGAGAATCTAATAACTTTTTATGAAAGGTTAGAAATTTCTGAGCCTTACCAAAAGTTCACACACTGGGATAAAATTCCAGTAGGAAATTATTTTCTATTAAATGCAGTGGTATTCATGTGTTCTATGGTACACATGTACAAGCTAGGGGTATATTCTGGGCTTGGGCACAAGTGATATTAATTAGGTAGGAAGGCTGAAAGATCATACATCTTTTTCCTGACTTCTTATTGCAAATACCAGGTAGCAGAGGTTGCTGCTGTAGCTCATTGTAATTGTATCTTTACTGAGAAATGCAAAACTCTAGGAAAACTAATTATAAGGTACCATTCTATTCTACTGATTGTTGTAACTGAATATGTGTCTGTGTGTTATACAAATTAAGGAACTAGAGATCATTGTGACAAGAATCTTCAGAAGACTGACAAGTCAGGCCAGTTTTAAACTTTAAAACAGAACTTTACTAAATTCATTCATTAACAGCACCCTGCATGCCAATAATTAAGTCTTATATGTCATTAATAATTATGACTATGCAGATGAAATTATTAGTCTTTAACATCTCAAATTACCTGTGAGTACAAAATGCCACAGAGGTGATGCTGCATAGTTGGTGCTGATGACTGCAGTCCTTGGTGGTCCTTGGTCACCAAGGTCAGGGCAATCAGACTTGACAACTCATTGATGAGAGAAGCCAGAACTGAAGTGGCCTTGTGTTCTTTCTTCTCTGCTTTTCCTTCCTTATGCCTGTTGTTTTTATGCTATTCCCCCTCCCAACCCTGCCAAAAAAATAAAAGGAGGGTTCATTTGCTCCTGACGCTACTTACCCTGTTTGTGGTTTTTGTCAGTCAATATCCTAATGTATTTGGAAGGATGTTCTGCTCATTCTCAGTTCCTTGTACTCATCTTGTCCTTTGTCTGGCAATGTTTTAACACTGGGAGGGAACATTTTAACATTTGGCAGACTCTCATTTGACCACACACATCTTTCTTTGCCCCTTTAGCAGTCAAATTTCTTGCATGTTTCTGCCAAATGCTTATATGTTGTATCTGACTCTGCCATCACAGGTATAACAAAATACATGTGCACTGTTGTTGGTTACACTATTCTAGTACACTTATATATAGGTCCAAGATAAACTAATATTAATTATACCCTGATTAACCCATTTAAAATGTATAAGTGCCACAGCCTCTGATCTGGTTATGTGATATTTTTGGATCTGTTCAACTTCTTTCTCAAGGTTCATCCAGAGTGCAGCAACATTAATGTTTTAATCCACATCAGGTGTATGTCACTGAAGTGAGTATTCCAGTTATTTTTGGTTTTTCGGGTTTGGTTCGCACAATGGAGCACTCTAACATGCATGAACAGGATTGCTTTCAGACAAAACTAAACACGAAAGTGCATTCCAGGAGCACACCTAATGCACTGTGGTTAGAAATGGTCATTCAGTCCCTCAGACTTGGCTAGCTCATAGTATGATACAGGTTGGAGGGGACCTCAGGATGTCATCTGGTTCAGACCCCTGCTCAAAGCAGGAGCAACTTAGATCAGGTTGCTCAGTGCCTTGTCCAGAGAATATCTCCAAGATCCCAGATCTTGGAAGATCCCAATCTGTTTCAGTATAGGACTATCCTGGGGGGGGGAATCCTTATTAACTAATCAGAATTACCCTTGTTGCATCCTGTGCCTGCTGCCTCCTGCACTGTGACTATTAATCTCTGTGAAGGATTTGGCTCTGTCTTTTCTATACTCTCCCATTAAATAGTTGAAAACAACAATGAGATTTCCCCTAGTCTTCTTTTCTTAAGAATGAACAAATTCAGCTCTCAGCTTTTCCTTGCATGCACTAGAGCTAATCAAACTGATACATTTGGATTTTAGATCATTTACACCAAAAGTTTTGCTCTGCAGATCCTCACCTCTTTGGTCTATACTGCCTGTTTCAAGAACCCGATCTGGACCTAGACCTTAGAACTTTTGAAGGATGTAGCTACACCTCTTGCACTAAATGGTTTTAAATTTTAAATTCCAAAATACCTAATGTAGTAGAGAAAGATTAACAACCTTTTACCACTACACCCTGACTAATATTGGAAGGGCCTTTCTCCAGCCATACCTAATTCTGAAAGAGTCAGAGTAGTTTCAGAATTCTGTAAGAATATATTATGACTGCTCAGAATTCTGTACTTCATTAGTATTTTTGTTTTCAAATCAGTAAAATGATATTATTTGAAGAAAAACATTTATATATTTTTTATTGCTGCAGGATACAACCCCAGTTGATTAAATGTTTTCTATTCAGTTTTTGCTTCTATTGAAAATAGATCAGAGCTACTGGAATGACCACAGAAAAAGAGAAATCGTCAACAGCCTCTTATGTTCAGCCTTCCTTCCTGTACCTCTGATTTTTAAAGGAGGGCTAAATTAATAAGTGCAATATGATTAATTTTATTTATAACAATATGATTAATTTTATTTTTAATTCAATTTATTACAATTCATGAGTAATAAATAACTGGAAGGCTTTGTCGTTCATTTGGATATGCTAAGAAATCTGGTGCACAAACTAGTGTCTTCTAAAGCATAAGTAATAAAGTCAAAGGCCAGCTTTTTGTAACCGCTCGAAGATGAACAGGTAATGAATTAGTGTATAAGCAAAATCTTTCCCATGTCCTGACCTGTGTAGCTATGTGCAGTACTGCCACTTTTAAAGTCAATTCATCAGCACAGTAAAATATTTGTAATTTTAAAGGCAGTTAACCACTGGCTCATCTTTCAAAAATATGTTATAAATTTTACATGCCTTAAAAACTCTGAATCACAAATAGATACATTTCTGTAAGATGGCCTAAGGAGCAGATTGTCACTGGTTAAAAGTTCACAAGAGGTGATCTTTCTGTCAGTTTAAAATTGTGGGATTTGGAGGTTTTATGGTTGATTGGTTGTTTCCATATACCCAAAATAACTGTTTCAGTACTGTGAATAAAAGCTTGCTCCCAACATACTGACACTGGTTTCACTTTGGGAAAGGGAATTAATGAGACTTAATTCTGGTTTTAAATGAAAATACAAAAGTTAGTTTTCCTATAAAAATATTCAATGTAAAGAATTTACAAAGGGATACAGACTTCTTCAAGCTAGAGATCAACATCAAGCATGATGGATGGACACTGAATTGCATGACTAAATCATTAAAGGAATGAAAATGTTACTACACTTACAATATTATTATATATTAAAGTATTACTACATTAGAATATTAATAGCATCAGTTTCTAAGAGATAGAACATGCAGTATCACATGCACACCAGAAGCAGTATGACCTTTTGTCACTGTACAAAAGCCCTGCAAGCACTGGCACCACTACATTTACCAACATGGCATTTTCTTGTGCCCCAGTCTTTCAACTGACCCCAGTCTGTATTCACGCAGAATAAGAATGATTTGACTAGGACTGTTAGTGCATTCAGCATCCTGCTCACACTACATTGTTCACAAGATCAGGACCTCACCAAAGACGGTGGTAGATATTATTGGCCACATTTTTGAAGGATATGCATGTACCATTGAAATCGGGGGGAAGGATTCAGTACCTTTAGAAATTTTACTCTTTAAAATTATACAGGAAAGAGGAATTAGCCAAGACATATAAAACTTGATCACTGACAAAGAACACTAATTAGCCTATAAGCTAAGCCCTCAGTTGTAGTACTCTTTCACAGTATTTATATTCTGACTTTCAAGAAATAAATTATTTTATAAGGTGGCAAGTTTCTTTAATGAATGATTATTTAAACAAGATATTTAAGAGTTTTAATAAGCTTGTCAAACTTGGTACTTTTCTCTGTTTCTACTACATAATGAAGTCCTTCCTGTGACTGCAGCACACAAGCAGAATTTTTAAATGAGAGACCTAATTTTGGCAGGTCTAGGTCTAAGTCCCCTGGTTCTCAAGAATCTTCTTTATTTCAGGTTCTATTAGCAATGTACGATGCTAACTCATGTCCAAGCATATCCCAGAAATCCCCCCTGAGATATTTAGCCATGTCACTTTGAAGAATACTGAAATGAGCAAGAACAGTGCCTTTCTCTATTTTTTCTCTGATTCTTTCAAATTCATTGCTCTGACATAACCTTTGAAATAGATATAGCCATATGAAGGGATTGAAGAAAAATATAGGCAAGTTTTATGAAAAATGAAAGCAATGATAATTATATCCAAATCCTGCTAAGAATGAAATCCCACTGATTTTAATGGGATCAGAATTGGGCCCTGCATCTCATCTAGTTAAACCTCAATATTGCAACGAAGAATGGTCATTGTTTTGAGACCAGTTTAATACCTGAAGTGGGGTCATGCATGCATAGCATGATGAACTTCTATCTAAGATTTGAATTCCTTTGCATTAAGTCACTTAATTTACAGTATTTGAACAGCTTCTGCAGTTGAAATGAATCTGTCTTTTTAACATTTAAATGAACAGTAGGGATAGAAATAGCAGGGTACTGAAGAACGTACAGTAAACTGTTGAGCAAAGGATAGAAATAAGACAATAAATGGGTTTTGCAAACTGATCCTTTAGTCTAATGAAGGAATCAAAAATATAAAATAAAGGAATATTTCCCATGTATTCACGCTGCTCATAATCTCTGGATGAATTCCACTTCACATTCCTTCCACGTGTTCTGTAGAAAAAAATACCATCACTGGAGTTGCATCAGAAATGAGTAGCTGGGTGTTAGGAGGCAAGATGGAGAAGTAGAACTTGATAAAGAAGCAGTAAAATTCTCTTGGTGTACCGGAGAAACCACACTAAGTAGTAGGGTTGCATAGAGACGTGCCTTCTGCCTCCCAAGAAGACAGGTATTGCTCCAGCATCTTTCTTTTATTTTGGATTCACAAACATCACTTGAAAGAAGAGCTCTACAGATAAACTTCATTTATTCCCTTGTGTTCTCATATTTGAGATTAAACCAGACTGGGCAGATGCGTATTGAGCAAGAGTCTTCCAATTCAGTCTCATTTAAACATGTCCCTTCATAAATTTCATATTCACCAAGGGAGAAAAAAAAACGCATAGACACACACACAATTTTGGCCCTGCCAGTCTAGAACATGAATGATAATGGTGCCATGGAACTGTTGAGACCTCTATAAGAAAATGGGGAAATTATGTGTATGGAGATCAGCTGCAAATCTGGAAATAAGAGTGATGATGTGGATCAGTGTTTTTCACTTACTTAAATTATTTCTTGTTCTACTATCACACAGAAACACCACTGTTTAGGATGGAGTTGCCTAAAACAAGTGGCAGGGGAGAAAGAAAAAAAAAAAAAGTAAGAAAAAAAGGTGCTTCCAGAGATTTTCAAAGGCAAATTGAGTGTTTAATTATTCACGGTAAACCCATTGTGTTATTTTGTCTTGATGCTGCTATCAAGGACGTATTCTCTCTTGAAATATGCTTAGTTAGGCTGTTATAGTTTACATATTACCTCTGTCTTCAGGTAGTAGATGCTTTTTATCTTGCATGAGGAGTAAGAATATTTTTGAGCCATTTTTAGGATGGTATTTAGCAACTTTTATTTTAGTGCTCTAAAGAAAAACATTCTAATGAATGTCAACTTAACAGAATCTATAATAAAAGGTGGAAAGGGATACTCATCGTCATTGTGGATAACTTTGCTCATGTTTATTCTCCATTAAATCAATAGGATAAAGTTACTGTGATGCATAACTATTTGCTAGATATAAGCTGTAGTTAGCAACCTTGATGCTAAAAAGAAGTGTTGCTGTTGCAGGAATATTTGTGTGAGTTAGAATTAAACTTTATAGCATTAAAAATTATCTTACAAATGCATTTTCTAATATTACCCTCCTTCAGAAACCCTACATGGTAGTGATTGTAACTTTATTCAAATATATGAGACTGGAAATACTAACTGGATAAAGTAATTCACATACACAGTCAATAACACAATGGAACTTCTAGGAGAGCTTCAACGCTTAATGGACATCTCAGGTCTTATCAAGATCAAGATAAATAGAGGAGGTTAGAATGTGGATCCAAACATGTTTTAATAGTTCACTTTTCATCCTTCTTATGCATCACATAGATTTAACACATTTCCTCGTACAGAGTTTTCATAGTCAATAAGTAATAACTGTTCAAAAGGCTTTATTTCAAAGGTTTTAATGTATTATTGACAAAAAAATTTTAAGTGTTTTCTATGATGATGTGTTAGACTACAGTCTTCTAAGATAGTGAACACTAGAAATTGAGGGTGTTCTCTTTTAACTCAAATATTAATGGTCTATATTTTCTGAAGCAGAAAGTTACACATTTTGTTCCCCGCGATGAATTAGGGTTGTTCAAAAGATCACTGTGCAGGATACATATATGTTGCCATGGATCATTACAGCAGTCTTTCATGTGAATGTGTGTTTAAGTTTTGCAACGCTTTATTTAGCAGATTATAGCAAATAATGAACCTTCTAGACCTTGTATGAGATATTACACCACTATTGACTTACTTGTATTTATACAAAACTGGAACCTGTTTATATAAAAGCTCAATTCAAAATTTTTAAGGTTCTAGTTTCTAAACTACAAATATTGCTTAATGACTTCTATGAAAAGGTGACCTGCCTAGTAGATGAGGGAAAGGCTGTGGATGTTGTCTATCTAGACTTCAGTAAAGCCTTTGACATGGTTTCCCACAGCATTCTCCTGGAGAAACTGGCTGCTCATGGCTTGGACGGGTGTACTCTTCGCTGGGTAAAGAACTGGCTGGATGGCCAGGCCCAAAGAGTGGTGGTGAATGGAGTTTACTCCAGTTGGCGCCCGGTCACAAGCGGTGTTCCCCAGGGCTCTGTGCTGGGGCCAGTTCTGTTTAACATCTTTATCAATGATCTGGATGAAGGGATCGAGTGCACCCTCAGTAAATTTGCAGATGACACCAAGTTGTGCGGGAGTGTTGATCTGCTTGAGGGAAGGAAGGCTCTGCAAAGGGACCTGCACAGGCTGGATCCATGGGCCGAGGTCAATTGTATGAGGTTCAACAAGGCCAAGTGCAAGGTCCTGCACTTGGGCCACAGCAACCCCATGCAACGCTACAGGCTTGGGGAAGAGTGGCTGGAAAGCTGTCCAGCAGAGAAGGACCTGGGGGTGTTGGTTGACAGCCGCCTGAATATGAGCCAGCAGTGTGCCCAGGTGGCCAAGAAAGCCAATGGCATCCTGGCTTGTATCAAAAATAGCATGGCCAGCAGGACTAGGGAAGTGATCGTGCCCCTGTACTCGGCACTGGTGAGGCCACACCTCAAATACTGTGTTCAGTTTTGGGCCCCCCACTACAAGAGAAACATTGAGGTGCTGGAGCGTGTCCAGAGAAGGGCAACGAAGCTGGTGAAGGGTCTGGAGCACAAGTCTTATGAGGAGCGGCTGAGGGACCTGGGGTTGTTTAGCCTGGAGAAAAGGAGGCTGAGGGGAGACCTTATTGCTCTCTACAACTACCTGAAAGGAGGTTGTAGAGAGGTGGGGGTCGGTCTCTTCTCCCAAGTAACAAGCCATAGGACAAGAGGAAATGGCCTCAAGTTGAGCCAGGGGAGGTTTAGACTGGATATTAGGAAATTTTACTTCACTGAAAGGGTTACCAAGCATTGGAACAGGCTGCCCAGGGAAGTGGTTGAGTCGCCATCCCTGGAGGTATTTAAAAGACGTTTGGATGAGGTGCTTAGGGACATGGTGTAGTGGTGGTCTTGGCAGTGTTAGGTTTATGGTTGGACTCGATGATCTTAAAGGTCTTTTCCAACCTATACGATTCTGTGATTCTGTGATTCTGTGACTTTCTATTAATAACATCTAAGAATTTGATTAGCCTGAAACATTCATTATTTAGCTTCTTCCTAGTTTTAATGCATAAAAGTAGCATTTATGCTCTAGAATATGAAAATACAAGGATTTCTCTACTAACCCTTATCTGTATCAGCCAATAATATGAAATTCTTATGCTAACTATGGTCTTGATACTAGCTGTTGAATATGGTTGCTGCAGCAATAGTAATTTTTCTGTTTAGTTAGTAAGAAGTAAGGGAAATTGATTGCTTTTCCTCTTGTTTGCTCCCCCTCCACAATCCATACTTTTAGTCAGGTTTAATCTGAATTATTAACATATATCTATAAAAGGTGTGTCCTTTTCTTTTCATAATTGCACATTTTAACAGAGTTAGACTTAGACAAGCAAAAATCCAGTGCGGGTTTTGAGGAATATCTACTCGAAATCAAAATGCATCTAGAAATGCATAAATATTGTTTAATTATGGTCTTCATTTGTATCATAATATCATTCAGATGCATTACTGTCAAATTCCTATAATGATTTCAAGTAGATCCCAAGTGGACATGCACCATATTCCACCCATAAGGTCTTAGCTTCCTTCTATCTATCATTTAATCTTTAAACCTAAAAATTAACCTATATTGTTTATAATATAATATGTATTTGTGATATAACGCTGATAATTGTATTTGGGGAAAAAAGCAAAATAATTTAGTGCTACAATGTGTGCTGCCTAGGTAGAACCCCAGAGAAGTCATCAGAGTTCAGGGTGGGTAAATGAACATGTTCATATACAGCCTTAGGGCTCTGGAAGATTATTTGCTAAGTATATTATATTAAAATTCTGGCAAGTATCAGTTCTTTAACATATCCGCATCAGAGTTCCATAAAAGTTCATAATTTATCTCTTGAGGGGGAGTAATTTTTGACTATAGTAATGTATTTCATCATCATTTTCATAAATGAATATTTCATTCCCCCCAAATTATTGTATAATTTATGAGAGTAAGATACCACCAAGTGCACATCTACATGTACTAACTCATACTTCAGAGTGTCCCATTTATTACATCGGGTTCTAAGTCTGTCAAGATAAATAAAAATAATATGCTTTAACCTCACAGATACTGCTTTATCTATATCACAAGTAAAGAAAAAAAAGATGAAATATTTATTTTTATCATTTTATTTTTTCACATAGTAAGTAATGAAATCACTTCATATACTATAAATGACATGAGCCTTACCAAATCATCCAAAGTCTTCAAGACAAGCTGATTTTTTTCAGTTGTAAATCATCAAGGCTGCTCCCATTTATAGGTAAGCAACACTCAAGTAGTCTTTTTGTTCTGCTTATGCTTACATTAGTGCTGTCCAATTATTCATGCTGAGGTGACATATGAAAAGTCAAGTTGGCCTTTGGCTGGAATTTCGGGTCACTTCTACTGCTACAGACAGAGCTCTCAATACGATTGGTATGGTTTCTTACCTTGATCAGGGTTGACAATATTTAAAATGGGTGTACAAATATATGTTTGTATCTTTCACCACTGAAAACAAAACATTAAAAAAATATTAAGTCTAGATTTGATCCCACTGGAAACTGATAGAGGTTGTTAACAGAAAGGAGAACAAATATTGTTGCAGTTTCTCAGCGCTCCACAGATACTAAAAACCTAAGCATAGAAAATGCAGCTGGCTTGTGGGCTGATGAGAACGTTGTGCCCAGTTTACATTATAGAGCATTTGTTAACTTTTAAATGATAGCAATATAGCACTGAGAGTTGGCTAAATAACACAAACAACTTCTTCCACACATAACAACAATATGTAATGAGGTAGCTGGAAAAACACTCCATTTTGTTGCTTTGTTTTTCTTACAGCTTTTGGAAATAGAATGTTAACTTTAATCTATTCCACAAATCAATGCAATCAAGTAATAACTTGGTTCTTTATCAGTCTTTTCTTATAGCAGCACAGGATTCATGTTTTGGGGAATTTTTTTAATCCTTTTCCATACCCCTACTGAGGAGAATAGGTATTATGGACAAGGTTTGGAAATGATTAATGCTGAACCTACCAGATCTGTGATTCTGTTTTGCTACTCTTTCTGTTCTCTCCTGGTTTTAACAACAATAAAATCTCTCTATTATTCAGCCACCGACATTTTTTACATTTGGCACTCATGGAATTCTAAGCACATCAGTCTCTTAAATATCACAAATAATACACTTAGTAGTAATAGCCAGCTTTTTTACACATTTTTTTCAAAATCATTACACAATTTACCACACATCTTAGAGATTCCCTTGGAAGCCTGGTTAGAGACAGAATGTATTTCATTTGCGCAACATTTATTATCTAATGTCCTCTATTTTTACTCAGTTTGGTTTGCATCCTTTGAGAGCACTAAAAAGTATCCAACATCTTTACTATTTCTCAACAGTAGGGGTGGAAATGTCACTAATAGTAATATAATATTTCAGTGTTTGTATAATTTCTCATCTTTTTTACTACTTGTAGTTTTCTCATTTCTAAGCCATTCCTTTATTTTCCTGCCAGAGGCTTGAATACTAAAATATGTAGAAGCATAGACAAGGGACATGCATGTTCTTTACCTCATATGAAGGTATTAGTGTATGTAACTTCTCTGAAATTGCTTGTGTGCGGTAATTCTATCCAGCACATTAAAAAAGACAAACCTGCTTCATAACTTTGTGAAAGCTTTTCAGAACCCTATAGATGCACCACAAAAAAACAGAAAAAAACGAGGCCTCCATGAGATGATTGCAAAGCATTTGAATATTTAATATTCCTATTAATATGGTCTAAAAGCACTGTACATGATAGCCAAAATATAGCTTAAATTTATACAGGGATAGCTCTGAAATTTGTTTAAACTATTATAACTAAAATTTGGGTTTGATTACTTAAGCTACTTCACAAGTATATTTGCAGTTTTTTATAAGTTTTGTTAGCTTGGCTCTATGTATTTGTGGCTGTGCTTTTCTCTCTGCTTCTGCACAAATTGTTCTACCTCACTACTGCTTTTCTATTTGATTGAAAGTATAAACTTGCTATTCCATAAATAAAAATTTCTTTGCTATTTAGAAACTATTACATACACACAATGTTATATGGCACTGGGTAGATTTTTAAGTGACTTGACCACATCCAGCCTAAGGAAAATGTAAAGTAAACAGAATATTTTTGGAGACTTTACAGTGAGTTATTTCAACATGCTTTTCTATTCTAGGAAAGAATAAGAAATATTTTTCAAACATTTTTAAAATATGTCCCCCCTTTTTTGCTTATCTCTTTTCATGTCACTTTATGAGGCCATGAACAATGAGTTGAGTTTTGTTTGTTTTTTTTTTTACCCTAAGTGTTTCTTATGCTAACTTAACACTTTGTGGCTTATGCTGGAGAATTTGCAAACCTTCATGACCTTCAATGTAGGGGATAACAGTCTACTTTAGGGAACACTGTACAGAAGGAAGATAGTAAAGTTTCTATTTAACAAGCACTGTACTGCAAAACACATTTTTCAAAATAAAGTGAAAAAGGATACAATACTTTTTTTCTCTTAAATGCTATTTGAATTTATAATACAATAATTATATGCAATGTAAAATATACTCCTAACATCCTTTAAAGTACATAAAATAAAACTAAAAAAAGGTGAACTGAGGGTCTTTCTATGATGATTGAGTAACTTTTTCAACTTTAAACACATGAAGTTCCCGGTTGGGATTTAAGATAAGCCCATGCATAAGTCTTTTTACAGAAAGAGCATTAAGTGACCCTGTGAAATAAGTAAGCATTGCTATGCCTGTATTACTGCTAGAGAGACTCATACAGAAATTGAATAAATTACCTGTCTGCGGAGGTTCCTGAAATAGAGCCCTCTTTCCACTTCAGGTCTTGTGTTCCAGCTACAACACTATTTTACCTCTGCAGGAAACAAAATAGTATTTTGAGCAAAATATAGTTAACTTGTGAAATTCACTGCTGTAGAAGACTGACCCAAATAGCTTACTGACATTCAGAATGAGACTGGACACTAACAAGACAGAGGCCATCAGCATTGATCCTCTTGTTCCATCTTCTTTTAGCAGAATACCAGGGGGTAGTGCTTTAGGTGCCTAAACCTCCTCCTGAATTTCCAAGAGCAACTCAAGCTGCTTACTTTCTAGCACTGTTTCACCGTCAAAGTAATTAAACTTATTGAGGGTGGTATTCAGTTTGCCATTAAGAAATGACATTCAGCTGCCCACAGTGCCTTTTAAGAAACTCTAGAGTATCTTAAATATCCTACTTGGGCTGACAGATATGACAAAAAATGTATAGGAGATCTATGTCTTTCAGGAGTGTTCTTTAGGGTCTTCTTGGACATTTTAGGTATCTCAAATGCCAATAGACATCAGTGCATTGGGTGTCTAAATGTAGAGGTCTACTATGTGTCAGTGTTTACTGCATGTCAAGTGTCTTCATGTAAATGAGGTGTCTAAATTTCTGTTACAGACAGTGTAAATTTAGAGCTCCAAAAGCAGTTGTTCCAGGAGGTTATGAGATCCACATGAGTCCCCTGTCATGTCTTCCTACCCTGTGGATGGCCTGATAGCCTAGGTTGTTTCAAATTACATGATGTGCCACAGTATAGGAACTCAGATGAAGTCCTGGAAGTTTTCTCTGATGGTCTCCTGGGAGTGGAACTTCAGTAATCTATACATGTACAGGCACTTGTCTTCTACCAAGCGCTCCTTTGCCATGGAGTTTAAGTTTCTTTCTCCTTGTTCCCTTTTCCAGCTACTCTTGCATTCCTGTTTTTACAGTAGTGTCCACCTTTGAAGATACCCTAAAGCACACAGGTTCAGACCACCTTAGGATGGGAGAGACCTGGAAATCATATATTATACTGAATGGACAAGTGTTCAAATCACCTCTATATTGCACAAACACTATGCAGGATGCTGCTTTTGCTATCTTCTGTTTCAGTATGTTTCTGTCTTCCAAAAAATTTGGGAAAACTGGTTTTGAGTGGAAGCTAGTATTTAGCATTTCTCTCCACAGCCAGTGAAGAGAGATAAAGATATACTGTCAGTGGTTTTCTGCCCACAGAGGTACTTCTCTCCATTTTCTTTATTGCAAATGTAGGAGCTTGTAACCCCTTAAAACAGGTATCATTTCTCTATTGTTATAGTTAATGTAGGTGTATCTGTGTATTCTTTTAAAGCTGGCATGGTAAGTCCCATACAAGTTTTTTTACATTTCATCAGCTGTAATTAGCACTGAAAAAAAAGGTAGGTGGATAGTTGGTTCATTCTAACGTGCAGGTCAGCTTTAAAAGTGAAAAAAACGATCCTTACCTTATTTAACAGCTAGATTACTGTATTGTACAGATGACACTAGTTACCCTGGACTGCATTATTTCAATGACATGACCTTTAGATTCTTCATCTTCTTTGAAAGGATCTTCCAAAGAGCAATGAAACATATTACTGTCTACTGCTCTGTCTCTGAGGGAAAAATGAGTTTCTTTAATTTATTGAGATCATTTTCCCTGTGAAGCTCTCATGGCAAGTTTCTGGTCCTTTGTAAAAATGCGTTTGTTCTTGATTAATTGCAATTTGGGGAATAAAGTCATGTACTCTGTTCTGCTGGCTCTGAATTCTGATTCTGCTACTTAAATCCACAGATGCATTGTATCTAGATGGACACTAGGATTCTTAATTTTGTTTCATGTGTGTGTGTGTGTGGAGATTTTTCTTTTTTTTTTTCTATATAATAAAATAGAGTGATGTGGTTTTCTTAGAATTATTTTTTAAAATGTTACTCTCCAAATTATTTTGCCCTAAGACTATGTATAGTAAGCATGATGGACAACTAAAGATATTATCTGGGTATATACTGCTGCGACTTTGATATTAGTCCTTTTCTTTATATTACCCCTTTTTACTTCACTTTTGTGATACACTGTTTGGGAAAAAATTTACCACTACTAAATTTTCACATTTTCCTAGAACTGATCCATTTTGAATATTCTGAAGGGTTTTGTTTTTTAATTTTGCTTGCAGGTAAGAAGTAGAACTCACATACCATGGCAATACTGTTGTAATTCAGAAATTAATTCTGTGACTGCTATATATTTTTAATTAATAAGGGGAAGGCATCATCCTGCCTATTTTATTTGCATTGGTACATCAACTTCTTTATCTGTAGAGTTATGATCATTGTTAATTTAAACTAGAAATATCCTGTTCTTAATTTTCATTTAATTGTTTTTCTATCTATATTTTATCAAAACGGATTTTATTATAAACATAACTAAACCAGATAAATAGGAATGGAGAAAAAAGGTTATGTATGTCTGCAATTACATGTAGGAGTATTCCATTCCCATGTCTAGTCGTATGATGGGGGTATACCCTCAAGCTGGATTACATGAAAAGACATTGAACATTAATTGGAAAAAGGATTCGTTATCCAGCCACAAAGTATTGCTAAAGCTTCTTCAAATCCTTAATCTGAAATGCAGGGTTGAAAATTAATTTAAAAAAAAACAAAAGAAAACCAACACCAACCCAAGGCAAACACAACCAACCAACCAAACAAAAAAACAACCAACCAACGAAAACCAACAACCAAAGCACAAACCACTGTTCTTTTCTAGGAGAACATGATTTGATAGTTTTACAAAAGTGGATCAGGAAATGTTGATACTTTATTAGCCTGGAAGGCTAATAATCTTCTTCCCCAATCTTCTTTGCCCTTGCCTTGCTGAGTCTGTACCAGAACATAATTTGGTACTAGAAAAAAAAGAAATTGGAAAGGCAAATCTTTGGAAAAAAGGAAAGCAAAATGAAAACACTGTCCTTAACAGTGACTAAAGTTAAGTTCCATCTGCTTGTTTTTGTGTAACTGAAAGTTGTAGAAGATATTGTTTGAATATAAACAAAGGTGGTTTGCTGTGGCTGTCTGGAATAGTCTTTTTCATCTACTGACACAAACTGTGACACTTTCCCTTGTACAGGGGTGATTGTATGATACTTTAATTTAGTTTTTAAAGGTAAAAAATTAGTCTCTTTTAAGTTAAGAGTTATGTAATTACTGATTGAATAACTTGGACAGTTCTTTTTGGGTTTTTTTGTTTTCTACAGTTCTTTCCCTACCAAAAAATGAGAAATTTGAACTTTGTGATTTCTTATCCTTCCTAATTTTTTGTAACATGTGTCCTCTTTAATTACATGTCCTTGTTTAAGGGGATAGTTGTCAAGGAAATGTCTAAAATTTCAGTCTTACTTCACAATATTTTCTTCTCCTGTCCATCATATCATTGTCTCTGAGAACTGGTAAACCTTTCATAAAATACTTCTGACTAGTGCCTCAAAATCCTGTAAAATAAATAAATAAATAAATACATACATAAAACAAGTCATTCAAAAGAAATAATAAATATGTCAAGTCTCTTGCTGTCACAGAAAAAAAATGGTGTGTTATTATCATACTATTGCAGTCATTGGCTAGTGGAGCTGAATAATACCAGCAGTCTGTATGTAACATATCAGATTTTAGACTTGATTTTAAGGGTAGCACAAGACATTGATGTATAGTAGGGAATAAAGTCTTGAGTGAGAGGGAATAATATACAGCTCAAAGAAGGTTTAGAAAGATCAAAGGAGCCATTACTGGGCCAGCATTCAAACAGCAGGAAGGGAAATATGGTGTTTGTAATTCTCCCGGATATTGTGGAAAAAGCCAGTGAAGGGATTTATAATGCAAAGCAAAAACCTTAAAATCAATAGGATGCTTTGCTGGTATTCACAGTAATGCCTGTAAAGTATGGGGTGGAGAGGTTAATTAATCCATTTAAGAGTCTGTATTTTGAATTCATTTGAGGTTTTCTGCAGTAAGCTGGAAGACCAGTTTACAAATCTCTGTTTGGGAGATAACAGAAGCAGGTATCAATAGTTTTGAACTGGTACATCAGTGGATCAATTTTTATCTGGAAATCTGCTTTTAATGACAGTCAGAAAACTTTGCTGATGTTATATAAATGCTTTTGAATGGCAAAATAGATTCAGATATGTCATCAACCTAATATAACACTTCAGAATTACACTGATTTGAAACAAAATAAAAACCAAAAGAAAAGATTGGGATAATACTTTCATGTTCATTTTAAACATTTCAGCCAGCTCTTAAATGCAAGAAGGTATTTTACAATGTATAAATCTACCATGGCATAATTAACGTATATTTGTATAATGCACTGACATGCTATATATGTTTATTTATATTTTTTCAGTAAATAAAATATTTTTATCTGAAAATAAACTAAAAATATACCAACAAAGGTTGTATTCAAATAGCCACCAAGAAATCTTCACATTAATCACAATCACTCAAGGGAGAAATAATCATAGTTTGATAACAATAATGCTATTTAATTACTGTTTGCATTCTGCCTGGAAAGATCAAGGATGAAATATGTCACTTGTCCAGGTGATTAAAAATATTCTAAGCCTGGTTTTACCACAATGGAGAGATGGATTTTCTTTCACAAGTAAACATCTTCCTGGACAGCCTTTTTCATTTATGAGAAAGGGACTCCTATTCATATAAATCAGCATTTCAGAGAGGGAGACACCACAGCCTAAGTCTGCTATTGTGCACTAAGAGACACGATGAGATGCAGAATCTGTCTTTTTATTTGTTTGTGAGTGTGTACACACTCTCAGAAAAGAAGGTGATTGAGATAGTCAGCTTGCCTTCCTGACAGCATCAAGACGAAGGGTTCTCCAGCACTGCTGCTCAACACCCACACCAGAAAATCATGAAATAAGGTAAGAAAGATAACAAAGGAGATTGCAAATTAAAAAAAAAATAGTGGATGAAAGACTGTCTTTGTCTTTAGGGGCCAAACATTTTCAATCTAAATGATTCACATTTTCAACCATTGCTTTGCAGTTTTGGGGGGTGAGGAAATTTGTTCCTTTTTTAGGAAAAGCTAAGATTTCACTGGAGGTTTCAGCAAAACATTTTTGAAAAATGTCCCAGACTCTGAGATTCACCAAACAATATATGGCAACAACTGGTTAGGGAGCAATTAGTACAAGAAGAAAGTGTATCATTGTTCTATTTTATAGGCTAAATCCTGACCATGCCACTTCAAAAATTTCTTCAGCCCTCAGATTTCCTTAATCATACTGAGAAGCACCCAGCAGGAATCTAAAAGACCCTACAAAAAAACCTTAACTTGTTCTTTTCTTTTGTGTTTGTGTGTATAAATGTTAATAATATTTTGCTATATTAGTTCTAGCTTACCTCCCTTCCCTTCCTGCTCATTCTCTGCTAGCTGAAATATCTAAATAATGTCAGGTCCTTCAAGATTTTTTTTAAACTTCTACTTGTTCTTTCCTTTTAAAAATAACAGTGTTATCCCAGGCTGCTCTTTAAGGAAATAAAAATTTATTGCTTCTGCTTTTCTGAAAAATTACAGATCTGAGTTAATTTATTTACTGAGTGAATAAGAAAAAATGTGTTATGGAATTTGGTTTTTGCAGACAGAGAAGAACAAGCTGAGGTTTGTGCAGGGTCTTTTGTCTGTACTACAAGTAGTAGGATACAGTCTTTCAAATGGACAAATTCTCCTTTCTTACATAAAATCACAGTAAAATGCTTTGGGAAGAATTTCTCTGTAGAGGTCAAAATAGATGGATTTTTCCATCCTGAATCTGTGGAGTGCCAAAAGAACTGACCGCAAAATGTCACGGTAGTCCTTGGGTTTTCGTAGCTTGCACAGCTGCTGCTCCATACTGTTTTCAGAGGGCTTGACTAGTGAATAAATTCATAGATTTGCTTTCTATTTCACAATAGTTTTCCACTCTTTATCTCAAATTAGAAATGAGTTCATGTGTTCATTAATTACAGAATGGGGAAAAGTTAAGGAGATGACTTTTGCATAGCACTGCATTGTTGAAATGGTGATTTTGTACTGTCTCTGAAGCAGAAAGACTGCTGAAAGTCAATAAAGCAGAATGAGTAAAAACCAAAAAAACCCCACATTTCTTAAAGGTTTCCAGTTTCATTTCATGTGCAGCTCTATTAGTCCTAATGAACTCCATACAGATATGAGCATCAGTATCAGTCAGAGGAACAAAATGATTATCAGGATAGTAAACATCGAGTCTCTGATCAACTGCACTGCCAGTAGCTTGCAACTGAACATAGCCAAACCATAACAAACAGGAATGATCATTAAGATGCTTTCCTCTGTGTGTGCAGATGGCAAGCACAGAGGTCAGAGAGCAGTGAAGTCTGACTTCTTATTGTCTGGATCAAAGGGAAGGGCGAGCAGATACTTACAGAATGCAACTGCCCAAGCCCTTGGTCATGGGTGATATTTGTTGGGAAGCTATCAGAGATCAGCAAACCCTCCAAATTTTCTGAAACTTTAAAATACTTTTGGTTTATGCTTAGCAGAAAATTATTTAGAGAAGTGAGGACTCCAGATAGATCAGTTTGGAAAAATGCACTGTTTTGTTTTCTCTAAGGAAAATATAAAAATTAGTTAGTCTATGATATTGCATGGGGTGTAGGAAATAATAACTAATACAAATGATCGTCACTCCTTTAGCTGTTTAATTTCAAAAATTACGGAGTAGAAAGTGTTATGCACTATCTTCCATTTACTTGGTGTTCATTTTCAGAGAATGAATATTGCTTTTTCCTTTCATTTTTTCTATGCTTTGTTTGCTTGGATTTTTGAGGAGGTAACTCTGGAGTAATTGTGCAATTAGAGCAAGGTAGAGACATAATTTTTCTTCCCCACTGATAACATGAAACAGAAACTGAAATGGCACCACATTTGGTTTTGTGTTGACAGAACAATTCCACATAGAGTTCTCAAAACGTTCTGTTTTGTGCTTTGCTACCAGTTTAAGCACAGGAGCCATACTGTAGGAATAGTTAAGCAGGAGTAAAAGGAAATTCTCCAGAGGAATTTGAAGATTTTGGAATATCTTTAACATACCTGCAAGCTAACCTGTGGCTCAGTATTTACAGTTATAGTAGCTGTTCTGACAAACAATTTCTTCAATCAAATTAAAATTTGTTGAGTAAGAGTAATTATTTACTGTAAAATATTTTTAAGACTATATTCAAAGATTACTGAACAGGGCATGCTTATATGGGGAGACAAATATAAACCAAAGCAGAGTTTTTGTTCTGTGGTGAATTCTAGTAATATAACACTCTCATGGGCATACTATGTGCATTTGGGAAGTAGCATTGTACACTAGTAAAAACAGTAACGTTGTAGTCCAAGGTTCCCAAATAGCAAAGAAATAGCTGAATTTGAATCTTTCTTGTACTGCCAGACATTGCCTAAGGCTCAAAGAAAACTTTGACATTCAGGCTACCATTCTGATTTCTGTAATAGCTACCTATTTGTTTTCCTGTAACTTTATGTTTCTTTCTGTGAATATAGACTATTGGCATATTTCTAAATCCTTCCCCTTGCTTCCAAACCTAGAGGGTCAAGGGGCTGGTTTTCATTAACATGAAATATTTAATTACCTTCTTACATGGCACAGAGACTTAGAGAAGGTGTTGTAGCCACCTTACCAGGTGATCAACATCATCATCTGTTTCTCATAACAGACCTCAGAACCATTCCTAAGACGGTAAATAAGCTTAACATTTTTCTTTTTCTTCCTTCCACAATTCTGTTTCACAAGATGGATCTCCTGTATTTTGGAGGCAGAAGACAAACTCTCCACCTGCATATCCAGAAATAGATGTAGTATTGCCCCAGCCGTCCTACTGGAAATTATTCCAAACCAATGGGACTGTCTTATTTCTGAGTTGTGAGATTGTAAAGCTGTTTGCTAAATTACATGTGCAATGGGAGTATTTTCTGCACTCCACCATACCCTCTATAAGCAGAAACAGTAACTTTTTTAAAACTGGGAAATATCTACATACTTTCAGGATGGAAAAAATCCAGCACTGTTCCAGAATGCAAGATACTCAGGAAAGCAGCAGGCTTTTGAGACAGACCTACACCAGCACCTTCTTCATCATCATCATCCTCCTCTTCATTGATATTGCCACATCCTCTTCCTAGAGAAACTACCTGACCCGGAGCCAGGTTTCTCTCTTCAGTACCACGTTCACATAATAAAAAATCAGAAGAACAAGCTTTCCTATTTTCCATCTCCAGCTTTTTTCATCAGAAAACAGCTAACAAGCAGCCTTATACTGAGATGTCCCAGCCTCATCCCAGATGAAGCTTTAGAAAAGGTATCATCACCTTAATGTTTTCATGAGTAATATCAAGAACAGGGTTTATCTTGTTTTCTTTTTTTTCCTTTCTCTTTCTTTTTCTTGTTTTTTTTTTCTTTTTTTCTTTTGGGGCCTGGGACAAGTGTTATATCCCTGGATGAGTGGATAGAAAGGGAGGTAGTTATTGCAAGGATGAAGTGAAACTGATGTATAATTGCTGTCTCATAAAAATATTACAGCCAGCCAGTGCAAGGACTCTGAGGGAGATGATAGCCTGACTGTCCAGCTGAGCTAGACAAGTTCTCCAAAGGCTGCTGCTTTCTGTGTGCTTTCACTGAAGATGAGTAATGCTGTGGTCAGGGACTGTGGACAACATCAAACAGATAAACAAAAGTTCAGTCACACAGAGAAGCCAGGATGAACTATGACTTCAAAGGTGGCACTCATCTCACCTACTTGAGCCATCTGAAAGTTGGACTGCTGGACTAAGCTAGCTATCTGAACTCCTTCAAAAGTTAGCAGAAAATGAGTGGACTGAATCAGTCATATACAATGATCCACATGTGGGAGACATTGAATTTTTCAGCACCAGCCTAAAATTAGGCACTCAAGCTAAATCTGTGTGATACATGTGAAATAAGATGGTTGCTTCAATTTATAAGAAATTAATAAAACCCTGGAAAATATTTTTCAAAAAGGTTTATGCAATTGGTAAAGATTCAAAGAAGTATTTTATGTGAACAAATTAACATATAATATTTTCTTTTGAGAAAAAATATTTCTTAATTAATTCTTTTTTTTCCTAATTTTTCTATTTTTTTTCACTAGGTCTAATTGTAATTTCAAATGTTTTTAATTTACATCTTTAGTTTTGAAAACTAACAAAAAGGGATAATTTTCTATATATCAGAAGCATTAGCTATGAACTGATGTCATAGTTTAACCCCAGCCGGCCACTGAGCCCCACACAGCCGCGCGCTCACTCCCCCCACAGTGGGATGGGGGAGAGAATCAGAAGAGTAAAAATAAGAAAACTCATGGGTTGAGATAAAGACAGTTTAATAAAGAAAGCAAAAGCTGCACATGCAAGCAAAGCAAAACAAGGAATTAATTCACTCCTTCCCATGGGCAGGCAGGTGTTCAGCCATCTCCAGGAAAGCAGGGCTCCATCACGCGTAACGGTTACTTGGGAAGATAAAACACCATCACTCCGAACATCCCCCCCTTCCTTCTTCTTCCCCCAGCTTTATATGCTGAGCATGATGCCATATGGTATGGAATAGCCCTTTGGTCAGTTGGGGTCAGCTGTCCCAGCTGTGCCCCCTCCCAGCTTCTTGTGCACCCCCAGCCTCCTCGCTGGTGGGGTGGGGTGAGAAGCAGAAAAGGCCTGGACTCTGTGTAAGCACTGCTCAGCAATAACTAAAACATCCCTGTGTTATCAACACTGTTTTCAGCACAAATCCAAAACATAGCCCCACACTAGCTAGTATGAAGAAAATTAACTCTATCCCAGCCAAAACCAGCACAACTGAAAATATCACATGAAAGAAATAAAGATGACAACTATAAGAGAAACACTTGTTTCTCTAAGTGTAAATTGTTGTATAATTATTTTTTCATCTCAGATGGTTTCGTTTTTTAAGATACAAAGCACAGCAGTTTATCCTAAATCAAGAGTCACATATTACATGCTCTTTTAGAGCAATTTTTTAAAACATGGAGAGTTTTAACAAAGAAAGAGTTCAATAACTATTACTGAGATAGCCAAAGCAACAAGTACTGGCAATATTCAAGCTAGAAATAAAGAAATTTCATTCTGGTATTGAAGATAAAGATGAATTGAAATAGACTGTGAGGGAGAGGGGCAGAGCAATTGGGAATTTATCACCTATCCAGAACAGTTTGGCAGACATGATCCTGCTTTAGGACTTGGAGATGGAAAAAATCACCAGTCATGATCACATCTAATCTTATTTTTTGTATTCAATTTTTAACAAGTAAAAATTTTCCTGTCCTCTCCTTCACCCCTCCCCCTCCTCCCTGAAAATTCGTATTCTTGAAACGTGTTCTTCCAGTGCCTGGAGTCAGTGGTGGACATTTAAGCTCAAAGGATTAGACACACAATGGAAGAGTCAAGAGTTAAATATGGATAAGAAACAATTAATAGACTCTCAAACAGAGGCTGAATGGACAAGTCATTTCAGAAACTATTTTCACTGAGCAAACATTCAGGCACTGTTTGGTGTACTGGATTGATTGGGATTAGAAGTCAAGGTGTCCTGACTGAGCTACAGGCTAATAGCTAATAGCAAACATTCATATTCACCGTGATGGTAGGAACAGATGAAACACCAGAATCCAAAAGAAGCTACTTGAAAGTATCTTGTGTATGCCTTTGACCTCTGTGTAGTAGTAAGTGGAGAATCCACAGTGGCATATTTAGATATCAAATAATCACATGCAGTTACTGTTTACAATACAAGAGTCAGTTGCGAACATACACTGCTGACTGCATGAAGTCTGACAGCTTTAGCACTTCTTATCTAGCCCTCTGTTCCTGACTTGCAACGTGAGGATTTAAAGATGGAAGAGATACTGCTTGGATCATCTAATTTGTCTGCACTCATTACAAATTTCCTTTTCTGCCTCTGAAAGCACTCAGTCCATTTTAAAAAGGGAATCTTTGAAGCACTGAGGCTTATCAAGGAGACTAAAGGAGACTAAAACAACATCCCTCAGCTGTAATCCCTCAGTTCTGCATCCTTCCCTTTAAACTAACCAGTGGAGCTCATTCTTGCTCAGGTGAGGAATTAATGAACATACAGTTCTATTTTTCAACAGTGTAGCTGCATCTGTTACCTTTTTTAGGTATTTATATGCTTATTTTTATATAACTTATAGTTCATTTATATGTATAAACTGCAAATATGTATTGTATATGTTTCTATATAAATGGAAGATTAAATATAAATCTAAGGTTATAAATTAATAGGTATGTTGGATCATTTTTTTCCAGATAGCCAAACTAACATTAATAGCTTTCCACCTCTTATACTTTAAACAGAGCCTCTGATATTTTGAGTGCAAGTTTGCATATTCTGGAAGGTTATGGTCAGGACACAATGCTGAATAATGGTTCTTTTATTACTACTGACCAAGCTTTCAGCAATGACTTCTGTAACATGGTGTATGCTTTCTCCTTTCTTGGTCTGATATCTTCTGGAAATACAATTACAATCTGAGAAAGGAAGGCAGGAAGGCAGGCAGGCAGAAAGGAGGGAGGGAGGGAGGGAGGGAGAGAGGAAGGAAGGAAGGAAGGAAGGAAGGAAGGAAGGAAGGAAGGAAGGAATACACAAAATTAAGTAATGCAGAATGCTTTGCATTAGATCTATGTAGTAAAGCTGAAAATTTGTTTTATTATCCTAGATTAACAATTTTCCACACAAAAAAATCTATTTAATATTTTGATCCATGATCTCTTATTTACTGTCACCATTAGTACTTTGTGTAAAACACATCCTTTAAAACTTTTCTTTCTGACAAAATATAAATTTTTAAGGAAACCACTATCAGTAATATTTTGATGCTTATTGCTTTAATCTTCTTAACATTAATTAGCTCATGTCTAAATGCTTTAGAGATGGAAGTAAGTAAAAAATTGCTAATTATTGGTGATTTTCTGCTCTTGATGGGTTCTACAAACTTTCTTCCTTTTTTTTTTTTTGGCTTGTTTTTTCTTCAGTTATTTATACGTGCCAGCACATATGAGTACTTCAGACAAAAAGGGCAAAGGAAGACTGATATGCTAGCTACAAGGTCAAATAAATGGCTGAAAATATGTGTTTTCTGATAGACAGCTGCACAAAACACTCCTACCCTAGAATGGTTCATACAGAACTCATGGGCAATAGTTTCTAGTAGGTAAGTTCAGTACAGTTCTGTTGACTTATGCGGCTGGACACGCATTCATTTGTTTACCTCGTCTTTCTAGTATACAAACAGTGATGCAATATAGAGATACAGACACTGATAACTCAGTTCTGACTCTGCATATGCCAGCGTCATTCTTGGAAGAGCTGGGAGGTTTAGTGCAGTCCTTTTAACCATCTTCATGTTAACCAGCTCAGACACTGTCCCACGGAATACCTATCAGGGCCTGTCCCACATAAAACTGTGCTTGTGAGAGCAAATTAAGAAGCTCAGAGTGCTTCAGATGATGCATTTTATCATGGAGACCTCACTGTTCACTTCAAGGCTTCTGGATGTGTGGTTGCACAGGATATACAGGTCCATCAGCTCTAGGCTTCTTGCCTTTTTTATCCATTTAGTTAATGGGGCAGATTGTGGGAATTAGCTTTTCTCAGCTATGTCAAAGCCTGTCTTGACTGAAGAGAACCTGGGAGAATCAGGAGTTGGAGAGCAGAAGGAAGAGTGATTTAAAGAGGACTCAGAGGATGAGGTTTATTTTAAAGTCTGCTTTAAAATGAACAGGTGTTAGTAATTTTCATCAAAAAAAGCCTTTCATACTTTATACACATATTCCCAAATCTTGTACCTAGTAACATAAACTTTTAAACTTGCTACACAAAATACTTTGTTAGTTATTGTAATTTTACCATTTGTTGTATTTATGGATTTATCTGTTAATAAGATTTAAATGGTTAACTGAACGACAGTGTTTTAAAAGTTTCCAGTGCACTTGAAAAAATCCTGTAATATCCTCAGACAGTTAAAGCTATAACACAGACTTTTTGATAAAAACTTGCTTGAGAGTCAATGCTTTTACAAAGTCCATAAAGTCACTTTGCTCCTATCCCCCAAGAGAATGATGAATGAAAAGTCCCTTTGAATTCTGCTCTTTTGTATTCCCTATCACCAATCAGCAAATGGAGGCAATCTAAATTAGCTATTCATGAACAGCTATTCCAGAATAACTATTTCTGAACAAACACATGTGAAAACATTTCTTTTTCTAGAATAGCTGTACTTTATTTCTACTTGAAATAACCTGCCTTTGATCGAAATGGGAACAAATCACTCATGCTGAAATAAAGTCTATGGCTTGGACTATTTGAAAATTGCTACTGAGCTTTACAACTTAATGGGAAACATCTTTAAACATAAACATGTTAATATTGTAATAGCTGAAGGTGGTTTATTAGCAAACAGATCCAAAGCAGTGAAAAGGTTCAAAGCTGGAGAGCAGTTATTGCATACACAGTTTCTAATCAATCTAAATGAGTTCAAATTGTGGTTCAGAAATGGTAGTCAGAATGTAAAAGAAAGGAAAAAGGAACAAATTTCAGCCTCTAAATCAGGACATTCAGTTTTACACACTTTACCAGACCCTAAACCCAGTGAAGCCAATGATCCTCTGTATAAGTAATGTCAAAGCTGTATTGTTTGTTGTACAACGTTAATTCAGAATGTATTGGCCCTACCACAAGACACCTTTCTTAGTCTGACTTTTTAATTGCAATTTCAAACAACCAAGTTGAACTAAAACTGCCATTTTTCATGTTCATATTCATTGCTAGTGGGTAACAAAAGGAGGCAATACTTCTTAAGTCACCCATATACCTCCACATCAATTATGTCTTTTTCTCCAAGGTATGTGGAACAGTACCAGAATTACATCTATTTAAGAGAAACCATTAAAAATATTTGACCAAGAGAAATATATGAACTTTACATATTCTAGGGTGTTAAAAATCAAAGAGATGCCCAATTAATTAGATTTCTAAATTTCCTTTCACATCAGCTGTCTTTGTGACTAATCTATGTCCAGTTAGCAACAGAATGTCTATGAAGTCAAGATTATTTTCTTTAAAATAAAATAAAATAATAAAAAAAGGCCTTACTTTCAGAAAACAAAATTGCTCTCATTTGCATAATCATCCCTCTAGGTAGTCAGCTATTACTTCTAACTGTGGAACCACATTATGTCTTGGTAATACAAATACTCATTCTCTTAATTCAGAATTCCTCTGATTGCAACTACCAAAGTCTGTCTGTGTTAGTTCAAGAGCTAGCATCACTTCATATCACCCTACAATTTGATTCTCCTCTCAAGAAATAGCTTGGAACCTTCTAAATTACTTGAACTTTTTAATTATTATTTTAAAGCATCAAAACTGTACGTGCTTAAACTGATCTGTTACAAAAGAGCTGTTACCTTTTGTGTTTGACCTCTCTGTTGTACCTTCACTTTGAAATATATCAATATATTCTAAGAGATAATAGCCCCAAGGTAGAACAACATTGGAAAGATCTATGCTACTCAAACTACAGTAAAACAAGGAAAATTAGCTACTGTTTGCATAAAAGAAATTGGATTAAGAGATTTGATATGGTCCACTTTGTTTAGAGAAAGCAGTTACTGAGAAATAAACTAGGTTAAGTTCAAAAACAGTGAAAACAAATGCAAAGAAAGTTCCAACACAATTTAAAACAGCAGAGATTAAAAAAAAACCAAACCAAAACAAAACCATAAACCTTCATGAAGCTTTGCATTTGAAGTTGATGAAGTATGTAAAGAACATTAGAAATCTAAAGGCTTGGGGTATTCATCAATAAATATAATTTTTGGCCTTTCTGCAGTTTAATCTCTGACTATTTGGTTGTTTTCTTCAGTAACCTCTGTGCTAGATAGAGCTTCCAAAGATATACTCAGAATTCCTTAATGGATGTGATGAAAGAATGGGGGAATGAAAGTCATTATACTGAATAGGAGGTGTAATTTTCAATGAGAATGAACTACCTTTCTCCCTCAGATCCCACCACTCACTAGTATCTTTCAGAGAGTCCACAGACAGAACTCAGTATGCAGTGTGATAGATGATACCTTTTTGCCCATAAGAGGGCCATTGCTATTAATTTAGAGCTTATTACCCCTGTCAGTAATGCCTCTGATTAAGCTCTTTTAAACTTTTTGAGAGTAGACATAAAACTTTTTTTTGTTCTTCCAACTGATTCTTTTACAGGACTTTATTTTTATTAACATTACAGTCTTTGTGCCCAAAGTCTTTATGTAAGCATACTGGTTTCATTAAGGGGTTTTTTTACCTTTTTTTTTTTTTAATAATACATGCTTTCAGCAAAGTCTGAATTCTGAATTACTGGATAAGCTTTTGTGCACAATCATGATGGAATAATTTTCTCTTGTAAGGATGGCATCCCAGTTAGTAGAGAAAAATTAATCAATACAGAATACAGAGCAAAACTCCTTCATGAAGTTTAGTAGTAGAACAGAGTTATTACTAGAGAGGAGAAATTTAGTTGAATAGCTGATCTTCTATAACAGGAAAAAAAAATAGTTCAATCACCTCAAAATTGCATAAATATGTAAAAAGTAGCTAGGACAAATCTGTCCAAACAATAAGATTTAAAATGGTTTACGGGCAAAATGAAATAACCTATGTGGATGCATCTCCAGTCTTTACTTTATCCTAACAACTCAGAATTACAAAAGCTTATATAGTCCAGTGCATGACAGCCGTTATTTTAAAGATTACAAAGTGCCAGTGGAAAGCCTACTTGCTCCTCTTTAGGAAGACTGAACAGACTGCAAAAGACAGAACAACCCACAGAGTAGACTTCCATTCAGACCAAAGATGTGAGGTACATTTTTCTGAGTGCTTTTCCACCACAGTAGAAGAGGGGTAATAACTGGAGTCAAGTCTCTGGCGTATTGATCTATGACATATTATAAACTCCATGGAAGTTCTGAAGTGTTGATGACTTGCAAATCAAAAAGCCATCATCCAATAATTTCACTCTATTTAAATTAGTTATTTTATGCAATTAGCTTTTATTTTTGCAGTGCTTTTCTTGCCTTTAACAAAGAAAATGTAAGTCACAACAGCAAAGAAGGAGTCTGAACTTACATCTGAGTCCTATTTTCTTCAGAATTCCTAGCTATCATGTCACTGCTGACATTTAATTTCTAGGAATAATTGGGATAAAATCTGAAAGAGTTCCTGATTTAGACCAGCACCAGAAAAATCAATTAATAGCAGTGCCATGGACCAATTGCTATAGAATTAGATCCATAATGAGCCTTTTTGAAAAGTTATGATTTTCTTCTGCTGAATCTTTTTTTTTCTTTTATTCTAAAATAACACACAAACCCTTCCAGATTATCATATAGATCTTCCTATGTAAACCATTACTGAAAAAGTAGATTTTTTTTGTTATATAATGTACCAATGCATGGTTACATGATAAGATTTGTAAAAATAATAAGTACATCCCCAATTACTTTTTAGCTCCATGTGTATGCATTTTAACATTTACAAAGGTAAAGATGACAATAAATTTGGGTTTGGTTTGCTGTGTTTTGATAAGAAAATTATAAAAAAGTTATTTCAGCCTGAGATAAATTAGCAACTTAAAAATCTCCAGTGGTTTATTTATTCACACATTACCCCAAAGTTAACTACCTAAATGGTATTCTGTGTATCTCTGCCAGTAAAAACATCTCTTTATCTGTTTGGACTAACAAGGACACACCACAGGGTCCTTGCATAGAGACATACCCTAAACCTTTGTGAGCTAAATCAGTCAAAGTGAAAGGACAGTGCATAGCTAGCCTTCTCCATGAAATTTTATTCTGGGTTCTTCTGTCAGCAGCTCACTTACTTAAAATACAACTTGTCAGGTTACAATACATCTTTATATACAAAGACACAATCTGCATTTGTGGTCTTGGTCTCTGCACATAGGTAACAGGGTACTCATGAGATCTTGAAAATTTTGTGCAACAACAGGAAATCAAAAAAGAATAAAAAGTTGAAACTGAAGCTGATAGGGAATGCAGAGTTACCAGTGTTGCACAGTACAGTTACCAGCCAGAAAAGGATTTTGTGCCAACCTAATTAGACAATAGAGTAACTATAAATCTTTGCACTGATGTATACTTGGAGTATAGTTCTGACTAAAAAAGGAAAGTAAAGCACTTAATTTTTCAACCTTTTCACATTTACATGTAAATTATTAATGAATTGAGAAGACATAGGCCCGTAACTTCCTCATACTTTTAAGAGGATTTGAAAAATAAAATGTTCAAACAAGAGATTTAAAAAATTCTTTAGCAATTTTTTTTTCCCCACTGTCTGTAAGTATAAAGAAGGCATTTGACAGAGTGGATTGCGCTTAAGTTTATGAGCAACATGAGACATAATCAAATGATTACGTATAAAACATCCTATGTATAACTATTGTATTGAAATATCTTTCAAAATTTTATAATGTGTAGATTGGACTCCCCCCCAGCTTCCCCACCCCGCCCATCCCTCACAATAGGCTCTTTATTAATTTGGGATTCAGACATATGTTTCGCTCTTAAGTGGAAAAATGAATGCAATTGATGAAGGACTTTAGAACAAGAATAAGAAAAAAGAAAATAATTTGATATGATAAGAAACTCTTTGTTTTTCCAGGAAAAACTAAAGAGCTTGCCATGTATTCCAGGAATGATACTGCAGTCTGTTCCAGACAGATGGATCCCTGTTGGCTAGATAAGAATTTTGATGCCTAAATATGTAAGGATGATATTGATTTTTGTGTACCACTGAATTAATTAGCAAAAATAATAAAGTATTGCTTTACTATTATCAGCAGTCATGAGGTCTTCTAAACTAAGTAAATTTCTGCAATTAATTGTATGAGATACGCAGGGAATCTCCTTAATAAACACTCAAAATTATTATGAAAGACAATATTTACCCCCTTGTACTACTGCTGTGAAACAGCATAATAAATTGGAAGAGGTTGCAGTTCACTAGGTGAGGTAGACTGAAAATCCATTAGATTAATTACTTCTCATAAGTATAATTATGTTTACTGTATGCTACATTTCTAGATGTCTAATGGGCTTCAAAGAAGTGCAAGGTATAATTAAAAACTTTATCTGGGAAGGCAAATCACTAAGCTTAAAAAGAAAAATTCTTCCAGCCAAGGCAGGCAACAGCAGGCTTCATTTTCCCTAATTTGTAACTGTGTTATCTAAATAAAGAGCTCACATTCTGCAAACCATAGCAAACAGTGAAATCACACTATGGTTTAACACTGAAAAATATGTGTTTCAGAAAATCTATAATCCTTTAAAGCAGACAGTTTCTTAGTGGGTCTAAGCTGAGGGTGCTATTGTTGTTTATACTGAGTAAATATCTGGTTCAGCAGTTTTAGCCAATGATGTGCTACAAATGTGCACTGTGAAAGTGCAATGATACATGTTACTGAGTTTATACATAGTGAGCAGTCATGAAGGGTAGATAGACTTGCACTGAAGGACAAAATATAAGTTTGATTAATCCTGAAAATTGATTTAAAATAGCATAAAAATATAAAACAGAGCTAGAAGGGAGTTTGAGAGGTCATCTAGAGAAGGAAGCTTACTCTGCCTTAAGTTTGATGTCTAAAAGTTCATAATCCAAAGTACATATGCTAACTCCCTCTGTAATTAGCAGAATGAAATATACACTCACAATGCATTATATTCTAAGGAAAAAGAAAAAAGGTTGATAATATGTATGTCTCTCCATCTCATGAAACCTGTTTCACCTCAAGGTGACTGTCTGATGTATTTTAGATATCTAACATTAAACAAGATGAATCTCACCTCTAAAAATCATCTTATCATCTTGTTGACAAAATATGTCAAAATATTTTTTGTCAGATATTTGTCTAAACTTTCCTTAAAAATTTCCATTTCTTTCTAACTTGTAATGATGGTATAATGGTTCCAGTAACCTGTTACTTTAGACAAATCCATTTTGTTTCTTCAGCTCTGTCCATTGGGAAATACCATTTCAAGATTCTGGTGTACTCAGATGCAGTCACACATAAAGACTCCAAAATCTTTCTCAGAAATCCCTTTTATAATCTTTTGAGTCTCCTATTTACACTATTTTTTCATAGCATCTAACCTAACATGTCCTTAGAGTGTGCAGTTGTCTACATGTTACATATCTGATAGATACACTTCACTGGATGAAGCTGGAGTTCAGCTCACCCTGGATCGAGAGAGAGGGCCTTTGCGTACAGTCACACAGGATATTATCAGCTCAACCCCCACTTGAATTTCAACATACTTGAGATGATAGTTTCCCTGAAATCACAGTGGAGTCACTGCCTTTTTCCAGAAAAACATGACAGGAAACAGGAAAGCCTGACTTCCAGTGATGGCAGATTGTTCTAGAAGCCAATGCGGAGTACTGTGTATGGATCTGCATCTAAGCTATGGGATCCAGGAGCGCTTCCAATCTCCAGGAAACAAGTGACTACAACAAAAGGAGCCTTAGTATTTCTCAAAGGAAATTTGTTCCTCTCTGCACACTTTCTTTTCCATCCTCAGTCTCCTTACACTGGTTTCTACTGGAAGAGAAACCATGTGAAAGGGCAAGAAAGTAGGTGAGATTTGCCCCAGCTGGTGCATTGATGTAGAAGACTGGATAAAGAAGTTGGGCTGTGGAACACATTATAGATCATATTGTTCCTGCAGTTAGATGCAACCTTCTAAGTTTATTTTAAGATCTTTGCAACTGCAAATACAAAAGGACGCCTGCAAAATGATCAAACACTTTCCTAGATCTGGCAAACAAGATCTTACTGCTTTGCAATTTTAAGTCTGGGAAAAAAAACTAGAATAATGCAGGGAGCAGGACTGGGAATCCTAGGTCTCACTATGCCAAACCAATCTTTAATCAACACATTATTTTTCAATGACAGTCACAAGTACAGTGATATTTCTGAATGTAATCCATGTAATCTCATATTTTAGCTTGACCACAACTAAATCTTGGGTCTCATCTAGAGGCTTTTGAAGTTGCGTAGTTACTTGTCTTTTGCCTTTTAATTCACATCCTTTAATTCAGATTCCTGGCTCCCCTTACAGAATACTGCTTTAGAAGGAGGTTGGAGACAAGGTATTTGTTGAGGAAAAAAATAATCCAAAATAGAGGCAACTTCTTTTTTTTTTTTTTTTTCCTATACAAATACTTAACAGATGACTGAAAAACAGGCAGACTGAAGAAAAAAGAAAAAAAAAACAAAGAAAGAAAAAACAATTCAGGTGGCTTTTATTTCTAAACTTATCACTATTACTTCTCACCATTCTCCTTACTCTTTAATGTGAGTATGATAACATTCAATGTGTTTATTGGTATTATAATCAGGCCTTTCTCTTGTTTAGAGCTGCTGAATGTGTTTATTTTCTGAAAATAAATTTATCAATTTAATTTAACTAGAGACAAAACAGGCCATTGATGCTGCTCCTTCTCATAAAACTGTCTGTTAGTAGCAGTCTAAATTGACAAGCAATTGACCTCCTTGTGTCCCTCTCAGGAAAAATGTGAAAAGTGACTTAACCAGGTTAAGATATGCAATCATATTGATGTGGGGGTATGTTTTATCACCTGATTGCATATGAATGTCAGATGCATTTAGGATGAACATACAAAAAAAGATACAGAAAAAGAACATCCTTCCTATAGAAAATATTTGTTACTCTTAGAGTCTCAAACTCATAAAAAGAATGCTATAGACAAATATCAGGTTGTATTTCTGTGCAAAATACTGCTGTAGCCTCAGTTCATTAAAATACACCGAGTTCATCACTAATTATTAAAATAAACATTCAAATCATGCTGAATTCTACTAAGATCCCTCCCTAGGATATTTTCATAAGAAACAATAGTGTTTTAGATTCTTCTGGTGCCTTGCCTCCATAAATATGTTTAAAGCATACTGTCCTCCAAGCAAAATTAAGGGATATATACTAATGCTGAAGTAGGTTTATTATATCAGATTGTGAGGTCTGTTGCTATTGAGAATACCTTCTTTTCAATAATAAGGAACCTTTAATGAGGAACCAATGCTGGCATGTTCATTTCATATCTAGGTATTGGTATTCTAATTTATAAAGCTTAACTTTGAAAACAGGTATTTGAAGAAGGCTATGATCAACTTCGGTATAAGACATATAGAATAAAAGCCATTTGTATGAATTGAGAAAAGGTATTAATCTGATAAACTGTGTGAAAAATATGAATTCTAGACCTAGTCAAATTGTCCATAGAAATATTCTTGATTAAAAAATTGCTTCAAATAGGTCTTTTCTAGAATAGAATAGAATAGAATAGACTATTTCAGTTGGAAGGGACCTACGAATGATCATCTAGTCCAACTGCCTGACCAATTCAGGGCTGACCAAGTTAAAGCGTGTTATTAAGGGCATTGTCCAAATGCCTCAAACACTGACAGGCTTGGGCCACCGACCACCTCTCTAGGAAACCTGTTCCAGTGCTTGTCCCTCTGTAATCTTCCAGTGTTTGAACACCCTTTCGGTAAAGAAATACTTCCTAATGTTCAATCTAAATCTCTCCTGGTGCAGCTTTGAAGAGAGCATGTTGGTGCATTAGACTCTTGCATCCAGACTGTTGATAAATATATTGAACAGAACTCTCCCGAGAATTGAATCCTGAGGAGCACCATCGGTGACCGGTCGCCAGGCAGATGTAGCCCCATTCACTACAACCCTTTGAGCCCTGCCCTTCAGCCAGTTCTTCACCCAGTGCACCATGAACCCGCTCATCCCACAGTTGGACAACTTGTCCAGAAGGACGCTGAGAGGGACAGTGTCAAAAACCTTACTAAAATCCAGAAAAAACTACGTCTACCACCTTCCTTTCATCCACTATGCGAGTGATCTTATCATAGAAGGATATCAAATTGGTTAAACAGGACTTTCCTTTTGTGAACCCATATTGACTGTGCCTGATGATTGCATTATTCTTTAAATGCGTTTCAACAGTACCCAGTATAATCTTCTCCATCATTTTTCCAGGAAATGAGGTTAGACTAACAGGTCTGTGGTTCCCTGGGTCTTCCCTCACACCCTTTCTGCAGACTGAAATAACATTGGCTGGCTTCCAGTCAGCAGGGATCTCCCCAGTCTCCCAAGACCTTAGATGATTGAGAGGGGACCTGTCATAACATCCGCTTGCTCCTTCAGTACTCTCGGATGGAACTGATAGAGCTGGTCCCTTACAATTTCAGCGTCCACAAATGGAAAATCACTGTTCTCACATTCTTGGTCCTCTGACTCAGGGAACTGGACAGCTCAAGGTCTATCAATATTATTAAAGACTGAGGCAAAAACGCATTGAATGCCTCTGCTTTTTCTTCATCCCTATTAGTCAGATGACCATCTTCAACAAGTTTTGGTCCTATGTTTTCTTTAGACCTCTTCTTATTATTAATATAGTTTAAAAAGCCCTTCTTGTTATCTGAAACAACACTGGCCAGTTTCAACTCTAATTGAGCTTTGGCCTTTCATGTCTTCTCCCTGCGTAAACAAACCTCAGCTCTGTATTCTTCCTGCAAAGCCTGGCCTTGCTTCCAGAGATCATACAATTTCTTTTTCCTCTGGAGCTCCATGAGGAGCTCCCTGTTCAGCCAAGCTGGTCTTCTGCCCTGCTTGTTTGACTTACGACACAGTGGAATTGCATGCTCGCGCAGTGGAATTGCCTGCTAGACAAAAGTAGAACTTGGTGAATAAAAGACCACTTGTGGTTATCTCTTCCACACACTGGCCAGGATTCAGATTGCTTAGGCTTCCTTGGTTCATATGGCCACAAAATAATTTTCCCAAAATAAAGGACACTGCTAAAAATTAATATACTTTATGGTCAAGCAGTAAGTGCTGTGACCAGCTACTCTCAGGATATCTTAAGTGCTTTATAAGTATGCTGACCACTACTTGCATGAGTAAGGTCAATATAACTGTTTTGTTGTCAAGGTGGAAGAAAGACGGTGGAAGAGAATATGAACGTTACAATTAAGACTGTCAAATATAGGCAAAAAAGTTTAAAGCCAATTTAGATACGAATTTTTTCCTTTTAGTTGAAAAACTCCTATCTTAAGTAATATATCTAGATTTATAATATTGCTGAGAAAGGTGTAGAATTCAAAGCATTTAAGATCTGGGGTTTTTTAACCACACACTTTTGCAAGAGACTTCACTGTAGTCCTCATCAAATGGCATCAGAATTTCCTTCAGACTGTTTAAAAAGACTGTCTTGGCCTTGTTTGTTTTGTACTGTTTTATCATCTTGCAGTATAAAACAAAAGATTGTGATTTTCTAATTATAAAACTAATTAAGTCTCACAAAGTAAAGGACCTGGACTTTAGCTCTTGAGCTATTTCTGTAGGAATAGAGCACAAAACAATTCACTATCTAATCTCAACCCCAGATTGTGTATGTAGAGAACAGGGGCCTCCCCTTACTGACCTAATTATAAACTTTTACAAAATGTAAAAATAACTGTATTTGTTTATATAGATATAGATTTCCTGCATGGTTTTCAGGTTTTTGTTCATTATTTTTAATAAAGAAAATAATTAAAATGTGTCTTGCTCATATATAAAAGCTTTATTATTGTAACCACACATTTGACTGTTTTTTCCTCACAATGATAATAGTAAAACAGTAGTGAGAGTTGGGTTTTGGGTTTGTTGTGCTTTCTGATAATTTTGTCACTTTTTCTGTCTCGTCTTTTTTTTTTTTTTTTTTAAGTTGCAAGGCCTTGGTCATATTTTAAAAATACAAAGCCCTATTAATGTCACACTTGATCAATACATACAATGCAGAAAGCTCTTTTATTGGCTGTCTATAAATGTACAGTTTGATACTCTTTTTCATAACTTCCCTGTCCTTGCTTTCTTCTTCACTGACTATTCACTTTATAACTTTCCTTTTACACTGTTTTAGATTTTATAATTGAGTCTGTGAACAATGTTGGATTAATAAATGCCTTGGAGACAGGAGTCTATTTTTTTTCCAGAAGAGCAGTATATCCTTAGTGTACAGTTTTTATGGGATTACTGTAATCTTTCTTCTCCCTTTATTTCCTTGTTTTATTCTCTGAAAAATCACTTTAAGGAGTCTTTAGAGATTGCCTTTTCACACAAATATCAGGAATATTTCTTAACACTTGACACCACCTGTTCTAAATGAAGCACACTGAAATGTACACATAGAAACCTAGACACCTCTGAGTAGTGTTCAACAGGAAAAAATTGGGGGCGGGGGGGAGAAACCTGAGAACATGTGTAGATAGCAACTTGGTTAGTTAATTATTTTTAACTTAAAAGAAAGCTGTCATTTTAAGGAGAAATGCATGAAATTTTAAAAATGCACTTTTTAAAAAAAACTATGGAATTGAAGTGGGAAGGGCTGCATTGCTAGAAGTATGACATATAAAGGAAGCCACAAAAATGTATGGTTCTATGCAAACAGCAAGTTTTAGTCTCCTTTTTAGCTTTTTTAAATAATGTAAAAATAGTTGGAATGAGCAGTCTTGTGCATCATAACTGTACAGAAGACGGAACATTAGGATAGTTTAAAAAATACTAACATGGAGTAAATTGGAATAGGTTTCTGAGAAAAGGATGAGAAAAGTTGAAAAAGACTAGTGATAAGTGGTGCAAAGGCGTAGTAAAACCTGCTTCAGCTATATATCTCTTATGACCTACAAATTTTCCTATTCTAAATGTCATTTATAGAAAAGTCCCACACTACCAACTTTTTACAAAGCCTGGTAAAGCACAAACATAAAAACTTAATTTTCTTTTTTCTATGTTTTTAGTGAAATATAGGCTGGGGAAGAAAAACAAATAAAAGGCTTGAGGTTCCATTATTTTGGGTTTCCTAGTAAATTATTTAGTTGTTTGGTCATTTTCTGTATTTCTACTTTAAAAAAAATGTATTTAGAGTGCAGAATCTGCTGAAATGTCGAACTCTTGATTTATTAAGTAATCTGAAAAAGATGTGCTGCAGTCATGACATTTGCGTTTGATTAGCAAAGACAACATAATCCAGTATGACATTCTGTTAAGAAGGATTAAATATTATTACATAGAGAAGGTGGTGAAACAATTTACAAGAATTTCTGTTTACCTCTGTGCAGGTGAAAAGTGTCATTTTGAAACTAAATATTTAAAATAAGATAATAGAGAACCTTTCTCCAGTTTCTCAGTAGCAGCTGTTCCCATTCATTTGCCTCTACTCCGTCTGTTTAAGAAGTTACTATAGCCATTTACAGCTTCGGTTTTAGACACCCAAGTCACTAAGTCACTTCTAAGTGTAAGTCATTTCTCTGTATAGACTTACTCAAAGCTTAATCAATAGACAGGCAAAAGCGAACAGCTGGGCCATTATTTTCAGACCAGTTAGGAGAAAGGTAAAGTAAAACTAGTTAAAGCAAAACCACTGTTGAAAAAGAAGCCTTCAGGTTTAACAAGAGCTAAAGTATGGCTTCCCATAGCCATACAAGAAACAAGTAGAAATCAGAAATTATTATCACAGTGAAAAGCAATTCTTCCAGGACTCCATGTGAGATAAGCATATATCGTATTGTAAACCATGTAATTGAACTGGAAACACAAAGGAGGAACAAACAAAAGTGAGATGGAAAATATATATATGTATTGAAGAAGATAAGATTAGTAGTATAGACCATAATTTTATATCAAAAAAGGTTGATTTGAGAGTGGCACATCCCAGCTTAATCACATCAAAGTACTTGAGACTGTCAGTAAGACCTGTTATTTGGGTGACCTAAACATTATTTTATGTCATCTGAAAATTTCTGCTCCCTATTTCAATTTTTTTGGAAAATAGAAGGCAAAAGTATGTAGCAGTGGCAGCATATTGTTAGAGAAGAAAATTTCTGACCGAAGACTAAAATATATTCTTTTCAATAGTCATCCTGAGATACACTTATCTTTTGCATCCAGCTACAACTTTCATGAATATCCTTTGTTTAAATAATGAAAAAAAAAAAAAAAAATAGGAGAGGCAGGGGAAGCAGGAGCTGTCATCCCATGTCTCAATATCTACAGTGAAGACGTAAAACCTAGACTCAGAAAATAACATGCGTTAGCCTCTTCAGAGCAATCAGATGGCAGAAAAGAGATGTAATTTGGAATGAGTTGGAATATTTTGTAACTTATTCTCTCTCAATCACCCAACCACTGCCTGGTGCCTACTATCAAGGTACGGGAGAGGCTGAGTTGGGGGCCTGAAACAGGCAGCCTTAATTGAACTTCGATTTCAAGATGGACCTTTCTGTTCCCATTGAATTTCACAGCTTCTAATATCACCAAATAAGAAATTAAAGCTAAAGTCTTATTTCACTTGAAACTAGCAAGGAAATCATAAAAGAAGAAAGATAAAACATAAAATATAGACCAATAGAAAAAAGAGTGCCAAAATAAATTAGTATGTTGAGGTCAAATGTCCATTCCGAAGTTCATTTTTAGGCCAAAATTTTGATGTTTAGAAATACCATGGATGTCAGTTCGCATGCCTACATCTCTACAGTCAGTTTAAACAAGACATTTTATAGTAATTCCCCTGTCTTAATGTATTGTTTCCAATATGAACAGTTTCAACAGTATTATACTACTAAAATACCACAATGTATGAAAAAAAGAGAAAATGTTCCTTTCTTGCACTTCAAGGTATCACCTTAAAAAAAACACACACAAAAACCCCCAGAAGCCTTCACAGTCTCTAATCCACTCCATGGAAAGAAAGTAATGGGATTAGATCACTATCAGAGTTTCTTTCATTGAGTGAAATGAGCTGACTGTTACTGAAAAGGACTATGCTCTTCAATACAGCAGAACATGGAAACACTTCTGTTGGTGTTACAGTTAGATGTCCTCATTGTGCTCATTGTGTTTAGTCATGTCATTATCAAAACCTTTCTTTCACCTAGACTTAAAAATCCTAGTATTAACAGCTGCTTAAGACTGTATAAAGAACCAGTAGTCTGAACTAATTTTCTGTCTGGAATTTTAAATTGTTGGCTTCATTATTAAATAACAGCCTCTAATTTGATCCTCATTTCACAGCAGTGTTTCTACCACATCTGAGAAAGTTCTTTTATGTCTTCATTTTACAGTTCAGCCATTTCATAGATATGCAGTTCATCTGGTTTAGATGTCCACTACTGTACAGTGACAATACATAATTCATCAAAATGTGTTAAATCTAGTAGGATTATTTCAAATATATGAAAGGATTTATTAATTAATTTCTAGAAGGATAATTTATCTTTAATCTGATTAAAACAGAACATTTAAATCAGTTATATTAGCTTTAGGCACATCTATTCTCTGTGGTTTAGTTTTAGCTTATAGCTTTATCACACATTTGGAATCATTGAAAATCCAATATGGCAGGAAGTTTTATTGAAAAAGAAAATTCATCAACATGGAAAAAAACTACCATTGAAAAGCTGATGTACTCATCTTTAAACCTGCACTTTATACACCATTTACATATATATCTAGACATGAGAAGTCATAAACATACTCTTTCATATGATGACTTTTTTTATGATGAAAGCAATAATTTTAATCACAAGGTAAAAATAAAAATACAGATTCTTAAATAATATTTTTGTAGATTATTTTAAAATAAACTTCATTTTCCATGTAAACTGCCTCCCAGTGTTTCTGCAAGATTCTTTTTTTTTTTTTTTTTACAAAGACTTTTAAGAAGGGATTTAGATTTTACTCAGCCTCTCCCAATGGTCTTAATGTGTGCTGAAAATATCAAAATTAAATATTTTAATCTTTATATAACATCATCCTTATTTATCTACATTGACTTTGCATTTCCTACAAATTGCATTTCCTGCAGTGTCCTGGCTCTCCTCCTTTGCCTAGTTCCTGAAAGGTGACAGTTTAAAGTAATTTTTATTAGGTATTAATATAGCTAGAAAACAGGATATCTATGGTTCAAACTCTATTGGTTTACAGTTTTCTGTCTTAGGTACCAGGAAATTTTAGATATCTTGTTACCAATAAAATAACAAAAGATAGGCAAAAGTCAGGGAAAAGAAAAATAAGTGATATTGGGAGCTGGAGGGAATGACTTCAGAGTAATGATGAATAGAGCTAAAAATAAGAGTTTAGCTAAACAGTAACTAAGGGGGATAAGAGAAAGGGCAAGACAGAGAGGGACAGAAAAGAAGATAAATTATTTTATATGGAAAAAAGGCTATCCTAGAAGTAATGAGGTGAGATTAACTGTTGTGGTTTAACCCCAGCCAGCAACCAAGCCCCACACAGCCGTGCGCTCACTCCCCCCACAGTGGGATGGGGGAGAGAATCAGAAGAGTAAAAATAAGAAAACTCGTGGGTTGAGATAAAGACAGTTTAATAGGGAAAGCAAAAGCTGCACATGCAAGCAAAGCAAAGCAAGGAATTAATTCACTCCTTCCCATGGGCAGGCAGGTGTTCAGCCATCTCCAGGAAAGCAGGGCTCCATCACACGTAATGGTTACTTGGGAAGACAAACGCCATCACTCCTAATGTTCTCCCCTTCTTCCCCAGCTTTCTATACTGAGCATGATGTCATATGGTATGGAATAGCCCTTTGGTCAGTTGGGGTCAGCTGTCCCAGCTGTGTCCCCTCCCAACTTCTTGTGCACCCCCAGCCTCCTCACTGGTGGGGTGGGGTGAGAAGCAGAAAAGGCCTTGACTCTGTGTAAACACTGCTCAGCAATAACAAAAACATCTCTGTATTATCAACACTGTTTTCAGCACAAATCCAAAACATAGCCCCATACTAGCTAGTGTGAAGAAAATTAACTCTATCCCAGCCAAAACCAGCACATTCTCCACCCCTTATTCCATACCATTTGCGCTATGCTCAGGTACCACACTATCCAATACAACCTCATTAACCACCACCCTCCCTTCCCATCCTTTGATATAACACAGAGATATCATTCCCCTAGTCTACAGACCACCCCTACAAATTGTCTTTAAAATGTCCACAAATGACCACAAAATCTCCATCGAGTTCATGACTTTGGGCTCCATCTCTCACGGTGGTCACTCAGGACAGGAGAGGTGGTGTGTTGCTTGGAGTTACTGGGCACCAAAGCCAGCTCAGTTCGGGTCACTGCTGCACTTGCACGGCTTCTTGTTAGGCTTGTTCTCCATTGCTTCAGGTGCTTCCTGCTGTAGTAATTCCTATAACATGCAACTCAAATCATGGGTTACAACAATTTAAAGGTATTTCCATTACAATCTCCACCCCTGGTCCCTTTGTACAAGACCATAGGGTTTAACATTGCAATGAACTCCTCCCCTTGTCCTGCTCCGGCTTGGACTTATGCACAGACTGCAGTCCCTTAAGGTTGTACCTGTTCCAAGTGGAGCCCTGTCTATAAGCCCCAGTCTCTTCAACGGTATACCTGCTGTGGCAGAGACATAACCATGGCCACAAATGCTTCGAGACGTACCTGCTCTGGCATGGGCTTATCCATGGGCACAGACGCTTTGGGGTGTCCCGCTCCCACGTGGATTCATCCACAGGTCACAGTCCCTTTGACTCGAGTTCATACTGGAGTTCCAGCCTGTCCAGTACAGCAGCACAGAAACGGCAGCGATGCCCTGGCCATCTGCCAGCCCACACGCATGGCCATTGCTGTTATCAAAATGTTCCCAGGCACAGCAGAGTAAGGTGATCAGCAGTGCAGCGGTACAGCAGGCAGCGAAATCAAAAAGCAGCTACTAATGAGCCCTAGACTCTAAAATACAGTAAAGCAAGCAAGCCCCATGGCAAGCACAGAAGCCTGCTAAATAGCTAAACAGCAATAATAGCCATAAATTCTATCTAGCACATTCCAATCAAATCTGTCTTTATCTTGAACACTTCGAGCCCCACGTTGGGCACCAAAAAGGACTATCATGGTTTAACCCCAGCCAGCCACTGAGCCCCACACAGCCGCATGCTCACTCCCCCCACAGTGGGATGGGGGAGAGAATCAGAAGAGTAAAAGTGAGAAAACTCGTGGGTTGAGATAAGAACAGTTTAATAAAGAAAGCAAAAGCTGCACACGCAAGCAAAGCAAAACAGGGAGTTAATTCACTACTTCCCATGGGCAGGCAGGTGTTCAGCCATCTCCAGGAAAGCAGGGCTCCATCACGCGTAATGGTTACTTGGGAAGACAAACACCATCACTCTGAGTGTACCCCCCTTCCTTCTTCTTCCCCCAGCTTTACATGCTGAGCATGACGCCATATGGTATGGAATATCCCTTTGGTCAGTTGGGGTCAGCTGTCCCAGCTGTGTCCCCTCCCAACTTCTTGTGCACCCCCAGCCTCCTCGCTGGTGGGGTGGGGTGAGAAGCAGAAAAGGCCTTGACTCTGTGTAAGCACTGCTCAGCAATAACTAAAACATCCCTGTGTTATCAACATTGTTTTCAGCACAAATCCAAAACTTAGCCCCACACTAGCTACTATGAAGAAAATTAACTATCCCAGCCAAATCCAGCACATTTACAAATGGAAAGTTTAGACTGAATATCAGTAGAAATCCTGACAGGGACATGTGTTAGGATTTGGAATAATCTCATAAGGGTAGTGGTAGAAGATTCATCATTTGGTATTTTCAACACTAGACAGGAGAAAGCACAGGAAAAAACACAGTTGGAGAAAATCCTTCATTGACAGAGAGATGAAATGAATAATCTAATAGGCCTTTTCCATCTCTAACTTGTTGCTATGAAACTGCCAGAAAAGACTAAATTTAATCTTCTCAGTCTCTTTTATTCTTTTATACATAAATTATCTTAATCTTTTCTGTGCATTTTCTGCCTCTTCTGTCTCCTTTAGCACAGATTTAGAAGGGGTATTTAAAATGTTTTCATTCCATTTCCTCTTCTTCAACTGTTGCAGGTTAATTTTAGTTCTCATATGAACGAAACATGAAAATGAATAGTGGTTAGCTGGGTATTAGAGATGAGCAGGAATTTTTCATTTAAATGTTTTCTCTTGGAATTGTCAGGATTTTCACTAAGCTTTTGTAAAATTTTAGACTGCAGTTCCAATTCAGAAAAAAATAAAAATAATCTCTCATCATCTGCCATGTTTTGAACATTTTATTTAGAAATTATTGTAAAAAAACGGTTCAGCCAAGCATTTTAAAAAATCCAAGAGTGATACTGCTGAAGGAAACATAAGTGTCACTGAAATCTTTCAGGCAGTACACGTTACTTTTCTCTCACCGTTACTGATTTTGTTTGCATTTATATGTGCTGTTTTCTTTCAGCAAAGGGGAATGGCAACGGATGCTTTATTCTCAATGGATCATATAGACACATGTCGCAGTGAAGTTACCAAGCAAGTGTATAATCTCTTCTCTGAACTAGTCCTCAGAGAGCCAAGTGCCACAGGAGACTTGGAAGTCACACACCACAAGAGACAGACCACAACTTTCAGAGAAGGTGCTGTGAGAGTCATAGCTTTGTCACACGTGTCAAAATGGAAAACCACAAGGAGACGGAAAAAAAGATTGTTGTGATATACCAGATACAGAAGTGGAATTAACAGTGTGATTAATGAAAAAAAAAACCCTACAGTGTGGTTTCATTAATTGCTTTTAATTACTTAATTTTCTGAAAAACTCTAGTTGCTCTTGGGGGCCAGAAAGCCAGGTGGGCTTGGCAGGTTCTGTTTCTGCCTTACTAAGCCTGAGATAAGCAAAGGTCATAACCCATGGAGGGATTAATTATTGCTAAATTGATGATACTCTGATTTATTGCAAGACTGACAGTACTCCTTTATTTACACAAAGTTTGAAAGACTGACTTCAGTTCAAAAATGGAAATTTTCCTTTTGTTTTTCTTTAAACAGCAATAATAAGAATAGTGGAAAGCTGGTTTTCTTCTAACTTAAAGAAGATTTGTGGTTTACCATTTTAGTTCATGCCATTGTTTAATAATAGCTAAGAGAGCCAAACAAAATCTGAATTTACTTAGGATTTGTATCTTCACTTCACCATATTTTGAATAGTTAACAACTGGCTCAAAATATTGTGTCTAACATGCTGTGTAAACCATTTAGCTCTGGCTAGAGATACTTCACTCTACATACAAAAAAAATACCTGAAAGCTGTGGGTTTGATGAGATGTTTTATAACTTATTTTACTATTGTAATTGAATAACAGAATTCCAAATGTCTTTAAGAACTTAGATATTATCAACGTGACATATCCTAAAATACACTCCAGGCATGAGGCAGGGTGAATAAACTAAATAAATACTGTTTATAGTTTTAAGAATTTGCAGCCGTTTGTAATGGCTACATTTATAGTAGAAAATAAAATACAGTAGAACCTTTTCTCTGCTCCTGAAGACAAGTGGCAGAGCATTTCTCTCTAATTGCTACCTACAGTTAAACTCTCTTCTCCTCTTAAATAGAATTACTACTATACTGACACTTGGGAACAATATGGCTCATCCATGGCTATCCCCCAGTCTGTTCCTAAGCAGTGGCTGGAGACCATTAGCTGTCATGAAACAAAACTTATAAAGTTGCCAGGGAATGTGCTTGACTACTTTCCACTATGCAGATATTCAAGGTGTCCTACATTTTTGGGTAACCAGCTTGAAATACCTTCGCTGTTACTAGGATTTTGAAAATGCTAATCAGTGAAGCACTCACCTCCTTAGAATTATCTTCAGGATATTACAGACTGGGCACTTAAAATCACTCAGTTCTCTGAAAGCTGTTTTCCTTTTAGTTTGATAGGTTTTAACACATATCTGTTTTGTCCTGAAGACAATAATTTGATATTTTGTGCCTTTTCTTTCAGATCAAAAAACAGAACATACAACAGAGAAAAAGGTTTTAAAATAAATAAAAAAAAAGCAAAGCATGAACTTCAGAGAAAAATCTCAAAAGAATGCCTCCTGTAATAATAACTTGACACTCAATTACTCTGTAATTCTAGGAGATCCACTACTGCATTGCTATCTACACATATGCATAAGTAGCTACCCTGATTAATGTTAGCACATGAATATGAAAAGAAATAATGATGATTTGTAACTTGGTATAAAGGCCTGCCATAGAAACTTGCTAAAAATATATGAAAATTGCTGGTTGTTTACGTGAAGATGGCACTTTAAAATGATAGCCTAATCATTATTAATTCTTTTGATATTTACTGTATTATCATTAATCCAAAAGAGTTCTTTTGGAATTGGTGAAGATGTCATACAAATTTCTAACATTAATTCAACATTAATTACTTGGAGCATTTCTAACAAATAAACTTAAGAACGCAGTATTGTGTTTCAAATTTCAGTGCACGTTATGATTATAAGTAATGGGAAATATTTTGTTTCTTTTGGAAGTAATAGGAAAATGAGTAGGAAGCTGTATGGGAATAATACTATAGCTCTAGGCTACAGAAAGTCTGAGTCATGTCCCCTTTATTGGTAAAAAGTTTAGAACGGTGTTGTGAGAACCATCTCCAAGCATGCTGTTGGTAACTGTATGTCTCTTGTCCAAATACTTCATTCCTGCTTCAACTAGGTACACTAGTGAAGGGAGGCTGTAAAAGTTCTGTCAGCTTTTCTTGAATAACGATAGATACAAAGATTGCTTCAGGAATACAGATGTGACTTCCCAGTTGTGGTTATCTTGCTATAACATATGTGTGACTGGTCTGAAGTTCTTTTTAAGGAAGATAGGCACAGACCTCATAATCATCTCGCCTGGGATGCTGGAAGAAGTCTTATATCAGCCTTTTACCCTGGGGTGACTTTCATTCAGAGAGACTTTATCAAACAGCCAAATTCCTGATATTTTTGCACAGAAAAGGCTGGACATCGAACGAGATGCAACTTTGCCTTCAGGTACTCACTTCATTCACAAGAGGATTCACACTCATAATTTGCATGTTATCTTACATGGAAAGAAAGCAGCTAAGATAGCTGAGAATTTTCTATCGGTTTGGAAATATACCTTGAAATTCATACAGTTGTGTAATGGCACTAATAATAATAAAGCCGCCTTTAAAAAATTAGTAAATATCAAATTGTTACAGAACTTTTTGGGATATGTAACAAAGATAAACAAGAAAATCATGAGTCCCGTTGCATTCAGCACCTATTATTTCATTCAAAAAGCAAGATGTTTTCCTGAATCCATTCTTAAAGCTTACATTGAATTAGCAGTATGAAAAAAAGCCAAAAACCACACCATGCTGCAAGGAATAGAAAGTTCATGACATTATTAAAAACTAGGAGTGATAAATACTGTGTTGAATCACTAGCTTCCTAACAGTAAACAGGAAATTAGTAGCTTTTCAATTAAAAAAAAAAAAGATGGATGGTGCAAAAGAGTGACCACAGTGGTCAAAGCTAAAAAAAAAAAAAAAAAAAAGAGCTCTTCCAACAAAGTGGAATTATGAAGTAAATACCATGACTACTATACATGGCTAACACACACCAGTGAGAAAGATTAGGTGTTAGCAAGCATTTTGTGTGGGGATAAAATGGTACTGGAATCTTCATTAAGTGAAATACCTAGTAATACTAAATTATGAGATATGACAGGTTACGAAGCAAAACTCTTGCCTTTAATATGTTCTCTGTATTTTGTATAACTTATCAAAGGCAGGGAAGATTTCAGATGCAATAATCTGACTAACAATGTTGATATTCCAGTTTTTGATCTGTGGTCTAATTCTATCAAGTAAGTGATAACAAAATATTGCAGCTGCTGAGATTTTTCTAATGACAGGTCCCTTCATTTAGCTTGTCCTGCACTTGTGGGATGGGTCAGAGGTTTTAATATTTATTCTCTCAAACTATTTTTGTTTCATGTGTTTGAATCTCACTCTTTCTTTTAGATTTGGTTTTACTTGCATCTCATATAATTTTAAATAATATTGCCCTGATGAATCTATGGAAGGCAGTCATATTTGAAAGTGTACAAAACTTTATTTCATATAACAGTAAATGTGTTGAAAGTCTATACAGTATTACGTATATTGTTCAAAATTTTCAGTTTGGTCATTAAAGCTGAAGATTACTAGTGTAAAATTTTGAAGCTCTTGTTTCCTCTGCAGGTTTTGAATGCTTAGTGTGACAATGTCCACAATTATGGTTTGTTTTCACTTCTAATTGAAAACAGCAGAAAATAGCTAATAAATTGCAAAATATGTACCACCAAGTAAAACTGTACTTATAAAGAAGAAAAATAAGATAGATGGATTCACCTTGAAATGAAGATAACTAAAGGTAGATATCTAAATGTAGGTGTGAACATTTGAACTAAGGATTTAATGTCCTATTTAAGTCAATTGACTGCAATCTTAGGATACAGTTGTCTAAATATAGATGCCCATGCTCTTTCAGATCATGTAGAGTACTCAAGACACATGGCATTTATAAAACAGGACTTAATTTTTGATGGGGCAGCTGAAGACCAGTAGGTACCCCACAATACCTAAAAATACCACTAAAAATGTATGTTTACTCAATTAATCCTGGCCATAGTCAATAAACCAATGTAACCTGGAAAGAAATTCAGCTCACTGTAAAGTAGATGCTGAGGATCCAAGTCCATACAAGCATCTAGAGTCATCTGAAACACCCTAAGGTATCTCAGACATCTTGATGGAGTTGACAGAGACAACACAAAACCTATGAGATATTCAGGCCCTTCTAAAGTGGCAAATGGAAGACAGGCAGAGCACTCTTAAGACTTCCCAAATGGCACTAGACTCATGTATGTGTGTTGACAAAAGAATCTGCTTCCTGCTGTCTGGTCAGCTGAATCATATTCTAAGGTCTTTGGACTGTTTTGGCAAGTCACTCAGTGAAGTTGGCTAAATATAGACATTTACTGCCATCTCATATACTGTAACTTCTGCTACCTAACCTCCAGTAATATGAGATCTATGAATTTATCAACTGCTTTAGTCTCAGTCATAAACCTTCAATAAACTTTTTCAATTTTTTTTTTTTACTTACAAGAAACAAAAGAGATTATGGAAGTAGTTAGAATTTATATCTTTTTTAAAAATTTTTTCCTTTTCATACTCCCTTTAACTTCACTGCCTCCTGCATAGAGCATAATTGTCTTCTCAGATGCCCTTATACAAGGTGTAAAACGTTCATTTGGAAAGAAATAGAAAAAATAGTGAAAATGACCCTGCCTGACCTAACATGTTAAAAAACAGACCTTAATTTTTTAAGAACAGCACAGGCAAACTCTCTCAAGGATAGCAAGGGCAAGGAAGACAGAAAACATGGCCTTGGACACCAACCTTGTTTATAGCCCAAGAGCCAAACACAGTGACTTAATACACTTAACACAATTTGTGCTCGCAAACTCTTAGGACCTTTTTGAGCCATGATCTGCCATCCTTAGGAAACCCAACTGTATTTACACATAAATCATGTGGGGTTTTGTTAATTTTTTTTCCCCTTATAAAACAAAGAATAGAATCTGAAAACATTTCTGGCAGTACAACCATACAGAATTTCATCTGAAAATATTGAGGGTGTTTCTTAGATAACACAGGCTCATTGGAATTCCTGATCCACTTGCCACACTACAGCACAGCCACCTATTTGAGGAACACTAGTAACTGGTGACAGGAGTTGGTGTGACTTTTGAGAATTTTATGGCTGCTTACCTCTAATTGCTGAATTAATAGAATCTATTTTTCCTCAGCTTTCACCATAGAAGCAGCTGGGGATCTCAGGATACCTGGAAATGTAGTTTACTGAAGCTTGTCTAGGGAGCTGAGCTATTCCCAGAGGATGTACAAATCACAGACATTGTAAAACAGAGCTGAGAGCCTGGAACTTGGAAACTAGGTATCTTATTATTTATATTTTTCCCAGAGTACAATTCAAAGAGCTTTAAGACTGCCTTTTTAATTAGGAGTTCAGAAGCTGACTGAGCAAAGAGCCAGAAAACAGGGGAGCCAGTTGGCTGTGGGAGTCTAGAAGCTTTGGAGTTCCTAATCTAATGACATCTAGGTAATGGGGAATGCACCAATATACATCATGGCAGTTGGTGCACCAATATACATCATGGCAGTTGAACAGTTAGGCAACTTATAAGAGAGCAATTTTGGCAGCTACTTCAGAAATCCTTGAAAACTAAAACTTCTTATTAAATATATATTTTTTAATGAAAAGCCCCAAAATATGCTACGTATTTTCCATTAATATTATTCTACTAAAATACATTTGGCAATTTCATCTGTAAATATTTCCAGGTTTACATTTGTTTTATGTCATGCTAACTTGTGATTTTACTATGAAGAAGAGTGCGCCTTGTTACAAAACCTTTAACTTAAATATACTAACGTGTACTGCCTTTTCTTACAGTTTTTAAATACTTCTACACATCATTTTAAATACAAGGATTGAATTAGATTTTATTACCAATGATAATTAAAAACATGAGGTCTTTGTCCACCTGCCATTCACTTTTATATGTGACAAAATCTAGAGCAAAAATGTTTGGTTAAATTATTTGCTGGGAAGAACAGCAGTCTGCTGGTGTAGCTGGTCTAAGGGCAGTGCATGAAATAGCATAAAATAAACCCAAAGCTGTCCTGATGTTATAACTTTCTCATCTACCATTGTGTTTTGAAGGTATTTAAATACAGTTTTAGAGAAGACAAGACCTGACATGGCCATGCCACTGTATCCTATGATGTCACTATATTCTTTTCTTGACCTCACTTATTGACAGTGAAAAATTATATTGCCAGACAATCATTTCGTCCCTGGAGATAACCGAACTAGTTCATGTTAATGTAATCCATTTCATATGATACCTTCAAGCTTATGAAAAGCAGAAAAAAGACATTATTCTGCTGTTTGGTCGCTAAAGAAAATTTCAATTTTTAAAGACATAAGTAGCTTGAAAATTATGTGATAAGATTTTCTTAAAAAAAAAGCAATTTCATGGCTTGATTGGTAACACAGAAATCATGGCAAATATCTATGAAACAATTATCTTCAAAATAGAGATCATGAGACAAATGTTGAACTGCCAAACAACCTCTGGAGATTCATTAACAAAAATTGAAGATGTTGAGTGGAGATACATCTCTCTATCAGTTTTAGCAATCTAAAAGTTATACTTTGGACTAATCTGCCTAGGTCTTCTCTATCACCAGGAAGGAAAAATAGAATTTCTAAGAAAAATAATGTATCCAATCCTAAAAAAAGTGTCTAAGATGTGCTGAAGCACCTTGCACACATACTTTTTTTCTTTCTAATGATTAGGAAAAAAGCCTGTATGACTAGAGCAGACACCTAACATTTGGATTGTTAAAGATAAGTGAAACAAATTCTATACTTCATCCAAAATACTTTCAAACTTTTTTTGAGCACAAATAATTTGGAGTATCCAAATTATTGTACAAAAGAAACTGTGAGTGGATAGTACATTATAGCTAATTGAAGGTGGAGAATGTCCTGTTTAAACTTGATATATACATCATTTTGTCAACTTATTTAAATGTAAGATGATTCATCAGAAGATCAGGATGGGCAATGAGTGGATTGAGAGCAGCCCTGTGGAGAAGGACTTGGGGGTATTGGTGGATGAAAAACTGAGTATGAGCCAGCAATGTGTGCTTGCAGCCCAGAAAGCCAATTGTATCCTGGGCTGCATCAAAAGAAGTGTCACCAGCAGGTTGAGGGAGGCGATTCTCCTCCTCTACTCTGCTCTGGTGAGATCCCACCTGGAGTACTGTGGTCAGCTTTGGGGCAACCAGCATAAGAAAGACATGGACCTGCTCGAGCGGGTCCAGAGGAGGGCCACAAAGATGATCAGAGGGCTGGAGCACCTCTCCTATGAGGACAGGCTGAAAGAGTTGGAGTTGTTTAGCCCAGAGAAGAGAAGACTCTGGGGAGACCTTATAGCGGCCTTCCAGTATTTAAGGGGGCCTACAGGAAAGATGGGGAGGGACCCTTTATCAGGGAGTGTAGTGATAGGATGAGGGATAATGGTTTTAAACTGAAAGAGGGTTGATTTAGATTAGATATAAAGAAAAAATTATTTATTGTGACGGTGGAGAGACACTGGAATAGGTTGCCCAGAGAAGTTATGGATGCCCCATCCCTGGAAGTGTTCGAGGCCAGGTTGGGTGGGGCTTTGAGCAAGCTGATCTAGTGGGAGTTATCCCTGCCCATGGCAGGGGGGTTGGAACTACATGAGCTTTAAGGTCCCTTCCAACCCAATCCATTCTATGATCCTATTATTCTATGATTTCTTCTCTTGATTCAGCAGGCAACCATTAAAAAGTAATTTTAACCTACTGTTTGACATACAGTATGGAGATAATTTGGATCCTAGATTCCATCGTCAGTGAAATGAAAATAACAATTGACAGTACATTACCCAGTGAGAGTATGAAATCTCTGGGCTTGTGTACTTAAATGAGTGAAGTGATTGTGATGAAAGTGATGAAAATGTTGAAACCAGTAGGTCTGCAAAAAAAGATTCACAATACAGCCTGTTTCCCTTTAATATGGTTGCTACTGAAAAAGGCACTCTCATTCTGCCCCTCTGTCCCCAGCTACATGCTCTCAGTGCCTTTGTTAAGCAGATTTGAGTATTTGGACGGCCTTGAGAGGAGCAAGAGGGAATTGATTTGCTTGATAAGTAACTATGGTTTTTGCATTATGTGTCTTGGGATAGATTCCCTGATTGATCACCATTTGACCTCATGATTGCTGAGAAAGCAGAGGGAGTGTGCAATGACATAAGAGAGGGAAAGAAGCCACCCCTTTTCCTGGTAGTCTACACTCATACCAGGTTAACTGATGATGCAACTATATCTAGAGTTAATATTTCAGATCCAGTTCAGGCATATCTTCACCTTATGTGATACTTTTAGAACACAAGTGTCTCAAGATTTAAAGTATAAAGTTCTGAGTAGTCTCACTAGGATGGAGAAAAAGGCTAAAAAGAAGGAAAAAAGTTAGGATCCTGGAGACAGACAGTAGTTGATTGGGAGAGATTAATGGGAAAAGTTGCAATATGTCCATTAGCTGAGCCTTTCGAAGTGAGGCCTTTTTCACTGTCATAGTGATGATTAATTTAGGCAGATGTGACAAGGATGGAAAGGAAGAAAGGGGAAAAAGGCCAGCAGCATAAGGGACTGAAGGAACTTACTGTTTTTAACAAGGGCTAACAAAGACGTGAGAAGCACCTAGTAGATAGCTGATGACAAACCCAAATTACCCAGCAGGTGGGAATGTGGATTGACAGGGGAAGCAGGTCCAGAAGATACTGGAGAAAGTGCTACTGCACAGTAACAAGAATGGGTTTGGAGATTACTTGAGGACCAGCTAATAATAAATAAAGGCTTCCTGAGCATTTGGAGGATTTTCATGGGAGCAGCATGAAACTTGGTTTTTTTGGAAGGCTCTCAGTAGCTTTGAGCTTTGAAGGGTTTTGTACATCAATCTTGTACTAAAAAAGAGCGGCCTAAATCACAGGATTGCACACTGTTAGCTGTAGTCCTTAAGAGTTTCACAAAGAAATATCTTTGAATGCTAAACATCAGAAGTGTTTCTGTGCTCTGTTACTATTTAGATCAACAATTTATATGTCCATCCTGTTGAAATGTTCATATGAACAAAAAAAAGACCTTCTCAGATTTCCCATCTCAAATTGGTAAGTAAAAAGAATTGCTTAATCTGTCATGTTATTGGTATATATGAAGTTTTCACACCTGTAGTTTGTGGATTTTAACCAAATCCTGATAGGTTGAGGGCAAAGGTAAAATGCTTTTAATGTCAGCAGGATAGATTTTATTTTTCTAATGGAAAACAATTAAAAGTAGTAAGACATCAAAAATTCCCAGTGACCAGATAACATATTACCCAACTACATAATTAGTGTCAAGCAGTGTCAGGAAGATTTGAAAGGCTAAAGCAAGCCATGGTGAATCAAACACCAGATTTTCTGCCACTTGGGAAAGTACAATGTATGCAGCACTGAAGGCAAGACGACACACTTCAACCAAAGATAAAAACACTATTTTCTTCAGATGTGCCAGAACAGGAAAACATTTTTTTTAAATAAATTCTTCCCAGTTCTAAATTACTTATATAGAGACAGTTATAAAATTACAGAATAAGCCCCCAAAGACCAAGTGTGGTTGCAGGTTTTGTAGATGAGGCAGTCAACTGTTTTCTTCATGATAGGAGGAGGAATATATAATGCAGTTGGAGCGCAGACTTTGGTAAGACTGAAGTAGAGGATAGGTAAAATTATTTCAGAGCAGTTTTGGAAGTACGCTGCTGGAATTCACTGAACAGTTTGAAGAATAGTTAGTGCTATGAATAATAACATTAGTTTATTCTTGAAATTTGGAAGAGGCCCTTTTCATGCTAGAGATGAGTTCCACATAAAGAAAGAATTTATTTTATAGTTAATAGAAAGAGTTACCTTTTTCTGAAGTTCTCCTCCTGTCATCAGACCCTAAAAACAAGGAAGATAGATTTCACCCTAAGTGCTGTGATGAAGAGGCATTCTCTAGCACGTTTTCTGCAGTGGAAGATACAAGTGAGTTACCCATCCGGTCTTTTGCCAACACAGGATTTTTTTCTGTCTGCTCCTGATACTGTTCTGACTCTGTGTGTGCTGACTATTTATTCACAGCAAATGTCAGTTGCAGGTTGTGGCAGTATACACTATTCCCCATTAGTACATTTTTTTAGACAGTTTTGGAGCATGAATTAATACTTCTTGTTATTTTAAAAAAATCTACCATGACATCTGATACATTTGTTTATAGTCTTAGTGACTTGGCATGCCCTGCTTTTCAGGAGGATGAAATTACTTGTGTAGTTTATTTTCCAGTATTTTAGTAGAAAAAAAGGTAAATTCTTCAAGCTTGAAATAATCTTTCACCGCAGAATTTTCATTATCCATACAATCTTTACTCTCTTTAATCTCTTAATAAAACACATTATATCACAAGAATTACTGATTATTTGACAGGAAAAAGTGTGATAATTTATACAATATATTTACTACAATTTTAAAAGCTTTTTTATTTATTAGATTGTTGAAATTAAGGGATGATATGCTATGCTATGCTAAGAAATTCAGACATGATATTTTTCTCTTTGATTTTAATAGTTACCTGTGTATATCTATTAGACATAGCCCATCCTTAGTGGTGAAGACCCTAAACTTATTCCTTTCACTACAAGTCAGTCTTTTTTTTTTTTCATCCCCCGTTAATAATCTTGATTTAGACTTCTGTGAAGACAAGGCATTCACTTTTACTACTCCATTAGCCTAATTTGTAAAATGAACTCCTACCAAATCTCTAGTTATGAATATCACATTCTGAATTTAAGTTTCTTTTAAATATGTAGCTATTCAGTCATCCATTTAATGATGCACAATTGCCTACATTATTGAGTTAGAATCTGAAATCTCTGTTTAAAGGGTATTTTAGATTTTTATTTTGAATATATTTACTTTGTATGGCATGCTGTGATAACTTAATTGAATAGGCTAAATAATTTGTGCAGTAATATACTGTGTGAAACAAAAGTGTCACAGCAAAATATTTTCTTTAAATGATGGGCAGTTAACTCTATCAAAATAATTTATGCCTAGAAGCATAAAGGGAAAGATTACCAAAGGCAAATCACATTACCTTTCTCTGCATACAACGAAATAGTTTGCATGCAGCTAGGAAGATATTCCCTAAAGTACCAAAGATACTGAAACTACACAGAGAAACATCAAAGACATTAGAAGTAATTTTTATTGCCATTTAGAAGCTGAAGGAAAGAGTAATAGTAAAGTCTTCCAATACCACCTTCGTCTTTCAAATAATAAATAACCCATTCTTCTCTTTTGAGAAGCACACTCAGGAGAAATGAAAGCTTAAATAAAACGACTTTCCCGCTGACAGAAGTATTTTTGTATAAAAATCAACCTAAAAAAAGAATGTGCATGCATTTTGTTTCTAATGCATTATGTAGATTTGAATATTAGAGATTGTTACTGAGCCATAAAGCAGTGTTATCAATAATAAGAGGAAATAATTGGATGGGTTGACCACAGAGCCTAGGCTTAACAGTTAAAAGATAACAGCAAAAATAACAAGTATTAATATTAGTTATGGGAAAGTTTTTCTTAAATGGGATCTAAATATCCTAAAAATTTTCATATTAATGTGATAAATATGGATTAATTTTAACTTAATGTAGTGAGTCTTATAGTAGCAGGAATGAGCGCTCTGTTATTTGCTTGAGCATCCACTGGATAGGATTGCCTTTTTAATCTTTTTCATGACTATTACAAAGCATGGACAATGTGCTTGGCAGTAGATTTGACCTAAAAATCTGTTTAGTCATTTAAAGTTTTTTTGTTGGCCTAAAACTGACCTTTTAAAGGACAAAACAAATACAGCCCTTGTTCAAAAGATTTTACCATCCAAAACGCAAGCATAGGCAGGAGAGATTGCTGATTACTAAACTAACGTTGAAAGTTCCCCTGGTATGTCTAAATTATGTAAATGTCAGCCCACAGACGTCATTCTAATACTGTAAGCATGTAAATTCAGTCTTTAAGCATGGCCAGAATGCAACCTGTACAGCACGCAGGGTCTCATGTTCATACATAGCTGATTGGGCACTGAAGTAGAGTCAAGTCTTTTCATAGATGATCATTTTAAAAATTGACAGAAACAACGCTGTATGGTTTAACACTTTTTTTTTCCTATAGTTTTACCTTATTCCAACCAATCTTTTAAATGACAATGACTGATACAGATGCTGTTTTCTGCCAGTAGTATGGCTACTTGTTTGTAGAGGAGGAAAAATTTATCCTAAACCATTCTGGACTAAGCCTTTTTATGCCATTTAGTCTTATAGCTGGAGAACATGGCCTCTTAATTTACAAGTACAGATGTAGGCTTAGATAACCAAATGCTATTCAATATTAAAGTGAGGTGGAAAGCATTTGAATTTATGGAAATTAATCTGTTCCCATGACTTCATAATAAGATTGATAAGAAATGTGCTGAGAATAATTCAAGTGAATTTTAGAAATAACTGGAAGGTGTAAAATTCAAATTATTATAGTAATTCAAACTATAGTAACTCTCAAGGAAATCTCATTTTAGACTGAACTTTTAATTTTTAACACTTATCACACTTTAGTGCTGAGATTTTTAAGTACTTACTATAGGTTTAAACTTGTCTTTGGAAGTCAACGCAAATTTTACTTTTTTACATCATGAGAAAGTCAGGAAAAATCTGAAACACTCTTGACAACTCCACTCTAAATGCATCCGTAAACCTGTTTATTCCATGAGTATTTTCTTGCTGAAACAATAAAATCCTTAATGTGGTAAATAACCTGGCTTCATAACATTTCTTTCTGGAGCCAGGGCCCAGAAGCAAGTCTGATCAAATTTCTGAACATGTAATTCATGATTTGGACAAACACATTCCATCTGTGAGAATGGATTAACAATAATCTGAAAGGCTCAACATTCATTAATCTTAATTATCTGTCAGTTCTTTCTTCAGGTTAAATATACCACCAATTTCTTTAAAGCCAGCACTCTGACTTTCTTTGCCTGCTTGTTTTACCAGTATGTATGTTTGTGTATGTACAGATAAGGAAATAATCTAAAAACACAACTGCAGTGCAAATCATCTCTTAGATGCATCTCAAATTTCCTAGTCTGCAGAGAAAAATAGAAACTTTTATAGCAAGGGTCTTTTAATCCTGAAGTAGTTGTCTAAACTAAGTCTTACGAATAGTTGCCCTAAATTTACTTATTTCTCTCATCTGCCTGATAGGAAGGTTTGTGTTGCCCATCACATACATGTCTACAACGTAGCCATGTCAAGCTTGAATCCTACCACTCTCATAATACAAATGTTTTTCAGTATACTCTTAAATTGACTAAGGTTTCTGAAAACTCAAAATTAGTGAATATTACATTCTTTAATGCTAGTATTGTTTCCCTGTTGCTTAAAATTATTTTCAACACATCCATACCTGTTTAGAGCTAGGTTAGATATGTCTGCGCTAATTTGTACTATGCAATGTGGGCCTGCTCCCAGTGGAAAGGTAGTTTTTTTTAGAATACAATGGACTTGGATAAGGCCAAAGGTGAAATCCAGATGTTAGCATTGTCAAAATAGTGCCATTCTTTCAGCATATGAAACCAGAAAGTGGCCTATGCTCAGTTTGTTAGTCCAAAGCCCTGAAAACCTAGTATGATCGCCATCATGAGACGTTATAACACGTGGGCTATGGCTATCCCTATGGGCAGGAGCAGTCACTGCTCCCAGCTCTGCTAATCTTTGAGGTTGCACAAAGGAAAATTATTGTGTCTGAATTCTCAGAGGTTTTATCTCACATCTTATTGCCCCAGGTCCATCATCTTTCTCTCTCCTTACACAGGTACGGCCAGCTACCTTAGCCAGGAATGCAGAAACACTTGGCCTTGGATACGTAGCTGTCGGGACCTGCCTGGGGTTACCTGGCCTGCGGGTGCAGAGAGACTCCACCCTGGGTTCACAGGACTCCATAACACACACCGACAGAGAGGAGTTTATCTTTAAATTTCTCCACTTTATTACAGTATGTACAGCATGGGAAGTCCTCAGAGAGAGAAAGTCCATTTGGGGCAAAAATTAAGTCATTTTTGTATCACAGAGACATAAAAGGGCATTGAACACTATGACTTCAAGCAGCCAACACATGCTGTTAATTTCGTTTTTTCACCTGGGACAGCCAATAGATTATGGTGTTTTCTATCCTCTCAGACCAATTTTTATGTTTCCACGCTGTTTTCCTGTTCTTGCAGTTACCAGAAGTTACTGGCTTTTACTTTCTCAGGATGTTTTCCTCTTTTTCCAGCCTTTTTCCCCTTTTCAGAGGGTAAGTTGCCCTTAAAGCTCCTTCTGTTTACACTTATCAATGTTATCCCAGGATGTCTCTGGTTTCTAGGTACCCAGCTGTACTTCAGAGATGCAAGCTGCACTTGCCAAGGATGCTTCTGGTTCACAGGCCTAGTTCCCAGGCTAGCAGGCATGTTCTCTGTTAGTATTTCAGCAGACATTTTCTTCTGTTCAGTAACTTTCCCCTTCTAACCAGGTCACCTTTCTGGCTGCTCACATCCATAGCTTAAAAGTCTTGGTCAAGTTATACTGAAACAGGGGTTTCACCTGTTGTTTCCTACCGCCTGTACAGAAGTACTGAGGGCTTGTGCACAGCTGACAAATAAATCCGTAGGACGATATACGACTTTATATCATTTCTGTTCCAAATAAGAGGCTGGCTTGCAAAGCCTTAAGCTCTTCTTGCCACTCAGCAAAGAAGTAAAAGTGTGCTGGCTTGGGAAAGAATGTGAAGAATGGTGCATAAATTTATGTCATTCTCATTTAAGTAGTTCTGAGGAAGAATCATGCCTCAGAAAGACAATAACGGAGTTCTACTCCAGAGAGGAGCCTTTATCAAGAGGCAAGAATTGGCTTGACTCATCACAAATTACTTTCCTTTCCCACTGTGCTTAGGTCAGCCTAGGCTGACACTCCACTCTTTTATTGCCCACGGGTATAGGTAAGGAAGAAAGGAAGAGCTATTACTTCCCCTGGGCCACTGCTCTCTGAGGCAAAAACTGCTCTGTAAGGTGAACGGTCCTCAGTCCTCACTTTCAAATACTAAACCCAACACATTTCAACACCCAGAAGGATCAAAGTTTTCCATCAGTGCTAAGAAGAAATTATCAGCATTTGAGAGAAACTTGAGCTGTTGTGTGAATCTGATAGAAAAAAGCCAAGAAAAATGAACTTCAGTGCTTCTTACCAATGCAACAAATAAAAAGTAGTAAGTATAGTAACTGGTTAATTCCAGAAACCATGCATATATAACACTTGATAAAAAGCAGGCAAAATGGTCCAATGATATTTTGTTATGCTCCATGACAAAAGGTTTTTAAGTGTGTCCTTTAGGTACAGGTTAATTTTAGTTCATAATGATAGTGATAATAAAGCACAACAATCTGTGCTATCAGAGTAAAACACAATAGGAAAAAAAAGGTGAAAAAAAAGGCAAAAAAAAAGACCTCACGTTTTCAGTGGTGAACTTTTTGCAGTCTTTTCCTTTTAGTATGTAAATTCAATATGGTATTTCAGTACCCTGTGGTATCCTTGCAACTGCTAAAATATTAAAATTTAGTTGTTTTAAAATAGTAGTTATTCATAATAGCTTTTATGATCAAGACACTTGATCATTAGAAAATGATCACACCTAAAACAAGCTAAAAACAGCACAGGCCAACACAAGCCATGAAAAAGTCCTGAGGTTGCCAGATCAACATGAAGCCTGTGCCCTTTTATAAGTAATGGCAAACTTATATTTAGAGGGCTACAAAAGAAAAGTGTCTACTGCCATTTGAGGAGTCTATGACAGGGTTGGCAGAAATGACACAGACTCCTTTCTGGAGTGTGTCAGAATCCATACAAGACACCCTAGCATGCCGAATATGGCTAAACATCTCTGTTGAAACAGTTGAATGTCTCCTTTACATTTGGTCAGCTGAGTACCTCTTTGTACTCTATGCTCCATGATAGCATGGGAGTATACTCTGAAGGTGAAATGACAGCAGAATTCTTTATGCTTTATTATCATTATCAACTAAAGCCCTGTGACCTGGACTTTGCTTATAATTGGAGCTTTTGAATACCAAACTTACATCTAGACTTCTGTAATAGGTGCCTAAATGTAGGTATCCTCTTTTCAAACAGAATTACATTACTGAACTTAGAGTAACTACTAATACTCCAAAGTCTGTAGCTGTCTCACAAGTACTGTGTCATATTCCCGAGCTTTGTGGAGAAGTCTTGTAAGTTCCAGGCAGTTCTATTGCTGCAGTCTGAAGCAGGCAAACTAGATCCTACACATTATGTCTAGCAAAGTTTTCAACCTACCTTTGACAAGCAGCTCACTGTCAAATTGAAAGAGGCCAAACATGTAAAACTAAGAATCTTTAAAAGTTGTATATGCATAAAAAGATATCAAAAGAGGTCTTTTATTTGTATTTATAAATAATGAATTCTTCATAAGCAGTCTGATGCCTAAATTCTTGCACAGATTTTGAAAATGTATACATTAATGCACCTGTGCGCAAGTATAAAAAATATTTGATGTTAAATCAAATCTAAGAGCACTAAAACTTTAAGTGCTCTTAAGTGTTTAAGTCTAAAAATTGTCAAGTCTTCTTAACTCCAAGTTGCCCCAGTTGAGAACATCGATACAACTTTCCAAGGTAGGCAGTAATCCTGGGTGGTCTCTTGGACCAGCTTACGTATAGCTGGTTTCTAGATGACACTCCCTGAAAAGGCACTTTCTAAGGCACTTTCTGAAAGGTATCATTGTGGGTGATACATCCCACGATGTAGCCCCTGGAATCCTTTTTATTTTGTGTGTTGGAAAATCAAAATCCTTTCTGACTGTTGGATCTTTTTCCTTACCAAACAGAGCTGTTGGTGTTTAGCATCTTCTGCCTGTGTCTGTCTATTCCATTTGAAGCAGTAGCACATGTCTTTAGCATAGACAAGAGTTATGTGTCCATGATTCTGCTTTTGCAAAGGAGATAGGAGTAGGTGGAAAAAGTATTTCTAATTTTCATCTGTAAAATTACTACACCTCTTAAAAAGAATGGTTAGGATGTGTGTTTCCTAATACATACACCATTCTGTCCGGAAACAATGAAATTTTGTAACAGATACACTAATGAAAGGCCCTATCTAATATTTTTGTCCAGGTGTGTGAGACACTGAAAGAGTTAATGTCTCAAACATTGTGGCGAGGCGAGGCGCTATTTGCATGGCAGCGGCAGGTCGGCGAGCATGGGGTGGGGGAGAGCGAGAGCAACAGCGGGAGTGGGACATGCGGGACGTGGAGAGCGCGGCGGAGGACGCGCGGTTTCGGGCTCTGCCAGACCTTACCGTGTATGGCCAGAGGTCACACAGGGTTGATCTGAGGAAGGGGCTTGCAACCGCCCAAGAGACTCCTCATGACCACCCCCCTCCCCCAGTGCCTGCGCAGAAGATTGAGAACTTTCTAGAACAAGAACCATGTAAGTCCTGAAGGGGCGTACCTGGAGGTGGGGATCAGCTTATAAAAGCCACCCCCCCAGGGAACCGCGTGCATGCCCACCACTGGAGGATTGCCACGTCTGTCATCGTCATCGCGGGATCCAAGGGTGGTGATACTTTTCCTTTCTCTTTCCTCCTCTCTTCTTTCCTTTTCTTGCTTCTCTCTCCCTCTACTCTTCCAGTATATGCAAGTTTGGGATAAATTGTGATGGGTTGCCTGGGAAATAGCTCCATTGCCAAATCGCCTCTGTTCATTTGTTGAGCTTGCCAGTTCGTTAAGTTTGTCTGTGGGATTCGCCAGTTAATAAAGTTGCTGGCCAGCCTGTTCCTCTGAGTCATTGTCGTGACTCTACCGACCACGCAGCTCTGCCGAGCAGAGGTTGGCTTTTGTCGGTACACAAACCATCGGGGAATCGAAAAGATTCACCCATCTCGCAACCCACCAAGTGGGATGAGACAAGGTGACATTGTTGATTCACGTGCAGAACAAGTTTCTCACTAGTATTTAGGACAAGAGAGCAGTTTCAACATTTAGAGGTTGAAAAATACACAGCAAAGGCCATTGAAGAACCATTTTTGCTCACTTGTTCTCCTTTTATCTGCACTCCTTATACCTCTGCTTTCTTTGGGTGTTTTTTTAATTTATTTGTTTGGTTGGTTGGTTGGTTTTCCTCATATTATGGCAGTATTGCTGACTGTTCACAAAACACTGTATTTTGTAAATAACCCCAGGCCATCGCTTGCTGGTCTGTGGAAACTCCGTCTCTGGACTCTGTCACCAAGGTTCATCTTCTTTCTCCCTGTCCCCTAACAAGAGAAAGCCTTTCCACTTGGACCAGTGCTTTGGCTGGAGAAAACCTCACACAAAGGTGGGACCGACTGTGGATGGCACCAGTATGGGCACGAAGCATCCAGGGAAATATCCACAAGCACTTGTGACCAAAACCAACTTGGTAAAGCTGCTGGAAAGCAGCTTGGCAGAAAAGGCCCTGGGGCTCCTGGTGGACACCAAGCTGAACAGGAGCCAGCAAGGTGTCTTTGCCACAAAGGCAGTGAGTGGTACCCTGGGCTGCACTAGGCAAAGCATCGACAGCAGCTGGAGGGAGGTGACCCTTCCTCTCTGCTCAGCACTGCCCAGGTCGGGGCTCCCCAGTAAGAAACTGCCATGGACATACTGGGGAGAGCCCCCCAGTGCTCCCCTGCCCCAGCACAACTGTTGGGGTCAGAATGGCACGCTATGTTGACCTGGCACTGGCCCTGCAACAGCCCCAGTGCCTGCAGGAGCAGCGCTGTGCCAGCACAGATCAGCGCTGGGGAGAGTCAGGCTTTTTCTGAGCAGTGCTGCTTGGCACTGGGACCCCCCTTCGCAGCCTTGTTCAGGCCGACTGGACAGTATCCTGAGCCCCACCAGTGTGTCCTACATGATGTTGCTCCTGGCCTTGGCGGGATATGCCAGGTGAACTGTTGTCACGGCTCCAGGTGGGCTCCCCCCATGGTTTGGGGACATGCCGGCACAGCCAGGCCCCGCAGCAGCCGCCTTTCTCATGCCTGATGCTGTCTGCTCTGCAGGGATTACCCTGGCCCCATGCAGCAGTGCATGCCTATCCTGGCATTACCCGAGCTGCTGCTCCACAAGGGTGTGCGGGTGACCCAGGGTCACACGATGAGGAAGAGGGACCTCCTCCTCTTCAGGGAAGCCTTGGTCATCGCCAAGCCCAAGTAAGACCTGCAGACCCCAGCTGCCTTTTCTCCCAAGGCCTGGCCCTGGCACCAGGGCCGGGACACCCAAGGAGCAGCCTGAGGTGCCTGGGACCCTGGTGCTGGATGCACCAATGTCCATGCCCATGGCAGATGTACTGTAGAGGGGAGCCACCGGGCTCACAGCAGCCAGCATGTGCCCCCGGAGCAGTACCCGTGGCTGGTGGCTGCCACCGCAGCCTGGGGGCCTCCGTTCCCGGGGCTCATGCAGGGGACACGGCTCTGCTGGGCAGGACGCCCTGGGAGCCCCCAAGGAGGCCACCTCGAAGTCACTGCCTGCCACTCCTCTGTACAGACATGGCAGCACTCGCTCCCCCAGCTCTGCCTGGCCCTGGACCAGCTGCAGGTGCTGAGCAGCGGGAAAGGGGAGGCCAGGGATGCAGAGGAGGAGGAGGAAGGCAGCAAGTACACCAACTCGCTTGTCCTCATCTGGCCCTGCGGTTCCTGCATTGTCACTTTCTGGTGAGTATCAGTGCCACGTCCCACGGCAGGGATTGGCAGCACCTCTGCCCTGCCCCACAGGGCTTCGTCCTGCCTCTGTGGCTGGCCCCACAGGGCAAAGCTGTGCAGGTACCCGCCTCTGCCTGCAGGCTGGGGAGCAATGGGCACTCAGGCTGTTTCTCCTCTCTTTCTGCAGCTCCCAGGTGGTGAAGGAGCTGTGGGTCAGCACACTCCATGGGTAAGTCCTGCCTGGCAGTTCCGTCTGGGGCTGTCAATGTTCAGGCTGGGGGGATGCTCCAGGAGTAGCTGTACACAGAAACACTGCTCCCGAGCTGGGCAGAGGTACTCTCATGGCTGCGGGCAGCTCTTGGCAGAGCTAAGCAGAGCTGCTTCACCCAGCTGTGTCCAGCCAACACCTGCCCAGCCCCGTCCTCACCACTGCTGCTGCTCTCTGCTCAACTGAGGGCAATACCCAGGTGTTTCAGGGTCACTTGGAAGTGCTCCCTGGGCTGGCAGGAGAGACAAAAGGTAGCTTGGGTATCACAGAGCTCTTTCTCTGCCCCTTCCCTGTGTACAAGCCACCAAAAGGAGTGGAGGAAGCCCAAGTGTCCCAATTGCCTTCCATCAAGCTCCTTGTGAAGCTGAGCTGCTGCAATGATGTGAGTGTCCCTCCTGTCTCCACTCTGCCACCAGATGCTTCCTCAGCCCAGCATCAGGTGTATCACTTCTCACCTTCCACATTTTTCCCTTTGCCTAGGTGACAACACTACACACCAGCAGCTGGAGAGGCTAGTCAAGGGCCAGGCAAAGGTGAGGATTGCTTGGGCTGCTTTTGTGGGAGGTCCCCATGTCCCAGCCTCCCCCAGCACTGGCGTCCTGCCCTGCTGGGCACGTCTTGGGTCACTGGCTGAAGCAAAGCTTCTCAGCCGTCCCCACCTCTCACAAATCACCAGGGGCTGATACAGCTCACCGGGGGTCCTTTCTGCTGCTGGGCTGCTTAGTGAGTGCTGCACCTTTCTTGCAGGCTGGTGTAGAGCAATGGCCACCACCAGCCCTGTCTGGCAGCGAAGGTGGATTTGGCCACTTGGCGGGTGAGTTTGGAGAAGACAGGCAGGATGGCCCTTCTCTCCTCCTCTCACAGGCAGGCACTTGTGCTGCATGGGCTGCTGCTGCCCTTCCTGCAAGGGCATGTCCATCCCCATCGCTCAGCAGCAGGAGAGAGATGAGCCTCCGGGGGCCCCTTGTTCCCAAATGGTGTCTCTCCCTTGTGCTCAACAGTGGGGGGACAGAGCTGAGAGGGTCTGGGAGAACTTGCCTGGCAGTTCTCGTCAAGGGGTTTTGCTCTATATTCCTTGGCAGCAGGCAGGACCTGGAGGAGGAGGAGGAGAAGGAGGAGGAGGAGGAGGAAGAGGAGGAGGGGGCTGCCCTGGCCCTTTGCATGGTGAGGGACCTCGGCCACTGCAGAGGCACCCAGGCAGTCAGGCTCTGGCAGCAGGGGGGCTCTTTTTGGTCGGCCTTTGGCAGCTCTCTGCAGCCAGGATGGCACACTGCCCCAGCCCATCCAGGTAAGCAAACCTGGCCACAGGGTCCCCATCCCTCTGGCTCCTCCTGAGAGCTGCTGTCCCCAGCAGAGGGACCCCGGGTGGAGCTTGGGGACAAAGACAGTTCCTCCTCATGCCACCTACCTGCAGTCATTCCTCCATCCTGCTCCAGCCAAAGCGGAATCATCCACACTTGCTCCTGTCTCTGAGGCAGGTTCACCTGCTCCAGGGCCTGTCTTCAGCCAAGCAACTGTCCTCCCATGTCCCTGCAGGACCTTCTGGCTCTCCTGGAAGAGCAAGGACCCTCCATGGAGGGGATATTCTGGCTTGTGGCCAGCAAGCACATCTCAAGGGAGCTGAGGGAAACCTTTGACAGCGGCGTGGAAGTAAACTGCAAAGCCAGCCTGCACACCTGCTGGCCATCATCCTGAAGGTGAATTCTCCTGACCTGAAGCCTGGCAGCTCCTGGCTTTCTCAGTGCTGATGGATACCTGCAAGAGCAGGGAGCTAAAACCCACCCTCCTGCTCATGAGCCAGAGTGCCGGGGATGCTGCCTGTGCTCCCAGCAGGAATGTTCAAAGCCTCACCTGGAGCCCTTGGCATTGCAGGACTTCGTCCGAAACATCCCTGCCAAGCTCCTCCAAAACATCCCTGCCAAGCTCCTCAGCAGAATAAGCGCCCTGCAGAAGACCAGCAGGCAGGAGAAGCTGACAGGACTGAGAAAGTAAGTGTGGCGAGCAGCCTGCCTGCTCTGCAGGGACTGGCAGAGGCCGGGCACTTGTAGAAGCAAAACAACAGCCTCCTTGAAAAAGCTGTGTTTCCTGCCAGCCACCTCTTGCTGCTGTGGGGTCGGATTTTGGGGGAATGTGGTACAGAAAAACATTTCTCTCCTTGGAGAACTTCCTGAAGGCATTGGAGGTTTCTCCATGGAGGGACTATTGCCAGAAGGGCAGGGAGGGAGGTGGCAGTATCTCAGTGAAGGCAGTCTTGTCTGGTACAGACCCAACGTGGCCAGGGAGCCTTACCTCAGGTGGGCTTGGGTGAGATCAGCCTGGGCAGTGAGTGTTGACAACATCTACTTTATTAACATTGTGTTCCTGTTCCCTCAGGATGGCCAACAAGTTGCTGGCCGCCAGCTTCCTCCTCCTGAAGCACTTGCTTGGCCTGCTGCTTAATATCAGCAAAAACTCTGCAACCAGCAGGATGACTGCCAGCAACCTAGCCATCTGTGTGGGGCCAAACCTACTCAGCCCTGCTGAGGAGCCCACACTCCCCCTGGAAGTGCTGATGCAGGTGACTGGGAAGGTACACTGTGTTTACCAGCCAGCTACAGCCTTCCAGGCCCACCCAAGCTTTGCTGTTCAGGTACCTGGCTCTCTCCTCTCTTGAACAAATGTCCGTGGGGTAGCTGCCAGGAAAAGCAGCCCCACAGCTGCAGCTTTCTGCACAAAAGCAAGGGTCAGGAGTGGGAAAGGCTGTTTGATGTGTTTTCAGCCACCTCGGTTGAACCCAGTGGTTTGATGTGTGCAGGTGAAAGGCCTGGTGCAGTTCCTCATTGAGAACAGTGAGGAACTCTTTGGAGAGGAGATGGCGGGACTTTCCAGCACACCAGACAAGGAGTTGCCAGCACCAGTAGTTGAAGCAGAAACAGCAGAGGCATGTCAGGTCCACAAATTCTGTGGCAACATGCCTCATGCATGAGGCTATATTTCCTGATGTAAAGCTGAGGCTGAAATGTACAGGGTCTTCTCACCAGGAGTAGAGATCCTATGTATTTATGTCTTTTAAGAAAGGACTTCCTTTTTGCTGTGGACTCAGACCCTGTGAAGGGAAAAGCAAGGTCGTCTATCAGCCTGCAGTTCAGCAAAAGTTGAGAAAGGCTGATGCAGGTTGGCCTTTGCACTTTGTGCGATGATTCTGTTAGCATTTGCTCAGCTGAGCTGTCCTGTCACCTTCAGAAAAGTTGAGCTGAGATCCTCCTTCATCAGAGCTTCATGAAGTCTATTTTGGGGTGGGGGACTGTATGAAATGGGGATAATGCAAGCCAATACAAGTGATCTGCTTTTAAGCACTCAGGTAGCAATTTGCCAAACAGTAACTTCCTCCTCCAGGTAGGTCCTTGCCACCTGTTCACCTCCACATGTCCATTGTAGGTGCTTGTGCAGAATTTTTGCATGATAAATGTCTTGCTAGATAGAAAAAAAAATGTTTTGTGCTTATGTTATGTACCCTAAAGAGTGAGGACTCCAAGTAATACACAACATGACTACTTTAACCTGTGGCAGTTAGCCAGTTGTATTCAAGGCTTGCTGTTGTACTTCCATGCAATGCAAGAGGAACAAAAATAGCTACTAATTTCTTGTATTGTGACATAACTGCTGTGGGTTAAATATGATCTATACAGAACACTAAAATGCCTATTGATTGCAAAATGGAGCTTGCAAGAGCAGTAACATCCAGTGCTAATTATTCATCAGTCCATACAAAAATTGTCACATAAGCAGTCTCTACCAACAGACTACTCTCTTTAAAGATTTAATCTTTTTTTAAAAGTAAAAAACCAACAAACAAAAAGTAAGCAGATGCTATTCAATGTTCTCCTGGAAATCTTTCCTCTTGAAAAGTAGAGGCAGGAGTGTTGGCCACAGAACAGACTTTGACAGTCAAACATCAATGTACATAAATCCTCTGTGACAACACCAACATATTACATTCCCTATTACACTTCCAAAGACTTCATCCTGAAATTGTTAGCATATTGCATAAGTTAGTCCATATTTCCAGTAATTAGTGCCCTGTTCACCTGTGAAAATTGGATTGACTCTTTTTTTTCCCCCAGTATGATTGGAAAGATATTCTGGGGTAAAAAATATTGACGTATATTGATTGTTTCAGAGTTCACAAAGAAATCTATTAGGATGCTTTCAGTATTCTTAGCTTCCAAAATAATCTTCCACTTTCTTTACAGCAAGGCTGCCAGTTTTGTCATTGAACTGCATCTGTACTACAATGCTCATTGTAATTGCAAGATGCTGAGAAATAAATGACAGCTGTATCAGGAGATCAGCAAACTGCTCCTCCAACAGCTTCTGTGGCACTTCCATTGACATACCAAATTTAGACAGAAAAATCTCATATATAGTCCTGGCTAGAGAGGCAAGCTGCTGATGACAGTTTAGTTACAGAACAGGAATTTGAGGGGCATTAACTTCCTTTTGACCTTGGCACTTCAAGATCAAAGTACAGACTTTTCTTTTTTGGAAGCCTCGACAGAATATTATTCACATCTTAATATTGATCATGTAGCTCTAGGTCTGTTTATTCAAAGGAAGACTTCATTTTTAAATAAACATAAAACTAATAACTTATTTGTCTTTCTCTTTTCCTTTTTTCCCAATTCTCTGGAGAGAAAAAAAAGAAGGTTTTTTTTCTGCATGTGTTTTACTTGAGATTGAAAGAGAATGATACATCAAACCCATGAGGATTGATAGTTCGTTGGGTTATTTTAAAATGGAAAAGTAAAGCCATTTTTGTTATGAGAAGTGTCTAGTCTTGACTCAACTAATCTTTAAATATTTTTTCTCAGTTATAAGCAGTCATCAGGATTGGTCTCGCAGACTTATCTTAGTATTATAAAGGTAAACAGACTGGGTGTACCCTGTGCCCTTGTATCACGGTATTTATTCATCCAGACTGAAGAACTGAGCAAAGTGCAAAAAACTGTCTTCCTGCTCATACTCACTGTTTTCTTACTTCAGAAATCATGGTATGCAGTGAAGTGAAGGGAGGGTGCTGCTGTAGCCCTGGACTTGCCCTGGGATTGAGCTGAGACAATCAAAGGTAAGAGTTCTGAAGTGCTTCGTACCTGCCAGTAAAGGCCTGCCCATAGATAACTTTGAACCTCAGACTAGTGACCTTGAAATGGAAACTCTGCTTAAAGGATAGTAGACATGCACAATGCTCGCTAACTTGGTGTGCTGCACAGTGTCTTCTACCCCTTACAGCTTGCTTCAGAGGAAACGGGTTTGTGTCAGTGATTTGGTATAAATCTGAAGCTGCCACTACAGAGGCAACAAAGGATTGATAATATGATTCACAGACTGGGTCTATCAACTGCAAACTAAACTGGGGATTGACCTTCAATACTGTTGAATAAGAAATGCTTTATTTGGCCCCTAGCTAAAACAAAACAAAACAAAAAAGTAAAAAAAGAAAATAAAAAAAAGAGAGAGGGAGAACTACCTTCATTTCTGAAAGATTCAAAACAAAAGTGCTGGTGGCAGCAATGACAGATTTGTGAGATTACGGGAGAAGTGGTATGATCTGGGTTTCTACAAAAACATCTCCCTTTGGGCATTACATTTATATGCATGAGCACTATTTTATTTTTAGTAGCAGACAGGTGTCTAATAGAACATTTTAATAATTTCTAAGAACGTGAATCCTGCAAGTGATTGAAAATAGAACCTTTTACATTAGTAGTATTGTGACATGCCAGTAGAATCAATTGAAATTGTGAGTTTTATAAATATAGGAGTGATTATGAATGTATTTGAACAAGATCCCAATACTAAGCAAACTATGCAAAATAAATCTGTTGCAAATACACATGAAGCAGAAAACTGTCACCAGTTCAGCCATCCTCTCCACATGCTTTACTTTTCATACAGATCAATTTACAACACACATAACATATGATTTTGGACTACCAATTGTTCATTTGCAGAACTGTCAATTCTATAGGTCTTGAAAGCTGATGTCTTACAAAAACTACCTGAGGAAAACTGCAGTAGTGATCTTACATCTTTTATCCAAAAAATGAGTTCCTTTAACATGACTCATCAAAATGGCAGACATCTTATCTAATAGTTTTCTACATTATTTTTTGCTGTTGTAAAGAAACAGTTCTGAGAAGTGACTGATGAGCAACAGAAACTTGTGCAAGTGGGAAAATTCATGATTATAAGATTAGGCACTGGGAGGCGGTGTGATGAAATGTAGGACCAGGATCTTCCCCTTTTCAGTTGAGTTAAAATTTTTTGCAGCATTATGTGAGTACACTCCATCTCATGTGACTACTCTAAAGGTAAATTGTGTAGAGATCTGTGAAAAATCCTTCTTTCACACAAACAGACCAAACAGATAAACACTGACTTTGCAGTAAAATGGTTACTGCTAGGCATCAGAGTTAACACTTGAGTGTTCTGAGGACTGAGGATTACTTTTAGTCTTCTGATACATTTACATCCTTTCATGTAATAACAGACATATTAAACGTAGTATATGGAAAAAAAAAAAAGGCAAGAAAAGGAGTTTAGATCAGTAAGGAAGCCTTTTGATGATACAGGGACATCTGCAGCAATACTAGTTCATCCTCCCTTCACATCAAAGTGGAGATGCCCTGCAGGTCATAAAGTTGGATCACTAGTGAAGACTTACCTCCTAACTTTGGGGAGAGTTGAAGTTTAGAGATGAATGCATCTTCTCTGTCTGCGACTGATCTGTTTAAACTATTGTTAATTCTTGGCTGCTCCCAATCAGGTGCCTCCAGCACAGAGTTGTTTTGAAACTGCAGTTTTCTTTTTTTCAGGAAGATTTTTCCTCCAGAATTTTGTCATTTTTTTCTGATATGCATGGCAACAATATATAGTCTTAAGTCCAACTTTTCAACACTGAGGTCAAGGAAATGCAGCTGTTGTGTCTCAGAGGTGATTATGTATGTAACAGGGCTTACATCTCAAATCTACCCTGGTGTTGGCTGTTGGCAATATGTTTACAAACCAGAATATTTGATCTTCTTTTCCCTTCTCCAGATCATACTGTTTAATGTTACTCTGACTTCAACTTTATAGAATCATAGAAGCATTTACGTTGGAAAAGACCTTTAAGATCATCGAGTCCAACCATAAATCTAACACTGCCAAGTCCACCACTAAACCATGTCCCTAAGCACCATGTTGACATCAGGGATGGTGACTCAACCACTTCCCTGGGCAGCCTGTTCCAATGCTTGACAACCCTTTCGGTGAATAAATTTTTCCTAATACCCAATCTAAACCTCCCCTGGTGCAACTTGAGGCCATTTCCTCTTGTCCTAGTGCTTGTTACTTGGGAAAAGAGACTGATACCCACCTCGCTACAGCCTCCTTTCAGGTAGTTGTAGACAGCAAGAAGGTCTCCCCTCAGCCTCCTTTTCTCCAGGCTAAACAACCCCAGTTCCCTCAGCTGCTCCTCATAAGACTTGTGCTCTAGACGCTTCATCAGCTTCATTGCTCTTCTATGAACAAAAGGGTATGTTTGTGAAGTTAAAACATGAAGCTATTGCTGTTTTCAAGTCTACAGAACACTAACTGTTGTGGCTATATGGTAAATCATTAACCTTTTGGCTAACAAGCTGTATTTTAAAAATAACAAGCTGCTTTTAAAAAGGAACACCTTTATTTTGAAACATGTAAATAACTTAAATTATTCCAAACAGCATTCTAATTATGAAGATACATTAAATGTCAATAGTTTCAGAACAACTCTGACTACTGACATCTCCTTTCAACCCTTAGAAAAAAATAAAAATCCTGTTGTCACCAAGCAGTATGATTTTTCATTGGTGTTGCTAATTGTTTCACTTGTGTCCAAAGGCATTTATTTTGTTTCATCCACACTGTGACACCAAGCAAGTTTATAGTACAGTACTTTGAATTTTACACAGTACTGAAAATAAAGACACAATATAGTCTTCTCTGAAGAAAACACATTCCCAAATCAGAAGTGAATCTACTATTTAATTTATTAAGGACTTAAAATCACGTGGAAAAATAAATGGTACTAACCTTGAGATTTTTAGAAGTACTCTTCTACAGAAGTGTCTATCCAAGACAAAAAAAGAGTGAAAATTCATCTACATTAGTAGGAAATTGAAAATTCACAATTTCCATGGTAAAGCAGGAAGCCTTCAAATCATTAGCTGCCAGTAAGTTTCAAGTCCTTAATGATCTGTTTTACATTCCCATGAGGTCAATGTTATACAAAGTTTAAAAAGCGTAAGAGTGGCAGTTTATATAAATTCTGTTACTGTAGATTTTAATTTTCTGTTTGATCCACACAAATTTAATCTTCTCTTTCAGTTCAGTATTTTAGTACTCCAGTAAGAGCATATTAACTGAACATCATAATCCTAGACTCAATATGAATAGTGATACTTCTCTAATTAGAAATGGAAATAAATCAGTAGTCTAACTCGTGAACAGCTTCTGATCAGAAGCACTATAAATTAAGTTAATTGTATTCATATTTGTCTTGTCAGTTCTTGAACTTGGATGTCTAAACCTAGGTAAACATGATCTCCCTTTAGAGACCTCTCAAGGGATCAACCTCTCTCTACAGATAGTGGAAACTTAAATGGTTATCTCAGGACAGACAGATGTCAACTTTAAATCAATATTTATATTCAGTTTCAGATTGGTCTTCAAAAAGTTTATTCAAATCCAGAAATGAGGATAGCACCTTCAGTTTCTAAAAATGTACATTTTTATACCCTATGGCCTTTTGCAGGCTCTAGCACTACTGTGCTAAGTGTTCCTGTTAAAGCCAAATAGGCTAAGAACCTCTCCTCTCAAGACTGTATGGCACTAACCACTGCTTTTTATTAAAAGAAACAAACAAACAAACAAAAAACCCACTGTAATAATAATGGTCTAATGCATTCACAATGCAATTTAAACTTGTAATAATGCATCCAATTCACAGTGGTGGTTTTGAAAAAATGCTTAAAAGCTTATTTAAACTTCCTATTTCCAGATACTCACCTGAGGGTATCACAATAGCTGAGAAGTGAACATTAAAGAGTTACACTTATTGGCTAACCACTTACTCGTGCAAAGATATTTAATGGTGGCACACTGCACAGTGAAGTCTACTGCTAAAACATGCAACTTATAGAAATATGTCTGAAAACCATCAGCTCTACTCACTCAGGACATACATATTCATATCAAAGGGCTATGAACCTGCTGTGATGAATTCCTGTAAAACTGTCCCAACTTTGAAGTGATACTCTTACATTTCTGTTACAGCTGAGACATTATGCAGAAAGAAATGCAAGACTGAGGATTGCTTATCACCTTTCCTTGAACGAATCTATGGCTAAAATGTGCAGAGGGACCTGTGGAGAGAGGAACCTGAACTCAGAGAATTTCCATGACAAGGGTTGCTTTCACTTATTTTCAATCTGTGCCTGAAAAAAAGAAAAAAAGAAATTCCACAGGACTGGAAAAGTGGTTGTTGGATTTGGGCCAGGTTGATTATTTTTCTTTTTGTTGTGGATTTTCTTTGTTAAGAAATAAATAAAACCTGAATGTTTTACTGAAATATCACTTTTAAAATAAAAATGTATTGTTTGGAGTTTATTTGGGGAAGGTAACTGGAGGGTGTAGGCATTTGTTTTTTGAGGAAATATTTCAATTACTCATTAATAAACATCCACAAAGAAATAAAAGTTCACCTGAAAGACAAAAGTCGTCTTTTCCAAAATCAGTGGATTTTTTGAGAATCAGCCCTAAAATTAATTGCAAACACATATTTTAAGCATGCAAAGGACCAATCATACAGTATGGAGAGAATTAAAGGGTGAAACTAAATTTTGCTGCCCAACATTTTTGTTTATGTGCTAAATGGGACAGGAAAATTTAACAAGACTTGGTTGAATGATCATTACCCACAACTTTGAAATCAGTCTGAAGATCTTTTTATTTTCTTCCCCTAAATGGTACATTCCCATTCAAAGAAGGAACTAACTAGATAAAATTTTATAAACAGTGCTGTACAGGCAGAAATAAACTATTTTATAGCTTTATAATCTGTCCATCTCTCTTCTGAGGTTCTAAAGTAAAGATCACCATCTTATTTCTACCTGAAGGAAATATAGCCTAGGACACCTTTCATGAAAATAAGAATAGAGCCTACATGTTCTGTGCCCTAGACTTAAACTTGTATATTGCCTTCTTAAATATAAAATTAAATGCCATTATTTCTTTAACTGAGCAGGTTAAAATATTTGTTAAATGAGTGTAGAAGAGAGGTCTATAGACCAGCATGATGATGAGATGTCCGGTCTTTTTATTTGACAGTATAGACAAGTTAAATAAAGTCATTGACAAAAGTGGTCTTTAAAAAGACACCACATTGCTAAAGTACTGCTGCATTTAACATTGCCATACTGAAAGTGACTGATATGTGATAGATAAAAGTCATTATATTTTAAGAATATTTAAAAGACTTGATAACATGTAGAAGACAAAGAATTACTTTCTTCTAACATCCTGGGGACTCCTAACTCATTTTTGCAGGGCACATCCTACATAGGATATAAACAATAGAGGAAGTCTGCTTCATCATTTCTGGGCAGCTGTCAGTAACTGATCATAGTGGATACACTAAAAAGTCCTACTTCCAAAATTAAATATTTTTAATATCGTTAAGGGTTTAATTTTTGTCAGAATTAGTTTTCTGTGGATTTTTGCAGTATGGAGCCTCTGGTGGCTTTCCATAATTCTGCTCCAATGGAGCTTAATCCTGATACTACTTAATACATTGCTTAACATTAAATACTCAGTAGTGAGGTCCAGAAAACTAAAACTAAAAAATGACTATGTTAAACATGGGAACCTAAAACATATTTTTTGCTTTTGCTAAACTTTTGCTTAATAAAAAACAAAGACCATGTAATAATGTCTTTTGTCTGGAAAAAAAGTAATTATAATAGAAATGAAAAACAAAACCAATTCAGGACATAATGTTTATTTTCTGCTCCTTGCATAATTGGCAACCTTCACAAAACATTACTAAAAGAGTAAAAGATGGAAAATATTGTAATATGCTTTTAATGCATTGTCCCAAGCTACAAATGCACAAAATGTTTCCAGATCACTTCATAGATCTTCAAAATGTTTAAGAAAACCTATATCAATGCATTGCAAATTTCCGGTACCATTCTTCTGCTCTGACTGACCTCTGTTAAGCGTGTTGATGCCCTTTGAACGACCTTGTACGCTCATGTGATTAATTTCTAGAAAAGGACTGCAAATAATCTAAGTATAAGGAGGCAAGTAGTGTGTAGATAAGGTGCTTCTGGTGATTCCTGGTCATTACACCTGTTTGCTTAGCTCTTAAAGATACCTGTGATTATCTATATCTACTCTTCCTACTTGTTCGAAGACTAGCAACTGGCTCAGTATTTCTTCTCTTTCTATATTGCTTTTGGCTTCTTGAGAGGAATTTGTTTCCTGTGTCTTTCCTGCCCACCATGAAACGACCTTACTTTATGTCAAATAGTCAGTTGCTTACCTCTTGGAAGCCTACCTTTATGATTCATTGCCATTTCCATTTAGCTGCTTATAGACCAAACTTTTACCCTTCTCTTCATCTAGGGAAGATAGATGAAAAATGAGCTTTCATTCTCTTTTGGCCACAATGGATATTTAGGTGGGAGATCACGGTGCATTTTCTAGGGCAACTTCAAGACACGTTATTGCCTGTTTATAAAGAAGAGACCATTTCCCTCAACCACATTTTAAATGTCATCACCATAATCACAGATCTCCAAGTTTCAGGCCCCTCTACGCTATAATGCAATATGCTGAAGTCACACTGCCTAACGTTTACAAGAAGGTGCCACAACTTTTACCATCTTCCTTGTATCCTTGGCAGCCTCATGAAGGAAGATGTGGGATGGCTTTTTGTTGGCATGCAGGACACAAGAAAGTATTCTGCATACAAGCTTCATGCCGGATCAGTGCCTCATTTTGCATTACCTCTCCATGTGAAATGAAAGGCCTGTGATTTGCCTAAAAATAATTTAAAAAAATCTTTCTTAGCTTTAAAGAAACCTGAACATCGAAAAAAAAAAAAAAACCACAACAACCAAAACTCAAAGACTTTATTATAGTAAAATTTGCAGCTTATTAAATCTGATACTAGATTTTGAAGTGGACACAGGGAAATGATAGCATAACACAGATCATTCTGTCTGTGATCCTAGTTTACGGATAGGCTTTTTTCCATTTATTTCATTCAGTTAACAAACTTTTAGGTCACATAGTTTGATAAACTGGGATTCAGCTTGGTTCTAAATACAAATAAATTTCATTGCGTAGTTGTTTGTGATTTACCAACAAATAATTTTGGAATTATTTATTCCAAACATACATACATAGAAATTGGCACAATGTATGTAGTTCATTAGTAGTTCTTAACAAAGGTTATGACAGACAGATACTTTTCTGATTGACAATGTGTTAGAAATGGCTGGAAATAAAATATGAATGGCTGGAATGAGAAGGGCAAGCCTGATTCTTTTTTTGTATCCATATACACCTCATTCTGCTTGGTTTTCTTTGTGCATCAGACCAGCCTGTTAATAATTGGTTTTCTTTCCCTCTCACACAATGCAAGGATGTTAGTTAAGCCATTGGACTTACCACAAAGATGTCTGATTGAAATCTCTTGAAGTCAAAGTGCCTCCCTCTCACAATATAACCAGGTGCAAAAAAGATAAAAAAGATAAATGACAAAATAGAATGCAACGCATTTCTTCTTTGTAAGGATTTTCATTCATTTCTATTTCCAAGATCTCTCTCCTCACTTTAAAGAGTTTGGCTGCTGCAAAACTAAGTGCTCCATCTTAACGGTCACCACACAGTTGTGATTCCATATTCCCTGGAAAAAAATATGTTCTCACCACTCAGAAAAGAAAGAGATCTTCCTATGTCCATATTTCACTAGAGAGTCACTATTGCTTGTGATGTAACATTTCTAGTATTGCTCCTGATCTAACATTTGTTCCAAAATACTTTTTCAAGTTCAAAGACGGACATATGAATGCAATGGTTTGGTATGATTATACATCTACCAAGAGTCAACCATACTTCACATTGTTTGTGCCAACTATTTTCCCATGCAAAAAGCTACGTATATGCATATTTGTACAAATACACACACATGCAAACACAAATACAAACATAGTATACATAATAATTGGAAATATTCAGAATAATAAAAAAAAAGAAAGAAAACATCATCGACTAGTGCAGCTTCAATTAGTAGTTTCACAAAATGTGAAAAGTGCAGCTCCATCACCTAGCTGAGCAGGCTCTTAAAGATCCCAAGGGTCAGGTTTGTTCGCAGGGTGGTTTCTAAGGTTTAGATTGTATTTGGCAGTTTAGCAATCAGAAATTGATCCCTAACACTCCTTCCAGCATGTTTTGGACCAGAAGAGTCAAATTGCTGCAAGTAATAGAGATATATAGGCAGACCTGCTTGGGAAAGCCTGTATAGTTTCTTTCTTCTGGGTACCTGGCCCAGCTAAGGCTATTACTGCCTATTGATTCCCTTCATAAGCAGTACATTTAATCAAAATCCTCCCCACACATGAAATCGGTACAACACATGAGGAACATTTATTGTACAGTCTATTATTGTCCCAGCTCAGTGAACCATTAAGAATGAAGTGAATCACTGAAGCAAAGCGAGTTGAACTACAAAACCCTGAAATTAGTAAAAAAATGAAAAGACGTTTAGGCTGAGAGATTTTTATTTAATTCTTTTGAAAGTCCTCTCTTTTGTGATGCCTGTGACTAATAGTAAATAATTTTTCTGTATTTTCTTCATGTTTGCCTTATCTTCGCATTTGTAACTTTTGGATGGCTTGGGTATTTAGGACTCTCCCCAAAGCCTGTTACAGGGCGTCTGCTCTGTTTTGATGCGTGTAGTGTTGCAAAAAAAGATTGTCTTGATCATCAACAAGAGGTGGGATGGGCGAGGACATGTCTGTGCTCACTGTAGGGAGCTGACTGACATGGCAGCGCACAGGCTGGAGGCTCCCTGAGGGAGGACAGGCCAGGAGCGGGGGCTCCCAGGAGCTCTGACTGGAGCAGGGCCTGGCAGCCAGGGCTGTCCCACCACCCCAGCCAGGAGCAGGGCAGCTGGGGGGTACCGGGGCAGCTCCAGCCCCGGGCACCAAGCACCTCCCTGGGGATGGGGACAGGCCGAGGCCAGGCCAGGACATGGGCCTGCGGGTGGAGGATCAGGCCCGTGGCTGGGCAAAGCAATGGCTGCAACATGGCAGGGGCGGGAGCTCAGGTGGGCACTGAGCACAGGAGCCTCAGCTTAAAAGCATCTCCCACGGAAGGAGCTGGGGGGGCCTCTGAGGCTTCCTAGCAGAGAGATTTGGGAAAGCCCCCAGTGAAGCACTTTCTAGCTCACTCTTTCATGGCTACCAGCAACACTGTGTCTAGTTTGGTGGTGAGCCCAGACAGCTGTACCCTGGGGAGCAGGGGACTCAGGGGTGTGACGCTGACCCTTATTTCTAGAAAAATGAAACCCTCTTGCTTTTACAAGTAGGCTGGCCACAGAGCAGCTGAAATAAGAAATTCTGGATGATCAAATGAGTTTAAGAGGACTGCAGCCTCTAATGGCTCCATTAAAAAAGAAAACCTTCCAAAGCAGTAAAAGCTTAAATAATATATGAACTCCACAGCATCAAATATGTAAATATATAAAACTCTATTTAGTACTCAGCACAAGCTAATTTAGTACAATTTACCATAAAGCTGATAAATGAGTTCAGAAATTATTTACGAAGAACTTGAGTATGAACTGCAAGCCATGTATATGACCAGAAAGGTGAAGCAAACCGCCTGAGGTATTAGATATAGCTAGCAGATCAGAAAAAAATCCCATGTGAAATGAGATAAACAGAGATAATCTCTGGCACGGTGAAAGGAGTGTTCAGAGAATGCAGTAGGTATGCTTTCCACACCTGGAACAAAGATGAGAGATGCTGAAGGATTTTTCTAATCTGACACTCACTTTCTTGCTTCCAATGCTCAAAAAAATGTGCAGTTATCAGGAATTTCTTATATATTGTAAAGGGAAAAAAAAAGTGCTTGTGTTACTAGCAAAAATCTCAGAGGCAGAGTTGAAGCCTAGTGTCCCAAAGGCTGCAAGTGTAGAAAGAGTAGTATAGAAACTGCAAGTGTCACAAAGAGAAGAATGTTGGAAAGAAACCTGAATTTAGGGTATTTTGTGTAACATGGGACAGATAGTATCATATATGTGATCTGGGGATGCCATAGATGCACTCACAAAACTGAAGCTGAACACAAGGCAAAAAAGGCCACGCAGAAAATTGTAAAAAAACCCATCAGTTGTTTCAGAAAGAAAAAGGGAAAAATCATCCTCTGTGTGGCAATCTGAATCAAAAGCAATCAGGAAATGCAAGTACCTACCAATCAGTAAAGTGCAGTCGAACAGTGAAAAAGAACTTCTAGCAGGTAAATGCTTCAGCCTCCTCTACAAGGACTTAGTAACCTTGCATCAAGCTCTTCTACCCTTCCTCAATGCTGAGCGTCATTCTCCAGTACAAATAAAGCATGATTCTTTGTAGATCAGAATGGCAGAATGGGAATCTGAATGATTTGTGATGCTGAAACAAAGAACACTTTACCCTAGTCACCCGTGGAAATACAGTTCAAGTAATCATGGTTTGTTACAAGAAAAATCAGTTGAGATGGAATTGAGCAGATTTAAATGTAAGCTTTTCAAAGTTAGATGTCTATTGTTAGTGACTTCCTGGAGGTGTCTCTACAGACGATAGAGAAAAGCAGGCCCCTCCCGAGGGCGATTCTTTCACCTATTTTAGACTCCGATGTTAGAACAGATTAATCACTCTGCGATGATGCCAATTCCTCTCCATTGACTCTAGAAAGAAACTGTGTGATGACTGTAGACTAAAATGAATGACTTTTAGATGCTCTAAAGTTAGTGAGATTAATCTTACATTAGATTAGCAAATTAGAAGAATAGGAATTTTACCCTCCCCCTCTGCACATAAAGTGAGTTAATGGATTAGCCAGATAATCACTAAGTGAAAACAACTAAATCTTCAGGAAAGATCTTTGAAAATAAATGTGCTGCTTTTCTTAAAAAGTCATTAAAAATTAAGATTTTTCTTTTTCTACCATGTCCTCTCAAAGCTTTGTTCTTACATTTATTTTGAGATCACATCTCTTCCATGAACTTAAGATGCTTTGCATGTGACAGCAAAATTGATACTAACAATATTGCTCATTCAGGAATCAGCTTTTGTCCTGGTTGCATAATTTAATGGTGGTACAAGAAGATTGTCTAGGTGTTTGAGTGCATATATTTCTGTATTTGTCTGTCCGTTGTCTGTAGTAATGTTTTTAACTGGATTATCAATTTAGGCCAAATCTGACGATAGTGATCTCTTATATTTATATAGCTAAATAAAAAAAGAGCTAGAATTTGATCCCTTGCTGTAAGACCAAGTGGCCCTGACTCATGTATACAGTGTTTATAACTAACCTCATCAAGAGCAGATCTGTATACCAGGGAGATCTAGCTGGAGCAATGCAAACGAGAGCCTTTGGGAGAGCGGATATTTAACTAATCAGGGATCCAATACTTAAACTTATTCCCAGAAGCTTCTTTTAATTACAAGTATAGACCTGCAGTTCCTACAGGTTTTACGAAAGGAAGCATCTGTTGCAGGAGAGACCTAAATCAGTGTTTTTAGTGACAGAAAACTTTTAATACAAACTTTAAAAGCTGGAAAGTCACAGGGTATGAGCCTTCACATATTCTGTTTCTAATAGTAATACTTGGTTTATTTGATTACTGATCATGTTTTCTGCACACATCTTAGTCTTACTGGGTTTATTATCCTTTCTCACATTCAATGAAAGACTAATAAAAAATAAATATGCTCTGGTAATAATGTGGTGTAACTTTATTCGCATCTCACATTTTTGTTCATGCTGAGGTTGTATTTTATATGAATAGTCCCTGAGATTGCAGATGAGACAAACTGCTTTACAGAACCATCATTTTTATCCATAGATCTCAAAATACTTTTCAAGGGGTAAAAGCATTGTCAGTTTGGCTAAACTTATCACACTGAGAGTTTATGTGACTTGTCCAGGGTCAGTAATACCAACAGTAACATCAATGGCCTCTCAGTAACAGTAAATCCACTGGGAGAAACACATTGGAGTCCAGATGATCTATTCAGTGAGTGTCTCCTCCACATCAGAAATGCCAGGAGTGGCCTGATATGTATGTGTCTGTGAATACATCTATGCATGTGTATGGATACTGTATAGTATAGTAAATAAATAAAATATTATGCATGCACAACATTAATTGCCACCTTATAAGGATTTTCAGGTAGATATACAGTGAAGCCTTGCTGTGGATCTGAGTCTGCTTGCTTTTGTGGGTTGTATTCAAACCCTTAGTGTATGCTGAGCACAGGGGTTTTTTTGTAGCTTAATGTGGTAGAGTTACTGCTAAAGCTTCTTACAAAACAAAGAATCAAAACAGAAATGCCTAGGGAGAGGAACAACAGCCAGAAGGTGAGACAAAGACAGAATATGAGAAGTAATCTCAGTTGGCAGGTCCAGCCACCCACAACAGAATGATAGTGTGGAAATTTGTTGAGAGAGATTTTCAGGACACCGCTGTCCACACAGAAAACAGGGTACGCGTTATGCAGTTCAAAGCACAGCCCTCTACGTTACTGCTGCTCTCAAATGCCTATGCGTGGCAGCAATAGTTTGCCCTCATGTCATTTATACTGCTATCTAAACAGTAGCCAGCCATCTTTATACACTTAAAATCTGCTGGAAGGGGAGGACTGTGCTTTTAAACATAGCTGCTTTAGTTGCTGGCAGTATTTTCCAAATGGTAAATAAATCTAACATTCTAGCTAGTGACATGAGTTACCACTGTTTGTTTGATGTGAGCTTTCATGAGTGAGTGGTGAGATGTTTTCACAGAAATATTTTCATTCGTCCAAGTGGAGGCTGTATAAAAAGCAAACTAAAATGAGCGAGGAGTAACAGGCAGCTGATTTACAGCAGTGGATGTTGTGTATGTGCGACTGCCCAGAATTCCAGGAAGCTGCTTCTGCACTAAACAGGACTTGGATCTACATCAGTTTGAAGAGGTGTATGTGCTTATTCTGTGCACTTTGGCCCACTTCCTAAAGGCAGTTTTGGTGCCTAAATTCATTGAAAGAAATGAAAGCTAGATGCATAAATACCTTTGAGGACCTATGCTCTTCAGCCTTGCCTAATTATATCCTATGAAAATTCTGAAGTTATAACCATACTAGAAAACTAAACAATGCCAGGCAGTGTTCCCAGGTACTGAAACATAATCGTTTATACTGTTAAATTTTTAACTTAGTCTCTGGCACAATTTTGTCCTGTGCCAAAGGATTCTTGGCTGTGGCTCATGAGTTTGCATGGAAGTAGGATCATTCCCAGGATGTAGTCTGGATACAGGCACCTTGTTCTGGAGTGTGAAAGAGTTTATTAGTGGGACTTAGGCTCTTTCAAGCCAAGCGGCCACAGTGCCAGAAAGAGTAGTCCTGCACGTGTTTCATAGACGTAGCCTGAATGGTCTGGGAGAGGTTAAAAAGCAGAGCTGAAGGTTCAGGACTGCCTTCAAAATAAAAGAAAAATTCCCTAGGGAACAGAAAATTCACAATATTTCCAAACAATAATAAGAGAAAGACAGACTGGGAAAAACCATGTGCACCCCATAGTAAATCTTTTGTGGCAAAGTATAAATCCATTCAAATTCATGATTTAATTTGAAATGACCATCCATTAGTTTACAGGTACTTGGGCGATAACAGTGAAAGTGTATGTGCCTTTCAGGAGGGCACTGAAACATGATTAAATATTTTGGCAATGACGGGACGGGGGGGGGAATACTACACAGTACTGTGCATGTCCAAATCCTACTGGACCAGAATTAGTTGCGCTGCTGAATCTGGCTTCTTACTGGCTATCCTGTGTATATATATTACGATACACTATAGAAAACTTATCTAAGTCGTCATCCATAATAAAAAAATACAGGCCATGCTGGTTTGATTTTTGTGCTCCTTGTTTTTCAATCCTAACACAGTCCCTAAAAAAAGCTGTTCTTTACTTTTGAAGTCTTCTGAAGAATATGCATCTTCTATGATTTTTCTAGGGCTTTTATGAAATCTTCTTTTATATTGTTTTGATCATTTGCTGTATGCTGAACTGAAAATTGGGTTTGGATGTATATAATTGTTTTTACTGAGATTGTTTAACTGGTTCATGTTTATGTTTTTTACAACATTGCACATACAATAAACATATGGCATGTTTATCCCCAGATTTACTTATGTTCTTTTTGTGTTGGGGTTTTTTTTCATGATAATATTTTTGGAGTGTATTAAAGAAATAGAGGAGAAAAACTTGTGTTTTACGGGCTAGAATATTTTCAGTTTTCAGATACATCCTTAGTACAGGTAGAAATTTCTAGACCAATGAAGTTGACAAATATTGAATTCTATTACAACATTCCCCCAATATTTTTTTTCCATTTTTCAGTACAGAAATTAAAGGCATGATCCCACTGAAATTAACAACAGAGCTTTCATTTATGTTAAACCCATGTATAGGGAAAGTTTATTCTGTAATAGTCCATCAGTAAGCATAATTTCCCAACAAAACAATTAACCATGGTAATGTACAGTAATCTCCACATTAGTTCTTTCTGAATAAAATTATCTAAGCTAAAACTGATCATACAAAAATCATCAACTCTGACGTTTCATCAATTAATGTTGAAACATTTTGACTTCCATTCAGACTATGGAAAATTAGGTCATAATCCAATTTACATGGATATTGTACTTTAGAAACAGGTTTTAAAGCTCTTTGAATATACATATAGCTATGGTGAAAAAATGTCAGTTTCTGCTTTTACATGGATATTGTATTTAGAAACAGGTTTTAAAGCTCTTTGAATATACATATAGCTAGGGTGAAAAAATGTCAGTTTCTGCTTTTTCATTCAGAAAAGGGTTTGCAAGTCTGAGATGTCTGCCACAGAAGTTCCAGGAATCTATAAAGGCTGTTTTAAGATAATACTTTTACCTGTAATGATTTCAAGAGTTGCAAGTATTATTCAGAAGTTTCACAATATCTGTATGTTTTATTATTAATTTCTTAAGAACTTGGTGCATTAAAAGATTGTTTTAACATGTGTTTTTTAACTGAAAAACAATCTTTTCAACTCAAATAGATTTGCCTACTTCTACTAGTAATATTCTTTCAGTAGTTAGCCTGACAAGTCCCCGAGACCAATAAATTTTTGGAAGGTTTACTAAATTCTTTTTCGCTAGGGATGTTTAAACATGAGAGGTATCATGGTGTTTCCTTTTCCTTTAATATGCTTTTCCTTTCAAACAGATTCACAGAACATATATTTTTCTTCACACGGACTGCTTGTATTACGATTTCTAAGGAAAGGTCTCTCTTTCCCTAACTATTAACAATCTTGTAATGTTTTAAGACCATTTTGACAGGGTGCATGGAACACTACAACATGTCAAAGATTTCCATGATACAGCCCTACTCCTTGTTCAGGTGGTTAATAAAAGCTAATTGTATAGTAAATGGCCAGCTAAAATTACCTTGCACTGTAAACTATAGTGATGACAGTTCTGCGTGCTGTTCTGCACCCTGTGATTTGTGTTCTTATTTGTCTTCAGTCACTTTAACTTTTATACTTATACAAAATATATTTATGAGGAAGGAGTTTATCCCTTTGTAACAACTGGCATTCCAAACTGTTCTCTCCACGTGCTGTTGTAGGAATCTATTAGCTGCTCCACCACTTATGTGCTGCTGTCTGCTTAACAGATTTTCCATTGTCTTCTGTCTTTTTCCACGAATAAGAAACAATAAAGGATACCAATGTTTAAAAAAAAAAAATGTTTCTTTTATGTCCAATTGCTATTCTCCAGGTTCCAGGAAATGTCATTTAACTTTCTGTGTTTAATGTGGTGACTACCCAGGAGCTTGGTGAGCCTGGCAGTCTTGGCAAGCATTCTTGACAGCTTGTCGAACCTGAGGCTACTGCATGTTGTCTTTCCTCTCAATAATTAATAATTAATTAGAAGCCATGATTTTTTAATGATGGACTGATTTAAATGTACTGGTTTTGGGGGGTTTGTATTTTTTTAAAAACATTCATTTTCTGAAAGCAAGAAAGACAAGTAAGAGGAACAATGTACATGCTTTCAAACAAGTCAGACAAAATCACTGGAGGAATAAAGGCCTACCATACACATACATTCATCTGCGTATATAAGGATGCATTTACACACAAAGAATCTAGTCCCTGCTGGCCAAACACAACTGACTAAACGCCCTTTTGCAAGCCCAGAAAATCAAACACAGCCTGAAGCACCTCATTTAAGGATTTCCCATGCATACAAAGCACAAATCCCAAAGCCGTATTTTTTTTTCTTAATCAGTTGGTGTGTTCTGAGGAAATGTAGGAAAATTATGGCCCTAATTTTCAAAGACACTGCAAGGAGCCACAGAACAGAGAAGGGAAAAGAAAAGGATGCCATTGTTAATTGATGTGAATCCAGCATCCTCCCAGTATACTTCATTTCCATGTATATTATGCATTACATATTACATTACACTTCATATATTACACTTTATATGCTATGTACTTTATACTGTATATTTTATGCTGTATGCTAAATATTATCTCTATTTCTATTTTATATCGTTCCCCCCACATTTCATTTAGCCTTTTGTTCCCTTGTTGCAGAGGCCCAAGTTCAGTGAAGACTCTGGATATTGCTGAACAAGTGGCAGAAGTCAACAATTACCCCTTGGACCACAATCTCCAGCCTTAAATTAAACATCTGTGCTCCACACCCAGTGCCTAAGGAACACCTTTCAGAACAACAAGAGGCCAGCCCAAATATGCCCAACAGGGAAATGTTGGGAACAGCTGTGGCTGAGCTGTTCCCAACATTTCTCTTTGTAGACATTAGATGCTTTGTTACCAAAACCTGTTTCCCTATACTCAAGATTCAGAAACTGAGCCTACAAAGGGGTACCTGCATGTTTCACCCAGCCTCAGTGTCAGCTTGGTTTCCAGGAATAGTTAATCCACAGAGAAACAGAGCTTCTCCTGCGGTGATATTGTTCCCTTGTATGCAGATGATAAAATATCATCAGAAGAGAAATGATTTCACACTATGCACAACAGCAGCATGACAGCTCCATACCCAGCTGCAGTCCTTGTTATACTAAGCCTCCCTGAGTGAAACTATATTTAGTCTAGTAAATGCAATTTTGTTTCTACTTTTCTTGGGCAAAAAAATAAAAATCATCAGTATTAATTGATGTATTTATTCACTTTCAGACACCAATACCTTTTTGTAACTATTTGTGGAAGCTTCTCCGTTTAACTGATTTTAATAAATAGCACTACATATATAAACATCCTCTCCCACACCTTCAGACTTGCCAGTACTGCCAGTAATAACCACCTAAAGGGTGATCCAACCACAAACAGAGGCATTTCCACAAACCTATAGTCTGTAACTTGAGACTGTGTCAATCATCAGGGAATGTTCTAACAGAAAAGTTCAACATGGGAGTAGAAGCGTTGTCTTTTAGGTTATTTTGGTTCTTCTCTTACTATTGTTAGGTGGTAAATATCACCAGACAATGATGGTGTAGAAGTTGCGATCTTTTAGTTCTTTGGAGAGGCATCCTACAAAGAAAGGAAAATGTATCTGCACAAAAGGAGTACCCGGTTTATCTTGGTGTCTAAATTCAGTTGCTGAAGCTGAATTCCTTTGGGGACAAAGACTCAGTTGATGGGCTGAAATTTCTGAGGCAAATTAATTCCTTGTTGGACCAGTCTAGCATGTTTGCCATTTCACGTGGAAATAAATCTCAAGATCTATCCAAACTCCAGTGTCATTTCCCCTTATAAGAATTTAGGCAGTCAGTTTCCAATATCTTGTTACAGTCACTGTTTGGTGAAATGATGGTGCAACTGTGAAGATCATAGAAATACCATTTTTCTGACAAAAAGGGGATGAGAATAGGTCTTGACAGGTTGACTAGCTTATTTCTGCCCAAAGTCAGTAGCAACTGTGCCAATGTTGTTCTGGACAATCAATCTGTTCTCAAAAATTTCCAGTGATGGGGATCGGACACCGAGCCTAGATGATCTGTTTGAGTGCTTCACTATTCTTACTGCTAGGAGAGATTTCTGGTTTTGTGTGTGTAACCTAAATCTGCCTTTTACATCATTCCTTAAGTTGATGTCACAGTGGTGTCAAAAAACAGATGAAAATGTCTCAGAGAAAATGCTTTCTTACGCCAACATTATCTAGAACTTTCTGAAAAATGGTGGCATGTTATTTAAAAAATTGTAGCCTGTGTATTTGTACAATTGTTTGAGTCTGTAATACATGGATTGTGTAATGATGTATACATGATGATCTTGTAGAGATGCTATGCATTATACTATATGTGTGATCCATTTCAATGCAAAATAATAATAAAAAATACACAGATTTTATAGCCCAAGGGGTAAGTAGTATTTGGCAGGTTAATTAATTAAACAGTAATCCAGAAGGAAATGTATTCCAGTGGAGACAGTGGAACACTCTCCCTTTCCAATTGATCATATTTAGTTAAGAGGATTGGCAGTAGTCCGCAATTCACTCAGGTGCTGCTTTGGGCAGAGCCTGTGTTACTTAATCTAATAGTTCTTTTTCTTCTTTGATGTTGATAAAGACTCCTGAAATTAATCTTCCTTAATCGTATTATAATGGAAAGAGTGCCCTAGGGACAATAAAAAAGGAACAAACCCCAAAAGACCGAATCCATTTGCTACAACTGGATTGTGTTAGGTTATGTGATAAAAACTCATCTGCACACCCACAAATGATCAGAGAGAGACAATAGCAGGTGGGGACCCCAATAATACCCTGCCAGACTACTCCTGGGCCCATCACAGAAGCCGTCAGCCCATTGAAAAGCCCATCTCTACCAAGGATCACGGGAGTACAATGGCAGATATGGGGAACCCAAATTAAAGACTCAGAGGAACAGATAGTCTGTCTGGGCTCCTCCCAGGGCTGTCCCAGGAGACCCTGAGCCCCAGTGCCTGGGAGTGAAACCCATCCAGATGGGTGAACACCAAAGCACCTTTTGGACTGAGGGGGTTCACTGCCTAGCAGTATAGGACACATTATGGGATACAGGCAAAGAGCATTTTGGGATCACACAGGACCTCTTATGGGACGTTTAGAGGAGGAGTCAAAGGCAGGGAAAGAGGTGGATCTAGTTGATCCGGGGAGGAACAAGCATGGGAAAACAGAGGTATGAGGGGACAGAAATGGTTTGTCACATGTAAACAGTTTGTTGCTCTTTAAACTTGTCTGCCACATGCAAACATTTTGTTGCTGTGTAAACTTGTCTGCATGGGATCAGTGCAGTCTGTCCTATCTTCTTATTAAACTCCATTTCTAACTCTTTCCCTGGGTGAGGGACTCTCTATTTGATGTACGTGTGTGTATGGGGGTCTGAGTGTCAGCAGCTGGAGTGGGACCTCAGGTCACAGGGGCCTGTAAGTGCAGCAACTGGAGCAAGTATGGATGTGCAAAGGAGTTTGTGAGGGCTAGTGTGGTGGGTTGAACCTGGCCAGCAGCTGAACATCCACTCTGCCTCTCTCTCGCTCTCCTCTCCCACAGGACAGGGAGAAAATGGAAGGAAGGTGAGAAGACTTGTGGACTGAGATAATGACAGTTTAACAGGGAAAGCAAAAGCTGTGTGTGTAAGCAAAACAAGAGGAATTAGTTCACTGCTTCCCATCAGCAGGCAGATGTCCAGCCACTTCCTGGAAAGCAGGGCCTCAGCACACCTAATGGTTACCTGGGAAGTCAAACGTCTCCCCTTCCTCCTTCTTTCCTCGAGCTCTTTATTGGCGAACATGGTGTCATATGGTATGGAGTATCCCTCTGGTCAGCTTGGGTCAGCTGTCCTAGTTGTGTCCCCACCTGATGTCTTGCCCACCCCCAGCCTATTAGCTTTTGGTGGGGAAGAGGACAGAAAACCTTGACATTGTCCTGCACCTGGGTTGGGGCAACCCCTGGTATCAATACAGACTGGGGGATGAAGAGATTGAGAGCAGCTCTGCGGAGAAGGACTTAGGGGTACTGGTGGATGAAAAGGACATGAGCTGACAATGTGTGCTCGCAGCCCAGAGGCCAACCGTATCCTGGGCTGCATCAGAAGAAGCATGGCCAGCAGATCGAGGGAGGCGATTCTGCCCCTCTACTCTGTTCTGGTGAGACCTCACCTAGAGTACTGCGTCCAGCTCTGGAGTCCTCAGCACAGGAAAGACATGGACCTGTTGGAGTCGGTCCAGAGGAGGGCCACAAAAATGATCAGAGGGATGGAACACCTCTCCTATGAGGAAAGGCTGAGAGAGTTGTTTAGCCTAGAGAAGAGAAGGCTCTGGGGAAACCTTATTGCAGCCTTTCAGTACTTAAAGGGGGCTTATAAGAAAGATGGGGACAAACTTTTTAGCAGGGCCTGTTGCGATAGGACAAGGGGTAATGGTTTTAAACTAAAAGAGGGTAGATTCAGACTAGATATAAGGAAGAAATGTTTTACAATGAGGGTGGTGAAACACTGGCACAGGTTGCCCAGAGAGGTGGTAGATGCTCCATCCCTGGAAAAATTCAAGATCACGTTGGACGGGACTCTGAGCAATCTGATCTAGTGCAAGATGTCCCTGCTCACTGCAGGGGTGTTGGCCTAGATGACCTCTAAAGGTCCCTTCCAACCTAAACTATTCCATGATTCTATGATTCTATGATTGTGCAAGCACTCTTCAGCAATTGCCAAAACATAGGTGTGTTATCAACACTGTTTTAGCCACAAGTGCAAAGCACAGCACCATATGGGCTGCTACAAAGAAAGTTAGCTCCATCCCAGCCAGACCAAGTCCAGCTAGGGAAGATCAAGCCAGACTAGCTGGTAAGCAGGCAAAGTGGCCTGCGAGCCAAGGGTGACTCTAAGGGTGAGACCACGGGAGGAGCTGGCTATCAGTGGGACCAGAGGAGTCCTGGCCAGAGAGACTGCAGGGTCTAGGGGTGTCCAGGAGTGAGATATGTGTGTGTGCATGTGTCTCCCTAAGACTGAGATCAATAGGCGCTGGTTACTGGGGACCGGGGAGGTCCCAGTGAGCTCTGCAAGTGTGCATGTGCATGTGTGGGGCTGAATGAAGCAGTCTGTACCAGCAATTGGAGTGGGGCTGCTGCCTCTGACATTTGTATGCCCAGAGACCGGGATCCAGGGTCAGGTATTTGGCAGACTGAGGTTCTGAGCCCAGGTGCTGGAGGGATTCTTGCTGTACATATGTATGTATATATTCTCACCAGTGGACCTTCATACTGCTCACCCAGTAAGGGGAGCCATTGGGGTTGTCTGGTTGTCCAGTGAGTGCTGAATGTGTATATCTGTGCTCATCGTGTTCCTAGCCATGTATATATGCGTATCTGTGGTGTGCACGGGTGTTTGTGCCTACTGGGAATACATGCTGAACCTCACTACTGGCTGGATTTGGGGATATGGAGCTATGGCAGGCTTGCCTCTCTCAGGCTGCCGAATCCGTGCCTATTCCCCTAACAGATTACTTCTTTCTACCTGATGGAAACATGCTGAAGAAAGGCCTGTAAAGTTTTCATTGTCATACAGATGCTAGCTGAAGTAGTTTGTCAGCTTTTCCAAGGACATAAGTCAGTAGTCATAGTACAACAGACAATAGAGAATACCTCCAGAGGATCAGATAGGTACATATCCTTGTCAATGGAAATAAGGAACTTTTCTTCATTTGTTATAAAATAAAGAACACACCAAGGAGGTGTTGAAAACTGTGTAACAGCTCTTGAATATTACATTCATGAGCAAGAGCAAAAAATACATCATAGCTGTATAACAGGCAAAAGGCTAAGTTTACAAATAAATTCCTGTATATGTTTTTTTAAACAGTTTGTTTACTCATAGTCACAAAAAAAGGTTGAATTATGTGTTATTGATAAGGTTACCAATCTTCTACCCACATAACTAGAAAACTATTATCTTTTATTTTGATCAAAACCCATCACATTTTAATTCAGAAGTTTTCAGGCAATGTTATGCTTTTCTTTTCTCAGCTTGAACTTCTGTTTAAAAGGACAGCTGATATTGAACCCCATGCTTATCCCTGCTGGTACTCCTTCATCACTGTTCCCACCTTCTCACCAGGTAGAGTAGCCCCGTCAACTTTAATAGACAAGCAGGGAATTTCTGAGACAAGCATAAGAGGGTGGAGGGAGGTTAGAAGTTAGAGGAGGAAGAGAGAAGATAAAAATGAGAAAAGTATTGTGCCTATCCCCAAAGCATTCCTCATATACCCACACTGAACTTGCTCTGCCCAAACCTTTCATACTTCTTTTGATCCTCCTCCTGACCTTGTTTCTATGTTTCTGAGTCTCAGTCCTGAGCTCCCCAGCCACATTTCTTGGCCTCACTTCCAAGCTTTCTGCTTTTGGGGCTGTTAGCCAATGCTTAGCCTATTCACAGTGGCTATGAATAGTCTGAAGCTATTCACAATAAACACATGCCTGACAAATACCTGGTGGGCAACTATTTAGTAGTAGTAATAGTAGTAGTTGTTGTTGCTGTTGTTGTTGTTATTATTATTATCTTGTGACTCCAGGTTCTAAGATATACCTGGTTAACATTTTCAGTGTCTCTCCAACCACACTGAATAGAAATCTACTTCTGTTTTTAAATGTAGGTCTGGTAATTCAGAATTAAATAGAAGGTAGAAATAAATATTGGAACACAAAGTCAGCAATATCAAGGGATACCCAGTTAACGTAAGTCCAATGACAATGTCAAAGTCAGTATTTTTGTTTCCATAAATGGAATTAAAGGTCTACTTCCTTTAACCTTAACCAACTCTCTGACTTGCCAGACTAGCTAGCTAACCATCAGCACAGAATGCATGCTGAAACAGTTTCAATAGAAAGACGATGAGATTCCTTAGACTAGCTCTCCAGCATACAGATGCAGAAACACATCCATCTGAAGTATCTCACCACTATTACTTTAGAGGAATTCTTTTTAGTCAGCAACAAATAATACCATATACTGCCTTCACTAAATCTAGAAATCTAATACAAAGCAACCCTACTGAAATCAAGCCAACTGGGCAGAATAGCAGGATCCTGCCTGAGGAAGTCTTATGTAGGGAAAGAGTACAAGCTGAATTAGGAATAGGCTTCCATACAAGGCACTGACCCTAAATGTCCCCATATTAATTGTAGACAAGCAAGGATAGAGAACGTCCAGTTCCTCATTTTGCTTTTCCAACTCTCCTCTTCCAAATATATGACTCCTGGCTTCAGTAGAGAGGGGAAGGAAAGAAGAGAGCTCTGTTCCACCATTCTGAAACTTGAGGGGTTCCCATACTCTTTACCTTGCTAAACCAAAACTTGACCGGTTGACATAGTGGGTCTGCAATTAATGTCCAAATGAGATAAAGCAAAAGTCTCGGTAAAAAGGTGAAAGGGCCTGACTTTTTTAAAAAAGCAGTCATAAGGCTTTGGTGACAAGAGTGAGCCAGCACTTGGCAGATCAGTTAGTATATCAGTAACAACAAACTAGCAGGTGCAATATTAATAAAAGGTACAAGAGGACCCAGAGCTCTGTGCGTCATGCCATCAATTCTCTGGATTGTGCTGGATATTGATCACAACCATTCTGCTGTTGATTAAAATGTTAGTAAAAGTACAAAGTTACAGGAACAGAATCTAAAACCGTATCAGAGCTATGAAAAATCCATAAAAGGGGTCAAAGCATTTGTTCCTCCTGCTCAGTCCTTAGATTAATACCACCTCCTTGTCATACGGAATTTCAGAAGGATAACGTGTCTGAAAGATGGTATTTTAATTTTCCATCTACAAGTGACAAAACATTCTTGTTGAGCATTTGTATTATATTGTATATACATTTGTTTTCACTTTCTTCAGTATAAGAGCAAGCCTGTGCAGCAAAGTTTTTATATATCATGTATGTTTACTTATATTAAAATTTAAAGGAGGTAAAAATCGCTTTATCAGTAGTAAGTTACTGGACCAGATTTACTGTGCACTTTACTTCCTTTTGTAACTAACAAAAATTAGAAGGATAAAGCAGGTTTTTTTTGGTTCCTACATACTGAAGTACTTTTTATTTCCTCTCTCTCAAGGTTCAGTAGATCTTCCCTACAATGGAAGTTCCTATAGCCTTTATTTCAATGAGCAAATGGCAGATTGATCCTCTTAAAGTCTGTTCAGAGACTTTACATGAAACTGTACGGCATTATAGTGAAACCAGCTGGCTGTTATGTGAGGTGATAACAACCAGCTGAGAGGTGGCAATAAGTAACTGGTGAGCAGTGACATCTTAAAATAACAGCCCTTTCTGCAGTAACACTGGAATAGTAGCTCACATTGCCATCTTTCAGCAGGATTTATTAGCTCTCGTTTGGAGAATCACCTGCATGGTTAAAGAAGTTTTGGATCAGAACTAGCTTGTGCCTGTTCACTTGGTATGTGGCTCACTTGGAAAGCTGTTTTTCACTGCTTAAATGACTAACATAAAAGTTAGTTATTGCAACAACTATCTTTTAAATTCCTAAGTCATTTTTCAGAATTATTCCTTCATACTGAGAATAATTCTTATTTGTTACGGAAAAAATAATTCCTATTATAGCAATTAAATCCATGCACTTAAATAAAATAAGCATTTTAAAAAGGAATTAATACAAAATTGCTTTTATTTTGAAATAAACAATACATTGACATGTAAATTAAATGGGGGGAACAAAGTGTTTCTGGGTAAGTATTCATTATGTAAAGTGCCCATCACCAGAGCATCTGGGTGCTCATTTAATAAGGAAAGGAAAAAAAAAAAAAAAAACAAAAAAAAGAAAGAGTATAGTTTCATACTGTACACAATATACAAACTGAAATGCAAACTTTCTCATCATTGTGTGGGGAACATAGATTTTTTTCTAGCCAGTCAAAAATGAAAGGCACATTTTGTGTTGTTTTGACTGAGACAAAAGCAAGCAAACAAACAAAAGTTCTCTCAGTCTTCTCAGCCCTCTCAGTCTTCCTTGAATACAGTAAAAGGATGATACATTCCTAGAAAAATTGTATCACTTTGAAGCTTTATTTACTTTTTTTTTTTTTTTGGGGGGGGGTGCTTCTCTAAAACTTGTCAAGAAAAGGATGTATCACCAAAAAATGTGAAAACCTAAAGGATGCTGTAAAATGAAATACTACAATTTATTTAATAAAAAATGTTTTCCCTGTATTTTTACTGTTAGAAAAGGGGAAAAAGATGTTGCATAGCAATGTCTTCTTGATCTCTCTTTTCTATTCTTCTCAGTTATACATGTTAACATCGCGGCTACAGCTCAGCTCTCCAAGATTTTGACCACTTGCCTTTGATTTCAGTACTCCTCAGCTGCCTCAACCAAAAGGCCAAAAATGTGGACTGGAGCTTGAGGTGAGGAATAGTTACTGTGGTCTAAGCCTTGTGTTGATTTGTCACATGAGCTGGTAGAGTGCATTTCTGATACATGGTTACCCATTTTTCTCCTTTGCCAAATGGGATGGCTGAGATTGGAGATCCACCTAGCAGCAATCAATGAATTGCAAAATAGTGACTGCAGCTTGCCCGATGAGAGATAAAAGGAGCTTTGGTTGTGAGCACAGGAAAGAAAGGGAACTGTTACAAGCAGCCTTCACGGAAATTCAGCTTTAAAAACATGAAAACACTAAATGAACCACATCGTTACCTGGGGAAAGAGGAAGTAAAAAATCACAGAATAGATGGCTACAATAAAGAAGGAACATTTTAGATTTATTTATGTATTTATTTATGTGCATGTGTTTATTGGTATCTGTGAAAGGTCTGAGTCACACATGGAAAGAGATAGGGTCAGCTGGGATTCAGCTCAAATACTAACTGGAATTTAGAGAAAAAAAAAAAAGAAAGGTCTTGTAGCATTTCACTGATTGTTCCTATGTTCCTTTATGGCTTCACTGGACTGTTAATTTGTTTGTTTTACAATAGTGGGGATGACAATTTTTTTTCTGTTTCTCAGGAAAGGAGGAATTCTTCTCCAGCAAATGCTGACATCTCGGTTTATCTATCTTGACTATGTCACGAAAAACAAAAAAAAAGAAAAAAGAAAAAAAAACCAATAACACATTTAGCAGCAATCTTTAAAATCAAAGTAGGCTTGAGGCAATCACAATGACTGACAAATTTACATGAAAGACAGCAACTTTTGCATTCATTTACAGCATTTCTCCCCTGCTACATCCATTTTAAACTTAAAACCAATGACAGTTGTTATTAACATGTTCTTATCGCATAATCTATTTCTGATATTAAGAGTTTTTTAAGCTCCATATTACTTCAATCAGAAAATGAATGAATTGGGCTTTTGTAATATATATGATCTGTACTTACTGCAAGGCTTTATTTCTTGAACAAGATACTGAATTTACTCCTTCAGTAGATATGATTCATATGTCCTGAAGACACTCTACCTTGTAGAATAATTATCATACAAATTTATTAAAAGTTCACTGTCATATCTTTTTTGTGTTCGAAGCAGTGATGTGAATTATCAAGTAAAAGACATTACCAATAGTGAAATCTAACGGGTAAAATTGTAGTTCTTTCTCTCTGGAAAAGTTCTTTGCTACCTCTCCATGATTCTCATTCTCATTCATACAGTCTTTTAAACAAATCTATAAAGCAGGAGGCAGAAATTGTGCTGTGGCAAAATATATGTTCTACAAAAAATGCAATTAATTCTACGTCATGGTTGATCAAATGCATTAATTAACATAACCAGCCCCCCAAATCAAGAGAAAACTTTCCATATCAGCATAGAAGACATAAGGCAAAATTCCTCTTTCTAATTTTTCTGAATCATATTCAGATTATTCAGCATTCAACACAGTGTAAAAGAATCCAAACTATAAAGAACATAATATCTTTGCTAATAAATGAAAGGAAAAGAAGACCTCTACATTTAGTTGATGTAAATAGGAAAAAGGAATGGGACAAGGGCTCCTAAATCATCACATCCAGTACTCTGATGTTACTGTCAATCAGATATATGGATATGTGCCATACCAAAAAATGTAATACCAAACATAAGTATTAAAAAAAAAAAAATAGCCTTCCTGATCCCAATCATATGGTTGAGTCTCTCCTGAATTACAAAATTGAGGTTTTATTAATAATAATAAGGACACCTTTGGGCTTTTAATACATTTTAGGAGAATGCTTTTCAAACTTTCTCAGAAATCAGTCCACATTAAGTCATCCTCAGATCATGCTATTTCTCTATAAACATGAATTATGCAGGGAAGGAAAAAAAAAAGAAAGAAAACTTAGAGTACTGTAATACTTATGTGACTGCAAGAGTAGTATTCACCTCTGGAGTGTGGACATTTTCGATCATAACATTTGTCTAACAACTGTCTAAGTGTCATTATAGTCAGTGGAGATTTAGTTAGTATAACAGATAAATTCTAAAGACTTGATTGAGTCCCCTCAACATAGGCATCTAGTGCTATTTCAGATGACCTGTGGTATCCTATCCAGTGTCCAGCTGATGCTCAGGGACTTGAGTCTTCTCTATGTGCTATGTCAACTCTGACAGCTATTATGACATATCATGTCTGTGACAGCACTAGGGTAGTCAATCCAGCACTCGACAGTTCAATTGATCTGTAGGTGTCTATTCTCTTGACCTGAATCTCACTCTAAGACTTCAGGTTTCAAGAAAAATACTAAACATCAGGACCATACTGACAAATAATATGGCAACATGCACATGTGTAGTATGCATAGGTGTCTTGTAATATAGATATGCTGCCTCTCTGAGCTGAGGCGGGGGGCACACACCCTTTAAGTATGATACTTAAAATGTTACATATGATAAATATGTGAAAAAATGCTGCTTAAAAAAAGAATGTCCACCTATTTTGTTTTCACTAATCTATCATTCTGAAAATATTTGTAGCAGATCTACAAATTTCATACAGATATGTACAAATACAAAACTATAACCCTACATACACAGATGTATTTTATTTATTCTCATGTGCTTCCTCACCTCATCCCCACATTCACAATAGAATAACAGCCTATTAATAAAACCAAAGACCAGTAGAAGTCTAGCAGCTAAATTCCCATTTCTCAGTATTTTTGCAATCAATAATACGTTTAACTTATGCCCTAGTACAGGGAAGGCAATCCAATGGTTGGAATTCTCTTTTTTGCTCAGCTGGAAAATTATAAAACATGTTGTATAGATCCCTTTGCAAAACAGGATTCCAGCTGCTATCCAGAAAAGATGCAACAATAAATAAATTATTAAATTGTCCACTATTAGGTGTGCTCAACTAATGATGCCAGAGAGGATGTCATAGTAAATTGCCAGTGGGTGGCAAGTACTACAAGACATCTGCCTCCCAGTGAGTCCTGGGAAGCAAATCATACTTGGGCATATGAACAATACAGGGAGAAATGTGTGAAAAAGTTTCTAAAGGGCAAGGTAAACTCACACTCCGCTATTTGAAATGTTCTTTATGCCACATTTGCAACCAACTAGAGATATAAAATTTCAAATTATTAGGAACTGGGTAAACCTTTGAAATAGCCTATAAGGAAAGGATGAGTTCCATCTAAAGCAAATAAAACTCAAACTTAAAATAAAGTTTATGGGGAAGTTTTAAACTGAAGACTGAGGAAAATCCAACAGGTGTACAAGGGTGAAGTAATAAAGTCTCTGCAGTATTACAAAACCTGACAGAACAGAATTCACCAACATTCAGGAAGGTAATGGATAGGAGCAATCTCTATAAATAAGATTCCATTGAAGCAGAGCACATAAAAAAATGACAACTAGAACAGGGCCAAATACAGAAGTGGTTCTATACAAATTACAGAAATGTAAAGAATTAGCTGGCCAAGATGAAAGACCTGATTTTAAATAGGAGTATTGTCATACTAAGGATTGAAGAAATATGGTGGAAGGCTAATAACCAGTGCAGAACTGTAGCTTGGATGCTAGCATACAATTTACATTAGGAATGACAGAATAAGTTGTATGTGTGGAGGAGTGACACTGTATGTTAAAAGAAAGATTAGATTGAAATATGGAAATACACAGAGCAAATTAACTACTGACAAGGAACATCAAATTTCTTTGTATTGAAATCCTGTGCCCAAATAGAATAGCATAACAGTGGGGCTGTACTATCAACACCTCGGAACACTTAGATATGAAATACTGGAGAAAAGTATTTTTGCAGGTATAAGTAGTAACTGCTAAATCTATTAAATTTCATTAATGGAGTCAAATAACATCTGGCTTTGTGTTAACAGGTTATTTGCTACATAGGGAATTCCAGAAAGCTTTCTGGACAGATTCTTGAAAAAGTCAGTACTGGGTTTCATAGTAACAAAGGGAACTTGTGCAGATGGATTAATAACTGCATAAAAGAGGCAACAAAGGACTAGATATATCGTCTTTCCCCTGCTGAATCCAAGTGTAGGAGAATTAACAGTGAAATTTCAGAGCTATTTCTGCTAAGACTTGCGCTGGTCAATATATTCAGAGGATGAATAGTTAGGTGATAAAGCTTACTGATGATGTGCTATTACCAAGAGCTATTAAAAAGTAAGTCTGTCTACAAAGAGTTGCAGAAAGATCTTACACTGCTAAATGTCTGTGAAATAAAAGGGCAGACAAAATTCTGTGTTGACAGGTGTAAAAAGTACACATGAGGAAGAACAACAGAAACTGCAGGTACACAATTATTTGCTTTAAATTAGCCATTACCACTTATGAAAGAGATCTTGTAGTCATTGCAAATCATTTTATTAAAAAACACCTCAATCTAAAACATATCAGCTTGAAACTGAGCAGTGGCCAAAAATACAATTAGAATGCTATGAATCACTAGGAAAGGAACAAAACAGAAATCTGTGGCGGTGCACTCCCCACCCCCCCGCCTCCCGCACAAGCAGTAACCACCAGTGGGAGTCATCCTGATAGCTGCATCCACCTTATGCTGGACCTTGAGGACGGATGGCAACGAAGTAGCCAAGGGCTGCCTGAAAGAGTGATCCAAACGTCTTGCTGATATGCAAATATGACCATAAGTCAATCACCTTACTTCTTAAATAGTGGACAGCCCAGGGCCCGTTGAGGTCTCCTGCACGGCAGCGGGCTGCACGCCAGGACCTCCCCTTGAGCAGGGACGCCTCTCAAGGCTACTCCTCGAGGTTGGGAGATTCCTCGCTGCAACAGATCCTCGGTAAGTGACTAATAGCATGATAAACTTTGAAATCTTAGCTAAGTGATATAAAGGATTGATTGTGCACATATAATCCTTTAGACGTAAACTGTTGACCAAGTCTGGGACTAGGACTGGATCCAGCCACACCTAGACCCTCTCTGAGAAGGAGTTTAGAAAGCAAGGGGATCCTTTCCCGAACCTCATGACTCAACGGCATGGTCTCCCTGACAGTTTTGTCTGACCCTGCCCTCTATGCAGTAAATAATCAAGTGTACCTTGCCATCGAATCTTGTTAAAACACTGTTGCATTGAACTTTGTTCACTCCCTATTCTGTATCAATAAACTATATTTTTTCTTCTCTCTTATGAGTGAAGTGCACTCTCACTCCATCCGTGACAAAATCATAATTACCTCAATGCATAATTCTACGGTAGATTCACATTTTGTCTACCAATTATAATAAAGACTTTCCTGCCTCCAAGAAGGATATGGTACAACAAAAACAGTGCAGGGAGAAAACACATGTCCATAA